>NC_057387.1:13992993-15192993 GCF_019320065.1 Cervus canadensis
CTAAAAGTACATTGATAGAGATGGATGCTTGAATGTTAAAATTGTTGATATTGATGTTACTCATTTAGACTCATTTTTTCCTCTAAAAAAGTAATCTCTAAAATGGTAATTGAACCCAGCAGAAGGCAGCATGGTGCATCAGTACTGGATTTAGAATCAGAATGCCTACGTATTAAACCTAGAACCCCCAGTTACTGGTTGTAAATTTTAAGACTTAGTTCCTCAGTCATGTTGCCCATTTCAAGTGCTCAGTCGATGTGTGTATGGCGGCCCCCATATTGGACTGGCAAGTGGAAAACAAAGTTCTGTTGGACAGCACTTGATAACGTACCTTTAAAGGTATAAGGATTCAGTGAGATAAGGTGTGTAAATGCATTCTGAAAGTCAGTAAAGGAAAAGAGATATTGTTGAGTTTCGTTTACTTCCACATTTTAAAAATACCTAATGTGCAAATAAATAATCTGTATTTTACCTTCCTTGTGCTGTCCACGGCAACTAAGGGTTGGGGAAGGCTATCTTGAGGTTAAAGTTTTTGAGATAACACTCAAATTCAGCTATCTGGAGTTACCTGTAGTTTATTTTAATTATTTTAGGGGGCCATGACACACAACTTGTGGGATCTTAATTCCCCAACCTGGGATTAAACCCAGGCCCCCAGCAGTGAAAGCTTTGCATCCTAACCACGAGACCACCAGGGAATTCCCTGTAGTTTATTTTTTAATTTTTTCTATTTTATTAACTTTTTTAAAAATTATAGTTGATTTACAAAGTTATGCTAATTTCTGCTGTACAGCATTTTTTTCCATTTTATTTTTTATTAAAGTATAGTTGATTTTACAGTCTTGTGGATTTGCCCATAGTTTAAATTGAGAGAAAACAGTCAGGTTTTAGAATCTTGCTTGTCTTTTCATTCATTCTCTTTGTTCTTCCTTAATAGAGAGTTATGGGATGTGAACTGGATACAATATAAGGATTTCTGAGGTTTCTGTAGGAATAGAATTTTTTTTTTTTTTTTTGGAATAGAATTTTTTTATGTTGCGTAGGTCACATTGCAACCCTAGTTTTGGCACACAGGCAGCTTTCTATTACACAGATGAGATGTGTGAGGGCTCCGGTTGTGCATGGACTCTACCCTACCTTATATTTTACTACACCTATAGCTATCTTAATTGAGCAGTAAAGCATCATAACTTGGCCTTTAATTTTCCTTTTGGAGATTGCAGCTTTTAGTCCATAGCATTTCTGTAATCATATGGTCATAAAAATGCACACAGGGCCAAGGTTACAAAGATATCTAATGATGGCCTTCAAGTAAATTGACTGTACTTGGTGTCATTTTATGGAGGTTTTGTTTGCTTTTTATTTTGTTTATGACTAATGACCAAGGAATATTTCCAGGTGTGTTTGCTAGGTAGAGGGGATTGGTAAGGAGTTAGTGGCACTTGGGAAGGTATCGTTTTAAATTGAACAGCAAAAAAAAAAAAAAAAAATTAAATAAACTGAACAGCAAAGTGATTATTTCATCATATGAACTTTTTAATGTAATTTCTCCTGTTACAGCTTCAGGCCCCTGGCAAAGGCCTAACTAGCAATAAAAGCAAGGATGACCTGGTGGTGGCTGAAGTAGAGATCAATGATGTGCCTCTCACATGTAGGAACTTGCTGACCCGAGGACAGACTCAAGATGAGGTACGGAGATGTTGGGCCTCTGTGGGGAAGGTGGTGGGTGGATGTAGTGTCAGGAAAACAAGGCCTTTAAACACAAACAGGAGTCAGATTTTTTATTAGTGGTTTTGGGTCTGCAAAGTCAGGATTGGGTTTAACTGTGAAAGAACTTACTCATGAAGGTAAAGAAACAGATGGGGTGAATTCCTTGAGTTAGTTTGGATAAGAAGCAATAAAATTAAAATTTCAGATAATAGGAGAGAACTCACTCCTGCATATTGATGGACTGAATAAATGGGGAAAATCTATCCTGCTGCCTGTCATTGAACTCAACGAATTGCCAAATCGTCTAATGCATTGTTTGCTTTTTAGATCAGCCGGCTTAGTGGGGCTGCAGTGTCAACTCGAGGGAGGTTCATGACAACTGAGGAGAAGGCCAAAGTAGGACCAGGGTATGTATGCATGTCCTATACTTTGGGGAAGAGTTGGACGTAGGACTCACATGAGCTTCATATTTGTCATTTGTAGGGAATATGTGTACATGTTTGGTTAGTAGCTGTACACAAGCGTGTGTGCATGCAGTCACTTTATAGCAGAATTTGAGACATCTCAGATGTAAGAAGTATTGGCAGCTGTTTCTTTCCTTTTGCTGTTTGTTTTTTTACTTCACAATTAATGCTTGTACTGGAGGAAATAAGTTAGAGTCAACTGTGACAGAAGACAGTAGTTGTTAATATTTAATGTATATCTAAATTTTTTTCTATGGAAATATTTCCCCCCACAAGTGGGTTCCTACTTTGTCATAATCTCCCTTTTAGAAAAATCCTTTTATCAGATTCTTCATTACCACTGTGATGATTATAGGTTGTAGGTTGTCCATATAAAGGTTTCATCTCAGTTTAGTTTCATTACTTCCATTATCCAGTTTTTTAGGGCAGGTATTCAGGCAGTGCAACATTTTTCATATTGGTTTAAACTAAATATAATTAGGAGGCAAAATTTGCTCTCTACCCCAAGCTAAGACTGTATTTTAACTTTGTATATGTGCTGGTTGCTATTTTAAACATTTTTTTCTTTAAACACAGTTATATTTTGCCTACAGCTTTTTATTAGTATGATTGTTGATCACTTTATTATTATAATCACAGTTTAAGTGAGTTTATGGTTTTGTTTTATTTTTGGCTGTATTGGGTCTTCGTTGGACTTTAGTTGCAGCAAGCAGGAGCTACTCTTTGTTGTGGTGCATGGGCTTCTCATTGTGATGGCTTCTCATCTTGCAGAATATGGGCTCTAGGTGTGTGGGCTTCAGTAGTTGCTGCCCACTTGGTTGGTTAGTTGCTTAGTTGCTCTGCAGTGTGTGGAATCTTTCCAGGCCAGGGATCAAACCCATGTCCTCTGTATTGGCAGGCATATTCTTAACCACTGAACCACCAAGGAAGCCCCATGTTATGTTTAGAGTCTAAAGAGTCTTCTCAGTTGGGTATGGACCTTTAAAGAAATATACGTGTGTGTATATATATGTATATACACATATATATATGCCACCACTCTTGTCACATTAGGTTGGATAGCCAAGAGCCCATTTGCCCATAACTTACTCGACAGCCAACAGAAAGAAATTCTGTTCTCAAACACTGGGTTATCCAGAAGACTAGAGATTAATGTTCATGAGCCTATAAGAGCGTATTTGATTCCTGTGTGGACCCATTTACTATAAGCAGCCAGCAAAGTGTATTCATTCGCCAGCTGTAAAACCATGTTCTTAGAAATTTTACTAGCAACAGCCATTTTCATGTATATGGTTTCCTTTACTTATTTGGAAACATATGAGTGATACAGATTAGGTTTGCTGACCCATTTGACCCTTTGGTTGTGACCAGCTTGCTATTATCATTGTAATATTTCTCTTTATAGGGATCGTCCATTGTATCTTCATGTTCAGGGCCAGACACGGGAATTAGTGGACAGTAAGTAATTGTTTTGACTCACACACTGCTCTTTTTGAAAAAATATTATACGTAATAAGTTGGCAAACTGTTCCTGATGGCTGTTCTCACTCTTCTTTATGAACTACTCATGAATATATTTGGGTAATCTATAAAATGGATTAAAAACACAAGTAACTGAGGATTGGCCTGTGTTTATCATTGTTGTTTATCTGTTTGTTCATTTCTTTTGTGTAGTACCTTACTGTCTGTGTTTTTCCCTAGGAGCTGTAAACCGAATCAAAGAAATTATTACCAATGGGGTAGTCAAAGCTGCAACAGGGACAAGTCCAACTTTTAACGGTGCAACAGTCACTGTCTATCACCAGCCAGCACCCATTGCACAGCTGTCTCCAGCTGTTAGCCAGAAGCCTCCCTTCCAGTCAGGGGTATGTTTTATGGAGATATCATTAACAGTGTTGTCATTTCTGTAAAAATGATATATACCAAATACTATAGGGAGTATGAAGAAAAAAATAAAACCCTGAAGTTGCAACCTAAAAGTTACCCCCTTTGATAATCCTATTAACGGACCATTTAGGTTACTGAGAGGTAGTGAACATCTGAACACACATCTCTTTATATTGATACATTCTAGATGTCAACTTAAAAGAAAATGCATAACATGAGAGTTGAGAGTTAAGTTTTATTTGGACCAGAATGAAAACTGTAGCCCGGGAGATAGTACCTCAAATAATTCTCAGAGACTGTTCCAGAGAGATAGAGGGGGAGGACAGTATATATGTGATTTTGGTAAACTGGGAGTACATGTAATTAAGCATGTTTATTTTTTAGAAAGTTCTTCTGGTCTCATAAAGCTTCTGCTAGTCACGAGAAATAGTCATCACCGTGAAGGATTTTAGTGCTTTTCTGGTACAAGAAGATGTAAAAATTAGAGTCATAGAATAAGCTCTTGAGAATAGCTAGCTATCTGAAGACCTGTCCTGCCAGTTTTCTGGGAGTGCAAGAGTGCCTCATTTCTATTTTCCACCCTGAACTCCTTTCAGAGGGTATTGAAGGCCAGCAGTGGCAGCAGCACATGATTTAATCCTTGTAGAGGAAGATGGTAAGCACCCATGGCAAGTGCCAGTTTGTGGTTGATGTAGAAAAGGGACTGACAGATCAAACAGTACACATATTGTGCATTTTGAAGTTAGTGGTTTGGTTTACCTTAGTAAACTTAACTGGAGGACTAAGAAGGCTGAGTCTGATGAAGCAAGACTCTGCTGATACAATCCTCCTAGAAAAAAAGGGTTGGAGAGAGCAGCCCTCCGTGTGTTAGAGAACATCACAGGGTTGACTGTACTGCCCGACATTCTGCTCCAGTTTCACAGGAAACTGTCTGCTATTTCTTGTACAGTAAGTGGATATACCTACTCAGTATTGAATCTTGGGTTTTCACTTCTTAAATAGATTTTACTGAACAGAGTAAGATGTTAATGTTGTAGGTATGTACATGGAATATGTAGTTTGTGTTGTTTTTTTTTTTTTTTTGTAGTTTGTGTTTAAGCAACTTGATAGGGTTTATTTTTTAGGTTCATGGTAGGAATTAAGGAGGGAGGGTCTTTATTCTGGAAGTGATTGAAAGTATCTGGAGGATTAAAGTATTTTGCCTAATAATTTTCATTTTAAGGATTTATTTGTGTATTCTGTTTTAATTAGAGGTATTCTGTTCTTCTGCAGATGCATTATGTTCAAGATAAATTATTCGTGGGTCTTGAACATGCTGTGCCCACTTTTAATGTCAAAGAGAAAGTGGAAGGTCCAGGCTGCACCTATTTGCAGCACATTCAGATTGAAACAGGTGCCAAAGTCTTCCTACGAGGGAAAGGCTCAGGCTGCATTGAGCCAGCATCTGGCCGAGAAGCTTTTGAACCTATGTACATTTACATCAGGTATGGATGGATAGGGCCAAGGACATTTAGATACTTGTCAGCTGATCAGTACAGGCAGAAATGACTCAAGAGGAGCAAGAGAATATGAGCTTAATACGTAATAGCATTAGGAACTTAAGTAAATAATAGCAGTAATCACTTTGTAATTAATAAAAACTGAAGTAGAGGTGTGATTGGATTTTTTAGTATTTACATCTTTGGGTTTTATAAGAGTCTGTGATCATAAAATGAGCTGCAATAAGCTGAAAATAACTTTGATTTAAACCTATGACAATATTAATACATTTTAAAATAATTTTAGTGATCTTTAAGTAGATTTTGTTTATATCAAGAAATACTATTACTCAAAGGAGACCATAACATTTGTGGCAATGATATTAGTTATATCTTGAAGGGCTTAAGGACTATTTTTGTGTTTCTGTTTTGTGATATTCAGAAACTTAGATTTGTGCTACATTGACTATACTGCATTTATAAAACAGCATACAAAGTGGAAGCAGAATTCTGTATCTTTTCTTTTTCTTTGCTTCAAATTTATTGGTTCTTACGTCTTTACAGTCATCCCAAACCAGAAGGCCTAGCTGCTGCCAAGAAGCTCTGTGAGAATCTCTTGCAAACAGTAAGTTACATTTATCTGTCTGAAACTCATTTAGAAGATCTACTGCCATCTTGGACTGTGTCTTAGTTATTTTTCTACCTGTATGAGTTTCCTAGGCCTCCCCTATCAAATTCCCACAAACCAGATGACTTAAAATGGCAGACCTTTATTCTCTCACAGTTCAGGAAGCCAGAAGTCCAAAATCAAGGTGTGGGCAAGCTTGGTTCCTTCTGAAGGCTCCAAGGGAGAATCCATTCCATTCCTCTCAACTAGCTTGTTAATAATTAACCTGCAGTCCTTGGCATTCTTTGCCTTGGGTCAGCTTAACTCTGCCTCCATCTTCACCTGGCCTTTCCTGTGTCTCTCATATCTCCTCTCATAAGGAGGAGGAGATTGATTTTACGGTCCACTCTTATCCAGCATGACTGCAACTTAATGATCTCCATCTGTAAAGACATTGTTTCCAAACAAGGTCATATTCCAGTGTTTTTGGCAGTCATAAATTTGGTAGGGGGTGGGAACGACACTTCAAACTACTGCATTATTCCAGCAACTGATCCTCTCTGTAAGGAAGTCAGACTCCCCCAGCCAGGGTCACTGTTGACTTGCATCTCTTCTTCAGGAGCTGTTTCAGTATGACATTCCACTGTATAGTATCATACAGTCTCAGGGTTGTCACTTATTTAAATACTGCTGTTAATCCTGGTCAGGTTGTTTATGATCTGAATTCCAAATTTGATATTAGCTTTAGATGAAGTATGGGTTGAGTTATCATAGTTGAAAACTAGTTATCCTTTGGGGTATCCTTTGGGCTTCTTTGACTATCCATTCTGTTTATTCTCTAATCAAATAACCAGAAGTTAAACCATAGGATTTTTTATAGCACCTAAACGAAATAAGGTTCGAGGGGTTGAATATGTTCAATCTTGAGTTATTTGGTAAGTTAAGGAATTTGGTATCAGGCATCTCAGGATGAAGCTGTTGTTCTCTTTGCTTTTGTAAGGTAACCTGATTTACCAACCTTTGTATCATATAACTTCTTGACCAGTTCCTCATCTTAAAGTTAGACTTAGTAAGATCCTTATGATGAAGAACTATATCGAAGAGGTAATAAACCTTCATTAAACCATGAACTCTTGAGAGCAAATTACCCAGTAAATGAATGGTTTCTCTACAGTTAAACAGAAAACTTAGAAATATCTTAACTGCTTAATTTCTGTGGCTCTGTGAATGATTTTCTACCCTAGAATTGGGTCAATTTGAGGGGGTTAGGATGCTCCCCTCAAATTGCTTCCCTTGTGGCTCAGCTGATAAAAAAATCTGCCTGCAATGTGGGAGACCCTGGTTCCATCCCTGGGTTGGGGAAGATCCCCTGGAGAAGGGAAAGGCTACCCACTCCAGTATCCTGGCCTGGAGAATTCCCATAGTCCATGGGCTTGCAGAGTCAGACATGACTGAGTGACTTTCATTTCTCTTAGGGTGCTCCTGTTGTCCATGTCTCTTGTTCCCAAAACCTGGGTTAGTAATTTATTGGTGTGCCTTATTAAAATTGTTTGTGTGTGCTCAGTTGTGTCTGACCTTTGGTGATCCCATGGACTGCAGCCCACCAGACTCCTCTGTCCGTGGGATTCTCCCAGCAAAAATACTGGAGTAGGTTACCATCTCCTCCTGCAGGGGATCTTTCTGACCCAGGGAATCTAATCCATGTCTTCTGTGTTGGCAGGCAGATTCTTTACCACTAGGCTACCTCAGAGGCCCCAGAATTTAGGTTAAACACATCTAATAAATTTGATTGAAACACTGATGGAGATGTTTTGGCTTCTAATTTGCTTTGATCCTAGAATTATATATCCTTTTATATACTGAGTGAATTGAGACTGCTCCATATTGATTTGTCTCCCCTTCACTTTGCAGGTTCATGCTGAGTACTCTAGATTTGTGAATCAGATCAATACTGCTGTACCCTTACCAGGTGTGTATGTCTTGAAGTGTTTAAAGAATATTTTGGTAGTGATATTAATGAATAAAGTGAGATATGCGAAGTTAAAGTAACTGTGCCAGGGCACTAATGATATTCCCTTTAATGTAGGGTAATTTGGAAAGCCATTTGTGCCTCAGTAGTTTTCTTCCCTAGAGATTAAGTTTAATATTCGGCTAAAATGTCTCGTTCTGCTGCAGCTGATTAAACACTTTTTTTCTTCCCCCTCAGGCTATACACAACCCTCTGGTATAAGTAGTGTCCCTCCTCAGCCACCATACTATCCATCCAATGGCTATCAGTCTGGTTACCCTGTTGTTCCCCCCCCTCAGCAGCCAGTCCAGCCTCCTTACGGAGTGCCAAGTATGGTGCCACCAGCTGTCTCTCTGGCACCTGGAGTCTTGCCAGCACTGCCCACTGGAGTTCCACCTGTGCCAACACAATACCCGATAACACAAGTGCAGCCTCCAGCTAGCACTGGACAGGTAGGATGCCAGGATGTGGAATCTGAGACTGGTGAACCAGGAAAATCGGGGCAGGGAGGGGGTGGGAAGGCGGGGGTATTATTTGGAAGCAATTAGAATTCGAGGTGTTTCTTCCTGTGTTCCCACCGTTGAACTACCTGAATACTTTGGAATAGTGTATACATGTGTATATTTATCCTAAAGTTTACAGTTTTATAACTTTTGCCACCAAATACTGCTTTAGAGCACAAGTTGTCGAGCTTTTCACGAAGGGCTGGAAGATATGTATTTTAGGCTTTGGGGGCCATATAGTTTCTGCCATAACTACTGCACTCTTGCTGTAGCGGAAAATCCATCGCTACACTAGGAAATGGATGAGTGTGACCATGTTCTAATAAAACTTGATTTACAAAAACAGATAGCAGGCCTGAATCATAGTTTACCTGTCCTGGGCTTTGCAGTGTTAAAGTTCTCGTGGATTAGGGCTGGCATACCACACTCATTTAAATGATTGGAACTGATTTGCTAATCTCAGAAGAAATATATCATATACAGGTGTTCTAGGCCAAGAGGTATGTGAGCTTCCTAAATGAAAGGATTATAAATGCTGGTATATGTTTCTCAAGCTAGGAAAGAAGCTAGAATTTTAGGAAAAGAATAAGTAGCCAGCTCATTTAGGTTATGTACCCTTCTTCTTACAGGCAGGGGAAAGACTAATGAAAGCATGGTAATGGATTTATGGCAGGTCCTCCTTGGTGGGCCTCTCATAGTGTACCCATGCCAGAGAAAACAGCCTCGAACCATTGCCCAGTCTCTCTACCTGTGGGCTGTGAGCACTGAAAGCGGTTGTACAGTGAAACCGAAAATAGGCTTATGAACTCAATTCTGTTTGTGGTCCCCTAGTCGTAATTATTTTACCTTATATTTAGGCAGAGCTATCATTCTACAGCTTTGAGCCACATTCTCTTGTAACTGGGAAGCAATATAGCAGAATGGTTAAGGGTATGGGTTTAGAGAGACTGGCAGAGTCCTTGATGCTTCCCCATTGTTGAGCTGTGTGATCTTGGCTGAGAACTTAATCTATCCAGGCTTTAGTTTTCCTTGTATATAAAATGGCATAATCATTATATCCCAGAGTTGCAAGGATTAAGTAAGCAGTCAATAAATATTAGCTGTTACTAATGAAAGTTTTCCTTTTAGAAGTGCTTGTTTTCTCTAATATATCTATCTTTTCCTTTTCGGAACAACCTCTTAAAACTATTGTACTTGTTCTTGACATAGTTTACCCATGGAAGTGATAGATGAAGTTGCATTTGCCACACAAGCCTTAGCAGCATTTATGATCCAGAAAGAGCTAATTACATTGATTAAAGGGCTTTAAATAAGAGAATGTTCTTGCTTGAGAACTTCTGAACTAAGTAAGTGACTGGAGTGTCTATTGTTTGTTCATGATCATGTTTGCTCCTAATGGCAAAAATGTGCAGCAGGTTTTTCCTGAGAGTTCAAAGCATTGTAGAGTTTTTCAGTTTGATGTTCGCTGCCATGAAGGTAGGAAGACTAGGTGATGCTGTTACCAAATTATGCTTGAAGGAAACTTAGGACCAGAAGATGAAAGATTGATATGCATCATATTGATCACTAAAGTATATTGTAAACATCCTTTAGTTATTTGTTAGTTGGGCATTCTCACACTTTTTCCTCCTTGGTTTGTTTTGGTCCCAGAGTCCGATGAGTGGGCCTTTTATTCCTGCTGCTCCTGTCAAAACTGCCTTGCCTGCTGGCCCCCAGCCCCCACCCCAGCCCCAGCCCCCACTCCCAAGTCAGCCCCAGGCACAGAAGAGGCGATTCACAGAGGAGCTGCCAGATGAACGAGAATCTGGACTTCTTGGATACCAGGTTAAATAAAATATCCTATCTTACTTTTCTCATCTTATCTTACTGTATTCTCCCTTTAAAGAAAGATAAGTTCACATCTGTGTCAACTGTCCTCCCAATACTAGGATTTCTGCATTCTGGAATCCATTTAAATGAGATATTTATCCTTAGGGATTAAGTTAAGCCCAGGGTGATTCCCTTTGAGTGGGTTTTGTCTTTGGGTCAGTGTGATAAGAGAATACAAAGCTCTCCACCTAGAGAGAAGTCGCCTATGACTAGCATCTGGAAGTTCTGTAGAATTCTGCACTTCCTCTTTATACAGCAGACTCTTGAAAGCCTCTTACAGCTTGTAGTGAAATGAGTAGGGAAGAACTGTTACTGTACCAATATATGGTTTGTATTTAAAACCTTGGCACTGTTCTTTTTCTCCTTGCTAAACAAGAGGGTGGTGTCATTCTCCAATTCCTACACCCCTGAAAAAACGATAGCCAGAAATGCAGTGATTCTGTGCATGGATGTGATTATAAACTCATTCACTGATGAGTCTTTCTAGATTATTAAAATACATAGTTTTGGTACAGTCTTGTTTTACCCAGAGAAGTACTTTGCCAGAATCCTCTGAAGCATTCTTTGAACCAAATATTCTTTGGAGCATTTTTGTAGTTTATAACTAGATTTATACAAACCAGTTAAGTCATAAATAATTGAAAACATAAAGACATAGCATAATGAAGCACAAAATCTCTGGCCAAGTCCTACAGAGAAAAGTAATAGTCTGTGCTCTGAGTATAGTTAACTCCAAATCCCAGAGAGCTGTGTAGTACAGCTTTCTGCAGTTTATCAGAAAGATGAGGCACTTGACAGTTACGTTAAGGAGCTAAAGTCACTACAGCAGTTGTAGATTTGCTAATGCCACTGTATTTTTCTGCTCATAGCATGGACCCATTCATATGACTAATTTAGGTACAGGCTTCTCCAGTCAGAATGAGATTGAAGGTGCAGGATCGAAGCCGGCAAGTTCCTCAGGCAAAGAGCGCGAGAGGGACAGGTAAGTTAGTTGGAACATGATTATATGCGTCTGTTCAGATGGCTTAATGTGAATAATGAGTGTTGCTATGAGCACCCATGTTAAACAAATGAAATCATTTGGATCAAATAATCTGTTCATTGTAATGGGTGCAGTAATGGAAAATACGATGATATCCCTTACACAGTCTTAGAATCACTTATACTCAGCCTTGAATAGTCAGTACTTGATTATTCAGGTATCTTCCTTTCCTTTTTTTTGTCTGTGTCTTAGCCATTTTCCTGAGGATAGACAGTAAGAGAAGTATTACACAATGAAACCATTTTTGCTACGTAGAATCATAGAGTATCATGGATGGAGGTACTTGAATGAGAGTCCAGCCTGCCACCCAGGGCTTGGATTCTCTCCTGTGTTACGTCAGCCTTCACGAGATGGAGCTGGTTTTCATCACAACAGTTCATTCTTTCATATTCATTCATTCTGGTTTTCTTTTCCATAAGAATATCATACTTTAGTTCTTTTTTTTTTTTCATACTTTAATTCTTGATGCATCATTTCATATAAACTGCCTAGAAATATGTGCTGTGATTGGCAAATCCCATTAGTGGATATACCATGTTTTACAGTAGTTGAAAGTATACAAAGGCATATTCAAACAGGACAGTTGGGACAAGTTTTTTTCTTTTATCTTGAAGTATAGTTTATAATGTTGCATTAGTTCTAAGTGTACAACAAAGTGATTCACTTGCTGTACATACATATCTATTTTTTTTTTCAGTTTCTTTTCCCTTTGAAATTATTCCGTAATGTTAAATATAGTTCCCTATTACAACTTTAATTTCTGTTTATTTACTCATTCTGTTATATCTTTATAATCTTACAACTTTTGTTTTTGGCCACACTGCGTGGCTTGTGAGATCTTAGTTCCCTGACCAGGGGTTGAACCCGGGACACTGCAGTGAAAGTGTTGGGTCCTAGCCACTGGACTGCCAGGAAATTTCCTAATCTTACAACTTGATAATAGCTTGAAGAATAGGGTGTCAGGTAGAAAGGGTTGAAATTAATGGTTAAAATGAACTTTTATTTGCAGATTGTATTGTTATTCAATTTGTTATCTACTGGAAAGGTTGAATGTGTCTGAAAAATTATTTTTAACTTTTAACAGGCAGTTGATGCCTCCACCAGCCTTTCCAGTGACTGGAATAAAAACAGAGTCTGACGAAAGGAATGGGTCTGGGACTTTAACAGGGAGTCATGGTGAGTAAGGTGTAGCTGGGGGAGCAAGGGAATGGCTAAGACTGGTCTTAAGCTATTAGTTTTCTAATCTGATATTCATTCAGGTTGACTTATTCAGGTGTTTAATCCAACCTCTATAATCTGTTGGCTAATGAGAATACTTTTTTTTGTTTGTTTGTTTATAAGGACATCATATAGTTACACAGCCTTTTATTTTCAACCGACGTGTGTCTAGAAAAGAGTCAGTCGACTTACATTTTATACATAGCATCAGTGACATTTAGGAAAAAGTAATGATTGGTAGGTCATTTCAAAATTTTGTTGCCTTTGTTGTTTGACTACCTGGAGGTAACCTGATGCAGACTAAAAAGATTTTTGTGTTGGGAGCTGAGCTACCTCTCACCTTATATCTCTTATTTATTGGTTGGGAATGGTCAACCAGTGTCGTTTTTAAAATGTTGCTTCTTAGTATCTCAGAACTCTAAATTTGGAGAGGTCCATAAATGGGATTAAGTTTTTTGTTCTTTGCCTATAGTCATAAAAATGAACGAAGAAAAATGAACAGAAGAAAATACATTTTTTTCTTTTCTTCTTTTAACTTTTTAAAGGTGAAATATTAGACTCCAGAGACTGACTTGCTAACTTTCCTTTTTTTTTTTCCTTTTTTTTTTTTGTGTGTGTGTTTCTTTTTTCTTTCTCTGTTTTCTTACATGGTTCTGGTGGATTCACATTTGCTGATGCTGGTGCTGTTTTTCGTGTGATCTTCAACGTTTTTGGGTGACCATTGACCCTGTGACCTCAAAATGGTGTCCAACTAACCACAATTAACATCTTTTTTTTAATTAACGAATTTATGGTATTATCTTTTTTTTTCTTCTTGGTGGGGAATGGGGTTGGGGTTATTTTTCTCTCTTCTAGATTATCCAGTCAAGAAAATGAAAACTACAGAGAAGGGGTTTGGCTTGGTGGCTTACGCTGCAGATTCATCTGACGAAGAGGAGGAACACGGAGGTCATAAAAATGCAAGTAGTTTTCCACAGGGCTGGAGTTTGGGATATCAGTATCCTTCATCACAACCACGAGCTAAACAACAGATGCCATTCTGGATGGCTCCATAGGCAACAGTGGAGCAGAGATTTGAGCCTTGGTGACTCTCTAGCAATAATGCATGCGTTTGATTTAATAAGACTCTGGGGCCTGTACGGGGAACCATCTTGGACTTTTGCAGAAGTCAGTGATGGGGGGAAAAAAAGTCAGTGATGAGTGTGCCCTTTCTTAAAGGGTTTCCATTCTTTTTTAAAGAAAATCCTTATTTCTGCAGTGACATAGAATCTGTTAAAATTTACTTAGAATTACAAATTTGTCTCAAGCTTTTTAACAGTTGGTGAAATGTGCTTGTTCAACAGGGTCATTTCAATATACCCTTGACCTGGTCCAGTCTTTTCCAAATGAATAGCCCCTATTCTGACATAAAGCAAGTTTTATTTGTATTTTACTACTGTTTGGTCAATTTTGATAATAACTGGTTCCAAACAAAGCCTTACTATTTATTAGTGGGGAAATGATTTTAAGACCATCCTTTCCTTTCAGTACTTAAATCTAAAAACCTCCTCATCCCTATTTCATTTTTTGGATTCTTTGTTTTGGAAAATGCAGTTTTACTAATGCAGAACTGTTGGATATAGCTGAATCCTGGGATATTGAAGGATTTTTTCCATTGGGATGATCCAAAGCTGGTACCTTTCAGGCACTCTTGTCTCAGATAGCCATTGCTGTTTTTACTGCCCGTCTAAGCTCCTTGTCTTCAACTGGGTCTGAGAAAATTACTTGATCAAAAGCTGGTCAGAACTCATCACAGAAATGACATCCAATGGTCTGTCTCTCTGAGAACTGGTTGCAGCTAAAAATAGAGAGATTTGACTGCTTGGAATAGAATGGTGGACTTAGTGACTGAAATTGCAACTTGTCCTTTTTCTTGGCATTACAGGTTTTGCCAAAAGAACTTTTTTGTATCAAATATTGATGTGTGAAAGTGAAGGAGCTAGTCTGCTGAACCAGGAGTAGTTTGAGATACTGAACTGTCATTTTTGCACATTTGAATACTTTGCAGACTGGCTTTGTATAAACGTATCCTCTGGTTTCCTATATGTTGTAAATATTTAGATCATAATTTCATTATAAATAAATGTATAAATATTCTGCTTGTGGTTTCTTTGTTCTTTATTCTACAACCCATCCGTATGTGAAAATTCATAACCTTTTTTACTCGTGTGTTTTAGTCGCTCAGTGGTGTCTGACTCTGCAACCCTGTGGGCTGTAGCCTGCCAGGTTCCTATATCCATGGAATTCTCCAGGCAAGAATACTGGAGTGGGTAGCCATTCCCTTCTCCAGGGGATCTTCTTGACCCAGGGATTGAACCTGGGTCTCCCTCATTGCAGGCGGATTCTTTACCATCTGAGCCACCAGGGAAGTCCCAACATAATGATATTATAGCTCCATCAGAAAAATACCTACATAGACCCAAAAGTTTGCATGTCGTTCCAAAAGTTTTATGACTGTAAAAGTAAACCCTTAAAAATTCAAATGAAAATAGAGGCTTTTTATGATGACTATTTTCCACTTTCATATTGTTGTCCCCCTTTATTGAACATGGTTAAAGGTACTGAGTGAAGGAAGCATTGTTAAAGGAAATACAAATTATTCTTGGGAAAATCTGGGTCAAAAAGAAGGAAGGGTACAAAAGTTGCAACAGAAAAATTTCCCAGTGTAGTTGTTTTTGCTACCTACAGGTGAATATAGTTGATAACTCCTTAATCTGTGCTGTGTTTAAGGCCACCTGAAAACTCTTGAATTATCATTTCCTGTGGGAAGGCATTATATTCGTTAAAATTTTTTAAAAATTCTAGATATTTCACAACATTTGCTTAAAATATGTGCAGAAATCTGATTAACTAGTTGGCTTTGAGACCTGATTGTCTCAAGTCATTTAAGAGCCCAAATCATCGCTCTTGTTCGTTTGGGGGAATTTTTCTTTTTCTGCTCTTAAGCCTTAAACTTGATCTTGGTCCTGTTTCGGGGAGGATTTGGTGGGTGCCCGTTTCCTTGTTTACCCATTATATTTGGCCAATTTTTTGTATATCATATACAGTACTGGGTAAGTTGTTAATTGTTTTAACGCCTTTGTGGGCATGTCCTGAGTTTGGTACTGTGCCCCCCGAGGGCCCTTAGCAGTGAGGCGCGGAACTAGGTTTGAGGACCTGGAGGGAAGATGGCCCTCCCCGGAGGGGGTGTGGCCAGCTGCGGGCGTCACGGGGCCGCCCCGCCCCTCCGGTCGGGACGCGGGCGCTGCTGGCGCCATCTTTCCCGGCTGCGGGAGGGGTCACAGGTCAGTGTCGGATCCTCGGCGCGAGTGAGGAGGACGAAGTAGGTGATCAGACCGGCCGAGGCCTTCCACTTCCGACCGGTAAGAGCAGCAGGAGAAGGCTGGCACCTGAAACGGAAGGGTGGAGGGCCTGAAGGCGGGCCGGAGATGCAGCTGGGGGAGGGGGCCCGTAGAGAGGAATGGGGAGGGGGCGGAACCTCCGGGTACCGCTGGCGTGAGAGGACCCTTGCGGCCTAAGGGGAGGTGTTCCTTTGGTCCTCAAACCTCAACTTTCTCACAGGGCTCCTTCCTGCTGTATCCCCGTTTGAAAAATTCAAGATTTCTTCGTCTCTAGTCTTTCTGGAAAATGTAATAATTCGGAAAACCTGTGATAAGTCATAAGACTGAGCTGTCCGGGAGGGGAGGTGATGGTGAAGGATTTCTTTTACGGCCGCCAGAAAGGGAGCAGAATCATAGACCAGCGTATGGGAAAGCAGGGCACTGACGAGGACTTGTCACGAGTGCCTCCATCCTGGATTAAATATTTTCTTCTTTTATTCTAGGTGCCTTCTCCTCGGGGCAGCCCGGGATTCTCCAAGAGGACAATGGATTCTGGGACTCGCCCAGTTGGTAGCTGTAGCAGCCCTGCCGGGCTGTCTCGGGAATATAAACTAGTGATGCTGGGTGCTGGTGGTGTAGGGAAAAGTGGTAGGTGACGTTTTTCTTCCATCTTACAAGAAGTAAGAATGAAAAATGCTTAGAACAAATGCCTTCCACCCCAATCAGCTGGCTAGCATGTAGTGTTGATACTTAACAGTTCTTTCCATGGGTCATCTTTGTGTGAATTTTACCTTTCATTTCTTGTTTTAAAGCCATGACCATGCAGTTCATTAGCCACCGATTTCCAGAAGATCATGATCCTACCATTGGTAAGTCAGAGTATCATTTATGTTTTACAAATAAACCCCATAAAAGTTTCTTTGTGTCAGTTTTTGAAACAGTTTTAAACCATTTATATTTTGATCCTTTTTTGGTGCCTAAACAGACTTATTTAATAAGCGTATCATAGTGATTGCTAAGCAAATGAATATTTTCTTTTTTCCTAGCTTGTCTTTATGTACATCAGCCATCTTAGTCTGTCTTTTATTGAACATTAATGGGACACTTTGTTATATTTTTATGGTTGGTATACCATATTGCCAGGTTAAAGGAAAAATTTAAGGGCCACTTAACAGAAGCCTTTTGCTAGCATTTTTCTAAGGGTCTGATTTGAGACTGACTCTAACTATGAGTCAGCTGGTTTGAACTTCCACAAAAGGAAGCAGAAAAACAAGTAGAGCCAGCCTGCTGAACTCTTTACAACCCAGACATCCAGAGCCTGGACTGACTTGTTCCACGAGAAGCCCTTCGTTTACTTCCTTATACCTCAAGTTCATTACCTAGCAAGGTCTCTCTCCATGTCTTTCACAGTTCTTAATGGCCAGTTATTAGTAAAACAGAGTAATAATTTAAAAAAAATTTTTTTTAATTGCTATTCTCTGTAAACACTAAACATGTTACTGTTATTCCTGAACCATAAGGAGACAAGTTTGATTTTTAGGAGTTATATCCTAGGATTATAGAAAACTTGTGATGGGAATGGGGAGGCACAGAAGGCCGGCTATATTAGTTATGTTTTGAGGAGGTGACACTGTTTTGGTCCTGGGTCTCGGGAGAATTTCCATTGGGTCAAGCCAATGAGTGTTCTATGCTAACCCATCTTTGGATATGGTCATTTTATATAGTAGATGCTTTTGTGGCTTGGGGGAAATAGAAACAGTTCTTATTTTTTCATGTACTATATTAAATTTAGAACATTGTTCATGAATTCACACTGTGGTGGGAATTCTAGGAACAAAATAAATTTAGGGCTTAGGATAATTTACTTAGAAATATCTTTTCCTGGGACATTCCTGACAGTGCAGTCCAGTGGTTAAGACTGTGTTTCCATTCGAGGGGGCACAAGTTCCAACTCTGGTCAGGGAACTAAGATCCTGCAAGCAGCATGGTGGACCACCCCCTGCCCTCCCCGCCCCGCCCCGGCAAAAAAAAAAAGTCCCCCCCCCCCCCACTCAGCTGCTCTTCTGACAATATTATCTGATTCAATAACATACTTTTATCTATTGAGTTACCTGTCAAGCACTGTGTTAGGCCATGGGGTTACAGTAGTGAGCAAAAAGATAGGGGTGTCTGCTCTCATTGTGCTTCCCTGGTGGCTCAGAGGGTAAAGCCTCTGCTTGCAAGGCGGGAGACCTGCATTCAATCCCTGAGTCGGGAAGATCCCCTGGAGAAGGAAATGGCAACCCACTCCAGTACTCTTGCCTGGAAAATCCCATGGAGGGAGAAGCCTCTCATTTACTTTCTAATTTAGTGCAAGTTTGTTGCAAACTTTGACTGCTAAATCTAAAAAGAAAATATATATATTGTAACATGCACATATAAGTATACATTTGCACATATGTATATGTAATTAAAATACCATGAAACTCTGTTTACCTCACTACGTATGTTACACTTTTTTGTAACATACATAGTATGTTTTTGTATTTCCTCTTTTCATTTTAGATTTCTCCTTGTTTATTTTAACACTGGTCCTAACCCATTAAATTCATCCACAGCTCACAAATACTGATGGATACATGACCTGTAGTTTGAAAATCATTGGTTTAGTAGGCCCTTCATCTTTGAGGAAGAGTCAGAAGCAGGGATTCAAGAAAAACTGTTTGAAGGAAGTACATCAGGGTGTAAGGAGCAAATGTTTGAATGGTGGAAATAGTGAGGCTTTTCTTTTTTACTTTTCTGTATTTTCCAAGATTACCATAATAATATACAAAAAGAAATGGTTCTCATAAAGGAGAAATTTTGACTATATGGATTCTCTAGGAGACTGATTTTTCTTTTTCCTGTATTAAAAATGAGGAGGAACTATAAATAAAACTTTTGAGTCAAGTCAAGCAGCCCTTGGTTTTGATTCTGGCTAAATCATTAATGAACTTTGTAACATTTAGTTGTTTTTTTTTTTAATCTGTAAAATGAAGTTAATACCACCTCACTGAATTATTTTCACTATTGAATGAGTTAATATATATATATCACTTAATATAATGCTTAGTGTTTAACTTATTTAATAAATGGTAAAGTTACTTTTATGGCCTGACATTTTTCAAAAAGAAAATCTCTGAGCTCTTTTTTAGGTTAGAATTGTAGGTGAAGTCTTAGAAGTTTAAGCTATGAATAAACTTACGTCATGGCTTATGTGGAAGAAAAAAATTAGTTGACCCAATTTACGTATCTGAATGGATTTAGGGGCTTCCTTTGAACATCTGGGCACTTAAAGAAACTTGTGTGTAATCTTCTCCATAAGATGAATTTCAAAATAAGGTTGCATATTCCTGCATTTATGAGTTGATAGTACTGCCTCTCTTCCTTCCTGTAGAAGATGCTTATAAAATCCGGATCCGTATTGATGATGAGCCTGCCAACCTGGACATTTTGGATACAGCTGGACAGGTATTAAGTCTCAAAATGCTATGAGTAAAGGCCTTTTCGTGCTAGTAAAGGGGAGGGAAAGACTTATGCAGAGAAGATCACTGGTTCATTTCTTTTAATTTTTCATGCACTCTGACTCAGGACAGCAGGTAACAAACATCTCTCTTTGATCTGAACTAAATAGCTAAAGTGTGTATAGTTTTGGGTTGTTACCAGTACACTAATGACCCTTGTTTCCCTCCAGGCAGAGTTTACAGCCATGCGGGATCAGTATATGAGGGCAGGAGAAGGGTTTATCATCTGTTACTCCATTACCGATCGTCGAAGTTTCCATGAAGTTCGGGAGTTTAAACAGCTTATTTATCGAGTTCGACGTACTGATGATACTCCTGTGGTTCTTGTGGGAAACAAGTCTGACCTAAAGCAGCTAAGACAGGTGAGGATAGACTAGAAAATGCTATATGTAATCTTGTGAGATTAGTCATTTGTGTTTTCTCGGTTTATAAATTTCTGTGCCTTAAAATGAAAATTTAAAATTAGCTTCTCCCTAGCCTGGAAAACGTCCCTATATCTTGCTAATATTTTGGGTAAAATCTGGATTGAATCAGTTTACAGGACAAAATCCACAGGTGACAAATAGGATACACTTTAAGTGAGGCATCATGGACTTCCCTGATGGCTCAGCCAGTAAAGAACCCACCTGCAATGCAGGAGACATAGGAGACGTGAGTTGGATCCCTGGGTTGGGGCGATCTCCTGGAGGAGGACATGGCTACCCACTCGAGTGTTCTTGCCTGGAAAATTGCATGGACAGAGGAGCCTAGCAGTCTATAGTCCAAAGGGTCGAAAAGAGTCAGACACAAGTGAGCACAAGCACAGATGGCGGTATCATGGGATTTTCATTTCCTAAAACCTCAGAAATAAGTTTGTTTATGTTGCAAAAAGAGAAACTTAGGCTTCAAGGTATACTTCCTGATGGTGAGGATTATGAGCCCAGAAGAGGGAGAATAAGAGAAATTGTAGAGGATTTTAGAATGAGTGATACCCTTCAAATTAGCAGCAGTGTTTAAAATTTTGCTTTTTGGTATAGAGATGAAGGTGTAGTGAAAGGGACATATTTATCACCACTAGTGAAGGCAATGAATGGTACAGAATTTTTAGAAGTAATTGGGTAGTAGTTAAGTTCATGATGTTTCTTGGTTGCTTCCTCTTCAGAATAATCTATTTGGGGATTTATATATAAAATATTTGTTGCTAGGCTATTTATGGCAGCAAAAAATTAGAAAATGGCTAACTGTCCAAAAGTAGGAGAAATTTTGTTACATTCATAATTTGATATGTCGATTTCAGGTTCTTATGGTTTTCAGTATTGTAGCTTAATTATAACATCTCTCTGCCTTGTGATTTACTTTCTTGAAATGTATGAGGAAGTTAAGATTGTATATTTGACATCTATAAATATTCCCTGTTCCAAAAAGTTACCTTTAAATAGACTAGAAATAGAATCACATAATTTGAAGATGGAAAGAGTCTTAGAAGTGAAATAATCCCGCCTCTCAACAATACAAATATCACTCTGCTCTGCTTGGACATCTCCAGAGTTGGAGAGGTCTCTTCTTGTTACCCTCATTTTGGGGTGGCAGTTGTAATTATTTTCTACTGTTGTTCAGTTGCTGAGTTTTGTCTGACACTGCGACCCCATGAACTACAGCACACCAGGCTTCCCTGTCCTTCAGTATCTCCCAGTTTGCTCAAAGTCATCAAACCACCGAGTTTCAGTGATGTCATCCAGCCATCTCATCCTCTGTCTTCAATCCTGCCCTCAATCTTTCCCAGCATCAGGGTCTTTTCCAGTGAATATACAGGGTTGATTTCCTTTAGGTTTGATTGGTTTGATTTCCTTGCTATCTAAGGGACTCTGAAGAGTCTTCTCCAGCACCACAGTTGGAAAGCATCAGTTCTTCAGCGCCCAGCCTTCTTTATGGTCCAACTCTCACATCCATACATGACCGCTAGAAAAACCATAGCTTTGACTATATAGACTTTTATTGGCAAAGAGATGTCTGTGCGTTTTAATATGCTGTCTAGCCTTGTCATAACTTTCCTTCCGAGGAGCAAGCATCTTTCAATTTCATGACTAAAGTCACTGCTGTGAATTTGGAACCCGAGAAATAGAATCTGTCACTGTTTCCACTTTTCCCCCATCTATTTGCCATGAAGTGATGGAACCAAATGCCATGATCTTAGTTTTTTGAATGTTGAGTTTTAAGCCAGCATTTTCTCTCCCCTTTTTGACTTTCATCAAGAGGCTCTTTAGTTCCTCTTCACTTTCTGCCCTTAGAGTGGTATCATTTGCATATCTGAGGTTGTTGATATTTTTTCCCGGCAGTCTTAATTCCAACTTGTGCTTCATCCAGTTTGGCATTTCGCTGATGTACTCCACATATAAGTTAAATAAATAGAGTGACAGTATACAGCCTTGTCATACTTCTTTCCCAATTTTGAACCAGTCCATTGTTCCAGGTAAGGTCCTAACTGTTGCTTCTTGATCTGCATACTGGTTTCTCAGGAGATAGGTAAGGTAGTCTGGTATTCCTGTCTCTTTAAGAACTTTCCAAAAAAAAAGAATTTTCCACAGTTTGTTGTGATCCACAGAGTCAAAAAGTCTTTAGCGTGGTCAATGAAGCAGAAGTAGATGTTTTTCTGGGACTCACTTGCTTTTTGTATGATTCAACAGATGTTGGCAATTTGATCTCTGGTTCCTCTACCTTTTCTAAATCCAGCTTGAACATCTGGAAGTTCTTGGTTCACGTACTGCTGAAGCCTAGCTTGAAGGATTTTAAGCATGACCTTGCTAGCATGTGAAATGTGCACAATTGTACGGTAGTTTGAACATTCTTTGTCACTTCCTTTCTTTGGGATTGGAATGAAAACTGACCTTTTCCAGTCCAGTGGCCACTGCTGAGTTTTCCAGATTTGTTGACATAGTGCAGCACTTTAACAATATTGTCTTTTAGGATTTTAAATAGCTCAGCTAAAATTCCACTATGCTATTACCACTATAAGTGTTCTCTTGTTTACATTTTTATTTTTTATTTATTTTTTAATTTTTATTTTATTTTTTTTGTTGTTTACATTTTTAAAGGTCACCAAGGAAGAAGGATTGGCTTTGGCCCGAGAATTCAGCTGCCCCTTTTTTGAGACATCTGCTGCATACCGCTACTACATCGATGATGTATTCCATGCCCTTGTCCGGGAGATTCGTAGGAAAGAAAAGGAGGCAGTACTGGCCATGGAGAAAAAATCTAAGCCCAAAAACAGTGTATGGAAGAGGCTAAAATCACCATTCCGGAAGAAGAAAGATTCAGTAACTTGAAGGAAAGATGTGAAGTGTTTATCTGTGAACTGCAGTGCTTAGTCAGAGCAGTCCAGTAACCTGCATTAGTGAGCATGGTGCTTGTTCTTTCTCCTGTTATGACCGTTATTTTAAAAGTAACTGATGAAGGGGACATGCCCACTAGGAGATTTCAATGATGTGGTATTTAAAGTATTGTGTCTTAGCTAATTCTGATTTTATTAACCCAGTGGAGCACTGTCTACTGTTTAATTTGCCACATTAGAATTTGATCTGCCAATGTTTTGGATTCTGTTGCTGACATAATTAATGTAACTTTTTTATGCCTAGGGGAATATGTGTACCATATGTGTTTGGCTAAGCTCACAAGAGGAATTTTTTGGCATACACTGTTCTGCACTTTCTTGCAGTCGCAACTGCATTTTCGTAGGGAGGACTTCAGGAAAGGACTTCTGTCTTTTCTATTCATGCTGTGCTTCCTGGAGACAGAACAAAAATCATATCGGGAAATCAGTTCTACAGAGATCAGTGCTAAAGTTCAGCCGATAGCTATGGAACTGACTCCTGTTGCAGATAGTGATGAGAATGGGGAAATCAGGCTGTATGTTTTTGCAGGAACTTGGCTAGAAAAAGGTAGGATCAGAACTATGCTCCCCAGAGGAGCCTGTCTTTTCTAAGAAGTACACATTTGACCCAAATTCACTGGGATGAATGAGAACAAACAAATAAGTAAAATGTAATGAAGCTTTCTTTCTCCTACAGGTTTATTTTACTCTTCCTTTCAGGGTTTTACCTTTCTTTACCTTCAAAGGTAAACACTTTGGAAACCATTACTAGATTACTAAACTCTTGTTTAATCTAAATACTTGGTTGGGATAGCCATTGCCTTGTACAGGTTTATTTTTTTCCCCAGAGATGCACTTACCAATACACTTATATTAATTGCTTCCTAGTGCTTGCCCCTCACTTCTCCATGCTCTCTAGAAGAGCTAAGCCTGGCAGAATGTTTTATAGGCCCTTCGTCAGACTGACTGCATTTTCCATACAGAAGAGACTAATCAGGAGTTAGTAAAATTGTGTATGTGCCTCCTTGACATAGACAATCACTCAGTGTTCTAAGAAAGCCTGTGGCATTTCTGTTTAATGAGCCAGCCTTGAAGCTTTAAAATTCCCATGTGTTGAGTTTCTCATTGAAGATTTCTTTACAAGGACCTTGCTAAGTTCACCTCAGGGTTTTGTCTGAGCCTTGACAAAGCTTAGCCTAAGAGAATACCACTTTGATCACTGCATAGTGGAAAAACTATCCTGTCTTCTTGGGAAGAATCAGCTTTAAATATTGGTGGTGAGCTCGTTCTTTTAGAACCAGGATTATTTTGATACCTGAACTTGTTATGTGTGGAGATTAAGTACAAAAGTGCTAAGAGTAATGTAGCATATGTTGAACATTAAATGTCACTGAAGCGATGTTTGTGACCACTTTAAGAACATGACTTTGTGTAGCACCTTTTAAAAAGCACACAGCTCAGCATACTGTTTTCCATTTTTATTACCAACAGAAGGGTGGGATTTTTCCTTCCATCAGTGGGATATGTTCTAGGCTTAAAGAAAAGTGATGATTATAACTTTTTTAGCTGAGTAGTGGTCCCTTTTGAAACTCCTGGAGGTGTTTTTGCTACCAAATAAATCATGTTTTATGGTACTCAAGCCATCCAAAAGTGAAAGATACAGAATTTGAATCTATGCAGGACAAATATCTTAAGGAATCATAGCACTTTGGAGAACCATGACAGAAGACAAGTACAGTGCAATTCTATAAATAGTGTTTCACATTTAAACTAGCTTAGAGCCTAGTAGGTTTAATGCCTTAGCTTCTCATTACTAATGACCTAGGGAATTGTTATTAGCATCAAGCAAGAAGTTCAGGATAGTCAAGGCAGCAGAGAATATTGCCAGAAAAAAAATCTTTAAGACAGGAGGGAATTTCTATTGTGTATAAGAAAAATAACAAATGAGCTTTTTTAAGACTATCAGTGTCATATATTTGATCATTGAATTAATTAGCCCATCAATTAGTATTGAGAATTCTGTTCATGGTGCTAAGTAGTTAGAGGGATGTAATGTGTAGGTCATAGTTCTATTCTTAGTGATTGTATAGTGTAAATAATTTATAAGCTCTAAATAGTCAGCTTTATCTAATTTGAGGGCATTAAAATCAATTACTGCCTGGAACTTTGAAGAGAGAAAAATTCAGGGATAGATAAGTTGAAAAGCACTGGAACTGTTTATGTCCATACCAGATTGGTAAATTACAAAATTTGGAAGCTGATGTCTAGAATTAACTGTTTAGAATTCAAAAGGGGACACAGTGTTTTACCTTTGTGATCTATTAGCAAGAATTGGTCTACTGTAATGTTTGGGGAGCAAAGGGAAGAAAAATTTTTCACTTATGCACTTGTTTTTGAAGACAGTTTGTATGATACAATACAAAACTTTTAAACAACTTATTGGGCCTTTCCTTTATTTACCTGTGTGTGGGTAGAAATGTTTGGAATCATTATACAGAGGTCATTTTAAGAGAAAAATACTGTGAGATTTTATATTCTGGGAAATACCGATTGAAAAAAGTTTTGAGTGCCTGCCATGTACAGAACAGCTGTGTCAAGCTCAGGAGCGTGCCGTGGAACGCCCCTTCATCCAAAGAGGTGACCTCGGTGCTCAAAAGGCTGAGGGGCGAGGAGGGAGGTGGAGGTGCTGCGTCCAGCGGCCAAAGAGGCTCCCGCATGTTTCAGTGAGCTGAGGTCCCAGTTCCAGGCACCTCCTGGCTGATTCCTGACCTCAAACACTGTCCCCATCCTGGAGCCAGTAGACCAATGACACTGGTCTTTGGCCACACCATTGGAGGACGTGGGGTGCAGAGTGAACTGCTGCCTCCAGGTGCCTGAGGGACCCTCTGAGACCCCAGCATCTCTGGGAAGAGGCAGAGGGATGAGGCAAAATTTTGTTTAAAAAAGAGCTTACCCCTTCATGAGAAGACAGAAAAAAACATGTTTAAAGTAGTACTGCATTTGCCACTTGATGAAGGGTTAATTCAAGTTGTTTCAAGTATATAAGCTAAATGTGAGAGAATGAGGAATAATCTTTTATGTGAAGGTCATCGCTTTTATCTCCACTGCTCTAAGTAGGCATCAGTGTTGGTAGGTAGAGAGGACTTAATTTAGACATTGAAAAAGTGAAAGTGTTAGTTGCTCAGTCCTGTCCAACTTTGTGACCTCATGGACTGTAGCTCACCAGGCTCCTCTGTCCTTGGAATTTTCCAGGGAAGAATACTGGAGTGGGTAGCCATTCCCTTCTCCAGGGGATTTTCCTGACCCAGGGATCAAACCTGGGTCTCCCGCATTGCAGGCAGATTCTTTACTGTCTGAGCCACCAGGGAAGCCCAGTTTAGACATTAAATATATTTTGTGTCCTCATTATTTAACACTTAGTGAGTAGGCCAGTAACTATCAGAGTGTCCACTAATAAAACGGTAATGGAAGAGGAGCATTCCATGTTCTAATGTAACCGCTTAGGACAGGCAGTGGAATTACAGTCAAAAAAGTATTTATGGATGCTTATATGCCTCAGATATGCAGATGACACCACCCTTACGGCAGAAAGTGAAGAGGAACTGAAAAGCCTCTTGATGAAAGTGAAAGAGGAGAGTGAACAAGTTGGCTTAAAGCTCAACATTCAGAAAACTAAGATCATGGCATCTTGTCCCATCACTGCATGGGAAATGGATGGGGAAACAGTGGAAACAGCGTCAGACTTTATTTTTTTGGGCTCCAAAATCACTGCAGATGGTGAGTGCAGCCATGAAATTAAAAGACGCTTATTCCTTGGAAATAACCTATGACCAACCTAGATAGCATATTAAAAAGCAGAGACATTACTTTGCCAGCAAAGGTCCGTCTAGTCAAGGCTATGGTTTTTCCAGTAGTCATGTATGGATGTGAGAGTTGGACTGTGAAGAAAGCTGAGCACCGAAGAATTGATGTTTTTGAACTGTGGTGTTGGGGAAGACTTTTAAGAGTCCCTTGGACTGCAAGGAGATCCAACCAGTCCATCCTAAAGGAAATCAGTCCTGGGTGTCCATTAGAGGGACTGATGTTGAAGCTGAAACTCCAGTACTTTGGCCACCTGATGTGAAGAGTTGACTCATTGGAAAAGACCCTGATGCTGGGAGGGATTGGGGGCAGGAGGAGAAGGGGCCGACAGAGGATAAGATGGCTGGATGGCATCACTGACTCGATGGACATGAGTTTGGGTAAACTGCTGGAGTTGGTGATGGACAGGGAGGTCTGGTGTGCTGCGATTCATGGAGTCACAAAGAGTCGGACACGACTGAGCGACTGAACTGAACTGATATGAACTAAGCACTGTTTGCTTAAAGGTGTGAGGGATTCTGGTGCAGAGGACTAAAAAGCTCCCAGTTCTACAAAACAACTAGACATCAATCCTTAATAGATTACATGCTTCAAAAAAAAAAAAAAAATTACATGCTTCAAAGTGGGAGTGTTAACAAGGATTCAAAGAAGGAAGGATTTACAATGGCCTGGCAGATCAGTGGAGCTGACTCTTTTAAGAGGGGTCTTCCCTGGTGGTCGAGTGGTTAAGAATCTGCCCCCTGATGCAGGGTAACCGGGTTTGATCCCTGCTCAGGGAACTAAGATCCCACATGCCATGGGGCAACTAAGACTGTGCCACAACTTAAGAAGCCCACATGCCACAACAAAGATGCAAGACTGGGATTTCCCTGGTGGTTAGGAATCTGCCTGCCAATATGGGGGCCATGGGTTCCATCCTTACTCTGGGAAGGTTCAACACGCTGCGGGCAACTAAACCCGTGTGCCGCAACTATTGACCTGGGGGGCCCTAGAGCCCGTGCTCCACAATAAGCCACTGCAATGAGTAGCCCCTGCTCACTGCAACTAGAGAAAACCTGTGAGCCGCAAAGAAGACCTAGCATGGCCAAATTTTAACAAAGTAAATGGGAAGGACTTCCCTGGTGCTCCAGTGGCTAAAATACACAAGACTGCTGTTGAGGGAACTAGATCTCACATGCTGCAACTAAAGATCCTGCATCCCACACAAACACTGAAGATCCTCCATGCCTCAGCTAAGACCCAGTGCTGCCAAATTAAAAAAGTGAATGGAAGAGGAGACAAATTGAGGAGAGATTGCATTTGACCAGAATAGAATAATAAGGAGATAACATCAGAGGTGTAATTTCTGAAATTCCTCATTCTTGGTATTTATTACTCATTTATTTAAGAAGAAATTGCTTCTACGAGTTTAGTATGCCGTTGACAAATAAATGGCCGTGTTGCACTTTTTCCAAACTCGAGAAAGATGAGATAAATTTGAAGTCTTATTTTTAAAAGTCCTTGTTAACATTGACATTGGCTTTAAAAGATGGCTTAATACTGAAAACGTTGGAGTTGCAGTAATTCTGGATTTGTTCAGCTTCAAATTAAAATTTATTTTCAAATATTTATTCTCACATTTCATCAGCTGATCTGGAAGTGAAACTCAGTAACATCATACAGGGAAGTAGTTGGAAATCCTAGATTTATGACCGAAGTTATCATTAACCCTGTCTTCAAAGTATCTCTAAATGTTCTCATTAAACGAATTAATTTTGTCTTTCTCCCAAGTATTGGCCCTCAGTCATTAGGTATAGCATGAATTAGAATAATTAGCAACTATATTTGTATTTTACTCAGAAGTTTTAAGGTTTTTTTTAGTGAAAGTTGGAAGGCGAGTCTTGCTATTCTTTGCTGTTTTATTGGTTAACTGTTTCAGTGGTGGTCTCTTCACATGTTTGACTAGCCTACACCCATACCCATGAAGAAAGCTTATCGTTGTTTAGTTGCTAAGTCCTGCCTAACTCTTGTGACACCATGAACTGTAGCCCGCCAGGCTCCTCCGTCCACGGGATTTCTCAGGCAAGAACACTGGAGTGGGTTGTCGTTTCCTTCTCCAGGGGATCTTCCCAACCCAGGGATCAAACCCACATCTCCCACATCTCCTGCATTTGCAGGTGGATTGTTTACCACTGAGCCCATGGAGAAAGCCAGAGCTGCCTTAACCCTGGTCTACAGAAAGCACATTCTCCTTTAGTGAGCAGTTGAATTGACCTGCCCTCTGTTTGGCACCACTGTTTAGAAGTGAAGGACCTAGTAAGGCCTGCAGGAACCAGGACGGATTTTAGTTTTTAGGAAAATGTGATCGGAAAGCATAAGGGAATCAACCCATCTATAGAGGCTTGCAGACCTATTTTTCTTCACTGTCTAGATAGTCAGACCTGAGTGTGGCCATCTTCCTTAGGCTAAAGTAACCTAACTAAAGACTCCTAAGACAAAGTTTCTGCTCCCAGCGGTTTACATTTGATAGAGAAGACAAAGCAATCTGTAAGAAACATAAAAACAGAATTCCCTGGCAATCCAGTGACTGTGCTGTCACTGCCGAGGCCTCAGGTTCATACCTTGATTTGGGAACTAAGATCCCACAAGCCACGCAGCACAGCTCCAAAACAAGAACAGGACAGTACACTTACTAATTTTAAAAAATTGCAAGATCTAGGATTAAATTGGTAGGTGGAATTAGACCATGAAGATTACTCCAGAGGAGGAAAAGTGTGACTTGGGACAAAAAGTCAAGTTGTGTCTGTAGGACAGCTTCGATGCGGGATTCGAAACTGGAAAAGTCAAGACCACAGTGTCGTACGTGGAATGGGCATAACAAAGCAAGCTTGGGGTTAAACAGTGAGAGGTGGGCTATAGCAAGAGCCCATAGGACAGGGTGGAAAGCTGTGGGGCCTAGTCTGAAGTGTGCATGATTTTCAAATATCTGTTTATTCAGGGTCAGAAACAATGGAGGGCTTCCCTGGTGGCTCAGTGGTGAAGAACCCATCTGCCAGTGCAGGAGATACAAGTTTAATCTCTGACCTGGGAAGACCCCACATGCCGGAGAGAAACTAACGATTGAGCCTGTGCTCTGGAGCCCGGAACTGCAACTTCTGAGCCCACGTGCTGCAACTACTGAGGCCCATGCACCCTAGCGCCTGTGCTCAGCAAAAAGAGACGCCAACACAATGAGAAGCCCGAGCTCCAAAACTAGAGAGTAGCCCCTACTCCTCGCGACTAGAGAAAAGCCTGCCCAGCGATGAAGACTCAGCACAGCCAAAAAGTAAATAAAGTTATTTTGAAAAGGAAGAAAAGAAACAACTGGAGAGCTGTTTTATTTATTTTTTTCCCATTTTCTCATTTTAGCCTCTGGAGATTTCAACTTCATAGATTTCTGGTAGGACCTGGTAGGGTTAAAACAAAACCCTCCCAGGTGATTCTGATTGCAGTCACCTAGCCATTCAGCTGTTCCTGGGCTAGGGATCACTGAACTGGATGATGTCCAAGTGTCTTGGGAGATCACTGAAGGACTGTATAAAGCTGTGATAGGCTGTAGTTAACAGGTGTGGAAAATTGTGGCTCTATGTCACAATAGAACAGTTTGGGGGTGGGGAGCAGCTGGGAGTAAGCAACAAGAAGGCTGCTTGTTAATGAGTAAGGAAACAAGGGCTTTGGCTGTGGGGACAAGCAAGAAAAATAAGCTCATACCTTGTTATGAAGGGAACCACTGGATAGCACAAAGGACTGTTAGGTCTTTTTTTTTTAAGGACTGTTAGGTCTTAATGTTCAGGCTATTTTGAAATCTCTGACCAACTTTCAAATATGAGTTGACCTGGGAAAAAAATTACTGAAATATTTTAGCTTTGTCTAATAGTCCTTGTTTTAAAAAGAGAAAATACGATGAGCAGCTTTTGCTTCAGTATGTACATTCCACAGCATACATGATTATATCATTAAGTCACCCAGTTTTTTGAACAAAAGCTGCTGGGGTGGGGACATGTGTCATTTCCTGCCCTTCCCAGAGCTAGAGCTGGTTATTGCTAGGTTTATTACAGTTTGCTCTGAGCCAGGAGAAAGTCTTCAGCTCCCAGAAATATCCCCACCAGATGCTTCTCTAATTTTCCTTGCAGAGGAGTGTGTAGGTGAAGTCATGGAGGCAGAGAAACTTACAGTATATATGAAGGTGAGTCCAAATATGTGCTCAAATACAATGTAATCCAACATAAAAATTTCTGCTGGCCTCTGTGGAAGACACACATGCACATACAATTTAGTCAGAAATATCTTGCACAGTCCCACCCAAAACACCGAGGCTGCTCTTATTTTCATATCCTTAGACTCCTCAAGAGAGTATGTGGTTCTTGTTGCAGCTAATATACATTTACCACCACAACCATCACCAAAAAAAAAAAAAAAACCTGTCACGAAAACCACTCTAGACCAAACTTCTCTTGAAACTCAGAGTAAATAGGAGGAAGAAGCAAGGGCTTTCTGTGTTTGCTTTAGGTCTGCCTCCTAGACAATATTTTGTTCACTGCCTGTCTACCTTAATTGGACAAATCTTTACTGCACACAGCTCTTGGAGTCTCAGTTCTGTTCTTTGGGTGCCTCCAATTCTAAAATGTGGAATCTCCTCTGAGATTTGATCAAATCAAACAGTGGGAGAGTGTAGGAAAAGAGCAAATTAGCCAAGACGGCGGTGGTCAGGCTCTCTTGACCCACGCCCTCTCGCTCTTGCCCCACATTTTGTAAATAATGATTATGTAACAGCTGAGATCACTTATAGCACTGAGCATGCACATCACGAGGTACTGGCTTGGCCACAGGCTACGCTTGTTCTGTAAGCATATATAAGCTTCACCTGAAACCCCCTCGGGGCTACATTATAGCTGCATTCTGGTGGTGAGGCTGCCTTTCAGCTGTGTCTGCTGGGTCAGCCTTGGGAAGAGAGACTGCAGCGTGTCTGCTGCTATGGCTGCCGTGCCAGTCAGGAGAGAATAAATGTGTTCGCAGGTCTTACAGCTCCTTGCACTTTCTTCCAGCTTCCCTGCTCGAGCTTACCTACCCTGGGTTCAATGAACAGAGTGCACAATGAGATATAACGAGACAATCAGCGTAGTTGGCAGGGTAAGTGAGACAGAGTGAAAGGAGGTGAAGGACAAGCAGTATTTCAACCCCTTGGTGAACAATAATGTTTAAATATGAGCTTGGAAAATGCCTGAAAATAGACTGATTTGGTGTGAGTGAATGTAAATCATGAAAATGTCCAGTTTCTTACAATAACAGATAACCAACCCTCCAAAACACTTAAAAAAAAACCACAGCATTTGTATGTTTTGGCTGTGCTGCACAGCCTGTGGGATCTTAGTTCCTCCAGCAGGGATTGAACCCACACTCTGCAGTGAAAGCTGGGAATCTTAATCAATGGACTACCAGAGAAAGCCTGAAACATCCTTGAGGACATTGGCATCAAAAGCATAAGCCCAGGGACTTGTGGGCCAGCGGCTGAGACTCCACGCTGTAAATTCAGGGGACCTGGGTCTGATCCCTGGTCAGTGCACTAGATCCCACGTACTGCAACTAAGACCTGGCACCATCAAATATTTTTTTAAAAAAAGAGTATGAGCACATTCTAGTTTGTATTAGTTCCCCTAGCCTCTGTTGGCATCTTTCTTTGAACTCTCTACTAGTACTGATGGTAGAAGAGAGAGATTCTGAGGTCAGAGTATCACAGGGTGAATCCAGGATGCATGGCTTATGAATGGCATAAGCCACTGTTAAATTTGTTAAATGGGGACAATAGTAGCACATATCCAACAGGATTGTTGGAAGGATTGAGTTTTAAATGTGTAAAGTGCTTAAAATGGTGCCCAGTATTGATAAGCATTTGATCATGTTAGCTTTTTTTTTTGGCTATTAGTATTAAAAAAAAGAAAAGGAGACCCTCCTTATGGCCTTGTCAGAGCTTTCCAGTTAGATTGAGGTCTAACATAACATTTGAGGTGAATTACCAGCTCCCCAGAATGGAACACAAAAGCAGCTAATGAATTACCAGGCTCTTATCGATTTATCTGTTAATACATCTATTCCTGGGCCTTCTGAGCCTTAAGACCTCCTCTGGGAGTTTGTTCTTGAACAAGCAGAATTTTGAGCAATTCTTCCACGTGTTCAGAAGGTGTATTTGACCTAATATGGTATTTGGCAATTGAGATACTCTCCAGTTCACTATCTTGTAAAAGTTATACTGAACAAGAATAGATATGTTTTCAGTTTTCCGAAAAATTATGCCCCATGGCTAAAACTTATGTTATTCTTGAATTATTTAAAGAGGACTTCAAGCACCAGGCTGTTCATCTTTTCAAACCACTAGGTATAGGGAATGAATGAGGTTATAAGGTGAGGCACATGGTAGGTTAGGCACTCTTCTCAAAGAGTTTGTTATAAGATCATAGGATAAAATACCTTAGAATGAAAGGTACTATAGGAAACTATGTAGGAATTCCTTGGTGGTCCAGTGGTTAGGATTCTGTTCTTTCACTGCAGAGAGCCTGCGTTCAATCCCTAGGTCAGGGAAATAAGATCCCACAAGCTGCACAGTGTGGCCAAAAACAAACTATGAGATGTTCTTTCTTCATTGTCCACCCAGTAGCAATTCCTTCTTCCAAAGAAAATGACATTTTACTCTAGAATCTACCCATCTTCCATACTCAGTTCTAGGGTAGTACTAAATGGCCTGAAGATAATCCCATCGTCTTTGCTTGTGATTGGTTCAGAAATGACCAGGTGATACATTTTGGACCACCAAGATAAGAGGAAAGAATAGCTAGAGGCTTCTGGGAATGATTGACCTTATTTTTCTAGGAGAGGTCCCAAGGCGATCTCCATTTTTCTCTCTGAAAGTGCTTCTATAAACATAAAAGCCTTACTAATGATTTTATGCCTTAAGCTAGTGTTGAATGTCAGAATGGCCCCCAGAAAGAACCTGGGCCCCTCATGGTATTGGTGACCTTTTGTTGAATCAACCCTGAAGCCTAACCTGCCTTTCTTTGGACTTCCAGTTAGGTGAACCGATCCATTTCCTTAATGTTTAAGCCAGTTTGAGTTGGGTTTCCTGTTAATTAAAGCCAAAAACATCTTGAGTGCCAAGATAATCTTACTATCATTGTTATTATATCATCATGTTAGAAAAAAGTAATATACAAAATGACATACCATGATTGGAATTATAAGGTTGTTAAAAGAAATTGGAAGGACATATGCCTGTGGGTGAATTTTTTTTTGGTTCCTATGAACATATACTTTATTTTCTAATACGATCCCGAATAATGTACACAGGGAAGAAAATACACAAGAAGTAAGATTAGATTACAAAATGGTGGTTAAGGTTTTGGAATCTTTTTCCCCTCTTCTCTATTTTCCAATGTTTTTATAATATGCTTATGATGTTAGTTTTATATTAAAAATGTTTTATAGTTTCACTGAAACTTAAAAAGTTTTAAACCTTTTCTCTTGCTTCCCTCTTTCCTGCATGCACAGTGTTCCTTTTCTCAGTTTGTAATTAAATATTTATTAGTGTGATTAATTGATTAATGCTTGTTCTCAGCTAAGCTCAAATGCAGTACTCTTGCTTATCAATGTCTTGTATTCCCAGTACCTGTCATATGATAGAAACTAAATTTAAAAAACTGTTTTGGGGGAGTGAGGCTCACAAAGGAGAGGGTATATATGTATGTAATTATGACTGATTCACATCGACGTGCGGAGGAGACCACCGTGACACTGTAAAGCAATTATCCTCCAATAATAATAAAGTCTTGACTAGTGAATAAATGAAAGACAGAATCAGTCGGTCTAAGCATTGCTTTTGATATATTTTCAGTTAAAGAGTCAGACTTATTCTCAGCACTAAAAACCATCAACTCTGGTGGTTATTGTCTTAAATACTACATTTTAAGAAGAAAATAGGACAAAAAGAAAAGACTCTCAGTCTGGAGCCTGGAATCTAAATTCTTTTAATAAGCATCTCAGATGATTCTGAATCAGATGGTCTAGGACCATATCTTGGAAAACATGCTGTGTGTGTGCGTGCGTGTGTGTGCGTGCACACACACGTGTGCTCAGTCGTGTTCAACTCTTTTCGACCCCACGGGCTGAAGCCCGCCAGACTCCTCTGTTCATGGAATTTTCGAAGCAAAAATATTGGAGTGGGTTGCCATTTCCTGTTCCAGGGGGATCTTCCAGACTCGGGGATCAAACCCAACTCTCTTGCGTCTCTGGCACTGGCAGGCGGATTCTTTACCACTGTGCCACCTATTGGAGTTTGAGTGTTCACATCATTCATCGTCATCCAGCTTCCAAGAAAATCATGCTGAACTCATTGGGCCTATTTAATGTGAATCAGTCTTTATTCCGCACTTGTGTGGTGCATTAACAAATTCAACATACAAGATAGCATTACATATTGTAGGTTAGCATTACAGCATTATGCAGTTTCACACAATTCATGTTAGCTTTTTCGATTTTTTTCTTTTTTTTTTAATTTGACACGTTTATTTTATTTTTGAGTTTCATTTTTACAAGAGAAGACACAAGGTAAAGAAAGACGACCACATTGGAGAAGGATCATGGTGAGGGCAATGTCACTATTGTGGCCATAATAAAAGCTTTCCAAGAAAAAGGACTTGCATCGTTCCCTCTCCTGAGCAAGCCGCCCCTGTCCCATGAACCAGTTCTATCTGTTCTCATATCCCGAGCACCGCTCCTAAACATGTACATCTTGGCTGTGCTCCACTGAGATGAACTGAAGGAAGACTAACTCATAAAGGGACTTTTTGTTATTAAGAAAAGCTCTTGTCTTCCCAAAGGAATCAAGATAACAGCAGAGAAGGACTGACTCTTGGAAAATCAGAAGTGACCATTCCCTAACCTATTCCCGATCATGAGTGCCTTGTGCGAAAGCTAGAATGTGACTCTCTTGTCTTTCCACTGACTCTTAGGAGTAGGCATTCCTCCTCCACCCTTACCAGTTAGCTCTGGGAGGAACAAATGTGAAAGCCAAAGTCAGCTAAGAAACTTTGGGATGGCTGAGTCAAGGGCACAATGGATCAGGCCTGAGGTACGGGGGAGGAACCTGGTACTGTCTGCCTCTTTGCCTTTTTCTGAGAAAGACACAGAGGCAGTTCCTAGGCTACAGAACTATGGGTCCCTCTCCTGCCACCTCCACCCACTGCTCAGTAGATGCAAAGAATAAAGCTACAAGGAGATGGGTAAGAGAGGAGTCGGGTGAGGCTGTTTTCCCAGACTTATGTCAGGAGGAGCTACAGAGGCACACACAGCAGGGCAAAGTCCACACTCTCTCCACCTGTGGCTTCGCATTGTTTCTGGGAAGGAAACAAAAGCGGGTTGCTCAGCAGTCTCTGATCTTTAGACATTAAGGCGATGAAGAGGAACCATTTAAAATTTTTCCTAATGGGGCTTCAGAATGCTCCTGTCAGATTTACATTAAACTATCTCAAAATGCATTTTTAGAAAACAAAAATTATTTTTGTCTACGTATGATACAGTATTTACATTCCATGGAGTCTTGGATAGAAACCGGTGATGTGAACCCAGCTGATGGTGAGATTGTGAGTCAGATTCTGGGGGCTGGGGGATGACAGGGACAAGAACAGAGAGTAGGCTCTGTGCCTGCTCAGAACTGCTCTGCATTGTCAAGAATCCAGGTTAAAGAAAAAAAAAAGAATGGGGTTGGGGGATCAGGGGACAGATTGGTTTTAAATCCACAAGAGTTATGGAACGGCAGAGGCAACATCACCACTCTCTCCATAGAGACTCAGTTTTTCAACTCTCTTCTCAGAAGCAAGTCAGATAGTGATGTTCTTGTATGAATGTGAAATTTCTGTCTCTACTAATCTTTCAGGCCTTGGTTCAAGCTGCTGCTTACCTGAGTTCCTCTTCAGGCTGGCAAAAATATCTACTGCCTATCCAGGCTTACTTATCATCCATGAAGTCTCTGCCATCTGAAAAGTCTCAACTCTAGAGACATGGCTGGGCTAGGGATAAGGAGACGTGAACTCTAAAAAAGAGGCTGAATCTCTCTCAAGCTCTACTGTCCACTGGCAGATGGAGGACTAAGCTCTGTGGTTTCCCCATGCCTTCATTGTACTTTGAGATTCAGGAGTCCTAAGAACTAAGCACTTTGTTTACAGGGAAAGGATGCTCTGAAAAATCCAAGTTATCTTTATTACTAATTTGTCATGTGCTCATTTTACTCATTTAGTCATTTTTAAGGGCCATTATTAAAAAATTTGAGGAGAAAGAATAATTTCTGAAGGTCCTTTTCCTTACGAAGTAAAACTAACCTCACGTAAACTACTTGAGAAGACTCTAAAGCTTCTCAGTGGTCAGCATTTCTGGAAAAACAAAGGCCAGTCTAACCTTTCAAACCACAGACGATTCCTAACACATCAGCCAACAAATGGCTATCCTTCCAAACACAGCTACAAAGGGCGAGGCACTCATCTCATTTTCCTTGTCGTCATACCTGCATTTGGGATCAGCTAGATACAGTCAATGGTACTATCCTGTAGCTGAATTTGAAGTCCCAAAGCTCTTTCTAGAGAAGTCATCTAGTTTTGTAAACCCAGATTCTACCTAAAAGTCTCATGCCTTCGCGTAACTGATTACATATTAATCAAAGAGAGCTTTTTACCCCTTTCCAGCAGAAGCGCGGACAGCAAACATGCCTCATTTCTCAAATACTCCTGCAAACCCTGCCTTATCCATTCCACCTCTGTATCTTCGCCTACTGCAGACCTCTGGTCCTTAAGCTCAAAGAGCAGAAATGAAAGTGGTAATAGGGGGAAAAGATAGGAATGATGAAAACATGAGGTTTTACAAGAGCAGAAAGATTCTTCCACAGAGGTGGGGCGTGAGAATAACTCTCCAGAGAAGCCCAATAAAAAGAGACCAATTTCAGGTAATCAGCAAATACAATTCGGCACAAGACACAATTTTCATGGATTAAAATCTGTACCTTGATATTGGCAGTTAGGCTAATTTCTTCAGTTTGTATTAGACATGCAAGTATAAGGTTACATTGTTATATATAGACTTGTAGAGGTCTTTCCCTCTCTTTTTTTCCCCATTTGAAAAAAAAAAAAGGATTTCCGAGTGCCTTGCCAAGGAGAAAAATCATCATTGCTAAGAACTGAACTGCAGGTGTGGTCATGTGGGGTGTTCTCTGTGGGGTTTGTGGTGTAAGAAATTTTCTTCTACAACTAAAATGAGGTTTTTGAGTCCGCTCCTCTGGGTCCTCTCTCCCCCCCGCCGCCATGTCCCCGCCCAGCCTGGCCCCAGGGTTAGAGGCGAGGAGAAGAGGATTAGTACTCGCTCAGACTGTGCCACTTGGCCACGGGCTTGCGGGGGCTCTCACACACCTCTCTCCAGTGTTCGGCACCGCTGGCGGTGACACTGTGCGCCCCCAGGATCAGCCTGCCCACCACCTCGTTCTTGGTGGTGCGGTCGAAGTCGATGACCAGGAACTCGATGCTGATGTCGGGCAGGAGGTCAGTGGGGATGTCGTAGATGAAAGATTCGTTGAAGACTGGGTTCAAAGTGCACTTCTTCACGTGGGTTTTCTTCTTGGCAATGCGCTTTCTGCCGTAGTAGACGTTCACCTTGACATAAGGATCTGGGGCCCCCAAAGAAAAAAGGGAGACAGGCCTATGACACAGTCCTCTCCTATACAATGCCAGGGAGGAGGGGCTTCTGCTGTTCATCCCCTTGATGTCCCCTCTCTCACCTCGTGTCGTCTTTGGTGGTTGCACACCAAGTGTACATTGACTGTGTGCACATCTGCCCGCCTGGACAAGGGGTCAAGGAAACCAGGCAGACGAGGAACAGGAAAACTGCCTCAAGTCAGGGCTGAAGAAACGCCGTGACACCAAGAAGCATTTTCAGGGGGGCAGAGGGACTACCAAAAGCTGCAGGCTTTCTGAGAAGTCTCAGCTGGAGCAAGAGCACAGAGGCTGGCGTGCATACCCCTGTGAATACCTCGCCAAAGGTAGAGGCCATTTGCTTACCCAAACATCTCCCTGGTGACATTCATCAGGAAGAGAATGTAGACAGAGAAAGGAACGGGTAGAGGGTGAGAGGTGCCAGGGGTCCTCAAAGGTGGGCGGGGGGAGGCGTCTGGATCACAGGCAAGGGGCGGCGGTGCGGGGAGGGCAGACAGGCAGAGATGGGTTGGAGTAAATAGCTGCTACCTGAGAGGCCGGTGATGTCCATCTTCGGCAGGTGTCTGGCTTTGAGGACCACCACCGTCATTCTCTGTGCCACAGGCTGGTATGACAGAGACACCTGGAGCTCGCCTCTGCTCATGCACTTCTGTGGAGGAGAACCAGAAGGTGAGAAGCCCAGCCGAGGGGGCAGGCCACGCCACAGAGAGCGCGCGGGGCGAAGGAGATGTTCTCCTCACAGCCCTGAGAGTAAACAGGGGCTTCCTGGTGGTCCGGTGGTTAAGACGCCACACTTCCACTGCAGGGGGGCGTGGGTTCGATCCCTGGTCAGGGAACTAAGATACCGCATGCCACATGGCGTGGCCCAAAATAAAATAAAATAAAAAATCTTATAGTAAATAAAATCATTTGCATGGAGAGGCAGCACAGCACAGACTCTGCAGCCACTCTGGCCTGGATTCAAATCCTGACTCTACTGCTTATCTGTCTGAGCTGGGACAAGGTCAGCCCGACTTGACCTCTCTGGATTTCTGCTTCCTCTTCTGTAAGATGGATATGAAAACAGTAGCAACTTCCCAGGACTGGGAAGAGGATTCAGTAAGTTAGTGTGTACCAGAGACACGTACTCTCTCCTGTTCTCTCATTTGGTTCTTGTGATAAAGTTTTGAAGGGAGATAGGAAACTCGCATTTGAGTCTTAACTTTGTCACTTACTCACCAGCTGGCCCTGGGCAAGTACCTGGACTTTCTGGAGCCTGTGGCTCCATTTCACAAGGTGAATATCCACACCTGCTTTACCTGCCCCAGTGCGTGACCTTCAGAGTGTCTTCTCTGGCCGCCCTGGATGCCCATATCTTTGTTTCCCCACCTTGAAATGTTATGCTAGGCTCTATTTTGAGCTTGGAAACAAGACAAAACAAAACAAAAACTCTAGTCCTCCAAGAACATTTTAAATAACATTTGAATACTAATTACATGCCAGGTGCTGGGAATTCAGGGCTAACAGGACTCAGTCATTGTTCCCAAGGATGCAGTAGAAGATTCAGAGATGTAAACAAACATGTTTACTTGTCAGGAGAGTGAGAAGCCTTGGAATTCCCTGGTGGTCCAGTGGTTAGGTCCGGGCTGTCACTATTGAGGGCCTGGGTTCAATCCCTGATCACGGGACTAAGATCCCACAAGCTGCACAGTGAGACCAAAATAAATGCTTCAGTGCTGCTGGGAGATGCAGGGGAGGTTTTGCCAGCTGACATCAGGGCTGAGCTGCTGGGGGGTGAGAAAGAGACACTGAGGCAATGGGCAGAGTGAAGATCCTGCGTGGCAGGGCTGGTCTGGGGCTGAAAGGGTAGGCTATGTTCAGAGAATGGGGAGCGGTGAATGTACCTGATGTTGGAGTGCCGATAGGAGGGATGGGCCAGGAACCTGGAGAGGTGGGTTAGGTGGGAGTGAAGGGCATGGGGTGCGGGGGGAGTAAGCTAACCAAACAGCAGAGCCAGCAGCAGCAGCCAGGCCAAGAGGAGGTCTGTAAGCATAGGGGCGACTTCTGTAAGCATGATGTTACTGCTGTTGTTAATATATTAATAATCATATTCTAGTTAAAGCTGGGGAAGGAACTAAAGACAAAAGTCAGAAAACTTGGTGAAGAGGCTGCTCCCAAAGGCTAGGGAAGAGAGGGTGAGGGCTGCAACCAGGACTGTGGCAGAGGAGACGGACCTGGGACAGGTTTCAGAAAGAACTGTCAGGATTTTCTGGGTGGGGGCGGCTAACTGGATGTAAGTATAGGGGAGAGGGAAGAGAGGAGCGACTGTTTCTTGTGTTTCTTAGGAAGTGGGGTGAGGCTGGGATAAAGAAAACAAAATGTGGCAGCACAGGAGGAATTTAGGACATAATAAGTTAAATTTGAGACAAAAAATTTTGAGACCTAACCATTCCTCCACTATCAAATTTTATTCCTTATACTCTTCATAGCCCCAAAGGAAGGTCATCAACTCGACTTCTTAGATTGAACAAAAATAGACCAAACTCACCACCAGCCTTACAAATGCCACATACCCACCAAAACGACTTGCTGTGCATTAAGTGCCAGGCAATCTGCTAGCAGCTGGGGCTGAAAAGATGCACCCCTACCCTCCAGAAGCTCACAGGCTAGTGTTTGCTCAGGAAAGAACAGCAGTAAATGATCTAATTAGCTCATCAGTGAAAAACAAAGGAAAAACCCTAGTAGCTTATGCTTTGATTGATTATAAGTCGTCACCTCAAGGAATGAACTGTGATAATATTTCCACTTGGTTTAAAAAATTTCTTGAGGCTATGTTTCATACCAGGAGCATATGGAAATGTCTTTCATAGGGTACTGAACGTGACTAAACTTTAAACGTAGCCATTAGCTTTTGAAATTGAAGTACAAAAGAAAATAGGCTTTAGAAATGATTTTCATGGTTTTCTCTGCTAGATGAAGCCCTACATCTTTTCCTTACCCAAAACATACTGTCGGCTCTTGACTATGTCCACAGGACGCACTCTGAGCCAGTTTAAAATCACAGGCTGGTTGCTCCTGCCAACCAGTATACTTCTGGGTCGCTTCCTTTGACATAAGTCAGAACACAGAGAATGTGCACTCATTTTTACTATCAGTCACAGCCCAAAGGCATCAGGAAAGTAATCCCTCAGGAAAAAGAAAATACCTTCCAAAATGTTCAGAACTAAACTGCTCAATACAGTAGCTGGTAGCTACATGTATCTATTTAAATTTTAATTCATTAAAATTAAGTAAAATTAAAATGTTAATTTCTCAGTCACACTGGCCATATTTCAAGTGTTCAGTGTTCACAAGTGGCCAGTGGCTATCATGTTAGATACATGCAGATATAGAACATTTCCATCATCATAGAAAGTTCCAGTGAACAGTGCTGATCTATCTAGAAAGAACTTTTGGATTATTTGGGTCACTGCTCCCCTCCATTTCCATGAATAATGAAATGTTAACTAGTTTTGATATCTACATCTAGGACCATCCTTGAATATTGGTATCTAAATATTAAAAATACAATCTTTTTTTTTAATACAATCTTTAAATATAATCTAATTTTATATACAGAAGAAGGTTGGGGAGGGTAAAAAGGAAATTTTGATTTAAAAAATAAAGTTTATTTGTAAAAATAACATCAATTACAAGATGATACTTAGGTTTTCTGATTATTTGAAACTGTTTAAAGAAAACAAACTGTTTCCTAAATCATCCACTATAGCAGCATAATCACCCTAATCCAAGTCCCATGTGCCTTCCCTAGTTCTTTGGGAAAGTGGACAACTTCTGGTCACCTTCACAATCCTTTCCTCCCCTAAAATCACTCCTCTGGCAACTGTTCTCCATCTGACCCACCCTCTCCTCTCACCTTTGGCCATTTTACATAGGCAGAATGCCCATCGTCATTCAGCTGCCCCTTTGGGATGCCCAAGTCTGCCGCCACAACACCACCTGAATGCCATTTTATTCTGCATTGAAGGCCAGAGTTTCAAGTCCCCCCTCCCGCCTCCCCTTCTCTTTCCACCCAATTCCCATTCCAAGCGGCATTGTCAATGGCTCTTTCTCAAGGGCCCTTTGTCAAGGGCTGGGAGCGAACTGTTTCCCAGCCCCTTCGCCTAGTGAGGTAAAGACCCTGTTGGGGGGTGGGCGAGCAGAGGGACAAGGGGGAGAAAGGGTTTTATCCATGCCTGACAGAGCCGGGAGGCTTTGCTCTCAAGAGTGCAGGATCTTTTCTCAGTCCGTGGAAAACAGGAACAAGGGCAATGGTCCTAAAGAAGACGTTAGGCTGAAGGAAATACTTAGGCGAAGGATAAGTCTATTTCTTATAATTAGCAGAGCCCCTACGGAATGACTTTTTCTAGCCAGAGCATCTTTGCAAAGAGGAGGACTCATGCATCCTCAATAAACCTTTATAGGGATTAGAAGTTCTCAGTGCTACCTCCACATAAATCACAGCCATGAGAAAACAAAAGAAAAAAAGCCTGAACATTCAACCACATCCCTCCTTGTCTTCTCTCCAATACACATACACAGCAACTTTCTTTTTTGGTGTACATGATTTTATTTTTCTATAGCAAATTTCTTTATTGTTTATGGAAAACTGACATTCCTGTTCTTTCTTTCTTTTCACTCCCTTTTGACTAGCCTGGATGACCTCCAAGGTCTCTTGTAAATCTGAGATTTTAAGAATCCTCTCATTCCCATGACCACTGTCCCAGGTCATGAACACCAATCTGGCAGTAGAAAGACAGGAAATGGTTTGGGAAACAATGACATGAAGAAATTAGGAGGAGTCTAACAACTCTCTATTATCCACCCTGTAAATCACTTCTTTCCCACTGTCTCTTCTTTAACCCCAGCCCTCTCTCAATCACTTCCCTTCTCCTTGTGGGGGGTGTATTATGGAAATGTAAATTCACTTTCTTTCTTTTTGAATAAAATACTAGGGGGAAAAAGCTGCCACTAAAGGAAAAAAAAAATCCAGTTCCAAAGTCCAACTCAGAGAGTTTGGGGGTTTGGAGTTTATGCTGTAAACTTCTTTCACTAATAGTCAAGTGTTAATTTTTAATGCTTCTTATCTTTCTGTATATTCATAAGAGCTGAGAATGCTCTCCAAAGTGACCCCATTAGCCTTCATGATCCAGCCAAGACGGAGACTGAGACCCAGAGAAGGTAACTGCATACCCAGAATTAGGCAGTGAAATGGACGGAATCAAAAATCATGACCAGTCCTGGCTTCTTTCAACTGGATTGCACTGCAATAGCGGAAAGGACAAAAGCTGAATTTTCTGCTAAAGGTCAGGAAGTGCAGTTAGGGGTTGGGGATTGTCTAGAGAAGTGCAATTCTCACCAGTCTCCACCCAGGAAACTTTGATCCCATTACTATAAAGGGATACCCTACCCAGATCAGGAAAAGACTCTTTACAGTGTGGACTCTTCCAAAGCAGCTCTAGCTGATGAGCCAAGGGGAGACACAGAAAGAGCAGACTATTGGCTACAGTAGGGAGGATTTAAGGTGGACATTTGGAGGCTGCACTGCTAGGGAATCAGGGGTACAAATGACTAGGGAGATGACAGCCATGACCCAGGATGAGACATAGCCCTGCCCACTGGCACTGGTTGGGGAAAACAGGCTTAGGAAGCCTGGGAGGCTGCAGGGCTCTGGGTGTCCTGTCTGGGGCCTCATCCAGGGAATGTGTTGCTCAGGATCCCACCCTGGCTTATCCCTTCTGAAGGGAGTTAATAAAGTGGAAAGAAGCTTGGCTGTCGCCAAGAGCCCCTGGCAGTTTAGCAAATGCCATTGTCTATGCTCCGTGCCCAGTGTCCTGGATTTGAGGCTTGTTTTGTTCCCAGCCGAAATCAGTCCCTCTCCTTGCCAGTGTGTCTTCCCAGCTGCAGCCTGGCACACAGCCATCCTCCACACTCCGCCGTGGGCTGAGTGCATGAGCCGTGTGGGGGTGTCCAGCTAGCTGGTGGCTTTACCCAGGCTAGTACTCCAGGGAAGGCTATGCTGAGAAGAACCGCCCGGTAGGAGAGCTGAATGAAGGCAGGGGGTAGGGTACTGGAGCTGCTATAATGGGGAGTCAGGAGTCAGGGGAGCGGGCTGGTAGAATCTGGAGGAAAAGAAATGGAGGGAGAAGGGAGGGGATGCAGGGAGATGAAACCGGTCACTGCTGCAGCTTCTGTGCGGGCCTTCTGACTCCAACCTCAGAGGATGCGAGAAGTCCTGCTGTGTTGGACTCAGGGGTGTCTCACTGTATCCTGGCAAGGGACCAGTGTTTATGCCCTGACCAAACACCTCTAATATTCTCTAAAGTGTTCAGACTTCTCCTGGCCCTTGTGAGCTGAGCGTGCCACGCGGCAACAGCGGTTCTCTGGGCAGTGGCGTGACTGGGCTGGTTGCAGTGGGGCAGGCAGAGATGGTGCAGGCAGCAGAGATGGTGAGAGCACAGGGCCGGGGGAAGGGCTCCCTGCCTCCCCTCCCCAGCCTGGCGCGGCACAGCGCCCTGCAGCTACGGCCAAACCTGCTTCCCCGGAGCTCACTGCCCGCTCAGCCCTGCTGGCCTGAGCCTCCTGCCTCCCCACTGAGTCCAGCATGGGTTTGCAGCCGGAGAAGGCAGTAACAGAGAAGGAAGGTACCTGCAGGCAGGGCTCTTTCTGGAAAACGTGCAGGTGTTTTCAGTGACCCTGATATCCTTTCCAAACCTTCTACCATCTTCTCCACTGATCTAGCCTTCCTTGTCTTCCTTTACTTTATCAAAACAAAATGTAAATATCTAAAAAAAAAAAAAAGTAAATATCTACAAATCACATATCTCTCCCAGGGATCAAACTTTAATAATTATAATCCTGGTTAACATTTATGAGAGTTTACTATGGGCTAGGGACTATGCAAATGCATCATTTTAATTCCTTATAAGAAACAGAGACTTAGAGAATTTTTATTTTTTTTTAGACTTAGAGAATTTAAGCAGCTTGCCCAAGGTCACTTAGCTGGTAGAATTTAGATTCAAACTCAGGTCTGACTTCAAAGTCCCTGCTGTGCTATGCTTAGTCTCTCAGTTGTGTCCGACTCTTTGTGACTCCACGGACTGTAGCCTGCCAGGCTCCTTTGTCCATAGGATTCTCTAGGCAAGAATACTGGAGTGGGTTGCTCTGCCTTCCTCCAAAGGATCTTCCCAACCCAGGGATTGAACACAGGTCACCCGCATTGCAGGTGGATTCTTTACCATCTGAGCTACCAGGGAAGCCCAAGAATACTGGAGTGGGTAGCCTATCCCTTCTCCAGGGGAACTTTTCAACCCCAAAATTGTACCGGGGTCTCCTGCATTGCAGGCAGATTCTTTACGAGCTGAGCTACCAGGGAAGCCCCAAAGTCCTTGCTATCAATTCCTTATGTTAAATCCTGAAAAAGGAATGAAACTCTTAAGTGTAAAATTTTAACAACCTCTTTCATAGCACACTCACTATACGATAAATGCCAAGATTTCTTTTTTGTCTTTCTCCTCCACTAAGTAAAAGCTACATGAAGGCAATAAGATGCCAGGTATATTATTCCATTTGATCCTCATAACCCATAAGGAAGGCAATATTATCAGTTCCATTTTACAGATGGGGAAATAATGGTTGAGAAGAGTTAAGTAACTCACTTACATCATACCCCTGGAAAGTGGTGAGCTGGAGGTGAAGCTAGGCAGTCAGATAAGAGCCCTCCTGCCAAACCACAGAACTGCATTGCCTCCCCAGTTGAGAATGAAATGAATGAACTAGTGTGACTGGGAGCACAAATTCTTGCATCCCTGAGAGAATTCAAGAATCAATGCGAGCCCAGTGGAGAGAAGGCAGATGGAGGGCCCTCATGCCCCTCTTAATGCAAACAGGGATGAGAGGAGGAACGGGGAGAGAAGTGTCTGTGGCAAAGGTTTCAGCCTGCGTAAGGGGCCTGAAAGGTAAAGCGGCTGTATGCTATGAATGCTAAGTTGTTTCAGTCATGTCTGACTCTTTGCGACTCCATGGCCTGGGACCCCCCAGGCTCTTCTGTCCATGGGATTTTCCAGGCAAGAATACTGGAGTGGGTAGCCATTTCCTCCTCCAGGGGCTCTTCCTGACCCAGGGATCGAACCCGTGTCTCTTACATCTCCTGCACTGGTAGGTGGGTTCTTTACCACTAGCAATACCAGGGAAAGCCAAAGCAGTTGATGAAGTTGCATTTATAAAACAGTTGTTAAAAGTCACACAGATGCAAGCTTACTTATATCTCTAGGTTTGGGCTGGGAAGGGGAAGCTGAGGGAAAAATTACTGAACTATTTCCATAGTTTCTCAGTTGTAAGGAATAAGTTCACAAGAGGAAGATCACACATTTTGGAGAAGAAATTGGCTCCCATTTGCCTGAAATGATGAGGTCTAGGACTGGAGGGTCAGACTGCTCCAAGCAAGCTGGATGCAGCATCAGGACGTCAACCACTAAAAGCAATTGCAGAAGGCGTTCGCCCTTTTCTCTTCAGGAAGTTGCTTCTTGGAGGAGGCCTAACCTGCCAGGCTCTCTGTCTTACTTTGACCACTGCTCAGTCTTGACATCCAAGAGCTTCCTCTCTACAGCCCGTCCTTGCCATCCATCCCACTTCTCCCTCCCATTCATCCCCTTCTCTCCCCCAACCTACCATCCCTCCCCAACAACTCCTCCTCCTCACCTGGATGTTCCTTTTGATGATGTCCCTGGTCAGCTGTACCTTGCCCGTGCTGGGGTCCACCCCTGCCAGCGGCACCATGACCTCCCCAATGATGTCATCCCGGGAGAAGCGGTCAAAGCTGAGGACGAGGAAGTGCAGGACCAGGTCTTGCAGCTGGCTGTACGGGATGCCATAGAAGGTGAAGGTTTCATCAAACACAGGGTCCAGGGTCTTCCGCAGCACCCTGGTCTTCACCCGATGCCGTTTGTCGGGAAGGATGGTCATTTTGATGTAGGGGTCAGAGCCCTGGGTCTGGTCGTCCATCACGGGCAGCCCATGAGCCTCCTGGATTGTCACCACCAGGGCTTTTTTCGGGAAGTTATAGTCCACTGAGAAGGTGAGGGATCCGAGCATGACATCCTCCTCTGGAGAGGATGGAGACGTGGTTTTGCTCTCCCCGGGGGTCAGGCTTGCAATGGGGCTCCTCAGTTCTTCCCCATAGTCCACTTTGATGGGTAATTGGTCTACACAAGATCCAGAGCTAGGTCCCTTAGGACTCTTGTCTTGGCCCAGCAGGCCAGCCTCTGCTGCATCTACCAACAGGTTCCCACGTCCACCTTCCCTCCCGGGGCCATCTTTGTCTCTCCGCACTTTGATGATTTTCTTCTTGTTGCTGAGGGTTTCTGGGTATATGCTGATGCCTTTGAGCATGTGAATGAACTTGTATGGTGGGTTCTTGTGCTTCTTCTCTGCCTGCTGGTGGCAGCACGTCCAGACAAAGACGGTCACGGAGACACACACCACCAGCACAGAGGCCCCGATAAGGCCGGCGACCACCGGTGACACATCTGAAAGTGGAGACCAGAGATGTGTCAAGGCGGGTGGACCTCAGCCTCTGCCAGAGCACCCCTGCATGGTGCCTCTGGCTGGAGCCAAGCTAATCTGCAACCTACCCTTCTTCAAGGCAAAACTTGCTCATCCAGGCTTATGAACTTCTCCCCTCTCTTAGAGATGCCCTCACCCATCCCTCCAACCCATCCATGGCTCTTTCTTTCCACCAACCTGGATGAAATACTTATCTTCTCTAGAAAGCCTCCCCTGCAGTGCCCCACCTGACTGCCTGTTCTTTTCTTGGCCTTGCCTCTGCACTTATGGACTTGGTTTGCTCATATTGATTTGTGTTTCACATAAAGTGGCCCTGTAAGTGTTATAGGTCACCCTTCTACATAGGAACCATTCACCTCAACTGTTCCACAAGGGCATGAGCTGTGTCTGGTTTCAGGAGGATATTCCACAGCATCCAGCACAGGGTTTGCCACAGTGGGTTTGTGCGGATAGGTAGGGTGGGAGGATGTGGAATTGACTTTGGATGGTTTTGGTAGGGTGCCCAAGGGTGATAGAAGTAGGTGAGTGGTAAGAAGCAGAACTGTGGGCCTAAGTCCTTATTTGAAATATGTTTCAAATTTCAGCTCCCAGGTATTTAAAATACTTGTATTTTAAGGTAAAATACAAATATTTAAAAATAAAACACAAGTATTTTAAATAGGAAGAGATAGGGACCATGGAACATGTCAGACCTTGTCACCTTCCTAGTAAGGTCTTCCCTGACCACCCTATTTAAAAATGTAACCTTTTCCACCCTTGAGACCTACCCTTCTGGCTCCGCTTAATTTTCTCTAAATGACATGACATGAGTTCTCTCACAAACACACACACACACACATATACACAAGAATATATACAAACACTCACATATAACTGTATTAGTTATTGTCTATCTTCACTAGAACGTAAGTTTCCTAAGGACAGGGATCTTGTCTGTTTGTGTGCTGTGCTGAATCACTCAGCCATGTCCAACACTTTGTGACCCCACTGACTATAACCCACCAGGCTTCTCTGTCGATGGAACTCTCCAGGCAAGAATACTGGAGTGGGTTCCCCTGCCCTTCTCCAAGGCGTCTTCCCAATCTTCTGGGGTTGAACCCAGTCTTCTGAATTGCAGGTGGATTCTTTACCTTTTGAGCCACAGGGGAGCCTTTTGTTCATTTCGTTCCTTTCTATATCCCCAGCACTAAAAACACCTAGGAGGTACTTAATATTTGTTAGGTAAACAAATAACTAAGGAGAAAGAGGTTTTTTTTCTTCCCTTCTCTAGTCTTGTCTTTTCCTGCACAAATTGGGCCCCCGACTTAGATAATTAGGTTTAGGGATTTCTTCTCCCTTAAATGCACTGAAGCTAAATTGGGCTTAGGCCTTAAAGATCTAGATAAGGCCTATAGTTATCCATACTATGCATTAGGGTAAGTCTCAAGTAGGGCAGGAGGAACTAAGGAAATAAATGTGATTGTTGCATATTCTAGATTTTTCCTAGAACGTCCTTCTATCAGGCATGTGCCTGGCCTGCTGCCTCACTCACTGCAGGCTTTTGTTCAAACCTCATTTTATCAGAAAACATTTCCTGTCTGTTCCAAGTAAGATAGTATCCCCACTACTCTGATTTATTTATCTTTGTAGCACTTATTACCTCTGGCATATATTTACTTGTCAGTCTTCTCTTACTAGGTAATTTAATAAGAATAGTGACTGGCTGTTTTGTTCACTGCTACAGTCCCAGGTCCTAGAACCACGTGGTACATAGTAAGTGTTCAGTGAACAAATGAGTTTGTGAATTCAAAACAGCTTCCACTTTAGGAGTTTGGGAATAATAGATAACAAACTACTATTTAAGAAATAGATAAACAGCAAGGTTCTACTGTATAGCACAGGAAACTATGTTCAATATCCTGTAATAAACCATAATGAAAAAGAATATATACACACACACACACACATATATATAATTAAATTATTGCTGTACATAAGAAACTAATACAACATTATAAATCAATGATACCTCAATAAAAAAATGAAAAAAAAAACCACCCCAGTTTCCACAGATTGGAGAAAGAGGATGAGGTCAATATGACTACATATAACAGGGATAAATGTAAAATTCTATTTAGCCTTCAAAACCTATTGATAGGAAATAGGAGACCTTACTTGACAAATCTGAGTAGAAACAACTTAGTAGTTTAAGTGATGACAAGCTTGGAGTATACCTAGGCTGACATACTATCAGTACAATGTTTAGATAACAGAGGGGCAGTAAAATTTCATCTGCTCTGCTCATGACACATATGAAGTACTCTATCTATTTCTGACAAGAATAAAAATTGCTGTTTTTGTGTGCCAGTATGATACCCCTGCCAGACACTGTGTTAGAGCTTCCTCAATCTGACTCAAATAACTCACTGAATAGGTCCCATTAATAGCCCAGTTTTACAACTGAGGAAGCTGGGGATTCAAATCTACCCTAGACCACATAGAGGCAAATGACAGTGATGAGATTTAAACCCTGGTTTATCTGACACCAGAATGTCTCTACATTATGGATAAGCAGGATAGAAGAGGACCTAGAAACCATATTAAATGAGGAGAAACTTAAGGAACTGAAGCTGAAGGGTCTGGAAATAACAACTTTCTTTAATTACTTAAGGTACTTTGCTGGAAGAAGGTCTGATCTGATTTTACTTTGGAGGGCAGGTCTGATAACAATGCATACAGGCTACAAGAAGACAGATAAATTGAAAGAACTGAATTATTGTTAGAACTGCCTCTCGATGGCCCAGATTGTTTCCAGAGGCAGTGACTCTCTGAAGATTTTCAGAGACTGGATCACCTTGGTCAGATATATTCTAAAAGGAATTTTCTTAACAAGGATTGGAATCAACATCTCTGAAATTCTCTCTGCCTCAAACATTCAAAGTTCTATGAATGTTGGGACCAGGTAAGAAAAGAAGTGGTTACATTTTGAAATAATATCGATGACTAAATCCATTTAACAAAAAGTATATCAAGGTGACTGTGTCCATGGCCGTACTGAATAATAATAGCATTTATTTTCAGAATATCAGGTGAAATAAAAACTGTTAGGCAGAGGTTTCACATAATGGGAGCAGCCTTGACTGTAAGCTCCTTAAGAGAAGGCAGAAATTACAGTCTATTTAGCTTTGAATCCCTGAGTCTCTTGCATCTAACAGGAGCTCAGTAAATATTTGCTTGAACAATTGACTGGGTTCAACTATAAATCAGCATGGGCACAATCTGAAAAATTGGCTCTCCATTCACCTATGAGAGACTTTCCTGAAAACTGTTTGCTACTGATTCATAACACTGAATATTATCTCTACAAGAAGAGAAAAGCAAGAAACTACCAGGACAAGTATATTTTTGAGAATGATTTGAAAGGGAGTCTAAAGGTCAGGGTTGAGAGACATCTGAGTGATCCTTTTGGCTCTACCATAAATTTACTCTATGATCTTGAGAGATCCCACTGCTGCTTACTATGCCTCAACTTTTACTGCTAGAAAGCAGTGGATCAGTAAAAGAGAAGATGAAGGATGCTTATCTTTCAGGAGGGTAGAGAAGGAAAAAGAGACAGACAGATGAATGGTTAGATAGCATCACCGACACAATGGACGTGAATCTGAGCAAACTCCAGGAGATAGAAAGGACAAGGAAGCCTGGCGTGCTTCAGTCCATGGGGTCGCAAAGAGCTGGACATGACTGAGCGACTGAGAAACAACACAATGCCTCCAACTTCCCTTCCTTTCCCACCTTTGCTCTACTTTCTTCTTCATTTTAGTATCTGTTAATCCCTACGTCTCTCCCCTACACCCAAGGCAGTAAACTAGAAAAATCAGAGATGTTGAAACTCAGGACCCTCTGTCTAGTTTTAGTCAAAAGCTTAGTGGGAAAAGTAAGTTAGAACTAAAAGCTGAAGTGAGTGTTTTCAAGTAGTTGTAAATTGCAGTGACCTGTGCTGCTTGCTCCTTTTGTCCTCCGAGATCAAAGATAATTAATTGAGTGTTGGCTTGGAATATCTCACAAGGGCTATGGAGTTTGAAATGAAGTACTCTATGAGATGTGAAAAAAGTCAGAAGTTCTACAGGGAGTTCTCGGCAGAGACCTTCCATATGGATCTGACAATCTATAAGACACATCTGGGTTTGTCCAGCTCTCTCAGCCTCTGACCAGACATGCTTATTGACACTTCCTTTGCAAAAATAGCCTTTCCTGGTCAAGTAGGCCAGCGTGACACAGTGAAATAAGAGTGAATTTTGCCATCAACTGGAAATTGGTTTAAATCCTAACACTAGCCTAACTAGTTTGACTTTGTCTCCCTTAGCCTTGGTCTCCTCATCTAGCAAATATATATATATATATATATATATTTTATATACATATAAAATAATGAATACACTGGAGGGTATTTATAAGTCTTTTAGTATGTAAAAGGCTGATATAATTTCTTTTCTTTTGTCCACTAATATTTCCTCTAAATGACATCACTATATTATGCTCTACAACAACTGGTTGTGGACAACTGATTTTCAAGGAATCTGGAGCTGCAATTAGAGAAAAGAATATAATGGAAAGGAGGCATAAGAAGAAAAAGAAAGAGCAAGAAGAAAATCACGGAGTACTCATGTGATCGGAAAAGGGACATCAATTTTGGAAATTTAGGACTCAAATAATAAAAATGCAGAAGATGAAGTGGAAGAAAAATATAATCAAGATTTATCCTTGGGGAATCAGTGTGAACCAGTAGTAAATGGGTGTGATCTGTTGTCTGTATACTTTCTCTGATCTGATGTCTTCTTCCTGACATTGAAGGGATAGAGCAGGCTGGGTTCTGTTAATTTCCATAAACCTTCTAGTAGGGAGTGAGAAAAGCCATTTCCTAGTTGGATGTGACCCCACCCTAAACACTGGAGTCTGGATGCTTAAACCTTCTGGATTGTCTGAGACATAGTCTCTTAAAGGAACTGAAGGAACCCAAGGCTGACAGCAACTCTCACCAGCTTCTCCCATCCAAACTGGGATAGGACTTAGGCAGAAGCAGGGCAATTCATTTTTCTTTGGGGGCCAGGAAAACAGCACAGGAAGTTTGCTATCTCAGCACATTTTGGAGGAATCCCCCAGAGGAAAAACTTGCATCTCGAGCTTTTCTTTCCCATCTGCTTCCCTATTTTCCACCCCACTCTCTGCTCCAGGGAGTGTAACTGATCTTGGAGCCTGTAGGGTTGGGTCTGGGACCAGCCGCTCGAGATGACGTAATGCTTTCTCTGGTACACAAAGCGGCCTCCCCCGGGCTCGGCCTCTTGCGCCCCTCCCCCTCCGGCCCGGATCGGGCCCCCGCCAGCACCAGCGCGGGTGAGTCCCCCTTTTTGAAAAGCCAGCCCAGGGAAACAGGGAACAAAGGCCTGAGAAGAAGAGCCTAGGCGCTGCCAGGAGGCCCAGAAATAGACATCACGTCATCCCCCAGCCCAGCAGCGCCAAGCGCCATTTGGTAGCTTCGGACGGACCCCACCATTACGATGCAGAACAGACACGGCAGGGCTCACGTTTCCTCCCAGCGCCAGCATCCAGCTGACCGGCCTCAGGAGTGGCTTCCTTTTTGCTCTCCACCCCCGCACCCCTCTTTCCCCAGAGGCCGCCGCCTCCCCTGGCTGCCTGCCACACAGCCCACGGTCTCCAAGCTGCCATCTTGATGCCCCATCCCCCTTGCCACCTCCCTCCCCCGCAGCCCTGAGGAGTGGGAGGGGGAGGAAGGGGCACCGCCCTGCGTGCCCCAAGGGGGAGGGCTCGGCCTGCCTCACCTCTCCTCCCCCGAAGGAGGGATGCACGTCCTTCGCAGGCTCTCTGTTTCCCACCTCCAGCGGCACTGACTGTGCACCATCCAAGGTTTTCGCATCCCGGACGTCCCCACCCTCGGTGTGACTCCGGCCTGCTCAGGTCCTGCAGCCCATGGCTCAGGTTCGGACGCTGTCCACTGCCCGCGATACCACCACCGTAGGCCCGATTCTACCCACCACCACAGGCCCGATTCTAGAGGGACTGGCACTTGAAGGCCTTGATCTGGGCTGCACGCTCTGCCCAGCCGCTGAGCTCCCTTGGCTTGGCAACGGTTTCACCTACCCCAGGCTTAGTTTGCCAGATTTCTACTTACCAAAGCTAGGTCGGATGTTGGTGATCTCAGCCATGTCGTAATCAGAGGCTATTGCTATAAATGCTTTTGCAATGGTCAGACAAGTCTGGGACCTCCGGTAAGTACCGGAGGCCGCCTCTGCAGAGAGCTAGGTCAGGGGAGGGGGAAGGTATCTGGTGGATGCCTCCTGCGACGGTCTGGTCCCTGGTTGACAGCTGCGGTCGCCTCTTAAGATGCTCCAGGGATGCTCTGAGCTAAGGATGCAGGTGCAGCCAGACTGGTCCTGATGCGAGGTAGGCCCCGCCTTCCTCCGAACGGCCCTCGGCAGAAGACTCCGCCTCTGTCCGAAAAGTTCCGGAAGGCAAGCCCCGCCCCTTTCCGGAAGATCCCTGGGAGGGGACCCCTCCCGTTGCCGAATTTTCAAGAGAATGAGACCCCGCCTACTGATGGGCTTGTGGGTCTGTAAAGCGAAAACCCCGATGCCTGACTAAGGAGAAGTTGTATAAGATTCTTTAGCTCTTGTGATTCCGATTCCCCAGGCTTAATATAGCAGCAGAATGTTCTGGGCGACAGGGAGGTAGGATTTTGAAAAAATAAAATTATATATTGCCTGCTTTTCAGTATCAATTACCATTATTGTTTTGCATTTCTGAGACCACTAAATATTATTATGGAAACTTTCTTAAACTTCAGAAGCTCTGATTGAAGACCAAACCTGGTGACGGTTGCACAACCCTGAAAGTTTACTGAAAATAATTGAATTGTATAAGTAAAACCTCTTCGGTGGCTCAGACGGTAAAGAATCTGCCTGCAACGCGGGAGACCCAGGGAAGAGCTGACTCATTGGAAAAGACCCTGATGCTGTTAAAGATTGAGGGCAAGAGGAGAAGGGGGCGACAGAGAATGAGATAGTTGATGGCATCACTGTCTCACTGGACATGAGTTTGAGCAAACTCAGGAAGATAGGGAAGGACAGAGAAGCCTGGCGTGCTGCAGTTCATGGGGTCGCAAAGAGTCGGACACGACTTAGCAACTGAAGAACAACAATAAGTAGGAGGGATTCTGTGATGTGTAAATTGAAGCTTTTTTCTTTTAAAAACTAATGAAGGTTGCCAATAATTAATCGGTGTTGGACATTTCTCTTCTAAAAGCTTCAAATGCATAGAACAGCTTAGATGAGAAAGAGATAGCAAACCAACAGGTCTGTGTATTGTGTAGTTTCAGAAAGCAGGACACAAATGAAAAGCCAAGCTTCTAGAGACATCTTTGGAATGGAAGAGTTAGTGTGATTCACATTAGAGTCAGACTGCTGGCGGTTATCTCCATGATTATATCAACTTCACCATTTTGAGCTGTGGATCCTTTTATTTTGTAGATTCTGTTTACAGACAAAATCAAGTCAAATAAATTACTTAAATATATAAATGTTGGTGGTTCATCTGTAAAGTGAGAGAGTTGAATGTACTTTTCTAGTTTTGACCTTCTGTCCTTCTAGGAAAGAGAAAAGAGAACATCAAAGCACATATATTGAATTTATTGGCCTTCGACTATGCTCCAAGTACCTCCCTGGACACCGGATTACTGCATCAGAAGCGAGAGTCAGGATACCTGATTCCATCTGATAGCTGTGTATCTTTGTAAAAATCATCTACCCAGCTGAGCCTAAAATGTGTCCTGTATAAACCGGAAGGTATAATAGCCATTGTCCCATAGAATTTATTGTAAAGATTAAAAAAACAAACAAACAAAAAGCCACCATTGATAACGTAAGTGAAAGCATTTTGTAAGGAGTGTATTATACACATAAGAATAATTACTATGGATTGAATTCAAGACTACCTTCACTTTATTCAGGAAACTGCACTATTTGTAACCCAGGATTTCTCTTTCTTAAATTTTATGAATTCTCCATTTCCTTGGTTGCATATTCCAGGTGTCTTGCAGTGAGTACTGTCAACTTAAACCACTGAACCTTAAACTCCCAGTGTTGTTTTGAGTAGGATAGCTCAGTGGACAGAGAAAGCAAGCTAGTGCCTTTAAATATTTTTGCCAACAACGGAAGTACTCGCGCTTTCGCTTCATTGTGCCCTAAAATAGAATGGCGCCTGGGCTGGGAGCGTGCTCCTTGACACCCCGACGCGGCGCACCGCGACCCGGGGACGCGTTAGTAAGTGGCTGCCGTTGTCTGACTTCCGGTGATGAGGGAGCTGAGCTTCCGCGGGAGCGGGCCGGCTGGTGAGGGTGCGGGCTGTGTCCTGTAGGGCGGGAAGAGGCAGTGTGGAGCGGACGTCCGGGCGAAGGGTGTTCAGCCTGAGGCGGTCGGGTCTGAGGGCTGGTGCGGGGTGCGTGACAGACGTTGGGGAGTGAAGACGTCTAGCTGGGAGTGGGGACTGAGTCAGCGCTAGGCGCTGAGTTGAAAAGCGCAGTTTGTACCACTTTGTGAAATGTTTGCCCAGGAGGGGTTCGCGCTGGGGCTGCCTCGGTGTTTGCATTCATTCACCCTGCTGGTTTGACTGCAGTTCCCGAAGAGGGGGCCTCTTTAAACCTCTTTTGTGTTTGAAGTGCCTGAGCTGATCCCTACAGGCTACTGACTGAATTGTAGCTGCCTTTCTTCTTTACATCCCCCGCCCCCCCAAGCCCCGCCTTTTTGGACCTCAGTGATTTATCTGCAATATGACTTGCCTAAACTAATGCCACGATCCTTAATTCTCCCTTACCATTCCCTTAGCAGAGGAATCTTTACTTGTTAATTCAACTGTGATTATCAAGATATGGACAAAAGTTCATTTGGTCTGGGCTGGGGAATCTCTCCCAGTGTCCTGGAGAAACGGAATTAAAGCAGTTTAAAACTAACCTTATAGTTCAAGCTCTCAGAGAGCACTTTTATGTTGCCGTCCTCTAGTCCAGGTTTTCATCTACTGCCTCGGTAGATGGGCATTCAGGCCTTACTTGAACATTGTTAATGATGAAGAACTCACTGTAACACAAGGCAGCATGTTCTATTCTTGGACCTATCTTATTGAGAATGAAGTTTTTTGGGGTAGTTTTCATATGCTCTTGGTCCAACCTGCATAGAGTATGCACAAAACAGGAAATTCACACACTCATTCATTCATTCAGGGAACAGTAGTTACTGATAGTCTCCAATAGGGCAGATATTGCTGAGTACTAGGGGTACTCATTGAAAGAATCTTTTCCCTCAAAAAAGCACATAGTTTGTGGGGGACTGGTGGGAAAGAGCCAAGAAGCAATCATAAAAGTGGTACGTACAAAAAAAGAGGTTTGCAAATAGATGCTATAAGAACATATGAGAAGTTAACCTCCACTTTAGGTTAGTGTTGCCATTAAAGTGTGATAATTGGAATTGAAGTCAGCTGTTCAGAAATAACATAGTGTACACAAAAGTTAGGAATCTCTCTTGTTTTCAATACAAAATTTTTGTTAATATAGTCTAACCTTTTTAAACAACCACACTTTGCTTTTGGATTCTTTTTGTTAAGGGAAATACCTGTTTATAAAAGCAACAATGAAAAAAAAAAAAGCAACAATGGCAAACATTTATTGATCTAGTAAATTACTATTTAATGACAGAAGTGCTATTTTTATTTCATTTTGAAGAAATGAAATTCAGGTAAAGTAACTTATGCAAGGTCACAAAGCTTATTTGGGAAACAAATCCAGATGGTCTGACTCCACAGTTTGCTCTCAACATCACGCTATCCTACCTCCCTGATGGTAATAGTAATAGCTAACACTTACTAATCATTTACTATTTAATTCTTATAACAACTCCATAAGGTTAGACAAATTATTATCTTTTATAGTTGAGGAAACCAGAATTTGGATAGGTGAAGTCACTCAGGCAAGATAACACACTGATCAGTAATAGAGTTAGGATTTGAACTCACGCATTCAGTCTCTCACTTCCCACCTAATGGGAGATTGCATTTGGTGTAAAGTACAGTGTTCATGTTTGAAATTGAATAAGTAAAAGTATACCTGAGGGAATTTATTACCATTAATTAATAGGAAGGTGATAAGAACTTGCCTTTATCCTTTCAGGATGGAACAAAAGTGGGACTTGGAAAATGTTGCCCTGTAAGAAGAGAAGAACTACGTTGACAGAGTCCCCACAACATCAGGGCAGCCAGGAGGAAGATGACTTAGACCTTCAGTTAGCTGTTAAACCAGAATCTGACCAAGTTAAAGACCTGGGGTCAGTGTCCCTGTCCTGGAGTCCAAGTCATGGCAGAGCAGCTGACCTTGACGTGCAGGTTGCCAGAATTCAGCTTGGTATGGAGGACCCATCTTTGAGCTCTAGGATGCTCACCGACAGCACAAATGTTGCAGTTCTGGAAGCTGTGGATGTGGCCATCTCTCAGGAAATCACCCTACCTTCCTTGGAGTCTTCTCAGCCTGTAAATACACACATTGGTAAAGGAAAACTTCAGGCCACTAGCTCAAGGAGAGGGAAGAAAATTACACTCAGACCTGGGTCAGTTACTCAAGAAGACAGAGGCGATCATCCTATCGCAAGGGAACTTTTTTCAGAAAAGCCTAGTGGAGAAGTCAAGGAAGAAGGAGGTAAGACATGGAAGATCTTTGGCTTACATTTACCTTGTTAGTACCAGCTTGTCATTGCACTCTCTGCAGTGCCTTTACAAAATAGCATTTCTGAAAGGGGATGCTGGTTGGGTTTGGAATTGGAGCCTTATCTTTGTAAGGGTTAGCACTGAACATTTTGAATGGGTAGAAACTTTCTTCTCCCCTCCATTTCCTTGATCATCTTCCATAGTCTTTCCTTTTTTTTTTTTTTTTTTTTTAAGGTTTCTTTGTTTGGTTGTGGTGTGTCTTTGTTGCTGCACATGGGCTTTCTCTCATTGCAGAGAGTGGGGGCTATTCTCGTCATGTGCAGGCTTCTCACTGCAGTGGCTTCTCTCACTGTGGAGCAGGGTTCTAGGTGTAGTCAGTAGTTGTAGCACACAGGCTTAGTTGCCACGCAGCTTGAGGGATCTTCCTAGAGAAGGGATCAGGAACCAGTGTCCCTTGCATTGCAAAGTGGATTCTTAACCACTGGACCACCAGGGAGGCCCTCTTTCCTTCCTTTTTATCTTTTCATCATTTCTGTAGGGATGAACTATGTATGTCTATTGATATTTGGTGGCTGTTTATGAAGTGGGCCTTGAGGAGGGGCAGCAGCTATAAGGGAAAGACAACTGCCTATGGCATTTGGTAAGGCTCTCCAGAGATGCCATAACCCTTAGGCCCTGAAGGATGAACTGTGATTTGATGCAATGGTGGCATGGAGTTTTCTTAGCTGAAGAACAGTCTGAGCAGAGGCAGGAGAGGTAGTTAAAGATGACTTCAGAGTGTTAGAGTGTGTTTAGATTGTGATGGGCTTTGTTTTTTATGCTTGAATGTTTGAACTTTTCCTGAAGGTTATAGCTCACTAATAAATAAAAGAAGCAGAAGGCATACTTCTGACCTCAGAATGTTTATAATCTAGTTGGGAAGAGAAGACACAAGCACCTAATTCATTTGGTGCAGTTTAAGACAATATGTGATTGAATGGAAGTGAGGTACAGGTAATTAGGATTTTTGAAACTGGATCTTGGTGGATTGATAGAATTTGATGGTTTAGGGTAAAGGAGTGGAAATAGAATAGCATTTTCTACAAACACGTAAAACTGCTGTGTTTGTATGGGAGCGTAACACTGTTTCAAAAAGAAAGGATAAATTCAGATTACTATACAGAGTCATGCTGTTATGCCTTTGAGACCTTGTAAAGTATTGATGTAGGATGTTGGTAGTAAGGATAGAGAAGAAAGGGTGTGTCTTAGAGACATTAGAAAGAAAGAATTAATGTTACTCAGAGACTGATAATATTTAATTTATCTGGGTTGGGGGATGGTGAAGCATGCCTTCGTGGGGAGTTATTTGAGGGGTTAAAATGAGTTCAGCTTTAGATATGCGGAGTGTGAGGTGACATTGGGGCCATCAGGGAAAAATAGAAAACTGAGATTGAAGTTTGATAAGAGGTAGAACTAAAAAAGTTTTGATTGTGGTTCTTCTCATGGAAAGGAACATGGCAGAAGATGATAGAGAAGGGTAAACTTGAGAAGTATCAATAATAGTGAAAGTCACGGAGGCAGGAGAGTTTTAAGTGCAGGTACTTTATATAAAACTTAGTGACCAAAAAAAAAAAAAAAGTTAGTGACAAAGGAGATACATTGATACCTGAGAAAAATATTACATTTAAAGGTTGATCTTTGAGAGTAGATTTAGGAGAGATTTTGGGAAAAGGAAATCAAATGATGAAATTAAAGAGTGAAGGATGAAAGTCCCAGTGATAATTTGTGCAGTGGAGTGAAAATGGAAATAGCTAGTCTTGCAACCACATGACTTAAATTTTCTCCTTGGCTGTGGTGTGTTTGTGACATGAAGACCAGAAGGAATGAAGAAAATGCAGAATTAGAATGCTAGAGACGGAGTGTGAAACTAAGTAGGGGTTCAAGGGGGTTTAATTGTCAGTTAATATCCAAGAATAGATAAATAAAATAAAAAATATCAAATGTAGATAAAATAAACATGTTTGTTTTAGTATTATCAGTAATGCTACTACCCCTCATTAATCTGGATAATTGAAAGTTGATTCTCCCACCTTGTAATACTTCTGTTAGCTGTATGTACAAGTAATACCACCATCTCAGTGGCTCTGTGGTAAAGAAAATCTGCCTGCCAGTGCAGGAGATGCGGGTACGGATCCTGGATCAGAAAGATCTCCTGGAGAAGGACATGGCAACCCACTCCAGTATTTTTGCCTGGGAAATTCCATGGACAGAGGAGCCTGGTAGGCTGCAATCCATGGGGTTGCAAAAGAGGTGGACACAGCTTAGTGACTAAGCAAATAATACCAGTCAAAGAAGTACATTTTGACTCCCTTTTACCACCACCCCGTCCACCGCCCCCCCCCCACCCCCCGCCAAGTAACATTATTTGGTCAAATAGACATGTCACATAAAAAGCAGAAAGGAAGAAAGAAGAAAGATTGAAAATTCATATATGTGCATTTTGGAAAATATTGAAAAGTTGAAAGAAAAAAATAAAAATCACTGATAATCTTACTACTCAGAGTGAAAGTGAAAGTTGCTCAGTCATGTCTGACTCTTTGCAACCCCATGGATAGTCCATGGAATTCTCCAGGCTAGAAATACTGGAGTGGGTAGCTGTTTCCTTCTCCAGGGGATCTCCCCAACCCAGGGATCAAACCCAGGTCTCTCGCATTGTGGGCAAATTCTTTCCCAGCTGAGTCATCAGGAAAGCCCAAGAATACTGGAGTGGGTAGCCTATCCCTTCTCCAGGGATCTTCCTGACCCAGGAATCGAACTGGTGTCTCCTGAATTAGCAGGTGAATTCTTTACCAACTGAGCTACCAGGGAAGCCCCAGAGTAATTGCTATTATAATTTAGTGCCTATTCTTTTTGTTGTTTTGCTTTCGTTTAAGTAACATTTTGGTTTTTTGATTATGATTATGTGGGGGAAAAAGCAGAAAAACATTTAGGTTATTCTGAAGTATCAGCATTGTGTTACAATTGATATACACTGTTAAATTATGTTTCTAGGCTGCAGGTGTTAGTGATTAAACCTTTCTCTGGATTGGTGTTTATTCTCACAGAATTTTAATTGTTCTTTTAAAATTGATTTACATACCCTAATTTCTCCTTGAGTCTTTTTTTCTCCTTTCTTTGTCTTCTAAAAATGATTAACTTAGGTAGATTTCAGCTTACAGTCAGTTGGTTTTTACAGTTTTCAGCTAATTATTTTCATGTTACCAATTTGAAGCTGTAAGTAAATTACTAGCAGTAAGCAAATTACTTCTTGGATTGATCCCTTGATCATTATGTAGTGTCCTTCCTTATCTCTTGTAATATTCTTTATTTTAAGGTCTCTATATGAGAATTACTATGGAATGTCTTTTTCCACCCTCTCACATTCAGTCTATATGTGTCTCTAGGTCTGAAGAGTGTCTCTTGTAGACAGCATGTATATAGGTCTTGTTCCTGTATCCATTCAGGAGTCTGTGTCTTTTGGTTGGAACGTTTTATCCATTTACATTTAAAGTAATTATTGATATATGTGTTCCTATTGACATTTTCTTAATTGTTTTGGATTTGTTTTTGTAGGTCTTTTCCTTCTTTTGTGTTTCCTGTCTATAGTAGTCCCTTTAACATTTGTTGTAAAGCTGGTTTGGCGGTGCTAAATTCTCTTTTAACTTTTACTTGTCTGTAAAGCTTTTGACTTCTCCATCAATATTGAATGAGATCCTTGCCAGGTAAGGTAATCTTGGTTGTAGGTTTTTCACATTCAGTACTTCAGATATAGCCTGCCATTCCCTTCTGGCCTGCAGAGTTTCTGCTGAGAGATCAGCTGTTAATCGTATGGGGTTTCCCTTGTGTGTTGTTGTTGCTCAGTTGCTAAGTCGTGTCCGACTGTTTGTGACCCCACAGACTGCAGCATGTCAGGCTGCCCTGACCTTCACTACTCAAACTCATGTCCGTTGAGTAGGTGATGCCATCCAACCATTTCATCCTCTGTCTCCCCCTTTTCCTCCTGCCGTCAGTCTTTCCCAGCATCAGGGTCTTTTCCAATGTGGCCAAAGTATTGCACCTTCAACTTCAGCATCTGCTCTTCCAATGGATATTCAGGATTGATTTCCCTCAGGATTGACTAGTTTGATCTCCTTGCTGTCCAAGGGTCTCCAAGAGTCTTCTCCAGCACCACCATTCGAAAGCATCGATTCTTTGGTCTCAGCTTTCTTCATGCAGCTTTCTTCATGGTCCAACTTTCACATCCATACATGACTACTGGAAAAACCATAGCTTTAACTATACAGACCTTTGTTGGCAAAGTAATGTCTGCTTTTTAATATGCTTTCTAGGTTTGTCATTGCTTTTCTTCCAAGGAGCATCTTTTAATTTCATGGCTGCAGTCACCATCTGCAGTGATTTTGGAGCCCATGAAAATAAAATCTGTCACTATTTCCACATTTTCCCCATCTATTTGCCATGAAGTGATGGGACTGGATGCCATGATCTTCGTTTTTTGAATGTTGAGTTTTAAGCCAGGCTTTTTCACTCTTCTTTCACCCTTACCAAGAGGCTGTTTAGTTCCTCTGCTTTCTGCCATTACAGTGGCATTATCTGCATATCTGAGATTGTTGATCTTTCTCCCGGCAGTCTTGGTTTCAGTTTGTGGGTTATCCAGCCAAGCGTTTCACATGATATACTCTGCCTATAAGTTAAATAAGCAGGGTGACAGTATACAGCCTTGATGAACTCCTTCTCCAATTTATTTATTGCTTTTCACTTGCTGCTTTTAATATTTTTTCTTTGTTTTTATTTTTTGTTAGTTTGATTAGTATGTGTCTTGGTGCGTTTCTCCTTGGGTTTATCGTAAATGAGATTCTCTGTGCTTCTTGGACTTGATTGACTGTTCTTGACCATGTTAGGAAAGTTTTCAACTATGATCTCTTCAAAAAATTTCTCGACCCTTTTTCTCCTCTTTTCTGGGATCTCTATAATTCGACTGTTGTTGTGTTTAGTATTGTTCCAGAGGTCTCTGAGACTATCCTCAATTTTTTTCGTTCTTTTTCCTTTATTCTGCTTTTCAGCAGTTATTTCCGCCATTCTATCTTCTAGCTCACTTATCTGTTTTCTACCTTAATTACTTGAGTATTGATTTTTTTCTAGAGAATTTTTAATTTCAGTAATTGTATTGTCTGTCCCTGTTTATTTTTTAATTTCTTCTAGGTCCTTGTTAAATGTGTTCATTGATTCTGTCATTTTTTCCATTCTGCTTTCGAGGTTTTGGCTCATCTTTACTATCATTACTCTGAATTCTTTTTCAGGCAGTTTGGCTATTTCCTCTTCATTTATTTGGTCTTGTGAGTTTTTACTTTGTTCCTTCATTTGCACAGTATTTCTCTATCTTTTCACTTTTTGGTAAGTTACTGTACTTGAGGTCTCCTTTTCCCAGGGTTTAGTGTTGTGTTCCTCCTTCGTTTTGGTTTCTGCCCTCAGTGGATGAGATTGGTCCAGTGGGTTGTATAGGCTTCATGTTGGGAGAGACTTGTTCAAAGGAAGGAAGGAACTTAGGTTAGTAAGGAGAATAGGTGAGATGAATCAGCTATGGGAAATGATTTGTACACTGGCAGTGAGGGAAAAAAAGAAAGACTAAGTTGTGTAAAAACTGCAGAATAGGGAGTTCCCTGGTGTTCCACTGGTTAGAAATCTTTGCTTTCACTGCTGTGGGCCTGGGTTCAATTCCTGGTCAGGGAGCTAAGATATTGCAAACCTCGTGGCATGGTCAAAAAATAAATAAAAGATGTAATCTTCAGAATAAGTGTGCTATATTGGAATAGATTCTTATGGGGCTGAACATCTTAAATATTCTTTAGAGAGATGAGTTCACGGTTGGGAAAAAGTATCTGAAACATTTTCTTTTCCTAGAGGAGGCAAATGATGACAATCCGGAATATAATTTCCTGGAAGAACTTGATGGACCAGATGCAAAGGACTTCCGCACTGACCGGGCAGTAAGAGTCACCAGTGAGTCTGTGTGTGTTATGAGTCCTGCTCTTGACTTTTCCACATCTAGTTTTGTGTACTTTGCGGATTTTTGAGGGTGAAGCTTGTAGCCCACTTAGATTAAGACATTTAAGTTTCCTCTACCATTTATTTCTATAATTCTTTAAATTTACATATATATTCAGGAATCCTTTCAGTTACTCATTTATACACCCCACAGTCACGTATTGAGTCCAGTATTTGGCAGCGATTGTACCGAAATGAGTAAGACATGGCCTCTGCCTGTAGGATGTCAGCTTAGCAGGGGGATACAGACAGAAACAGCTACAGTACACAGTGATAGGAGCTATAATAGCTTGTGTATAAGGTACCCTGGTGGCCTAGAAAAGGGTATATAGTGTCCTATGTATACTATGGCTTAGGGAATGATTCACAAAATGAGATGTTTCATCTTAGTTTAGAAGGAGCAGTAAGAAATTTTTGGCAAATGGGGCCAGAGAAGGATATTGCAAATAGAAGAATGTCTGCAGACCATGAAATTATGAAACAACAATACATGTGTTTCGAAAATAGTAAGTTTGATTTAGTTGTCTGAGTGAGTGATGATAGGAAAGTTAAGCAGTGTTCAGGTCTTGAACCTTAGATTTGATTTTTGATCTGTCAAAAAGGAGAGCTCAAAGAGTTTGAAGCAGGAAATCAGTAGGAACTGACTTGGATTCTAGAAACATCACTTTGATTTAATGCCAGTTTAATTTATTGATTTGGTGGGTGAAGAGAACAAGATTGGAGGCATGGGAAACAGATAACTTGGCTTGAGTCATTTTTTAAAAAATTATCCCATTGCTAGTTTGCCAATAATGGGTAACATGTTTCAGGAACTGTTGATTTGTATCCCCTGTCCTGGGATAGTAAACACCACATGGTGCAGGTAAAACGTTGGCTGTTGACAAGGTTATGAAGAGAGCTTTATCAGTATGCCAAAGTGTTTATTATGTACCTAAACAATGCAAGTCTTTGTCCAAAGAGAATTATGTGAGCACAGTCCTTTAGGACTTACGTTTTGTTTTGTTGCTTTAGTTTATCTTTCATGTCATTTTTGAGATTAGAGTGCCTTTTTTTAATGAAGATCTTCCATTTATTTTGTTATGACAGTTAAAGTTAGAGGAAGAATCAAACAAAAAGTGTAAAAAGGCTGGAGGATTCTTGCAATAAAGTAAACCAGAGAAAAGGAATGTTATTAAGAAAATCATAAGGAAGACAACTACATTTGTAATACTGTATTTATTGATACTGTAAGTTTATGTTGTCTGTTTACAGGATAAATCATCTGTCATTATATTAATATTGTCCTATATGATACAGAAGAGTGTAGGCATATGTGTCAACTGGACATGAAAAATGAAAAGATGATGTGATAAAGAAATTTGTATTTATTTACTGGTATAAGGATTCATGCATTGATAATGAAGAAGCAACACTATGATGGCTTGGTGGTAGCCTAGTGTAATTGATAGGATTGCTTCACAGTACCCTGACCTATAGATGAATGAATTGTTACAGAAATTTTATGGCATACAGTATTATAGTCCTTAAAAAAACTAAGATTGTGGCATCAGGTCCCATCACTTCATGGCAAACAGGAGGGGGATAGGTGGAAGCAGTGACAGATTTTAGTTTCTTGGGCTCCAAAATCACTGCAGATGGTGACTGCAGCTATAAAATTAAAAGATGTTTGCTCCTTAAAAGGAAAGCTATGACAAACCTGGACAGCATATTAAAAAGCAGAGACAGTGCTTTGCTGACAAAGGTTCGTATAGTTAAAGCTATGGTGTTTTCAGTAGTCATGTATGTTTGTGAGAGTTGGACCATAAAGAAGAGTGGGCATTGAAGAATTGATGCTTTTGAACTATAGTGCTGAAGAAGACTCTTGAGAGTCTCTTGCATGGCAAGGAGATCAACCCAGTCAATCTTAAAGGAAATCGACCCTGAATATTCATTGGAAGGTCTGTTGCTGAAGCTGAAGCTTCAATACTTTGGCCTCCTGATGCAAAGAGCCAGCTCTTTGGAAAAGACCCTGATGCTGGGAGAAATTGAAGGCAAAAGAAGAAAGGGACAGCAGAGGATGGCATGGTTAGATAGCATCACCACTCAGGGGACATGAGTTTTAGCAAACTCTGGGAGATAGCAGAGAACAGGGAAACCTGGCGTGCTGCAGTCTGTGGGGTTGCAAAGACTCAGACATGACTTAATGACTGAACAAAAGTAACATTGAGTCAATATTCATGTACAGGATTGTAAACATTGTTACATTTTAAAAAATATGAGAGGCTGATACAAGGTTTCTCTGATTACAAGAGAGAGGCATACTACAAGGTAATGTAACTCTTTGAAAGCAAAGTTATACATCAGTAATAAAGCTAACACATTGTTAATTTTATATTAAATATCACTTTATGTAAGGGTAGGCTATTCATTTCAGTATAAGTCTTGCCCATGATGTTCTAATAGTTAGGCAATGATAATGATGATGACACAAAAACATCTTATACAGTTCTTGCCATACAGTTATTAGATTTTCACAGAAAGACACACATATATACACAACAGGTAAGTTTATTAACTGTTGGCATGGTGACTATTTACTGTTAATTAAGTAGAAGTGGATCATGAAAAATGCCTTTATCCTCCTTGTCTTCACATTGAGTCAGCTGAGGAGGAAGAGGAGAAAGAAGGGGGGTTGGTCTTGCTGTTGCAGGGGTGGTGAGACAGAAGAGGTGGTGGAGGCTGATGAGGAAGCAGAGAATGTGACATTGTGGAAATACATCGTAATTTTTGTCTGACTTTTTTGCTTTTTCATTTCTCTAAAAATGTTTCTGTGTGGTACCAATCCGTCTCCCACCATGTGCTTTGGTTTCAGAGTGTGTATCATGAAGTCTCCATGTAAAAGAAATGAAAAAAGAGTCTTGAATAATCAGAACTCTTCTGCCAGATTGTCTTATATTAGTTTGTCTTATATCAGTGCTCATTGGCACTGGTTTGGAAGCACTCACCTCCATCAAGTCATCTTCTGTTAATTCCTGTGGTGTGGTGTCTGTTAGCTCTTGAATTTCTCTAAGATCCAAAACTTGAATCTCTTTACCCCCATCTTTTTGGGGCCATATTCACAATCTCTTTCATGATTTCCTTGATTGGCTCCGTCGTAAATCCTGTGAATTCATGCATGGCTTCTGAACACGGTTTTCTCCAGTGGGGATTTGTTGTTGCAGGTTTGATGGCTTTCTTGGCTTTTTCCCTAAGAGTGTTGGCATCTTCCATAGTGTAATCCTTCCTCCAGACTTACGTGATGTTCTCTCCATAGGGGCACTTGTGTATTGGTGATAATCCTTTCCATAGAATATCATGTGTAGGCTGATTCATGTCAATGTATGGCAAAAACCACTACAATATTGTAAAGTAATTAGCCTCCAACTAATAAAAACAAACAAACAAACAAAAAAGAATATCATGTATAATGCACCTTTAAGGTCCTTATGACCCCTGATCTAAAGGCTGAATTGGAGACGGGCTTAGAGGCAAGTAGACCACTAGATGCCTTCAGTGTTGAATTCATGGGGTTCTGGGTTGCCAGGGGCACTGTCTGATATGAAAAGAAGCTTAAAAAATAAGGTATTTCCTGACTTCAGGGACAAAGCATTGATGGAACCAATTCAGAGAAAGGGCCTTCTTTTTTTTTTTTTAATATCCAAAGACTGGTAGCTTCTGTTTTATCTTTTCCCTTCAAGGCTGGGGCGAGCAGCTTTATAGAGAAGGGCAGTCCTGGTCATAAACCTGACTGCATTTTCACAGAACAGTAGACTTAGTGTCTCCCTTCCTGCCTTACATCCTGGTTCTTGCTTCTCTTTCTTACCAATTAATGTCCTTTGTGGCTTTTTTTCCCCCTCCTCCAGATTAGGGCATTTTCATCTGCACTAAAAACCGATCAGGCAGATACTCCTTCTCCTCAATGATTTTCTTAATGCCATCTGGGAACTTGTCTGCTGCCTCTGCATTAGCAGAGGCTGCTTCTCCTGATATCTTGACAGTTTTTAAGCCAAACCTCTTTCTAAAATTATCAAACCATCCTTTGTTGGCATTAAATTCTCTAGCCTTATGTTCTTCACCTTCCTTTTGCTTTAAGTTGTATAATGACTTTGCTGTTTCTCAAATCGTCTCCGATAGGTATGTCTTTCTTATAGCAATCCTCCACCCACTTAAAAGTTGCATTCTCTTTTTTTTTTTTTCATTTTAACAGTTTTTAATGAAAGCTGTAGACAAGATGACTTTATTCCTGCATCTTCTCAATTGTTTCTTCCTTATATTTGCCCTTGTCCTTTCCTACTTGATAAAAAAGTATTTTGCAAAAAGCGCTAGGTTTTTGCACCTGCTTGCATAGCTTCAGCTATGGCTTCATGAATTTCCTTTTCTTTTTTACAAAGGTCCTTAAACTGGCTTCGTTTATCTTGAAATGGTAGGAAATCACAGCTGCAGACTGCAGTCTCTGGTACCTATCAAGCAATTCAGTGCTTCTTGGGAGCACTTCCCAGCATCACTAGTGGCACTTCGTATGGGTCCCATGGTTGTTATTCAAGGTCTGTGGTATTGTGCTAAACTTGATGAAGAATACTCAAGAACTGCAAGAGATCACTTTTTACTATAGTATGCAATCACAGAGTTTGGCAAGCTTCCCGTGGTTACATATGTTTTCTTCCCACGTAAGCATTTTCATGGCCTCTCTGATGTGGCCTTTGAATCTTTTTGGGGAACAGGTGACAGGGAGTTCATCAGTTCTGCAGATAGTGTGTCCTACTCTCAAACACCTCCTCAGTTAACGTTTTCCTTATTGAACTTGAATCTATCTTTTATATTTCTCTTTTTGTCCATTGTTGCTAAGAATGTGATTTACCCCCAAATGTGCATAGTATATTTCTTTTCCTACATTTTTTTCTTTACTGTGCTAAACATACCAAGTTTCTTTAGTTCTCTACATTTCAGACTTTCCACACTTCAACCCCCAAGTTAACCTTCTTCTGGATTCTAGCCTTTGTTTTTAAGAAAATTTCTCCCTCATTACATTTTATCATGAAACTTATTCTCACCACCTAGTTTCTATAGTTAACTTTTCATATATTAATTATGCAGCTCTTCACTTATTTCTCTATCCATCTCCTAATCTTTTTTTTTTTTTAAGCATTTCATAGTGAGTTGTAGATATCTAAACATTTCATCATACGTATCATGAATTAGGGGCTTCCCAGGTGGTGCTTGTGGTAAAGAACCCACCTGCCCATGCAAGAGACATAAGATACCACAGGTTCAATCCTTCGGGAAGATCCCCTGGAGAAGGGAATGGCAACCCATTCCATTATTCTTGCCTGGAGAATCCCATGGAAAGAGAAACCTGGCGGGCCACAATCCATTGGTTTGCAAAGAATCAGACACGACTGAAGCTACTTAGCCCACATGCATCATGAGTTAGAACTGAATATTTGTTTACAGTTTTTCTTTTTAGGTATGTTTATACACATTATTGTATAGAAATCTTAAGTGTACTATTCAGTGAGGTTTGATGAGTGAAACCCCTAACAAGATAGATATTTATCACCCCTAAAGTACCTACTGGCCCCTCAAGATCAGTTCCCTGACCATTCTCTCAGGTGCAACCACAGTTTTGTTTTTTTCTATCACAGATTAGGTGTTTGCCTGTTTTAAAACTTCATGTAAATGGAATCATGTAGTATGTGTTGTGTTGTGTAAGGCTTCTTTCACTTAGCATGTTTCTGAGATTCATGTGTATTGCTTGTATTATTTAATTTCTTCCTTTTTATTGCTGAGTTGGATTCCAGTGTAGAAATATACCAATTTGTTTATTTTTCATCAATCCCCAGTCGTTGATGGACACCTAATTCTTTCTAATTTCTGTCTGTCTTGAATAAAGATAGTTCTGAACTTTCTTGTTTTTTTTAATTTATTTTTTAATTGAAGAATAATTGCTTTACAGAACCTTGTTTTCTGTCTGACATCAACATGAATCAGCCATAGCTGTGCATTTGTTCCCTCCCTCCTGAACCTCCCTCCCATCTCCCTCCCCACCCCACCCCTCTAGGTTGATACAAAGCCCCTGTTTGAGTTCCCTGAGACATACAGCAAATTCCCGTTGGTTATCAATTTTACGTATGGTGATGTAAGTTTCCCTGTTACTCTCTCCATACATCTCACCCTCTCCTCCCCTCTCCCCTTGTCTATAAGTCTGTTCTCTATGTCTGTTTCTTCATTGCTCCCTTGCAAATAAATTCATCAGTACCATCTTTCTAGATTCCATATATATGTGTTAGTATACTATATTTAACTTTCTCTTTCTGACTTACTCTGTATGATAGGCTCTAGGATCATCCACCTCATTAGAACTGACTCAAATGTGTTCCTTTTATGGCTGAGTAATATTCCGTTGTGTATATGTTCTCTTGTTAGTTTTGTGAACCAATGTTTCATTTCCTTCGGTCAGCTCTCTAGGGGAGGAATCACTGGTCATACAGTAGCTGTATATTCTGAGAAATTGCCTTTTTCCAAAGGTCTTTTATATTCTTTTTAGAGTTCCAGTTGATTCATATCCTCATAAACATTTGGATTTTAGCTTTTTAATGCCTTCTTAAGAAGGGCTTTTATAGAAATGATCACAGTCCTCTAGAATTGATCTGAAGGCCAACCAAAAAAATTGAGGCCTTTTTCATTTATTTTTTGTTTTTTTTTTGTTTTTTTTTTTGAGGCCTTTTTCAGATTAATTGTTTTTAAGCCATGTTACCTTTTTGTGCACTTAATAAACTGATTTTTGAAAATCCTAAATGTATGACTTGTTTATCCCTGTTCCGTTTCATCCAGTTAATTTGAGAAAACTTAGAATTTCGAATCTGTCATTGGTTGGTTTGGTGATTCCTTCCAGCTTTGTATCATTTACAAATTTGAAAAGTGTGTATTCTGGGTGTTTTCGGTTGTTAATGGCATTGCTGGTCCAAAGATAGAGTCCTTTGACACATTACTGGAGACTTCTCTCTTGACTCCATTCAGTAGGATAGGCCAGCAGACTATGAATTTATCTCATAAAATCATGTAGGACTTCCCTGGTGGTCCAGGGGTCAAGAATCCACTTACCAATACAGGGGACATGGGTTCAGTCCCTGGTGCGGGAAGATTCCACATGCACTGGGGCAACTAAGCTCATGCGCCGCAACTGCTGAGCCAGTTCCCTCAAGTCTGTGCTCTGCAACAGGGGAAGCCACTGCAGTGAGAAGTCCATGCCACCACAAACTAGAGAGTACCCCCTGTTCTCCGCAACTAGAGGAAGTCCGCACACAGCAACAAAGACCAGGGTGACCACAAATAATAAATAAATTAAAAAAAAATTGCCTACCTTATGTTTTTGTTTGTTTTCCCTCTAGAATTTAAGCTTCATTCATGAGAGTTTCTGTCATATATCTGAGCATCTAGAACAGGGATTAAGGCATATAATTGTTGTTCAATAAATGTTTTTAAATGAATGAGTGAATCATGGATATTAATACATTTGAGGATTTTGTCAAAAGCCTTGCTAAAAATAACTCTCTTTGTTTTCCTGGAATTCCCTGTATTGCAAAATGAAACAAGTATGTGCCAACAACATACTATTTGGCTTTTTTGCAGAAAAGGACATGAATGAACTGATGGAAGAGTCGTTTGAAACTGTGAGTAGTGATCTTTGAACGAGAACTCTGGACACGAAAGATGGATTCTCCAGCAAGCTCTGTCCTTTGGTCTCAGGGCCTCTCTCTCCAGAACAGTGGTCTGACCAGGTCTGACCAAGCCATTCCCCTGTCAGTCCATCCAGGAGAGAATATAGTGACAGGAGAATTTTGGTAACTAATGAACTTTGAATATCCATATCTTAGTAATGTTTTCCTTACGAGCTTTTACATAGCATCTTCAACTGTCACATCCTTAAAGATTGCAAACTAATTATAATTTCTTTTTTCATAAATTTCTCTCTTGAAAGATAATCTGATCATTTTGAGTTATCCATGCTCTGTCTTTACCATTACAAGTTGACCAAGTGAGAAAGTTTTTTTCTGGCATGAAAATTATGCCATGTGCTGGACTGGTTGAGCTCAGAAGTGAGAAGGGATCCAATGCAAGTTCTTTCTGTGTGCCAGCATTATTAAAGTCCTATAAACCAGTCTGCATTTTCCCCTGTCACTGTTGGAGTGACTTTTTTTTATTTTTTATTTTTTTGGTGTTGGAGTGACTTTTACATGCCCATTCCCCAAGAAAATCCTTCTTTTCCTTTGCCGTCAGTTTCAAGATGAGATGGGATTCTCCAGCATGGAAGATGACGGCCCAGAAGAGGAGGGACGTGTGGCTGAGCCTCGGCCTAACTTTAACACCCCTCAAGCCTTACGGTAGGCTAACCAAAGACCTTGAGACCTGGAGTAGAGGAAAAATGTATGTCTGAGAATGTTTGGAGAAGTTTTGGTTAACAGTTTCTCATCCCTGACTACCTCCTGTTACTGATATAAGGACGCTGAGCTCCATGGGGGTGTTGGGTGTGAAGTGAATAATTCTCCTTCTTATGGGGCAGTGCATCTCCAGACCAAGCTGTATCTGTTTGGGAAGGGAGAAAAAGCAGTAGCTGGCATCCACAGCAGCTTCTCCAGGTGAGTGGTGCTGGAGAGGTGTGTAGGACTCTGCGTGGCCAGCCACAGAAGCTACCCCAAAATTTAATATCCACTATGTCCCTTTTGTTCTTCTGTTTGCTGTTAACATCTAGTAAAAGTTAATGAACCTTTGTTATTCTCCAGGGCATTAATTGAGCAAACCATGAAGCGCCTGCAGTAATGCCCTGGAGTCTCAAAAGTGTATACTGCCCTTTTCACATGAATTAGCCCTTCTGTTGTCCCATCTAGAGGCTTTAATGCCCCCCATATTTGTGTTGAGTCTGCAGAGTTCACCCGTACTTTGTTGTTACCCACTCTCAGCAGCAGCATACTATCATTAGGTCCTGGCTAGATGTCAGGGCACGGTTTGTGCCATGGGTAGAAAAAAGCAAACTCCAGGACTCATAGCCTTTAATTAGTCCTGTGCTTTCCCTTGACAGCATTACCTAACTAGAGAGCTTAGGATCCACCTGAGAGCTAGACCTTCAGGTAACATGCAACTTACTGAAAAAGGCTAGGTATACTAACCAATGCGTAAAAGTCAGGAGTATCAGTCATCAATTCAGTCAGTTCAGTCACTCAGTCATGTCCGACTCTTTGTGACCCCATGGACTGCAACATGCCAGGTTTCCCTGTCCTTTACCAGCTCCCTGAGTTTGCTCAAACTCATGTCCATCAAGTCGGTGATGCCATCCAACCATCTCATCCTCTGTCGTCCCCTTCTCCTCCTGCCTTCAGTCTTTCCCAGCATCAGGGTCTTTTCCACTGACTCAGTTTCTTGCATCAGGTGGCCAAAGTATTGGAGTTTCATTTTCAGCATCAGTTCTTCCAATGAATATTCACTCATATTCCATTATATATATATATATATATATATATATTATATATATACCATAATATAACCACAACAGAAATCTCAAGAGTTCCTTTCCCCCCCCCCGACTTTGTTGAGTTTTACTTGATAGATAAGTTCTCAAACATTGAAAGTACACCGTGTGATGATTTGATATACATTATGTATTACAAAAGGATTTCACCCATGAAGTTAATGAATACTTCTGTCACGTCACGTATTTACCGTTTTTCTTTTTTTGAGAACATTTTCAAGGTTTCTTAGAGTTTTTTTCTTTTTTCAATTTTATTTTTATTGATTTTTTTTTTAACACCAAAAACATTTTCTATTGTGGTATAGCCGATTAACAGTGTTGAGATAGTTTCAGGTAAACAATGAAGGGACTCAGCCATACATATACATGTATCCATTCTCCCCCAAAGTCCCCTCCCATCCAGGCTGGCACATAACTTTGAACAGAGTTCCATGTGCTGTACAATAGGTTTTTGTTGGTTATCCATTTTACATATAGCAGTGTATACATGACCGTCCCAAATTCCTTAACTATCCCTTACCCCCCAGCAACCATGAGTTCCTATTTAAAGTCTGTGAGTCTCTTTCTGGTTTTGTTTTTTTTTTTTTTTTTTTTTTCATTTATTTTTATTAGTTGGAGGCTAATTACTTTACAATATTGTAGTGGGTTTTGTCATACATTGACATGAATCAGCCATGGAATTACATGTATTCCCCATCCCGATCCCCACTCCCACCTCCCTCTCTACCTGATCCCTCTGGTCTTCCCAGTGCACCAGGCCCGAGCACTTGTCTCATGCATCCAACCTGGGCTGGTGATCTGTTTCACCATAGATAATATACATGTTTTGGTGCCTTTCTCTCGAAACATCCCACCCTCGCCTTCTCCAACAGAGTCCAAAAGTCTGTTCTGTACATCTGTGTCTCTTTTTCTGTTTTGCATATAGGGTTATCATTACCATCTTTCTAAATTCCCTATATATGTGTTAGTATGCTGTAATGTTCTTTATCTTTCTGGCTTACTTCACTCTGTATAATGGGCTCCAGTTTCATCCGTCTCATTAGAACTGATTCAAATGAATTCTTTTTTTTTTTTTTCTTCAAATGAATTCTTTTTAATGGCTGAGTAATATTCCATGGTGTATATGTACCACAGCTTCCTTATCCATTCGTCTGCTGATGGGCATCTAGGTTGCTTCCATGTCCTGGCTCTCTTTCTGTTTTGTAAGTAAGTTCATTTGTATCATTTCTTTTTAGATTCCAAATATAAGGCATGTCACATGATATTTTGGGGAAGGCAATGGCACCCCACTCCAGTACTCTTGCCTGGAAAATCCCATGGACGGAGGAGCCTGGTAGGCTGCAGTCCATGGGGTCGCCAAGAGTCAGACACGACTGAGCGACTTTACTTTCACATTTCACTTTCGTGCATTGGAGAAGGAAATGGCAACCCACTCCAGTTTTCTTGCCTGGAGAGTCCCAGGGACGGGGGAGCCTGGTGGGCTGCCATCTATGGGGTCACACAGAGTCGGACACGACTGAAGCGACTTAGCAGCAGCAGCAGCACATGATATTTCTCCTTCTCTGTCTAACTTACTTCACTCAGTGTGATACTCTAGGTCCATTCATGTTACAGCAAATGGCTTTGTTTCATTCTTTTGAATAATATTCCATTCTGTGTGTGTGTGTATACATATATATGTAGGTATATACATATGTATGTATGTATATACACACATGTATGTATATGTGTGTGTGTGTGTGTGTGTGTGTGTGTGTGTGTGTACCCCTCATCTTCCCCTGAAGGAGGGCATGACAACCCACTTCAGTATTCTTGCCTGCAGAATCCCCAAGGACAAAGGAGCCTGGTGGGCTACAGTCCATGGGGTCACAGAGAGTCGGCCATGACCCAGGACAGCAGCAGACCACAGCTTCTTTATCCGTCCCTCTGTCAGCGGACATTTAGGTTGCTTCCACGTCTTGGCCGTGGTAAACAGAGCTGCAGTGAACATTGCGGTGCATGCATCTTTGGGGGCCATGTTTTTCTCTGGGTATATGCCCAGGAGTGGGATTGCAGGGTCACATGGTAGCTCTGTTTTTATTTTTTAAAGAACTTCCATACTGTTCCTTAGAGTTTGTATTTGACCCACTTACTTCACACCATGTTTCATAGAAAAAAATTCTAGTGTAGCAGAATAGAATCTGAGCACCTATTATCATGGGATTTGATCAGTAGACCTATTTCATTTCCACTACACACCTCTGTGTGTCAATTTTTAAAATTTCGGAATTACATAACTACTTAAAAAATTCTTATTCAGTTCAGTTACCTTCTGGTATTCTGCTTAGGCTGCTGCTGCTTTTCTTTTAGCTGGAAATACAAACCTAGCTTATTATTTGATTATAAGTAAAATATCACATGGAAAGTAGGTTACTTGTGCTCCCCTTATCAACTGTCCATCGAGATAATGCTTCTTAGAATCAGGTACAGCTCTTTTTGCATTATACTTTTTTTCCTGCTTCTGTTCTTGTTCCTCTGCTAGGTATGCAGATACTCAAAAGAGTTTTCAGTTCTCAGTAAAATTGTACAGAGGACAGTCCTATGTCTATAGATTTTCATCCTGGGCCTGCCCATACTTGCAATAAATACTGTTAAAGGAAACATAATGTGTATCCCCAAGGGCTGTTGGAACAAAGTTATGATCATTTAACTATTGTACAATCTAGAGGATTTATTGAATTAGGATAACCTGCTAGTCATAGCTGCTTGAGCAGTTTGTATGCTGATTTCATAGAGTAGCGATTTTTGCTTAATCACTTGAGTGTTTTCTTCTGCGTCTACCTCAGAACTAGCATTTGGATTCTTACTTCAGCCCCTGACAGTCTCTATCTGTCTCTTACAAAGTGGGGCTGGGAGGGTAGCGATAGAAAGCTTGGAGGAGGAATTTAGAGGGCTAAGATATTTTCATGGACATGAGTAGGGTCACACTTGAACCAGTCTCTCACGATTCATCTAAGCTGCCATGTGCTTTAGGGCTTCCCAGGTGGCACTAGTGGTAAAGAACCTGCCAGCCAATGCAGGAGACGCAAGAAACGTGGGTTCAATCCACGTTTCAGGAAGATCGCCTGGAGTTAGGAAATGGCAACCCACTCCAGTATTCTTGCCTGAGAAATCCCATGGATAGAGGAGCCTTGTGGGCTACAATCTGTTGGGTTGCAAAGAGACAGGATGGAAGTGACTTAGCATGCATGTAAGCACCATATGTTTTAGTTTATGCCCTTTCTACTCCATGCTAGAAGGTCTCTGAGTTTTTATGAAAGGAAGTCAGTGCAGCCTGAATGACTAGGAGGTGGAGAACAGGAAAAGCTAGACCTGGGGTGGGAGTAGCAGCTAGCTTAGAGAACAGAGGCTGTGCTTTGGGAAGATTCTGTATCACCATTAAGAATAAGTCCCAGATTAATGTAACTGTCAGTGGGATGCAAAAATTGTGGGTTCCCATTAGCTCCTTGGCTGCTTTGTTATCCAGACATTACCCTATGTTTAGATTTTAGTTTAATTTCACCTTCATTAGTATATTACTTAGAGTACTGATTGTAGGAGAATGGCAAGGGGATGATTCAGAACCATCTTATCTGAATCTATTTTGGGAGAAGATTTGGGTAGGCTAAGAGTTTGCCTCTTGGCTAAAGTGAGACTTGAGGATTAGCAGTAGATGGAAGTTGCTCAGACTGGCTTAGCCCATGGTAGGAAGGAACTGGATGTGTTTTGGATCCGTGAAAATATTCAAATCCAGCCATCTCCCTGTGGGGGATAGGTTTGAGGAACCACTGGCCAACTTACTAAATGAGCAACATCGCACCGTGAAGGAGCTACTTGAACAGCTGAAGATGAAAAAATCTTCAGCCAAACAGCAGCAGGAAGTAGAGAGGGTTAAACCCCAGAGGGAGAAGGTTCATCAGACTCTAATTCTAGACCCAGCACAGAGGAAGAGGCTCCAGCAGCAGATGCAGCAGGTAAGACTCTTCTTGGTAATGTTAATACTGGATCATCTTCATCTTTTGAGATGAAGCCAAAAATTAGCAGCTTGTGAAAGAAAGAAATAGATGTCTTGGTAACCATTGAAACCACAGGACCACAGCATCTTCACATCAGTCAGGACCTTGAAAAGTCACCATGTTCATGTCTTTATGGCTCAGATAAGAATGCATGTAAAAGGACTTTCCTGGTGGTCTAGTGGTTAAGACTCCAAACTTCCAATTCGGGGGGCACAAATTCTATCCCTGGTTCGGAACTAAGATCCCGCATGCTGCACAGCAGAGCCTGAAAAATAAATGAAAAAGAACGCTGTAAAATTTCAAAGAATCTTTAGTAATCCCTTCTGAATTGAACAGTCTTACGCCAGAGTAGTTTTTGTTCTTTCTAATCTCAGTTCCTCTGCTTTGAGGTTAAACTGCCTTTGATTCTGTCATTTTGCTGAAGTAGAGCATATCTGAGAAAAAAATTCATACTGAAATAACTTTGTTGTTCTCATAGTCTCCCTAGAAAGTGAAATGTGTTTGATAAAGTCACTGACATTGGTCTTCTGGGTTTCTGAGATGACAACATCATAACATGTCACACTGTATTATTTTCTTTCCCTTCCCAGCATGTTCAACTCTTGACGCAAATTCACCTTCTCGCCAGTTCCAACCCCAGTCTCAGTTCGGAGGCCAGTACCACCAGGATATTTCTTGTAAGGTTTCAGATACTCCTAAATCTGAAGAATTGTGTATTTAATTAGTTAGGAAGTCATTTCTCACAGATACCAAGTCATCATGAGCTATATGAATTCTTCTCTCCTGCAAGTTTTGGTAAATATTTGTGTGGCTTCCTATGCTTGCTGAGAAAACATAAGTTACTGCTTCCCAGGAAAGGACAGAGTGCGTATTCAATTTTCTAAAGACAATTCCTCTTACCTTTTTATTGGGTGCTCTTCCTACCTGTAGTTCCACCCATCTTAGGCTTTTGATACTTCTCTTCTTTTTATTGAATTCATTATTTATTAAGCTTGATATCATTGTTTTATGTATAAAATTAATTTTGCTTGTGGCATTTTGAAATATTTTGGAGGAAAGGCTTTTAATTTCAAAATTTTGGGAATTCCCTGGTGGTCCACTAGTGTTGGATTCGTCGCTTTCACTGTCAGGGCCCAGCTTTATTCCCTTATTGGGGAGCTAAATAAGATCCCATGAGCAGCAGGGAATGGGCAAAAAATTCACATTTTAAAATCTGAACTTAAAAAAAAAAATCTGAACTTTGGGGCAGCAATAAGGATATTCTTTGCCTGTTGGGTAAGTCTCTGGAGTCTGAGTTGACTCATAATCAAATCTTCCTTGGATAGTCAATGGAGTATGTTTCTCTCTTATTGTGTTCAGAGGATCACGAGCAATACTTTATTCTGAGTGTTATTCAGAGAAACAAATAAAAAAATTATTTATTAATTTTTTAAGTAATGGCTCTCACTCTTGAGAATTTTAATTCCATCTGGGGAGCTAGAACATACATCCAAAAGGCTGAGGAACACTCAGACTGAGAATAAAACAGGAATAAATTAGTGTATCAGAGATCCTCAAATATCTGAAGATTTAGTAGAAGAGCTCTCTTAATGGAAAAACATTAATTATGAAAGATTTTATGATGATTTTAACCAATTTTATCCTATTGTAGGAAGGACAGTTTTTCTCTCAGAGTCTAAGAGCTACTGGTATCAATTGTCTGGAACTCACATCTCCTTTGTGTCCTGTTTTCTCAGAAAGAGCTGGGAACCTTTGCCCAAAGCTCCATCATCAGTTCAACCCCAAGTTTCAGACCTTGTTCCAACCCTGTAACCTGATGGGAGCTATGCAGCTCATTGAAGACTTCAGCACACAAGTCAGGGTTGACTCAAGTCCTCGTAAAACTGTCATGAAGACTGGTAGGGAACAGAAGGGTCCACTTTAAGTTTTTATTTGCAGTGTGAGTTGGGTGTCTTACCCCACATATCATTTCCTAGGGATAATTTCCTAGGGTTGGAAGAGATGGGTATTTGTAATTTCTTTCTTCTCTCTTTTATCCTCCCTGTGTGTTCATTACCTAAGTTCTAGAACTAGGTAATAATACTGGGGTTTAAGTAGACGATGGAGTCAGTGAATAGGACAGGGAAGTGGGAGGTAGAGATGTGGGACTCATTGCTAATAATTGGACTTAAATAGATATGAGGGTAAGTATCAGGAGTCAGGTCAAGACCACCGATATCAGATAAAGATGGAAGTCAAGTGGTAAAGTGAGGTTATATTTAGGTTTTTACTGTCTTCTTCATTAACATCATTTTATTTCCCATAATAATTATAGTGGTGTCTCCATTTTGAGTGAAACATTGATTTGGGAGTTAGGAACAAAGTAAAAATGTTGTGCATTTGCCATGTTCAATAGTTTAAAGACATCTTCAGGTTTGGTTTCTACTTTCATTGGTTTAGTTTTTTTTTTTGTGTGTGAAAATATTTCCTGTTCCCTTAAATCAAATATTTACTTCTCATTTCTTCCTGGTTTAACACATTAATTGTGGTTTGCTCTGGATTTGGACTTTGGTCTTCATTTTAACTCCCACTCTTTTTTTTTTTTTATTTTCTTTTTGCGACCCCATAGACGGCAGCCCACCAGGCTCCCCCGTCCCTGGGATTCTCCAGGCAAGAACACTGGAGTGGGTTGCCATTTCCTTCTCCTAACTCCCACTCTTATAATTTAATTGAATATAAGTACATTATGTCATAGACACTGATCTCAAACTGCGTTATTAGTTATATGTTGGTAATGAAAACTTAACACCAGACTACAGTTATGACTTGGGCTTCCCAGGTGGCTCTGTGGTAAAAGAATCCACCTGCCAATGCAAGAGACGCAGGAGACACGGGTTCGATCCCTGACTCGGGAAGACCCCCTATAGAAGGAAATGGGAACCCACTTCAAGGATTCTTGCCTGGAGAATCACATGGACAGAGGAGCCTGACGGACTACAGTTGATAGGGTTGCAAAGAGTTGGACACAACAGAGTGCGCATGTGGTTATAACTTACATATATAGTGACCTGTGTTTTTCTTCTGGGGATATAAAGATTACATTTACAAAAGGAAAAATATGACTATAGAGGTGCTTATCTCTGAAAAGGCAGAAGTGCCTGGAATTGGGAGGCTTAGACAGCAAGACAGAAACAAATGAGACTGAATTGTCTCATTCTCTTTCTGATTTTTTTGTCCCAACCTCAGGAAGAATCTGGGAGAACTTAATGAAAGTTAAGTAAGAATAAGTGAAATTTGGAATACCAGAGTTGTGAGGGAGATTAAGGAAGTTGGAGTCTTATCCTGGAAGAAAGAAAACATTGTTGAAGTTCACTTACCTTTCAAGGATTTAAAAGGGAAAGGAGGTAAAAATTTTTTGACCATAGAGTATCTGCCAGGTGTTACTTGGCACTTTATAAGTGTTTATGTTATTTAGTGTGTTAAGTGTTCCACACAGGAAAGAAAAAGACAATCAACTTTTAATAACGTTGAATGGGACTCCTTTTAGGTACATGTTAGGCTGAGAATGATTGTGCAAACTTTGGGGAGAGGGGTATGTGGGTGGATACACACGTTATTTAGGGTCACCTCTCTCTAAATGCCAAAATGCATTCAGAAGCTTTTGTGAAGCCCTCTTTTGTTCTGGAATTTCATTTACAATGAATTTTCTTCTTACAGCCTATAGATTGCCCTATTTGCCAAAGCAAGTGGCTTGGATCCTAGCCACAAGCAAGGTTTTCATGTATCCAGAGCTACTTCCAGTGTGTTCTCTGAAGGCCAAGAATCCCCAGGTTAAGAATTTCTTCACCAAGGCAGAGGACAGGTAAGGACTTAGTGTAGCAGAGAAGAAAATCAGAAGATTTGTGTAATAAGAAATGGAAACAAAAGACAAAGAAAAGCCATGTAGATGGACACAGTTCTATAGTATTTTCCTGTTGCAGCAGTGCTCTTTTTAGGGATTACGTATACATTTTGGAAACATTTTATGTTGTAATTTGTGTTTTGTTTATCATACAAACTAATCTGACAATACTGTTGGAGGAAAATTTTAAAGAAAAAACATTTGTATCCATTATCCTCACCAGCCCAAAGACAATGAGTTTTTCTTTTTTATTTCATACATAATTATTGGCAATTTGAGTTTAATTTTGTTTTGCTTTTTTTAGCTTAACTTCTTGAAATTGTTTTTCTATGTGCCATAGTGTAGCATTGTCTTTTTTTTTTTTTGTCTCTGTATATTGTCCTTCCAGGCAGTATTAATGGCCCTATCATAGTCCTTTTATTTGCCTCTTTTCCCTCCTTCTGTTGTTTGGCTGTTCTAAGTGAGGCTTCACCAAGGATCTTTGTGTATAGAACTTTTGAAACTCTTTGAGTTTATCTCTTTGGGTAAATTCTCAAGAGTGAGATTATTTGATAAAGGTTTGCCATCAGCAAATATGTATACAGGTAACTAATTGAGTATGTGATGTTGGGAGGTACTGTTGGTATGGATTTAATATGTTTAACATGGTGCCCAATATTCATTTTATATTTGTTTTATTAGAGCCATTCTCCTTCCCTCAAACTTTGTTTTTATGATTGCTATAGAACACATCATGTTGTGACATTTATTAGCAATTTATGCCTGGTTTTGCCTCTTATCACTTGATGGGAATACCTCACTGAGTCTTACTTGCATAGTACTTCTTAGCATTCAGTGAATATCTGAAATTTTCTATTGAGTTTCCATTAACTTGTACAAGAATTAGCTATAAAAAATCTGGGTTGCAGAATGTGGAGTTCGTCTGGGAGGCTTTTCAGCAGGATGGACTGTCAAGTGAGATTGAGTGTCCCCACCCCCTTCTCAGTTTGTTGGCTTTAGGCCTGAAGCACTTTGAAGGGACGGAGTTTCCCAAGCCTCTGATCAGCAAGTACCTTCTCACTTGCAAGACTGCCCACCAGCTGACAGTGAGAATCAAGAACCTCAACATGAACAGAGCTCCTGACAACATCATTAAAGTAAGTGCTCCCTGCACGCTCCGCCGGGCACCTTGGCTGAGTGCAGCCTTTCCTTTTCTTTTTCTCAGTCTCAGTGAATAGCCTTTTATCTAACGCTAGTCCCTCCTAACTGCACACTAGCCCTCTTTTCCTTTCTAAGGTCATTGATCTATTCTTTTTGTATGGAGTATCATCTTCTTCCCCTGTCATGGATATTTTTGCTAAATGTAAAACTGTTCAAATGTAAAAATACTCCTCAAATTTGTTTTCCTTTAGTTATTTATTCTCTTCTTCCACTCTAACCTTCTTCAAAGGGTAGGCAACAATCCACTTATATCCTTCTTAATTCTTTTAATTTAGATGTTTATATCAAAGTTATAAAGTATACTTTATATACTTTATAAAGGGGTCCCCAGCCCCCAGACCACAGACTGGTACTGGTCCATAGCCTGTTGGTAACTGGCTACACAGCAAGAGGTGAATGGCAGGCTAGTAAGCCAAGTTTCCTCTGTATTTACTGCCATTCCCTGTTGCTTGTATTAATGCCTGAACTCCACCTCCTGTCAGATCAGTGGTGGCATTAGATTCTCATATGAGTATGAACCCTATTGTGGACTGTGCGTGTGAGGGATCTAGGTTGCCACCTTCTTATGAGAATCATCCTAAAACCATCCCTTGGGTCTCCTCACCCCCATCCTGTGGAAAAACTGCCTTCCACAGAATTGGTCTCTGGTGCCAAAAAGGTCAGGGACTACTGCTGTAAAGAGTTAAATACCTCTGTGAGTCTTGTCCTGAAAAGCAATCATTTTTCTCCCTATTTCCTGCTAGGCAAGATTTCTGCAGGGATGGTACATTTACCTCTAATCTAGGATCTAGGTAGAATGCTTAGAATTGCTATCACTTGACTTTCCAGATTTGCGCCTTCTCTATTAAACTGAAACCATGGAAGATGAAGACAGTTCTCTCCACACTCTCTCACTGCTTCACCGCAGTTATATCACAGTATAAGTTGGATTTTTTCCAGAGTTTACATTATAAACAGTATAAAAACTCCTGACAGCTGATCCATGTAGTGTATCATGATTACTTTGCTTTTCCTGCTGAATATTTTGTTTCTTCTGGAGTTAATAATTGCATTTTTGGAGGGTGAGTGGGACTTGGTTTTATTATGTATCTATTATCAGTTTAACATTGAAGTCTGCTTAAGTTTTATAAATCTCTTTTCAGTGTGTTCAGGTATTTTAGGGTCTCGGCTGTCACCTTCATCGTCCTGAAGAAGTCCTTCCCAGGGCGCTCTGATCCGGCTCCACTCTGCCCATGCTGCTCTCTTGGCTTGCTGCACTAATGTCTTTGGCTTTTTCTTCACGATTTTCCTGGGGTTTTGTTTCACCTCTTACTTGTGTTGGATCCTCTTATTTCTGTCTTTTTTTATTTTTTGTTAATAATTTTATTTATTTATTTTTTGGCTCTGCTGGGTCTTCGTTGCTATGTGGGCTTTTCTCCAGTTGCGGCGGGCAGGGGGACACGCTCTCGTTGCAGTGGCGTCCCTCCTCGCTGAGCACGGGCTCTGGGGTGTGCGAACTTTCATGGTGGCAGTTCAGGGGCTGAGGATTTGCGGTTCCCATTCTCTGGAGCACAGGTTTAGTTGCTCTGTGGCGTGTGGGATCTTCCCGGATCAGGGATTGAACCTGTGTCTGTGTCTTCTGCATTGGTAAGTGGATTCTTAACACTGAGTCACCAGGAAAGCCCTCTTTTTTTTAAAAGAAAAGAGTTGTTTTTGACTGAGCTGGGTCTTTGTTTTGTGCAGATTTTCTCTAGTTTTGGAGGGCAGGTGCTTCCCTTTAGTTGTGGTATATGGGTTTCTCTGACACGGTTTCCACTGTTTCCCCATCTATTGCCCGTGAAGTGATGGGACCAGATGCCATGATCTTAGTTTTCTGAATGTTGAGCTTTAAGCCAATTTTTTCACTCTCCTCTTTCACTTTCATCAAGAGGCTTTTTAGTTCCTCTTCACTTTCTGCCATAAGGGTGGTGTCATCTGCATATCTGAGATTATTGATATTTCTCCCAGCAATCTTGACTCCAGCTTGTGCTTCTTCCAGCCCAGCGTTTCTCATGATGTACTCTGCATATAAGTTAAATAAGCAGGGTGACAATATACAGTCTTGACGTACTCCTTCTCCTACTTGGAACCAGTCTGTTGGTCCATGTCCAGTTCTAACTGTTGCTTCCCGACATGCATATAGGTTTCTCAAGAGGCAGGTCAGATGGTCTGGTATGCCCATCTCTTTCAGAATTTTCCACAGTTTATTGTGATCCACACAGTCAAAGGCTTTGGTGTAGTCAATAAAGCAGAAATATTCGTTTTTCTGGAACTCTCTTGCTTTTTCGATGATCCATAGGATGTTGGCAATTTGATCTCTGGTTCCTCTGCCTTTTCTAAAATCAGCTTGAACATATGGAAGTTCACAGTTCACATATTGCTGAAGCCTGGCTTGGAGAATTTTGAGCATTACTTTACTAGCGTGTGAGATGAGTGCAATTGTGCGGTAGTTTGAGCATTCTTTGGCATTGCCTTTCTTTGGGATTGGAATGAAAACGGACCTTTTCCAGTCCTGTGGCCACTGCTGACTTTTCCAAATTTGCTGGCATATTGAGTGCAGCACTTTCACAGCATCATCCTTTAGGACTTGAAATAGCTCAACTGGAATTCCATCACTTCCACTAGCTTTGTTCGTAGTGATGCTTCCTAAGGCCCACTTGACTTCACATTCCAGGATGTCTGGCTCTAGGTGAGTGATCACACCATCGTGAGTATCTGGATCATGAAGATCTTTTTTGTACAGTTCTTCTGTGTCTTCTTGCCACGTCTTCTTAATATCTTCTGCTTCTGTTAGGTCCATACCATTTCTGTCCTTTATTGAGCCCATCTTTGCATGAAATGTTCCCTTGGTATCTCTAATTTTCTTGAAGAGATCTCTAGTCTTTCCCATTCTGTTGCTTTACTCTATTTCTTTGCATTGATCGCTGAGGAAGGCTTTCTTATCTCTCCTTGCTATTCTTTGGGACTCTGCATTCAAATGGGAATATCTTTCCTTTTCTCCTTTGCTTTTCGTGTCTCTTCTTTTCACAGCTATTTGTAAGGCCTCCTCAGACAAGCATTTTGCCTTTTTGCATTTCTTTTCCATGGGGATGGTCTTGATCCCTGTCTCCTGTACAATGTCACGAACCTCCGTCCATAGTTCATCAGGCACTCTATCAGATCTAGTCCCTTAAATCTATTTCTCACTTCCACTGTATAGTCATAAGGGATTTGATTTAGGTTATACCTGAATGGTCTAGTGGTTTTCCCTACTTTCTTCAGTTTAAGTCTGAATTTGGCAATAAGGAGTTCATGATCTGAGCCACAGTCAGCTCCCGGTCTTGTTTTTGCTGACTATATAGAGCTTCTCCATCTTTGGCTGCAAAGAATATAATCAATCTGATTTCGGTGTTGACCATCTGGTGATGTCCATGTGTAGAGTCTTCTCTTGTGTTGTTGGAAGAGGGTGTTTGCTATGACCAGTGTGTTCTCTTGGCAAAACTCTACTAGCCTTTACCCTGCTTCATTCCGTACTCCAAGGCCAAATTTGCCTGTTACTCCAGGTGTTTCTTGACTTCCTACTTTTGTATTGCAATCCCTTATAATGAAAAGCACATCTTTTTTGGATATTAGTTCTAAAAGGTCTTGTAGGTCTTGTTAGAACTGTTCAACTTCAGCTTCTTCAGCGTTACTGGTTGGGGCATAGGCTTGGATTACTGTGATATTGAATGGTTTGCCTTGGAAACGAACAGAGATCATTCTGTCATTTTTGAGATTGCATCCAAGTATTGCATTTCAGACTCTTTTGTTGACTATGATGGCTACTCCATTTCTTCTAAGGGATTCCTGCCCACAGTAGTAGATATAATGGTCATTGGAGTTAATTTCACCCATTCCAGTCCATTTTAGTTTGCTGATTCCTAGAATGTTGACATTCACTCTTGCCATCTTCTGTTTGACCACTTCCAATTTGCCTTGATTCATGGACCTAACATTCCAGGTTCCTATGCAATATTGCTCTTTACAGCATTGGACCTTGCTTCTATCACCAGTCATATCCACAACGCGGTATTGTTTTTGCTTTGGCTCCATCCCTTCATTCTTTCTGGAGTTATTTCTCCACTGATCTCCAGTAGCATATTGGGCACCTACCGACCTAGGGAGTTCCTTTTTCAGTATCCTATCATTTTGCTTTTTCATACTGTTCATGGGGTTCTCATGGCAAGAACACTGAAGTGGTTTGCCATTCCCTTCTCCACTGGACCACATTCTGTCAGACCTCTCCACCATGACCCGTCTGTCTTAGGTGGTCCCACACAGCATGGCTTAGTTTCATTGAGTTAGACAAGACTGTGGTCCGTGTGATCAGTGTCAGACTTTATTTTTTTGGCCTCCAAAATCACTGCAGATGGTGATTGCAGCCATGAAATTAAAAGACTCTTACTCCTTGGAAGGAAAGTTATGACCAACCTAGATAGCATATTAAAAAGCAGAGACATTACTTTGCCAACAAAAGTCCATCTAGTCAAGGCTATGGTTTTTCCAGTGGTCATGTATGGATGTGAGAGTTGGACTGTGAAGAAAACTGAGCACCGAAGAATTGATGCTTTTGAACTGTGGTGTTGGAGAAGACTCTTGAGAGTCCCTTGGACTGCAAGGAGATCCAACCAGTCCATCCTAAAGCAGATCAGTCCTGGGTGCTCATTGGAAGGACTGATGCTGAAGCTGAAACTCCAATACTTTGGCCACCTCATGTGAAGAGTTGACTCATTGGAAAAGACCCTGATGCTGGGAGGGATTGGGGGCAGGAGGAGAAGGGGACGACAGAGGATGAGATGGCTGGATGGCATCACTGACACGATGGACATGTGTTTGAGTTAACTCCAGGGGTTTGTGATGGACAGGGAGGCCTGGCATGTTGCGATTCATGGGTTTGCAAAGAGTTGGACACGACTGAGCGACTGAACTGAACTGAACTGATGGGTTTCTCATTGCGATGGCCTCTATTGTTGTGGAGTACGGGCTCTAGGCTGCTCAGGCTTCAGTAGTTGCAGTGTATTGGCTCTGGAACACGAACTCAGTAGTTTTGGTGAATGGGCTTAGTTGCCCTGTGACATGTGGAATCTTCCAGAAGTAGGGAACATACCTGTGTCTTCTGCACTGTCAGGCAGGTTCTTAACCTTTGGACCACTAGGGAAGTCCAGATCCTCTTATTTCTTTAACCCCACATCTCTTTTTCCTTGTTTTAGTGGAGCACATCCTAGTAGCATTCTGAGGTTGAGTGCTTGAGAAACAAATTTTTAGATTTAAACTGCTTGTATTCATCGTGTATTATGACATGACATGACCCATATTATAATTTCCTAGTTTGCTATTGTACTGTATACCTGTTTTGTATATATAACTATTGTTACTGTGTAACAAGTGTACATAAGACCTGTCTATGAATCTATATTTACTCAAAATTAAAAGTTTGAACTATGTCTGTATGTCTGTTCTCCCACATCAGTGGCCCTAACATTCTAGGTTGAAAATCACTTTTATCAGAACACTTTAAGGACTCCATTTTCTTCTAGCTTCTAGCACTGGCTCTTTAGAAATTTGATGCCCTTTTGACTACTGAACCTTTTTATGATACATGATTTTTTCTCTCCCTCCGGCAGTACGTAGGATTTTTCCTATTTCTTCAGTGTTTTGAAATTTCAAGATAATATGCCTTACTATGTGTCTAGTTTTACTAATTACGCCAGGTACTTGATAAACTTTACTTCAGAAAATTATAGGTTCTGGTTTTAAAACTCCTATACTCCTATCTACTGTGATACTAGGACTTTTATCTCGGGCTGCTCTGTCGTGAACTCTGCCCTTAAATGTCCGTGTTACACAGTGGTTTTGCAGCATGGGGTCTCCCATGATTGTTGGTGTTCTGTCTCTTCATGATTTTCAGATCTGTGTCTTTGGCCCAGATTTCTCTTCAGAGGTCCAGAGTAGTGAAGTCAACTGTTTCTAGGAATTCTTGGCTCAGTTGCCTCACTGACTCCTCAGACTGAGCTGTATGTCGCTCTGCAGCCTCCGATTGTTGCCACTGCTACCACCACCAACAGCTAACTCCCCTCCCCCAATTACACTTTATTGGATCTGTTCTTTGTGTACGACATTACTGACTAGACATTTTCTCGAGCTATAAACCTAGGAGTTGTCCTCGACTCCTACTTGATCCTTACCATCTGTCTGTCTGTCACTAAGTCCTCGGCATTCTTCCTCTGTTTCCTGCTCTGTTGCCCGTGGCCTTGGTTCAGCACCTGAACTAAGTTGCACCTACATTAATGTAGTATTTTTCTAACAAGTGTCTCTGATTCAGGCTCCACTGATTCCATCCTTCACATTGCTGCCACAGCCACCTTTATTCCTTTAGCGTAGAGTGCAGACGGCTTGGCATGTGCAGAAGGCCTCTCCTGTTTGCCTCTGACAATTCTTTGACGGTAACCAGACTGATCTCTTTGTGTTCTTTAAACACATTTGTGATTTTGAAAATGAAGTATATTTTGTCCTCCCTTGCTTCATTTAGCAAACTCTGTTTCTTTAAGGTTTATTTGTAGTTGGACCTAGTCCAGAAAAATCTTAAATTTCTATGTTTGAGTTCTGTGTCATTTTTTGTGCACATCTGTAGCCTTTCTTACATAGAATGTTATTAGTGGTTTCTTTCTTTTTAAAAAAAATTTTTGGCATCATGGGTCTTTGTGCAGGCTTGATCAGTAGTTGTGATGTGCAGGTGTAGTTGCCCTGAGGCATGTGAGACCTTAGTTCCCTGAGCAGGCATTGAACCCTAGTCCCCTGCATTGGAAGGCGGATCGTTCATCACTGGGCCACCTCATCGTTGGTTTCTACTTGACTGTCTCTTCCACTGTGAGCTCCTTGAGAGCAGGAACTGCCTCCTTATTTGTATGCTTGGCTTGTAGCACAGTGCCTAGTGCTTATTGTCAGGGTAAGCTCAGTTCCCCTCTTCATTCACTCTTAAAAGTGAGCTGTCTCAGTCTCTCTGTTCTTCTTTCCTTCCCTCCCAAAGTTCCTTGCACCATTATTTGCCTAAAAGGAAGCTTCCATGTGGTCAGGATAAGGATTAATAAGGCACTTCCATTTGCAGGAACAAATTTTAGATAAGATGATTCTGACCATCTGCTTCCCTTTCTCTGTGACCTAAACTTTTCCCTTCCTGGTGACCAGAATGGAGCTTATCAGAAAATACTAAGTAGTAATAAAATATTTATTAATTGGAGATTAGCTTAATTTGAAATGCAGAGCAGTCACTATATGCTGTTTGTGTATATATATATATGTATGTGTGTGTGTGTGTGTGTGTCTCAGACCATGGCCCATCACACTTCCCCAACTGATGAATGCAGTGTTTCTGGAAGGAATGTGACTCATGCTTTATTTCTTCACACTCAGTTTTATAAGAAGACCAAACAGCTGCCCATCTTAATGAAGTGCTGTGAAGAGATCCAGCCGCATCAGTGGAAGCCGCCTGTAGAGAGGGAAGAACACCGGCTTCCGTTCTGGTTAAAGGTACAGCCCTCCTCCTCGGTGTGTTGGGAGCAGAAGGTCACCATAAGCCCGGCAAGAACATCAAGGAAGGGCTGCTTTCCATCTCTGCTGCTTTAGCTGTAGAACTAGGACTTAAGAAATCTTCAGTCACCATTCCTCTCCTATTTCTCCACCCCACTTCACCCTGATGATTCTCTAACCTTTTAAAAATAGTGGTTAACATGATAGTTTCTTAAAGGAAATTCAGAGGAGAGTTTCTAGAGTAAAAAATCAGGATGTAGTCTTTTTAGAAATATCTGTTATCCTGCAAAAAAAATCCTTCTTAAAAAGATGTCTTGAGACTGTCCTGGAAAGGCACATAATATCTAGAAAACCCAGTTATTTTTTAATTTTTCTCTGATTCTGGCATGGGCTAGATCTGAGTGTTCTTATTCCCAATAGGCCAGTCTACCGTCCATCCAGGAGGAACTGCGGCACATAGCTGGTGGTGTCAGAGAGGCAGGAAATGTGACCGGAACCACTGAGATCAACTCAGACCCAGGCCTGGGAAAAGGCAGCTCGGAACTGGAGAGTGAAACTCGGTATCCACTGCTACTGCCTGAGGGTGTTGTCCTGAAGCTGAAGCCAGTTGCCAACCGTTTTTCTAGGAATGCCTGGAGACAGAAGCCGTGGTCAGCCCTGAAACCTCTCCTTATCAGGCCCAGTCCCTGTTTCCAGCCTAGCTTCAGCTCTGAGAAGACACCAGCTAGGTCAGCTCACTCAGAAGCCCCTCCAAGCAAAATGGTGGTCCGGATTCCTCCCCTGATCCAGCCAGCCACGGTCTTACAGGCAGTGCCAGGTGGCCCTCCTCTGGGGGTCCCCGGGGGGGACAGTTTTGAGTCTCCAGCAGCACTGCCAGCTACAGCTGCTGAGGCCAGGACCAGCTTCCCTCTGCCTGAGCCGCAGACCCTGCTCTCCTCCGCCCCTGTGCCCAAGCTAATGCTGCCTTCACTTGCTTCTTCGAAGTTTTGAAAGCCATGTGTGAAACGGAGAGCCTCCAAGAGAAAGGGACCCAAGGCCTCTCTCTGTCTGAAGCCTGCCCCTCTCATCCACCCTGCGCCCGTGTTCTTCACTGTCCCCGCCACCACCGTGAAGGTTGTGAGCCTCGGCAGCGGCTGCAACATGGTGCAGCCTGTCGGTGCAGCGGTGGCCCGGAGTCCTCAGACCATCCCCATCACCACCCTGGTGGTTAACCCTACTGCCTTCCCCTGTGCGTTGAACCAGCCCCTTGTGGCCTCCTCCATCCCTCCCTTAATTGTCTCTGGCCCCTCTGTGAATCTCTCTGTACCATCCACCCCTGAAGATAAAGCCCCCGTGAATGTGGACACAGGTTGTCCTTTGCTGAGGGGAAAAATGCCTTTCCAGGCCTCGAACCCAAAGTAGAACCTCGGGAACCGTCTCCTGTCTGTGCTGCCGTCTTCCCCAAAGAGGAGCACAGCCCAGGGCCTCCAGCTACAGACAGAGCGTGCCAGGAGCAGCTGTCGGAGAGCAGTGCCTGTGGCTGGACCACTGTGAAAACAGAGGAGGGGAGGCAGGCCCCTGAACCCCTGCCTCAGGGCTTCCGGGAATCTCTGCACACTTGCCCTGAGGATTTAGAGGAAATCGTTAAGACGGAACCTAAAGACCCTGGGGAGGACATCTATGGTAGATCCCTGGATCAAGATATCCATTATGAAGTCAAAGAAGAACACTGGGGAACTGGACACTGGCTTCCCAAGTGAGGAGTCAAGAGGGTCTAGAGAGGGAAGGAGCAGGCCTACAACAGGAGGAGGAGTCATCCAGCTATTGCTGCTGCTGCTGCTAAGTCGCTTCAGTCGTGTCCGACTCTGTGCGACCCCATGGACGGCAGCCCACCAGGCTCCTCCGTCCATGAGATTTTCCAGGCAAGAGTACTGGAGTGGGGTGCCATTGCCTTCTTCGATCCAGCTATTAGGTTGGTGCAAAACTAATTGCACTTTCATATTGTTGAACTTCGCTGTTTGATATTGGAATACATTCTTAAATAAATGTGCGTATTTTTATACATCATTTTAACCTGAATTTCTTGTTTTATGTTTTTTGCTAATGACATTACTTGCTGTGGATTTTATGTTTATTTTAGACTAGGAAATGATGTTAGTCAAAAAGCAAATTGTTATTTGAGTTTGAAATGGGTGGTAAAGCAGTGGAGACAACTCACAACATCAACAGTGCATTTGGCCCAGGAATTAATGAATGTACAGTGCAGTGGTGGTTCAAGAAGTTTTGCAAAGGAGATGAGAGCTTTGAAGATGAGAAGTGTAGTGGCTAGCCATCAGAAGTTAACAACCAGTGGAGAGCAATCATTGAAGCTAATCTTAGAGCTATAGGAGAAGTTACCAAAGAATTCAACATTAGTCTCTATAGTTGTATGACATTTGAAGCAAATTGGAACAGTGAAAAGCTCAGTAAGTGGGTATCTCATGAACTGACCACAAATCAAAAATATTGTCATTTTGAAGTGTCGCTTTCTCTTACTGTGTGCAACAACAATGAACCATTTCTCGATTGGACTGTGACATGTAATGAAAAGTGGATTTTATATGACAACCGATGAGGACCAGCTCAGTGGTTGGACTAAGAAGAAGCTCCAAAACACTTCCCAGAGCTAAAATTGCACCCAAAAAAGGCCATGGTCACTGTTTGATGGTCTGTTGCCCATCTGATCCGCTACAGCTTTCTGAATCCCGACAAAACTGTTATATCTGAGAAGTATGCTCATCAAATCAGCGCGATGTACCAAAAACTGCAATGCCTGCAGTCAGCATAGTTCAACAGGGCCCAATTCTTCTCCATGACAGTGCCTGACCGCACATCGAACAACCAACCCTTCAAAAGCTGAACGAATTGGGCTATGAAGTTTTGCTTCATATGCCATATTCCCCTAACCTCTCACCAACCGACTGCCACTTTTTCAAGCATCTCAATAACGTTTTGCAGGAAAAATGCTTCCATAACCAGCAGGAGGCACAAAATGCTTTCTAAGAGTTCTACTCCTGAAGGATGAATTGTTATGCTACAGGAATAAACAAACATATTTGTCAAAAAAAAAACAAAAACATATTTGTCATTGGCAAAAATGTGTTGATTTTAATAGTTCATATTTTGATTAATAAAGGTGTGTTTGAGCCTAGTTATAATCATTTACAATTTACAGTCTGAAACCACAATTACTTTTTCATTAACCTAATAAAATCCTTTCAGCTTCTCATGAGCCTCCTGATGTAGGAAATTCAAGAGATGTAACCAAAAGGTCCCCAAGGGATACTTCATCCTCCACTGACCCTGAAATGGTAGCCCCCCAAGGAAGGGGGGGCTTCCTTCCCCAAGGAAGCCTGAAGACTTATCTAGAGTTGATGGTCAGTCAGTGGGACCCAGCTGGGCCAGAAACTGCAGGGAGAAGGATGGGCCAGAGGAAGAAGAGGACTTTGACGACCTTACCCAGGATGAGGAAGACGAGATGTCATCAGCTTCTAAGGAATCTGTGCTCTCTGTCCCAGAACTCCAGGTAAGACTTGGGCAATATTCTTCAATATTTTGTGGATTCAGTAGTAGATTTAATTTATTGCTGGCCACCTGCTTGCTTTTTGCACTAGAGATAGTCCTAAAATCACTTTTGTCTTTGGTGAGAGGAGAGGGAAAGAGTTAAATGTTCCTTATTATATTTGATTTAAGCTCATTTACATTAAATTGAATCACCTGAGCACAATGTAAATAACCACAAAAAAGAAAAAGGATCATAAGCATGGACCCTGGCAAAGGACAATTATCTTCAGGGAGATGTTTCAAAACACATCTGCTCAGGAATTCCCTGATGGCCCAGTGATTAGGACTTGCCACTTTCACTGCTGGAGCCTGGCATCAGTCCCTGGTCAGGGAACTTAGATCTCTTAAGCTGCACAGCGCGGCCAAAAAAATGAAAAGGAGAGGAAAAAAAAAAAAAAACCCTCCAAAATCCCAGGAAAAAAACCCATTGGCTTCCAACCTCCCTCACAAATTAATTAACCTCAGTTCCTTCTGAAAAACTCTATAAGCAGCCCATGGTAAGCCATTATATCCCTCATGCATACTGTTTGGGGGTTTTTCAGTAAACAATGGAGAAACTGACTTGGTTCACATCTGAAAAGTACATGAGTCAGGAGGGTGAGTCTGAGGAAGAGAACTCCCAGAAGAGAACTCAGCCTGAGAAAGAAGAGTAGGAAGAGGCAGAAATAATTTGCAGAAACAGGATGAAATGATGGACGAAGCCATTGGAGACCCTGCCAAGAAGCCACCTGTTAGCTGTGCCTCCCCGAAGACCGCTCCAGAAGTAGAGACCAGCAGGACCCCACTGGGTGAGTAGGACAGGCCTGAGTGGGGACAGGTCTCAGGAGGCCTCATTGACTCAGGGACATGTGCAGAGTGACAGGCTTATAAAACAGGTTCCAGTTTTCAGAAGAAATCCTTTGGATCCCGCCTGCCAGTCTCCCTACTCCCAAATAGATGTTTAACCTCTGCCATTGCAGAAAAGAGATTCTCAGAAATTAAAAATTTGTCTCTCATCAGCTGCTAGATTTCTACTCTGTTCATGCAGGGTTTCCTACTGGTTCTTAATTCATCAGTCATATATGAGGCCCAGAGCAATGTTTATTTCAGAAAGTACTGCCTGTTCCTCACCAGGACATAGTTCTTTGAGAGCCCAGCATCAGACCACACTTAGACTTCTGTGTTCAATATGCAGTAGCTAAGCATCTAATTATTATCCCAGTTAATGCAGTCATGCTGTCGACTCTCCATAGAGCTGACTTGACAGGGACAGATGTCACCTATCCTAGCATTTTTCCAGCAGCTTTTCTGCCAAGTTATTATGTAGTTTTGAATAGGACTTGGATGGGGGTGGGGTGCCGCTGGTGGGTTGGGGAGAGCAGAGGGCGCAGGTACAGAAAAACAGCTATATGCTAAGGAGAGAGCATCAAAGCTGCAGGAAAGGGCTGGAGTAATCATTGAGCTTGTAGCAAGCAGGGCAGTCGGGCCCGGGCCAGCAAGGACACCTCCAAGCTGCTGTTGCTATATGGTGAGGACATCCTCGAGTGAGATCTACTCCAGGAACAGAAAGATTTGGCCTTTGCTCAGGCTTATCTGACCACGGTAGGCAAATGCTGCTTCCTGTTCCTGCCAGCCCCTCTGAACAAGACTGCTTTTCCTTCAGGGGAGATGTTTTTAAAATAAAGTCTGCCTTTTAGGCTGCACAACAGCCTTCTATGCTTCTGCCTTTGTTTTCCTAGAAATATCAAAAGGGCTGTGAGTGAACCACAAGGACACCAAGTTTAGTCATCAACAGATTTATTGTTACTGCCCAGGCATACCACCCCTCTGTTGCCCCAAAACTGAGGAAAGGTGATAGCCACCATCATCAGTGTGAGGGTGGGCTAATAAAGACTTTAACTGAGCCCTTGGCTGGAGAAAATAGACATTTGGTACACTGACCAGAAAGTGGACCTCAGTGATCTTCAGAGTCATGAACCAGCCTGTTTGTGGCAGCGGTCCCTATCTCATTCTTTTGGTAACCACTTGGTTCCTTTATACTCCCAGCAAAGTGGAGTCCTAGCAGTGATTGTCATGGTTTTTCTTGTCTCCTGATATTTTACTAACATTCCTAATTTATGTATTATTTACCCTCAATGATACCATGCTGAAATATATGTACCAAGCACTCCTTATCTATTTCAACATGGAGGTGAAACCAGGAAGGAGAGGTCCAGGCTGTGAGCTAGAGAAAAGTTTACCTGATTTTGCAGATAGCACTGTGGTCCCTGGAAAATGGAAATTTTTCCATTCCTCACTGTCAGAAAAAGAGCTCTGCCTTGCTCATGGCGCTGTGGCTTCCATTAATCATCAGATCTTAGGACCTGTCAGAGGAGTAGCCTCTGACGGATAATCTGGAGCTCTTTAACAGTAACTCTTCCTCCTTCTCCCATCGTTTCTTGGGGCCCAATGAAAGGGGATTGGATGATCGAAAGTCCTCTCACATAGGTCTGAGAAGCCCTGCAGCACATCCCTGGCAAGTATGAAGACTTCCTTCAGGTCATCTATGAGTTTGAGTCAAGCACTCAGAGGCAGACAGCTGTGGATCTCTACAAGAGCCTGCAAATTCTGCTCCAAGACTGGCCTCAGCTGTTGAAGGACTTTGCTGCTTTCCTGTTACCTGAGCAAGCACTGGCCTGTGGATTAGTAAGTAGAGAGGCGGGCAAAGACCACACACGAGGATCCCTGGGTCAGAGCAAGACTAGGCGTGGGTAGTGTTGATCAGGACTGTTCCAGACGCCTGGCTGTTTCCATAGATAGCTTTCCCCTAGTCCAGGGTCACAAGAGCCTCCTCCTTTTCAAGGGATGGTCTCCCCAACTCCTGTTATCTCCATGAAGAGTGAAGGGTTTGACCTTTGTTGCCAGTGGAGACCTTAGGTACATCATAACCCTTTGCTCCTCACTGTTGCAAAATAGGCTTTTGTTCAACAATATTTGAGTACCTGCTGTTTCAGGCAGAGTTCTAGGTATTGGAATGTAGTAATTATAAAAGAATAAAATCCTTGCCTTCATGGAGCTTATATTCTCATGGGGAAAGTCAAGTAGTAAAGAGAATATTGTATATTGAAAAAAATATATATTATAAAAATGATAAAATATATAAACAGTAAAAATATATCTTGCTTTATAGTGATTATGTTGCAGTTTTATACACAGTGGTCTGGGAGGGCCACTATGGTTAGGTAACATTTGAAATGTTTGAGAATAAGTGTTTGAACTTGAAGCATATCCCAGTAGTTCTGATTTTCTTGTCATGATGGGTAAACACAGGAATAAAGGATATGCTAATTAAACTGATAGTCTTAAAACAGTTAAATGGTGATCGGATGATTATACATAATTTTCTGTATTATTATGAGGATCAAATGAGTATATATGTGAGAATTCTCTGTAGACTGTGAAATGTGTCTGATTGCACAGTTCTGGAAACAGTAAGCAACTTGAGATATATAACTCTGGAATCTTTGATTTCCATTTTAGTTTTCTTGTGTTCACAGACCCCAGAAACCCAAGGTGGATAGATGCTAGGGTCTTAAGAAAGATCTCACAAGGAATTCTCTGGTGGTCCAGTCGTTAGGACTTGACACTTTCACTGCTGGGTCCCAGGTTTGATCCCTGGTTGGGGAAGTAAGATACCACAAGCTGCCTGGTGAGGCCCAAAAAACAAAGATCTCACCTTTGTAAACCAGAGCCTGTAACCAGGAAAGGTTGATTTTGGCTTCATGCTTGATCTATGACTTTAACCCTTGTTTTTGCTATTTTTGTAATTATAAGCATATGTAATGGTCTGCCTCAGAGAACCCTGTCCCATCTGCCTGACTCTTAAACTAAAATGCCTTTGTTTAGCTCACAGAGGGATAATCTGACCCTGCCCACCTGTGAATGACTGTAAGGAAGAACTAATACCTCACCCTGCCTGAGGCTTGCCATTCTAGGAGATACTTGCAAGAATTAAATGATCTTCTTACTTTGTTTCTTCATCTCACTCATCTCTGATTCATTGAAGAACCTGGCAGCATGCCCTGACAAGATGGTTATTTTGAGATTATTAGTCTGCCATCTTCTTGGTCAGCTGACTTTCCAAATAAAGTTGTAGCCTTTGCCTGAACACCTCATCCCTTGGATTTATTGGCCTCTCATGTGGTGAGCAGAGAGATCTTGGACTAACAAATTTAGCAAGCCAGTCCAGGAGCCTTGCTGATCGTGACTAGCCAGCCCCTATCAAGGAGTATTGAGATAAGGCCCAAAGTAGCTGCCAGAACCATTTGTCTTGAGGACCTCTATTTTGAAAAGGTTCCCTGAAATGGTGCCAACTGCCCCAGTGCTTGGCAGTTGAGACACGGAACTGAAAAACTGCATTTTTAGGCTAAATCTACCCAACTCGATACCTGGTTCATTTGTTTTGTGGTTTTGTGTGCCCTTTCTGTGTTATGAGTTGATGACCTCAGTTTTGTAGGGTAGATTGCTTTGGTTTACACACCAGGAACATATTACCCCCTCAATTTGTGCTTTTTCCTCTTTGATACAAGCCAGTTTGATTGGGGTACCCTGTTGTGGTGGGAGGTGGTGGACCACTTCAGTTGGAACCGGTTCATTGGGAATTAGTTCTTCTGGGGGTAAGCCTACCCTAATTGGAACTAGTTCATTTTTGTAGGGGCTTCCCAGGTGGCGCTTGTGGTAAAGAACCCACCTACCAATGCAGGAGATGTAAGAGAAACGGGTTTGATCCCTGGATTGGGAAGGTCCCCTGGTGAAGGAAATGGCAACCCACTCCAGTATTCTTGCCTGGAGAATCCCATGGACAGAGGAGCCTGGTGGACCGTCAGTCCATGGAGTCGTAGAGTCAGACATGACTGAAATGACTGACTTACCCTACATTTTTCTAGGGTAAATTTATTTACCGGAATTGACAACCCATTCATCTGTCCATCAATGCAATTTGTGCTGTTTGTGTTGAAATTTGCCTACGTCTTTTGTGTTTTAGTGTTATCAATTTTAAAGAATGGGAAAAATTTCATCTCTCTTGAAGGAAAACTCTTTGGGGTGCATATATTACAATCAAACAGTTAGAAGTGCCTTGCAAAGGAGAGGAACACTCTGATAATGAACAACTCCGAGGATTCCCTTGGACTTGAGATGTCCAATTCTAATTTCCCCTATAGGAGCCCCAGGTAAATTTGTCAGTGGGGAGCTTCAGCTCCAGTTTGGGGAGCTTCCCCTGTGAAGGAAAACTGACCTTTTGGAGGAAGATCACAGGTCTAATGGGTCTGGGAAGTCACATTATAGTGACTTTCTGACTGGCTAGGTTTTGGTTTTTTCCTGGTTACTTTGGTCACACACAGACACCTGGTACTAACTGTTTCCTCAAAGGCTTCTTTTAAAATTTCTTGCTTCTTTCTCTTGGAACCCTCTGCGAACAGATGAGTGGCTATGGAAGCAATTGAGGAACTTAATACACTCTTCTGTGTATTCCAAAGGTCCACCACGCAGTGTGCCCCAGTAGCTGCCACCCAGGAGATGAGGGCTCTCCTTTCCTCTTCCTCCCTTGAGCTGAGGACCAGACCAATTAATATCATGTGGTTACGGGTCAGACACTTAAAAGCCATTAGGGAGTCTGCCGCTTGAAGACTCCATGATAGGATAAGTGGGATGTGGATCGGACCAGACAATTAATGTCCGCCCCCAGCAAGACAGCTTCCAAGCAACTCAGGAACATATTGGTTCAAGCAAAACACCGACCCCATTTCCCACTAGCTGCCACTTTTCTGGCAAGATTACAAGGCAGATTCCTCAGCATGTCCTCCCTGTTGCCTTTGTCTTTTTCCCCTTCAGTCTAGATAGATTTTCAGGAGCATGGGTGTTAACTCCTGGGCCTTCCTGAGAGGCCTTCTACCCTAGGCTAGAGGAGGAGGAATGAAGCTTTTTAGCATGGGTGAATGGCTATGTCAGTCCTTTGGTTTCGTTGGGGTGGCCACTCAATTCTTTCCGGAAAGGAGAGGAAAACAAAGTTTTCCTAGGAAGAACTTGCCTATTTCTTTGAGATGCAAATTTTAAAATGGGGAAATAAAAATCAGCTTATCCAAGGCAAACAAATCTTAAATGCTTTTTCTGCAAATATTTAGCGGTCTAGTCAAGTGAGCTTGAATTGTTCCATATGTGAGAAACCCAGCTTTTAATCCAACCTCTTTGTAGACTGATGGGTTTTACATTGCTGTACCTGACTCAGGATTGAAATCTTCAAATTAGAACTGAGGCCTCGTGTGTCTGTATGTGTCTTTGTCTTTGGGTTGTCTTTGTCTTTGGGTAAGATTGCCACGGTTGATATGTAAAAGAGCTCTATGTGACTGGCTTAAACAAAAGTTAATACTTACAAACCAAACGATTCTAAACACAAGAGAAATTAAGCTACATAAATTTTAGTTTCCCGTGAATTGGGAAATATTCAATATTAAATTAGTACCTAGTATTCATGTTTAAGTCAGTTGATCTGATAGGCATGTCTTGAGTTATCAACATTAAATATAATAATAAGTATAATACTTTCAGTGTGCCTAGGTTTAATGTAAGCTAAATAAGCAAATTTGTCAGCAAGGAAAATAACTCAATATAAAGAAACTTTTGAAAAAAATATATAAATAAGAGTTTTTGAGTGAAACTTTAGAAATATATGTTTTAGATCTCTCCAGATATTCTATAACTTAAAAGTTAAAATTGTACTAAAATAAAGTGATGAAAGGTTTATGAAAAATGAACCCCAAGGGGGGACTTCACTGGTGGTTTAGCTGATGAGACTCTGCTCTTTATGCAGGGGGCCCAGGTTTGATCCCTGGTCAGGGAGCTAGATCCCACATGCTGCAACTAAGACCTAGCGCAGCCTAAATAAATAAACAAAATATTTTAAAAAAATGGACCCCTCAGATGGTTTTATACACTATCGGTCAGGACCGACTAAGTTTAAAACAAGTTTAATGGAGTAAATGACTGAAGTGACTTAGCACACACAATGGAGTAAATGAACTTATAAAGTAAGCTGGTGCAAAACGTAAATCTGACTTTTCTCTCTGTTAAGACAGGTTTCTGAAGATGCTAAACTGACTTTGATAACAGATTTTCAGTTTATATACCTTTTAAGTAGTCTATATTTGCTGTTGAAATCTTTTATTGTCACTTTGGCTGAGTTTCACAGTGACCTATGGTCCTATTTGTATTTTAAAATGTCTTTTTTGCTGTTCCTTTGGGCTTCCCAAGTCAAATTATAACAAAGTTCCTAATTTTGGGGTGCTTCAAAGGGCCCGTTAGGTGACCAAGGGGAGATACTTAAACTAATTAGTTTCTCTTGGTCTATTAAACTACAAGGGATGTGTTTTCAAATGAGTAATAATCTTTTAAGTTATATGGTAAATGGTACAGATATTCTAGAGAGTGTATGGAATTCCGGGAATCTGATGTATCCTGGTAGATTGTTGTCAGTCACAATTGTAGTTATTTTCTGAAAGTGTTGTGTCACAGCAGTGGTTGGACTGCTTTGTTAATTGCATTGTAATCAAATTTCAGCTATGCCTTTTTTAAGGTTTCTTTTTTTTTTTTTTAAGGTTTCTTTGTGGACAGTTATGCTTTCACAGTAATGCCTTTGCAAAAATGTCTCCTCAAGATTTGTAAAAAGAACTTTACATACAAGTTTCTGATTTTCAGACCATAATGCTGCACTGAAGAAAGAAACTGATGAATTCTAATGGGAAACCTGATGGCTTTACAAAGCTGTTAACAAAAAAGATTAATTACATAAGACTGAGTAAACTGGTAAATATGGTTGTAATTTTTATGGTTTCTATCTAAAAGGATTATTGGTTTAAATATGTGTTCTCCAGGTATATGAAAAACTTTCTCCGTAAACTAATTATGACTTACAGTAACTTGGTAAATTGTACCTTTTATGAGAGAAATTGAAATACTTACCTTTTCCTGTCTGGTTGATCCTGCCAGTAGCATATGCTTGTCTCAAAGATTAAGCCAGGTATGTGTAGGTACACACTGCCAGTATAGTGAAACAGCTAATAGCTCATTGAATCAGTTATGACTGCTTTGGTCTTTCAGTTATTGTAACTGGATTACAAAGTTTTGCTAATCATTGTTTAAATTTGTTCTTTGTTTTCAAACCATGCTTTTTGTCTTCTGACTGCACTGTCATTGTCATTGTTACTAGCTGCATTATTTATATTCTGTCTAATTTATAAGACTGTTATCTCTTGCAGTAGCCAATGTGTAAATCAGGCCTCCAACAAAACTTCTATGGCTAAACACTGTTTAAGGAATAATTATAATAGTGTGATTCTGGGCATGGGAAGAAGCAACAAAAGAAAATGTTTCCTGGATAATATTAATAGTTAGACAGGATCCAGAGAATTTTAATTTTTGATGGGGCCTGGTCCAAAATTTAACACCCAGAGTGACATACCAAGTATTTTTGCCTGACCTAGGATGTGCCTCCCAGCACCATGGGACAAAATTTGATTATGAAGTGCCTCCCAAATATTGATCCAGTTCCTGACCAAGAGGGGAGAATCTGAGAAATGGAGTATTTCCCACAATCAATGATTACAACACTTCAGCGTGAGCCAGTGAGCCCCAAGGAAGGGAAATCAGACTGCAATCACTCCCTATGGTGAATTCTGAGGAAACTCTGAGACTGTAGGATTATAGGCCCCAGATAGCTGAAATGCATATATATATATATATATGTAAATGATTTAATGAGCCCTGACTCTTGGCGTCTTCCCATGGCTAGAAAAGCACTAAATTTGTTAACTTGAGATGCTGCCCCTTGGGTTTAAGTTTAGTATTTCTAAGTCTACAGGTGTAAGGTGGACACTTTTCCAGGAGGAATAAAGACAGACAAATCTCAACATTTGGAGCCCTGGCACTGATGGCAGACACTCCCAGAGAGATCCATCTGACACCCCCTTTTCCCACAAGATTGTGGGATGGACATTGACAGTGGGGAATTCTAATCAGGAAGGGTTAATTTTGACTCCATGCTGGATCTATTTCTTTGACTGTAACCTTTGTTTTTCCTGGTTTTGTTATTATAAACATATATAGTGGCCTGCCTCAGAGAACCTTGCCCCTTCTGCCTGACCCTTAAGCTAAAGTGCCTTTGTTTAGCTCACAAAGAGATACTCTAACTCTGCCTGAGGCTTGCCATTCTAGAAGATATTTACAAGAATTAAATGGTCTTTTTACTTTGTTTCCTTATCTCCCCCATCTCTGATTCCTAAAAGAAACTTGCATGCCACCCCCCCCCCCCAAGGTTATTTTGAGACATTAGTCTGCCATCTTGGTCAGCTGGCTTTCCAAATAAAGGCATATCCCTTACCTGAACACCTCCTCCCTTGGGTTTATTGGCCTCTCATGTGGTGCAGAGCAAGCTTAGACTCAGTAACAAGCCTTGTCATCCCCCATGTCCCCAGGACATTTTTCTTGGTTTTTATGCTTAGAACCCCAAGTCCCGGTCAAGCTGTACCTCTTTTGCCCTCTTTCCACTCTGGTTGTTTGAAGAGCAGCAGGCTTTTGAGAAGAGTCACAAGTTTCTTCAGCAGCTGGAAATTTACTTTGCAGAGAACCCCTCACACCACCAAAAGACCATCAAGGCAGGCCCTCCAGAACTGTGCAGACTGCTTTCCCCAGGAGATCACTGAGGTAATCTGTCTTGTCCTGCTTCCCTTCCAGGGGCCCTGTCTTACCTCTAGACTGGGCAATCACCATCCATGACCCCCGTACCCTCCAGTTCCTTTCTTCTCCTGGGGGCCCGCTCCATCCTCTACGGTTCCCCTCCCTCTGGGCCCCCCTCAGCACTCCAGGCCAACCCACCTGCCTTCTGGGGACACAGTACTGTCCTCTAGGGTTCCCTCTGTCCTCCAAGGTCATCTCTGAAGGCACCCTCTGCCCATGAATGTCCTGGAGGTGTAGGAGGGAGGGGAAACTGTTCGGGGCTGGCTGGGGAAGGGTCCCCATGGGTGTGGAGGCGAGGAGAATCCATGTGGTGTCCCCCCACCTATGGCCCCAGGAATCCTGGGGACCCCATGCCCTATCCTCTGCACCCTAAAGCCAGAGGCACTTAAGAGGCCCCCTTGGCTGGATGAAGCCAGGGCTGCCCCTCACCCTCACCCAGCCTTTTCTGGAGGCTTGGGCCTGAATTAGAACCCCACCCCCACCTAAATCCCACCTTCACCTAAATACTGCCACTGTCTAGCCCTTCCATACCTAAGTCCAACCCTTCACAACCAAGGTTTTTTCTACCTTTTTGTTTTGTTTTTACTGTTTCCCAGTGGAGTTTGATTTTATTTTCTAGTGTAAATATGTATTCTTATTTTTTCTACTATTTCTGTTAGTTTTCTAAACTTATTCTATTATTTTTTTAACACTTGTTATTATTCTGCTCACTCTTATTTTTCTCATTTTTTATTTATATGTATGTGTGTGTGTGTATGTGTGTATATATATATATATATTTTTTTTTTTCTTCTCTTTGTTATTGGAGTCCAGTTTTACCCTTCAGTGGTTATCTTATTCTTTGTTATTGTTCTGCCTCCCCCCACCCTTTTTTCCTCTTTCTCTCTTTTTTCTCCTCCACACTCCACAGTCTGTGGGATCCTGGTTCACAGGGCCAGATATCAGGCCCCTGAGGCAGGAGTACTGAGTCCAAATTGTTGGAATAACAGAAGATGTCAGGCCCCAAGGAATATTAATCAGAGTGACACATCACATAAGTTCACATATCAACACCAAGACCTGGCTCTACCCAACTGCCTGCAAACTCCATGCTGGAAACCTCAGGCGAAACAATAATATGACAGGAACACAGTCCCACCCATAAAAAAAAAAAAAGAAACTAAACACGGAAAGACCAAAAAAATATGTTACAGATGAAGGAGCAAGGTAAATAAACTACAAGACCAAATAAATGAAGAGGAAATAGGCAATCCATCTGAAAAACAATTTAGAGTAATGATAGTAAAAAATTTTCAAAATATTGAAAATAGAATTGATAAAATGCAAGAACACATTTAACAAAGACCTAGAAGAAATAAAGAATAACCAGTGACAACACAATCACTAAAAATTAAACATGCTCTAGAAGGAATCAATGGAACCCATGAGGCAGAAGAACGAGTAAGTGAGCTGGAAGATAGAATGATAAAAATAACTGCCAAAGAGCAGAAAAAAGAATGAAAAGATTTGAAGACAGTTTCAGAGATCTCCGTGACAATATTAAACACAAACATCTGAATTATAGGGATCCCAGAAGAAGAAGCATCTTCCCTGGTGGCTCAGATGGTAAAGAATCTGCCTGCAATGTGGAAGACCTGGGTTTGATTCCTGGGTTGGGAAGATCCCCTGGAGGAGGGTATAGCAATCCACTTTGGTATTCTTGCCTGGGGAAACCCCATGGACAGAGAAGCCTGGCAGGCTACAGTCCATGGGGTCACAAAGAGTTGGACACAACTGAGTGATTAAGCACAGCACAGAAAAAGAAGAGAAAAAGAAACACATGAGAAAATATTTCAGAAGATTATAGTCAAAAAATTCCCTAACATGGGAAAGGAAATAGCCACCGAAATTCAGGAAGCCCAGAGAGTCCTATTTAGGATAAGCCAAAAGAAAAATACACCAAGACACATATTAATCAAACCAACAAAGACTAAACACAAAGAAAAAATGCGAAAAGCAAAAATTAACATGCAAAAGAATCCACATAAAGCCAATAGCTCATTTTTCAAGAGAAACACTGCAGGCCAGAAAGGAGTGGCAGGATATCTTTAAAGTCATGAAAGAAAAAAACCTACAACCCAGATTACCCAGTAAGGATCTCATTCAGATTTAATGGTGAAAATTAAAAGCCTTATAGACAAACAAAGTCTAAGAGAATTGAGCACCACCCAAGCAGCCTTACAACAAATGCTAAAGGAACTTCTCCAGCAGGAAACACAAGAAAGAGACTCATAAAAACAAACTCTAAACAAGAAAATGGCAGTAGGAACATACATATCAATAATTACCTTAAAAGTACAGTCCTCAGCACTGTGGACTTGGTTTGCTTATAGTGCTTTGTGTTTCACATAAAGCAGCCCGGTAAGTGTTATAGGTCACCTTTCTACATGGGAACCCATTTACCTCAACTGTTACATAAGGCCATGAGCTGTGTCTGGTTTCAGGAGGATATTCCACAGAAGGTCAGAGACATCAAGGGAACATTTCATGCAAGGATGGGCATGATAAAGGACAGAAATGGTAAGGATCTAACAGAAGCAGAATAAGAAGGGGTGGCAGGAATACATAGAAGAACTATATTTTAAAAGGTCTTAATGACCTGGATCACCACAACGATGTGGTCACTCACCTAGAGCAAGACATCCCGGAATGTGAAATCAAGTGGTCCTTAGGAAGCATTACTGCAAACAAAAACTAGTAAAGGTGATGGAATTCCAGCTGAGCTATTTAAAATCCTAAAAGATGATGCTATTAAAGTGTTGTACTCAATATATTAGTAAATTTGGAAAACTCAGCAGTGGCCACTGAACTGGAAAAGGTCAGTTTTCATTCCAGTCCCAAAGAACAACAATGTTCAGCAAGGCCAAAGAATGTTCAAACTGTCATACAGTTGCACTCATTTCACATACTAGTAGGTTATGCTCAAAATTCTTCAAGCTAGGCTTCAGCAGTACATGAACTGAGAACTTCCAGGAGTACAAGCTGGGTTTAGATAAGGCAGAGGAATCAGAGATCAAATTGCCAACATTTGTTGGATCATAGAGAAAGCAAGAAATTCCAGAATAACATCTACTTCTGCTTCATTGACTATGCTAAAGCCTTTGTGTGGATCACAACAAACTGGAAAATTCTTAAATAGATCGGGAATACCAGACCACCTTACCGTCTCCTGAGAAACCTGTATGCAGGTCAAGAAGCAACAGATAGAACAACAGACTGGTTCGACAAGGCTGTATATTGTCACCCTGTTTATTTAACTTATATGCAGAGTACATCATGTGAAATGCCAGACTGGATGAATCACAAGCTGTAATCAAGATTGCTGAGAGAAATATCAACCTCAGATATGCAGATGATACCACTCTTATGGCAGAAAGTGAAGAACTAAAAAGGCTCTTTATTTATTTATTTTTGGTTGCACTGGGTCTTCATTGCTGTGTGCAGGCTTTCTCTAGCTGCGGCAAGCAGGTACAACTCTCTAGTTGCTGTGTGCGGGCTTCTTATTGCAGTGGCTTCTCTTGTAGAGCAGGGGCTCTAGGGCAGCATGGTCAGTAACTGTGGCCCATGGGCTTCGTTGCCCTTGGCATATGGACTCTTCCCACACCAGGGATTCAACTCATGTCCCCTGCATTGACAGGCAGATTCTCAACTACTGTACCACCAGGGAAGTCCTAAAAAGGCTCTTGATGAAGGTGAAAGAGGGGAGTGAAAAAGCTAGCTTAAAACTCAACATTCAGAAAACTAATATCATGGCATCTGGTCTGATTATTTCATGGCAAATAGATGGGGAAAAAGTGGAAACAGTGACAGAGTTTCTTTTCTTGGGCTCCAAAATCACTGCGCATGTTGACTGCAGCCATGAAATTAAAGCTGCTTGCTCCCTGGAAGGAAAGTTAATGACAAACCTGGACAGCACATTAAAAAACAGAGACATTACATTGCTGACAAAGGTCTGCCTAGTCAAAGCTATAGCGTTTCTGGTAATCATGTACAGATGTGAGAGACCATATAGAAGGCTGAGCACTGAAGAGTTGATGTTTCCAAGTTTTGGTGCTGGAGAAGACTCCTGAGGGTCCCTTGGACTACAAGATCAAACCAGTCAATCCTGAAAGAAATCAACCCTGAATATTCATTGGAAGGACTGATTATAAAGCTGAAGCTCCAATATTTTGGCCACCTAATGTGAAGAGCCCACTCATTGGAAAAGACCCTGATGCTGGGAAAGTTGGAAGGCAAAAGGAGAAGAGGGAGGCAGAGGATGAGATGGTTAGATGCCATCACTGGCTTAATGTACATGAATTTGAGCAGACTCCAGGAGATAGGACAGGGAAGCTTGGCGTGCTGCAGTCCATGGGATCACAAAGAGTAGGACATGACTTGGTGATAGATGAAGAAGAACAAGAAACCATAATGAAAAATTATATATATACATGTATATATATATATGTGTGTGTGTGTATATATGTACACATATATATATATTTCATTTAATTTGCTGTACATAAGAAACTAACAAAACACTAAGTCAACTATACCTCAATAAATTTTTTTAAAAAATTCCAGCTTCCACAGATTGAAAACAGGATGAGGTCAATATGATTACATATAACAGGGATAAATGTAAAATTCTATTTGGCCTTCAAAACCTATTGATGGGCAATAGGAGACCTCACTTGATGAGTCTGAGTAAAAATAACTTAATTGTTTAGGTCAAAACAAGCTAAAAAAAAAAACAAAAAAAACCAAGCTTGGAGTATACCTAGGCTAATGCTGACTTATACTGTCAGTGCAAGGTCCAAATCACAGAAAGGGTAATATAATTTCATCTGCCCTGGTCATGACACATAGGAAGTTCTCTATTTCTGATAAAAACAAAAATTCTTGTTTTTTTGTATTCTTCTGCCAGGCATGTTTTAGAGCATTCTCTAAGGAAAAAGAAAAGCCATTTCCTAGTTGGATTGTCGTCCCACCTTAAACACTGGAGTCTGGGTGCTCAGACCTTCTGGATTGTCTCTGAGACATAGAATCTCTTAAGGGAAATGAAAGAACCCTCTCTCACCGGCTTCTCCCATCCAAACTGGGATAGGACTGAGGCAGAAGCAGGGCAATTCTTTTCTCTTTGGGAGCTAGGAAAACACAGCACAGGAAGTTTGATACCTTAACACATTTTGGAGGAATCCCCCAGAGGAAAAATTTCCTTGTGAGTTTTTCTTTCCCATCTGCTTCCCTATTTTCCACCCCACTCTCTGCTCCAGGGAGTGTAACTGATCTTGGAGCCTGTAGGGTTGGGTCTGGGACCAGCCGCTCGAGATGACGTAATGCTTTCTCTGGTACACAAAGCGGCCTCCCCCGGGCTCGGCCTCTTGCGCCCCTCCCCCTGCGGCCCGGATCGGGCCCCCGCCAGCACCAGCGCGAGTGAGTCCCCCTTTTTGAAAAGCCAGCCCAGGGAAACAGAGAACAAACGCCTGAGAAGAAGAGCCTAGGCGCTGCCAGGAGGCCCAGAAATAGACATCACGTCATCCCCCAGCCCAGCAGCGCCAAGCGCCATTTGGTAGCTTCGGACGGACCCCACCATTACGATGCAGAACAGACACGGCAGGGCTCACGTTTCCTCCCAGCGCCAGCATCCAGCTGACCGGCCTCAGGAGTGGCTTCCTTTTTGCTCTCCACCCCCGCACCCTTCTTTCCCCAGAGGCCGCCGCCTCCCCTGGCTGCCTGCCACACAGCCCACGGTCTCCAAGCTGCCATCTTGATGCCCCATCCCCCTTGCCACCTCCCTCCCCCGCAGCCCTGAGGAGTGGGAGGGGGAGGAAGGGGCACCGCCCTGCGTGCCCCAAGGGGGAGGGCTCGGCCTGCCTCACCTCTCCTCCCCGCGAAGGAGGGACTCACGTCCTTCGCAGGCTCTCTGTCTCCCACCTCCAGCGGCACTGACAGTGCACCATCCAAGGTTTTCGCATCCTGGACGTCCCCACCCTCGGTGTGACTCCGGCCTGCTCAGGTCCTGCAGCCCATGGCCCAGGTTCGGACGCTGTCCACTGCCCGCGATACCACCACCGTAGGCCCGATTCTACCCACCACCACAGGCCCGATTCTAGAGGGACTGGCACTTGAAGGCCTTGATCTGGGCTGCACGCTCTGCCCAGCCGCTGAGCTCCCTTGGCTTGGCAACGGTTTCACCTACCCCAGGCTTAGTTTGCCAGATTTCTACTTACCAAAGCTAGGTCGGATGTTGGCGATCTCAGCCATGTCGTAATCAGAGGCTATTGCTATAAATGCTTTTGCAATGGTCAGACAAGTCTGGGGCCTCCAGTGGGTACCGAGGCCGCCGCTGCAGAGCATTAGGTTAGGGAGGGGGAAGGTATCTGGTGGATGCCTCCTGCGCCGGTCTGGTCCCTGGTTGACAGCTGCGGTCGCCTCTCAAGATGTTCCAGAGTTGCGCTGAGCTAAGGATGCAGGTGCAGACAGACTGGTCCTGACGCCAGGAGGACCAGGTATCCTCCTGGTCCTTCATCCTCCTGATGAAGGAGGTAGGCCCCTCCTTCCTCCGAACGGCCTTAGGCAAAAGACTCCGCCTCTGTCCGAAAAGTTCCGGAAGGCAAACTCCGCCCCTTTCCGGAAGATCCTTGGGAGGGCATCCCTTCCATCGCCAAGATTTCGAGAGAATGAGACCCCACCTATTTAGGGCTTGTGGGTCTATAAGGTGAAATCCTCAAGGCTTGATGAAGGAGAAGTGTATGTACTTTATCATATGAGATCCTCTATATCTTGTAATTCGGATTCCCCAGGCTTAATATAGCAGCAGAATGTTCTGGGCGAGGGGAAAGCAGGATTTTGCAAAAATAAAATTCTGTATTTCCTGCATTTGAAATATCAATTGCATTATTGTTATGCATTTCTGAGACCACTAAATGTTATTATTGAAATGTTTTTAAACTTTAAAAGCTGTGATTAAAGACCAAACCTGGTGACGGTTGCACAACGCTGAAAATTAACTGAAAATAATTGAATTGTATAAGTAAAATGGATGGATTCTGCGATGTGTAAACTGAAGCTGCTTTTAAAAAAAGACTAATGAAGAGTACCAAAGTTAATCATTGTTGGAAGTTTCAGGTGCTGAGAACTGCTTAGGCGAAAGAAAGCGCACGGGAGAGAGAGCAAACCAACCGATCTACAGGACAGAAACTAAACTGGAAGCTTCTAGAGACTTCCTTGGAATTTGAAAGAGTTAGGATGATTCTCGGTTAGAGTCACTATTGGTGGTTATCTCCATGATTACATTAAGTTCGCCATTTTTGGCTGTGGATACTTTCATCCCACTTCAATTCTGTTTACAGACAGGATCAGGTCAAGTAAATTATTCAAATTTGTAAGTATTTGTTGGTGGTTCACCTGTAACAAGAGCGACATGAATGTATTTTTCCAGCTTTGACATTCTGTACTTCTAGAAAAGAGGAAAGAACATGGTTTTAGGAGTTACTCATTCAAAACACATGTATTGAATTTATTGGCCTTTGTCTGTGTTCCAGGCACCTTCCTGGAAACCGGATTAATACATTAGAACCTAGAGTCAGGATATCTGATTCCATCTTATAGTTGTGCATCTTCGTGAAATCACCTACACAGCTGAGCCAAAATTTTGTCTTGTTTAAACCAGGAGGTATAATAATAGCCATTGTCCCATAGAATTTATTGTGATGATTGAAAAGAATCACCTGTGATAAGTGAAAGCATTTTATAAGCAGAGTATTATACAGATATTAATAATTACTGTGGGTTGAATTAAAGACTTATTGTTCAATCAGTTGTGTCCGACTCTTTGCGACCCCACGGACCACAGCATTCTGGCTTCCCTGTCCTTCATTATTTCCCAGAGTTTGCTCAAATTCATATCCATTGAGTCAATGATGCCATCCAACCATCTTATCCTCTGTCGCCCCCTTCTCCTCATGCTCTCAAATCTTTCGTAGCATCAGGGTCTTTTCCAGTGAGTCGGCTCTTCCCATCAGGTGGCCAAAGTACTGGAGCATCAGGTTCATAATCAGTTCTTCCAATGAATATTCAGGATTGATTTCTTTTAGGACTGACTGGTTTGATCTCCTTGTAGTCCAAGGGACTCTCAAGAGTCTTCTCCAATGCCACCATTCAAAAGCATCAATACTTCAGCGCTTATCCTTCTTTATGGTCCAACTCTCACATCCATACATGGCTACTGGAAAAGCCATAGCTTTGATTATATGGATCTTTGTCAGCAAAGTAATGTCTCCACTTTTTAATATGCTGTCTAGGTTTGTCATATCTTTTCTTCCAAGGAGCAAGAGTCTTTTAATTTCATAACTGTAGTCACTGCCCACAGTAATTTTGGAGCCCAAGAAAAATTCTGTCACTGTTTGCATTTTTTCCCATCTGTTTTCCATGAAGTGATGGGACTGGATGCCTTGATTTTAGTTTCTTGAATGTTGAGTTTTGAGTCAGTTTTTTCACTCTCCTATTCCACTTTCATCAAGAAGCTCCTTATCCACAGCAGGCCTGCCAGGCTTGCCCCAATAAAGGCAATTCCAACCTCCAAAAAAAAAAAAGAAAAGAAAAAAGCTTTTTGGCTCTTTAGTATCTCTTTCCTTTCTGCCGTTAGGATAGTGTCATCTGCATATCTGAGGTTATTGATATTTCACCTGGCAATCTTGATTGTAGCTTGTGCTTCATTCAGCCTGGCATTTAGCGTGAGATACTCTGCATATAAGTTAAATAAGCAGGGTAACAATATACAGCCTTGATGTACTGCTTTCTCAATTGTGAATCAGTCTGTTGTTCCTTGTTTGGTTCTAACTGTTGCTTCTTGACCTGCATACAGGTTTGTTAGGAGACAGGTAAGGTGGTTGGGTATTCCCCATCTCTTTAATAATTTTCCAGTTTGTTGTGATCCAGACAGTCAAAGGCTTTGGTATAATCAGTGAAGCAGAAGTAGATGTTTTTCTGAAATTCCTTACTTTTTGCTTTATTCAGGAAACTGTACTATTTGTAACCCAAGAATTCTTTCTGAAATTTCATGAATTCTCCATTTTCTTGGGTCCCCTATTCCAGGTGTTTTGCGGCGAGGACTGTCAACTTAAACCACTGAACCTTAATACCCAGTTTTGTTTTGAGTAGGATTGCTCCGTGGAGAGAGACAGGTATTGCCTTTAAACTTTTTTGCCCACAACGGAAGTACTATCCTTTCGGCTTCATTGTGCCCTAAAATAGAATGGCGTCTGAGATTAGCGCATGCTCTTTGACTCCCTGACGCGGCGTACCGCAACCTGGGGGCGAGCACGTCAGTCGCTGCCGTTGACTGACTTCCGGTGATACCGAAGCTGAGTTTCCGCGGGATCCGGCTGGCTGGTGAGGGTACTGGGTCGAGTGCGGTGGGGCGGGAACAGGCAGCTTGGAACTGTACGTTCGGACGAAGGATGTCCAGGCTGAGGCGGTTTGGTCTAGGGCTGGTGAGGATTGCTTGACAGAGGTAGGGAAGTGAAGGTGTCTGTCTGGGAGTGGAGACTTGGGCCAGCGTTCCGCGTCGAGGTGAAAAGAGCAGTTAGGACCCCTTTGTGAAATCTTTTTCCAGGAGGGGTCCGCTCCACGTTTGCCACCGGATTTGCCTTCATTCCTCCTGTTGGTTTGATTGCAGTTCCCAGAGATTGGGCAGAACCTCTGTTGTATTTGTTGTTCCTGAGCTGATTCCTGCATGCTACTGACTGAATAGTAGCTGTATTTCTTTTTTTCATTCCCCCTCGCCACCCCACCTTTTTTTTGACCTCAGTAATTTATCTGAAATGTAAGACTTGCCTGAACTAATGCCACTACCCTAATTCTCCCTCAGCTTTCCCTTGTCAGAGGAATCCTTACTTGTTTATTGAAGTTTAATTATCAAGTTACGGACAAAAGTTGGTTTGGCCTGTGCTGAGGAATTAAAGTGGTTTAAAACTAACTTTATAGTTCAGACTCTTAGAAAGTACTTTATGTTGCCATCCTCTAGTCCACGTTTTCACCTGGTGTCTGGTAGATGGGTGTTCAGGCCTTACTTGAACATTATTAGTGATGAAGAACTCACTGTATCAATCATAAGGCAGTGTATTCTATTCTTGGACCTAGCTCAAAAACCTGAGAATAAAGGTTTTTTGGGTAGAAAGGTGCAGTTAGTTTCCATATAATGCTCTTGGTCAAGCCTGCATAGAATATGCACAGAATAGGAAGTTCACACACTCATTCATTCGGGGAACAGTTATTGAGTGTCTGCAATAGGGCAGATATTGTTGAGTATTAGTAGAATTCCTTGAAAGAATCTTTTCCCTCAAAAAGCACATTGTGGGGAGGGTGATGGGAGAGAGACAAGAAGTAATCGAAAAAGTGGTAAGTACGAAAAAAAGAGGTTTGCAAATAGTTTCTAAGAACAAATGAGAAGATACCTCCACTTTAGGATAGTGTTGCCATTAAAATGTGATAATTTGAATTGAAGCCAAGAGTCCAGAATTTTCATAGAAAACAGTTTTTGATAAAAAAAGTATATTACTAATTTTGTAGATGCAACTTTTGTTTTCAGTACAGAATTTCTGTTAGTATAGTTTCACCGTTTTACATATCCACACTTTTTTTTGGATTGTTTCTGTTAATGGAAATAACCTGTGTATGTAACCAACAATTGCAAACATTTACTGATCTAATAAATTACTGTCTAATTTCATAGATGCAACTTTTATTTCACTGTAAAGCAAACAAACAGATTCAAGTTAAATAATTCATACAAAGTCACAAGACTAGAGAGAAGTCTAGTTGGGAAGCAAATGCTGGTAGTTTGACTCCACAGTGTACTCTCAGCATCATGCTGTTCTCCCTCCCTGATGGTAATAATGATAACTAACACTTATTAATTGCTTACTATTTAGTCCTTATAACAACTCCATAAGTTTAGAAAAATTATTATTTTTTACAGTTGAGGAAACCGAAGTTTGGAGAGGTCACTCAGGCAGGATAACACACTAACCAGTAAGAGAGTTAGGATTCGAATTCTGCTTTTCTAACCTGTCTCTCACTGTCCACCTAATGGGAGATTGTGCATTTGGTGTAATATACAGTGTTCATGATTGAACATGAATAAGTGAAAATATGTTTGAGGAGATGTTATTACCCTTAATAAGAAGGTGATAAGAACTTGCCTTTATCCTTTCAGGATGGAACAAAAGTGGGACTTGGAAAATGTTGCCCTGTAAGAAGAGAAGAACTACGTTGACAGAGTCCCCACAACATCAGGGCAGCCAGGAGGAAGATGACTTAGACCTTCAGTCAGCTGTTAAACCAGAATCTGACCAAGTTAAAGACCTGGGTTCAGTGTCCCTGTCCTGGAGTCCAAGTCATGGCAGAGCAGCTGACCTTGAAGTGCAGGATGCAGGAATTCAGCTTGGTATGGAGGACCCATCTTTGAGCTCTAGGATGCTCACCGACAACACAAATGTTGCAGTTCTGGAAGCTGTGGATGTGGCCATCTCTCAGGAAATCACCCTACCTTCCTTGGAGTCTTCTCAGCCTGTAAATACACACATTGGTAAAGGAAAACTTCAGGCCACTAGCTCAAGGAGAGGGAAGAAAATTACACTCAGACCTGGGTTGGTTACTCAAGAAGACAGAGGTGATCATCCTATTGCTAAGGAGCCTTTTTCAGAAGAGCCTGGTGAAGAAGTCAAGGAAGGAGGAGGTAAGACATGGAAAATCTTCAGGTTACAGTTTCTTTGTCAGTACAAGCTTGTCATTGCACTCCCTGCAGTGCCTTTACAAAACAGCATTTCTGAAAGGGGATGCTGGTTGGGTTTGGAATTGGAGCTGTGGTGCTTGTAAGTGTCAGCACTGAACGGTATGATTATAAATGGGTAGAAGCTTTCTTTTCCCCTCCCATTTCCTTGATCATCTTCCTTATTCTTTTCTTTCCTTTCTCTTGCCTTTTCATTATTTCTGGAGGGATGAACTGTGTATGTCCTTTTGTGATTTGATGGCTGTTTATGGAGTGGACCTTGAGAGATTACTGCCTCTGTCATTTGGATAGGCTCTCCAGAAATGCCATAACCCTTAGGACTTGAAGGATGAGTATGGTTTGATAGAGTGATGGCATGGAATTTCTTAGGCCATGAAGAATCTGGCAGAAGCAGAAGCAGAAGAGGTATGGGTGATCACTTGAGTGGTAGATTGTATTTGGATTGTGAAGGGCTTTTTTTTTTTTTTTTTTAAATTTTTGGCTGCACTGGGTCTTTGTTTCTGCCAGCAGGCTTTCTCTACTTGCAGTGAGAGGGGGCTACTCTTTGTTGTGATGCAAAAACTTCTCAATGCTTTGGCTTCTCTTGTTGCGGAACATGGGCTCTAGGTGAATGGGCTTTAGTAGTTGTGCCACATGGGCTTAGTTACCCTGTGGCATGTGGGATTTTCCTGGACCAAGGGTCAAACCCATGTCCCCTGCATTGGCGGGTGGATTCTTAACCAAAGGACCACCAGGGAAGTCCCAGAAGGCTTTGCTTTTCATGCTTTAAACTTTTCCTGAAGGTTATATCCAGTTAGTAAATACAAGAAGCAGAAGGCATGGTTCTGATCTCAGAAAGCTCTTCTAGTCTAGTTGGGAAGACAAGACACGAGCACATAATTCCTTTGGAACAGCTTAAGACAATATGTGGTTAAGTGCTAGTGTGGTACAAGAAATTAGGATTTTTAAAATTGGCATTTAGTGGATTGAGAAGATTTGATAGGTTGGGGTGAAGGAGTGGAAGTAGAATAGCATTTTCTACAAATACGTGAAAGTGCTGTGTTTGTGAGGAAGGAAAGCAGGGTTTCAGATAGAAATGATAGATCCAGATTACTGCACACAGCCATGCTGTTATGCTATTGAGACCTTATAAAGTATTGCTGTAGGATGTTGGCAGTAAGGATAGAGAAGAAAGGTGTGTCTTAGAGATGTTGTGACTTAATTGCTAAGTTGTGTTCAACTCTTAGCCACCCTATGGACTATAGCCTGCCAGGCTGCTTTGTCCATGGGATTTCCCAGGCAGGAACACTGGAGTGGGTTGCCATTTTCTTCTCCAGGGGATCTTCCTGGCCTAGGGAGCAAACCTGCATCTTTTGCATTGGCAGGGGTTTCTTTACCAGGAAAGCACAGAGACATTACAGAGGAAGAATTAATATTTCTCAGAGACTGATACCATTTAAGATATCTGGGTTGGGGCATGGTGAAGCATGCTTTCCTGGGAAAGGTATTTGAAAGGTTTAATGAGTTTAGCTTTAAATATGTGGAGTGTGAGATGACTTTGGGGCCATCAAGGAAAAATGGAAAACTGAGATTAAAGTTTGGTAAGAGGTATGATTAGAGAAGTTTCCATTGTTATTCTTCATAGAAAGGAACATGGAAGAAGATGACGGAGAAGGGAAATCTGGAGAAGTATCAGTAGTGAAAGTCAAGGAGGGTAGAGAGTTTTAAAAACAGATACTTCATTTAAAATTCAGTGACAAAAAAAAAAAAATTCAGTGACAAAGGAGATATAATGATGCATGAGAAAATACTATATTTAAAAAAAATTTTATGAACCTGAGTCTGCTGCATTGGCAGGCCAATTCTTTACCACTCAGCCACCAGGGAAGTCTAAGAAAATACCTCGTTTGAGGGCTGATGATTTTTAAGAGTAGATTTAGGAGTTTTGGGAAAAGGAAATTGAATGATGGCATTAATGAGGGAAGGATGAAAGTCCCAGTGATAATTTGTGCAGTGGAGTGGAATTGGAAATAGCTAGAGAGGGCAGCAAAACTGTTGAATATTTTCCTTGGCTTGGTTGTATTTGTGACCTGAAGGTTGGAAGAGATGGAGGAAGATGTGGGATTAAAGCATTAGAGGATATAGTGTAACAGATCACCAGCCCAGGTGGGATGCATGAGACAAGTGCTCGGGCCTGGTGCACTGGGAAGACCCAGAGGAATCGGGTGGAGAGGGAGGTGGGAGGGGGGATCGGGATGGGGAATACATGTAACTCCATGGCTGATTCATGTCAATGTATGACAAAACCCACTGAAATGTGAAGTAATTAGCCTCCAACTAATAAAAATAAATGAAAAAAAAAAAAGCACTAGGGGAGGAATGTAAAATTAAGCAGGAGTTTAAAGTCTGACCAGTTGAAGAGTGGAGGGTAGAGTTTTTACTTTTTAGTATAACAACATGGCCAACTGCTGAGTACTCATGACCCCGAATTGACAGTTGTTAAGATTTTGTCGCATTTTCTTTTAGTATTTATTTATTTGTTTGGCTGTGTTGGGTCTTAGTTGTGGCATGTGGGACAGTTTTTGCATTATGCGGGCTATTTCATTGCGGTGCATGGACTCTGCAACTTTGTTGTGAGGTCTCAGTAGCTGTGGCACACAGGTTCAATTGCTCTGTGGCCTGTGGAAATCTTAGTTCCCCTACGAGGGATTGGGCCTGCATCTCCTGCATTGCAAGGCAGATTCTTAACCATTGGACCCACCAGGGAGAACTCTAGAGTTGTCTTTAATGGTAAGTTTATAAATGTTCAAGTGTAGGTACAGTAAAACATTTTTTAGAGTTTATCTGTAATGTTGTTAATACTACTCCTCATTAAGCTGGGTCGGAATTCTCTAGTAGCTCAAATGGTAAAGAATCTGCCTGCAGTGCGGGAGACCTGGGTTCAATCCCTGGATCAGGAATATCCTTGGAGAAGGGAATGGCTACCCACTCCAGTATTCTTGCCTGGAGAATTCCATGGACAGAGGAGCCTGGAGGGCTACAGTCCATGGGGTCCCAAAGAGTCGGACACGACTGAGTGACTTTTACTACCACTACTACTACATTAAGCTGGGTAAATGAAAGTTGAGTCTCCCACCATACAATATATCAATTAGCCATGTATACAAGTAATGCCAATAAAAGAAGTACGTTAGGACTCCTGACTCCTTTCTCCCCCCAAGTAACTTTTTTTTGCCAAAGAGACATGTCACATGAAAAGCAGGAAGAAAAAAGGAATATTGTAAATTCATATATGTATATACATTTTGGAAAATACTGGAAAATTGAAAGAAGAAAATAATCACCCATAAGTTTACTACTCAATCACTGTTATAATTTAGTGCATATCTTTTTGTTGTTTTGCTTTATTTAACATTTTGGTTTTTTGATTATCAAAATAAAAAAAAAGCAGAAAAAACATCTAGGGGAAAAAAGCAGAAAAACATCTAGGCTATTTGTAAGTATCAGCATTGTGTTACAATTGATACATATTGTAAAATTGTTTCTAGACTGCAAGTGCTAGTGATTAGACCTTTCTCCATAATGGTGTTTATTCTCTAGAATTTTAATTGTTCTTTTAAAATTGATTTAATGTTTCCTTTGTCTTTTTTCCCCTTTCTTTGCCTTCAAAAATGATTAACTTAGGCAGATTTCAACTTATAATTAGTTGGTTTTTACAGTTTTCAGCTAATTATTTTCATATTTTTTTTTTTTTTTACCAAGGTAATAAATGTCGTTTATGACTTCTTTAAGTTTACATAGTGCTCCGACATATTAATACCCTGTGAGCTTCAAAAAACCAAGTACATGTACAGTACTATTATCGGTCACCAAAATGAAAGGGAAGGCAACTTGACAATTGTGAGAGTGCACAAATGTTCTCATTAAGGCAGTATTGACCCAGATGATCATTCACATCTGTCACCACAAACGCCTCACGGCTCTGGAATGCCCACTGTGACACACCTGTCAGCAAACAGTATTCCCTAAATTCTCACACATTCTTCACTCTCTGATTCATCTGGTGAGCTGGGAGTAGGAAGTTGGTCGTAGACAACATGCCCTCCCTCCCTTGTCTGCCCGAAACTCGAAGCAATGACGTCCACTGCCAGGCTGGCTGTAGCCTTGGCCTCCTCCTCTGACACGGCCAATCGAGGATTGACTTCAACGAGGTCCAGGGCTGAGAGCAACCCTGTACTGTGTATTTCCTCAGTAATATACATGCCTTCTCGATAGGTCAGTCCCCCTACAACAGAGGTTCCTGTGGCTGGAGCCAGTGTAGGGTCAAATGCATCAATATCGAAACTCAGATGGATTGGCCTTTGTCTTTTGCCAATCAGCAGATCAAATGTCTGTTCCATGACCTTCTGGATACCAAGTCGATCTATGTCTCTCATAGAAAAATACTGGATATCATAATTCTTTAAAATAAAATGTTCAGGAGGGTCCACGTCTCTTAGTCCAATATATACAATACTTGGGGAAGAGATACAAGGTTTGATCCAGGAAAATCCTGGGAGCTGTGGTACCTTGTCCTGTAGTTCTCTGAGGAGAAATGAAACTGGCTGTCCGTGTAGATTTCCAGATGAAGTGGTGAGGGGTGTATTGATGTCAGCATGGGCATCAACCCAGATCACACCAAGGTCTGGGCAGTGGCGGGCATGGCCACTGATGGTACCGATTGCCAGGCTGTGGTCGCCTCCCACCGTGACGCAGCTGTAGCCACCCGCCACGGCTCGGCTCACCACCTCCGCCAGCTCCTGGTTGGCCAGGCCCACCGAGCGAGGGTTTACTATCAAGTTGTTATAGAGGTCATCTTTGGGAACTGGAGTAAAATTCAAATCTCCGAAGTCTTTAAGGTGGCAGCCCAGATCCGAGAGCCTTTTCATCAAGCCAGCTTCTCTTACAGCAGCGGGACCATATTCCACTCCTTTTCTCTTCTGTCCCTGGGAGAATGGGGCTCCAATGACAGCCACGGAGTGGACAGACTTCTTCCGGACGGAGTGCACTTGCGTCCGGAGGAGACGCGAGAGGTGGCTCCTCAGGGACATGATGGGCAGCGCGGGAGGTAGCAGACCCAGAAGCCTGCTGCGTGCGGATCGCCTACTGCAATTATTTTCATATTAATTTGAAGTTTCTAGGCTGGCGGTAAAGGAGCTACAGCCATGCTCTGTAATAAGGCTTTTCCTTCTCTGTCTCTTACCCTTCTTGACTTCTCTTTCTAAAGTCTTCGGTATCTAGCACATTGAGAGAGGAAAGGAAGAGTGGGATCCTGAGGAGTTCTGTGAGAAGGGAGTTAAATTGAGAAGCACTGTGATGGGATCAGGGAGAAAAGTATTGCAGAGAAAAGGAACTTTTCCTCTATGTAGAGTATGTTGCAGCTGATAAACTGTAGGGGCAGTTTTGGAGTCATTCCAGATGTTTGAGGTGGAAAAAGTATTATTGGAAGCTCTATCTACCAAACTGAACTTTTGTATTTTGGTTAGATGTAAAGGTTCTGGTATGTTTGTTTTAAAAAATCATTTGTGTCAGTTCAGTTTTTAAATATTAGACATTAATTCTAAAAATTGTTAAAGATTGCTGATTAATGAGAAAGCTCTACTGTGTTACTGATTGAAGTTCCTCCCTCTTACAAGACATTTGCCTGAGAGGAACTTTTGATTTGTTGGATTTAGGATTCAACTCCTTGTACAGTCCTTGTTAAAGCCACAGTTTTTAACCTTTTTGACACTGTGAAGTAATCACGACTCCAGAAGTAAAGGAAATAAGATTAACAGTAAATAGAATTAAGGATTGAGTCATGCTTTAGTTGAAAGTAAAGGCTTTTTTTTTCTTTGTTGGAGGGAAGTGTCCTCCCATTTAAAATCTTGTTTATGTCAGTTGAAGCTGCCAATGTTGATGGGATAGCAGTCTAAACAAGTACTATCTATTTTGAATGGAGTTCAGTATTAATAACAAATAACTTGATCTTTTTTTGAAAAAAAAATTTTTTTTGACTGTGTAGTACACAAACGTGGGAAAAAGTTCCTAAATCCAGGAAGTGCACAGGGAGGAGTTAGGCACCCTCTCACTTCGTCCTCGTATTTTCCAAGTCGTCTTCTCAGAAGCAATCACTGTTCAACAGCGCCTTGTGTATATTGTACAGATCTGTGCACACACAGTCCAGGATATATTCTTTTCTCTATGAAATCAGATTTTAATGTTTGCTTTTGCTATTGCATGAATGTTTCTTTGTCTTTTTAATGTCCCTCATGGAGAAAGGGCAGAAAGGTAGCACTTATTAAGAGTTGACTTGAGGAGGGAATTCTTTGGCTGTTCGGCGGTTAGAACTCCGTGCTCTCACTGCCAGGTCTCCGAGTTCATTGCTGATTGGGAAGCTAAGATCCCGCAACTGTGAGGCTTGACCAAAAAGACCAAAAAGAGCTGAGGTGAGGAAAGGAAAAAGTTGCATAATGAACTGTGTAACCATGTGTTTACAGTGTTATGGTGATTTTTACTCTAATGCTCCGTAAGATTGATTTACAGAGTCAGAAAGTTTAGGACATTTTTTATATATGTATCCTTTATAGTTGACATATAATCATTGATATATATTAGATATATATAGTTGATACATGTATTATTTATAGTTGATTAAATGTGGTATTAATGATCATCTATATAAAATGTCACTTTGTCATCAGGAGCACACTCCCTGTCCTACAATTATGAATATGATTTTTTCATAGGGAAAAAATGCATAGCTCAAAAAATATATTAGAACTAGAAAGATCTTAGCAATTACTTAGTTCAGTTCCCTGACATTAAGGGTGAGTAAATAGCACCTGAGCTTTGATTTCAGTATTTTTCTTTGGACACTGTCTTTAAGAGAGAGGAATGCCTGTGTAGTAAATGCATCATTATTGAAGTAATCTAACTACAAAGGACTTTATAACAAGATGCTGATTTCTACGACAGAGTATAATTGAGAATGGACAAAATGTTGAGCAGTATTTGTGATTCTTTCAGGAAAATCTCAAATGCATTCTGGAGGGGAGATGCCTTCTTTGCCATCAGACAGCCACTCTGCAAAACCTGCAGCCCCACCTAGGAAATCATCTCAGCCAGATGTCTGTGCCTCTCCTCAAGAAAAGCCACTCAGGACTCTAGCTCACCAAGCTGAGGAAGAGACAGAGGATGGTGGACTCTTTATTCCAATGGGTAGGCTTTCTTTTCTTTTCTTTTAATTAAAAAGCCCCCCTCTTTATTGAACTATAATAGGCCGAAAACTGCAAATATTTCAAGATACCCAAGTTCACTGAGCTTTCAAAGGTTGAATACACCCATGTAACCAGAAACCAGATCAAGAAATAGAGTATTACCAGTACCCAGAAGTCCTTCCTTTCAGTTATCACTGACACCTCACGCGTGGGTAACATTATCTTGACTTCAAAGCAGCATAGATTAGTTCCCCTGTTTTGTACATTATATGAATGGAATCTTATGAATGTATGTTTTTTGACTGCCTTTTCCATTCAACATTATGTTTAAATGAAATTGGTCCACATTGTTGCATGTGCTTGCATTTTCATTGCTGTATAGTATTCCATTGTTAGAATATTCTACATTTTCTTTATTCATTCAGCTCTTCAAAAAAAATTTTTTTCTTTCTTTCTTTATGGTTGCACTGCGTCTTTGCTGGTGTTCAGGCTTCCTCTAGTTTTTGTCAGAGGCGGCTGCTCTTCATTGTGAGCTTCTCACTGTGGTGGCTTCTCGTGTGGCGGGGCACAGGCTCTAGGTGTGTGGGCTTAGTTGTCCACCGGACATGGAATCTTCCCAGACCAGGGATCCAACTTGTGTCCCCGGCATTGGCAGGTGGATTCCTATCCACTGTACCACGAGGGACGCCCCCTATTCATTCAACTCTTAATGAGTATTTGAATAGTTTCCAGTTGTAGGCTACTCTGATTGGTGCTGCTGTGAACATTGTACTAGAAATCTTTTGGTAAACATTGGTGCCTAATATTTGTTGGGTGGAACTGCTAGGTCATAGAATTAGGCCTCCTAAAAAAAGAGAAAAAGAATTAGGCCTCCTTCAAGTTTTTTTGAAATATATTTTGTGAAATATAACATATACAGACAAATGAGTAAAGACTTCTTTATTTAGCATAACAAACAGTTTTAAAGTGAACACTTCTGATTTCTTTTTCTTGTTACAAGTAATAGACCTCCATTGCTGTGTAAATTAGAAGCTGTAATAGTAGATATCCATGTCTTGTTTCTGAACTTGGGTGAAGGTGTTTAGTATTCCTATTTATGTGTAATGATAGTGATAAGCTTTTTATGGATATATTATTGTATCAGATTACAGAAAATTTTTCCTGGTTTTCTGAGCATTTTATCCCATATTGAATTGTGTTAAATGCTCTTTAAAACGGAGAAGGCAATGGCACCCCACTCCAATACTCTTGCCTGGAAAATCCCATGGACGGAGGAGCCTGATAGGCTACAGTCCATGGGGTCGCTAAAAGTCGGACACGACTGAGCGACTTCACTTTCACTTTTCACTTTCATGCATTGGAGAAGGAAATGGCAACCCACTCCAGTGTTCTTGCCTGGAGAATCCCAGGGATGGGAGCCTGGTGGGCTGCCGTCTATGGGGTCGCACAGGGTCGGACACGACTGAAGTGACTTAGCAGCAGCAGCAGCAGCAGCTCTTTAAAAATCTCTGTTAAGATGATCATATGGTTTTTCTCCTTTATTCTGTTTTTTATTTTTGTTGTTGTTTTGGTAGCTGGTCTGCACAGCATGCAGAATCTTATTTCCCTGACCAGGGATCAGACTCTTTCTCCCTACAGTGGAAGTGCAGAATCTTAACCACTGGACTGCCAGGGAATTCCCTCCCTTATTCTGTTAATGTGGAGAGTTACATAGATTCTTTTTAAATGTTGAGGTTTATTGAGATGTAATTTCCTTTTTTTAACTAAAAATTTATCTTTAATTTTTTAAATTTTTGGCTGTGCTGGGTCTTCTTTGCTACTCTCGGATTTTCTTTTTGTTGAGGCGTGAGGGCTTCTCACTGTGGTGGCTTCTCTTCTGTTGTGGAGCACAGGCTCCAGGCACTTGAGCTTCAGTAGTTGAGGTCGGCGGGCTCTAGAGCATGGGCTCAGTAGTTGTGGTACAAAGGCTTAGTTGCTTCATGGCTTGTGGAATCTTCCCAGACCAGGGATCAAACCCATGTCCCCCACACTGACAGGTGGATTCTTAACCATTGGACCACTAGGGAAGTCTGAAGTAGGAATTCAATACAATAAAATTTTTTCAGTGAGTTTTGAGAAGTATATATATTTGTGTAACTACTACTACAGTCAATATATGGAACATTTCTCTCACTCCAAAAGTTCCTTCATCCCCCTTTGCAGTCCTTCATTCTTAGCCTTTGGGAACCCCTGATCTCAATTTTTTTCTTATAATCTTGTGTTTTCTACAATGTTATACATTGGAGAAGAAAATGGCAATCCATTCCAGTATTCTTACCTGGAAAATCCCATAGAGACATGAGCCTGGTGGGCTACAGTCTATGGGGTCATAAAGAGTTGACATGACTGAAGTGACTTAGCACACACAGTGGTATGTATAGATGTTATATAGTGTGTATGGAACCTTTTGCATCTGGTATCTTTTTGAATTTTTATTGAAGTATAGTTGATTTATAGTACTGTGTGCATCTGGTATCTTTCACTTTTGTGTAATGCTTTTGAGGTTAATTCATGTTTGTTCTTCTTCATCACTGAGTAGTATTCTATTGCATAGGTGTACCACAGTTTATCTGTTCATCAGTTGATGGACATTTTGGTTCTTTCTCGTTTTTACTTGTTACAATTAAAGCTACTGTAAACCTTCACATACAGTTCTTTGATAGAAATAAGTTTTTGTTTTTCTTGGGGAAATGACTGAGTGACTTTGCTGGGTCTTACAATGAGTCTATGTTTAACTTTATATGAACCTGCTAAATTGTTTTCCAGAGTAGCTGTACCATTTTACAGTCCCAACAGGAATGTATGAGATTTACAGTTGGTCCACATCCTTGTGAGCAGTTAACAGACTTTTTAATTCTGTCTTTTCTACTGGGTGTATTTCCTTATGGTTTAACTTGCAGTTTCCCAATGAATAATGATAGAAAGCATATTTTCATGTATTTATTGGCCATTTGTAGATACTTTTTGGTGAAATGTTTGTTTATTATTCTGTTGTTTGCCAATATTCCATTTGTAATTACTACATATTTTGCACAAGATACTTTGAAACTATGCATATATTCTTATTTCTCCTCAAACTTAACCCCCCCCCTAGTTTTAGCTGCTATTGATCACCTGCAGCAGTTACTGTGTTGTTCTAAAGGTGATTTTTATTTCTGTCATTCCTTTTACATTTAATAATTGCAATTTTTCTGTAAAGAAGAACAGCCTCTTCTCCCTCATTTATTTATTCAGTTTTTATATGAGTGTGGACTCATGCATATTTGTTTCATTATTTGAATTACAGTGCCATTTATCATGATTTATTTTGCCTGAATTGTTAAGAGTGTTAGCCATGGGGAGCTACTTCAGGTTTTACTTTTATGGCTTATGCTTTCCTATTGTGTCAAGGAACATTTGCTTAATCCAAGGCTATGAAGGCTTCTTTCCTGTTTTCTTCTAGAAGTTGTAGTTTTACACATTGCATTCAGGTGTATATGCTCCATTTTGAGTTAATTTTTATATAATGTGTGAGGTATATTTGAGATTCTTTTTTTGCTTATGGATGTCCAATTGTTTCAGCACTATTTGTTGAAAAGATTTCTTTCCCCATTAAATTACTTCTGCATCTATGTGAAAAAGTCATTTGGCAATTTTGTGTGAGTCTTTCCTGGACTCTCTGTTCTATTCTGTTGATCTATGTATTAATATTTAAGCTTTCACCAATATCACACAGTCTTGAAATCAGGTAGTCATAAATCTTCCAACCTTTTTTTTTTTTTAATACATTAGGCTATTCTAGGTACTTTGCATTTCCATATAAATTTTAGAATTGACTTGTCATTTTCTTCAAAAATATTCTCTAGGCTATTGATTGATAATGAATCTATGAATCCATTTGGGAAAATTGCCATTTTTTTGGCCATACTCTGGGTCATGCAGGATCTTAGTTCCCCGACCAGGGATTGAATCTGTGCCTTCTGCATTGAGAACACAGAGTCTTAATCACTGGACCACCAGGAAGTGCTAGGAAAGTTGCCATCCTAACAATACTGAGTCGACTAATCCGTGAATAAGTTATCACTGTAGTGAGAGTGGTCATCTTTTCCTTTGTTCCTGATCTCTTACAGGAAATGCACTCAGTTTTCACCACTAAGCTGTAGGACGTTGGTCTATAGCTATTGTTCATCAGACTGAGGAAGTTCTCTACTATTCCTGGTTGCGGAGAGTTTTTATCATGACTTGATGTTGGATTTTATGAAAAGTTTTTTCTGCATCTCTTGAGATTATCTTTTGTTTTAGTCTGTTGATGTGAATTATCTTGATTGATTTTCAAATTTCAAAGCATTTTTGCATGACAGGGAGAAATCAACTCTTGATCATGATATAGGTGTTTTTTTTTTTAATTGCAGGATTTGATTTGCTAATATTTTGTTAAGGATTTATGTGTCTGGTCTGTATTCTTGTAATGTCTTTGGTTTTGGTATTAGGGTAATGCTGACCTCATACAATGAGTTGGAAAGTGTTCTTTCCTCTTCTGTGTGTTTTTTTGTTTTTGTTTGTTTTTTGAAGAGTTTGTGAATTGGTTTTATTTCTTCTTTAAATGTTTTATTGAATGCACCAATGAAGCCATCTGGACCAGGAGTTTTCTTTGTAGGATGCTTTTAACTATGAATTCAATTTCTTTAACAGATAAAGGGCTATTTAATTATATATTTGTTCTTGAATGAGCTTTGACAGTTGGTGTCTTTCAAGGTATTTGTTCCATCTAAGTTGTTGAATTTATTGGTACAAAGTTTTTCATAATATTACTTTGTCGTCTTTATTTTGTTTAAGGTTTATTTATTTCTTTATTTTCTGGCAGTGCTGGGTCTTTGTTGCTGCTTTTGAGTTTTCTGTAGTTGCAGTGAGCAGGGGCTCCTCTAGATGTGGTGCTTGGGCTCCTCATTGCAGTGGCTTCTCTTGTGGAGCACGGGCCCCAGGCGGGTGCATGGACTTCAGAAGTTGCAGTGCGTGGGCGCAGTGGTTGCAGCTCACAGGCCCCAGGGCATGGGCTCAGTCATTGTGGCTCATGGGCTTGTTGCCGAGGCATGTGGGATCTTCCTGGACCAGGGATCAAATTTGTGTCCCCTGCGTTGGCAGGCACATGCTTAACCACTTTTGTTGTCTTTTTAATGTCTGCAGGATCTATGATGGTATCTGTTCTTTTATTCCTGATGCTGTTAATTTATATCTTTCTCTTAATCACTCTATCTAGAAGTTTTTCAAAGAACAAGGTTTTGGTTTCATTAATTTCTCTACTTTTCTGTTTTTTATTTCACTGGTTTTTGCTGTTGTCTACTATTTTATTGTTTCCTTATTTTGGGTTTAATTTGGTCTTTTTCTAGTTTCATAAAGTGGTAGCTTAGGTCACTGATTTGAAACTTTTCTAATACTACTACAGGATGTATCAGTTTTCCTTTTAAACAACAGAAATTTATTTTCTCACAGTTCTGGAGCCTGGGAAGTCCAGTATTAGGTGCTGGTAAATTCAGTTTTCTTGAGAACTTTCTTCTTTTGACAGCTGCCTTCTCGTTATAACTTCACACCACCTTTTCCTTGGTGCATGTGTGTGAGAGAGGGAGTGAGCTTTCTGATATCACTTCTTATAAGGACACTCATCCTGTGGGATCATAGATTCCCACTCATTTAACTTGTGGACTCATTTAACTTTAATTACTTCCTTAGAAGACACATTTCCAAATATAGCCATACTGGGGGTAAGGCTTTCAGAGTATGAGTTTTGTGGGGGACACACACATTCGAATTTTCTGTACAGGATTGGAGACAGGGAAGCCTGGCATGCTGCAGTCCATGAGCTTGTAGAGTCGGACACAACTGAGCGACTGAACTGAACTAAACTGGAGTACTATTCTGTGTTGTTTTAGAACCTGATTTTGTTAAAGTAATTTTTATAGTTACAGAGTACCATAAGGCTTATAATAGTAAAACAAAAATCCACTGGGACTTTTTAGGAGTGTGTTCTTTCATTTTCAAATATTTGAAGACTTTCCAGTTATTTTTTTGTTACTGATTTCTAATTTAATTCCCTTGAATTCACATTGCACTTTGTATGATTTTAGTACTTTTATATTTATTGAGGTTAATTTTGTGGCCCCAATATAATGTTCATTGGTAGCTCCTCCCTATGTATCTGAGAAGAATATGTTTTCTTTTGTTTTGAGATACACTGTTTTATAAATGTCATTAGGTCAAGTTGATTGATAGCACTGTTCAGGTCTTCTCTATTTTTACTGATTTTCTTTTGGTCTATTCTGACAGTTATTGAGAAAGGCATATTGAAGTCTCCAACTTTAATTGTATATTTGTCTATATTTCCTTTCAGTTTTGTCAGTTTTAGCTCTACATGTTTTATTTATTTATATTAATTTTTTTTAAACTTATTTATCATGTTTTGGCCATACCGCATGGCATTTAGGATCTTAGTTCCTGTACCCCCTGCTCTAGAAGTGCAGTCTTAACCACTGGACCACCAGGGAAGTTCCTAGCTCTCATATTTTATTTTTTTAAATTAATTTATTTTAATTGGAGGATAATTACTTAACAGTATTGTGATGATTTTTGCCATACATCAACCAACATGAATCAGTCACAGTTTACATGTGTCCCCCATTCTGAAACCCCCTCCCTCTCCTCCCTCCGCACCCTATCCCTCTGGGTTGTCCCAGAGTACTGGCTTTGGGTGCCCTGCTTCATGCATTGAACTTGCACTGGTCATCTGTTTTACATATGGTAATATACATGTTTCAGTGCTATTCTCTTGAATTATGCCACCCTTACCCTCTCCCACTGAGTCCGAAAGTCTGTTCTTTGTATCTGTGTCTCCTATGCTGCCCTGCATGTAGGATCCTACTATTTTTCTAAGTTCTGTATATATGCTTTAATATACAGTATTTGTCTTTCTTTTTCTCATTTACTTCATTCATTATATATAATAGGCTCCAGTTTCACTCACCTCATTAGGACTGACTCAAATGCATCCCTTTTTATAGCTGAGTAATATTCCATGGTGTGTATATACAACAGCTTCCTTCTCCATTCATCTGCCAGTGGACATCTAGGTTGCTTCCATGTCCTAACTATTGTAAATGATACTGCAGTGAACATTGGGGTACATGTGTCTTTTTCAATTCTGGTTTCCTCTGGGTGTATGCCCAGCAGTGGGATTGTGGGGTCCAATGGCAGTTCTGTTTCCAGTTTTTTAAGGAATCTGGACCGGCTACAATGTCTCCTGCCCCTGGGCGGGTGGATGTGCCAGGGCCCCCAGTGGGGAAGGGCGGGGTTGCCCCCTTGTTCTTCCGCGCCTCCATGGTGGCTCACAGCGCGCTCATGCACCGAGTGTGGGCGGTCGGCCGTCCTGCCGGGGGCGGGGCAGGTCCCGTGGGCCCCTGGCATCGCCTTCCTTACCCCTTCCTCACCTTGTGGGTTTCTGCCGCGGCCACATGGGGTGTGTTGCTCCACACCCCGCGTCCTGCACGCCCGGCCCTTTGTGTTCCCCTAGGGCTTCCCTGATAGCTCAGCTGGTAAAGAAGCTGCCTTCACTGCAGGAGACCCCGGTTGGATTCCTGAGTCGGGAAGATCCACTGCAGAAGGGATAGGATACCCACCTCAGTATTCTTGAACGTCCTTTGTGGCTCATTTGGTAAAGAATCCTTCTGCAATGCGAGAGACCTGGGTTTGATCCCTGGGTTGGGAAGATCTCCTGGAGAAGGGGAAGGCTACCCACTCCAGTATTCTGGCCTGGAGAATTCCATGGGGTCATAGGGAGTCGGATATGACGGAGTGACTTTAACTTCCACTTTCCACACTATTCTCTGTAGTGGCTGTACCAGTTTGCATTCTCACCAACTTTGTAAGATTCCCTTTCTCCACACCCTCTCCAGCATTTATTTTCTGTAGACTTTTTGAAGATGGCCATTCTGACTGTGGCTCAGATCATGAACTATTTATTGCCAAGTTCAGACTTAAATTGAAGAAAAGTGGGGAAAACCATTAGACCATTCAGGTATGACCTAAATCAAATCCCTTATGATTATACAGTGGAAGTGAGAAATAGATTTAAGGGACTAGATCTGATAGAGTGCCTGATGAACTATGGATGGAGGTTTGTGACATTGTTCAGGAGACAGGGATTAAGACCATCCCCAAGAAAAAGAAATGCAAAAAAGCAAAATGGCTGTCTGAGGAGGCCTTACAAATAGCTGTGAAAAGAAGAGACTCGAAAAGCAAAGGAGAAAAGGAAAGATATACCATTTGAATGCACAGTTCCAAAGAATAGCAAGGAGAGATAAGAAAGCCTTCCTCAGTGATCAGTGCAAAGAAATAGAGGAAAACAATAGAATGGGAAAGACTAGAGATCTCTTCAAGAAAATTAGAGATACCAAGGGAACATTTCATGCAAAATGGGCTCAATAAAGGACAGAAATGGAATGGACCTAATAGAAGCAGAAGATATTTAGAAGAGGTGGCAAGAAGACACAGAAGAACTGTACAAAAAAGATCTTCATGATCCAGATACTCACGATGGTGTGATCACTCACCTAGAGCCAGACATCCTGGAATGTGCAGTCAAGTGGGCCTCAGGAAGCTTCACTACGAACAAAGCTAGTGGAGGTGATGGAATTCCAGTTGAGCTATTTCAAATCCTAGAGGATGATGCTGTGAATGTGCTGCACTCAATATGCCAGCAAATTTGGAAAAGTCAGCAGTGGCCACAGGACTGGAAAAGGTCCGTTTTCATTCCAATCCCAAAGAAAGGCAATGCCAAAGAATGCTCAAACTACCACACAATTGCAGTCATCTCACACGCTAGTAAAGTAATGCTCAAAATTCTCCAAGCCAGGCTTCAGCAATACATGAACTGTGAACTTCCAGATGTTCCAGCTGGTTTTAGAAAAGGCAGAGGAATCAGAGATCAAATTGCCAACATCCACTGGATCATAAAAAAAGCAAGAGAATTCCATAAAAACATGAATTTCTGCTTTATTGACTACACCAAAGCCTTTGACTGTGTGGATCACAATAAACTGTGGAAACTTCTGAAAGAGATGGGAATACCTGACCACCTGACCTGCCTCTTGAGAAAGCTGTATGTAGGTCAGGAAACAACAGTTAGAACTGGACATGGAACAGCAGACTGGTTCCAAATAGGAAAAGGAGTACATCAAGGCTGTGTATTGTCACCCTGCTTATTTAACTTATATGCAGAGTACATCATGAGAAATGCTGGGCTGGAAGAAGCACAAGCTGAAATCAAGATTGCTGGGAGAAATATCAATAATCTCACATATGCAGATAACACACCCTTATGGCAGAAAGTGAAGAACTAATGAGCCTCTTGATGAAAGTGAAAGAGGAGTGAAAAAGTTGGCTTAAAGATCATCATTCAGAAAACTAAGATCATGGCATCTGGTCCCATCACTTCATGGGAAATAGATGGGGAAACAGTGGAAATTGGCAGACTTTATTTTTTTGGGCTCCAGAATCACTGCAGATGGTGATTGCAGTCATGAAATTAAAAGACACTTACTCCTTGGAAGGAAAGTTATGACCAACCTAGATAGCATATTAAAAAGCAGAGACATTACTTTGCCAACAAAGGTCAGTCTGGTCAAGGTTATGGTTTTTCCAGTAGTCATGTATGGATATGAGAGTTGGACTATAAAGAAAGCTGAGTGCCGAAGAATTGATGCTTTTGAACTGTGGTGTTGGAGAAGACTCTTGAGAGTCTCTTGGACTGCAAGGAGATCAAACCAGTCCATCCTAAAGGAGATCAGTCCTGGGTGTTCATTGGAAGGATTGATATTGAAGCTGAAACTCCAGTACTTTGACCACCTGATTTGAAGAGCTGACTCATTGGAAAAGACCCTGATGCTGGGAAAGATTGAGGGCAGGAGGAGAAGAGGATGACAGAAGATGAGATGGTTGGATGGCATCACTGACTCAATGGGCATGAGTTTGGGTAAACTCTGGGAGTTGGTGATGGACAGGGAGGCTTGGCGTGCTGTGGTTTTTGGGGTCACAGAGAGTTGGATGTGACTGAGCAACTGCACTGAACTGAACTCATTCTGACTGGCATGAGATGATAACTTCATTGTAGTTTTGATTTGCATTTCTCTAATAATGAGTGAAGTTGAGCATCATTTCATGTGTTTATTAGCCATCTGTAAATCTCTTTTGGAGAAATGTCTGTGCAGTTCTTTCGCCCACTTTTTTATTGGGTTGTTTGTTTTTCCGATATTGAGCTGCATGAGGTGCTTGTATATTTTGGGGATTATTAATTCCCCTGGTGGCTCAGATGGTAAAGCGTCTGTCTACAATGCAGTAGACTCGGGTCCAGTCCCTGGGTTGGGAGGATCTCCTGGAGAAGGAAATGGCAACCCACTCCAGTATTTTGCCTGGTAAGTCCCATAGATGGAGGAACCTGGTGGACTACAGTCCATGGAGTCGCAAAGAGTTGGACCCGACTGTGCGACTTCACTTTCATTTTCACTTTCTTTGTCAGTTTTTCTGTTTGCTGTTATTTTCTCCCATTCTGAAGGCTGTCTTTTCACCTTGGTTATAGTTTCCTTCCTTGTGCAAAAGCTTTAAAGTTTAATTAGGTTCCGTTTATTTATTTTTGTTTTTATTTCTATTACTCTGCAAGGTGGGTCATAGAGGATCTTGCAGTGATTTATGTCAGGGAATGTTCTGCCTGTGTTTTCCTCTAAGAGATTTATAGTTTCTGGTCTTTCATTTAGGTCTTTAATCCATTTTGAGTTTATTTTTGTGTATGGCGTTAGAAAGTGTAATAGTTTCATTGTTTTATATGTAGTTGATCAGTTTTCCCAGCACCACTTGGTGAAGAGACTGTCTTTTCTCCATTGTATATTTTTGTCTCCTTTGTCAAAGATAAGGTGTCCATAGGTGCATGGATTTATCTCTGGAGTTTTTATTTTGTTCTGTTGATCTATATTTCTGTCTTTGTGCCAGTACCATACTTTCTTGATTACTGTAGATTTGTAGTATAGTCTGAAGTCAGGAAGGTTGATTCCTCCAGTTCATTCTTCTTTCTCAAGATTGCTTTGGCTATTTGAGGTCTTTTGTGTTCCATACAATTGTGAAATTATTTGTTCTAGTTCTGTGAAAAATACTGCTGGTAGTTTGATAGGGATTGTGTTGAATCTATAGATTGCTTTGGGTAGTATACTCATTTTCACTGTATTGATTCTTCCAACCCAAGACATGGTGTATTTCTCCATCTATTTGTGTCATCTTTGATTTCTTTCATCAGTGTTTTATAGTTTTTTATATACAAGTCTTTTGTTTCTTTAGGTGAATTTATTCCTAAATATTTTATTCTTTCTGTTGCAATGGTGAATGGGATTGTTTCCTTAATTTCTCTTTCTGATTTTTCATTGTTAGTGTATAGGAATGCAGTGGATTTCTGTGTATTAATTTTATATCCTGCAATTTTACTATATTCATTGATTAGCTCTAGTAATTTTCTGGTGGCATCTTTAGGGTTTTCTATGTAGAGAATCATGTCATTTGCACGCTGAGAGTTTTACTTCTTTTGCAGTCTGGGTTCTTTTTATTTATTTTTCTTCTCTGATTGCTGTGGCTAATCAAAAAACCTCCAGCAAAAAAAAGCCCAGGACCAGATGGCTTCACAGATAGCTCTACTCTTTGGTAGAGTTTGGTGAACTCTACCAAAAATTTAGAGAAGAGCTAACACCTATCCTACTCAAAGTCTTCAAAAAAATTGCAGAAGGAGATCCCCAAACTCATTCTATGAGGCCAACAATACCCTGATACCAAAACCAGACAAAGATGCCACAAAATAAAGAAAACTACAAGCCAGTATCACTGATGAACATAGATACAAAAGTTCTCAATGATATTCTGGCAAATAGAATCCAACAACGTATTAAAAAGACCATGCATTGTATATTATCTATGGTGAAACAGATCACTAGCCCAGGTGGGATGCATGAGACAAGTGCTCGGGCCTGGTGCACTGGGAAGACCCAGAGGAATCGGGTGGAGAGGGAGGTGGGAGGGGGGATCGGGATGGGGAATACATGTAACTCTATGGCTGATTCATATCAATGTATGACAAAACCCACTGAAATGTTGTGAAGTAATTAGCCTCCAACTAATAAAAAAAAAAAATGTTATACATAAAAAAAATAAAAAAATAAAAAAAATTAAAAGACCATGCATTATGACCAAGTGGGCTTTATTCCAGGGATGCAGGGATTCTTCAGTATTCGCAAATCAGTCAATGTGATATACCATGTTAGCAAATTGAAAGATAAAAACCATATGATTACTGAATAGATGCAGAGAAAGCCTTTCACGAAATTCAACACCCATTTATGATAAAAACGCTCCAGAAAGTAGGCATAGAAGGAATATACCTCAACACAATAAAAGCCATATTTGACAAACTCACAACAAACATCCTCAGTGGAGAAAAATTGAAAGCATTTCCTCTAAAATCAGAAACAAGACAAGGGTGCCCACTCTTACCACTACTATTCAATATAGCTTTCATATTTTAAAACTCTGTTTTCATGTACATATGCCTAATAACATACATTGATTGTTTTGGGTGTTTTTTTAGTATGCATTTATTTGGCTGCACCCAAGTCTTAGTTGAGACATGCAGGATCTTTAATTGTGGCATGCGAACTCTGAGTTGCTGCACTGTGGGTTCTAGTTCTCTGACCAGGGACTGAACCCATTCCCTGTATTGGGAGGACAGAGTCTTAGCCATTGGACCACTAGGAAAGTCCCTACATTGATTGGGTTCTGAAGTTAAAGCAAATTAGCATTTCATGGATAAACCTGTTTGGTCATGATGTATTAGATTTTCTAATATACTGAGGTTTTTGTGTCTTTGTTTATGGAAGATATTGGTTTTAATTTTCTTTTCTTTTTCATGTGTTGGTATTAGAATTATGCTGACCTTATAAAATGAGTTGGGAAATTTTTCATCAGTATGTATTCTCTGGAAGAGTTTATAGAAGACTGGTGTTATTTCTTTCTTAAATGTTTTGTAAGAATTAACCAAGAAAGCTAGCTAGACCTGGAGTTTTGTCAAAAGGCTTTTAAGTTTTGGATTAAATTCTTTAATGGTTATAGGATTATTTAGATTTCCTGTTTCTTTTTGTTTCCATTTTGGTAAGTTGTGTTTTTCAAGGAGTTTATACATTTTCTCTGAATTGTCAAATATGTTGATACAAAGTTGTTTGTAATACTCATTTTGGAATGTCTTTAAGATTTTTATTGAGGTCATCTTTTTATTTCTAATTTTAGTGAAGTCCTCTTTTTGTGTCTTATTTTTTTGTTGATAAGTTTGCTGGCAGTTTATCAGTCTTTTTAAAGAACCAACTTTTTTGCTTTCTTTTTAATTTTTTATTTGGAGTATAGTTGATTAACAGTGTTAATTCAGATGTACAACAAACTGATTCAGTTATACATGTACAAGTATATGTTCTTTTTCAAATTCTTCTCCCATTGAGGTTTTTATGCAATATTGAGCAAAGTTCCTTATGCCATACAGTAGGTCTTTGTTGGTTATCTTTTTTTTTTTTTTTGGTCACACTGTGTATAGAATGTGAGATCTTTGTACCCTGACCAGGGATTGAACCTGTGCCCACTGTAGTGGAAGTGTGGAGTCTTAACTACTGGACCACCAAGGAAGACCCTATCCATTAAAACATTTCTTTTTTTTTTTATTTACTTACTTGACTGCACTGGGTCTTAGTTGTGGCATGTGGAATTTTTTTTTTTTTTCAAGTTTTAATTTTATGTTTGAACATAGCAAGTTAACAGTATTGTAGTAGTTTCAGGTGGACAGCAGAGGAGCTCAGCCATACATACACATATATCCATTCTCCTGTGGCGTCTTTGATCTTTGTTGCAGCATGCAGGATCTTTTAGTGTGGCATGTGGCATGTGGTCAGTTCCCTGACCAGGGATTGAACCAGGGCACCCTGCATGGAGAGTGTGAAGTCTTAGTCGCTGAACTGCCAGGGAAGTCCCCATCCATTTAAAACATAGCAATGTGTACATATCAGTCCCAAATTCCCTAACTATACCTCCCCTCCACCTTTCCCCACTGGTAACCATAAGTTCATGTTCATCTGTATTATTTTGTTTTGTTTTAATTGCACATACAAGAAATGTCATAAGATGTTTGTCTTTCTTTGTCTGGTTTGCTTCACTCAGTTTGACACTGTCTAGTTCCACCCTTATTGCTGCAAATGGCATTATTTCATTTTTTTGTAATGGGTGAGTAATATTCCATTGTATGTATGTTCCATATCTTCCTTATTCATTCGTCTGTCATGGACATTTAGGTTGCTTCCATGTCTTGGCTTTTGTAAACAGTGCTGCAATGGAAATTGGGGTGTATGAATCCTTTTGGACCATGTTTCCCTCTGTATATATGCCCAAGAGTGGGATCACATTGGGAGGCAGATTCTTTAACTACCGAGAGAAGTCCAGTTTTGTCTTCTTTTATTTTTCTTTCATATGTTGCTCTATATATTAACAATATACAGTCTTTGAAATTACTATAGTCTATCTTAAATTAGTACTTTTACCACATCAAACAGTGTAAGAACTTTGCAACAATTTTATTCCATATATCTGTTTCTGCCTTTTGTGTTGATACTGTATTTTACTTCTTCATTTGTTTTAAACCCCATGATACTTGTTTTTTTTCTTTTTCGTTGAAGATTTATCTGTTTGTTTTTGGTTGTGCTGGGTCTTCGTTGGTGTGCCGGCTGTTCTCTGGTTATGGCGAGTGGGGACTACTCCACAGTTAGAGTGTGTGGGTTTCTCATTGTGGTGGCTTGTTGAGGGGCACCGACTCTGGGGTCCTCAGGCTTCAGTAGTTGCACTCCCAGGCTCTAGAGCACAGGCTCAATAGTTGTGGCACATGGGTTTGGTTACTCTGAGACATGTGGGATCGTCCCGGACCAGGGATTGAACCTGTATCCCCTGCATTGGCAGTTGGGTTCTCTACCACTGAGTCACCAGGGAAGCTTCTGAAAACCAGTGGGTTTTCACTTTTTATCTCTTTAAGATTGTAGAGTTACTTGAATCTGAGATTTGATATTTTTTCAGTTAAAAAAATCCTTGTCAGTATTTTTAAAATATCATTTCTATCCTCCTTTTCTTCTGGTATTCCAGTTATACATATGTTAGATTTTTTTCACCATGTCCTGTATATATTTGTTTTTCTCTATATTCTTTTCTTTTTTCCTTCATGCATCAGTTTCTGGTGTTCTGTAGTCTAGTTCGCTAGTTCTTTGTTTTACTGTGTCTACTATATTTAATTTTTCATGCCAATTTAGCACTGGATTCTGTGTTTCTGGTGAAACTCTCCATCTTTCCTTTATTTTCTTGAATGTATTAATCATAATTATTTAAAAATCCCTTTTCCTGCATCTGACTCACCCACAGTTCGTTCTTGTTTTTACTGTCACCTGTCACCCTCCTCCACCCCCTGGTGTTTTGGCCTTTTGGTTCTGTTTTTACTATGCTGTAATTTTCAATTGGATAGTGGACAATGTGGCTGAAAAATTCTAGAGGCTTTGGTGTTGTTATCTTTCTCCAGAGATGATTATGTTTTCCTCAAGCAGGCAGCTAATTTTGGAGGGTGAATAAAATTCAGCCTAGTGTTTGTTTTATGCTATATTAAGACTTCTTTGTTTCAACTTTCTACTTAGTTCTAGATGGTGCCCTGTATTTCTAGTGGGTGGCTCCTCTGGGGTTTCATCACTTAGTCCAGTAAGAGTGCTGCCTTCAGCTTGGATTCTCCTTGTGTGATTCCCTTTTCTGAAGGATGACAGCGCCTTAAATCATGTGTGTAGGGGTTGTTATCCAGTGCCTTCAGACGTTGTATATATTTTATTCTGCTTTAATGTGATTTTATAGATTTATATAATTCCACAGTTGTTTTTGGCACGAAGGTTTCATCTGATAAAAAATACATTGTTGTGGCCAGAATCAGAAGTCCTGGCTGTGTGACAGGGCTGTTAAGCAGCTTTTTTCATACACCAGAGCAGCCTTGGTGATGCAGGTATTACAGAACCCACCCATATTTTTATTGAAATCATCCACTTTACAGTACATTTACAGTGTAGATTTACTTTCAATTTATTGCTTACCTCATTAAATCTGCTCCTTAGTGAATACCTTGTTTTTTAGCCACATCCCACCTTTTTCATAAAAGGAAAAACTAGATTTCCTTCTTTATTCTAGTCTGATTTTTATGGAGCAGCTTCCTTTTAAAATTTTTTTAATTTCAGTTTTTTAAAAATTCTTAGAGTCAGTGGTATCCCAGTATTTTAAAAGTAAAATAAAAGGTTAGTTCTGAAACAGAGTAAGAAGTAATTGGATTATCTGTTCTTTCTTGGATTGTCTGTGCAGTGTATTGGAATGTATTAAATTTTCCTTATAGACTCACATTCTCTGTTAAACTCAGCCTTAAAACCAGAAATCAGAGGAGAAATATGTGTGATGTGATTTAGGAGGATAGAGTTGATTGGGATGGTTTTACCCCACATTCATTACTTCGATTTTTGTAAGATAACTGTTCTAAATGGGAGTTACAGTTAACTCCAATGCTTTTTCCATTAAAAAATATTTTCTGTAGTAAATTTTATTATTTCCATTTTAATCCTGTAATAACTTTCTTCTCAGTTCTTTTAATTTGTTTTCTGATTTGTCTTTATTGTATTTTTATTGGGGTTAATAAATGTTTTTCAGTGTGTATTTTAAAGCAGTATTTCTCAAAATGTGGTCTGAAAACCAGTGCTAGTTGAGAACTGTTTGTTACTGGTTTGAAACAAATAATTCATGGAAACAGAGTAAAACTTTAAAAATTTGGCATTCGTAACATTGTAAAAATTGTAACATTTGACAGTATGGCTATATTCTTATTTTATAAAAATATGAGTCTACAGTGGATTCGCCACAGAGAGTTTGAGAAGCACTGTTTTAAAGGATAATGTGATTACTCATCAGCTGTCTATATATAATTTTATAAATTTTTAGCTGCTTCCATTGTAAATTTTCTTTTTTTGGTCTTCTATGAACTTTGGTTACATTTTTTAGGTTAAATTTTGTAGTGAAGATTTTTAGTTATTAGGTTACTTTTTAGCTAATAACATACTTTATTATTTCTAGTATAATAGTAATAGTTTTAACTTGTGTCTTTCAAACTTTTTTCTCCTGAGTTAGTTTTGCAGTTGACAGTGTTACTAAGAACTGATAGGTTATGAATATGAAACTGAATCAAAACTTCCTCAGGTGTCAGAAATCCTTTTCTTGTTCTGCAACTACTGGGCCTTTGTTTAAGTGCTGATGAAATGAGGAGGGAAAGGTGGGTCACAGAAACCAGGAACTGGCTAGATTGGCCTGCATGAGAAAGGATGCAAGAGGGACAGGAAGAGCAAAGAGGAGATTTGAGAGCGGTGAGAGAGAGAGGAGTTTTGGAGTTTATGGAGAAAAGAGATAAATGAGGTGAGAAGAAAGACTTTGGGGAAAAAATACAAAGGTTTTAGAAAGTTTTGTTGTGTATTATGCTACGTGATTCCCCTTTTGCTGCTTTCTCAAATGACCATCAGTAAAGAGCTTTGTCACTTTATCACTTCTGATGCATTCTAGAGTTTTATATTTCTTTTGCATCTATCACTGTGTTGGGATGTACCTCAGGATAGTCCATTTTAGTTTGTTACACAAAAATAAGGTGTGTATGTTTGAATTTTACCTTTCGTGTCTTAAAAATCATTACCAATTTTTTTCTATATTATTAAAAATTCTTTGTAGTCATTTTTAACTTGTCCACTCCACCCCACCCCCCAGGCTCACGTAAAAGGGCCTGAACCCAGTGTTCGGGAGATGTTTCTAACTGACCTTCATGCCAAGGCAGCAACAAAAGCCTCTTGAAAGATGAGGGGGAGGTGGGTGGCATGCATGCATGCATGAAGTCCATTCTCTCCATTCAACATATGGTTATTTTTAATGGCTCAGTTACAGTCCAGTATATGGCTGTACCACTTCACTTAACTGTTCTTTTTTCATACTGCCTGTGCACACAAAAAGTAGTACCTGCCTTTTCAGTAAAGAATGAATAAAAAAAAAAGAATGAATGTTGCTTACTGTCAACCCACAAGCCGCTGTAGCCACAGCACACTCCTCACCCCAAGGGTGTGCGCTGAGGGGAATTCAGGATAGAGAAAAAAGGATATTGGCCGTAGATAATTAAGATGCATAGCTAATAACTCCAGTGAACCGACAACTCTTGCATCTTCCTTTACATAGAAAAGCACTAAAATCATTAACTTGAGATGTCATTTTTTGCAGTTAGCAGTAATCTTTTGATGTTCAATTACATATCTTTTTTTTCCAGCAAAAACTTAAGTATATCCTGGCTTCTCCTTTACCTCTATGGTGCAGCTCCTCAGAACCATCTGAGAGGCTGTCTTCAAGGCTTTAGTCCTCAGTAAGGATAATAAACATAACTTGCAACTTTCAGGTTGTGTGTTTTTCTTCAGTTGGTATTTAGGTGTTTTCCATGTTTTTGCATAAGTAATTGATGTTGAAATAAATAACTTGATTAGTCTTTACATGTGTTGTTTTCAGTTGCTCAGTTGTGTCCAACTCTTTGCGACCCCAGGGACTGCAGCATGCCAGGCTTCCCTGTCCTTCACCATCTCCCAGAGTTTGCTCAATAATTACATATGTAGTTATTTCCTTAAGAAGAATTATTGATAGAATGTTATCAGCATTTACCAAATTCTTCATATATATTCATAAGTGAAGAAGCAGTTGTTTGAAGTTACTAATTTTCATAGAATAAATATTGCCAGAGTGCAGCTTGCAGGTCGTAAAACCTTTTTAAACCAAGAAGATTGTCTTGATGTTAATTTTCTCTAATCCCTTGTTTTATTTCGGTAGTAGACCAAAAAGTTTCAGAGAAATGAGCACCTCATTTTGGTATTGTGTGATAATCTACCTCAAGATTTACGAGAATTCTACAAGCCAGTCTTCAACAGTATGTGAACCACGAACTTGCAGATGTTCAGGCTGGATTTGGAAAAGGCAGAGGAACCAGAGATCAAATTGCCAACATCCGTTGTATCATAAAAAAGCAAGAGAGTTCTAGAAAAACATCTGCTTTATTGACTGCGCCAAAGCTTTTGACTGTATGGATAACAACAAACTATGGGAAATTCTTAAAGAGATGGGAATACTAGACTATTTTACCTGCCTCCTGAGAAATTTGTATGGCGGTCAAGAAGCAACAGTTCGAACTGGACATGGAACAACGGACTGGTTCCAAATGGGGGAAGGAGTATGTCAAGACTAATATTGTCACCCTGCTTATTTAACTTATATGCAGAGTACATCATATGAAATGCTGGGCTGGATGAAGCACAAGCTGGAGTGAAGATTGCTGGGAGAAATATCAATAACCTCAGATATGCAGATGACACACCCTTATGGCAGAAAGTGAAGAAGAAATAAAGAGCCTTTTGATGAAAGTGAAAGAGGAGAGTGAAAAAGTTGGCTTAAAGCTCATCATTCAGAATACTAAGATCATGGCATCCGGTCCCATCACTTCATCATGGCAAATAGATAGGGAAACAATGGAAACAGTGACAGGCTTTATTTTCTTGGTCTCCAAAATCACTGCAGATGGTGACTGCAGCCATGAAATTAAAAGATGCTTTCTCCTTGGAAGAAAAGCTATGACCAACCTAGACAGCATATTAAAAAGCAGAGACATTACTTTGCCAAAAAGGTCCGTCTAGTCAAAGCTGTGATTTTTCCAGTAGTCATGTATGGATGTGAGAGTTGGACCATAAAGAAAGCTGAGCGCTGAAGAATTAATGCTTTTGAACTGTGGTGTTGGAGAAGACTCTTGAGAGTCCCTTGGACTGCAAGGAGATCCAACCAGTCCATCCTAAAGGAGATCAGTCCTGGGTGTTCTTTGGAGGGACTGATGTTGAAACTGAAGCTCCAGTACTTTGGCCACCTGATGTGAAGAGTTGACTCATTGGAAAAGACCCTGATGCTGGGAAAGATTGAAGGCAGGAGGAGAAGGGGATGACAGAGGAGAAGATGGTTGGATGGCGTCACCAACTCGATGGACATGAGTTTCATCAAGCTTTGGGAGTTGGTGATGGACAGGGAAGCCTGGCGTGCTGCAGTCCATGGGGTCGCAAAGAGTTGTGCACGACTGAGCAACTGAACTAAATAATCAAGAGGCTTTTCCTTTTATCTGGTTATATATGTGCTCCTTTCTTGTAGAATAGAGGTACTTCATCTCCTCCCCCCTTTTTATTATGATTCAGAATGGATGTTTTTATTGGTTTACTCCTTGTTTTTCTGTTTTCTAAACTCAGTAATATAATAATAATAATGATAAATTATGTTTATATAATATTTCATGGGTTATAAGGCACTTTGATAGGTATTATTTCACTTAATCTGCATGGCATCACTGATGGGAAGATATCTGTATTTTACAGAAGAAAAAAACTAAGAATCTGTTGCCAAGGTAACCCAGTTAAGTTGTAGATCTGAGACTTAAGCCTTGGATTTCTGATGTATTACCTGGGCAGTATAGAGTAATAATTAAGACAGTTCTAGAGCTAAAGTGCTTGGCCTCGGAACGTGGCTTTGTCATTATTAGCTCTTGGGGAAGTTTCTTAATCTTTCTGCCTCAGTTTCTTCCTCTGTACAGTGGGGAAAAGAATAGTCCCTACCTTGTAAGGTTGTCATGAGGAGTAAGTGAAGTAATGTGTATGAAGTGTGTAGAAGAATGCCTGACCTGATAGGAATATTCAGGGAATGCTGGGTGTTACTACTGTGTTATCACCGCCTCTGCCATTCTCACCACTGTTCCACCATAGGCTTCTTTGGTTTCCAGGACCAGACAGCTGGAAGGTGTTTTTTCTTTCACTGCTGACTTCTTGGGTTGTGTCCTGGGAGCACTTGCCTTGGTATTCTGGTGATGTTCTTGGTTTATTTGCAGAAGAGCATGACAGTGAAGAAAATGAGAAAAGGCGAAAAAAGAAAAAGGGTACCAAGAGGAAAAGAGATGGAAGGGATCAAGAAGAAAGGACTTTGTCTTGTGACCTGAAGCTGGATGACATGCTTGACCGCACCTTAGAGGACGGCGCTAAGCAGCACAACTTGACCGCAGTCAATGTGCGAAACATCCTTCATGTGAGTAGGACCGGGGCAGTAGTGTAATGGGAACACAGCTCTTTCTCAGGAAGCAAGTAGAAATAATTAGGAAGGTTTGCAGTCTTGGTATGTTAATTACTAATTTTATGAGTTCCTGGTGGTAAAATATTCTACATTTCAAGGTAGCTTTCTCTTTGCATTTGGCACAAGTTTGAAATATGAACACACGTGAAAGAGCTTAATTGGGAGGACAAACTGTTCCTCAGCTTCCTTCCACTGATTTGATTGTTTCTTGTTTAGCAGATTCAAAGATAATGGGAGATGATAATGTTCAAGGTGGATTTACTCTTGTGGGTGGATATGTCTGAAAAGATGCCCGGTTAACAGTTTACAGTACTTTGCATTCATAAGCAAATTCTCTTCTTTGCTATGTAGAAGTACAACTGTTTATAAGACTGCTGTTGTTTATTACTGTTTCTCTTAAGCAGATAGTTAACTGGAGAATTTTTTTTTTTATGTGCGCCATTCCTGTTAGTGTCAGCTAACGAGGTTGATGCATTTGCTTACTGCATTGTTGAACGCTGTGTGCTTCTCCAAAATGTGCTTCTTTGCTTTCAGTTGCCTTGCTTTACCCTGATCTGAAGCCGTTTGAGTATCTAGCTCTCATTTATCCTCTACATATATCTAGCAGAGTTATATAGAGATGAGTATTATCTGGATAATACATCTTTGTTTCATAAAGTGAAATTTCCTTTCCCCAGGAAGTAATCACAAATGAACATGTGGTAGCTATGATGAAAGCAGCCATCAGTGAGACGGAAGATATGCCAATGTTTGTGAGTAGTTCTTGTTCTTTGAATGTCATGAGACAGAGCTATCTGTAAATTGGCAAAGTATAGGAAGGAGGTCATTTGGAAGTTTGTAAATAATGTAACAGTTAGGGACAAACTCAGTCACTCCATGATTTTTATTGACTATTTTCTTCTCATTTTCCTTCTTAGGAGCCCAAAATGACACGCTCTAAACTGAAGGAAGTGGTGGAAAAAGGAGTGGTGGGTGTTCTGTTTTTTCTTTGTTGTATATTTAGCTTTGTTAATATTATCTAATTCCAGGTTATTTGTAGGGCAATTATTATGATCTAGGTTTTCCTCCTTAAAGAAATAGTTGTAAAAGGCAAATAGACATGTGGAGATGGAATATATGACATTATTTTTTTTTTTAATTCTTTTTTTTTTCATTTATTTTTATTAGTTGGAGGCTAATTACTTTACAATATTGTAGTGGTTTTGTCATACATTGACATGAATCAGCCATGGATTTACATGTACTCCCCATCCCGAGCACTTCCAAAAAAGCAACTAAAACAAAAATAAACTAATGTCATATTATTGTCATAGTTTATTTTTGTTTTAGTTGCTTTTTTGGAAGTGCTAGGTAGATAACTTTTGGAGTATTTGAAAGCAGTGAGTGAGGACAGTCTTTCTATTTGTGGCGTGAGAGATGTGGCAGAGTGATTAAGGTAGTATATTTCAAATTGCGTTTCAGGGACAGTTTTATCACGACCACCCTAGTATGGGTCCCTCATGAGTGCTTACTGAAAAATGCAGATTTGGGGGCTCACCTCAGACTGAAGAATCGGGACCCATGGGTAGGGCCTGGGAATATGCATTGTTGAATACTAAGGTATGAGAGCCACTTGAAGACTTCTAAAGCATTCTGGTGCAGCAGAGCAAGCTCTTTGATGCTGGGGACTGTGTTTTCTTCTGCTTCACAAGCACGTGTCCGGCTTGTGCTGACCTTTTGTGACAAGGCAGGAGGTAGTCCTGAGGGAGTCCATTCTGTCTCTGATAGTAAGGAAGATTTGCCTCCTGGACCCAAAATACCTATTGTAGTTTTTGTCTGTCTGTCTGATTCTGTTCCTTGCAGCCCTGTAGAGGAAATATCTGCTCCTCTTTCATATAACCTTTCCTTTAGTTGAAGAATACTAGTATATCTTCTTAAAACATTCTTTTCTTGCTAGATGTCCCCCAATTAAAAAAAAATTTTTTTTTTGGCCATGTTTGCACAGCACATAGGATCTTAGTTACCTAACCAGAGATCGAACCTGAGGCCTCTGCATTGGAAGGTGGATTCTTAACCACTGGACCACAAAGGGAAGTCTCATGCATTGGCTTTTTTTGAGAATCACATCATATATATATATATATATATATCTGTATAATTGACTAACTCTGGTTGCATAAAGTGAAATTTCATCTTTGGGAAAGTACAAATGAACATGTGGTAGCTATGATGAAAGCAGCCATCAGTGATACAGAAGTTGTATGAAGTCTGCCTGACATAGAATATAATTAACATTAATTCCATATTTGACTTGGGAAAAAAAAACCCAAGGATATCCAAATCAGGCTTTAGATTATGTTTACCACCCATGTATATTTGCATAGAAGGTGGACATCCCAAGACTGTGGTTTATGTGGGGAGCAAGGTTTAAAGTCCCATTTCTCTTGCTTTTTAATGCTTAATAGACTGACTGCTTCCTGATGGATTTGGCAGTAGGGAAATCTGTTGGTTTAAAAACAAACATGATTGCCTGGGAAATCCCATGGATAGAGGAGCCTGGAGGGCTACAGTCCATGGGGTCACAAAGAGTTGGACATAACCTAGCAACTAAACAACATAAACAAGACTCTGATTTTAAAACTCTTGACTGTAGGCATCCAGTCTAAAAAATCTTTATGCAAGTGTCCTAGGAATCAGGTATAAGAATGTGTATTGAAGCATTTTTTGAAATAATAATAAATTAGAAACAACATAATTGTACATAAATGAAGAAATTGTTGAGTTAGTACATGTCAGTTCTTACCATGCAATACTCTGCAGCAAATAAAAACAGGTTTATAGTGTGGACATGAAAATATTTGTAAGACAAAGTGCTATGGAAAACAAGTTGCATGATAATATTAACAATAATTGCAGTCTCCTATTTACATACATATGGTTTTACATACATATGGAACCTGTTTACATATGTATGGCGTATGTGTGTCTGTGCGTGTCTAGAAAAACATTTGTAATAATGCATATCAAGCTGTTGATGGTTTCCTTTGCCCAAGGCACTAGGATTGGAAGAGGAGGAATGAAAAAAGGGCTTTATATTATTTACTCCATTTACTTCTAGGTTATTTGGTCTTTTTATAATCATGTTTTTGTGGATGACAAGTAATTTTCTTTATCACAGAAAACTTGGAAAATGCAAATATATGATCTCTAATACTGAAAAAAAAAAAAAACAAAAAACATGAGACCATCTATGGACTTGAATCACATTACTCCCTTCACCCTATATTGGGCCTACACAGAGCTAGCTGAATAGCTACAACATAGCAGGGCTGAGAAGATATGGAGGACCTAAGGATTCTTGTAGAGACAAAACCTAATGACCTACTGGAGTTTGTTCATGATGATTTTGTTTGGGTCACCATGAGATGGTCAAGAAATTATACAGTCCAATTATACAGTCTAATGGCATTTTGTCAGGAGATTTTAAAGGATTTAAAGGATTCTTTAAAAAACTTTCCCCCCCACCAACTCTATTCTTTAAAAATTAAGAAAAAGTTAAAAGAATTTTAGAGTGACATTTTGCCATATTTGCTTTATGTGTATATATATCTATTTTTTTTCCTGTACTGTTTTGAAAAGAAGTTGTGTGCAAATTGATACTTTACCCATAAATCCTTCCCTAAGAACTTTCAATGGCTGGCTGTTTGGAAGCATACTTATGGTAGCTTTATGTAATTGATTAAGAAAAATTACAATTTATGTGATTGATTGTTAATTGATACAAATGGCTGCTATTGCCTATAGTATCATAGATTTGTGTACTGTGGTTGTTTACAAATAGTTTTCACATTTATTATTCTATGTGAACCCAAGCTATAATATAAAGTAGGCAAGACAGACACTTTGTTCATTTATGGGTAATACAGATTATTATTAGGTTTAGGGCAGAAATGCTAATGGTGGGAAAAGATTTGTCTCTCCTTTTCTTCTGCCAAGCTCTGACAAATACTTGAGAGTGTAGGTCAGTACCCCTCCATCACTGTAGTTACGTGTGAGTCCCATGGTTCCTTGTGATGGTAGAGAAGTAAAAATGAAAAACAGTCCATTTTAGTTAAGAGAACTTACCTATTTATATTCTTTGTTGGTAGGTAATTCCAACATGGAATATTTCACCAATTAAGAAGGCCAATGAAATTAAGGTAAATTTGGAAGAGGTAATTCTGTTCTTCTCAAGAAAGACTTCATCAGTCTCAAAACCCTTTTATTTGTTAACTTTTTTTGGACCTATATATTTAGTTAAATTTCAGCTTTGGTTTTTTCCATTCTATTACTCTTGGGTTTGACTCTCATGCTAGAAATTAAAAATTGTTTTTTAAAGTTTATTTATTTATTATTTTGTTTTTGGCTGTGCTGGTTCTTTGCTGCGAGGGCTTTTCTTGAGTTGCAGAGAGCGAGGGCTCCTCTCCAGTTGTGGTGCACAGGCTTCTCATTGCAGTGGCTTCTCTGGTTGAGGAGCCCAGGTTCTAGAGCTCGGGCTCAATAGCTGTGGCGCACAGGGTGTGGGATCTTCCTGGATCAGAGATCGAATCTGTGTCTCCTGCATTGATTGGCAGGGGGATTCTTTACCACTGAGCCACAAGGGAAGCGCCTAGAAATTTTTTTTAACTCCTGACTTACTGCTTGCTTTAGCTGCTTATGCTCTTAGGATTTCTTTTTACCTGCTCTGCTTTCTCCCCTTTACTTTCCAAGTACATATGATTCATATTTTCTAATCAATTTATTTTATTTGTTTCTATAATATGTAGCCTCCTCAGTTTGTGGATATCCACCTTGAAGATGATGATTCGTCAGATGAAGAGTACCAGCCAGATGATGAAGAAGAAGATGAGACTGCTGAAGAGGTCAGTGGTTACCTGTGTGAGTGTTAGTTGGTAATATAGAAAATTTTTGTTTCCACAAGGCAGACTGTACTTTGCTTCCTGAGTAATATCACTTGTTCTATATAGAGGGTTGAAACACAGTACTTTTTCAACTTCTTTCTTTACATAAATCTAAGACTGTGACTCCTTTTCGTGTTCCCTTGAGTTTTTTCATGTCTTGTATTATGAAATATAATACACATATAATGTGTAGAACTATGCATAGAATAAAACAAAACTATACAGCTTGAATAACTATAAAGCTAATCTTCATTAAACTTCCTTAAAGTCATTAAATGTAATGTTGCCAGACACCTCTTACCACAATCACTTCTCTTCCCCTACAAATAACTACTATCTTGACTTTTTGGTAGTTACTTCCTTGCTTGACTTGGGTTCCATCCCTGGGTTGGGAAGATCCCCTGGAGAAGGGAAGGACTACCCACTTCAGTATTCTGGCCTGGAGAATTCCATGGACTATACAGCCCATGGGGTCGCAAAGAGTCGGACACGACTGAGCGACTTTCACTTCATTTCCTTGCTTATCTTTATAGTTATATCACCTAAATATACAGCTCCACACACTATGTTCAGTTTTTTATTGTTTCTGAAACTTATGTAAATGGAACCATTAGTGTATATATTCTTTTGTGGGGCCTTTTTAAAATTTGGTTCAACACAAGTCATTTGAGATTTTATGTTTGTTTGTGGCTGTAGTTTTTTCATTTTCATTATAGCTATGTAACAAGTCTATTTTTTAATCTGTTCTTTGACTTGTTTGTTAAAGGATTTTAAATCAGTGCCTTACGGTTTTGCAGAGGTTATGACATTGATGAGTATAGTGATCAGATCCCTGTTTCTACTTCAGAAAATTAAGCTTCTATTTAAATTTTATTCTTTTACTCTGACTAATTCAGTGATTGATATTTTATTATTCATTCTATTGAGATACCTCAGAACTCAGTAGAATGAGGTAGGGGCATAAATATGAAAGTGGACTGGATTTGTTTTGTAGAGTTTATTGGAAAGTGATGTGGAAAGCACCGCTTCATCTCCACGTGGGGCAAAGAAATCCCGACTGAGGCAGTCTTCTGAGATGACTGAAACAGATGAGGAGAGTGGCATATTATCAGAGGTAAATCCATACCATGCTAATAAGATAAATTAGAAATACTGTATAAGTAGATTATTTAACTGTGTAAAATAGATAGTTTATCCATGGTGATTCTGAGCTGTCACCTTTTGCCAAACATGATTCAAGATCAGTAACCATGCCATTATCTTCCTTGTATTTGTGACTAGTTATAACTGAATTTCCAAGTCCCTTAAGTCAGTGAAGGGTTAAGAGAAAACTGGAACTCAGTGACAGGCAGAGAGATTTTTTGAGTTTTTGTTAAGGGTCCAAATATGAGTAACTGGCAGGGTTTCTTTTCTTCTACCCTTCTCTTTTTTGAATGTGTTTTCTAATATTCTAAAGCCATTTTATTTTATTTCCCATTTTCAGTAACCTAAGTAGTATCCTGTTGGCTTCATTGGAAATAGGATGAAACCTATTAGATTAATTTACTTGACAATGTCTTTGTTTTTTTCTTTACCTCTGTCTGGCTGGGAAGAGAAAAATCGCTAGCATGTGGAAGATGTGCTTCTGTCTTCCTGCTTCTTTTTTTCCTCCCACTTTTCCTCCCCTCCCCTCTTTCATTTTTTAACATAGTTGCCTCTTTCACTTAGGCTGAGAAGGTCGCCGCCCCTGCCATCAGGCACATCAGTGCTGAGGTAGTGCCCATGGGGCCTCCGCCCCCACCGAAGCCCAAACAGACCAGGGACAGCGCTTTCATGGAGAAGCTGCACGCAGTAGATGAAGAGCTGGCTTCCAGTCCGGTCTGCATGGATTCTTTCCAGGTGAATGTAACTCTAAATTGCTGAGAAAGCAAATGGAGTAATCAAATTGGGAAGGGAGAATGGAAGATATTAGATTCTGATATAATAAGTTCGTGTCATGAAATTATAGGTCTTTGGTACTATTTGGTTTGTACTATTTTATTGTAAGTGAGAATTAAGTGAGAATGGCAGTTCCTAAGGAAGGAATAAAGGTATGTGACAGAGCTTTTTTTTTAAAAAATTATTTATCTGTCTGCACTGTATCTTTGTTGTAGCATGTGGAATCTTTAGATGCAACATGCAAACTCTTAGTTGTGGTGTGTGGGATCTAGTTCCCTGACCAGGGATTGAACCTGGCCTCCGGCATTGGTAGTGTGGAGTCTTAGCCACTAGACGACCAAAGAAGTCCCACAGAGAGAATTTTTAAATATGGAACATAGAAACAGCCTTCAGCCAGATTCCTCAAAATTAAACTTTACCAGAGTTTCTTTAATATCTTCTCCTTCTTTCTCTTTGTACACATATTTTTTTTCCTGAGTCACTTGGGAGTGTGCTGCAGTAATGATGCTCTTTTACCCCTAAATACCTTAGTGTATATTTCCTAAAAATGAGCACATTTGATTATGAAAATAAGGATGTATAATATTATATATAAAATCTATTAAAGTTCTTATTTGGATTTTACCAGTTGTCCCAATAGTCTTTTGTATAAAGCCAAAGAAGAACAATTTTTTTGTGATCCAGGATCCAGTTTAGAATTCCATATTGTATTTAGTTGTCTCGTGTCTTAGACACTTTTAATTGGGAGCAGTTTCTCAATCTTTCTTTGTCTTTCATAACCTTGACATTTTTGAACCTTGTGAAGAAATTATTTAGCAGACTATTCCTCTATTTTGACTTTTCTAATAGTTCCTCATAATTTGATTCAGGTGATGTAATTTTGGCGCAAATATCCCAGAAGAGATGTGTCCTTTTCAGTGCATCATATCAGGGGGCACATGACTTCTGTCATGTTAAATTTGATCATATGGTTAAGGTGGTGTCTGCTTTTTTTCCCCTTGCTGTAAAAATGTTATTTTTCCATTTTAAAATCAATTAATATGTATTTTTTTTGAGGTAAAACATCTTTTACCTGCTTATTTTAGCATCCATTGCTTATTCTTGATTGAAACAGTCATTACTGTGGTTATTGTCAAATGGTCACTTTCTAAATCCCATCATTAGCTAGTTCTCTGTTTTGATAAGTTTAAGCATGAACTTTATTTATTTATAAAACTTTATTTCATATTGGAGTATAGCCAATTGACAATGTTGGGATAGCTTCAGATGCCCCAGGTAGTTCCTTTTAATGTTTAGGTTTTCCCCAGTAGTCTTGCCAGTCAATGAAAAATATGTCTGTCTTAAAATTTAAAAACAGAATATTGAATAAAATAGCTCTGAAAGGACCATTTAATTTTTTAAATTTTTATTAAAAAAAAAAAAAATTTTTTTTTGGCTGAGTTGAGTGGCATGCAGGATCTTAGTTTACCAACCAGAGGTTAAACCCATGCCCCCTGCAGTGAAAGTGCAGAGTTGTTTTTTTTTCCTAGTATTCATCTTATATATTTTATTTTTATTTATTTATTTTTTGACACTTTTTTTTTTCATTTATTTTTATTAGTTGGAGGCTAATTACTACAATATTGTAGTGGTTTTTGTCATACATTGACATGAATCAGCCATGGATTTACATGGGATGGGGAATACATTAAAGTGCAGTTTTATAACCACTGGACTGCCAGGGAGGTCCAAAGGGTCACTTAATTTGATCACCCTGCTTTGGAGTGAATGAGTAACAGTGTTGGGATATAATAGTTTTTATGTAATAATTTATTCATACACATACTGAATGACTGAAGGTGGGGAATAACAGTGTACGAGACAGAAAAGGTCTTTCCTCTTGGACCTTATAGTCTGTTGGAAAGAGATAAACTGTAAATGCATAAATTATTTCAGAGATGGGTAAGAAATGAACTAAATAAAAGCAAAGAAATAAGGTAGTGCCTTATGGCAGAAAGTGAAGAGGAACTAAAAAGCCTCTTGATGAAAGTGAAAGAGGAGAGTGGAAAAGTTGGCTTAAAGCTCAGCATTCAGAAAACTAAGATTATGGCATCTGGTCCCATCACTTCATGGGAAATAGATGGGGAAACAGTGGAAACAATGTCAGACTTTATTTTTTTGGGCTCCAAAATCACTGCAGATGGTGACTGCAGACATGAAATTAAAAGATGCTTATTCCTTGGAAGGAAAGTTATGACCAACCTAGATAGTATATTAAAAAGCAGAGACATTACTTTGCCAACAAAGGTCCATCTAGTCAAGGCTATGGTTTTTCCATTGGTCATGTATGGATGTGAGAGTTGGACTGTGAAGAAAGCTGAGTGCCGAAAAATTGATGCTTTTGAACTGTGTTGTGGTGTTGGAGAAGACTCTTGAGAGTCCCTTGGACTGCAAGGAGATCCAACCAGTGCATCCTAAAGGAGATCAGTCCTGGGTGTATTGGAAGGGCTGATGCTGAAGCTGAAACTCCAATACTTTGGCCACCTGATTTGAAGAGTTGACTCAGTGGAAAAGACCCTGATGCTGGGAGGGATTGGGGGCAGGAGGAGAAGGGGACGACAGAGGATGAGATGTTGGATGGCATCACTGACTCGATGGACATGAGTTTGGGTAAACTCCGGGAGTTGGTGATGGACAGGGAGGCCTGGAGTGCTGTGATTCATGGGATTGCAAAGAGTCAGACACGACTGAGTGACTGAACTGAACTGAACTGATTGTGGTGCTGTACATAGGATGATCAAAAAAGTCCTCCTTGAGGAGGGCACATTTGAGCTGAGATCTAAATAAGCAGGAGGCAGGCATCCAAAAGATCTGGGAACATTTAAAAACGCTTTTTTATGATATTTTCCGATTTAATGTTAAAAATGTCCCTTTGGCTAAGATGTGGGAAATGAACTGTAGGAGAGCAAGAGAGGAAACAGAAATCTGTTGGGATATTATTGCAGTAGTCTAGGGAGAACTTTTTAAATTGATCTACAAATTCAGTACAACCCCTTTCCAAATGTGAGCTGCTTATTTTGCAGAAATTGACAAGCTAATCCTAAAATTCACATGGAAATGCAGGGGACCCAGAATAGCCAAAACAGTCTTGAAAAAGAAAATAGTTGGAAGTCTGTACTTAGTGATTTCAAAACTTATTACAAAGTTACTATAATCAAGACAGTCTTGTACTGGCGTAAGAATAGACATATAGACCAGTGGAACAGAATTGAGAGTGTAAAAATTAACTCTGAAGACTTCCCTGGTAGTCGGTTAAGAGTGCACCTGCCATTGCAGGGTAACAAGACTCAATCCCTGGTCTGGGAAAATTCCATGCTCTGCAGGGCAGCTAAGCCTGTGCACCATAGCTGCTAAAGCCCACATGCTCTAGAGTCCACTTGCTGCAACTACTGAAGCCCTCATGCCTTCAAGCCTGTCCTCCACAAAAAGAGAAGCCATCACAATGAAGAGCCCACACACCACAACTGGAGAGTAGCCCCCGATTACCGCAGCTAGAGAAAGCCCTTGTACAGCAGTGAAGACCCAGTACAGACAAAAAATAAAGGAAAAAAAATTTAATTAAAAAAAAAAAGAAAACAACCCTCTTAATTTGTAGTCAGTTAATCTTTTAGGACTTGCCTGGTGGCTCAAACAAGGAGTCTGCCTGCAGTCCGGAAGACCTGGGTTCGATCCCTGAGTCAGGACGATCCCTTGGAGAAGGAAATTGCAACTCACTCCAGTATTCAAGCTTGGAAAATTCCAAGGACAGAGGAGCCTGGTGGGCCACAGTCCATGGCGTTGCAAAGAGGCGGACACGACTGAGCGACTTCACTTTGAACTTTTTAATCTTTAACAAGTGTGCCAAGACCAATTAATGGGGAAAGAATAGTCTTTCAACAAATGGTGCTACAGTAACTGGAAATAAGTTCATTTGTGTCTTTTTTTTTTTTTTTATTCCATGTATGGGTAATATCATATGTTACTTGTCTTTCTCCACCTGCCTTGATTTACTTAGTATGTCCATCCATGTTGTTGCAAATGGCATTATTTCATTCTTCTTAAAAATATACTGAGTATCTTTTAAAATATATATATACATTTACTTGGCTGCATCAGGTCTCAGTTGTAGGACGTAGGATCTTTGTTGCATCATGCAGGGTCTTTCACTGTGGCACACGAGCTCTCTAGTTGTGGCATGCACGCTCAGCAGTTGTGGGGTGTGAGCTAAGTTGCTCCACTGGGATCTTAGTTCCCAGACCAGGGATAGAACTTGATTCCCTTGCATTGTAAAGCAGATTTTTAACTACTGGACCACTGAGGAAGCCCCCATTACTTCATTCTTTTTTTTCTAATGTTTTATTTTTTTAATTTTTTGGCTGCACCATGCAGCATATGGGGTTTTAGTTCCCTAGCCAGGGATTGAACCTGTGGCCCCTGCAGTAGAAGCCTGGAGTCTTAACCACTGGACCACCAGGGAAGTACGCATTATTATTATTATTTTTTTTAATGGCTGAGTAACATTCCTTTGCGTATATGTACTACATCTTCTTTATCCATTCATTTGTCAGTGGACATTTAGGTTGCTTCCGTGTCTTGGCTATTGTAAACAGTGCTGCAGTGAACATGGGGGTGCATATATCCTTTTGAATCTTACTTACAAAACAGAAACAGACTCACAGTCTTAGAAGCAAACTGACAGTTACCAGGGGGAAGAGTAGGGGAGAGGGCTAGATTGGGAGTTTGGGATTGACAGGTACAGGCTGCTGTATTTCAAACAGGTGACTAACAGGGACCTACTGTATAGCAGCAGGGAACTCTGCTTGGTATTCTGTAATAACCTAAATGAGAAAAGAATTTGGAAAAACAGTAGAAAATAAACAAAATACAATTGGTGCTGCAACAACTGAAAATTCATATGTGAAAGTATGAAGTTTGATTTTACCTCAAACCACACTCAAAAGTTAAAATAGATAACTCACCTAAATTTAAGAGCTAAAACAGTGAAACTGTTACAAGAAAACAGAGTAAATCTTTGTGACCTTTGATTTGACCTTTGATTACAATACTGTAATAAGTAATGAACCTCTTATAACTCAACCATAAAAAGACAACCCAATTAAACAATGGGGAAAAATATGGATAGACATTTCTCAATTCCTTTCCTTTTTTTCTCAGTAAAAAAGAATGAAGTACTGATACATGCTACAGGATGGATGAACTTTGAAAACAGGCTAAATGAAAGCAGCCAGAGACAAAAGGCCTCATATTGTATGATTCCTTTTACATAAAATTTCCATCATAAGCAAATTCATAGAGGCAGAAAGATTAGTAATTATTAGAAACTGGGATCAGGGAAGAATGGGGGGCATCTGCTAGGAAAAATGGAGTTTCTTTTGGGGGTGATGAAAATGTTTTAGAATTAGATAGTGGTGGTGCTCACTCAAGTGTAAAACCTACACAATTATGCACTTTAAAAGAGTGAGTTTTATGGTATGTAAATTTTATCTTAAGGACAATAACATCAAGTTTTTTGTTCTTTTTTTGTTGGTGGTGGTGTTGAAATTTTGGTTTTAAAACTGATGTCATTATAAGATACAAGGATATATTATACAACATGGGGAATATAGCCAGTATTTTATAATAACTATAAATGGAATATAACCTTTAAAAAAGAGAGAGACTGGTACTACCACCACCAACAAAAACCAAGAAAAAATAAAAAAACAATTGATGTCATTGTCCTTAATGTTTTCGAAGAATAATAAACCCAAATGATTTAGAGAAGAGACCTTATGGTTTAAGCTAAGAAGAGAAGCACATAGGATGTGATGAAGTTTGGAGAAACTGAAAGTGTTAGGCATCCAGTGATAGATTTTTGTTTCCTTCTCCATTGTCTAGCCCATGGATGATAGTCTGATTGCTTTCCGAACTCGCTCTAAGATGCCACTGAAAGATGTTCCCCTGGGGCAGCTAGAAGCAGAGCTCCGAGCTCCAGACATCACCCCAGACATGTATGACCCCAATACAGCGGACGATGAGGACTGGAAGATGTGGCTGGGAGGACTTATGAATGATGATGTGGGGAATGAAGGTAACTGCTTTTGTTTGCATTTACTGTCCTCTCTGTCCATGGTCTCTATGGTAAAATTTTCATTAGTTAAAATCTTAAGGGATGTTTTCAGTTGATTTAATTTTGTATTTAACAATATACTCTAAATCAGTAGTTAAGTCCCCCCTCCCTTTTTTCTGTTAAAAGATTCTTGGGGAATCTTTTGATTGCTAAGATTCTGCCTCTGAAACATAAATGTACATATAATTTTATATATGATTGCATGAGAGCACATTGTTTTACTCAAAGACTATCGTGTTAGTTAAGATTCTTCCTGATGCAAGTGGAAGAATCCTAACTCTCAGCTTGCTGAAGGGCAAATGAAACCAGACTTTGGAAAGGGCAGAAAAACCTGCAGTGGAATTGAGGCTCTGTTTAGGCCCACTTTCTCTCTCTACAGCTGTTATCTCTACTTCTTTTTGTCAGTCAACTCTATTCTTAAACCTACTTTTCTACAAGGCTGGAAATATGATCATAAGTACACCATTCACTTCTTGTTTTGTTCCCACATCAGAAGAAAACTCCCTTACAGGCTCCAGTTTGAAAAGTCCAGAGGAGCAACTCTGATTGGTTTGGTTTGATCACATACCCACTGTCTTGGGGTTGCATGGTTTTGATAGGAAGACTGTTTAAGCATGGAGGCCTGTGATTGGCAGCACCTCATAAACAATGTGGTTGGGATAAGCAATTACTCAAAAGAAGTGATAGTGTTTCCAGAAGTAGGGAAGGAGAATTGATTAGACACAAGCAACGTTGACTACAGTCATACGTGGTGTGAGAATCCTTGCTGCAATCCTTATTTGTTTTAGAATATAAGTAAAAGTTCTGTCTTTAAAACAGTGAGATAAAGATTGTTAAAATTGTTTTTGGTGATTTTTTTTAAGTGTACTATAATGAAAATCAGGTATCACTCATCATTTTGTGCAGTGTTTCTGTAAATGCAGAGGAAATGAGAGATTGCCTTAGTTTGTAGTGATTTCCAGATGATTCCTTTACCCCTTTGAGAATGTGCCACTCCCCGGAAAAATGTCCACATCTACATACATGAAGCTTTTTTATGTCACTTTTTTTGGGGAGATTTATAATTTTCTTGAAGTTCATTTATTGACACTTCCTTTTTCTATCAACCCATCTCAAAGTTCAAGGCTCACAAGGCTCAAAAACCTCTGCAGAAAGGAATGAACAGGGACAAAGATAATTCTATCCATTTTATAAAAGTCTCAGAAATTCATTGTGTTACTTTGTGTTTCAGAATCCATGTGTTATACTGCTAGAATTAGAACCCAGTTTAGTTTTCTAGGAACATGTCTCAAAGAAGTCTCAGGGGGCATGAACGCATTTTTTAAATGCATATGATACTTCATAAGCAAGCTCTGCATTTTATCCTTAGACCTAAGCTAAGACAAAATATTGATAGAGATTATGTCTCGTGGGTTTATTAGTGGCTTTATTAGTTCAGCAGCTTTGGTCCCTTAATTGTTAACACCTTGGTTGAAAGAGCTGAGATCCTGGCTATTGCGGAGGAAAGGCCAGACTGGGTTGGCTGTCAGGATTTTGGGAGCTTAGACAGTGTTTCTCAGAGTTAGTGTCTAGAATTTGAATCCGAATCAGAGTGTGTAAGGATGTTTGTGTTGGATGGTGTTAAGATGTAAATTCCATTCCAGGGCCTTGCCCTGTACCTACTGAATCAGAATCTCTAATGGGTATTGTCTAGGGATCTAATTCTCGTGTATCCTAAAGGTTGGAAACCACTGGCATGGGAGGAATAGAAGAGTATGATGAGGGTCAATTGAGGAAATGGAATAATGGTTAGTGGGGAGGGTGAAAATCTTTTCTTTAAAACAGAATTGTTTTGTTTCCTTAGTAGGATCTATTTCAAAAAGGGAATATGAAGCCAGTGACTGGGGTAGATTTAGAAACCACATCTACCAGCTGAGTTTAATGAGTGCTGGTAAATAGGAAGTCATGCTAGATATAGATCATAGATCAGCCATATGCTGGTTTATTTTTGTAGTATTATGTGGTTATTTTCATATGTTCCTAGTACCATCTGCTCTTCATATTATTAAGAGTCTCATTTGCAAAAAATAATTTAAGAGGTCTGCTAAAGGAGTTGGTACACCAAATTGAGATCAGCTGGGTAGATGCTGACGTTGGGTGTTAATATCAGTCAACAAAGTAATTAGACCCAGAGGTTAGGTTCCACAATCAAGGTACTAAAAGCCAAGCAGAACTCAGAAGAAACCTTCCCAAGTGATTTTTCAGCATGTTTGCCAAATGAATTCTCTGAGAATATTGGCTGGCCCACTTGTATGATACAACCAGAAGCCTTCTTTGTAGATCTTGCACCTAAACAGGTGGGGGTCCAAACGTGTGTACAGTATCCATTTGATATAGGCTTTCTCCGGAACTTAAGTTATTCAGCAGCACTTGTAAAGAATCTGCTCTAAAGAGGCTTACATAGAAAGTACTGTAGAGATTAGGAAGACAGGATTCCATTCCTAAGGATTTAAAACATTTTTATTGGGGAGATGACCTATAGATGGGTGAAAAAGACTTCACATTTAAATAACTATATACAAACAATGCAGATTTATATATTGTAAACATAATAAATGTTGAAGAATATCACATTAGCTAACACAACATTGTAAGCTAATTATACTCCAATAAAAATGTAAAAAAAAGATTATCAGGTTAGATTGGGGTTTATCAGTACAGATTTTTCAGTGATGGTGAATCAAAGATGTGTGTGTATATATGTTTATTTTTAATGAAAGATACTCATTTGTTGTGAAAAATGAAAACATTACAGAAGGGCACAAAGTGAAAAGGACCAGTTCTGTTCTTCAGTTTTTGTTAATTCTTTCTAACTATTTTCTGTGTATCCAATCAAGCACATATTTATCTTTTTTTCCATGAAAGGCATCATACTATACATGTCATCCTGCATCTGCAACTTGCTTCTTTCACTTAATATAATTTAGAGATCTTTCTATTGTAATGTATACAGATCTCCCTCTTCTATTTAATGGCTGTACAGTGGTAAGGTGTTTTTGTTTTAATTCAGTTCCTCAGTTGTGCTAGCCACATTTCAGGTTCTCAGTTGCCTCATGTGATTACTGTTGTACAATGCATATGTATTAGAACATTTCCAATCTTGCAGAAAGTTCTGTTAGATGATGCTCGTCTAAAGTTGTCTTGGGAAAAATTTCACCTTAATATAACAATTCTGTATTTTATTGGCTCCTTCACAATTTGTATTTAGCAGCCTGTAGGGAAAGAGCAACGGAGAAGGCGATGGCATCCCACTCCAGTGCTCTTGCCTGGAAAATCCCATGGACGGAAGAGCCTGGTAGGCTGCTGTCCTTGGGGTCGCTAAGAGTCGGACACGACTGAGCGATTTCACTTTCACTTTTCACTTTCATGCATTGGAGAAGGAGATGGCAACCCACTCCAGTGTTCTTGCCTGGGGAATCCCGGGGACGGGGGAGCCTGGTGGGCTGCCGTCTGTGGGGTCATGCATTCGGACACGACTGACGCGACTCAGCAGCAGCAGCAGGGAAGGAGCAAATCAGCCAAGATGGTGGTGGGCAGGCTCCCTTGCCCCACAGCCTCTTGCTCTCGCCCCACGTTTTGTAAATATATGGTTATGTAACAGCTGAGATCACTTAAAGCACTGTGCGTCACAATGTACCTTCTTGGTCATGGGCCACTTTTGTTCTGTAAACACATAAAAACTGCCCCTGAAAAGCCCTTGAGGCTACATCATGGCTGTGTGTCATCTGCGTCAACTGCGAGAGGGTACAGCGTGCCTGCTGCTTCGGCTGCTGTGCCAGCCTGGAGGGAACAAACAGTCTGCAGTTCCTATGACTCCTTGAGTTTTCTGCCGGCTTCCCTGCTTGCGCCTTGCCTACCCTGGATTCAGAGAACAGTGTGCACAGTGAGGAACAGCAAGACAACCGGCGTAGTTGACAGGATACCCAGGAGGCAGAGGAGCCTGAGGCGCCAACACATAACATGTGTTACCAGGTGGCCGCAGTTCTCTTCGTGTGGAACCTGATGGAAGACTGGGAAGCGGTGGGTAGTTCACCAGATAACACTGAAAAGGCATGACAGGTGGTGAGTTCCCGTTTGCCTGACAAGGCGGCTGGCACCGTGGGGTGGATTTTCCTAACTGCCTTGAAGGTGAATATGGATAGTGCCCTCTGTGATGCCACGCAAGTGTGCCAGTTGCAGAGACAAGAAGAGTTGGAACCTTGCGTATGTACGCTGAAACAAGAGATGCATGGCCTTGAGGAGGAACCCAGTGCCTCGGACTATGAAGTAATGAGGGACGATGATGATGAACATTGTGAGACCTTTGGTCCCCACTTGGCAGCAAGGCCATATTTACAGCAGAAAGTGAAACATGAGCACCCTGTGGCCCAGGGGGAGCATCCTCAAGGGGCCCCCAGGGTGACTGAGTTCACAAGATATCACCCATATACACAGGTGGAGTTGGTCGACTTGGGTAAGCAGTTTCAGCAAAAGCAAGGAGAACCCTTGGCAGCATAGCTTTTGTGACTCTGGGACACAGGAGTGTTTGATATCTTTTGTTCTGGGGACAAAATAGAACAGTTGGCATGTGTAACCACTCACCCCTCATTGAGACAAAGGTTGCAGGACGCTAGGTGACTCATGCAGGGGGTGCCTAACCAAACACATATCCTGATAGAATGGATTAATGCCGCCATCCACACTGTGTGGATGAAGGCAGGAGAACTCCCAGACACTAGCTATGGAGGCAGCTGCAACTGGAGCAGCAGTTTACCAGGTGTGAGAAGCACCCAGAGCAAGAGATACAAGCAGTTACATGAACTCATGATGTGAGCTGTAATCCTGAAGATAAAGGTTCGTGATTGAGCTGTGAACGCCACAGAAATCCCATCTCTGAAGGGGTGGGCCTGCCTCCTGTGGGAGGATTTTGTGAGTCCTTACTGAGAGAAGTAGAGGGAGAGCATACAAGACACCATTTTGAAAGTGTGAAGAGCCTGAAGCGGGCCCTAGCTGGCAGGGGCCGCTTTTGGGTTACACAGATGCAAATGTGGGCTGATTTGTGTGAAGGTATACTGTAATAGCTATGTCCTGTCTTTAGATCTAGCTGTGTCCTCTCTTGCAGATTTAGAACAGGGTACTGTGAAGGCTGTGTCCTAGATTTAGAACAGGGTACTGTGAAGGATGTGTGCTATGATGTGTTACTAACTTCTGACTCTGTTGCAGATTTGGAAGTGTGAAAGCATTTGGAAGGAATCATGTGGGTGGGCTGTGAATGCTGCAGAAATCCCTCTTTGAATGGGTGGGCCTGGTGCCTGTGGGTGGTTTTGCAGGTCCTTAGTAAAAAGCCCTGCAGGGGTGGAGTTGCCCCTGTCGAGGCTTTCCTGCCATCTCACAAGGGCAGGTGGTGGGCTGGCGATGGAAGGTAAAGGCACTCCCTATGCAATGGGTGGCTCTTCTAGCCCCGTGAGGGCAAGGACTGCAACATGAGTTCCAGGTGATCCTGGGCGTTGGGTTTTGCTCTGCTTTGGGGATGTAACTGTTTGTTGTAGCATCCGCTGCTGTTGTAGAATGTGGGTTCGTGGGTCTTTGTTACCTCACCAAGGGAGTATCGTGGAAGATGGACTGCATGTGGATTGTGAGGCGAGAGACCCTGAAGGGGTGGAATGTCAGGAAAGAGCAGATTAGCCAAGATGCTGATGGTCAGGCTTTCTTGCCCCACGGCCTCTCACTCACGATCAGGTAGCAGCTGAGATCATTTATAGCACTGTGCATGTATGTCAGATGTACCCACTTGGCCATGGGCCACTTTTGTTCTGTAAACATATGAAAGCTCCACCTGAAAAGCCCTTGAGGCCGCGTTATGGCTGTGTGTTGACTGGGTCAGCCACGAGAGAATATAGCGTGTCTGCAGTTCCTATGACTCCTTGAGTTTTCTTCCAGCTTCCCCACTTGTGCCTTGCCAACAGTGTGAGAACAGTGAGACAGAATCTAGAAGACATGATAGCATCAACATTAGAGAAAATTATGAGGGAGAAAAATATCCATGTTTCTGTATTCTTATATAACAAATGTTTAGTATTTTTTGTGTATTTTTAGTTATTTCTGAGTCTTATTGTAGGGATATAATTTTTTTCATGCTTATGAGTATTATATGAGTATTGTGTTGTACTTTTGTCATGTATATATTGATCATGTATATAATGCTTAAATTCTGCATGTATCTTCTATCTTAATTATAGTCATTCCTTAATTGTGAATTAGGGTTTTTTTTATTTTACTGTCAATGCCTTTGTATAAAGAATTTTGCAAAAAAATTTTATTTTAATGAGATGCACTACTCTAAGTGAGTTTACTGAGATAAATTATATGTTCACTTTTTTGACTTTCGCTGCATTTTGAGAACTTTAAGTCTTGTTTGGAGGAAGGAAGGAACTTAGCTTAGTGGGGAGAATAGGTGAGATGAGTTGGCTGTGGGAAATGATCTATACACAGGCACTGAGGAAAAAAAGAATAATTAGTTTAAAAACTTTGGAATAGGGAGTTCTCTGGCAGTCCACTGGTTAGGACTCTGCTTTCACTGCCAAGGGCCTGGGTTCAGTTCCTGGTCAGGCAACTAAGATCCTGCAAGCCACATGGTGTGGCCGAAAAATAAATAAAAAAATTAAAAACTTCAGAATAAATGTGCTTTTATTGGAATAGATTTCCTATGGTGCTGAACATCTTAAATATTCTTTAGAGATATGAGTTTACAGTTGAATAAGTGTCTGAAACTTTTTTTTCCTAGATGAAGCAGATGATGATGATGATCCGGAATATAATTTCCTGGAAGACCTCGATGAACCAGATACAGAGGATTTCCGCACTGACCGGGCAGTAAGAATCACCAGTGAGTCTGTGTGTGTTATGAGTCCTGCTTTTGACTTCTCCACATCTAGCTTTGTGTACGTTGCAGAGTTTTGAGGTTGAAGCAGCCCACTCAAGACATTTAAGCTTCCTCTGCCTATTTATTTCTGTAATTCTTTACATTTAACATCTATATTCAGGAATCCTGTCAACTTCGCACAGTCATGTATTGAGTCCAGTATTTGGCAGCGATTGTACCAAAATGAGTAAGACATGACCTCTGCCTGTAGGATGTCAGCTTAGTAGGGGGATACAGACAGAAACAGTTAGAGTACCAAGTGATAGGTGCTACAATAATAGCTTATGTATTGGTGGCCTAAAAGAGGGTATAGTGTCCTGTGTACATTATGGCTTAGGGAAAGACTCACAAAATGATTCGCCTTAGTTTAGGAGGAGCAGTAAGAAGGCTTTGGTGAATGGGGGCAGAGAGGGATTTTGTAAATAGAAGAATGTTTGCAGAGCATGAAATTATGAGACAGCAATACATGTGTTTTGAAAATAGTAAGTAGTTTGATTTAGTTATCTGAGTTGTGGTAGAAAGTTAAGCAATGTTCAGTTTATGGAGAACCTTAGATTTGATTTTTAATCTGTCAAAAAAGAAAGGTCAGAAAGTTTTAAGCAGGAAATCAGTAGAAACTGATTTGGATTTTAGAAATATTATTTTGATTTAATGCCAGTTTAATGTATTGATTTCGGTGGGTAAAGAGAGCAAGATTGGAGGCATAGGAAATAATAACTTGGCTTGAGTCATTTTTTTAAAGAAATTATTCCATTGCTAGTTTGCCAATAATGGATAACATGTTTCAGGAACTGTTGATTTGTATTGAGTGTGTGCCAGTCCCTGTACTTGGATAATATCCACCGTATGGTGAAGGTAAAATGTTGGCTCTTGACAAGGTTATTCAGAAAGATTTATCAGTATCCAAAATGTTCATTACCTACCTAAATAATGTAGGTCTTTGTGCAGAGAGAATTATGTAAGCACATCTTTTAGATGTTCTGTTTTGTTGCTTTAGTTAGTCTTTCATATTATTTTTGAGATTAGAATACCGTTTTCTTTATGAAGGTCTTCTATTTATTTTGGTATCTTATGACAATTAAGATTAGAAGAAGCATTGAAAGGAAAGCACCAAGAATCAAAAAGAAAGTGTAGAAAAAAAAGGCTTGAGGATTTAGATTTTGAGAAAACTGTGTAGGATTGTCCAGGAAAGTATGAGAAAAACCAGGAAAGTCTTGTGTTTCAGAAACAAGGGAAGAGTCAAGAAGGAGTGACTGGTCCACAGTGTCATGTGCTGGTGGTTATGAAACATTATTTGCTTGAAGCAGAAAAGTAGGAGATTGCATTTCAGTTTAGTTCTCATCTTGGAATACGTTTGCCTTCTCCTTTTGTTTGTCTGTTACTTTCTTCAGTTGACCTTGAAGAACTTGGGGGCTAGGGGTGCTAAACCAATGTGCAGTGAAAAATCTGACTGGAAGTTTTGACTGTCCCTAAACTTAACTACTAGTAGTCTACTGTTGAAGGCTTAGCAATAAATAATTGATTAGCATGTATTTTGTATGTAATGTGTTTTATATACTATATTCTTACAATAAAGTAAGCTAGAGAAAAGAAAATATTATTAAGAAAATCACAAGGAAGACAAAATACATTTTTATACTACTGTTTTATCCATACCTCCAAATGTACGTTTGTGTTAATCTGTTTACAAGATGAATTATCTGTCAGTAGTATTATCTCACATGACACAGAATACTGTAGACGTACATGTCACAAGCACTGGATATGAAAAATGAAAAGATAATGTGAAAAAGAAATTCATGTTTATTTACTGGTATAAGGATAATGAAGAAACAACACTGACAGCTTGATGATAGCCTAGTGTAACTGATAGAATTGCTTCACAGTACTCTTGCCTAGAGATAAATGAATTGTTACAGAAATTTTATGGCATACAGTATTATAGTCATTAAAAAATTAAGATGATGGCATCAGATCCCATCACTTTATGGCAAACAGAAGGGGGAAAAGTGAAAGCAGTGAAAGACTTTTATTATCTTGGGCTCCAAAATCACTGCGGACAGTGACTGCAGCTATGAAGTTAGAAGATGTTTGCTCCTTGAAAGGAAAGCTATGACAAACCTAGACAGCATATTAAAATGCAGAGACATTGCTTTGCCGACAAAGGTCCATACAGTTAAAGCTAATGAAGAAGCAGCAATATGATGGCTTGATGTAATTGATAAAATTGCTTCACAGTACCCTGCCTATACACTGATGAAAGAATTGTTACAAAATTTTTATGGCATACAATAATATTATACATAATATTACATAATACATAATATTACAGTCATTAAAAAAAACTTAAGATCCTGCCATCCCCTCCCAATCACTTTATGGCAAATAGAAGGGGAAAAAGTGGAAGCAGTAACATTTGTTTTTTTGGGCTTCAAAATCACTGCAGATGGTGACTGCAGCCATGAAATTAAAAGACATTTGCCCCTTGGGAGACAAAGTATTAAAAAGCAGAGACATCACTTTGCCGACAAAAGTCCATATAGTCAAAGCTCTGGTGTTTCCAATATTCATGTATAGATGTCAGAGTTGGACCGTAAAGAAGGCCATGTGCCGAAGAATTGATGATTTTGAACTGTTGGGACTGAATGGAGATCCAACCAGTCAATTCTAAAGGAAGTCAACCCTGAATATTCACTGGAAGGACTGATGCTGAAATTGAAGTGCCAGTACTTTGGCCACCTGCTGTGAAGAGCTGACTCATTGGAAAAGACCCTGATACTGGGAAAGATTGAGGGCAGAAGGAGAAAGGAGCAGCAGAGAATGAGATGATTAGATAGCAGTGGACATGAATTGGAGCCATCTCTTGGAGACAGTGGAGGACAGTGGAGCCTGAGGTGGTGCAGTCCTTGGGGTCGCAGAGAGTTTGATATGACTGAGCACCTGAACAACAACATTACAGTCATGTTCATGAACAGGATTGGAAACACTGTTAAATTTTTTGTAATTGTGAAAGATTGATACAGGGTTTCTCTAATTACAAGAGAGAGGCATACTGTATGATAATGTAATTCTTTGAAAGCGTAATTATAGTGAAGTGAAATGAAGATGCTCAGTCGTGTCCAACTCTTTGCGACCCCATGGACTGTAGCCCACCAGGCTCCTCCATCTGTAGGATTGTCCAGGCAAGAGTAATGGAGTGGGTTGCCATTTCCTTCTCCAGGGGATCTTCCCAACTCAGGGATTGAACCTGGGTCTCCTGCATTGCAGGCAGATTCTTTACTGTCTGAGCAACCAGGGAAACCCTAGCACATAGTTAATTTTATGTTATATCACTCACTTTATGCCTATGTAAGGATAGGTTATCCATTTCAATACAAGTCTTGCACAAGATTTTCTAATACTTGGGCAATGATAATGATGATGACACAAAAAACATCTCATGCACTTCTTGCCATACAATTATTAAATTTTCACACAAAGGCAAACACATCCACCACAGGTAAATTTATTAACTGTTGGCATGATGACTGTTCATTAAGTGATAATGGATCTTCATAAAGGCCTTTATCTTCTTTGTCTTCACATTGAATCAGCTGAAGAGGAAGAGGAGAAAGAAGGGGGTTTGGTCTTGCTCTCCCAGGGGTGGCAGAAGCAGAAGAGGTGGTGGAGGAGGAAGGGGCGGCCGAGAGTATAACTTCATGGAAATACATTTATAATTTCTGTCTGACTTTTTGCCTTTTCATTTCTCCTAATATGTTTCTGTATGGTGCAATCCCTCTCCCCACTACATGCTTTGGTTTCAGAGTCTATATATCATGAAGGCTTCATGTAAAAGAAATCAAAAGGAGTCTTGAATAATCAGAACTCTTCTGCCAGATTGTCTAATTAATCAGTTTGTTTTCTGACACAGCTTCTCCTCTGTCTTCTTGCTCATGGTGTGGCACTGGTCTGGAAGCACTCATCTCCATCAGGTCATCTTCTGTTAATTGTTCTGGTGTGCTGTCTGTTAGCTCTTGAATTTCTCTAAGATCCAAAAGTTGAATCTTTACCCCCATATTTTCTGGGCTATATTCACAATCTCTTTCATGATTGGCTCTGTTGTAAATCCTGTGGATTCACGTATGACATCTGAACACGGTTTTCTCCAGTGGGGATTTATTGTTTCAGGTTTGATGGCTTTCTTGGGTTTTTCTTTAACAGCGATGGCATCTTCAATAGTGCAGTCCTTCCTCCAGACTTACATTCTCTTCAGCGAGGACTGTTCTGTAGCATTGATAATCCTTTCCATAGCGTATCATGTATAATGAGGCTTAAAGATCCTTATGACTGCTGATCTCAAGGCTGAATTAGATATGTGTTCGGAGGCGAGTTGACCACTTAAGACACCTTCAGTGTTGAATTCACTGGGTTCTGGGTGGCCAGGGGCATTGTCCAGTATCAAAAGAAGCTTAAAAAACCAGGTATTTCCTGACTTCAGGGACAAAGCATTAATGAAACCAATCCAGAGAAAGGGCCTTCGTTTTTTTTTTATATCCAAAGACTGGTAACTCCTGTTCTATCTTTTTCTTTCAAGGGTCTGGGGGTGAGCAGCTTAATAGAGAAGGGCAGTCCTGGTCATAAACCTGACTGCATTTTCACAGAACAGTAGACTTAGCCTCTCCCTTCCTGCCTTGAATCCTGGTGTTTGCTTTTCTTTCTTACTAGTTAATGTCCTTTGTGGCTTTTTTCCCCCCCTCTTCCAGATTAGGGCATTTTCATCTGCACTAAAAACCTGTTCAGGCAGATATTCATTCTCCGTGATTTTCTTAATGCCATGTGGGAACTTGCCTGCTGTCTCTGCATTAGCAGAGGCTGCTTCTCCTGTTATCTTGACAGTTTTTAAGCCAAACCTCTTTCTAAAATTATCAATCCATCCTTTGTTGGCATGAAATTCTCCAGCCTCAGATACTTCACCTTCCTTTTGCTTTGAATTGTTATATAATGACTTTATTTTTTTCTCAAATCATATTAGATAGGCATGCCTTTCTTATAGTAATCGTGCACTCACATAAAAGCTGCCTTTTCAGTATGAGATAAAAAGGTGTTTTCTGTAAAGCACAAGGTTTTTGTACCTGCTGGCATAGCTGCAGCTATGGCTTCATGAATTTCCTTTTCTTTTTTATAATGGTCCTTACACTGGCTTCATTTATCTTGAAATGGTGGGAAATCGCAGCTGTAGATCACAGTCTCTGGTACATATCAGGCAATTTAGCGTTTTCTTGTAATGTCATGACTGTGCTTCTGCACTTCAGCTAGCAACAGGAGGTAACTATGAAATTATTGCAGAAGTACAGTGTATGCCACAGTTAATTTTATGCAGTTATGATTTCATACTGAATCTTTATGTTTGTATTTCTCTGAGTGGCACTTTGTGTGGTCTGTGTTTGCATAAGTTTTGATAAATTTTAACTTTTAGAGTCGATTTGTGTATATTTTAATGACAGTTAATGATAAAGTAGACTAGTATCTACATGTAGTTTGTGTTCATGACATACCTAACTTTCTCTTAAATGTTTTGTATTCTAGACTGTGGTTTGTCTGAGAGTGTTTTCGAATTGTTGCACACCCCCTTCCATTTTTCCAATAAATTTATTGAAAAAACTCTGCATATAAGTGGACCCATGTAGTTCAATTCCATGTTGTTTAAGAGTCAGCTGTAATTTCTCAGTGAGATCCACCTCATTGAGGATTGACTTTCTTGCTTTGTATTCCATATGGTTTTATATGTCCTTTTAAATGCTCATCTGTCTCATAATTGCTTATTTATTTCTTGTCTTCTCCGCTAGACTGTGAGTTTCTCATGAATTTTGTATTATTTATTGCCTTTGAGCAAGTGTTTTTCATGGTGCTGACAATATTTGCTGAAGAGTAGACTTTTCTGGGATGCCTGAATGGAGGGTCCTCCTTTCTAGTCATAGCGTTCTGTGATTATAAGTAAAAACTGGGATAGAATTTTAATTTTGTTTCTACCCCTTGTTGTCTTACGTTATCATGTTTAATTACAGTCCTTTTAAGAGGACTTATGCGGATGATAAAAATTTAAAAACAAAAAAGCTTAGAATCACAGAGTCAGGAATGCTTCTGTGATTATGTATGTTTTCCTCCCACGTAAGCATTTGTTCATAGCTTCTCTGATGTGACCTTTCAGTCTGTTCAGGAACCTCTGGTGACAGGGAGTTCATCAGTTCTGCAGATGCTGTGTCCTTCTCTTGAACACCTCCTCAATTAACATTTTCCTTACTAAACCTGAATCTTTTATATTTCTCTGTTTTTCCTTTGTTCCTAAAAAATGTTACTTACTACCAAGTGTACATAGTATACTGTTTCTTTTCCTACATTTTTTCTTTACTATGCCAAACATACCAAGTTTCTTCAGTTCTCTAAGTGTCAGACTTTCCACACTTCAACACCCAAATTGCCTTCCTCTGGATATTAGCCTTTATTTTTAAGAAAATTTCTCCCACAATACATGTTTGTTTTTTTTTTAATTTAATTTTATTTATTTATTTTTTCATTTATTTTCATTAGTTGGAGGCTAATTACTTTACAGTATTGTAGTGGTTTTTGCCATACATTGACATGAATCAGCCATGGATTTACATGTGTTCCCCATCCCGATCCCCCCTCCCGCCTCCCTCCCCATCCCATCCCTCTGGTTTTTTATGAAACTTTTCAAACATGTGGACACCCATATACCCGGGCTTCCCCAGTGGCTCAGCAGTAAAGAATCTGTCTGCAGTACAGGAGTTGCAGGAGATAGGGTTCAGTCCCTGGGTTGGTAAGATCCCCTGGAAGAGGGCATGGCAACCCACCGTAGTATTCTTGCCTGGAGAATCCGATGGATGGAGGATCCTGATGGGCTACAGTCCATAGGGTTGCAAAGAGTTGGACACAACTGAAGCGACTTAGCACACACACACTCACCCATATACCCACCGCCTAGCTTCTGCAGTTAAGTTTTCATATATTAACTTAATTATGCAGCTCTCCATCTATTTCTCTATCCATCTTTTAATCCTTTTTTTTTTAAGCATTTCGTAGTGAGTTGTGGATATCTAAACATTTCAGCATGCATATCATTAATTAGAACTCAGTATTGTTTACAGATTTTAGGTAAATGTATACATACTGCAGTATAGAAATCTTTAGTGTACCATTCAGTGAGGTTTGTCGTGCCTCTTTGTTAGGGGGTGTACTCAACCCCTAGGAAGATAGAGATTCATCACCCCAAAAAGCACCTACTTGTCCCTCCAGATCAGTCCCCACATCATCCTCCCTGGTGAAATCACTTCTATTTTCTTGTATCATAGATTAGACTTGCCTCTTTTAAAACTTCATGTAAATGGAATCATAGTATGTGTTATGTATTCTATGTATGTAATGTTATGTAATTCTATGTAATCATAGTATTCTGTTATGTAAAGCATCTTTCACTTAGCATGATGTTTCTGAGATTCATGAATATTGCTTGTATTACTTAATTTCCTTCCTTTTTATCGTTGAGTAGGATTCCAGTGTATAAATATACCAATTTGTTTATTTGTCATCAATCCCCAGGTGTTGATGGACTCCTGGGTTCTTTCTAATTTCTAGCTATCTTGAATAAAGATAGCTCTGAGCTTTCTTTAAAAGTTTTGTGGACAAATGTTTCATATATTTTGGGTCAGCTCTCTAGGGGAGGAATCATTGGTCATAAAGTAGATCTATACTTAGTTTTCTGTGAAATTGCCAGACCTTTTGTCAAAGTGTCTTTCCTTGTACATTGTTTCTAGAGTTCCAGTTGCTGCACATCCTCACCAACATTTAGATTTTATTTTTTTAATGTGCTGTTGAGAAGGACTTTTACAGTGATGATCCTACTCTGCTGTGATTCAGTGATATGCTTGCCTTCTTGGTCACAAGCACTGTTTTGGAGCCATTGTGTCATATTGATCTTTGTGTGCACTTAAGAAACTGATTTTTCAAAATCCTAAATGTAAGACTTTAAATTTATCCCTATTATATTTCATCCAATTAATTTGAGAAAATTAGAACTCTGAATCCGTCATCTGTTGGTCTGGTGATCCCTTTTAGCTTTATATTATTTGTAGATTGGATAAGTGTGTTTTAGGTTGTGGATGGGATTGCTGAATAGTTCAGGCCCAAAGATAGAGTCCTTTGACACAGTACTGGAGACTTCTCTCTTGATTCCGTTCAGTAGGATAGACCAACAGACTATGAATTTATCTCATTATAAAATCATCTAGCTTACATTTTTGTTTGTTTTCTCACTAGAATTTAAGCTTCATGAGAGTAAGTTTCTGTCATGTATCTGAGCATCTAGAACAGAGATTAAGGCATATAGTTGTTCAATAAATGTTTTTAAATGAATGAGTGAATGATGGATATTAATACATATGAAGATTTTTGTCAAAAGCCTTGCTGAAAAAAGCTTTCTTTGTCTTCTTGACATTCCCTGTATTGCAAAATGAAATAAACATGTGCCAACAACGTACTGTTTGGCTTTTTTGCAGAAAAGGAAGTGAATGAACTGATGGAAGAGCTGTTTGAAACTGTGAGTAATGATCTTTGAATGAGAACTCTGGATACTAAAGCTCTGGATTCTATACTGAAGAACTTTGGATTCTAAAGCAAGCTCTGTCCTTTGGTCTCAGGGCCCCTCTCTCCCGAACAGTGGTCTGACCAACCCATTCTCCTTTTAGTCCACCCAGGAGAGAATGTAATGACAGGAGATTTTGGTAGCTAATAAACTTTGTTTATCCATATCTTAGTAAAGTTTTCCTTAAGCTTTTAGATAGCCTCTTCAACTATCACATGGTACATCCTTAAAGATTTCAAACTAATTTTAGATTATTCTGAGCACAGATAATTCCCTTTCTTGTACATTTCTCTCTTGAAAGATAATCTGATCATTTTGAGTTATCTGTGGTGTGTCTTTACCACTACAAGGTGATAGACTGAGAAACTTTTTTTCTGGCATAAAGATGTGTGAAACTGTGTGTGAGCCCAGAAGTGAGAGAGATTCCAATGCAAGCTCTTTCTGTGTCCTGTAAAGCAGTCTTCATTTTCCCCTGTCACTGCTGAAGTGACTTTTACATGCCCATTCCCCAAGAAAATCCTTCTTTTCCTTTGCCCTCAGTTTCAAGACGAGATGGGATTCTCCAACATGGAAGATGATGGCCCAGAAGAGGAGGAACGTGTGGCTGAGCCTCGCCCTAACTTTAACACCCCTCAAGCCTTACGGTAGGCTAACCAAAGACCTGGAGACCTGGAGTAGAGGAAAAGTGTATGTCTGAGAGGGAGTTTTGAGAAGTTTTGGTTAATAATTTCCCATCCCTGACTACCTGCTGTTACTGATATAAGGATGCTGAGCCACATGGGGGTGTTGGGTGTGAAGTGAATAATTCTCCTCCTTATGGGGCAGTGCAGCTCTAGACCAAGCTGTATCTGTTTGGGAAGGGAGGAAAAGCAGTAGCTGGCATCCACAGCAGCTTCTCCAGGTGAGTGGTGCTGGAGAGGTGTGTAGGACTCTGCGTGGCCAGCCACAGAAGCTACCCCAAAATTTAATATCCACTATGTCCCTTTTGTTCTTCTGTTTGCTGTTAACATCTAGTAAAAGTTAATGAACCTTTGTTAGTCTCCAGGGTATTAATTGAGCAAACCATGAAGCACCTTCAGTAATGTCCTGGAGTCTGAAATATGTTTACTGTCCTCTTCACATGAATTAGCCCTTCTGTTGTCCCACCCAGAAGGTAGACGCTTTAATTTTTCCCCCTATATTTGTGATGAGTTTGCAGATTTCATCTGTACTTTATTGTTATCCATTCTGAGTAGCAGCATACTGTCATTAGGTACTGGCTAGATGTCAGGGTACGGTTTGTGCCATGGGTAGAACAAAGCAAAACTCCAGGACTCATAGCCTTTAATTAGTCCCGTGGTTTAACTAGAGAGCTCTGGATCCACCTGAAAGCTAGACCTTCAGGTAACGTGCGATTTAGTGAAAAAGACAAGGTATACTAACCAATGCGTAAAAGTCAGAAGTATCAGCCATTATCCATTACATTAAATACCATAATATAACCACAAAAGAAGTCTCAAGAGTTCCTTTTTCCCCCTCAGGTTTGTTGAGTTATAATTGGCAACTAAGGTTGTAAAGCGTTGAAAGTGCACAGTGTGATGATTTGATATACATATCAATTGCAGAGGATTTCCCCAATGAAGTTAATTAATAATTCTGTCACCTTACATATTTACCTCTTTTTTTTGGAGAACATTTTCAAGATATCTTACTGGTATTTTGACCACTTCTCCCAACATTTCATAGAAAAAAATCCTAGTGTAGCAGAATAGAACCTGAGCACTTTTTATCATGGGATTTGATCAGTAAACATATTTCATTTCACTAGTCACCTCTGTGTATGAACTTTTAAAATTTGGGAATTACACAACTACTTAAAAATTCTTATTCCAGTTCAGTTACCTTCTGACATTCAGTTGCTCTGCTTGGGCGGATGCTGCTTTTTTTCAGCTGGAAATGCAAACCTAGCTTAATATTTGACTAAATAAAATATCACATGGAAAGTGCATTAACTGTGCTCCACTTATTAACTGTCCATCCAAGTAATTCTTGCTAAAATCAGGTGCAGGCTCTTTTTCATTATCTAGCTTTTTTCCTGCTTCTGTTCTTCTGTTCCTCTGCTAGTTATGCAGATAATCCAGAGTTTTCAGTTCTCAGTAAAACTGTACAGAGGACAATCTCATTCTTTAGATTTTCACCGTGTGCCTGCCCATACTTGCAGTAAATACTGTAAAAGGAAACATAATTTTTATCCTCAGAGGCTATTGAAAAAAATAGATTATCATTTAGCTATTGCTACAATCTAGAGGATTTTTTGAATTACAATAACCTGCTGGTCATAGCTGCTTGAGCTGGTTGTATCCTGGTTTCATAGAATAGCAGCCTGAGTGTCTTATTCTGTCTCTCCCTCAGAACTAGCATTTGGATTCTTACTTTGGCCCCCAACAGAGTCTCTCTCTCTCTCTCAGGAAGTGGGGGTGAGAGGGTAGCAATTGAAAGCTTGGAGGAGGAATTTATTTAGGGGGCTAATGCTTGGTAGGGTAATGCTTGAACCACCTTCTCGCTATTTATCTAAGCTGCCATGTGCTTTAGGGCTTCCCAGGTGGCACTAGTGGTAAAGAACCTGCCAGCCAATACAGGAGACGCAAGAAACGTGGGTTCAATCCATGTTTTAGGAAGAGCCCCTGGAGTTAGGAAATGGCAACCCACTCCAGTATCCTTGCCTGAGAAATCCCATGGATAGAGGAGCCTTGTGGGCTACAATCTATAAGGTCGCAAAGAGTCAGACAGGACTAAAGTGACTTAGCATGCGTGTAGGCACCATATGTTTCAGTTTATGCCTTTTCTACTCCATGCGAGAAAGTCTTTCAGTTTTTAAGAAAGGAAGTCAGGGTAGCCTGAATGGATAGGAGCTAGAGAACAGGAGAAACTGGACCTGGGGTCCAGTTTGGGAGTAGCAGCTAGCTTAGAGAACAGATGTGCTTTGGGAAGATTCTGTATCACCATTAAGAATAAGTCCCAGATTAATGTAACTGTCAGTGGGATGCAAAAATCGTGGATTCCCATTAGCTCCTTGGCTGCTTTGTTATCCAGACATTACCCTATGTTTAGATTTTAGTTTAATTTCACCTTCATTAGTATATTACTTAGCGTACTGATTGTAGAAGAATAGGTGGGGGATGATTCAGAACCATCTTATTTGAATCTGTGCTAACAACTATGGGAGAAGATTTGGGTAGGCTAGGAGTTTGCCTCTTGGCTAAAGTGAGACTTGAGGATTAGCAGTAGATGGAAGTTGCTCAGACTGGCTTAGCCCATGGTAGGAAGAAACTGGATGTGTTTTGGATCTGTGAAAATATTCAAATCCAGTCATCTCCCTGTGGGGGATAGGTTTGAGGAACCACTGGCCAACTTACTAAATGAGCAACATCGCACCGTGAAGGAGCTACTTGAACAGCTGAAGATGAAAAAATCTTCAGCCAAACAGCAGCAGGAAGTAGAGAGGGTTAAACCCCAGAGGGAGAAGGTTCATCAGACTCTGATTCTAGACCCAGCACAGAGGAAGAGGCTCCAGCAGCAGATGCAGCAGGTAAGACTCTTCTTGGTAATGTTAATATTGGATCATCTTCATGTTTTGAGATGAAGCCAAAAATTAGCAGCTTGTGAAAGTCAGAAATAGATGTCTTGGTAACCATTGAAACCACAGGACCGCAGCATCTTCATGTCAGTCAGGACCTTGAAAGGCCACCATGTTCATGTCTTTATGGCTCAGGTCAGAATGCATATCAGGACTCTGATAGTTTTCAGAATGATAGATTTCAAAGAATCTTTAGTAATCCTTTCTGAATTTCACAGCTTAACTGCCAGAGTAGTTTTTTGTTTTTTTTTTTCTTTTTTTCTTTTATAATCTTAGTCCCTCTAGTTTGAAGTTAAATTTCCCCTGGTTTTGTCAGTTTGTTCAGGTGGAACACATCTGAGAAAAAACATTTATACCAAGATACTATGTTGTTCTCATAATCTCTCTGCAGAGTAAAACATGTAGGATAAAGTCACTAACATCTTGGTAAGGTCTTCTGGGTTTCTGAGATGACAATATCATAACATGTCACACTGTATTATTTTCTTTCCCTCCTCAGCATGTTCAGCTCTTGACGCAAATTCACCTTCTCACCAGTTCCAACCCAAATCTCAGTTCGGAGGCCAGTACCACCAGGATATTTCTTGTAAGGTTTCAGATATCCCTAATCTAAAGAATTGTGTATGCAGTTAGTTAGGAAGTCATTTCTCACAGATGTTGACTCATCATAAGCTACATTTATTCTTCTCTCCTGTTTGTATTGGTAGATATTCGTATGATTTCCTGTGTTTGCTGTGAAAACATAAGTTACTGCTTCCCAGGAAAGGACAGAGAGTGTATTCAATTGTCTCTGACTGTTTCTCTTAGACCTTTTTATTGGGTGCTCTTTTCCTCACCTGTAGATCCTCCCATCTTAGGCTTTTGTACTTCTCTTCTTTTTATTGAATTCATTATTTATTAAGCTTGATATCATTGTTTTATGTATAAAATTAATTTTGCTTATGGCATTTTGGAATATTTTGGAGGAAGGGCTTTTAATTTCAAATTTTTAGGAATTCCTTGGCAGTCCAGTGGTGTAGGATTCATTGCTTTCACTGTTGGGGCCCAGGTTCATTCCCTTATTGGGGAGCTAAATAAGATCCGGTGAGCAACAGGGAATGACCAAGGAAAATTCACATTTTAAAATCTGAACTTTGGGGCAGTAATAGCGATATTCTTTGCCTCTTGGGTAATTCTCTCTGGAATCTGAGGTGCTTCATTGTTAGAACATCCTTGGATAATCAGCAGATTATGTTTCCCTCTTACTGTGTTCAGGGAATCATGAGAAATACTTTGTTCTAGGTGTTATTCAGAGAAACAAACGAACTATTATTATTATTATTTTCTTTTTTTAAGTAATGGCGCTCACTCTTGAGGATTTTAATTCCAGCTGGGGAGCTAGAATATACATCCAAAAGGCTGAAGACCTCTGAGACTGAGAATAAAACAGGAACAAATTAATGTATCACAGATGCCTAAACATCTGAGGACTCATCAGAAGAGCAGTCTTAATGGAAAAACGTTAATTAGGAAAGTCCTTTTGATGATTTTTATCTGTTTTTATCCTATTGTAGGAAGGACAGTTTTTCTCTCAGAGGCTAAGGGATACTGGTATTAATTGTCTGGAACTTAGATGTCCTTTGTGTCCTGTTTTCCCAGAAAGAACTGGGAACCTTTGCTCAAAGCTCCATCGCCCTCCATCATCAGTTCAACCCCAAGTTTCAGACCTTGTTCCAACCCTGTAACCTGATGGGAGCCATGAAGCTTATTGAAGACTTCAGCACACATGTCAGCGTTGACTGGAGTCCTCGTAAAACTGTCAAGAAGACTGGTAGGGACAGATGGGTCTGCTTTTTTACTTGCAGTGCGAGGTGTTCGTCTTACCCCACAGATCATTTCCTGGGGATAATTTCCTAGGGTTGGAGGAGACAGGGTATTTGTAGTTTCTTCCTTCTCTCTCTTATCCTTCCTGTGTGTTCATTACCTAAATTCTAGAACTAGGTAATAATACTTGGGTTTAAGTAGAGGATGGAGTCAGTGAACAGGACAGGGGTGTGGGAGGTAGAGATGTGGCACTCATTGCTAATAATTGGACTTAAATAGATATGAGGGTAAGTATTAGGAGTCAGGTCAAGACAGACTGGTATCAAGATAAAGACGAAAGTCAAGTGGTAAAGTCAGGTTGTGTTTATAAGGTTTTTACTCTCTTCTTCATTAAGATCATTTTATTTCCCATGATTATAGTAGTATTTCCAATTATGTTGACTTGGGAGTTAGGAACAAAGTAAAAATGTCGTACATTTGCCTGTTCAGTATTTTAAAGAAATTTCCAGGTTTGATTTCTACCATTCATTGGTTTAGTAGTTTTAAGTAAATATTTGCCATTCCGTTAAATGAAATATTTGTTTCTGATTTGTTCCTAGTTTAGCAAATTAGTTGTGGTTTGGTCTGGGTTTGGATTTGTCTTTAGATTTGATTTTAAATCCCTGACTCTTACAATTCAATAGAATATAGTTGAATTTAAGGGCATTATGTGATAGACACAGAGTACTTTTTTAGTTATATGTTGGTAATGAAAACTTAACACCAGACTACAGTTATAACTTGGGCTTTGAAGGTGGGTCTGTGGTAAAGAATCAGCCTGCCAGTGGAGATGCAGGTTCAGTTCCTGGGTCGAGAAGATCTCCTGGAGTGGGAAATGGCAACCCATTCCAGTATTCTTGCGTTGGAGAATCCTTTGATGAGAGGAGCCTAGCGGGCTACAGTGATAGGATTGCAAAGAGTTGGATGCAACTGAGTGTGCGTGCATAGTTATAAGTTACCTGTGTAGTGTCTTGTGTTTTTCTTCTGGGGATATAAAAATAACATTTCTGCAAGCAGAAATATGGCTCTAGAGGTATTTATCTCTGGAAAGACAGAAATGCCTGGAATTGAGAGGCTTAGACAGCAAGATAGAAATGAATGAGACTGAATAGTCTCATCCTCTTTATGGTTTATTTTGTTCCCAACCTCATGAGGAATCTGGGAGAATTTAATGAAAGTTAAGTAAGAATCAGATAAAAATTTGGAATACCAGATTTGTGAGGGAGATTAAAGAAGTTGGAATCTTATCCTGGAAGAATGCATTGTTGAAGGTCACTTTTCCTTCAAGGATTTAAAGGGGGAAGGAGGTAAAAATTTTTTGAGCATATACTATCTGCCAGGTATTACTTGGTACTTTATAAGTGTTTTTGTTACTTAGTGTGTTAAGTGTTCCACATAGGAAGCAAAAAGACAATCAATTTTTAACGTTTAGGTACATGTTAGATTGAGAATGATTGTGGAGACTTTTGGGAGGTGGGTGTGTGTATGGAAGGGCATCACGTTAGGTAGGGTTGGCTCTCTTTAAATGCCAAGATGCATTCGGAAGCTTTTGTGAAGCCCTCTTTTGTTCTGGAGTTTCATTTATTATGCATTTTTTTCTTATAGCCTGTAAATTGCCCTGTTTGCCAAAGCAAGTGGCTTGGATCCTAGCCACTAGCAAGGTTTTCATGTATCCAGAGTTACTTCCAGTGTGTTCTCTGAAGGCCAAGAATCCCCAGGATAAGATTTTCTTCACCAAAGCAGAAGACAAGTAAGGATTTACTGGGTGGGGATAAAAGTACAAAATACACTGAGAAGACCTGTATAATAAGGAATGGACACAGAGGCAAGCAGTGTAGATGGACGTAGGTCTGTAGTATGTGCGTGTTCCAGCGGTGCCAAATACAGCTCTTTTTAGGGGATGGCATACACGTTTTGGAAACATTTTAAGTTGTTTTTTGTCTTTTATAGTAAAAACTAACCTCATAATCCTGTTAGTGGATAATTTTCAAGGAAAACATTTTTATCCATTATCCTGACAACCCTTACACAATAATTTTTCTCTCTGTATTTCTTATGTAACTGTTGGCAATTTAAGTATAATTTTGTTTGCTTTTTTTAACTTAATATATTCATGACCTTTTTTTCTGCATTCCATGCTGTAGCATTGTCTTTTTTTTTTGTCTCTGTGTATTGTCCTTCCAGGCAGTATTAAGGGCCCTATCACAGTCCTTTTGTTTGCTGCTTTTCCGTCCCTCTCTTGTTTAGCTGTTCTAAATGAGGCTTCACCAAGGATCTTTGTGCACAGGGCTTTTGAAACTCTTTGAGTTTTTATCACTTTGGGTAAATTCTCAAGAGTGAGGTTATTCGATAACAGTTATAAACACTTTCCTGGCTCTTGATGTGTGTTTCCCCACTGCCATCAGCAAATATGTATACAGGTAACTGTAATTGAGTATGTTATGTTGTGAGATAGTGTTGGTGTGGATTTAATATGTCTAACATGGTGCCCAATATTCATTTTATATCTGTTTTATTAGGGCCGTCCTCCTTCCCTCAAACTTTGTTTGTATTGTTACTGTAAAGCACATCACGTTGTGACATTTATTAGTGACTTATGCTTGGTTTTCCCTCTTCTCACTTGATGGGAACTCCTTATTGAGTCTTATTCTCATAGTCCTTCTTAGTACTCAGTAATTACCTGAAATTTTCTGTTAAGTTTCCATTAATGTGTACAAGACTTAGATGTAGAAGTAGGTTGTAGGGTGTGGAGTTTGTCTGGGAGGCTTTTCAGCAGGATGGACTGTCAAGCGAGATTGAGTGTCCCCACCCGCTTCTCAGTTTGTTGGCTTTAGGACTGAAGCACTTTGAAGGGACGGAGTTTCCCAAGCCTCTGATCAGCAAGTACCTTCTCACTTGCAAGACTGCCCACCAGCTGACAGTGAGAATCAAGAACCTCAACATGAACAGAGCTCCTGACAACATCATTAAAGTAAGTGCTCCCTGCACGCTCCGCCGGGCACCTTGGCTGAGTGCAGCCTTTCCTTTTCTTTTTCTCAGTCTCAGTGAATAGCCTTTTATCTAACGCTAGCCCCTCCTAACTGCCCACTAGCCCTCTTTCCTTTCCAATGACATTGATCTATTATTTTCCTATGGAGAACCATCTTCGTCTGTTATGGATGTTTCCGCTAAATTGTTCAAATGTAAAAATACTTATCAAATTTGTTTTCCTCTAGCTATTCATTTTTTTTTTCCCACTCTAAACCTTCTTCAAAGAGTAGGCAACAGTCCACTTATATCCTTCTTAATTATTTATACTTGGATATTTATATCAAAATTATAAAGTATACTTTAAAGTGGGGGTCCCCAGTCCACAGACTGATACTGGTCCATAGCCTGTTAGGAACCGGGCTGCACAGCAGGAGGTGAATGGCAGGCTAGAGAGCTAAGCTTCATCTGTATTTATAGCTGTTCTCCATTGCTCACATACAGCCTGAGCTCCACCTCCTGTCACATCAGCGGTGGTTGTAGATTCTCAAAGGAGCACAAACCCCACTGTGAACCGCATGCACAGGAGGGTCTCAGTTGCCAGCTTCTTATGAGAATTATCCTAAAACCATCCCATGGGTCCCCCACCGACATCCTTCCACAGAACTGGTCCCTGGTGCCAGAAAGGTTGGGGACCACGGCTCTAAAGAGTAAAAAAATCTCTGTGAATCTTATCATGAAAAACAATCATTTTTCTCCCTATTTCCTGCTTAGCAAGGTTTCTGCAGGGATGGTCCATTTACCTCTATATCTAGGATCTAGGTAGCATGCTTAGAATTGCTACCAGTTGATTTTTTGGATTTAGGCCTTCTCTGTTAAACTGAAATCATGAAAGATGAAGACAGTTCTCTCCACACTCTCTCACTGCTTCACCTCAGTTATATCACAGTGTAAGTTGGATTTTTTTCCAGAGTTATTATAAGCAGTATGTAAAAACTCCTCACAGCTGAGCCAGGTAGTGTATCGTGATTACTTTGCTTTTCCTGCTGAATATTTTGTTTCTCTTGGAGTGAATGATTGCATTTTTGGAGGGTGAGTGGGACTTGGTTTTTTTATGTATTTATTACCAGTTTATCATTAACATTTATTTAAGTTTTATAAATCTCTTTTCAGCGTTTTCAGGTATTTTACGTTCTCTGCTGTCACCTTCATCTTCCTGAAGAAGTCCCCAGAGTGCTGTGATCCTGCTCCACTTTACCCATGCTGCTCTCTTGGCTTGCTGCACTAATAATGTCTTCTCTGGCTTTTTCTTCACGATTTTCCTGGGGTTTCATTTCACCTCTTATTTGTGTTGGATCTTCTTCTTTCTTTAAAAATATTTTTTATTTATTTTTTGGCTGTGCTGGTTCTTCGTTGCTTCACAGGCTTTTCTCTAGTTGTGCCGAGTTGGGGCTACCCTGCATTTGTGGTGTGTGGGCTTCTCACTGCAGGGGCTTTTCTTGTTTTAGGTCACGAACTGCAGGCCATGTGGGCTTCGGTAGTTGTAGCACGCGGGCTCAGAAGCATTGGCGTGGGACTAGTTGCCCTGCGGCATGTGGAATGTTCTAGGAGTAGAGATTGAACCTGTGTCCCGTGCATTGTCCGGTGGGTTCTTAGCCTCTGGACCATCGGGGAAGTCCGGATCGTCTTATTTCTGAATCCCACAACTTTTTGGCCTTGTTTTAGTAGAGCACATCCTATCTTTGAGAAAAAAATTTTTAGATTTATATTGCTTATGTTCATGGTGTATCATGACATGACTTGACCAATGCAGTTTCCTAGTTTGGCTATTGTGCTGTATACCTAGTTTTTATATATAACTATTGTTACTTTGTAACAAATGTACATAAGACCTGTCAATGAAACTATAATTATTCAAAATTAAAAGTATGAAATATGTCTGTGTTCTTTTCTCCCACTTCAGTGGGTTTAACATTCTAGGTTGAAAATCACTTTGGTCAGAACAATTTAAGGACTCCATTTTCTTCTAGTTTCTAGGACTGGCTCTCGAAAGTTGATCTTCTTTTGACTCTTGAACCTTTATATGACACGTGTTTTTTTCTCTTCCTCTAGGAGTACATAGGATTTTCTTTTTTCTCCGGTGTTTTGAAATTCATGATAATATATATACCTTACTATGTGTCTGGTCTTACTAATTATGCCAGGTACTTGATAAACTTTAGTTTGGAAACTCACAGGTTCCAGTGTTGGGAAATGTCCTTGAGTTTTGCATTGCTGGTTTCCTCCCCATCTTTTGGTCTGCTGTCTCCTTCTGTGGCTCAGTGGTCAGATGGTAGACCCCTCAGGCTAGTCTTCTCATCTTATCTTTCTTCTTTTCTCCCATCCCTCTGTCTTCTTGCTGTATTTTCTGGGATAGTATTTCATCTTTTTTTTCTAACCCTTCTGCTGAGGTGAGTCATTACTTCTTCTGTCATAATATCTGATAGCTTTTGTTGTTGTTGTTTAGAATATTCTTTAATAGCCGGTTGCAGAGGCCTGTGGGCTATCTCTCCTTTTAGACTTTCATCTTTAAAAATTTCCTATCTGTTGTTTTCATGGGGATTCAAGAGGGAATAGAGACAAATGGATGTGTTTAATCTGCCTGTTTGTTTGTTTGTTTTCTTTTATAATTTACTTATTTATTTTTCTGTGCTAGGTCTTTGTTGCTGTGTGAGCTGTTCTCTAGGTTGTGTTGAGTGGGGGCTGCTCTAGTTGCTACACACAGGCTTCTCATTGCGGTGGCTTCTCTTGTGGAGCACAGGCTGTCGGGAATGCAGGCTTCAGTTGTTGCTGCTATTGGCCTCTAGAGCACAGGGTCAGTAGTTGTGGTGATGGGCTTAGTTGCCTTGAGGCATGTGGGATCTTAATTCCCTGAGCAGGGATTGAACCTAGTCCCCTGCACTGGAAGGTTGATCCTTCACCACTTGACCACCAGGGAAGTCCCTCATCATTGATTTGTACTTGACTCTCTCTTCCACCGCCTGTGAGCTCCTTGAGAGCAGGGATCGCCTCCTTGTTTGCATGCTCGGCTTGTAACACACTGCCTAGTGCTTATTGTCAGTGTAAGCTCATTCTGAAAATGGAACTGTCAGTCTTTCTGTTCTTTCTTTCCCTTCCAGTATTCCTTGCACCATTATTTGCTTGAAAGGAAGCTTCCATGTGGTCAGGATAAGGATTAATGAGGCACTCCCATTGCAGCTGCTGAGAGGAGCAAATTTTCCATGACTCTAACCATCCGCTTCCTTTTCTCTGTGACCTAAACTTTTCTGGTGACCAGAATAGAGCTTATTGGAAGATACTAAGTAATGATAAAATATTTGTTAATTGGAGATTAGCTTAATTTGAAATACAGAGCAGTCAGTATATGCTATTTGCGTGTGTGTGTAAGTTTCTCAGACTGCTGCCCACCACATTCCCCAACCTGATGAGAGCAGTTTCTAGAAGGAATGTGACTTTTCCTTTATTTATTTCTTCACACTCAGTTTTATAAGAAGACCAAACAGCTGCCCATCTTAATGAAGTGCTGTGAAGAGATCCAGCCGCATCAGTGGAAGCCGCCTGTAGAGAGGGAAGAACACCGGCTTCCGTTCTGGTTAAAGGTACAGCCCTCCTCCTCGGTGTGTCGGGAGCAGAAGGTCACCATGAGCCCGGCAAGAACATCAAGGAAGGGCTGCTTTCCATCTCTGCTGCTTTAGCTGTAGAACTAGGACTTAAGAAATCTTCAGTCACCATTCCTCTCCTATTTCTCCACCTCCCTCCCTCCCCCACCGGTGATTCTCTAACCTTTTAAAAATAGTGGTTAAAATGATAGTTTCTTAAAGGAAATTCAGGGAGTTTCTAGAGTATAAAATTGGGATATAGTCTTCTTAGAAATATCTGCTGTTCTGTAGAAAAATCCTTCTTAAAAGATGTCTTAAGACTGTCCTGTAAAGGCATCTAATATCTGCTGCCAAGTCAGTTTAGTCGTTTCCGACTCTGTGCGACCCCATAGACGGCAGCCCACCAGGCTCCCCCGTCCCCGGGATTCTCCAGGCAAAAATACTGGAGTGGGTTGCCATTTCCTTCTCCAATGCATGAAAGTGAAAAGTGAAAGTGAAGTCACTCAGTCATGTCCGACTCTTAGCAATCCCACAGACTGCCTACCAGGCTCCTCCGTCCATGGGATTTTCCAGGCAAGAGTACTGGAGTGGGGTGCCATTGCCTTCTCCACCTAATATCTAGAAAGCCCAATTATTTTTACCTAATTCTGGCATGGGGTATATCTGAGTGTTCTTATTCCCATTAGGCCAGTCTGCCGTCCATCCAGGAGGAACTGCGGCACATAGCTGGTGGTGCCAGAGAGGCAGGAAATGTGACCGGAACCACTGAGATCACCTCAGACCCAGGCCTGGGAAAAGGCAGCTCGGAACTGGAGAGTGAAACTCGGTATCCACTGCTACTGCCTAAGGGTGTAGTCCTGAAGCTGAAGCCAGTTGCCAACCGTTTTTCTAGGAAGGCTTGGAGACAGAAGCGGTCCTCCACCCTGAAGCCCTTTTTTTTCGGACCCAGCCCCTCTCTCCAGCCTAGCTCCAGCTCTGGGAAGACACCAGCTAGGTCAGCTCACTCAGAAGCCCCTCCAAGCAAAATGGTGGTCCGGATTCCTCCCCTGATCCAGCCAGCCACGGTCTTACAGGCAGTGCCAGGTGGCCCTCCTCTGGGGGTCCCCGGGGGGGACAGTTTTGAGTCTCCAGCAGCACTGCCAGCTACAGCTGCTGAGGCCAGGACCAGCTTCCCTCTGCCTGAGCCGCAGACCCTGCTCTCCTCCGCCCCTGTGCCGAAGCTAATGCTGCCTTCACTTGCTTCTTCGAAATTTCGAAAGCCGTGTGTGAAACGGAGAGCCTCCAAGAGAAAGGGACCCAAGGCCTCTCTCTGTCTGAAGCCTGCCCCTCTCATCCACCCTGCGCCCGTGTTCTTCACTGTCCCCGCCACCACCGTGAAGGTTGTGAGCCTCGGCAGCGGCTGCAACATGGTGCAGCCTGTCGGTGCAGCGGTGGCCCGGAGTCCTCAGACCATCCCCATCACCACCCTGCTGGTTAACCCTACTGCCTTCCCCTGTGCGTTGAACCAGCCCCTTGTGGCCTCCTCCATCCCCCCCTTAATTGTCTCTGGCCCCTCTGTGAATCTCTCTGTACCATCCACCCCTGAAGATAAAGCCCCCGTGAATGTGGACACAGGTTGTCCTTTGGCTGAGGGGAAAAATGCCTTTCCAGGCCTCGAACCCAAAGTAGAACCTCGGGAACCGTCTCCTGTCTGTGCTGCCGTCTTCCCCAAAGAGGAGCACAGCCCAGGGCCTCCAGCTACAGACAGAGCGTGCCAGGAGCAGCTGTCGGAGAGCAGTGCCTGTGGCTGGACCACTGTGAAAACAGAGGAGGGGAGGCAGGCCCCTGAACCCCTGCCTCAGGGCTTCCGGGAATCTCTGCACACTTGCCCTGAGGATTTAGAGGAAATCGTTAAGACGGAACCTAAAGATCCTGGGCAGGACACCTTTGGTGGATCCCTGGAGCAGGACAGCCATGATGAAATCAAAGAAGAACACTCTGTGGAGTTGGACACTGGCTTCCCAAGTGGGGAGTCAAGCGGGCCTAGAGAGGGGAAGAAACAGACAGGCCTACAACAGGAGGAGAGGAGTCAAGCAGCTCAAACCCTTTCGGCTTCTCAAGAGCCTCCTGGGGAAGGAAACTCAGGAGATGTGAGCAAAGGGTCCCCAAGGGACGCTTCCTTCTCCACTGACCCTGAAATGGTGCTTAGCAGCCCCCTGGGGAAGCCCGAAGACCTATCCAGCGTTGATGGTCAGTCAGTGGGGACCCCAGCAGGACCAGAAACTGCAGGAGAGAAGGATGGGCCAGAGGAAGAGGAAGAAGAGGACTTTGATGACCTTACCCAGGATGAGGAAGATGAGATGTCATCAGCCTCTGAGGAATCTGTACTTTCTGTCCCAGAACTCCAGGTGAGAGTTGGGCACTCTTCTCCAATATTTTGTGGATTCAGTAATAGATTTAATTTATTGATAGGCCACCGGCTTGCTTTTTGCACTAGAGATAGTTGTAAAATCATTTTTGACTTTTGAATGTATTACTGAGCATAGTTTGGGAGTTGAGGTGAGAGGAGAGGGAGTTAAATGTTACATATTATATTTGATTTAAACTCATTTAAACATTAAATTGAATCTCCTGAGCACAATTTAAATGACTAAAAAAAGAAAAGGATCATAAGTATGGACCCTGGCAAAGGAAAATTACTTTCAGGGGAGACCTTCAAATCTACTCAGGGACTCCCTGGTGTCCAGTGGTTAGCACTGGGTGCTTTCACTGCTCGGAACTGGGTTCGATTTCTGGTCAGGAAACTGTTGACTGAAAAATTAATCACAACCTCAAAGTAGAGAGTTATTTTATTTGGTGGGAATGTTAAGGATTCTGAGCTTGGGAGGCAGCATCTCAGTTCTCTGAGAAAACTGTTCTGAAGAAGCAGGGCGGGAGTCAGGCTATATACAGTTTGCAACAAAGAGGGTAGGAAATCTAAACATCAAAGATTATTATTAAGTAGTAAGGAGAACCAGATATCAGGTCAAGTTAAGGAATTTAGTGTTCTTCTGTGTGTGGCAAGATGGAGCCTCTGGGCTCACTGAATTCATTGCTTTCATATGCACCTGACCTATCTGGGACCAAATCCTGTTTCCTGTCACCTTAAAGGGTGGCAAGGATGGTGGTTGGTTGCTCTTGCATGACACCCAGTCCCCTCCAGTTCCTCACCAGTCACCGGGCATTGGCATCTTCCTTGTGTTCACTTTTGAGAGCCCTCATTCACATTAGGAGGCCATGAATCACCGATAGCTGTGACATTTTTTGTCCCCCGATACGGCAAAAAATATTTCATTTCACAGAACTAACATCCCTCAAGCTGTACAGTGTGGCCAAAAAACAAAACCAAAAAACCCCAATAACCCCTAAAACCCATCTGCTTCTCACTCTCCCTCACCAGTTGATTAGCCTCAGTTCCTTCTGAAAAACTCTGTGCAGTCAGCCCGTGGTGAGCTATTACAGCCCTCATGCACACTCTTTGGGGGGGGTTTGCAGGAAACAATGGAGAAACTGACTTGGCTTGCATCTGAAAGGCGCATGAGTCAGGAGGGTGAGTCTGAGGAAGAGAACTCCCAGGAAGAGAATTCTGAGCCTGAGGAGGAAGAGGAAGAAGAAGCAGAAGGAATGGAAAACCTGCAGAAGGAGGATGAAATGATGGACGAAGCCATCGGAGACCCTGCCGAGAAGCCTCCTGCCACCTTTGCCTCCCCAAAGGCTGCTCCAGAAGTGGAGACCAGCAGGACCCCACCAGGTAAGTAGGACGGGTCTGAGTGGGGGCGGGTCTCAGGAGGCCTCATTGACTCAGGGACATGTGCAGAGTGGCTAGCTTATAAAACAGGTGCCAGTTCCCAGAAGAAATCCTTTGGATCGCGCCTGCCAGTCACCCTTCTCCCAAATAGATGTTTTAATCTGCTGCCGTTGCAGAGAAGAGATGCTCAGAAATTTAAAATTTGACTCTGCTATCAGCATATCAGCTGCTAGATTTGTACTCTGTTTATGCAGGTTTTTTTACTGGTTCTTAATTCACATGTTATGTATTAGGTCAAGAGCTATGTTTATTTCAAAAAGTGCTGCTTGTTCCTTACCAGGACATAATCCCTGGGAGCCCAGCATCAGACCACACTCACTCTTCAGACTTCTGTGTTCAATATGTAGTAGCTAAGCAGCTCATTATCATCCCAGTTGATGCAGTCATCAACAGTTGATGCTTTTCTCCCAGATTACTATGTAATGATGATTAGGGGAGTTGATGGGGGGGGTGCATTTGATGAGTTGGGAAGAGCAGAGGTTGCAGGGATAGAGAAACAGTTGTTTTCATGTGTATCCTAAGGAGAGAGCATCAAAGCTGCAGGAAAGGGCCGGAGTAATCATCGCGCCCGCAGCAAGCGGGGCAGTCGGGCCCGGGCCAGCAAGGACACCTCCAAGCTGCTGCTGCTGTATGACGAGGACATCCTCGAGCGAGACCCCCTCCGGGAGCAGAAGGATCTGGCCTTTGCTCAGGCTTATCTGAGCAGGGTAGGCAAATGCTGCTTCCTGTTCCTGCCAGCCCCTCTGTTTTTAAAATGAAGTCTGCCTTTCAGGCTGCACAGTAGCCTTCTATGCTTCTACCTTTGTTTTCCTGGAGATACCAAAGGAACTGTGTGAGTGAAACCACAAGGACACTGAGTTCAGTTTTCAGCCGATTTATTATTCCTGCCCAGCATACTACCCCTCTGTTGCCCTGAAACCGGGGAAAGGTGATGTCACCATCATCCCTGAGAGAGTAGACTGATAAGGACCTTACCTGAGCCTTTGGCTTTGGAGGAACAACATGTGGTACACTGACCAGAAAGTGGACCTCAGTGATCTTTAGAGTCATGAACCTGCGTGTTTTTCGCAGTGGTCCCTATCTCATTCTTTTGGTAACCACCTAATTCTTTATACCCCCAGCAAGTGGAGTTCTAGCAATAATAATCATGGGTTTTCTTATTCCTGATATTTTCCTAACACTCCTAATTTATGTATTATTTACCCTCAATGATACCATGCTGAAATATATGTACCAAGCACTCCTTATCTATTTCAACATGGAGGTGAAACCTGGAAGGAGAGGTCCAGGCTGTGAGCTAGAGAAAAGTTTACCTGATTTTGCGGGTAGCACTGTGGTCCCTGGAAAATAGAAATTTTCCCACTCCTCACTGTCAGAAAAAGAGCTCTGCCTTGCTCATGGCGCTGTGGCTTCCATTAATCATCAGATCTTAGGACCTGTCAGAGGAGTAGCCTCTGACGGATAATCTGGAGCTCTTTAACAGTAACTCTTCCTCCTTCTCCCATCGTTTCTTGGGGCCCAATGAAAGGGGATTGGATGATTGAAAGTCCTCTCACATAGGTCCGAGAAGCCCTGCAGCACATCCCTGGCAAGTATGAAGACTTCCTTCAGGTCATCTATGAGTTTGAGTCAAGCACTCAGAGGCAGACAGCTGTGGATCTCTACAAGAGCCTGCAAATTCTGCTCCAAGACTGGCCTCAGCTGTTGAAGGACTTTGCTGCTTTCCTGTTACCTGAGCAAGCACTGGCCTGTGGATTAGTAAGTAGAGAGCGGGGCAAAGACCACACACGAGGATCCCTGGGTCAGAGCAAGACTAGGCGTGGGTAGTGTTGATCAGGACTGTTCCAGACGCCTGGCTGTTTCCATAGATAGCTTTCCCCTAGTCCAGGGTCACAAGAGCCTCCTCCTTTTCAAGGGATGGTCTCCCCAACTCCTGTTATCTCCATGAAGAGTGAAGGGTTTGACCTTTGTTGCCAGTGGAGACCTTAGGTACATCATAACTCTTTGCTCCTCACTGTTGCAAAACAGGCTTTCATTCAACAAATATTTATTGAGAAACTGCTGTTTTAGGCAGAGTTCTAGATACTAGAAATGTAATAATTATAAAACTAAAATCCTTGCCTTCATGGAGCCTATATTCTCATGGGGAAAGTCAGGTGTTATATATGTTATAAAAGTGATAAAAGATATAAATAGTAAAGTATATTGAATGCTTTATAGTGATAATGTTGCAGTTTTTTTTTTGTAAATGTTGCAGTTTTATACACAGTAGTCTGGGAAGGCCCCGTTGGTTACATAACATTTGAAATATTGGAGAATAAGTGTCTGAACTTGAGGGATATCCCAGTAGTTCTGGGTTTCTTGTCACAGGAATAATGGATATAATATTATTATATTGTTGTTTTCATATTGTTATTATATTAGCCTGATAGTCTTAAAGCAGTTAAATGGCCATGGGATGATTATACGTAATTTTTTCTTTATCATTATGAGGATCAGATGAACACATATGTGAAAATACTTTGTAACCTGGCATGTGTCTGATCTCTCAGTCTCTGAAAACTGTAAGCGACTTGAGATACATAACTCTTAAATCTTTCATTTACATCTTAGTTTTCTTGAGTTGGTAGACCCCAGTAACCCAAGGTAGATAGATGCTAGGGTCTTAAAAAAAAAGAAGATCTTACAGGGAATTCCCTGGCAGTCCAGTGGTTAGGGCTTGGTACTTTCACTGCTGGGGCCCAGGTTCAATTCCTGATTGGAGAACTCAGATCCACAAACTTTGTGGTGAGGCCAAAAAAAAAAAAAGGATATCACCGTTGTAAACCAGAGCCTTGTCATCCCCTATGCCTCCAGCACATTTTTCCTGGGTTTTATGCTTAGAGCCCTCAAGTCCTTCTCAGGCTGCATAGACGACTCCTCTTTTGCCCTCTTTCCACTCTGGTAGTTTGAAGAGCAGCAGGCTTTTGAGAAGAGTCGCAAGTTTCTTCGGCAGCTGGAAATTTGCTTTGCAGAGAACCCCTCACACCACCAGAAGATCATCAAGGTCCTCCAGAGCTGTGCAGACTGCTTGCCCCAGGAGATCACTGAGGTATTCGGTCCTGTCCTGCTTCCCTTCCATTGTCATCTTGGCTTTTGGCCTTTCATTCTCCCTTTCTAAGCAATCCTCTTGCTTCTGAGCAGTGGACTTCTGGAGGGGATGAAGATGGCAAGGAGTTTTTAGGCTTACCTAAGGCATAAAACTTGTGGCTCAGATGGTAAAGCGTCTGCCTACAATGCGGGAGACCTGGGTTCGATCCCTGGGTCAGGAAGATCCCCTGGAGAAGGAAATGGCAACCCACTCCAGTACTCTTGCCCAGAAAATCCCATAGACGGAGGAGTGTGGTAGGCTACAGTCCATGGGGTTGCAAAGAGTCGGACACGACTGAGTGACTTCACTTTTACTTTCAAGGCATAAAACACTTGGGTGAGGTGGTTACCATCTGAAACCAGAGCCTGACTGCTTCTCACAGGCTCAGGAATGCTATAAATACCCTGGAAGGGAAGTTCAAGGAAGGAGGTGATGGTCTGGGTGGAGGGTTGGTTTCCCTCCTTGCTCTGCCTTGAGTTAGTGCCTGAGCTGGGGACCGGTAAGGCAGGGCTAGTGAGTAGTGAGTGTCACTGGGAATCAGACCTTTAATGCAGGCACGTCTAACCAAGACATGGGAGCTCCCTAAACGTGCGTTGATGGAGGAACGGATGAAGACCTATTTGAAGTGAAATGACAGTCGCTCAGTTGTGTCCCACTCTTCGTGTCCCATTCTATACAGTCCATGGGATTCTCCAGGCCAGAATGCTGGAGTGGGTAGCTGTCCCCTTCTCCAGTTAATCTTCCTGACCCAGGAATTGAACTGGGGTCTCCTGCATTGCAGGCTGATTCTTTACCAGTTGAGCTACCAGGGAAGCCCAAAGACCTGTATATACACGATGAAATTTTACTCAGTCATAAAAAAGAATGAAATATTGCCATTTCTAGTAATATGGATGGATCTAGAGATTATCATACTAAGTGAAGTATGATTTAATTCACTTGATAAGCTTATCATACTTATCATACTAAGTATAGAAAACATTAGGTTTATAATATAGAAAACCTATGGTTACCAAAGGGGAAAGTTTGGGTGCGGTGATAAATTAGGAGTTTGTGATTAACATATTCACACTACTGTGTATAAAATAGGTCACCAATGGGGACCTACTGTATAGCACAGGAAACTATACTCAGTATACACAGAAGGCAATGGCACCCCACTCCAGTGCTCTTGCCTGGAAAATCCCATGGACGGAGGAGCCTGGTAGGCTGCAGTCCATGGGGTCGCTAAGAGTAGGACATGAGTGAGGGACTTCACTTTCACTTTTCACTTTCATGCATTGGAGAAGGAAACAGCAACTCACTCCAGTGTTCTTGCCTGGAGAATCCCAGGGATGGGGGAGCCTGGTGGGCTGCTGTCTGTGGGGTCGCCCAGAGTCAGACACGACTGAAGTGACTTAGCAGCAGTAAGAGCAAAGAATCTGAAAAAGTATATATGTATATGTATGTGTGTGTGTATGTATATGTGTATATATATGTGTGTGTGTGTATATGTATGTGTGTATATATGTATATTGTGTGTATGTGTGTGCATATGTATGTGCATATGTATGTGTGTGTATATGTATATGTGTGTGTATATATATGTATATGTGTGTATGTGTATATGTATATATGTGTGTATATATGTATATGTGTGTATGCGTGTGTGTATATATATGTATATGTGTGTATATATGTGTGTGTATATGTATGTGTGTATGTATATGTATGCATGTGTGTATATATGTATGTGTGTATATGTGTGTATATATGTATATTGTGTGTATGTGTGTATATGTATGTGTGTATATATGTATGTGTGTATATATATGTATATGTGTGTATATGTATGTATGTGTGTGTATATGTATGTATGTGTGTATATATGTATATGTGTGTATGCGTGTGTGTGTGTGTGTGTGTGTGTGTACACACACACTGAATCACTGTGCTGGACACCTGAAACTAACACAATGTTGACCATACTGTGAATCAACTATATACATTAGTTAAAAAAGTAATAATTCAGGCATATCTCAGAGACATTGCAGGTTCAATTCCAGACCATCATAGTACAGTAAATATTGCAGTAAAGTGAGTCACATGAATTTTTTGGTTACCTAGTGCATGTAAAAATTATGCGTACACGATGAAGTGAAGTGCGTGTGTGCTCAGTGAAGTATGTGTGTCTGACTCTTGGCGATCCCATGGACTGTAGCCCACCATGCTCCTCTCTCCATGGAATTTTCCAGGCAGGAATACTGGAATGGGATGCCATTTCCTACTCCAGGGAGTCTTCCCAACCCAGGGATTGAACCCACATCTCTTGGGTCTCCTGCACTGGCAGGCAGATTCTTTACCCACAGTGCCACCAGGGAAGCCCAACCATAGTTTATTAAGGATGCAGTAGCATTATGCTTTAAAAAATGTACATATGTTAATTAAAAAGTGTTCACAATTTGTAAATCAAGTATATTTCAACTTTCAAAAAATGCTAGGGAATTCCCTGGTGGTCCAGTGGTTAAGACTCCAAGCTTCCATTTCACAGGGTACAGGTTTAATCCCTGGTCAGGGAACTAAGATCTTGAATTCTGCACAGAACAGCGAAAAAAAAAATGCTAGTCAGCATCCAAGTCTTTAGCAAGTTGTCATCTTTTTGTTGCTGGGGGGTCTTGCCTCAGCATTGTTGGTGCTGACTGATCAGGTAGTGGTTGCTGAAGATTAGAGTGGATGTGGCAATTTTTTTTCTTTCTTTCTTTAAAAAATATTTATTTGCCTGCACCAGGTCTTAGTTGTGGCATGTGGGATCTAGTTTCCTGACCGCCGATCAAAGCTGGACCTCTTGCATTGGGAGTGTGGAGCCTAAGCCACTGGACGACCAGGGAAGTCCCCATAATTTCCTAAAACAATGAAGTCTGCCCCATTGATGGGCTCTTCCTTTCATGAATGATTTCTCTGTAGCATTTTATTTACAGTAAAACTTTCAGAATTGGAGTCAATCCTCTCAAACCTTGCCATTGCCTTATCAACTAAGTTTATGTAATGTTCTAAACCCTTTGTTGCCATTTCAACAATCTTCATAGCAGCAGCTTCCCCAGGAGTAGATTCCATTTCAAGAAACCTCTCTTTGCTCATCTACAAGAAGTAACTTCTTATCTGTTCAGGTCTTATGTGGGATTGCAGCAATTTAATCCCATCCTCAGGCTCCACATCTGTTTTTAATCCTCATGCTATTTCTGTCACATCTGCTGTTACTTCCTCCATTGAAATCTTTAACCCCCTCAAAGTCATCTGTGAGTGTTGAAATCAACTTCTTCCAAATTCCTGTTAATGTTGATTATTTGGACCTCTTCCTGTGAACCACAAATGTTCTTAATGGTATCTAGAATGGTGAATCTTTTCCAGAAGGTTTTCAGTTTTCTCTCCCCGGATCCATTGGAGGAGGAATCACTATCTGTGTTAGCTGTAGCCTTATGAAATGTATTTCTGAAGTATTGAGACTTGAAGTTAGAAATTACTCCTTGATCCATGGGCTGCATGATGGTTCTTTTGCTAGCAGGCACGAAAACATTAATCTCCTTGTACATCTCCATCAGAGCTCTTGGGTGACCAGATGTATGGTCAGTGAGCAATAATGTTCTCAAAGGATTGTTACCTGAGTAGTAGGTCTCAGCAGTGGGCTTCAGATGTTCAGTAAATCATGTTGTCCACAGATGTGCTGTCATCCAGGCTTTGTTGTTCCATTTAAACCAGCAGAAGCAGAGTAGATTCAGCATAGTTTGGAAGGACTGTAGGATTTTTGGAATGGTAAATGAGCATTGGTTTCAAGTTAAAGTCACCAGCTATATTAGCCCCTAATCAAAGAGTCACCGTGTCCTTTGAAGCTTAGAAGTCAGGCATGACTTGCCCTGTCTAGTTATGAAAATCATAGATGGCATCTTCTTCCAATAAAAGTATTTTTCTACACTGAAAATCTGTTGTTAGTGTAGCCATCTTTATTAGTTATCTTAGACCTTCTGGATAACTTGCTGTAGCTTTTATATTAGCACTTGCTGTTTTATCCTACACTTTCATGTTGTAGAGATGGCTTCTTTTTTTTTTTGGCGTCTTTCTTTAAACTCTATGAATCACTTTTTCTAGCTTCAAAATTTGCTTCTGCAGGTTTCTTCACCTGTCTCAGCCTTCATAAAACTGAAGAGAATTAGGGTTTTGGGGCTTCCCAGGTGGCTCTGTGGTAAAGAATTCACCTGCCAAGCATGAGAGTCATAGGTGACTCTGTTTCCACCTTTGTGTCAGGAAGGTCCCCTGGAGAAACAAATGGCAACCCACTCCTGTATTCTTGCCTGGGAAATTCCATGGACAGAGGAGCCTGGCGGGCTACAGTCAGTCCTTGGGGTGGCCAAGAGTCAGACATGGACTGAGCAACTAAACAACAAGGCCTTTGTATAGGCTTGACTTAATGGAATGTTGTCACTGATTTGATCTTCTGGTTTGATCTTAGACTATAAAACTTTCTCCATATCAGCAAGAAGCTGTTTTGCTTTCTTATCATTTGTGTATTCATTGGAATAGCACTTTTAACTTCCTTCAACAACTTTTCCTTCGCGTTCATGGCTGTTTGGCACAAGAGGCCTAGTTTTCAATCTGCCTTGGCTTTAGGCGTGCCTTCCTCACTAAGCTTGATCATTTGTTGCTTTTGACTTAAAGTGAGAGGTGTGCATATATATCTTTCCCTTGAACACTTAGAGCCTTTATAGGTCCAAAGTATTCAAGTGAAATTGGCCTAATTTCAATATTGGTGTCTCGGAATAGAGAGGCCCAAGGAGAGGGAGACAGATGGCGGAACTGTCCGTCAGTGGAGTAATCAGAACACGTACACCTTTAAGTCCGCTGTCTCTTTTGGGTGAGATGCGTGGTGCTCCCAAGCAATTACAGTAGTAACATCAAAGATCGATGATCACATATCGCCGTTATAGACATAATAAACAATTCTGTAATATTGTGGGAAGTATCAGAATGGGACACAGAGACACGAAATGAACAGATGATGTTGGAAAATTGGTGCTGATAGACTTGCTTGACCCAGGGTTGCAATGAACCTTCAGTGTGTTAAACAAAAAAAAGAAAAAGCAAAATTCTGTATCTGAGGTGTGATAAAGCAAAGACACTAAATCGAGGTATGCCTATACTCCTGTGTAGGCAAGCAAGGAGGGAGAGGGAGTTTAGGAGTTCTTAATCAAAGAGCATCTTCTGTGTGTCTCCCAGTTGATAAGGAAAGTAGCCCTCAGAAGTATATGCGATTGATTTGGAATGGTGGTCTAGAGAGGCTCTAGAGACTTCATCTTTCCTTCTGCAACTCTCCCCAGCTCAAGACACAGATGTGGCAGCTCCTCAAGGGCCACGACCACCTACAGGATGAGTTCTCCATCTTCTTTGACCATCTGCGCCCAGCAGCTAGCCGGATGGGTGACTTTGAAGAGATCAACTGGACCGAGGAGAAGGAGTATGAGGTACAGGCCTTGAGGCTGCAGTGGGGGTGTGAAGGGGGAAGGTCATGTGTAGGAGGGACGTCTGCCCAGAGTCTTTTTTGAGTGGCACCAACTCCTCCCCAGTTTGATGGCTTTGAAGAAGTGGCATTGCCTGATGTGGAAGAGGAAGAGGAACCTCCCAAGATACCCACAGCCTCAAAGAACAAAAGAAGAAAAGAGATTGGGGTCCAAAATCACGATAAGGTACGCTAGGTTGTTGGGGGTTATCCTGATTCAAGCCTTGCATTTTCTGTCTGAGTGGTTCTCTGGTGTAGGGTGGCGCCAAGCCTCTGTGATCTGCGGCAGCCGTGGAGCAGGGGCCACAGGTCAGGTCAGGCTGCTGTGCCGCACACCCTGAGCCCACGGGAAGAACAGTGCAGTGGCTGAGGAGGTCCCAGCCATGTTAACTCGTTAGAAGGATCTGCTTCTCTTGCCCTTGGGTCTTCTTCCTTTCTGTTCTTGTGAAAAAATAGAACCAGGATTCCTCGTTTTAGTAATGACAACAACTGACACCTAGCCATATTCCAAAGCATCACGTATCTCTTATATTTTACATGGATTGTTCAGTTAATTCTCATGGTCACCCTGTGAAAAGATTGTTTTGTTTGCGTTTTACAGAAGAGGAAACTGAAGTGCAAAGAGGGGCCGTTCCCAGGGCCTCATGTTAGTCAGGGACGGGTTGTTTGGCCCCAGAGCCCGCCTGTGCTCACTGCTCTCTGTTGTCTTCAGGAAGTAGTCTTTTAGTCACTGTCCCTTTGCTGCATGTCTTGTACTCTTTCTTGGGGAAAACCACTTCTTAGTACCTGAATGACCTTAGGCAATTTATTTAATCTTTGTTTCAGTTTCTGCATTGTTAACGGGGATAATAATGGTACTTATGTCTTGGGTTTATTGAACAGAGAGTATCATTGAGTGAGCCTTCCATATGTACAAAGCCCTCTCTCAAGGGGATTGGAAGAGAGGGGAGAGCTCCAGGCACAGGGCAACAGAGACAGAGGCGGACGAGTGAGTAGATCAAAGCCCGCAATGGAGCTCTCCGTGACTTAGCCTGACGGCACCACTTAAATGTGTCCTGAAACGTCTGGGCAACTGGGGTCTGTCAGCCTGTGGGTCATTTACAGATTGTTTCAGGGATGCATAGTAGGGTTTAATTGAGTTTGGCCAATTGTCTCCCCAGGCAGTGTGAAGAAATGGTATATAATAAAAGAGAAAGGAAGTCGGGGAGGGGGTCAGGGGGCGGAATTGTTCAGATGGCTCACAATTGGCTCCCTCCTGGTACCAGAAATGTTTGACAGCTAACCAAGCCCAGGTGTCTCCTAGGAGGCTGAGTGGCCAGATGGGGCCAAGGATTGTGCCTGTTCCTGCCATGAGGGTGGTCCTGACTCCAAGATGAAGAAGAGCAAAAGGAGAAGTTGTAGCCACTGCAGCAGCAAGGTGAGGAGAGAACTGGTACCCAGGGGTTTCAGAGTTGCTGGGGCAAGCCCCAAGTTGCTCTGCTGTTTGGGTATTGTTACCCCAGATCTATGCATTATTGAATTCCTAAAAAGATTACACGTGAATAAATAATACGCTGTATACATACTCATTAGTGTGTGTATGCAAAATAAAGAGAATCTTTAAAAATATATGTAACAGATTTTGCTTTTTAAAGGTAATCTTTTAGGTGAAGTTTTGAAATAGGGAAAAATACCAACCAGTTCATATATTTTCCCTCTAAGATTTTCTTTTTTTAAATGAAACAAACGTGTGTGAGGAAAACAGCCGAAAGGTAGTGCTGCTTCTCTAGGCTTGGTTGCCAGCAAAAATACAGTCCTTGGTTGGAGGAGGAGTGGCAGAATGCAGCACTCTATTTTGGGCCCTTTAAAACCCTTGGAGCAGGCATGCATGTTGCTTGACTTGCTGAGCATCGTGCAGGGCTTCTTCCTGTGGTCAGCCCCCAAGACAAAAGAGGTCAGGAGACCCTTGACCCAGAAGGCCATCCCTGCAGGTCTGTGACAGCAAATCCTACAAGAGCAAGGAGCCCCATGAGTTGGTGGGCGGCAGTCCTGGTGCTAAGGAAGCTGGGCAGGGCAAGGACGTGATGGAGGAGGAAGCCCCAGAGGAGCGAGAAAGCATTGAGGCAGCCCAGAGCAGGACTGGCAGGAGTACCAGGAAGGGAGAGGTGCCTGTTGCAGGTGAGTGACCCGACTGCCAGCCCGGCCTTTCTCCCTTTCTTTCTCTCATTCTCACATGCTTCACGCAGGGGCGTCTTTGAGCCTGGGTAACATTGGTCTTTTAGGGATAGACTACCACCTCTTTTACTAATAAACCAGTAGGAAACTCTTCTCTCTAGCCTTAATTTTCTCTCCTGTGGCCTCAATCCTCTTGTAGAATTAAGAGTGCATAACATCCGCATGATCCAGCATTTTCTTCTTGTGTTCCCATTCCTGAACCCCTTCTCCTTATCTGCAGATCCTCTATGATCTGTATTCTAAAGACTCAGCCATTCTCAGCTTTGGCAACGGACTTTATATCTTTATATAAACAACTCTAGCCCCTACCCTTGCCTCACTCTTGTACATCAGAACTTTGTCACAGTAGTTTGCCAGAGTGACCCCATGGTAATTTGTAGTGCTTAGATGCAGTGTGACCCTTAGGTCCTTATTTTCCTCCTAAACAGGATTGGCAGCGGGGAGCACTTTGCCGTCCCCTAAAGAAGTGACTTTTACAGACCAGCTCCTCCTTGATGGCCTGCCACCACCCTGCTCACCAGAGCCTCCTCAGCTTCCCTCCACAGCTGGAACTGCGCTGTGCGCTGTCAGGGGTAACCAGGCTGAGCCTGCAGCTCTCCCCTGCCCCAGGGCATCCCCCGGACCTCAGTATGAGGGGGAGGGCCACAAGCCAGGGGCTGAGCTGGAACAATCCATGCTGGCCTGGGATGCCTCCGAAACTGAGAAATTGCCTGGAACTGTCGAATCCCCTGCCTCTTTCCTGAGTCCTGTTTCCTCAAGGACTGGAGACTTCGGGAGAAGACAGGTGCCTGGGAAACCAGACACAGAAGAGAGCTGGCTGCCTTCCAGCAGAGCTGGGGTGACCACAGCAGACAGGGTGTCCCCTCTCCATGGAGCTTCTTCAGCAGGAGTTGACACCTCAGAGACTTCTCCTAAAGTCCCTAGAGGAGGTTTGGCTAAAGACAGTGGACTACAGGGCAAGGGTCCAGCAGGGGAGCTGCAGACGAAGGCCACAGAAGCTACAGTATGTGCCAACAACAGCAAGGTCAGCTCCACTGGGGAAAAGGTGGTCCTGTGGACAAGGTAGGTGCGGACAGAGGATGTATGTGTGTTTGGAAAGCGCGTGGAACACACCAGGTTACTGATTGAGATTAATCGCCATGTGTGGATTCCAGGGAAGCTGACCGGGTGATCCTGACCATGTGCCAGGAGCAAGGAGCACAGCCGCAGACTTTCAGTGTCATCTCCCAGCAGCTGGGAAATAAGACCCCTACTGAGGTAAGCAGGGTGAGCCTTGCTAGAGCTTCAAGCCCTAGAGGAACCAAGGAAAGGGTTTGGCAAGAAGAGGACAGTTGGCCAACTAAGATATGATTGGGGATTGTAAGTTCTGCCCTGAGTAAGACCTGGACTTGTCAGCATGGATAGTAGTGGCTCTAGAAGCGAAAGGGCATTTTTGAGGGAGAAGCCCCAGATTGCATTTTAGTTTTTAGAAGGAATGTGACTTTGGGCGGTGTTTAGTCTCTTGACCCGAGTTTCCTTATCTGTAAGGAGGACTCAACCCTCACAGCCTGTGTGCAACAAATCAGATGGTTCATGTTGGTGTATCATATAGCTTGCTTGAGTGAGCGCATGCCACGTCGCTTCAGTTGTATCCGACTCTTCACAACCCCATGGACTGTAGCCTACCAGGCTTCTCTGTCCGTGGGATTCTGCAGGCAATAAGTGGGTTGCCATCCCCTTCTCCAGGGATCTTTCTGACCCAGGGATCAAACCTATGTTTCCTGCACTGGCAGGCGGGTTGAAATGTCAATGTGTTACTAACTTAAGAAGAGTGAAGTTAGGCCCCTCACTCTCCTCCTAGGTTTCCCATCGTTTTCGAGAACTCATGCAGCTCTTCCACACAGCCTGTGAGGCCAGCTCTGAGGACGAGGACGACGCGACCAGTACCAGCAATACAGACCAGCTGTCTGACCACGGGGACCTTCTGTCTGAGGAAGAGCTGGATGAGTGAGACCTGGAGTGTGAGGGTGTCATCTGAGCATTGAGCCCACCAGGCACCCTGGTGATCAGGGAGAGGGTGGGGTGCTGCACCTCGCTTCTGCAGCTGTTGAGTTCAGTATGCGGAGCTGGAGGAACAGGGGCCAGGGACAGTGACAAAGGCAGGCTGGGGGTCGCACGGTCCTGCCACCCTATGCATCTTTTACGAAGACCTTAGAAATAGTTGTAAAGAGCATTGAGGGAGAGTGGGGCACAGTTCCTTTTCTGTGTTGTACTTTTTTCTGTCTGATGGTACATATTTATTGTTGTGTGATTTGATCACAGTGTTTCTAAATGTAATAAATGCGTGTGTTGGTGTAGCCAGTCCCAAGACACTGAGCTCCTGCACCCAGCAGTTTTTATTGTAAACAAGTCCTTTCATTTTTTTGGAGCTTTAGTCCACGAGCCTGTCGTTGCCACTCTCGTAGCACTGGGCCAGGTCGCGCAGATCCTGCAGCGTCTCCTCTAGGTCATCCTGTTCCACTCCAGCGTCCATGAAGCTGGCCCAGCGTCGCAGGTCAAGTTTGGAGAGATCTTTGGCTAAATCTCCCAGGGCCCGGTTCAAGGAGGAAGAGGAGCAGAGGGCCCCGAGCACTGGGATGCTCTCCACCGCTGCGGAGAGGGAGGATGGGAGCTGTTCTACCCTGGGGCTCTATCGCTCACACGGGGAGGCCTGGGCCTCTGGCAGACTTGACTGTATAGTCAACTATACAGCGTCCTGTCCCCTTTGTACACCAGCAACTAGGGGAAGAACACTTCTCTGAGGAACCACGGAGTGCATAAAGGAGTGTTAACCTGGGAACTTGCCCAGTACTTTCATTCATGAAGGGATACTGTAAAAGTCTCTCATGCTTGAAAACCTCTGGGTTTTCTTCACCTGCTACATACCTGTCCCTGCTGGAGGAGCATCGAGTAGCAAACCGTGCTGGCTGAGGCGTGAGGAGAAGAGGTAGGGGTAAGGAGGGACTGCCTTGCAGGGAGTCAGCAGCAGATGGGAAGAGCTGTGGGGGCGAGAGCACAGCAGCTGAGTGAGAGAAAGTCAAGGGAGGTCTGAGGTCTGGGAGGAGAGGAGCAAGCATTCTACTGACCTCCTGACTCTAGGCTGCTGCTGCTGCAAATACTGGGCCAAGACTTCTTCCCCAGTGGTGCACGCGTGGAGCGGGGAGGGCAGAGGTGTCCCGGGGGTGAGCTGACTGCCAGAACAAAGCCAAAACCACCTTTAATCTGTGGCAGCATGAATGAGAAACTAGGACTTAGGTTCTCAGGCCATCAGCTTGATCAGGATGCTCAGAGTCTGTTTTACCAATAAGTGGGGCAGAGGGAAGGCGAGCAGGGCAGTGCCATTAGGCTGTCTGGAGGTATCCGGGAGAAAAGCATGTGAAACGGAAGTCTGACAAGGGCTCCTGAGGACCACCAGTCCTTACCTGGTGTGGCGTGCTCTGTCTAGACCCCTCAGCACCACCGACTGGGCAAAGCAGCATGTCCCAGAAGGGTCCCCACATGCAGACAGTGGGGTCCATGGGGTGGCCTGTCCAAGCTGCATTAGGGTATCAGGGAGGGACTGGCTTGGAACTAAGGGGAAGGGGATAGTTGCTCCTGCTGTCACCACCTAAAGGTAAGAAAGAAATCAAGTTACAGGGCCTTTCTCAGCTCTGACCAAGCTCTTCACAAAGCTTCATACCTTTCTCCCAGAGAAGTTCAGCATATCAGCCAGATGAACCATGGAAACTGGTGAGGACCGTAGGCGATAAGGAACAGTGACTGTGTCCAGGGCTGTAGCCAGGATGGCACCACAGTGGACGGGCAGAGCGGCCTGTAAAGAGGATAAGAAGAAAAGCACTTGGCCTCTTGGGTGTAGAAAAGAGGCTGTGTCGGCGGTAGTAACGGCAGAGATGTCTGTGTGCTTTGGGACAGAGCAGGGGTGTGTTTGGCCCCGGGCTGGACAGGCATAGGACAGTGTCATCTAAGAGGCCACATCAGGGCCGAGTTCAAGATGAGGCTTCAAAATAGATCCAGTAGCAGATAAAGGCTGATTTGGGGGGGGGGAGTGTCTGTGTGTGTGATGTCCTTTCATTAGCTATAAGTCAGAACAAGAGCATCGAGGCTTACGTCATACTGCAGGAGAGGGAAGCTGACGGGCGGCTCAGGTCGCAGCCCCAGGCTCCCACCCAAGGATAAGGGGCAGACCAGAGAGCTGTGAGCAGACAGGTGTACCAAACCGAAAGCTGTGTTTAACAGACGGTAGATGTTTTTTTGCAGCTCCTGGTGAAAGAAATGGGGGCAGTTTGATTTAACCAATGTTCTCACTGGGCATTCCTTCATTTCTCCATGGGGCTCTTCCCCCCACACCCTGGAAGAACTACTCACCCCAAGGCGGTATGGACCAGGGAGCAGGCCCCAGGTGATTATTCCCCGCCCTGAATACTCGTCTTGTAGCAACTCCGCAGTCTTGGCGCCCAGCCCAGAGAAGCCATCGTGCAGGTCACACAGAATCTGGAAGCCCTGGAGAGAGGTGAAAAGTGAAAGTGGCAGGATGAGGGAGGTTTCTATACAGTGCCCACCGTGCCCCTCAGCTACCTGCAGGTAGTCACACTCCTCCACATAGAAATGCAGCCTGTCCTCCAGCTCTTCCAGGTACTTGGGTTCCTTCAGGATGCTCTCCCCTTGGCCAAAAGCCTCCAGGCGGCCTGCTTCCCTGCCGTGCAAAACCACAGTCTGGGACTTACAAGACTCCCCCACTTTCATCTTTCTGCCTATGATCTTGTTTTGGAGGAGGGCAGGGAAGATGGTCTCAAGAGCCTCATCCAGCACTGGTGGGGACCCAAATTCTTGCCTTACAGCCTCTAGCTCCCCACCCCACCACCACCACCACGCCTCGTACCCATCATGGTTGTATTTGTGAATCATACAGATGCTCCGGGGGTGGAGATGGACTCTGAGGAAGTCTGACCAGACTCTGATACTGCCCTCTGTGGGCATAACTGGTTTTGGAGCTCTAGCGTTGGTGAATGGTGGGGGACCTGAAGAAAAAGAGGCAGTGTGCCTTTGTGTTCCTGCACCGCCCAGTCCCCACTCTGCAGTCCCTGGAGAGGTCTCACCTTTGCCATTGGGAATTGATTTGACCCTCCAGGTACCATCACTACTCAGCACTCCCTGGGAGGGATGAGAAAATCTACATTTAGGTCCAGGCAGTCTAGAGGCAAACACTGATTTATTCTCCCTTTTTTTTTTTTTGCTGGCCACACCCTGTAAACCTCCTTCATGTTCTCGTAGTAGTCACAGTCCTTCAGGAGGAAAAAAGTGCTTTTTCTTAAAATACCATTCTAGGGCACTGAGGGTGACCAAAATTCTCTTTTTCTCTGCCCCAGTGGAGGCGCACTGGTTGTAGCACTGGGCTTACAAGTTCAGGACAGAGGTCCTCACCTCTGCGCTCAGAAGGTCCTGGAGATAAGGGTTCTTGGGATAGAGTTCCTCTTTGTGTGTGGTGAGCTTCCCTTGCCTGAAAGAAAGTGGAAATTGATCATAGTGTCAGCTTCCTTGAGTTCTCCACCTTCCTGTGCTCCTTCCCAACTCCTCTCCAAAATCACAAATACCATGCTATTGCAGCATCTAGCTGTTTGTCCCTGTAGAGTCCACCTTCTTGCTTTAGGGAGCTCAGACTACCTGTACAAAAATAAGAAGCAATTAGGTAAATCCCAGCCCCTCCCGTCCTGCAGCTAACCTTCCACTGATCACCTGATAACCTGCCGTCACCCTCACTCCAGCACTTGGCCTTTCCAAGCTTTCTTGTAATATACATGGGCTAGAAAAAACCCTTGCCTAAGAAAATTTGGATTCCATCCTTCATTTCCTAGCTTAGTCATTAGCTGTGGAACCTGGGCAAAGACCACAACCAGCGGTTCTACGGGAGCGCCACAGCTGAGCACCACGCTGTCCAGGGACAAGAAGCCCATTCCAGAGATAGCTCTTGAATGGAATAGTTTTCCTTTCTTGCGTCCCCTCAGGTGTCGGCATACTGTGGTTAGCTCTCCCTATGGCTCCTCATCTCTAGCCCCACAGGCTAGTATAGTAGGAGTCAAGGATCTTGACGCGAACCGCTGCTAGAAACTCCACACGCGAAAGGGAACTCTGGTAACTGGCCGACCCGGGCCACCACCTAACCCTTCAGATCCATGAGGATGAGTCTCGGCGTGTAGGTCTCTTGGCCATGTAACGTCCGGCCGGTCCTGTACAGGACGTCGGGGCACAGCTCTCCCGGCGGCTCTTTGGCATCGTTCGGCCTGCACAACGCAGCATCCTGAGGAGGCACAGAGGAAGGACTGGACTCGGGCGGCGAGAGGAACAGGCCAGAAGCAAGGACTTCTGGAGACCCGGAAAACTCAGCTGAGGCGGCCAAAAGACCTTACCTGCTGGTTCCACCAGTGCGCTCCCACGAAACCCGCAAAATGTCCCAACTGCAAAGTGAGGACCTCCCGGGCCCCGCCCGCCATGCCGCGCGGCTCCGCTGAGTAGAACGGCCGCTCCCTGCCCACCGTTGCTCCTTGCGGATTGGCTCAGCGGGATGTGGGTGGGGCCTCATCCCCGGCGTCCTATTGGTGCATAAACACATCCTTTCCCATAGGATAAAAGATTCGTTGGCTTTAAAGACCCCGCTTATCATACCCCGCCTCTTCCTAGCGTGGACCAGCCCTGCTTACCAGTTGTCGTCCAGGGGCGGGGCCCCGCGGCGTTTGCCGGAAGTGGTAGGCAGGCGTGCTCAAGCGCCATGCTGAAGCGTTTTTGGTTCGGAGTTCTCTGCGTCTCACGTGGGGTCTCTGGCGTTGCTCACTGAAGATTCTCATACATACTCCTTGCGGCTCTTGCAGCTGTTGTTTTTTCTTTCAGAGGATACGTAATGCTGGCTAATAGCGCCTCAGGCAAAAAATAAAACCTTGCCAGAAAACAGACTCCTGGAGGACGAAATGGTAACCCACTCCAGTATTCTTGCCCCTGGGAAACCCCATGAAGAGAGGATCCTTGCGGGTTACAGTGCAAAGGGTCGCAAAGAGTGAGACATGACAGAGCACAGCACAGGAAATAGCCGCTTACTTAAAGCCTCACATGCGTTTTCTTCTTCTCTCCAAAAGTCATAGCCTTCCTGACTTCTGACCCAGTGACTGACTCTCTCGCTCTATTATATGTCTGTTATGTAAGTCAATCGGAGTACGTATTCTTTTGCGTCTGCCTTTTGCTCAGTATTGTTAAATTCTTCCCTGTTGTTGCATATACTTAGAGTAGTTCATTTTCATTGCTTCAGAATTCCATCTTACGATTATACCTCAAGTGATTCTCTGCAGATGATAGACTTTGAAGTTGTTTCCAATTTGGGACTAGTAGGTGCAGCGGTTAACATTCTTGTGCATGTGGACATGCACACATTTCTGTTGCGTAAATACCTAGGAGTGTAATTGTTGGGTCATGAGGATGGATATTTTTGGATACGGTAAATAATAAACGTCTCTAACTTTACAGTTTAACCAGCAGTATAGAGAGTTTTCAGGTGATGTTCCATAACCTTGCCAACATTAAACAGTTTTTGTCATTATCATTGATTTTATTTTCTTGAGTATCGGTGAGATTGACAGTATCTTTTTGTATGTTCATCACCTTTAGAATAGTCAGTTTTGTGAGGTATAGAGCATGTTCAAGTCTCTTGCTCGTGTTTCTTTTGGGTTGTCTCACCTGCTTGTACGGTAAGTATTTGGTTCTGAATACAAGACCCTTGTCAGTTATACGTGTTGAAAATATCTTCTCCCACCGAATTATATTAACTCTTCCACTATGTCAGTTTTTCTTTTTTTAGGCTATGTTATTAATACATACTACTTTATATTTCCTGATGGATTGAAATTTCCACCATTACAAACTATCCCTCTTTTTCTCAAATAATGCTGTTTTACCTTAATACCTGTTTTGTTAGTAATACAGATGAACCAGCTTTCTTTTGGTTAGTATTTGCATTGTATAATTTTTTTTCACTTGTAACTTTAATTTGTATTTTGAAGACAGTATAGGCCAGAAGCAAACACCAAGATGGGAGTATACATATATGCGCCTTGTCAGGGAAATGCCTGTGTGGAAACATCTCAGGGAACCAGAGGAGGCTGGGAGTCTCAGGCCTTGAGGAAGGTATGAACCAAATGAACAGTAGAGTGAAGGAAGAAGTCTGCAGTTTTTTTTTTTTTTAACCCTTATTGAGGTGTTATTTATATACATTAAATGATTTGAGGTGTCATTTATATCCATTTTAAGTGTTTGATTTTGTAAATACAGAGCTGTGCAGTTATTACCATAATTCAGTTTTAAATAATTTACATCATCCCCAAAAGATTCTTCCTATGTGATTACAGGTAAACTCTTGTTTCTACCCCTAACACCAGGCAACCACTAGTCTACTTTTGCCTTTATCGATCTGCCATTTCTGGACGTTTCATATAATTATACAAAGCTGGTCTTTTGTGCTTGGAGTCTCAGCGTAAGGTTTTTGAGTTCCTATGTTGTAGCATGTGTTAGTATTTTGCTCATTTTTGGTAATCCATTTTTAAGTTGATGAATAGTTGGATTATTTTCACTTTTTAGCTGTTATGAATAATGTTACTATGAATAGTCTCATGCTGCTTGAACACAACTCTTGTGTGGACATATTTTCATTTCTTGAGGGTAAATACTTAGGGGTGAAATTGCTGGCTCATGGGACAACTTCATGCTTAACATTTTTAGGAACTGCCAAACTGTTTTCCAAAGTTATATTTCCATTTTATATTGGCACTTGAAATGTTAGAGGGTTCTTTTTTTTTTTTTCCCTCCGGTGTGGTGTGGTTTGTGGGATCTTAGTTCCCTCACCGGGGATTGAACCTGGGCCTGCAGCAGTGAGAGCATGGATTCCTAACCCCTGGACTGTCAGGGAATTCCGATCAACGGTTCCTTTTTCTTCACATCCTTCCCACCACTTAGTTGTTTTCTGATTTGTAGATATTCTAGTGGGTGTGAAATCGTATTTTATTGTGGTTTTAATTTGCTCCTAAATCACTAGCGATGTTGAACATCTTTTCATTATCTTGTCAGCTACTGATATGTCTTCTTTAGAGAAATGTCTATTCAAATTATTTATCTTCTTATTAATGAGGGAATTGTTTTTTATATATTCTGGGTAAAGTCCTTTATCAGACATATGATTTACAGATAATGGCTCCATCTGTGGCTTGTCTTTTCATTTTCCCAGTGAAAATAAGTTTTAAAATCTTGATAAAATCCAATTTATAAAATTGGATTTGTAGAGCTCACATCTTCACATGGAAGAAATATTTGCCTAATTTTTATATAAATCACAGCTTCAGATGAAAGAAATATGTGCCTAATTCAAAGTCATAAAGATTTCTTCATGTTTTCTTTTAAATGTTTTATAATTTACTTTTTATATTAGGTCTATAATCTATTTTGGATGTCTAATGTGAGGTAACAGGCAAAATTCATTTTTTTGCATGTACATATCCAATTATGGCTTTATGTCTTTATGTCTTGAAAATCAATTGACCATAAATATAAGGGTTTGTTTCTGGACTCTCAATTTTGTTCCATTGTCTTCCTTATGCTAGTGCCTTTGACTGTGTGGATCACAATAAACTGGAAAATTCTGAAAGAGATTGAAATACCAGACCACCAAACCTGCCTCTTGAGAAACCTGTATGCAGGTCAGGAAGCAACAGTTAGAGCTGGACATGGAACAACAGACTGGTTCCAAATAGGAAAGGGAGTACGTCAGGGCTGTATATTGTCACCCTGATTATTTAACGTATATGCAGAGTACATCATGAGAAACGCTGGGCTGGAAGAAGCACAAGCTGGAGTCAAGATTCCTGGGAGAAATATCAATAACTTCAGATATGCAGATGATACCACCCTTATGGCAGAAAGTGAAGAACTAAAGAGCCTCTTGATGAAAGAGGAGTGAAAAAGTTGGCTTAAAACTCAACATTCAGAAAACTAAGATCATGGCATCCGGTCCCATCACTTCAAGGCAAATAGATGGGGAAACAGTGGAAACAGTGGCTGACTTTATTTTTTTGGGTTCCAAAATCACTGCAGATGGTGTTTGCAGTCATGAAACTAAAAGACGCTTACTCCTTGGAAGGAAAGTTATGACCAACCTAGACAGCATATTAAAAAGCAGAGACATTACTTTGCCAACATAGGTCTGTCTAGTCAAGGTTATGGTTTTTCCAGTGGTCATGTATGGATGTGAGAGTTGGACCATAAAGAAAGCAGAGCACCGAAGAATTGATGCTTTTGAACTGTGGTGTTGGAGAAGACTCTTGAGAGTCCCTTGGACTGCAAGGAGATTCAACCAGTCAATTTTAAGGGAAATCAGTCCTTAATATTCATTGAAAGGACTGATGTTGAAGCTGAAACTCCAACTGATTCGAAGAGCTGACTCATTTGAAAAGACCCTGATGCTGGGAAAGATTGAGGGCAGGAGGAGAAGGGGATGACAGAGGATGAGATGGTTGGATGGCATCACCAATTCAATGGGCATGAGTTTGGGCAAACTCTGGGAGTTGGTGATGGACAGGGATGCCTGGCATGCTTCGGTTCATGGGGTCGCAAAGAGTTGGACATGACTGAGCAACTGAACTGAACTGATGCTAGTGGCACTTCATCTAAATTACTATACTTTTTAAAAAAATTTATTTGGCTACATCAGGTGTTAGTTGCAGCTTGTGGGCTTCTCTCTAGTTGTGGCGTGTGGGTAGTTGCTGCTTCTCAGTAGTTGCTGCATGTGAGTTTAGGATGGCATGTGGGATCCTAGTTCCTCAACCAGGCATCAAACTCGTGTCCTCTGCATTGGAAGGCAGATTCTTAACTACTGGACCACCAGGGACGTCCTTTAATTACTGTAGCTTTTCTTTTTTTTTTAACTGGAGGATAATTGCTTTATAATGTTGTATATTACATTCTGAAAATAGGAAAAGTCCTCCTGCTTTGGTCATTTAAAAAATCATTTTGGTTTTATTTCCGTATCAACTTTAGATTGGTTTGTCAATTTTTGCAGAAAAGCCTACTGAAATTTTAATATTGATTGTATTGAATTTTTGGTTCAGTTTGGGGGAGAATTAATGTCTTAACACTACAGAGACTTGCAGCCTATGACCATGGACTCTCTTTTCATTAATTTAGATTTTTAGAAATTTCCTCAGTAATATTTTATAGTTTCTGGTGTATGTCTTGCACTTCTTTTGTTCAGGTTGCCAAGTACTTTATTTTCCTGTATTTTTGGAACAGAATTACTTAATTTCATTTTTGGATTTTTCATTGCTAGTATAGAGAAATACAATTGGTTTTTGTATAGTAATGTAGTATTGTGACTCTGTTGAACTTGTTTTTAGTTCTAGTAGATGTTAGTTCTAGGAGTATGTTACCTAAACATAAAGATAGTTTTGCTTCTTACTTTTGATTCTAATTCAATCCACTTGAGTGATGAAAAGCCCCCAGAGACCAGCTGTGCAGCAGGCCTAGCATGGAGGCAGTAAAACTTGGGCCTTAAGGATCAGGTCTGCAGTAGAAGGATCTTAAGAAGCAAAGGGGACTTGATAGGGTAGATGATAGAGTGTTTAGAAAAAGATGATTTCGTATTTAACATTGCAAAAGTAATGAGGCAATTCTTCAGTAAGGATTTTGTACATAAATGATAGTATACCATTCCACATTCATCAAAGGGAATGAAGCATATTGATTATGAGCCTGGCCTTCCAATGATGAAAGCATTTCCTGGCCTCATGTGCAGTGGAGGATCAGGCTTGCAGTCGGTTCCTGACCAGTAACCATCTGGTAAGGGGAAGCGTAGTGACATCTTGCTTTTTTGGGAGGGAAGGGAAAGTCCTGGAGTTTTTAGGGGCTAGCTGCCATTGTCAGTGTTCTAGTAGCCCTGCTGACTTTATCACAACAGCGCCCCGCCCCCGTGCGGTTAGGATGTGGTCAGTGGCTGCTGACCTTGTGACACTGTACCTCTTGGAGGTCCTGTGTGCTACCTATTTCCTTTTCTTTTTCTTTGTATATTTATGGCTGTGCTGGGTCTTCATTGCTGTCTCTAGTTGCAGTGCATGAGCTTCTCCTGTTGCAGAGCAGGGGCTCTAGAGCATGGGCCCAGTAGTTGTGATGCACAGGCCTAGTTGCCCCTCAGCGTGTATAATCTTCCTAGACCTGGGATGGACCCTGTGCCCTCTGCATTGGCAGGCGGATTCTTAACAACCACCAGATCACCAGGGAATTCCTTCCTTTTCTTTTAAAATTCCTTAGAGCAGGCATTGGATTTATAATTAAAATTGACAATTTCCAAGATATGCAGAAACATCAAGGTATAAAAGAGTACACTACTGTGTTAAAAAAAATTTTTTTTTTTTTTTAGAATTTTTTTCTCTAGAACTTGGTTGCTTCTAGGGAGCTGAGAGGAAATAAACCTGGTATTTCATGAAATGTTTTTGTATGGTTTAAACTTTGTAACCCATTGTTGTTCAGTTGCTATGTCATGCCTGATTCTTTGCGACCCCATGGACTGCAACATGCCAGACTTCCCTGTCCTTCACTTTACCTCCCGGAGTTTGCTCAAACTCATGTTCACTGAGTCAGTGATCCTGTGTAATCATCTCATCCTCTGCCGCCCCCTTCTCCTCTTGACCTTAATCTTTCCCAGGATTAGGGTCTTTGGCAAAAAGACATAGTGAAGCCAGTGAATGACATTAAGGGAACTGCATCGTGTGCTGTTTAGAAAGCCCGCTGAGGCAGCCTGGTGAAAGATGGACTGGAGGGAGTAACCAGGAGTAGTTAGGAGCAGAGAAACAAATGAGCAAATGATAATAGTAACTCAAACAAGAAGTGGTGGGATTATGTAATAGGGATGGAGAGGAGGAAGTGTGTTTGAGCTATCAGTCAGAGAAGCAGAACCATATTATTCAATAAAAAGGATCTGTTAAATGGATTCAGGGTTTCCAGTTGTGGCAGCTGGTTAAACTGTGTGTGTGTAAGGGTGCTTTCTGATGCTATAACATCAGTCTAGCTAAACTGGGGGTTGGTCAGGGATGGAGTTTCATTTTTGATAGGGAATCCTTGAAGAGGTGGTTTAGGGTAGGGATAGGGACAGCTGGCTGTCTAGTGAAAAATGCGGATATACATTCAGACTCTCATGGTAATAGTTCAGATAAAGCATTAATAAAATACAGGTTATAAATGGTAGTAGCTACCTATCATTTAATGCAGACCCACTATGTGTGAGACACGTGACATATGTGATTTAATTCTCACAAAATCCCTGAAAGTTTAGCATTATTATTACCTTTACATAAGGTGAAACAGAGATAAGGTAAAATTAGAGAAGGAAATAGGGTAAGACAGATAGCTAATAAGTGGCTGGCTATGTCACTTCAGTCATATTCGACTCTGTGTGACCCCATGGACGGTAGCCCTCCAGGTTCTCTGTCCATGGGATTCTTCAGGCAAGAATATCGGAGTGGGTTGCTGTTCTCTTCTCCAGGGGATCTTCTCAACCCAAGGATCAAACTGATGTGTCTTAAATCTAACCTGCATCTAACCTGCAGGTGGCAAGGTCTCGTGGTAAACCTGCATTTACCACTAGCGCCACCTGGGAAAGTCCAAAAAGTGGGAATCAAACTTCTGACTCTATAACCAGCCACCTGGACCTGGTGAGAGAATCAGACTCTTCTGAAATTGATGTGAATCTGTTTTCTCAAATCTCAGAACGATGGTAACAGATAATACTATTCTATTAACGTAGAACTAAAGATGTTAATTCATTACATATGGTGTATGCTGTATGGCAGTGGTCCCCAACCTTTTTGGCACCAGGGGCCAGTTTCACAGAAGACAGTATTTCCACGCTGGAAGAAGGGGAGGGAGGATAGATTTGGGGCGATTCATGCACATTAGAACCCACTGTGCACTTTATTTATCTGTGGCCATGCTGGGCCTTTGTTGCTGTGCGCTGGCTTTCTCTAGCTGCGGTCAGTGTGGGCCACTCTTCATGGGGGCGCGAGGGCTTCTCATTGCAGTGGCTTCTCCTGTTGCAGAGCACAGGTTCTAGGTGCTTCGGCTTCAGTAGTTGTGGCTCTTGGGCTCTAGAGTGCGGGCTCAGTAGTTGTGATGTCCGGGCTTAGTCGCCCAGTGGCATGTTGGATCCGGTCAAGGGACAAGGGATTGAACCGGTGTCCTGCAAACTACAAGGCAGATTCTTAACCCCTGCACCACCAGGGAAGCCCTATTGTGCACTTTATTAGTATCACATCAGCTCCACCTCAGATCATCAGGCATTAGATCCTTACAGTTGGGGACCCCTGCTCTGGGGGTTTAGAACTTCTTTCAGGAAGCTGTAGAAAGGGGCTGTACTATACAAAGCTGCCAGACTCAGCTGGAGTTTGAGGAGACTTCTCAGAGACCATGATAAGAATAAACAGGAAGTGAATGGTCTGGGAGAGAGAAGTCAAGCTGTGGGCCCCAATCTCATAAACTGAATAAAGACTGGAAAATTTCTGTAGAATTTAGTCTCTTCAGACCCTCAACAAGCAGAATGCCAAAGAAATTCAATTTGGCCAATTCCAAATAGGCTCTTTCCATCTTATAACAACACTTTAAGAAACATACTTAATTTAATTTTTAAGAAAAAGCTACATGATTATTTAAAATGTGAAAACCACATCTAATAAACTGGTGTTGGTTTCAGGACATCTTGTTGCCATCATAGTCCCATTACAAGGAACCCACGACAACAAAGGCTGGAGCTGACTGCAGTCCTGTTGGCCGCTCTTGTGTCCTGGGGGGCCTCCCACCTGACTGGTCCATTAGAGAAACACCCACTGTCTTCCGTGCACTTTGTGACCATGGCCTAGAGGTAGGCACACAGCCGCTCCAGCAGCCCGGGATTCCTATTGCTTAGGAACAGCAGCTCCTTCTTCCCTTCTTCTGTATGAGCTAAAATAGAATCAAACATAGATACTTGGCAGATTTCTCCTGCAGCATTGTTACTCAGCAAAATCTATAGTCAGAGGCTACGTTATCCAAGTTATATTCTGATGTAATTAATACTCCCACGACCTCACTTCTAGACCCTTTATTCAGCCCCCCTACCCAAGTATTATTTTTTCTATGCATAATTTTCTTTTCTTTCTGTTCCTCCAACCAGCATCTAACCCTCCCTCTGTTCCAAAACTATACTCTGGACTTGAAGACCTCTTGAGAAATCTCACCATAGTGCCTCCTAACTCATCATGCTGCAGTGACTTCATACACTCCCCCTTATTCCTCTAATAACCTATCCCATTTGCAGCTAATTCTCTATTATCTAGTGATAGAACAACCTTTCTTTTTCCTCTGCCCCCTACTCCACACACCCCCAGAACTAAGGCCAAGGATAAAATGAGCAGCTAGAACACTTTCATACACAAATACTAGGACAGGTATAGCAAGGCTTTGGTTTGGTGCTGGAGTAACTTCTCACACGGTTTCAGTTATTCTGTGGTGTCCCAGCACATAAGCCTCTCAATGCGGGTTTCTGAATGCTGAGTAAGAGCCACACCGAGAGCTGGCAGCAACCAGCACCTGGAAACTGCCAGTGGCTGCGCTTGGCCCGACCTCCGCTATTAGCATGAGCACCTTATTCCAGAATAATACAAGAAGTTTAGGGAGAGATATAATGTCTCATATAAATTCAACTTTAACCACCCTCCAACCTCACACTTTCTTTACCATCTAATCAGCCAGGAAGAGGTCAAGATAGAAGGGAAAAAAGCTGAAAAACAAATTACAGGCTGCTCCTGAGGGAAGAAGAGATCAAGGGTCTGACTCAGTGGGGTTCTTCTGTGAGAGGAAAAAATTAAGCAACTGACCTTTCTCATGTTGAAGCCAATTGTTCTCCAAATAATACTGAATACAACCTTCAAATTCCTTTGGGTTATAGTTGGAAACCAGGATGGGAATAAAGGGATCCAGGGTATCAAATCCTTCCTGGAGAAGAAAAAGGATAAAGAAACAGTATTCACTAAGTGACAAACTGCTGTTTAAACACTTTTGAGGGCAAGGGCTTTGCTTTTGTTCTGTTCTACCTGATTTCACATTCTCTGGGCCTGGTTACTGTTGTTCTACCTGGCCACACACAGTATGTTTAAAAAAGAGAGAATGCTTGAGACAGGGGGGCAAGGGGGCGCCACTTATCTGAGAGTATAATGCATAAACATATACGTCTGCAACTTTTTGCAATTCTAACTTCAACAGTCAACAATAGTTTTGATACTTCATATACTCCAAAACAAAAAAAATAAAGTGACAAGGATGGGGGGAAAAGATCCTGAATGGCATATAAATGGAAACAAATGAATCAAATTGTATTTTAAAGTTCAAACATAACACTGAAGGGAGAAGGGAGCTAACAGAAACTTGACTTGTGAACAGAGCGTTTGAACTAAAGACTGGCTCCTGTCTGACTCTGCAGCCCCATGGGCCATGCAGTCCCTGGAATTCTGCAGGCCAGAGTACTGGAGTGGGTAGCCTTTCCCTTCTCCAGGGGATCTTCCTACGATCAAACCTGGGTGTCCCCCATTGTAGGCGGATTCTTTACCAGCTGAGCCATGAGGGAAGCCCAGGAATACTGGAGTGGGTAGCCTATCCCTTCTCCAGGGGATCTTCCCAACCCAGGAATCAAACCGAGGTCTCCTGCATTGCAGGCGGATTCTTTACCAACTGAGCTGTCAGGGGAGCCCAAAGACCCTTAGGCTAAAGATAAAAACTGCTCTAAAACATAGTGAAACTAAATAAAAGGAAAAAAAAAATTTGCGCTCTAATGTCTGGCAAGGAATGTCTCCTTTCCAGTCAGGGCCAAGACCCAGGCTTGCTGAGAGCAGAGGCCCTCCCAGTCCCCAGGCTGATCTTAAGAGGAGGCTGCAGAAAGCTGGGCAGCCACCATCAAGAAGGCCCTGCCAGGGGCCAGAACTCCTTTGCCAGTGTAGATTCCTCAGGTCGGGACTGTATAACTAAACCAGTTGCACATTTTGCTTTTTTAAACAGCCTTTTTTCCCCAAAAATGCTTTGTAGTTGTGTGTGCAGCACTTTGTCCTGATACGTGTGCTGTACAATAAGAACCAAACCTAATATATTTTTTGGGGAAAAAAACAAACCCACTTCTTACTTATAGAGAGGCAAGGGTTAGCAGTTCTGAAATTACTTTTACTATAATCTAAGAATGAGCTAATATGTAAATACACTGTGAATGAGAGCAGAGTTCTTATTATTGGAGATGAGGTTTTCAAATATAGAAAGCAGGAAGGATATAATGAATGCTGTGATGCTAGCCTGGAATTACAAGTATGAGACTTCTGGTTTTTTTAATACAGAGAAACAGATACAGACGTGTGTGCTTATGTATATAGAAACACGTGTATACAGAACATATACACATATAGGTATGTATGTATATATGAATAGTGTATACATCTACTTACTGACTCTGCTAGAGGGCCTAGAAGAAGTGATACCCACATCCTAGTAGCAATAAGTATACCCAGCACTCAAGTCTTGGTTTCTAAATACCATTCTCCTCCAAAATGAACCAAAGCTCCTTGAAGAAATGGCTGATTTTAGCGCAGGAGCATGGAAAATACAAGATGAATCTGGAACATATTCTTGTGCCTAAGGTAAAAGAAGTGCTTAGAAAAGATGGGGACAGAGGAGGAACGGTATGGAGAAAAATGACGACGACATGTTAAAGGGACACAGAAGCCAAGCCAGCTTCAAGGGTACCTACTGGCCAAGTCCGGGACAACTTAAGCACCAAAATAAATAATGATAGTCAAGGTTTGTGTGTGCATGTTCAGTCGTGTCTGACTCTTTGCGACTCCATGGACTGTAGCCTGCCAGTCTCCTCTGTCCATGGAATTTCACAGGCAAGAATACTGGAGTGAGTTACCATTTTCTCCTCCAAGGGATCTTCCTGACCCAGGAATTGAACATATGTCTCTTGTGTCTCCTGGATTGGCAGGCAGATTCTTTACCACTGTGCCACTTTTAGAATCCATTAAATAAGAATCCACATTCTTATGTGTAGCAACAAATATATAAATATATAATGCAGAAAGGAAAATTCTTAAATATAAGAGAGGGTCAACTGATACATTTAGTAGTAATGATGGAGCTAGAAAATATCCATCTTGTAACTGTCATGCAATTTAGGGCAAAATCACTAATGAAAACTAAAACTGCTAAAGGGAAGCTTGAGAAATAAAGTCTCAAAGTATATCTTCATGAGATATTTATTCATTACGAAAGCAAAAGAGTAACTTTGCTAAAGAGAAATCAAGTGGACAGCACCTTAATAACCAAGTGTTCAAAGTTTATACTGCCAGTAACAGGAGAAATAAGCTTTATGTGCTTTCAGATATTATGCACTGAGAAGACACAATATAACTTCTAACATCCCATATACTCAAGAAAAACACATCAGACAAACCCATAAAATAACCCAACATAAGATAAATAACATATACTCTTCAAAAACAGAGATATAAATATGAAGGTTATAAAAGACAGGATCTGCACCAGATTAAAGGAGACTAAAGAGACATGACAGTAAGTACAATGCATTATCCAGGGCTTTCTTTCCCTGTAAAGAATACTAGAAAACTGGCAAAATCAGAATATATTATATAGATAACAGTCAATGCTAATTTTCTGATTTTGGTAACTGGGATGTGGTTATACATTAGAGTATCTTTGATTGTAGAAAACATGCATATAACGAGGGCTTCCCTGATAGCTTAGGTGGTAAAGAATCCACCTGCAATGCAGGAAACCCTAGTTCAATTCCTGGGTCAGGAAGATCCCCTGGAGAAAGGCTAGGCTACCCACCCCAGTATTCTGGGACTTCCCTTGTGGCTCAGCTAGTAAAGAATCTGCCTCCAATGCAGGAGACCCAGGTTCGATCCCTGGGTTGGGAAGATCCCCTGGAGAAGGGAATGGCTACCCATTCCAGTATTCTGGCCTGGAGAATTCCATGGACTGTACAGCCCACGGGGTTGCAAAGAGTTGGACACAACTGAGAGACTTTCACTTTCAAGAGAGAAAACAGGGCATCATATCTCAGGTTACTATCACATAATTCAGAAAAAAAAAAAGATGGAGAGAAAGAGTAAAGCAAACATGGTAAAGTGTTAACATTTCAGAAATCTAGTTAAAGTGCAGAGGAATATGATTTTTTTCCAAGTCTGAAATTATGTCCAAATATATATATGTGTGTATCTTCAGACAGAATGACTAAGGTAAACAAACTTTCCAGTGATCGGACCTTTCCCAGCAACTCCTGGGGCAGATAGGCTTTCCGGGGCTTAAAGAGAGACCCAGTCTGGCTCACAGTCAACACAATGGCACCTCCTTGCTGAAAGAAAGGAGAAAAAGCTGAATTTCAGCAAGACAGAAAAATGCATTTTAATCATCTGCAGATTTTTTTTTGGCCATATAGAATAGTTAAATGGCAACTAAATTATTAATTTGCGATTTGACTCTGACAATAAATTGCTACATGATCTTAAATTTATCAAAATCCTCTCCAAAGTTGGTAAGAAATAAAAACACCTTGAACAAATGCACTAAAGTGAAATTATGCCAATATTTAAAAAAAAATGGTTTTGATTAAGTGTACTCCAGTCAAGTGGTGAGATAAGCCAAATTACAGACATTAAATAAGATAGAAGAACTTTCTGTCCATGTAATTAGAGACTGGTAAATATCAACAATGAAGCAATCAAACATCTTTAAAATGAAAATACATTTTTTTTTCTGAAATGTGTTAGGCATTCTATGTACTTACCCAATCATTTTTCACCATTTTCCTCAGGTTGTAAATAAGGGCTAGTTCTTCTGGGGCAATCTGCGTATTGGTCAATGTGTGAGAGGGAGGAGAGAGGAAGAGAAGAGAACATTGCTTGTTTACTTGGATGCTCTCCTGAGACAGTTGCATTGACAACAACCAAAAAATCCTCAACTGGGATTTCTCTGGTGGCCCAGTGGTTAGGACTCCGTGCTCTCACTGCCAGGGGTCCAAGTTCAATCCTTGATTGGGGAATTAAGATCTCACAAGCCATGCAGCATGGCCAAAAAATAACAAACTACATAACCGTGTACCTGGAGATACAACTCTGGGATAAGCTACGTGGCCACTGGCCCTCAAACTGCCATGCTTCTGGAAATTAAAAACAGTGGAAAAAATAACCACTGCCCCAAACCACTTATTTCCTTGATGCTTCTGATCGTCTCTGCTAAGAATAGGGAACATCATTTTGAAAAGAGAATAGAGAAAATTGTGAAAAGGAAACACAGCTTTTGCTGTCATGCTCTTGGTGTTCAGTGGATGATAGAACATGGCATCACCTTGTCCTTCTGATACATTTTCACTACACATCTTATTTCATATATTCCAAAAGCAAGAAAATACGCTGCCTGGTTTAAAAGGCTATTTCCCAGTCTACGTATATAATGATTCCTGAAATCGGAGAAACCAAAATAGAGAAACTTAGTGTTCCTACCAGGCTTTTATCTTCTCTTTTCAGTGTGGTCCTTCCCCAGAGAGCATTGACTCCATCCACTGCCACCAGGAGGCGAAAAATACCCTGAGAACTTTGCCTCTTTAGCTCTTTAAGCACAATCCCAACTGCATCTGTGGCATTCCTCACTCGCATTATGCCCTGTAGGGGAAGAGAGACAGTGGACTGCAGTTCTACAAGAGGCTGTCTCTGGTTATCCTAGAGTACATGTTCAGTCTTTTTTTAATACCTGTTCAACTACTTCTGCCAGAGGACTGCCTTTCTCAGTGCTTTCTCGCTTATTCCAGACATACGTGTCTTGAACTTTTATCTAAAAATAAAACAAAGACCCAAAAAGGCCATTTAGCCTGAGGATGAACCCATCCCTAGCTAGGAAGGTAGGGTAGGAGGTTAAGGTTATTAGTAGTCAGCTTTGATCTATTTTTCAAGCCGAGTAAGAGACCTCAGCAGGAAGTGAATGCTTTCTAGCCCATTTCAGCCTGGAGAATAAAGAAACACAAGAAAAAACATAAGGGATTCTGATTAAAAAGGCCCAGGAAAAAGCCTTGCTATCTGCATTTTTAACAAGCTCCTAGGTGATTCTGACTTACTTACATCAGAGTCGAAAACCCCTAGCCTAGAGACTGTGAACAAGAATCACTACAAAATAATTTTACGAATGTTTCTGGTTCCTAAAAGATCTAATCTGGAAAAAGTTATGTAGTTGAAATGTACGTTAGAGGATTTTAGTCACCTTGGAAAAGTCAAAGAATCTATCTGGACTTCCTTTTGCTACACACCGGATGCAGACAGCTTACTGCTGCCTCTATTTCCCATGCATAAAAGAGTTTCAGGGTATGAACTCGCTGTGAATAAATGTATCAAAGAAATAAAAAATGGTATAGTTATCCCAACTACAATATTAGTTCACCATAGTCTGCTGGTACTTAGGGCACAAAGAAGATAAAATCTTAAGGACTGTCCAGCACCAAACTTCTGGGAATCTAGTCACCTGACTCAAGAAACGCTCATTTGCAGTTTTGAAATTCTTCAGCCAGATTGAAGCCTCTAAAGGTTGGTCAAAGCGCTGTTTGTTGTAGGTGGACTGCAGAAGATCCCGGCAGTTTTTGACCCAAAGATGAGCTAATCAAAAGGCAAAAGAAGACAAACTAGGTAGGAACTGACTGTAATCAACTCAAAATACTCCATGCCTCTTTCTGTTACAGGAGATGACTTTAGATTCCCATATATATTTCTTAAAGCCTTCCTGCTTCAGAGGTTTATTTTTTTATTTAGTCCATCGTAAATATTATCACTATACACAATACACAAACAAATGGACTAAAGGTCACCTTAGCTTCTTGGCAGTGTTAGTTGGAATATGTCGATGCAAACAATACTGAACAAGACAAGGAGAGACAGGGACTTCCCTGATGGTCCAGTGATTAAGAATCTACCTGCCAATGCAGGGGACACGCGTTTGACCCCTGGTCTGGCAAGATTCCACATGCTGCAGAGCAACTAAGCTCATCCTCTGTAACTACTGAGTCTGCACACTGCAATAAGAGAGGCCACTGCAATGAGAAGCCCATGTACTGTAACGAAAAGTAGCCTCTGCTCGCTGCAACTAGAGAAAGCCTACACACAGCAAAGAAGACCCAGGGCAATCAAAAATAAATAAAATTATGTATTAAAGAAACAAAACAAGGAGGGATATGTATCAAGTGTGAGAGATTAATTTCCAAAATTCATGCTGACAACCCAGAATGCTGACAAGCAGTACCATGGTGAAGGCTCTGTGGGTCTCAAAGTTGTTAGCTGATGGCATAAAGCCTGTGGTGAACACAAAGGTGGGAGTTGATAGTCATGGGCATTAGGTAACTACCAGAGGACTGCTGGGCCAAAATACTTCATTCTTATTATCAAAAGGTTCCCGAACTAGCTCACACCAATCTGCCTCTGGAGCAGAGACCTCTCCCTTAGTTGTTAGAGCCCTGACAGAAAACTGAAGTCACAGTGCCACCACAGGGACAGAGTGACTAACCCCAACACAGCGAGGGGAGGACGCTCTTACCGTCTGGGATATGCAGTATCAGCCAGTCCTGTTTTGCACAGAAATGAATAACATGGCAGAGACTGAGGGTTTTTCCTGTTCCCTTCTCGCCATCTAAAGCACTCGCTGTTAAAGAAAACACTACCAAGAGGGACACTCCCGCTGTCAACAAACAAAGCATTTCTTCTTCCCCACGTTTGAGGGAGGAAAGCACTGGCTCAGACAGCCCAGGCAAGTAGGAAAGGATACAGAGGACGTATCGTACAGCTGGATGAGCAAAATTGGTGTTTTTCAGGTAATGCAGAAGCTCGAGGGCTGGTTTCCTTACCATCAGGCAAGCTTCATTGAATGTCTTCACCTAACAAGATGGGAAAAGAGGGAGGAAAGGGTGGGGCTGGAACTTCTAGCCAGTTTTTGGTAATATACACCGAGCCTAATACAGCAACCATAGAATCAAACTGCCTACTTCTCATTTGTTCAGTTAAAGGATGTTGGTATTGAATTTGAAAATTTAACCATGTAATTTAGCTAAAAATTAAAACACATCATCCCACACCAAGCACATAACAGTCAGCTTTTGATTATTTCTGTAAATGAAGCATTAGTTGATTGAAATTTACAAATAATTGTGACGTCTCATAACATAACTATGCAAACTACTTAAGGCTGATACAAATATTACAAGTGTGTAAAATGCTGAACAAGGTATCTGATACATGGTAATCATCAAATAAATGTTAATTCTTTAAAATTTATTTTTATCTAGTTCTTACTGTAACCACCTAGACTTTTCCCTGAACTATATATGTACCAGCTCAGGTTTGCCCCAGCTATGAGGCCATACGTGACAATACCAGCATATGGATATATCACAGAACTAACATACAAAATTAATTCCTTTTTTAAAAAAATTAATCTCCTTTTTGCCACCAGGAATAGTTTGGTGGAAAAATTTGGGAAGCAGTGATATGTGTGAAAATGGTTTGCAAATAAAGTATTTAATAATATGTATTGATAAAAATAAATAGCTAACAAATACTACTCACAAGTATGTCAGATAAGGGTTAAAATAATGTTGTTGTTGTTGTTTTTAAATCCTAACGAAACAACTGGATTGGAAAAGGACTTTGACATGTAAGTTCAAACCTAACAGAAAGTGAAAACTTCAAAAACATGATACAGATAGTAAAACAGAAATGCCGTTATTAGGCAATATGACAGTACTAAATACACAGACAATAGTGAGGGGGTTGGCTTTTTACGGAAATGGAAGCTATGGAAAGAAAGTATGAGTAATTCCCTCCAAAGCACTGGTGGGTAAGCCATTCTGAAAGCAACCTAGGATAAAGTTAGACCCTCAGAACCATGTTAGAGATTGCACTATGAATGTCTTGGAACAGTTTAAAGTAATGATTTCTTCTAATTGTGTCCTATTTCCAAACAACAAAATTTTTGATGAGAGTCTATGCTTGAGAATTAGCTCCTTTACTGGTGTCTCATCTGATTTCTTGAAATAAAGCACACTGAAGAAATGACATCCTCTGACTTCTAAATATCACCTGCACATTCAAGTTTGATAATAAGAAGGAATAATTTCTGAAACTGAAAATAATTGAGCAGGAATTAGCCAGAGAACCAGTTTTGCCAATAAACCCTGCTTCCAGTTAATTGAATTCTTTCACTGGCTATTAAGGCAACCCAAGATCACATTCTTTGGGTTGACGTTATGACTACAAAACTGTATTTTCTGAAAACCCATAAGACTGAAGAACAATGAGTGATGCATATCTAATTCATATATTGTTTCTGACTCATGAATACGTTTTTGTTTTTCTACACATATTAACTATTTTCAGGATATTTTGCTAAAGCAAATATTAAGCTAATTTTTAACAATTTTTGAAGGCTGAAGTTCGTAGAAATCTGTTGGTAACACAAGAAAAAAGAGTGGGGTATTATTTATTTACTTAAGAATATTTTGCCTGGCTTCGAAAAGGATTTAAATTGGTTAACTTCAGATCTGCTTAAAGTAATAATAGTAACAGCACTATTCACAAAAGATAATCAATAGCTGAATTTATCTTTTTGAAGATTCAAATTAAATCTTGTAGTTTTCTACTCATTTAATTCTACGTCTCTGCCATCAACGCCTTGTGCCACAAGCCCCCTCCAAAACCCTCCCGTTGTGAGCACCTGCATTGCAAAGCGAGGAGGCAGGCCGTGGGGGAACACGGTCTTCAGCTCTTGGACAGATATGCTGTAGTGCCGACCCACATGCTGCTCCCCGTGCTTGGCCTAGGGAATGAAAATGCAAACAAGTATAATGGAGAGTGACAAAGACTTTAAAAAAGCGTCAAGGGCTTTCTAGACTCTGCTGAGGAAACAGTTCTCAGAACTGGAAAAGATATTCTATTCTTTCATATCTTATCTTAGACAAAAATGTTCATTGTTGTCCCCAAATCCACAGTGCATATATTGAACATAAAGCTTATATTGGCCCGAATGATGCAGTCAGTTGCTCAGCAACATAAACCCTAGATGTGGAGGGAGCAGAGACAATTCTTGCCATCTGGATTCTTCTGTGCTGTGTATAGAGATGCTCCAGTCACGTGACAAGATCATCTGCATGCCACTGTTGCCATAGAAACCCCAGAGGAACTGGCAGATAAAGGGACTACAATTACAGGGAAAAGCTGAAAGGCACTTCAATGACTTCATTCACTTATCCTGTTTCATTTTGTGCTTGTGAAAGTAGATGAACGCTAGAGACATAAATACAACACACCCTGCTGAGATGGTGTTTTGGGTAATGAGTTATGTTTTTTCCATTCCACATGTACAGCATATGTTAAGATGCGGCAACTCAGAGGGCAAGGGTAGGAACAAAAAGGGAGAGAAAAACTATTGGTTCCCTTCACATTTAGGCACAGATCACACAACTAATTTCATTTATAAGAGGCAACAATAATACTGAGGAATGAGAAGTAAGTGTTTAGCCTAATGGGACCTGAAGTAGAAAATGCAACCAGATTGATTACTAGGAAGACTGTGTTCTCGACCTGCCCTGCTATGTGATCCTGGGCATGTAAGTTGATTTCTTAGGATTCTCCAAACCAGGGTTGGTAAACTATGACTGGCTATCCATTTTCATAAATAAAGTTCTACTGGAGCACAGCCATTGGTTTATGGCAGAGCTAAGTAGCTGTAACAGAGATCACTATGTAGCTGTAACAGAGATCACTCTAAAATATTTATTATCTGGTCCCTGAAGGAAAAGTTTGCCAACCCATCATTCAGTAAGATCAATAATAACTACTAAATTTAACTTCTAAGATATTGAGTATTTAAGTGTTTACTAGGTACCCACTCTATATATAACAAAACTGATAGCATGAAGTGAGTTCAATGACAGACATTAAATCAGAACAGATACAGACTGATCTGCCTGAGTTGTATTACTAGAGTGTCAGACAGGGATGGGGAAGATGAAGGTTCCAGAATGCTGTCTCAGGTACATTGTCTGACTGTATGTAAATCTGCTTACCTTCCTTTGGTTTCAGTTTTCCTGATATATAAAACAATGGCAAACAAATTATAAGCCCTGAAAAAAATCCATATACATATTAGCAACTCACCGGATCGTTCTCAAGGGTGCGGGAAATAGCTCTGGGACTCTCATTTGGAACCTGGTTATTCAGATGAGCAACAAGGCACTGGGGTGCCTGGGTCCCTAAGTGCAAAAAACGTCCAGGGTCCAACTATAAAAGAAACCGTTTTAGTTTTAAATTATTAGGGTTTTTATGCTTACTGAGGTTTAAAGCCATATCTGCAACAGGGGAAAATATTACCAACATGCATTTTAGTTTTATGTAAAACAGAACCTTGTTATTATTTATAATTCTCTAAGTCCAATCACATTATTCATACTCTGAATCTGTTCCAGCTGGTGCTGCTATGTCTGGGCACTGTCCCACATGGAAACAATTCCATTAGAGACTATTCAGGAGTATAGCTCAGCCATTAACAACTAGACTCAGGAAATTTCTTTTAATGCTCTTGCCCAAAGTGATGAATGGTGGCCAGTATTGTACAATTCCCAGCTGTCTAGTAATCCTAGTCACCTCAGTTATTAGGGGATTAGTGCAATGTTCCTATTTGTCAGGTATAATTACACTTCCTACAACAATGTGCTGGCTAGCTTTGCCCTGAAATAAAGAATCTTTCATTAAGGACGAGTAATGAGGGAGTGTGTAAAGCATCCAGCTAAGTGAAAATAAACTGCTCTACAGGCAAGTTGGTGAACTGCACATGGAAACCTCAAAACTGGGGGAAGGCTGGGGAAGAGGATGCAATTTCAGGAGATAAATCTAAGAAAAAGCTAACTCTAACTGGAGAACTCCTGAGCTGAGTTAGGATAACAGGCATTGTTTACAAGCAAAGAGATGCCAGTTACAAGAGAAAGATTAGAGTATGGATCCAGCAGAGTCAGGAGGAAAGGGATGTGAGAGATGGTTATATTAAGGGAGTTTCTTGCTAGGTCAATAGGTAATATGAAAGCTGCCTGTATTTATATTCAGTCTCTCTAAGCAGCTGCATGAATGCAGAAAATGTATATTATTTTTATACTACCTTTTGTAACACTTTTATCCATTTGTAAGACCTTTAACTCTGTAACAGCTTTTTAACTAGTATCTTTGAATCTTTCACAGTCCAAAAGATTTGTCCTCCGGAACAGGTTTCACCTTCAGCTAATGAAAACGTTGGGATGATTCTCTATTTATGTTAAAATAAGTCTCAAAGTCCTTAACATGATAATTAAGGCCACTGCTGTAAGTTCAACCTACCTTTCTAGTCCCACCCCTTTATAAAGTCTATACTCTAGCCAGCCAACTGTGCTAAAACATGTTATTCAGTTTTATGCCTTTATAATTCTGCTCATTCTACTTCAACTTCCCTCTCTCCCTATTTAAATCTTACTCATCCTTTAAGACTCGTCTCAAATGTCATATCCTTTGTGAAGATTTGCCAGACACCTCCAGGCAAAAGCAATTATCTTTCCCTCTCTATTGATAGCACTTTCTTTGTACTGCATGCATTTTTACTCTGCCTGTAACTACGTTCATGGTTTTCATTAACTGAGTACCTAAAAAATGCTAGGCAACACATACACACATTATTTTTGAGCCAAGAATCCTAGAAGATAGGTAGAGTATTACACTGTTTTATTATGAGGGAAATCATGGTTCAGGGAAGTTAGATAATTCTGTCTAAAGTCACTGAGTTGGGAGGTTTTGAAACCAGAATCCAAATCCAAGTCTGTCTGACTCGAAAGTCTTTACCTTTATTTATCTTACATGTAAGTTTGTCTCCCATTTTAGGCCACACACACTTGGAAGAGAAGGGACCAGGTATTGCACATCTTTGTATCTACTTCTCTGAGAATCTAATGCACCAAAAATGCTTCATGCTCGTGCCCTGGAATAAAAAATCTTTCTCAGAGACACGTGATGGGGGAGTACAGAAAGCATCAAGCTAAGTGAGACTAAACCGCACTACACTACAACTTGGTGAACTGCACATATAAACCTCTGAACCAGAATTCGCATACATTAATATTGAGTTGGCCAAAAGGTTCGTTCTGGTTTTTCTATAACATCTTATGGAAATTTTTTGGTCAACCAAATATAAAGTAATAGGGTAAAGTAATACAGTTGCTCCAATTTTGAGGATGCAGAGACAGCAATGTTTATCACATATCTAAATACTCTAATCTCCCAGCTTCCTTTGCAGATAGATTGGGGTCACATAATGTGTTCTGCTAATAAGCTCTAAATGGAAATAACTTGGGTCACTTCTAGTCAGGAAGCTAAGAATGGGTAAAAATTCCCTTTTTCTTCTGCTGTGGCAAACTTAAATCTACAATGTGAGATCAGTTCAGTTCAGTCACTCAGTCATGTCCAACTCTTTGCAATCTCATTAACGTAGCCTGCCAGGCTCCTCTGTCCACAGAATTCTCCAGGTAAGCATATTGGAGTGGGTTGCCATTTCCTACTCCAGGGGATCTTCCTGACCCAGGGACTGAACCTAGGTCTCCCACTTTGAGAACAGATTCTTTACCATCTGAGCCATTAGGGAAGCCCCCATATCTGCTTATAAACCAATTTTTACTTTTTGGCTGCAGCGCAGAACATGTGAAATCTTAGTTCCCCGACCAGGGATTGAGCCTGTGCCTCCTGCAGTGGAAGTTCAGAGTCCTAACCACTGGACAGCCAGGGAATTCCCTGCCAGTTAACCGTTTCGGAAATATAGCAACAGCAAGAACAAAACAAAGCACAGACACAAAACACACAAAAAATACACAAAAAACAATATCAAGTGCTGAGTTAAGCCAATGAGAATTCAAGGTCTGTTACCTCAACGTAGCATCTGAACAATGCACCTTACTATTGATAAAATTTTTTCAGTTCTACTGCAGAGAAAACATGTCTCCAAATAAAGTAGCATTCAAATGGAAAATTATATTCAAGGACCACAAGGTGGTGCTATTTCTACAAGAAACCTATGACATTTTAGTTAAGTGTTTTTTTGCAGCAAATCAAAAGCTAACAAAATGGACTCCTTACTCCTTAGTGTGATACATGGCATCACCTAGCTAACCTCTCATTTCCGGGGTAAACAACCACCTGTACAACTGCTTCTGCACTGTTCCAGAATGAAAACCATGCAGTTCTTCAAAGAACAGCATTCATGAGCTAATAAAGGTTACTCTAAACCAATCTACAAAAAGCATAAAAATTTTCTCAGACATTCCTCTGCAGTTTGGACTCAAGACTTTCTTGTCTGCTATTAAGGAAGAAGAAATTGTAGCCTTTTAATATAATTAGTTGGGCTAGAGTCCAACCATTTGTTGATATTTCCTTTCATTTTGTTTTATAAAAAGGGGTTATTTTATGCATATAGGTTTGTCATGAATCTCTGGGGAAAAGATGACTCCCATAAGAAGAAGGACTCCTTTTTAATGAAATCTAATCTGCAATTAAATGATCAGATGGGAGTGGCTAAGCCCTTCTGCTCAGTGCTCATCCTTCAGGATTTAGCTCTTTAGGATTTCCTCTGGATCCTACTAATCCAGTTAGGTGCCTTCACCATACTATGACAAAATCATTTAATCATGATTCTGCTACTGGATTTTGAGGTCTCAAAGAAAAACATGGGCCATAAAATGCAATACAGCAGAGTGGTTAAGGTCATAGCCTTTTAAGTCAGACAGACCCGCTATCTAGTCTGGGCTTGACAACTTCACACCATGTTACCTCAGGCAAGTTACTTAGCCATTCTAATCCTCAATTTCTGCCTCTGTGAAACAAAGATATTATGTACCTTAGGGTTGATCATGAAGATTAAGAGAAATAAAAAACTTAGCACAGTGTCTGGCACATAATGAATGCCCAACAAACAGCAACAGTTATTAGTGAGATGAGTCATCTAGATTCCCGAGCATCTGCCTTATGGAATGCGCTGAAAAATTATTTGCTAATTAGAAGACAGAATGAAGTAACAGAATTGTCTTTCTTACATATGACTGTTATTTAATCAACTATCAGAAATTGGCAACTTATTTTTTTTTCCATACTTCATTAAGGGATGATAACTCAACTAGAGAATAATAAAAATTAATAAAGATAACTGTGCTTAAGCTTATTTATCTACTAAAAAATGTTAATTCTCCTATGATAGGGCAAAATTCCATGGACAACTATTCTACTATTACTGGATTTTTAGGGCAGTTAGGAGCGAAGTGTATGGCAGAGAAAAGGAATTGTGAATGCTTTTTTATTGAGTGGTCAGTCAGCTCAAGTTCACCAGAGCATTTTATTCTGGATACAATCAATTTAGAAAGGAAATCCACCTAATTAAAGACAGTTTGCACAAAGCACGTAAGTCAGTTAGGACTCACCTTATGGACCCTGGAGACAAGCCTTGTCATTCCTTTCAGCATTATCCCTGTGCTTAAAAAAAAAAAGTGAAAAGGTAAGCCACAACGGAGAAAAGATATCTGCACAATGGGTTAGTACCTAGAATAAAGAATGCCTAGACATTTGATTAAAAAATGATCAGAGGCCATGAAAAGACATTTCACAGAAAAAGGAATACAAATGGCTAGTAAATCCATGAAAAGAGTTTCACCCTGATGACAAATCAGAGAAATATAAATTAAAACCACTACAAAGAGATTTCCACAATCATATTGAGAAAAATAAAAAGGACAACAGCAAATGCTGAAGAGATTGTGGAGCACTGGGAACTTTCCTATACTGTCAATGGAATTATAAATACAAATATCTTAGAAAACAAATTTGAAATTATCTGTAAAGTTGATAATGTACATAACTATGGCCCAGGTATTCTACTCTGTATTTATTTTAGAAAAACACATATACAGGTACACTGAAAAATATGTATTACAATGTTTATAGTAACAGAATATGAATAATCAAAAACTGTAAAAAGCACAAATGTCCACTGATACGAAAGAGTGTATAAAGAGAGATACAGTCATACAATGGAATACCATAAAAAATAAACTGCAGTTACATGTATGGCATAGATGGATCTCAAAACTAATACTGAGGGCACACTGTAATATATAACATGATATAATTCATATGAAACTCAAAAACATAAATCCTATTTGGGGAATACACATATATGTAGTAAAACTGAAAGAGAAAGAGCATGATAAACACATATTTAGAATAGTATTTACTCTTAGGGAAGAGATAAAGGGACAAGATTGGGGAAGGGCACACAAAGAAATTATAATGATCTACTTCAAATGATGGATAATGAATATATGAGCATTTCCTTTTTTATTTTTATGCCATATGTGTTATGTTTATTCATTTGTATGCTGGAAGTATTTAACAGAAAAACCTTAATCATGTGAAGTAAAAAACTGTTTAAGATACTTAAATGCAACTCTCAATATTGACTAGTAGATAACAAAGTTGCACTCGTTTATTCAACAGCTACAGAGCACCTGTTATATGCCAGGGCCTGTGAATAAGATGGTGAACAAAGCTGTTATGGTCCCTGACCCAAAAGAGCTTATAGTACAGTTAAGAGATGACACAAATGCCTATGAGTTTTATTTCCTTTTAGTTCTCAAGTTTATTTTTTCTCTTTTAGAAACAGTTTACTTTCCATCAACCTCTTTCCATTTTAGCTTGTGGAAGAACACCTTAAGACTACTCAGTGGTCGTCCCTACATCTTCAGGGGCCTGAGCAGTGGGAGCTGCACAGTGGTCTTCAGGGGCAGGCTCAGCATTCCAGGCTTCAGCAGGAAACTGCCGAACAGGCACCCACAGCACGTGCACGCCTTCAGACCAGTCTGCCACTTCAGGTTAAGCAGCAAAGAACTTAGGAGCTGACGGGGTCTATTCACTGTAAAATTCCTCCTTGGTCACAGCCTTCTCAGCTGCCTCCTGCTCTTCTTTTTCAGTCTCTTCAGGATCTTTGTAAAAGTAGAGATCAGGCATGACCTCCCATCGGTGTTCACAGGAGATGGTGCCATGAATACACAGAACTTCCCCAGGTGAGTATCCACCACATCAGACCCACCAAGTCAGCTTTCTTGTTGCATGGGATGACAGCGTCCACTCTCCTCTCCTCTCTGCACAGAGTCTGTGTTACACAGAGCAACGGTGGGCAGGTGAACGCAAGAGGTCTCTGTGAGCAGCTGTAACCACCAGAAATTTAGGCTCCTGGAAGGCTGCCCAGATCTAGTTAGTGAGGTTCTGGGAGAGAAGTGGCCAGCAATAGGAGTATCTCCAGGAGCAGCAGCAAACTTCAGCACAGCTTCCTGGAGGATATGACACTCACATCAGCTGGACCTTCAATGGCAACAATGTCACAACCTGCCAACAGAAGTTCCTCCCAGGTTTTCAGATTTATGATGTAGATGCCATCACTTTTCCTTTTGTAGATAAACTGTTCCATTTGGGAGTCAAGCGTGGGTTCCAGCTGCAAGAAATTTAAGGATGTCCTCCCCCTTCATCTGCAGGACATAAAGTATTCTAGACATTGTGAAAGCTTCCCTTTAAATTAAAATGGGAATCCAGAACATGCTGTATGGATCCTTGTCTGGGCAGTGTAGAAAAGTTAACTTTTTAGTAAAGATGCCAAAGCATGCCTTAATTCAGTCATTCCAAAACGTGTGACGCGCTTCTACATGCCCACATCATACAGAGCATTCAGTGGTGAACAAGACTGGCATGGTCTCTACTGGCCTGCTTCCTGTTTACATGTGGGATTCCAGGCTCCTTTGCTGTGTTTCAAAACCAAAAGTTCTAGAGCAGCAGCTCACAAAACGAGTTTGGTGAAACTAGTCATAAAATGCATCAATGTTCTCTGGCCAAAGAAACTTGAGAATGCTATATAGTTATTCACTTCTTGAATAATTACAATATATGTATATATTTGCATATTTTAAAGCTTTGGGGAAAACTATAGTAAAGAGGAGGGGCTTCCATGGTGGTTCAGTGGTAAAGAACCTGCCTGCCAATGCAGGAGATGTGGGTTGGATTCCTGGGAAGGGAAAGTCCCATGTAGAAGGAAATGGCAACCCACTCCAGTATTCTTGACTGGAGAATGCCATGGACAGAGGAACCTGGTAAGCTATAGTCCATAGGGTTCCAAAGAGTTGGATTTGACTCAGTGACTAAAACAAAATAAAAAAAAATAGCAAAGAGAATTTTTTCCCCCTAAGGTGCCCTGGGTCTTCGTTGTGGTGTGCAGGTTTTCTCTGTCTGCAGCCCAAGGGGGTTCTCTTGATGTGGAGACAAGAACTTGCGGGCTCGACAGTTGCAGCCTGTGGGCTTAGCTGCCCCAAGATCCTAGTTCCTCGACCAAGGATCAAACCTGCACCCCCTGCACTGGAGGGTGGACTCTTAACCACTGGGTCACCAGGGACGTCCCCAAAATCTTCTTAATCCAAATTTACTTGGTCTTAGAACCCTTGGAACTCCACAAAACACTATTAATTACATTCTCCTGGATGTGAGTGGAAGGGTTGCTGCTGTGGAATAATCATATGCCCAGGCCTGAAGATGAATTCTACTAGGCCACAGGCAGAGCTGAGGTACCCTCTGTTCCCCAGTCTCCTTAGCTCTGCCTTCAATGCCTCCACTGCTGCTCACCACCGCCCAGTGCCCACCACCACCACCACCACGCGCTACCTAATCCAACTGCGCAGGAAAGAGCTGCAGCAAATGATTACACGCCCCGCCCCAATTAAACACCCTGGGCACCGAGACTGATAGTTTCCCCGGGTGGCAATATCTCATGTGTTGTCAACTTTTTGCTGAAGGAATCAAGTGTGTCTTACACGATTCTACAGGGAAAGGACTCCTGGAAATTTATACCTGGTGTCCTCCAGATCTTGCCCAATGTGTCTTCTTCCTGTACTGATTTTGATCTATATCTTTTTGCTGTAATAAGTCATAGCTGTAAGTACAACTATATGCTGACCTCTGAGTCCTTCTAAGGAATCACAGAACCTGGGGGTACTTCTGGCAACCACCAACACAACAACCCAGTGCCCAAAACCACCCAGCATTGATTTCCACCTGATACAACCATCACCTGGCACCTAACACCACCATCTCTGACCAGCTCAATTTTCTTAACTTCAGTTTCTTAACTTCATTCCTTCCCTATTTCAATTACCTCAACTCCCTGCCTCCCATCTGTGACAACCAACCTCCATACCAATTCTAACCCTCCATGTCAGCTGATTTCCAACCCTAAGCTCCCCACCCAACGTCAACTTTTCCAATTCCCAAACTACTTATGACCCAGTGTCACTCCAACAGTATCTAGCCTACTCAACCTTGCTCCTTATTTCTTCTCAATGTGCCCTGGTACCACCACTAACGTGAGACATCTGTGGGCTGCAGCTCTGCAGGGAGGTTGGGTCCTAGAAAGAGTGGTGACATAATCCTGAGGGTAGTACTTTCTCCATGTATGCCTGTGGTCACTGAGGCCATTACTCTGGCTATGTTTTAGAAATTATGGGAAATGCTGGTCAGGAAAATGTGACCAGCTTTCCATCTTTTACCCAGTCATCTTGTATCTTACTAGCCTCCATCCTTGAACTTCTCCAATCCATCCTTTCCACTGAAGTCTTGCTCTTAAAACCCTTCAATATTTTTCTACTGCTTTTAAAGGTAAAGGACACACACACACACACACACACACACACACACATGGCTTATATAAGAATGAGAGAAGATATTTTAAGGAAAAAAGGAGGGTGAATCTCAAAAGTATAATCTCAAAGCAGACAATCCAGACTAAACCACATTTTCCAAGTCCTATAAAATAACTTTAAGTAAAAAAAAAAAAAAAAACAAAAATCAAATTGACAGGCCAAATGAAAGCAGAAAGAATAGAATATGTGCTCACTCTACATTCCAGTTCAGTTCGGTCATTCATTTGTGTCTGACTCTTTGTGACTCCATGGACTGCAGCACACCAGGCTTCCCTGTCTATCACCAACTCCCGGAGCTTGCTCAAACTCATGCCTATTGAGTCGGTGATACTATCCAACCATCTCATCCTCTATCGTCCCCTTCTCCTCCTGCCTTCAATCTTTCCCAGCATCAGGGTCTTTTCCAATGAGTCAATTCTTCACATCAGATGGCCAAAGACTGGAGCTTCAACTTCAGCATCAGTCCTTTCAAAGAATATTAAGGACTGATTTCCCTTAAGATTGACTGGTTGGATCTCCTTGCAGTCCAAGGGATTCTCAAGAGTCTTCTCCAACACCACAGTTCAAAAGCATCAATTCTTCAGCGCTCAGTTTTCTTTATGGTCCAACTCTCACATCCATACATGACTACTGAAAAACCCTAGCCTTGACTAGATGGACCTTTGTCAGCAAGGTAATGTCTCTGCTTTTTAATATGCTCTCTAGCTTGGTCATACCTTTTCTTCCAAGGAGCAAGTGTCTTTTAATTTCATGGCTGTAGTTACCATCTGCAGTGATTCTGGAGCTCAAGAAAATAAAGTCTCTCACTGTTTCCACTGTTTCCCCATCTATTTGCCACGAAGTGATGGGGCCAGATGCCATGATCTTCATTTTTTGAATGTTGAGTTTTAAGCCAACTATTTCACTCTCCTCTTTCACTTTTACCAACATGCTCTTTAGTTCCTCTTCGCTTTGAGCCATAAGGGTGGTGTCATCTGCATATCTGAGGTTATTGATATTTCTCCTGGCAATCTTGATTTCAGCTTGTGCTTCATCCAGCCCAGCATTTCACATTATGTACTGGCATACAAGTTAAATAAGCAATACACAGTCTTAACATACTCCTTTCCCAATTTGGAACCAGCCTGTTGTTCCAAGTCCTTTTCTAACTGTTGCTTCTTGACCTGCATATAGGTTTCCCAGGAGGCAGGTATGGGTGGTGTGGTATTCCCACCTTTTTAAGAATTTTTCACAGTTTGTTGTGATCCACACAGTCAAAGGCTTTAGTGTAGTCAATGAAGAAGTAGTAGATGTTTTTCTGGAATTCTCTTGCTTTTTCTATTTGATCTCTGGTTCCTCTGCCTTTTCTAAATCCAGCTTGAACATCTGGAAATTCTCAGTTCATGTATTGCTGAAGCCAAGCATGGAGAATTTTGAGCATTACTTTGCTAGCGTGTGAGATGAGTGCAATTGTGCGGTAGTTTGAGCATTCTTTGGCATTGCCTTTCTTTGGGATTGGAATGAAAACCGACCTTTTCCAGTCCTGTGGCCACTGCCGAGTTTTCCAAATTTGCTGGCATATTGAGTGCAGCACTTAAAAGCTTTCAGGATTTGAATTAGCTCAGCTGGAATTCCATCACCTCCACTAGCTTTGTTCGTAGTGATGCTTCCTAAGGCCCACTTGACTTCACACTCCAGGATGTCTGGCTCTAGTGATCACACCATCATGGTTATCTGGGTCATTGAGATCTTTTTTGTATAGTTCTTCTGTGTATTCTTGCCACCTCTTCTTAATATCTTCTGCTTCTGTTAGATCCATACCATAGCTGTCCTTTATTGTGCCCATCTTTGCATGAAATGTTCCTTTGGTATCTTTAGTTTTCTTGAAGAGATCTCTTGTCTTTCCCATTCTATTGCTTTCCTTTATTTCTCTGCACTGATCACTTATTAAGGCTTTCTGATCTCTCCTTGCTATTCTTTGAAACTCTGCATTCAAATGGGTATATCTTTTCTTTTCTTCTTTGCCTTTAGCTTCTCTTCTTTTCTCAGCTATTTGTAAGGCCTCCTCAGACAACCATTTTGCCTTTTTGCATTTCATTTTCTTGGAGATTTTTTTCTTTTGATCACCGCCTCCTATGCAATGTTACAAACCTACATCCACAGTTCTTCAGGCACTCTGTTTATCAGATCTAATCCCTTGAATCTACATTCCAAGATAAATACAAATCAGGGCACTTCAAAAAAAAAAAAAAAAAAGGCTCAAAGGCACTAATACTATGAAAAAACTTAGTAAAGATTTCTCCTTTCAGTTTTTTCATATCCTTTGAGTGCTGATTTGCAGAGCACAAGTTAATCACATTGTTACTGGAAGGCAGATAAAGGACCGGTTTCCTGATGGTACAAGATGAAAAGAGTTATGGAGATGAACGGTGTGACTGCTGCACAATAATGTGAATGTAAAACAGCGTGGAACTGTACCCTTAAAAATCGTTACGATGAAAAATAAATGGTTATAATGGTAAAGTTTATTTTATATACATTTTACCACAATAAAAAGTAGGGAAAAAAAACCATAAGAAGACTGAAGGTGAAAATTAAAGATAAATAATTACTGCAAGTTTTCTAGGAAGTAAAGATCGAGGAAAAGTTTCTCAATGACGTCATTGAGATGCGTCTCTGATACGGCTCCACTTCCGTCACCCTGAGACTCTGCCCATTGTCTGTTTCTACTGTTCTAGGTGGAAAAGTCCTTCTTCCAGTCCCAGTCATGCTTTGTTTAAGGTGTGGATAAAACAAGCAAATCCCAGAGATAAATAATTATAGAGTCTTTAAATAACTTGGAGCCTTTTCAGGTATACTCGGAAGGAACATTTACTCACTACTTTATTGAAAGTTCTGTCACTCTTTTGATGAAACTTTTTGGATAGTGCTAGGATCCTCTTTTTTAAAAAAAGTGTTCTCACATAGGCCAAATGTATACTGAAAATGAAATCAGAAAAAGCCTGTACCAAACTTACAAAGCTCTCCCAAAGATTATGTACTAACACTTCAGTGGTCACAAAAATGATTTTTTAAAGTAAGCATTTACCATTGAGACATTGGTAGATTCACATGCAGTTGAAATAAGTAATACATGTTCCATGTATCCTTGTGGCTCAGATGGTAAAGAATCTGCCTGCAATCCGGTAGACCCAGGTTTGATCCCTGGATCAGGAAGATTCCCTGGAGAAAGGAATGGCAACCCACTCCAATATTCCTGCCTGGGAAATCCCATGAACAGAGAAGCCGGGCAGGCTACAGTCCAGGAGATCCCAAAGAGTCAGACTGGACTGAGTATCTAACACAACAACAATGTATCCTTTACCCAGTCTCTTCCAATGGTAACATCTTGCTAAACTATAGTACAATATAGTACCAAGATACTGACATTAACACAGTCAAAACACAAAACATTTCCATCACTTTAAGGATCCCTCACATAGCCCTTACATAGCCTCTTGCACCTCCCTTTCACAACCTTCCCATTCCTTAACCATGACAACAACTAGTCTGTTCTGTTTCTATAATTTTGTCGTTTCAAGAATGTTACATATATGAAATCATACTATATGCAACCGTTTACTATCAGCTTTTTCCAGTCACCATAATTTTCTGGAGATTCATCTGGGCTGTGTGTTACATGTATCAATAGTTCCTTCTTTTTTAAAAACTTTTTTTTGGGCCATGCTATGCAGCTTGTGGGATCTTGTACTGCATTTGGTATCTTAATTCCCTGACCAGGGATCAGACTCATGCCCCAATAGTTTGTTCTTTGGATTCTGAGTACAATTCCATGGTATGAATGTTTATTCATAAACTGTTTATTCATCCACTGAAGGTCCAGGTTTCGGCTATTATGAATAAACTGCAATTAAACATTTGTTTACAGGTTTTTGTGTAAAGATAATCATAAATTCTTAAGGTTAAGGTGATCTACTTCATACAGAGCTCATTCAGAATTAAATTAATACTACAATGATCTTATTCTCAGTTTTTCTTTTTTTTTTTTTTTCCCCAGAAACAGGCACTGTATTAAGCAATTTATAAGCACTGTCTGACAACACAGTCCTATGAAGTAGATACGATTAAGTACACATGAAAACAGGGATGGACAGACTAACTTGCCTGAAGGTATATAGCCTAGAAGTGACAGTTCTAGCATTTAAATCCATGTGTGATTCTGCATTCTTTCCCATTAGCCACTGTATTGTCAATTATCAAGTGCCTGAATATTGCCACTGATGGGGAACTCACTAAGCAGTTCATATGGTTTTCAGCTTTTATGGAAAGTTCTTTCACAGTCTGAGGTAAAATGTCTCCTTGTAGCTTTCAATCCACTATCCCAGTCTTTCTATTTGGTTTCACAAGCCACCTTTCACACAATAAATTGAAGATAGTTATGTCCCCTATTTTATCTTTCCCTGGGTAAATGTTTTAAGTTTCTCAAAGCAATCATCATACTAGTCCTTTACAGTACTCACCAATACTCTTCAGGTATCACATACTGTTTCTAAATTTTATATTTTCAAGGGTAATTATTTTGTTATTCTGTAACACCAGTGTTTCACTGAGAACACGGTTCACCAATATCATCAGTTCTTTCTTTTTTAAACAAATATTCCTAAGTCCTAGTGTTAGTCACTCAGTTGTGTCCGACTCTCATCCTAGGGACTGTAGCCTGCCAGATTCCTCTGTCCGTGGGATTTTCTAGGCAAGAATACTGGAGAGGGTTGCCATTTCCTTCTCCAGGGGATCTTCCTGACCCAGGGATTGAACCTGGGTCTCCTGACTGCAGGCAGAAGATTCTTTACCATCTGAGCCACCAGTGGTTATGAAACAAATATTATTATCTAGCAAAATCCCAGCAGCCTTTTAATGGAAATTGTCAAGCTGATCTCAAAATTCATATGAAAATGCAATGAACTCAGAATAGCCTATAAAACCTTGAAAAAAAAAGAAAAGTTGGAGGGCTTACATTCCTGATTTCGAAAGTTATGGTATGAGCATATGCCTATAGATCTTATGTCTGACCTATATGCCTACAGATAAATGGAACAGAGTTGAGAATTTAGTAATAAACTCTTACACCACAGTCAGCTGATTTTTAACATGAGTGCCAAGAAAATCCAATGGGAGCAAGAACAGTCTTCAAGAAATGGTGGGACAGCAGAATATTCACATGTAAAAGAAAGAAATTACCACTCCTACCTCACATCACATACCAAAATTAACTCAAAATAGATTACAGACCTAAATGGAAGTGCTAAAACTATAAAACTCTTAGAAGAAAATACAGGAGTAAATCTCTGGGACTTTGGATTATGCAATGGTTTCTTAATGATGCCAAAAGCTCAAATAACAAAAATAAAAATAGATACTTGGACTTCATCAAAATTAAAAATTTCTGCTTCAAAGGATACTATCAAGACAGATAACTCCTCAGCAGTTCAGTGGTTAGGAATCAGTGCTTTCATAGCCAGAGCCAGGTTTGATCTCTGGTGGGGGAATCAGCCAAAAAAAAAAAAAAAGAGAAAAGAAACAAACAAAACACAACAAAACAAAGAAAGTAAAAAACCCACAGAATGCCAGAAAAGATTTGCAAATTATGTATCTGATAAAGATATAATATATCTGATTATATATCTGTATATCCATATACAGAGAACTGAGCAATAAAAAGAAAACATAACTCAAAAATGGTCCAAGGTCTTAAACAGTCGTTTCTCCAAAGAAGATATATAATGACCATTAAGCACATGAAAGGACTCTCAACACCACTAGGAAAATGCAAATCAGAAACACAATGTGATACAGGACTTCCCTGGTCCAGTGCAAAAGGCCACCTTACAATGCAGGGAGCATGGGTTCCATCCCCGTCAGCACACTAAAATCCCCCATGGCTCGGAGCAACTAAGCCTGCGCACCACTACTCCAGAGCCCATGTGCTACAACAAAAGATCCCATGAGACTAAGAACCAATGCAGCCAAAGAAATTTTGTTGTTGTTCAGTTGCTCAGTTGTGTCGGACTCTTTGCAACCCCATGGACTGTAGCACACCAGGCTATCCTGTCCTTCACTATCTCCCGGAATTTGCTGAAATCTGTGTCCCTCATCCTCTGTTGCCCCTTTCTCCTCCTGCCCTCAATCTTTCCTAGCATCAGAGTCTTTTCCAATGAGTCAGTTCTTTGCATCAGATGGCCAAAATATTGGAGTTTCAGCTTCAGCATCAGTCCTTACAATGAATATCAGGGCTGATTTCCTTTAGGATTAACTGCTTTGATCTCCCTGCAGTTCAAGGGACTCTCAAGAGTCTTCTCCAGCACCACAATTCAGAAGCATCAATACTTCAGTGCTCAGCCTTCTTTATGGTCCAGCTCTCATATCCGTACATGACTACTGGAGAACCCGTAGCTTTGACTATCCGGACCTTTGTTGACAAAGTAATGTCTGCTCTTTAATACACTGTCTAGGTTGTCACAGCTTTTCTTCCAAGGAGCAAGTGTCTTTTAATCTTAAATAAATTAATTAAAAAAAAAAACACAATGTGATACTACTTCACACTCACAAGGATAGCTAAAATCAAAAAGAACAGACAATAACAAGCATTGAGGAGGATGCAGAAAAACTGGAATCCTCATACATGCTAGGATTGTAAAATGGCTCAGTCACTTTGGCAAACTGTTAGTCATTTTCTCAAAAGTTTTAACATGGATTTACCAAATAACCTAGCAATCTTTCCCCAAGAGAAAAGAAAACATTTGCACACATAACCATTTGTGTGGAAATGCTCACAGCTGCATCATTCATAATAGCCAAAATCTAGAAACAATCCAAATGTCCATTAACTGATAAACAGATGCGGTGTAGTCATTCAATGGAACATTATTCAGTAAATAAAAAGAAATAAAGCTCTGATACATGTTACAACATGGATGAACCTTTAAACAAAAGGAATGAAGTCTGTCACAAAAGATCATATGTAGTATACTTCTAATTATATGAAATGTTCACAACAGGCAAACCTCCTGAGACAGAAAATTAGATGAGTGACTGCCAGAGCTGGGAGAGGGGAGAATGGAGACGGATGACTGGTGGGTACTCCCGGGGCAATAAAAATGCTCTAAAACTAGACAGTAGCGATGTTTATGCAACTTTGTGAATGTACTAAAAACTGACTGAACTGTACACTTTAAAGACACTGAGTTTAACTGTACGTGAATTACAGTATGTCAACCTCAATAAAGCTATTAAAAAATATTGTTTTAGCCATATTAAAACAACCAAAAACAGAAGCTAAGATGCAGTGATTACTATATGCCAGACAATGTACTAATATATATTATATGCTTTATGTTATTTTAGCATCACAGCAGCCTCTGAAGCATTTTATCAGCTGCTGCTGCTGAACAAACTACCCCAAAACTCAGTGGTTTAAAATAATAACTATTATCACTCAGAAGTCTACAGCTACAAGCTGGTTACTTCTCTTGCTCTGGACCAGATCTGGCTATCTTTGAAGTACTTCCTCATGCATCTGAGGTTGGTCTCAACTAGGATGACTGATTCTACTCAGCTTCTTTGCAGAGTGGCCTGGACTTGTCACAGCAGTAGCAAAGGTCCAAGAGAACTAAAACACTTTAGATCCCTTCAAACCTGGCTCAGACCAGTAAAGACTGTTGCATTCTATTGCAGACCATGATAGGCCAACTTGATCAGGGTTCAATCCCTGGTTTGGGAAGATCCCCCGAAGTAGGAAATGGCACCCCACTCCCATATTCTTGCTTGGAAAATTCCATGGGCAGAGGAGCCTGCTGGGCTACAGCTGATAGGACTGCAAAGAGTCGGACTCGACTGAGTGCACACTGGACAGTTATGGAAGTTACAGGTATGGTGTCCTGTGTTTTTAGTCCATGGGGCCGCCAGGAGTCGGACATGACTGAGCAACCTAGCACACGCATATAGTCCAGGTTGGAGTCAAATGGTAGGAAGGAGACTTTACCACTTTATGGGAGGGTCTGTAAAATTAGACCACAGGGTCGCAAAGAGTAGGACACAACTGAGTGACTTTCATTTTCACTTTTGCTGCAAAATTACAATTCTTCTAACAAGTGGAAACCACTGTACTGTTAAAAAATGGAGAAGCTTGGATCTAAACATGGTTATTGGAATTGAAAGTAAATATTCCTCATTACTATACCATTTTTCTTCCTAGGTAGCCTCAACACTTTATTTGTGCAGCTATTTGTTGATTTTGACCTTAGTTAAGAATAACTGAATTATTAAAATTGTTTTGTAACTTTTTTGTCAATATTATCTATATTAATAGAAGTTTTTGAAACTTCACAATTTTATACATTTAGTTATAAAGTTAATCAATGAGAACTAAAAGTTGTTTTGTTGTTGCTTAGTCACTAAGTCATTCATGTCTGACTCTTTTGTAACCCTGAATAGTAGCCCGCCAGGCTCCTCTGTCCATGGGATTTCCCAGGCAAGAATACTGGAGTGGGTTGCCCTTTCCTTCTCCAGGGGATCTTCCTGACCCAGGGATTGAACCTGTGTCTCCTGCTTGGCAGGCAGATTCTTTACCACTAAGCCACCTGGGAAGCCCAAAACTGTTTTGGTAAAATTCCAAACCAGAAATTATTGAATAGAGTTGCAGTTTTCATATCAGTTTTAGCATCAGATGAAATTTGACTTTATTTTGTATGCATAATATTAGAAATCTTGAGTCACACAGGTAGTTTCAAGGGATAAACATTTGTAATAGCTTTTTAGTTTTTATTTTTAAAAACTTTGGGCCAAAAGAACAGCAAAGATAGTACAAAGAGTTTCCTTACACCCTTCATCCAACTTCTCCTAATAGTAACATCTTACATGCCCTTAGCACAATTATCAAAATTAAGAAATTACTATTTGTTACAATACTATTAACTAAACCATGGACTTTATTTGGATTTTGCAAACTTTTTTGATAGTGTACTCTTTCTGTTATAGGTTCCAATTCAGGATCCTACATATGGAGATCTGAATGTTTTTCTGAAATCTACCACCAACATATTACCTATCCTTTAAAAATTGTGTGAGAATTATAAATTTAAAAATATATCCTCAGCTATTTCATTCAAGTAACAATTTAATACGATACAGTTATCTGAAGAGTTCTGTAGCATAGCCTAGGTCACTAGTTCTCAATGTTGGCTGCACATTAGAATCACCTGAGTATAATTAAAACTCTGCTGCCCAGATTGTATCTCAGACCAGTTAAAACACAATGTCTGGTAGTGAGATTCAGACAGGTATTTCATAAGTATCACAGTTACCTAACTGATTCCAACATGCAGCTAAGAGTGAGAACCACTGCAAAGATGTCGATGGTTAAGGGAATTTCAACCCATTTAAGAACAGGTAGTCTCTGGGTATGGTTATATAACCAATTCAGCATTCAGTACATATTTCTTCAAAAAGCCATGAAATTATCAAATGTCTTATATTAATGAAGATATTATATATATAAAATGGCATTATTTTGGTTTACTATTCAAGGAATTCTGACAAAAGACAATATGTTAGTCTGCCATAACTTTTTCTCTATTGAAATTAGACTGATTTCCCAATGATCAGTAATTCTTTTTCATTCATGTATTTATTATTTTTTGGCCATGTCATGTAGCATGTGGGATCTCAGTTCCCCGACCAGGGATAGGGATTCAATCTGCAACCCCTGCATTAAGAACGTGGAATCCTAACCTCTGGGCCACTGGGGAAGTCCTAGGAATCTTTTTTCTAAACCGGCACCTTTGCCCCTGTGAAACATCTGGCAATGTCCGGGAGGGGTTTGGATGTCAGAACTTCGGAGAGAGGTGCTACTGGCTTCCAGTGAGTAGAGAGGCCAGGGTTTCTGTTAAACATTCTGCAATGCACAGGAGACAATCCCACAACAAAGAATTATCCCAGCCCCAAATTTCAGCAGTTCCAAGGTTGAGAGACAGTTTTCTAAATCTTGAGTCCTGTAGGAAAAATTTGCTTCTTGTAGATTATTCACTGCAACACTGTTTCTAATATTGCAAGCATGGAAAGAGCCTAATGCAGCAGAGAAGCGGCATATCCATACAATGGGATACTATGCAGCCGTTTAGAAACAAAACAATCCCAGAAGCTCTCTCCATATTAATGAGGAAAAAATCTCTAATATATATTAAGTGAAAAACAAAACAAAAACAAAATGCAGAACAATATATACAGCAAGTTATAATTTATGTAAAAAGGGGAAAATTATCCAATTTGTTAGCAAAAAGGTGAATATTTTGAAGGATATACAAAAATTGATAATCCTATTTGCCTTCAGGGAAAAGAAATGGTTTCTTGTGGGGGCAGGAAGAGAGACAGTAGTGTCTTTTATACTTTTTGACCTCTGAACCATGTTGCTGTCACCCAGGGAGAAAGTAAATTAAAAAAAAAAATTAAATCAACAAACGCCTAATGAATCCTTTAAGTTAACAAATAGCTTTTCTGTATGAATTATATTACTCTGTTTAGAAAAATCCTGCTGCATCCAATTGTGTTAGGTTGAGGTTAAAGATAATAAACAGTGGGGCCCCATCCCAGCAACACATCTGAATCTACCCTAGCAAGGTTTGGTAAACCCTCAGGTTTCTCACAAGGGTACTTTTCATGTAACATTCTTCACAGGAAAAATAACATTGTTTCAAGCTTGTAAAAACATCTCCCCCCTCCCCTTGACTCTGTGAGCCCAAGTTTCCTATCTGTAAATCAAGAGCAAGGACTATAGTAGTGTTTTCCAGACATTTTCCCTTCCTTTGGTAATGTAACATTTACCAAGCTAAGAGCAATTTAAAATATCAACATATAAAAAATATACAAGGGCTGTACTGGGAAAAACGGGAATAAGGAACATCTGCTTTGATGTTCACTTTCTTCCAGTACAGAGGAAAACATCTAGGGTTCACAAAACAAAACAAAACAACCTTCAGCAACCACAATAGCAACAGCTAACATTTACTAAACATTTTCTGTAGATCAGGCACTGGTCTGAGTGCTTTATGTAAATTAACTCTGTATATTTTCAAAACAATTCAATGACGTAAATATTATCTCCAACTTACAGAGTGGCAAGTATGGCAGAATAGTTAAAAACATGGACTCAAAAATAACTTCTTTTAAAAAAAAGAATCTAACTTCTAGGATTTGAAAGGGGGCTCTCCTACTTAATAGTTGTGTGACCTTAAACAAGTTACTTAAACTTTGTGTTGTCTGTTTCCTCATTTCTAAAATGGAGAAAATGGTAGTATTTACATACAGGATTCTTAAAAGGATTAAATTACTTAAAAAAAAAAATTGGTTATTACTATGACTAATTTCTACCCAAGTTTGCACAGCTACCAAGTAAAAGAGTTAGGCTTTGAACCCAGGCAGTGAGGAGTGTACACTTCTACTTTGCTAAAAGGCAATTACCTGAAACATGAGTTTAAAATCATGGTACCCAAACAAAAATTGCAGAGTTCTTCCCTTGGTAAATAGAAAATTATTTATGGACTAATAATATATATATATATATATATATATATATATATATATATACATACACACACACACATATATATATAACTAATCATATAAGAGTTTGAAGCTCTATATTTTTATAGTATTTACCATAACTTGTCAAATGTAAAGTTAACCCTGATGATGCTCCAGTAGGTTGTATCTTTAAATGTTTGAAACTCTGCCTTGGAATGTGGGGAACTCGGATTCGATCCCTGGTCAGGGAACTAAGATCCCACACATCTTCGGGTAGCCTGTGAGCTGAAACTAGAGAGCCGGTGTGCCACAACTAAGACCAGACGAAGCCAAATAAATAAATATTTTTTAAAAAGTGTACGCTGAAAAGCTTTTCCTGCTAATCTGCACTCCACCGTTCCCTGCTGCAACATCCCGGCAAGGAAGCATCATGAGATAAATGTTTAATGACTTCTATTCTAGTGGGGAAATCTGAGCTCAGCCTAGCTAAGTCTGCCGCTGTACAGACAGCATAGAGCCCAGCTGTCTATTTACAGCGTGAGGACGGATGCCAGAGGCAGAGCAGTAAGGAAACACTGGAAATCTAGGCAGTTTTGCTGAGGGCCTCTCACTGTGCTTAAGGAAAACTTTGTTAAATCTTAGCCTCTTTTAAATTAAAGTACAAAACCACCATCCAAGGCAAAGTACTCTGGAGGTAGTCGTGATTTGGCTCCCTTTCTGTGTTTCCTATTGCTGCTGTAACAAATTATCACAAACCTGGTAATAATAATAAAACAACGTAAATTTGTCATCTAGAGTTCTGTGGTTTAGAAGTCCAAAATCAAAGTGTCAGCAGGACGGTGTTCTTTCTGGGTGCTCTTGTAGAGAATCTCTTTTCTTGACTTCTCTAGGTTTTAGAGGTTGCCCTTCATCTTCAAAGTCTGCCTGCAGCAGCTGGTCAAGTCTATGTCCTACTGCATCACTCTGACACTGACTCTTTGGTCCTCCTCTTCCATCTTTCAAGAACTCTTGTAATTGCAGCAGGGTTACCAGATAATTCAGGGTAATCTCCCTATTTTCAGGTTAGCTGATTAGTATCCTTAATTTTCTTTTGCCATGTAACATAACACATTTACTGCTTCCAGGGATTACAACAAGGACATCTTTGGGGGAACCATTACTGTTTGCCATGCTTTCCTTGGTTCAAATAATTCAAGGTTCATTCATTCAATAAGGTCATTTTATTGAGCACTTAATATATTTTAGTCTCTGGTAGGCACCCAGGGCAGACATAAAAGAATTGAATACTATCTTATCTGTCTATACTTAATGGGCAATTCATGAAGTGCAGTTACCAGAAGTTAGTTAAAGGCAGAGACTATAAGTAACTCTCTTTATATACAAGCGTAGTGGAATTGTATTAGAAGTGTTTTTTCTTTGTAGCATATGCAATTATGTTGCTAAAGAGAAATTTGCTGTGAAGGCAATGTGATATAGTGAAAAAAGTCACTTTTTTTAAGAGCCAGGCAAACTAAAGTCTAAAGATAGTTATCTGACTTTTTTGAGCCTCTGGCTTCTCATCTGTAAAATGGGGATAATATGATCTATTTCAAAGTGTTGTTTACTTTAAGAATTAAACAGGAACGCAAGTTCTCCTGGCATAGTATTTCACAATTGCTAATTTTCTTTCCCTTCTAATATTTTAAGTATCTAAAATTCATTTCAATATTTCCATGACTTGCTTTACACTAAACTACCAAAGAATATAAAAGAAATGTTAGATATAGTCCCTGACAACAAATTTAAAATGCTTTTGGTAGAGCAACACACTTGCGTACATGGCACAATTAAAAAAGATCAACAGCTCCTAAACAGCTCCCTGAAAAAGTTGGGACTTAAGGTTAGGAAAAGCAAATATAGTGAGGTAACTGAGGCGAATTTCCCTTTAAAAACAAAACAAAACAAAACAAAGCAAGCAAACAAAACCAGACCCATATATTGAAATATGGTAAGGAGGAAATTTAAGAGTGTCTAACTTTAGAGCTTGAATGGCCTTTGAGATTAATCTAGTACAGTGATTTTCAAACTGTTCCCAGATCTCTAGAAGTCCACAGATGTGAAAGAAAAGGGAAACCTAAGTGGATCCCTTGCCTCATGTATTCAGCTTTGCCTACAAGGTGAAACAAAAGATTACTACAAGAGAGCTTTGGAATTGTCTGTGACTTTTAATAGTCCATATTTCTTTTGAATTCAATCAAGAAAAAGGAAATGTTCATGCAGAGTTTTGAGACACAAGTATCAGTAACTATGGAAATCTGATAGACCTAGATTTGCATTGTTTTATTAACGATTTGGAAGAATAGGACACAAACTACCAATTACATCCACAAACCTTATCAACATCACCGTGAACGATAACATAACACTGCACTTTTCCTGTACCTAGGAGTTAATTAGACTCTACACATATTATTTCATCGCACATCAACCCTGAAGGCAGATTAGGGGCTCACTAATTTCTATGCTCAATTTTTCGTTTCTTGTTGATAAAGGACTAAGAAAAATCATTTTCTGAAGGACACACAAGACACGGCAGATAAGAGTCCAGACCTGAACTTGATATATATGGTATCCTTATTCTCTAACCAGGCTGCCTAATGGGGTTGAAAACATTTCATCCATTCATCATCCATCCACGAGAAATGCGTAAAAATGCACAAAAAACATCATCGCATATAAACAGTAGGGTGAAATTCGAGAAATTTAAGCTGGGTTTAAAAAAAAAAAGAAAAAGTCGACCATTGAGTGGGTTCTTTCCTGGGTTCTAGGTCCGCAACACAGAGCCCAAAGGGAAGCCCCCTAAGGACGGTCGCCGGCCCTACTGGTCTCACTCCCTACCTCATGAAGGTTCGGAGTCCCGCTCCTTTCCCTCATGGGTACAACCCCCGTGCCGGTCCATTTCCTCACCGAGTCACAAACCAGCGCTCCCCGCCCGGCAAACGGCAGACACTGTCAAGCGCTGTCTCCACGCCGCGCGTCCCGCAGCGGAGAAGCAAGCTCGAGTCTTGAGGCAGGAAGCTGCTCAATGCGCAGCCGCCGCGGCCTCCAACCACCAGCCAGCGGAGGGGCGCTAGGCCGCCCCCGACCCGTTCTCCGCGGCCAGGGCAAGGCCAGACAAGGAAGCCGCGGCGCCGCCAGCGAGGTAAATAGCCACAGGCTTCTCTCCGTCACTCGCGGTAATTCGTGTCCTAACGGCAAGCTGTGCCCACTTCGCCTGTCGTTTTCTCCCCCGCTCCTGCAGCCGACGGGAATGGAACAGTCCCGCGGGGGGTATTGTGGGAGGCGCACGCGTGAGGGGTGGAGGGTATGTCGGGGGGGCCGGAGGAGGAGGAGGCCGCGGCGGCCGTGGCGGCGGTTGGTGGCAGTGGGGGCGGGGAAGGGGGGGAGGAGAGGAGAGGAGGTGGAGGAGGAGGCTTGGGCTCGCGCTGCTGAAGGTACGCGTGAGGGCCCGCGCCAGAGCTGGCTTGACAGGGGCCGAGGGGAAGGGGAGGACTGTGCCAGAAGGCGCCCCAGAGGGAGTGCGTACTGGCTGGCGGGCGCGCAAGGCGGCCGAAGGCGGTGGTTGGTGGGAGCAGCGAGCGACGAGCCCAGATACACTCTGGCGCGTGCGGGCGGGCGTGCGCGCTCCGCCGCCCGAGTCGGGTGAGGGGGGAGGACGAAGGGGGAAAACGCGAGGAGGGAGGAGTGGGAGGTGGGGGGGCACGAGGCGCCCTTCGCTCCCTCCCTCCCAAGGAGCTGCCGCCGCCGCCGCTCTGCCGCCGCCGCTCCCGCCGCCATTTTGGGTTCGCTTTGCGGAGGGGGAGAAGATCCCCGTCTCGGTTGCGGGACCCGCCTCCCCTCAGTTTCCCCCGCTTAGCCCCACGCCTTTCCCCTCTCCTCTCTCGCATTTCCGTCAGTCCGCTCACCCGCTGGCCGCCTCCTGACAAGCGGGAGGGATCCGCTGTGGACCAAGGGAAGCGGAGGAGCCTGGTGGCGGCCGCCCCCTCTTCCCCACTTCCCTGCACTCTCATCTCCCTCGGCCTCGGCCTCTGACACGGTGAGTAGAACCGTCTGGGGAGGCCTTTGGGCCTAAGTACTTCCTCAGCGACTCAGTCCTTGGCTTCCTGGGAGCTACTGTCATCTCCCGGACCTGGACCTCCGGGAGAGCGGTGGTAAGGATGGGGGAGGGGAGAGCAGGGAAGGGGATCCTGAGCTTACCGGGAAGTCCCTTCTGGCGGGGGTGAAGGGGTGTCCCTGACAGGCGGGCTCCTGCCTTGGGGGAGGGGGCGGGAAAGTAAGCGAGTGGAGGCGGAGTCGGCTGTGCCCCTGACAGGTTAGTTAGTGTCTTGTAGAGGAAGGATTGGAGCATCCCCCATAGTCCTGTTTGTTTCGTTTAAGGGATAAAAGTGGCAGGAGGGAAGATTTTCCGTACGGTCAGATCTGTGGTGTCTCTGACATGCTGAACTGCAGGTAGGGACGACAGATTGATCTCAGTTTCGTAAGTTTAATAAATGTTACTCGTTGCTTTGGGCATTGAAAGACATGTTTTTGGTCTAGAAGACAGATGGTCTGTTGGTGTATAGCGGCTGTGTTTGTGTGAGTATACAAGGAAGGAAAGTGTTCCGGAAGAGTTTGCTTGTATTTTTACAAGTGTAATGGAGTTCCCCTTATACCAGCTTATTTTTAAAATAAAGCTTGGGATGTTCCTTGCTGGTTGATATGTTTGTGTATTTTAGGGTTTGGGATTGCCTTAATACAAGCAAAGAGAAGTCATGGCAGTATTTTGGGAATATAGCATGTAAGTGGTGGGGTCAGGAATAGGAGAAACTTACCATAGTCAGCTATTCTTAAGAATAGTTTGTTGCTCAGAATAGAGTGAATTGTTTAGATGTGAAAGCCCAGAATATCTTTACTTGAACAATGTACTGTGAGTGTATAAAGAATGGATGGAGTTTTTGTTGACCTGACTTCGTAACAGAATATTAACACTTCGTAATAGAATAAAGCTTTTATATTGTTCAGAATGCTCTTTCAATTTGTTTGTAATCATAAATAAATCTCTGTGGAAATGGTGGGATGAGTGTTTCCTCCCATTTTACAAAATAGGAAATTGAGGCATAAAGACATCATTTTTTCAAGGTCATATTAAATTGGTGACAAACTTGGGACTATAATAGATACTTTTGACTCCTAGTTCAGTAGTATATTCATCGTACCATGACATCTCAGGAGATCTTTGTCAGGCAGATCTGAGTTTATTGGAAAGATAGGGGCATATTGAATGGTATTTGGTAGAGATCAGTTGTGCCAGACAGAACATAGGTTGTCTTTGCCAGGTTGGCCTGTGAGAGAGGGGTATTCCATGAGGATATTACTTTTTGTTTATGGAGGAAGCAGAGCGTTTCTGACACTTGAGTTTGTTTATTTGAGGGAGGGATATTTAACTGGTAACATAGAAGCAGGGTGGGGGCTGACAGCTTAACTTTAAGGGAGAAAGGATCTTTCATTCATTCAACAAATGTTTACTGAGTAACTACTCAATAAATGGTCCCTGCCTTGGGGTGAGAATAATCAAGGTGACCCTATTGAAGCAGCTCCAGTACATTTGTCTTGACAGTGGTAAATACTGAGGCAGTGATACATATTGAGTCGAGTAAGGCAGACAGGTCAGTGTGGAGTTGAAACTAGAAAACCTTCCTCAAAAGTATACTCAGTTTGGAGGGAATTTAGATCTTCCAGACGTTTTTCTGTGGAAGGATACAAGTGTATTTAAGCATCTAATAGGGTGCCCAGTTTGTGGTAGAGTGTGCTGCCTTTTGCATTTTCTTTTGGCATTTCCCAGTAAACTGTTTTTGGGATCTGGAATTGTCAGTATATGTGCCTGTGAATATTGGAACTTTTTGGCTGTGCTGAAGAAATTCTTCGAAAGACTAATTTTGTGGTAAGGATCCCCTCTCTGAACATGAGAGAATACTTGAGTTAAGGCAACTTAACTGTATTTCTCTGGAAAATAGAGTGTTTTTGATTTGCTGGATTAGTGGTTCTTAGAAGTTTTTTGGGAGACCACTTATTCTTCTGAGAATGTGATGAAGAAACCTTCACTGTAGATAATGATGGGCATGAGCACAATCATACAAATTATGCATACAGTTTTCAGAAACTTAAATTGTAATGAAGGAGAGCCAATTTATATTTAAGTCTCATTTTAAAGTCTTTTTTTAAAAATAGTTTTGTTTGGGAGTGGAGATGTTGGTATGAGTTTAAGATGAAAGATTTTTTGACAGCATGCTGACAGTAAGAACTTTAAGATCTTTTTTATTCTATTTGTTTTATTTTCTATTCTTTGTAGATTGATTTCTGCAGTGTTAAAACATGATTTTAATTAGGTGATCAGAGAATGTGATATAACACAAATGTTTCTAGATTTATTCTTTCTCATAATTATTTGTATTCTCAAACTCATTGCTTTCCAGTTTTGCATTGGGACTGAGGAGTTTTGAAGCTTATTTCTTGGAGTTTATCTTAGTTATAACAAATGTTATTGAGTTGTTTTTATGCAGGGGACACTAAGGTGAATAATATGTGGCCTTTGTCCTTGAAGCTATTCTAATTCAGTTGAAGTTATGAATTGCATGTTAGTGGGAACCTTTAAAAGGGCAAGGTGGAGGGAAGCATATTTCTAGAAATTGATATTTCATGACTTAATTGCCTAAGAGGTTTTGCTGTTATTAGGAAGTTACAAAGTCTTCACATTCTGTATGCAGCTTTGCACTTAAAAAATGTGTTTTGGTATCATTTGATGTTTTGAGATGAAGGAACTCTGGCTTGAAAAGGATGCATATGTTGGTGGCATTTCTTATCTTGTTTTGGATGTATTTCTGTAGTGGGTTTACATAAAAAGGTCTTAATGTCATTTTTGGATATGCATGTATCTAGAAAACACTCTGCTGTGATTTGAAAGACTACCCCTGAATCTAGTACTGAAAATTAAAAATGATTACTGAATTTTTTAAAGGAAAAAAAGAAACAAACTCAGGTGTTTTAATGGTACAGACTACAGGATTCAGTAAGATAATGGAAAGATCTTAAGAAAAATGATCTGATTGTCTCTATTGTCATGTCCTCTGGGTAAGAAGTCATGTAAATTTGTGAAAAGCTTATTTTTTCTAATTTTTAACTTGGGTAGTAGGTTCCTACATTAAAAAAAATAACATGTCATTTATATGTGTGTGTGTAGTGTGTCTATATCTTTGCATATGGATAACATATGTATATAGTCTCCTCTATGTATGAGATACTTCACAATTTAAAAAAACAACTATTGCAATAATTACAAAAAATACACAGGATCTTTAAGGATCAAGAATAGAGTGATTTTCATGTCCTGTTCTTGGGTTGTATTCTAAGATATGAAGCATGACTTCCCTATATCTTGCTCAGTACTGTATCTTTATAGTATTAGAGGTACCACTTGAGGTTTTATTCTAAGTCTGTCATGCCTTTATGAATAAAGACTTTGGACACATTCAGTCCTCCCTAAAATAATCTGCCTGCACATGGTGGGAAAGTTTTACCATGTGTGTAGGTGATGAGTCTCCAATAAATAATTTCATATTTTTTTTTCAGTTATGCATGTTGATTTAAGTCTCTTAAAGATAATATATTCCCTTATATTACCTTATATTGTAATCCACTGTGAGGTCTACTTTGTGCCAGCCTTTCCAGAAGCATGAGCTAGCTTAACCCTGGCTATCATAAGAGAGGGAAATGAAAGTAGTTTTTAAGCTATATTGCTAGTCTTTTTTTTTTTTCTTAGTGTCTATCTTTAAACTACTTGTAATTTATTCTTTCATTTGGAATGGTTAGATTTTCATGCTTATGATTTGTTATCTGAGTTAATAACTGTCATTTCATGTTTTAGAAACCACTTTCTTAGTGACTGTCTGATTGGGTGTGTTGATGGCAGTGTGATGTTGACACAACATAATAAATTATGGCTTTAAGCAATAATGAAATTTAGCTAATAATCTTATTGCTGTTTCAGAGTTATATTTCCTTCATTGAACTTGTAACTTTATGTTTGAAGAATATATACAATTTTAGTTTTAGCATTAATTGTTTTTATTTTCCATAGTTTTTAATCATTTACTCTCAGGCATTTGCAAGTTGATGACAAGAGTTTTTATTTTTTTTTCCATTTAATTTTGTTCCTTTTTTGAAGTGTGGAAAATTTCTAACCTAGAGAGCAATGAAGTTCTCATGTATTCAACATCCAGCTTCAAAAGTTATCCAAACTCAGTTATCACACTGTATCCGTATCAACTAGCCTTTCTTCCTCCTCCCTTCCTTTATTTTTAAACAGATCTTTCAGATATTATATCATTTGATCCATAAATACAGTGTATACATTATTTTCACTTTTAAATGGGGAATTATTTTCTCTTAGTTAGGTTTATATAATTTTTTAAATAAACTGTCTGATGATAGTTGGAATTAAACTTTTCATACTGAATATTTACAGTCTGTATTACTTGTCAGTAGGGATTCCTCTGCAACATAAGAAATGAACTGAATAGAACTTTAGTTGTTTGTATTGTAAAATGCAGTTGGTTCCTGTGTTTCCTAGAAAAGTGTATCAGCTTTTTTTTCAAACACACAGTGAGAAGTAACATCTCTTAGTTTCTTCAGTTTTTTTTAGTCATAGTGACAAGTTGCTGAAAACATTTTCTAGATCCTTTGAGTTTCTGTTATTTTCTAACTAGACCCAGTTATCACAAAGAAATCAGATGATACTGATGATGTTGAACAGGAGCTGAAACTGGTCTAAAATCAACATGCTTTTTAAAGAGAATGAAATACACCTTGTTTTGAGTTTTGAAATTCCATTTGTGGACATTTGAAAATACATGTCATTGCTTAAACTGCTAAAAATAAACCATGCTACAGAGCATGATGAATAGAAATATGATAGGAAAAGAAGGTAAATCCTATTGAGTTGTGAAGAAGAAACAGAGAATAGAGATTTGAAGTGATTGCTAGTTAAGTACAATATAGGTGTATATCCTTTTTTTCCAGAAAAGGCTGACAGATGAATGTGAATTCCATCATTAATGAAAGTTTGGTTAACTTATCTTCTAGTTCTGCAGTAAATAAATCATAAATCTTTGACTTAAACTTGTTTTACATTTTTTTCCCTATCTTTTCCACAGTTGATACCAGACCACTCCTCTCATTCAGTTTTATTTGTCCTAAGATCACAAGTGGACACTGTCTGATTATAAAGTAGCTATATCATGGCTTCTTGGTGTAAATGACACTGAGAATGTGATGGAGACATTCCTTATGATAAAAGTTTCATAAATTCAGCACTGATGAAAATGAAAGCCCTACAGTTGAAGGACGAACATGTGAAGCCTAACATAATTTAATGGAGAGAACTTAAAAGATTGTCTTTGAAAGAAAAACTGCCAGTTCTGACATTTGAGAAAATGGGGAAGTGAATTAATCATGTATAATCATTATTGAATGAACAGTTTTGTATATATATATATATGTTATATATATATTTGAGGATACAAAGATAGGGAGATAAGAATTTCAAATAAGTAGAGATTCTATGTGTACAATTGATAACTAAATAATAACACAGATTGGAAAGTTAAAGCTTAGATGCAGAAGCATATAAAGATGCAGACGCAAGAAGAAAGAAGAGGAATCACTTTGAAACTGAAATTAGTTAGAGGTTTAAGTTAATTTTATTTTTCTGTGTGTGTTTAAGGGGGAAAAAAACCCTCAAATAAATGTAGAACAAGATCAGAGTTTAATTTTTTCTGAATAGTATTTTTTCTGTTCATTCATTCATTCTTCATTCAGCCACCTAACATTTTTTCAGTACTTACTCCATTCCTATTTCTGTGATTAGGTGTTGGGAAAAAAAACTAGAAATTTTTTTTTTTTTTTTTTTGGTTTGTTTTTTCTTTGAGGAGAGTTGTGAATCTAGTAAGAGGAACATCATGTTAATAAACATATTATATGATGTAATACCTTTCTTTCTCCGAGGTAGAGAGCAGAGCGTTTTTAAGTCTGTGGGGAGAAAGGAAAGGCTAGGGATGGCTTCTGATCAGTGGGAAGAGACAGGTTTTAAAGGATAAATACGAGTTATTCAGAAGGGTATAGTGAGGGCATTCTAGGTAGAGAAAGATCATCTGCAAGGATATGAAGTGAATATAACAACAGAATGAGTTCAGGAGACTGTAATTTGAATCAGTATAGTACTTTCTACCATTCTCCTGTGATTTCCAGTGACTTCAGTACTATATAAGGTTGGCCTTTGTGCTTAGAGATCATAAAAAAAATAAAGATGAAACTATGTTCAATATACTCTACTTAGAGAAAATAGTGTATTGTTACAGTTCAAGGTAATTTTAACAAAGATTAAAATCAAGAAAATCATTCTTTTTAGTTAGATTTTTTTTTAATTGGAATATAATTGCTTTAAAATGTTCTGTTAGACAGGAACATGAATCAGCCATATGTATACATATATCCCTTCCCTCTTGAACCTCCCTCCCCACCCCTCTGGGACATCAGAGAACATGAAGCTGAGTTCCCTGTGTTAAAAGGCAGCTTCCCGCTAGCTATCTGCTTTACACATGGTAGTGGATATGTTAATACTACTGTCTCAATTCGTCACCCCTTCTTTCACCCTCTGTGTCCACAATTCTCTTCTCTATGTCTGCACCTCTATTCTTGCCCTGTCAATAGGTTCTTCAGTACCATTTTTCTAGATTCTGTATGTATATATTAATATACAATATTATATATTGTATGTAACTATATATATGTATATTGTATATGTATTGTAATATATATGTATATTGGTTTTTCTCTTTTGGACTTAGAAAATTTTTACTAGAATACACCCCATTCCTCCAGCATGTTAGTTAATCAAGTCTTGTCTATAACAGGTATCCAGCCAAATAAAATAATAATTGCTTTTCATAATAATGAACAAATCTGCCAGTCTCCACACTGGTATATTTCTCCTTCATTTGTTGAAAATTTCAAATAGTGATTAAGATTGTGGACTCTTAAAATCAGATTGAGGGATTTCCCTGTGGTCCAGTGGTTCAGACTGTGTGCTTCCACTGAAGGTGACATGGGTTGGATCCCTGGTCAGGGAACTAAGATGCTGCAGCTGGGCAGTGCTAACAAAAAACTTATTTGTAACTTTTCACAAAATAATTATGGTCTTTGGTTTCCTTGACTGTAAAATGATAATTGTTGTTTAGTCACTAAGTCGTGTCTGATTCTTTTTTGACCCCATGGACAGTAGCCCCCCAGGCTCCTCTGTCCAAGGGAGTTCCCAGGCAGAATACTGGAGCGGTATTTCCTTCACCAAGGGATCTTCCCAGTCCAGGGATTGAACCCACGTCTCCTGCATTGCACTTAGATTCTTGACCCCTGAGCCACCAGGGAACCTCAAAATGGTAATAATACTTCTGCTAAAGGTTGTTGGAGGATTGTATGAGATAATAAGTGTAAATGCTTAGCGTAATTTGTGTCATGTAGCAGGTACAAAATACACATTTGCTGTTAATTTCTCTTCTTCATTTCCTGAAAAGAGAAATTTTTTGAGGAAAACAAATGACTTTCTTTATGCATATTTTCTATAGGAGGTAAGAATATGAAAAATACATTTGTGAAAGTGTATATAAACACCTTATTTACATACATACATATTTTTTCCTAATTCTTGGTTTATCTTATTTTCCTCAAATGTGAACTCTACTTTTGTATTAATTTCAGGCTAGGCTTTTGCATTTGGCTTTATTTACTTGGCTGCCTTATATCTTAGTTGTGGCATGCAAAATGTTCAATCTTCATTGTGGCATGGAGGATCTTTAGTTGTGGCATGCGGGATCTTTTTTTTTTAGTTGCGGCATGCAGAATCTTTAGTTGCGGCATGTGGGATCTATTAATAGTTCCCTGACAAGGGATGGAACCCAGGCTCCCTGCGTTGGGAGCATGGAGTCTTAACCACTGGACCACCAGGAAAGTCTCCTGCTTGGCTTCATCTTAGCTTCTTGAAGGATTTGTTTCTAAAGTGAATAAGAATATATATTATTGTGTGAATATTTTGGGGTGGAGAACCTTAAGTCTTTGTACAGTGTTGGCTTTAGTTATGATAGTTCTCTTTTTAAAGCTGATCAGTATTTCCTTTTATTTTTTAGGAGCCCTTTGTAGTCTTCTAAAGCAGAACCCATCTGTTTTATTAAATCACCTCATTTGATTGAGAAAAAAGACCAACATATAGTCATTGAGTGATATTATGTGCCAGGCACTAGGATTCAGTGACAAACAAGGTTCTTGGGCATTTTTCTTTTCATTTTCTAGGACATAATCTTTCAGTATTGATGTAACATATTGCTATCATCATATTACATGTGGTTCAAGCAAAACTTGTTCTTAAGATATAATAGAGATCTCTGAAGAAATGTCTTGGGATATGCTATTTTATGCCAGAGCAAATCAATTCTAGGAAAAAAGCTCTTAACTCTTGAGGAATCTATATTGTCTCCTATGTTTTATACAGGGAGTCTGTTGGGCAGTTAGTCAACTCCTCTGCTCAGAGTCAAATAAAAAACAGCTTTTTGCTTCCTGTGCCTTCCAACAGAAGGCATTCAACAAGTATTGATTGTATATATTTGGCCTTCTGTATCCGTGGGTTCTGCATCTGCAGTTTTAACCAATCACAGATCAGCAACATTTGGGGGGAAAGAAATTCCAGAAAGTTCCAAAAAGCAAACATGAATTCACCTCATGCCATCAGCTATTTATATAGTGATTATATTGTAGTATTTATAGCTGTTTACATAGCATTCACAATGTATTGTGAATGTATTGTAAGTAATCTAGAGATGTGTTAAAGTGAGGAGGACATGCTCAGGTTATATGCAAATACTGTGCCATTTTATATAAGGGAGTTGAGTATCCCTTGGGTTTTGGTATCTGTTAGAGGTCTTGAAACTAGCCACCTGCAGGTACCAAGAGAGGACTAAACTTTATGCCAATACTGTATTAAGCCACCCATTCTAGTATCCTTGCCTGGAGGATCCGTGGATAGAGGAGCCTGGCTGTAGGGTTGCACAGAGTTGGACATGACTGAAGCAACTTAGCACGTGCTTAAGCCCAGGGCTTACAGCAGCGAATGATGGTCAAAAATCACTGCCCTCGTGGTGCCCACTTTCTAGTGAGTAGTAAGATCATTGTATAAGTAGATGTGATCTTATGGCATTTTGTGATAAGTGTTGTAAGAGAAATGTAAACAAGGTAAGAGGGTGAGTGTTAGGCAGTTTAGAGAAGTCCTTTGAGCTAATAGTGTTTGAACAGAAATGGGAACGATGCAAAGGACCCCATGAATCTGTCTGAGGCATAAGTGCTGAGGCAGTAGTGTGTGTGGTGTGTTTAAGAAATAGGAATGAGATAGAACAGAGTGAACAATGTGGGGAAGAATAATAAAAAATAAGGAGAAGAGGTAGCCAGGGCCTAGATAATGTAGGGACTTTTAAGACTTGACTAAGTGTTTAGGTTTTATTCTGGATTTGATTGGAAGCTATTGAAAAGTTTTGAGTGGGGAGGTGACTTGGTCTAATATATACACTTTGAAAGGCAAGAGTGATGCAGTAGAGTGGTAAGTTATATGGCAGTTATAGTATTTGAGTCAAGAGATGGTTTGGAGTTGAACCTAAAGTGTGATCAAGAAGAGGGGTTTAAGATATATTTTGAAGATAGTAGTGATGATAACCTGTATTGGATGTGTGGTCTGAGTAAAAGAGTAAGTCAAGAATGACTCCAAAGATGGCCTTAACAGTTGGATGCCAAGTACTGAGACGAGGAACACTGGCAGAAGCAAGTTACAGGAGTGCAGATGTTAAAAGAGTTTGGTTTGGATATATTGGCTTTGAGTTATCTATTAAATGTTTCCAGTGGAGATACATTGAGTAGGCAGTTGGATATATAAATCTTGAGGTTGGGATAAGTGTAAATTTGGGACTTGATCAGTGTAGAAATGCTTATTTACAGCCATGGGACTTCCTGAGATTACCTGGATAGTGAGTGCAAATAGAGAAGAGATGTTCTTGTATTGAGTTGTGGCGTATTCTTGACACTTAGTAAAATTGCCAGGGTTGAAAGAATATTTTGATACTGTAATTTTAGGAATAATACTTTCCTAACTAAGAAAACCTAGCAAGTAATAACTAGTCAAGACATAGAGACAAAAATAAAATGGTTGGGAAACAAATTGCCATTCTTTTACCTGTTAAATAGCTCTTTGTGTTGCAGAGCTCAGAACACTCACTTTATGTGAAATTAAGGGCAAGAATGCCTGTTTCTACTTGATTACTCTGAAAAGATGGCCAGAATGGTTATTAGTTTCCTAGATGTCCATTGTGAGAGGCAACATAAGGTTAAACAAACAAGTACAAGTTTATAAAATAATGAATGAGGTATCAAAAGATGTTAAGGTTCTTACTCATTAATATGATACCCCTTTCTAGCTTTGAAAACTTACGGAGTTAGAGTGAGATCAAGCGGTCTGCTAATTTCTTATTTAACTTGTCATTGAGCATTGTTAGACCTTCCTTTTTTTTTTTTTTAGACCTTCCTTTTAAGAAGCTGGTTTTTCATCTGTGAACTTAGTCAACATCCTAGAATACATATATGTAACTATTAGGGGCTTAATACCATTTAGGTTGACTTACTGCATTTTGCAGGTTTTTCTGGATGTGGGTGAGGATCTATTTAAATGTATTTGAGGTGTCAGAAATTGGAAGGAATAGAAATAAAAGGTGATAAAAGCAATCACAGTCTATAGATTTTGTTGTTGATAATTTGAAAACCTATCAGAAATTCTCTTAGCTAATGCATGAAACATATTCTCTTGCTTGAGCATATGACTTCACACTTGCCAATCTACCTCTACCATTAGGAAAATGAAGGGCCCATCTGTTGAATTGGCACTATGCCTAAAAGACTGCTAGTGTTGGACTCTGTCAGTTCAGGAAAAGGTATTAATTCCAGAACATTGAGGGGAAACTTTTCTAGTAACAACATATTCCCTAGGGTTTATTTGATTGCTTGTTGGCTGTCTTATAGAAAGCACCTGAGAATTAAGGATCCATAATTTCTTTTTTCCTAAGTCAGAAACATCATTTGTATGTATTTGAGACCCAATTCTCTTCCATATAAATGGCATCCTTAAGAAACATTACCAAAAATTTCCAGATAGTTAGAAGCATTCTTATTAAGTAGAATTGAGATGTTTAAAAAAGTAGTATGATTTGGGATTCAGATAAGCCCCAAAAAACATTTCTAGGTGAATCCGTTCCACACAAATCCGGAAACTGTACTTACTGAGACTTAGAACTAGGTGATTAAAAATGGTGACCTCCAAGTTTCATGGGCATCCATTTTGTACCTTACCTGCGAAGCTGGCCTTAAAAACAGAGGATCATAACTCTCTTGGTGGTGGTGGTGATGGTGGTAGTGGTCATGGACCCCATTTAGAGCGTAATGAAACCTTTCTAACCTTTCCCCAAAAGTGCACATAGGCACATAAGATTTTTGGCATGTAATTTTGGGGGGTTCTTGTGCAATTTTAATTGTAGGCCATTATACTTTGTTTCATAAGAATCTTAATTATGAATTGTTATGTAACAATAGTTGCATTCTTTGCCTGTTCTTTCAATAGGGATTGCATTTAAAGATGGAAATAAACTCATATGGTATCATGGTTGGATGGTGGTTTAAGTAAATCTTTGCCGGACTGTCTGTTATCTGTCCACTTTCCTTTTCTCGTCACCATTTTGGTAATGCAATAATTTCTGAAGAATGACTAGTTAAAGCAACATGCCAGTGTTAGAATGGCAGGCTAGATTTAAGAAAAGCAAGTGTCCAAAATTGGTAAAATGGCAGCAAAGTGATAACCATCTATCTGTGCCCTACCCTGGATGGCTTCCACCTAAGTTCCCTAGCTATATCCCACACACTCTGAAATGCATGCAGTTTCTGAATCCAGACCTGACCGTGTGCCTTGACAGGACATACTCTTTAGCACTGTTAGGATCCTGCCTACTTCTTCAGTTTTGTGTCTCATTGGGCCTCTTACCCTTGTGCTTCAGCTGTTTGGAACTGTCAGTCATTCCCACACACAATTCGTTTATATCTCCATGACTTTCATGGTCCTCCCAGTGCCTGGCTGCTTAGAGAACACCTACCCAACTTCTGAGACAAAGTTCAAGTTGATGCTCTGAAGCTTTACCTGGCCATCTCCCCTCTTTTGGTGAACAGTATGCACTCCTTTCTCTTTGGCATATACCTAGGAGTGGAATTGCTGGGCCACAGGGTAAGCATATTTTTATTTTTAGTAAATACAGTCAAACAGTTTTCCAAGTTTTATTGTATGACTTTATGACTTTATCAGGCTCGACATCTTCCCCAGTTTTTAGTGTTGCCATTCTTTTTAATTTTAGCCATTTTGGTGGGTAATAGTATTTCATTGGTATTGCTTTGCATTTCACTGGTGAGGTTGAGCATCTTTTCATGTGTGTGTTGGACATTTGGGCATCCTCTTGTGAAGTCCTGCTCTTAATATATATTCTGAATGCAATTCCTTTCTCAGATCTGTGCATTGCAAATATCATCCCATGTGTGGCTTCCGTTTTCACCCTCTTGGTGGTGTCTTTTGATGAACAAAAGTTCTTATTTTTCGTAAAGTCCAATTTGTTTTCTTTTTCTGTTCTAGATTGAAGAAGCATATAGTTGTGGGTAGAAGGAAATGGAGAATTACTTAATAGGCATAAAGTTTCAGTCAAGCAAGATGAATAAACTCTAGAGATTTATTGTACAGATTGTACATATAGTCAATAATAGTGTACACTTAAAAATTTGATAGATCTCATATTGTGTTCTTACCACAATAAGACAAAATAAAAGATAAAAGAGGTGTGTTCTTGGTGGTAGTCTTGAATGGAAACAAAAAGGAGAGGATTATATTAAGAAAGTAGCACTTCAGAAATTTCCCTAAAGGTCCAGTGGTTAAGACTGTGCTTCCAGTGTGCAAGGTGCAGATTCAATCCCTGGTTGGGAAGTAGGATCTCACATGCCTTGTGACAGAGCCAAAAAAAGAAAATAGCTAGTTGGTATTAAGATAATAGAGTTAGAAAGTCCATCCAAAAGCTACAGGGTTAGATTTCTCGATTTTCTGTTTATATGAACAAGACCTGAGAGGTGTGTGCGTATGGTAGTGATGGTGGTGGTTTAGTTGCTAAGTCGTGTCTGACTCTTGGCAACCCTGTGGACTGTAGCCTGCCAGGCTTCTCTGTCCATGGGTTTTTCCAGGCAAGAATACTATATATGGTAGCTATGTATATTTCAGTATATTTCAAATTTTTAAAAAATATGTTTTTGTTGGATTTGTGCTTAATTATAAAACTAATAAACTCTGTAATAGGTCAAGGAAAAAATATTTTTAAGTAATTTTTTTCCCTGTTTACTTTCAAACCTTTTTCCCTAAAGGTAACCAGTGCTATCAATTGGTGTATAATCATCCATTCATATTTGTTTCTTTGTGCATACAAATACATATGTTTTTTTTCTACCCTTTACAAATATGAGATCATGCTTGCATTTTTACTTAAAAATAGCATATGTGGCTGTATATTTGTGTGTGTGTGTGTGTGTGTGTTTAACTGTGTGTGGCACATCAAGGACTGCTGTAATAGCCTTTCATTGGTGCTTTTATTTTTCTGTGATAGAAAATACTACTTTCCAAACTGATGGTGGCCACTAGTGTCCCTTTCCCACCTTGCCAGTATTAGTTGATATCAGTCTTAAATTTCAACCAAAGTAATGAGTGAAAAATCCCTTGTCTTAGTTCACATCTGCCTGAGTACCAATGAGGTAGGTCATCTTTTGATGTCAATTGTTTGTGCATATCTCCTGTATATCTTTTCTTTTGTTTTAGCTTGTAGAGATAACTTTGTGTGTTAGAGATATTAATCCTTTTTCATATTTTTATATCTTCTCCCAATTTGTCTTTGATTTTATTTACATTTTATGTTACAGGTATATAATGCTTTTATATAATCAAATCTGTCCGTATTTTCCTTTGTGGTTTCTAGTTTCCTGATTTGCTTTAAGGTTTCACAACCATAGGCTGCAGAAATAGTCACACTCTTCAAGTACTTTTATTTTTACATATAACTCTTAAATGTATGGAGGAAATTATTCTTGTGTTTAAAGTGAGGAATGGATCTTTGTTTTCTCCAAATGGATAGCTAATTAAGTCAACATGCAGCAAACGTATATCAAATAAAGTAACTTCTTGCCATATTGAAATGTTAACTCGGAAAGATTTTTTACAGGGACTTCCTGGTGGTTCAGTGGCTAAGACTCCACACTCCCAATGCAGGGGGCCTAGATTTGATCACTGGTCAAGGAATTAGATCGCACAGGTCACAGCTAAAGAACCTACATGCTGCAACAAAAATTGAAGATCCTGTGTGCTGCAACTAAGATCCGTTGCAACCAAAAAATAAATGTTCTATATGAGCCTGTAAATTTTTTTTTTTTTAAGTTTTTACAGGATCGCCACTAGTGTATTGTTTTTATGCAAAGCAGGAAGGGAATCCCTTCCATAAGACCCTTTATTTTGATCTGCCAGAAAAATGTTAATTAAGCTTTATTGAGGTATAATTTATTGAGGTACTGTACAATTCACTAATTTGAAACACACAATTCAGTGATTTAGTATATTCACATAGTTCTACACCCATCTCCACTATCTATTTAAGAACATTCATCTTGGTACCCACTAGCAGTCTCTTTCCAGTGCAGGTATTCCCCATTTACCCTAGCCCTAATTACCAGGGCTGTCAGTCCACTAATCTGCTTTCTTTCTGTATGGATTTGTTTTTTTTGGACATTTCATACAAATGGAACGTACAGTGTTTCCTGTTGCTGGCTTCCTTCATTTAACACAGTGTTTTCAAACTTGATCTATGTTATAACAGGGATCAGTACATCTGGCCTTCAGTATCCTTGGGTTTCACATCCTCACATTCAACTAACTGTGGATTGAAAATGGGCGGGAAAAAGTCCAGAAAGTTCCAAAAACCAGAATTTGAATTTTCTGCATGCAGCTATTTACACAGCATTCACGATATATTTACAACTATTTATATAGCACTTACTCTGTGTAAGGAATGAGAAGCAATTTAGAGGTGATTTAAATGCATGTAGGTTATATGAAAATACTTTGCCATTTTATATAAAGGGCATCAGTATCTTTGGACTTTGGTATCTGGGGGGGAGGTTTGAAGCCAATCCTCTACCTATACTGAGGGATGACTGTATGCTATTTTTTAGATGAATAACATTTCATTGTATGGATAATGTTGCTGTGAACAGTTATGTAGAAGTTTTTGTGTAGATAAATATTTTCATTTCTCTTTGGCACACACACACACCACACACACACCACACACACACACACACTCACACTCTTTGGCACACACACACACCACACACACACACAGCACACACACACACACCCCCACACCCACACACACACACATACATACACACACACACACACACACACACACCCACACACACACACACACACACATACATACACACCTAAGAGTGAAATTGCAAGGTTATGTGGTAACTCTGTTTAGCCTTTTGAGTAACTGCCAGACTGTTTTCCAAAGCCACTGCACCATTTTACATTCCAACTCCAATTTTTCCACAGAAAAGTTTTATGAAAAACAAATGTAAGATATTTACAAAGTAAATGGTGCCCTCTTGGAAGTGACTCTTGTTTAGTGTATAACCAAGTGGATTGGCCCTAAATTGACAGCCTTTAATCCTGGTCAAAGTGTAATAATTCGTTAATGAGCAAATCTTTCTGATGTTAACTGGTACTGCCCTCCTGTTGCTATTCTAGAATTCCCTAAGGATAGAGATCACTGTCCCTGCACATTCCTTGCAATCATGGACCCATCTCTCCTTTCTTAAAAACAGAATAGAAGTTATATATATTTGAACTTTGTTAACTTTATTAGGAAGAACTAAAGTAAGCTTTGATTAGATTATCTTCCTGACAGGCAGTTGATGAGTATAATTTTTTCCTCAGGATTAGCTTTGGGAATTCTTTCTGTGTGTATTTTACTTTTGTGGCTTACTAATTATAATTTACATCTGCTATTTCACTTTCCTGTTCTAAGTTTCTGCAGTAATTTGTTGGTATAATATAGTATTTCTTTGGTCATGAGAGACATTCTTTCCTCCCCGCTTAATGTTTCTGAAATTAGGAAATAACACAGCTGATAATTACATTTAATGTGGTAGTAGTTTATAAAAAATTTTCCCCTAGAAATGTGGTCATTGATTCGTGAAACCTCTTAGAATCAGTAGCATCTTGGAATTTAAGAAATATCTACAGTACATAAATATAAAAATAGCTAGATTTATTGCTGAATTGTACTGTGTTAGGAATTGCTGGTGATTGTCCCTGTCTTTTAAATGAAGGGTTGTTCTGTAGTTGAGTAAAAAAGCTTAGTTTGTCCAGCTTTGTAGTTTATCTTGTGTAAATCATTTAGGAACACAGTTCAAATTTTGTTGGTATCTTCATGAAGATATTTTAGTTCTTTATGATTTCAGTGACTTATGAAATGTTCGTGATTCAGTGGTTTAATGTAAAATATCTTAAACCAATTAGGACACTGCTTATGCTTTTACTGGTAATATACATAGTGCTTAATTTTAGTTGTTAAAACAGTGTGAGAAGATTGAATAGTGTCTAAAGACAATTAAAATACCAATTCTTTAGTATTTTGATTTTCATTTTATCTATTTTCTGTATACATGATTAAAATACAGTAATATGCACATTTGCTTATTCAGTCACTAGGTATTTATTGAATATCTCTTATGGTCCAGGCACTTTACTAAGGATAAAGCAGTGATAAGGCAGACAGGATTCTTATTATTATGAAGCAAATGGTCTCATGTAGAATATGGATATTAAGCATGTAGCTTACTAGTATAAGTTGCTACAGGACTTACAATATGCTATATGACCCTCTAAAAGGGAGATCCCCCCGGTCTAGAGGTTTAGGAAGTGTCTGCCTGATGAACTGACCTTTAAGCTGAGATGGAAAGGATGAGTGGTAGTCGACCTAGAAGGGAGTGGAAGAGAGTTCTAGGCAGAGAGAACTATGTGTCCTTCTAGAGGGAGGAAGACAGAGACATTTGGGAAACTGAAAAGTTCTTAGAACACTTATAACTGTTTCCATGTCGTACATATATTACTGCTTTCGAGGGGTTTTATTTGCTCCTGCTCTGCTCACAGAAGAATGAGAACTGATGTGGTTAGAGTTAGGTAGAGGAAGATAATAATAACAAAAAAGTAAACACTGTGTGTGTTAGAAGTACTTTTGTAAGTACTTCTCATAGACTAATTCATTGAACCCGAAAAACAGTTTCTGTTCACAGATGAGACAACAAGGCATGGAGTGCCTTGCCCAAAATTAATCTACTAGAACCTGGGATCTGAGCCTGTGCATTCTGGATCCAGTTTGTGTCCTTAAATACTGTACCATATTGAAAATCTAAGTTATAAATTATGTTTAGGATTAGGGACTTTTATATCCAAAGGTCAACATGAAAACTTCAAAGATTTTAAGCTGAGAAATGACATAATTAGATTATTTTTAGAAATCTTTCTGACTGTATCTTGGGGAAAAGACTAATGGAGAGCAAGATGAATATACAAAGAAGTTAGAAAGCCAGTATTATATTTTGGGTCAGAATTTTTTTTTGGACAAGTCAGTGGCAGTGGAATTAGAATTATATGTAGTCAAAAATTATTTATATGGTTTTCACAAGTTTTAGTTGTTAGGTTGAGGAGTCAAGGATGATCTCCACGTTTCTGGTAGTACTGTGATTACTTAGCGATTGTGATATATTCTAAAAAATATTACGGTCATCTATAAGAATTCTAAAGAGCATGAAACCCAAGACAGATTAAAATGCATGATGAACTATAAATTTGTAAAAGCCTCATATAGTTAATTTGTATCTGGTTTTGAATGTTGAGATATAAAGTAATGATTACAGTCTCTTAACTGTTTAGTAAAGACCACAGAGGAACATGAAAATTTATTATAGATGAGTCAAGCAAGATTTTACTTATTTTAAGCTAAAAATCTGCAAACATTGTTTAGTATACACTGTGGTAATTTTAAATGTGTACATATCTAAAAAGGGAAAAGAATATTGTTTTTACGTATTAAGGAAAGTTAATAAGATAAATTACTTTTCTTACCAAGTTAAAACAAAAACTTATAAAATGCCTTTTACTTTATATTCATATGTTATAGTAGCTTCCCTGATGGCTCACTTCGTAAAGAGTTTGCCTGTAATACAGGAAACTGAGGTTCGATCCCTGGATCAGGAAGATCCCCTGGAGAAGGAAATGGCAATCCGCTCTAGTATTCTTGCCTGGGAAATCCCATGGACAGAGGAGCCTGGCTGGCTACAGTCCAAAGGGTCATAAGAGTTGGACATGACTTAGTGACTAAACCACTACCACTGTATATATCAAGTACATATAATTTTATCTGCCTGCTTGATCTTTCTATGTAAATGTTTCACAGGCATCTAAGATTTAAGATATTTATTACTGAACTCTTGATCTCAAGTTTCTCATCCTGGCAAACAGTTTATAGAATGTTAGCCCCATGAGGGCAGGATTTTTGTTATGTTTTTTGCAAGGTTATACAAATTTTTGTTACATAGTGAGCACTTAGTAAATATTTGTTGAAGGAGTGTCTAAATGATATACCACCATAGAATTCTCTAGTTGCTTAAGTCTTCATATTTCCTTTCCCTCTCCTCCTCCTCCTTATTGACAAATCATTTCAGTTATACCTCTAAAATATCTCTTAATTCATAAATTTTAAAAAAGTTTTCAGTGCTACTGCCTTAATATGTCAATTTTATGATTGTTATTTCATAATCAACTCTTGCTGTCTTTCTAATTATTCTTCCATAGCAACCAGAGGCGTTTTCTTACAATGTAAATTGTATCTTGTTACTCCCTACTCAGAGCCTTTCTTTGCATTCCATATCTTTCACGCAGACTAAAGAGGCCTTCTGCAAGCTATTTTTACTTATCTTTCCATTTTCGTTTTGTACTGTTCTCCCTTTGGTTTACCTTTACAATATCAGGGAGTTTTTACACACACCATTCCCCTATTTTTGGATTATTTTCACCTCCATATTTTGCCTGGCTAATCCCTGCTCATACTGGGTCTCAGTTTAAAGTTACATGTTTTTCTAAGATGTATTTCCCGTCCTTCCAAGTTTCCTTGATAATACTACTTCAAATAGTAGTACCTTCATGTTTATTAGAAGTTAAATACATTTATATGACTAGTCATTCATTGGTCTTCACCTCTAAAATTTAAGGTTCATGACACCAAGGACTATATTTGTATTACTTATGACTATCTACTGTAGATGTCACAATCCTCAAAACACGTTTAGAGACTCTGAAAATATTTATTGAATGGATGAAGGATTTATTGAGATTAAGAATTATGAATCCATAAAGGAAATGATAGAATGGTTAGAGAGGTAGTTGGAGAGCCAGTAGAATGTGTGATCCTAACAGCCAGATGAGAGTTTCAAATAGCAAATGTAGCAGAGAGGAGTGATAAGATCAGGACTAAACATGATCTTTGAAGAAGGAAATGGCAACCCATTCCAGTATTCCTGCCTGGAGAATTCTGTGGACAGAGGAGCTTGACAGGCTGTGGTCCATGCGGTCGCCAAGAGTCGGACACGACTAAGTGACTTAACATTAAACATGATCTTTGGGAGGCAGTATAACATAGTGTTTAAGTTGAGCCAGACAGACCTAGACTCTACCTTTTAATGACTATTAACAAAGAGTCGGATACAACTGAAGTGACTTAGCACACAAACAGGCACACCTGTTTTTTCATCTCTTAAAAAGAGGGTAATAATAGTAACTGCCTCATAGTTGATTGTGAGGCTTAAATAAAATAATCTATATAAAACTTATAGCATAGCGCTTTGCATGTATTGAGAGTTTGGTGAAATTTAGATATTTTTATTATTTTTAAATTGCTAATGCTAAGCCCACTGTAAGGACTCAATATTTGTAGTACTTAGAAAATATTTTTAGTACTTAGAAAATATATATAGCTGACCCTTGAACAAAATGGGGATTAGGGGCCTACCCCTCCAAGTGGTCAAAAATCCACGGAGTTGGCACTTTGTATATGCAGTTCCTCCACATCTGTGGATTCAGCCAACTGTAAATCACATTTATAGTTGTATACTGTACTGTAGTATATACTGTTGAAAAAAATCTTTAAGTAGACCTGTGCAGTTCAAACTCTTGTTTAAGGGTCACCTGTAATTAGTAATTTTCTAAAAACTTTGTTCACAGATAAAATGATCTGGGAAAAGGAACTTCATGCATATATTTAATGTTGTTTCTTCTTGAATTTGGGCTAGACGTTTTTGGATTGTTTCAGTGGTGTGAAAATATAAACCCCAACGTTGCATATTAGATGAATGTTGAATTTGCCTCTTTGAGCATGAATGAAGACATTCTAGCATTCTTAGTTCTCTGTTTCTTCTTGAAACTGTGTTTTAAATTGAATATATTATAGTAAGAACCAAAATAAATTGTGTAACAATATGGAATCCTTGCCCTGAGATGGAAAACCTAGGTTGTATAGATACATCTTTCCAAAAGCTGAAAAAATATCATTCACAAAGAACATTGCTTTAAAAGTTCAAAAACAACATTCTGGCAGCTGTTGTAGGGACTGCTTTTCAAGCAGTTTACGTTTAGCAGATAAAAAGCATTCTTTGTTGTGAAGTATCTTCAGAACTTGGATTTGTTTTTACTAGACACACTTATATTTGGTATGTGGAGTTTGCCAGTCATGATTTTCCAGTCTTCCTAAATGGATTCACAAAATATGCCCTTAGGATTTTCTTTTTTCCTCCTTGATGAAGTTAAGGAAACATAATATCTCTCTATTCTTACATACATTTCTAGGGTAGTGGTCAGTATTTTCAAATTAAATTTCTTTTCCATTTATTGCTGTTCTGTTAATAACACCAGTTATTATGTCACTTGGTTTCAGTTTTTTCTGTTTTTAAAATGAACAGAGTCATGTTCTCCAAACCCTTCTCTGGAATGTTTTGGAAATAAGTGCTGGTAAAAAATGCTTTTGAGTTCTTTGGAAGAAATACAGGAATTCTACTTTATATTTGTAAATGTACGTTAAAACTTCTGGTATTCTTTCATTATGAAAATTAAAAAATATTGGGAAATTTTAAAATGTGTATACTTTTGAGTAGTGAGTGTAAAAGCAGTTGTTTTTGAATAACTTATTATTTATTTTTATTTCTGAAAGAATTTCTTTTTATAACTAACAGTAAGATATTTGGCAGGCCCATCAGTTCACCATTAGTAACATGAAACCCTGGATTGGCATTAGAATTTAAGAAATAAGAAAGAAAGAGGAGGGGAAAGAATAGAAAAGGAACAAGTTGAAGCCAATAAGATGTAACCCACATAAGGCATGGAATTAATTGAAATATTTATTGAACACTACCTATGTGCCAGGTACTGTTGTTGATGCTGGAATACTCCATTGAACTAAACTGACAAAAATCTATTTCCATGTGGACTTTACATTCCAAAGGAAGGGTGTAGACAATAAATAAATACATTGTACACCAAATGGTGAGAAAAGCGCAGGAGAAATAAAACAGGATAGAGTGTGAGAAGATGTGGGCTGGGTGTTTTCTGTTTTATAGGCAAAGACATAATAGAAATGACAGTGCAAATCATTCAGTGATCTGAGGAAAGGGTGTTCTGGTCAGGTAGAATAAGTGCAAAGACCCTGAGTTAGGAGTATTTTGTCTTTGAAAAACAGAAGAATTACTTGTGTCCCCACCTCCTTGGAATTAAACAGGAAAATTGGTAGGAGAAGAGGGAGTAGAGGAAGAGAAGTAGAGGAGATTGTAGGGCATTTAGACCATTGTGAGGACTCAAAGCTTTTGCTTAGAGTGAGATGGGAAGTCATTGAAAGGACTTTTCAGTGGAGGAGTGGCATGGTATGATACAGCCTTTAAAGGGATTACTATGCTGTTGAAAAGGCTCTAAAGAGATACAAAGGCTGAAGCAAGGAGCCAGTTAGGATGTTACTGAATAGTCCAGGTCCGATATTATCAGTTGGATTTGATACGTAGCTGTTGAATTAGTGAGAAATAGGTTCTGCATGTATTTTGAAGGTGGTGGTGGTGGTGGTTTAGTCACTAAGTCGTGTCCAACTCTTGTGACCTCATGGACTGTAGCCTGCCAGGCTCCTCTGTCCATGGGGATTCTCCAGGCAAGAATACTGAAGTGGGTCACCATTTCCTTCTCCAGGGAATTTGAAGGTAAAGTAGGCTTTTCTGACCAAGTGGACATATGGGGCATTTAAAAAAAGAAGGAATCACAGATGATTAAAATTTTTTGGTCTTAATATTTCTGGTTGGAGTTGCATTTATTGAGATGAGTAAACCTGTGGGAAGAGCAGATTTGAGGGGCTCAGAAAAGGCAAATTGACTTTGAACGTGTTAAGCTTGAAGTGCCTAATTATTAATTATATAGTCAGTGTGTCAAGTAGCATTTAGATAATATGCATTTAGAGTTCCAGAAGGAGTCTCAGCTGGTCTCTATCTGAAGATAGAAATTTTTGAATCATCCATGTTACATGGAATTTAAATTTAAAAGACTGGGTTTCCCTGGTGCCTCAATGATAAAGAATCCCTCTACAACACAGGAGACACGGATTCGATCGCTGAGTCAGGAAGATCCCCTGGAGAAGGAAATGGCAACCCTCTCCAGTATTCTTGCCTGGGAAATCCCATGGACAGAGGAGCCTGGAAGGCTATAGTCCATCAGATGGAAAGAGTCAGGCATGACTTACTGACTAAACCACTACCACCAAATTCAGTAGACTGAATCTGGTGATTTAAGAAGTGAATGTAAACAGAAAAGAAAAGGCATACCCTGGGCCACTCCAGTGTTTAGAGTTAAGGGAGAAAAGGAAGAACTGGCAGCAAAGACTCCTTAATCACACACTTTATTAATTGTGCATTAAAGTATATGCCTGTTCACAGATATTGTGGTAATTAAGACCAAAATGGATTCAGATCAGGTCAGGTCATATTTTCTCACTTAGAGTATTATGAAAAAACTTTTAATTTTTTCAGAGTTCTGAATTTCAGAATGTGAACACATCATTAACACAGATATTAAGAGGAGGTGGCAAGAATACACAGAAGAACTGTACAAAAAAGATCTTCACGACCCAGATAATCACGATGACGTGATCACTCACCTAGAGCCAGACATCCTGGAATGTGAAGTCAAGTGGGCCTTAGGAAGCATCACTACAAGCAAAGCTAGTGGAGGTGATGGAATTCCAGTTGAGCTATTTCAAATCCTAAAAGATGATGTTGTGAAAGGCTGCTCTCAGTATGCCAGCAGATTTGGAAAACTCAGCAGTGGCCACAGGACTGGAAAAGGTCAGTTTTCATTTCAATCCCAAAGAAAGGCAATGCCACAGAATGTTCAAACTACAGCACAATTGCACTCATCTCACACGCTAGTAAAGTAATGCTCAAAATTCTCCAAGCCAGGCTTCAGCAGTATGTGAATTGTGAACTTCCAGATGTTCCAGCTGGTTTCAGAAAAGTCAGAGGAACCAGCGGTCAAATTTCCAACATCTGCTGGATCATCGAAAAAGCAAGAGAGTTCCAGAGAAACATCTATTTCTGCTTTATTGACTACGCCAAAGCCTTTGACTGTGTGGATCACAATAAACTGTGGAAAATCTTGAAGAGATGGAAATGCCAGACCACCTGACCTGCCTCTTGAGAAATCTGTATGCAGGTCAGGAAGCAACAGTTAGAACTGGACATGGAACAACAGACTGGTTCCAAATAGGAAAAGGAGTACGTCATGGCTGTATATTGTCACTGAGCTTATTTAACTTATATGCAGAGTACATCATGGGAAACGCTGGGCTAGATGAAGCACAAGCTAAAATTAGATTGCTGGGAGAAATATCAATAACCTCAATTATGCAGATGACACCACCCTTAGGGCAGAAAGTGAAGAAGAACTAAAGAACCTCTTGATGAAAGTGAAAGAGGAGAGTGAAAAAACTGGCTTAAAGCTCAACATTCAGAAAACTAACATCATGGCATCCGGTCCCATCACTTCATGGCAAATAGATGGGGAAACAGTGGCTGATTTAATTTTTCTGGGCTGCAAAATCACTGCAGATGGTGATTGCAGCCATGAAATTAAAAGACTCTTACTCCTTGGAAGGAAAGTTATGACCAACCTAGACAGCATGTTAAAAAGCAGAGACATTACTTTTTTAACAAAGGTCCGTCTAGTCAAGACTATGGTTTTTCCAGTGGTCATGTATGAATGTGAGAGTTGGACTATAAGGAAAGCTGAGCGCCGAAGAATTGATGCTTTCGAACTGTGGTGTTGGAGAAGACCCTTAAGAGTCCCTTGCAAGGAGATCTAACCAGTCCATCCTAAAGGAGATCAGTCTGGGTGTTCATTGGAAGGACTGATGCTGAAACTGAAACTCCAATACTTTGGCCACCTGATGCGAAGAGCTGACTCATTTGAAAAGACCCTGATGCTGGGAGGGATTGGGGACAGGAGGAGAAGGGAACAACAGAGGATGAGATGGTTGGATGGCACCACCAACTCAATGGAGATGAGTTTGAGTAGACTCCGGGAGTTGGTGATGGACAGGGAGGCTTGGCGTGCTGTGGTCCATGGGGTCACAAAGAGTTGGACATGACTGAGCGACTGAACTGAACACATCATGGAAAAAATAGAAAGCACACGGCACTGAAGAGAAGTGAACACGTTATGTTAGGGACAGTAAAAAAACCAAAAAGCAGAATTGACTAAATCATAGAGGGTGTGTTTTAGGAAGTAAGAATAGACAAGTTTGAATAGTTAGAGCCAGATTATGAAGAGCCTTAAATGCCATTGTGAAGTGTTAATATATGAAATAGTAGACAGCAAGAATTGTCATATGTAAATGTCTTGAAAATTACTCTTTCACCTGTTTGTGTGAATGAATAGAATAGGAACACACTTCATTCAGTTGCCAGTATTTGTTGAGTAACTACTTAAAATGCTGCTAGTACTACTAATAAAATTGTTGGCACCTTCTATTGAGCCTTGCTATAATAGGCCAGTCATTGGGCTATGCATTCTGTTTACATTTCTTGTGTGTGTTTTAAAAGTTATATCATACGATATTTGCTTTGAAAGTCCTACAATCTCATTGGAAAGAAAAGTCTTAAGGCACACAGTTTAAACTATAAAATATTCTACTTCATGTGCTAAATCACTTCAATTGTGTCCAACTCTTTGCGACCCTGTGGACTGTAGCCCACCAGGCTCCTCTCTTCATGGGATTTTCCAGGCAAGGATACTGGAATGGGTTGCCATGCCCTCCTCCTGGGGATCTTTCAAACCCTGGGATCTAGCCTGGGTTTGTTTCCTGCTTTGGCAGGCAGGTTCTTTACCAGTCACACCACTTGGGGAGCCCATTCTACTTCATAAATAGAACTTTCTAAGGGATGTGAAGTGAAAGTCACTCACTCGTGTCTGACTCCTTGTGACCCCATGGACTGTAGTCTGCTAGGCTCCTCTGTCCATGGAATTCTCCAGCACAGAACACTGGAGTGGGTAGCCATTCCCTTCTTCCCAACCCAGGGATCGAACCCAGGTTTCTCTCATTGCAGATTGATTTTTTACCATCTGAGCCACCAGGGAAGCCCCTTCTAAGGGATAGGATGTTCTTTTTTTCCCCCAGATGCAAGTTTTGGATCATATATTCAGATACATGCTTGAAAGAAAAACTAGTTTGTCAGTCCTCAAGAATAGTGAATTACTTTGGTTTTATATTCAGTAGTCATTAGATTATATAGTAATATGGTTTCTTGAGAGTCTTTTTTTAAAAGGGGTTGCCATGTGTAGATTATTCAGATTCTCTGGTAAGGTGTACCAGCTATTGTAAAACAATAAATCTGCATTCTGGGTTTTTTGTTTTTTTGCATTCTTGTTTTAAAATATTTTATGGATTTGGGAGATTGAATTATAACAACTGACTGTTTGCTATTAGGAAAACTTTTGAAAATATACTCCTGGATTTTAGAATTTTTATAGTAGTTGTTCTAAATAATTTATACAGTTATTTAATGTTTGTCTTTCTCACTAGGTATAATGCTTATAAATTTAGGAACTGGATTTGTTTTTTCCAATACTTTAATTTCCAGGGTGTTGCCCAGTGCCTGGCGTATGACAGTTGTTTAGAAATATTTTTTAAGGAATGAATTCATGTGTATATGGATTCAGAGTTGAATAGTAAACCAGCATTAGAGATAATTCCAGCCCAAGAATCTAACCTGGAAAACTTACCACTTCTTAATTAATAAGATTGGAGTGCTGAAACTAGCCCAAAATATGATTCTTTACCTTGAATGAAATTGATTTTAACTAAAATGTAAGAAATATATTCCTTTGAAACTGAGGCATGTTGAAATATATATTATTTTTATCTTAGACTGTGTTTGCTTGACTGTCAGTTGCAAAAGCTTGTTGGTTGAATTTTAACAGTGGTTCTTAAACATTGATTTGCACCATACTATTGCAGCTTGTTTATAATATCTGGAGAATAATAGATGTATTCTGAAATATAAATTTATTTATAACTAAGGGAATTTAACCATTTTGAACTGCATTTTGATCCGTTTTAACTGCAATTTTGGGTTCTTCCTGTTGTTCTTATCTCCTCTCTATACCCATTTCTTGTGTTAATCAATAATTGCCTCTGTTCTGATAAATTTTTGTTATGGTCTATCCTGCAGAGAAAGAGATGCTGGTTGCAAGTTTTGGAGAACCCTGTTTTTTATGGAACTCAATTCTATAAAATTTTCAAAAGATTCCTTGGCAATAACATACACTTGTGATGGACCTTAGAAATACTGCTATGTTAGGATTGGGTTCTGATTCCGAAGGATTTTCAAGAAAGAGTCCCTCTGTCATCAGTACGGGCACACTGGTCAGCAAGAGAGAAGTAGAGCTAGAGAACAACACAAAGGAAGAAGAAGACCTTCGCAAGTGGAATCAGGAAAGAAACATTGAAGCAGGGAAGGATGATGGTTTAACTGATGCACAGCAACAGTTTTCAGTGAAAGAAACAAACTTTACAGAAGGAAATTTAAAATTGAAAATTGGCCTTCAGGCTAAGAGAACTAAAAAACCTCCAAAGAACTTGGAGAACTATGTATGTCGACCTGCCATAAAAACAACTATCAAGCACCCAAGGAAAGCACTTAAAAGTGGGAAGATGACAGATGAAAAGAATGAACACTGTCCTTCAAAACGGGTAAGTAGAAGTCCTGACAATATATGATCATTAACACTATTTGGACTGATACTAATTTTTATTGAATCTACGTACATATTTCAGGAATTTTTATTTTAATCTTTATGTTATTTCTACATAGTCTATTTTGGGAGCCTCAAACAGATTTTGAGGCTTGTAAGAGATGCAGGTCATAGTATAACTATGCATGTATTTGAATTTGTAAAATTATGGCAAATATTTTAAATGGGTATATCCAGATTGCTGCTCCTACATGGCCAAGTGAAAGGAATATTGAATTTTTAGTTAGAAAACCTAGACTTGAATCTTGCCCTCATACTTACTAACAATATGATGATAGACAAATTATTAATAATAGAGAAGAAACTGACACTCAAAGATACTAAATGATTATACCACCTACCTTTCAGGATGGTTCTATTCTTGCTGACCTCGAGAATTTTCTAAAGATGAATTCGAAAAGTTTTTTATCTGGACCTTTTTATGTGAAACAGTGTTAGAGCTTGTTTTGCACAGCTGATTTTTAAAGGGCTTCATGATGATTGTCTTTAGTAATCTTTCTATAATATTTTTTAAAATAGTGCTAATGATGAGGTTTTGTACCAAAAAGATTGCACCCACAATATGTACTTATTTTTAATGTTTAAGTAGTTTATATCCTGCTTATATTGTTTATAGCAGAATATGGTTTTTGGTTCCTGAGGAAAGCTATCTGTATACTCACAAAATTGTTGGTAATGAGTATGTGCTTATTCTTCCAACAGTTACTTTAACATAGCATGTTGACTATGTTACTACCCTCTAAATTAGTTCTTCATAAATAATGGGAAGAGCATGAATTACGGAGTCAGAAACAAATTCAAATCCTGGCTTAATAACTGCACACTTACTGAGCTGTGTTTTTTCATTTATAACATGGAACTGTTTATGCCTGTAGTAAATGGATATATAAAGAATTAAATTTCGATAAACAAGACTTGGAAACAACCCAGGTGCCCATCAACAAACAGTTGACTTAAGAAGATGTGGTGTCTGTATATATGTGCATATATGTTATATATGTATGGAATATTAGCCATAAAAAGAATGAAATATTGCCATTTGCAGCAACATGGATAGACCTAGAGAATATTATAGTTAGTAAAATAAGTCAGAGAAAGACAAATATTGTATGATATTACTTAAATGTGGACTCTAAAAATAATGTAAATGAATCTTTATAGAAAACAGAAACAGACTTACAGAAAACAAATTTATGATTATCAAAGGGGAGAAAGGGATGGAAAGACAAATTAGGAGTATAATCAAGAATTGTACATGAAGTAGATATGCAGTATGGATTTACTGTGTAGAGCAGGAAATTATGTTCAGTACGTTATGATAACCTATAATGGAATATAATCTGAAAAAAACGCTGAATCCCTTTGCTATACACCTCAAATGAACACAATATTGTAAGTCAGCTTTACTTCAATTTTAAAAAATAATTACATTTGTATATAGTATTTAATATGAGGTAAATTCTTGTAAGTGTTCTATTCTCCCTTTTTACAGCCTAAGATATGGCTTTATAACCTGGGATCTCTGGAAAGATTTGGTTTTTTATGGTTGCTCTCGGACTGTGATAATCTGTGAAGAATTTTGTGTTCATTTTGATGCATTTTTACATAGCTCTTAGCAGCTTTACTAACGGTTTCATGACTCCAAAGAGACTGAGCCTCAGTGGCTCAGGAGAGAAAGCTAGACTGTTGTGAGGCATGTTGGTAGTCTAAGAAAGCTTGTGGAGCAGAGGTGGGGGGAGAGGGAGTTGTTTTATTTATTTTAAAGCGAGGCTTTACCAAAACAACCAAAACATTTCCCCCCCAATTCTTCAGAAGTAGTTGGGTTTTTGTTAGTGCTGATGTTAAAGCAAATTTAGGCCTTAGATTTCTAGTAGAAACATAGAAATACAGATCATATATTTTATTTCTTAATAGAAGTTTTCTTTTGGCAGTGTTCAGAGGGCAAAAATAATTGCCCTGTGAAAAAATGTTTTGCTAGAATGATTGCTGTTTATGTAAATTTTTTTTTTTTTTTTTGACTGTGCTGGCTCTTCATTGCTGCGCACGGGCCTCTCATTGTGGTGGCTTCTCTTGTTGCAGAGCTGGGGCTCTAGGGCCCATGGGCTGCAACAGTTGTGGCACCTGGGCTCAGTAGTCACGGCACCTGGGCTTCTAGAGCACAGGCGCAATAATTGTGGCACATGGCCTTAGTTGCCCCATGACATCTAGGATCCTCTGGGATCAGGGATCGAACTCTTTATGGCCTGCATTGACAGGTGGATTCTTTACCATTGACCACCAGAGAAGCCCAGTTTATATAATGGCAAAATATAATGGTTCAGTACCTTAAGTGAAATTTTCCCTTTCTCAAATTATGTGACATATCGTTAAATTTACAGTAGTTGACTCATGGACCCTATTATTTAGAGCAATTCAAATGTGTCATTTACTTTTTTAAAAATTTTAATCCAAAATTTAGGAATTGTCACATTAATAACTAAAGTTTAAAGTTTAGTTCATTCCTTTGAGAAGTATTAGATACTTTCTGTATCTTTTAGTTAAAGTTGTAGAAGTTATAGATTTTAAGGGTCCTATTTTTTTAAATGTATTTTCCCCCAGTTTTATTGTGACAAGATTTGACATACAGCACAGTGTACAGTTTAATATGTATTTGGTTTATTTTTAATTACTTTTGAGATTTATCTTTCTATATTACATTTTGGCAAAATTAAAACATTTTGTAGTGTTCAGTGTTGGCAAGAACATAGGGGAAACAAGCACTCTCAGGCACTGTTGGTGGAGAGTGTATTGATACTGGATTTTTTCAGAGCAGGTTGCTTGTATCTGTGACAATTTAAAATGGACAGTTCCTTGATTCCACAGTGTCACTTCTAAGAAACTATCTTACAGAATACTTGCAAGTGTGTAGCAAGATACATGTGTAAAGTATTTATTAGCAGTATAGATTCCTGATAGTTTCTTAGTGGTCCTGACTCAGTATGTCAGGGTATTTTTAAAAATGTCTTTATTGAGGTATAATTCATGTATCATACCATCCACCCATTTAAACTGTACAGTTTGTGGTTTTATTATTGATATATAACATTATTAATTTTTAAAAGCTGTAAAATATGTTAATATAGAATTTGCCATTTTGGTCATTTTTAAGTGTAAATTCAGTGTCACTAACTCCATTCACAGTGTTGTGCAGCCATCCTCGCTGTCTCTTTCCAAAGCCATCTCATCGTACCAAATAGAAACTCTGTAACCATTAAAAATAATAACTCTGTATTGTTACAGAGCCTGCTCCCCCAATCTCTGGTGATTGATAATCTACTTCTGCCTCTGTGAAATTGTCTTTTCTAGGTACCTCGTATAAATGGAATCATGCAGTATTTGTCCTTTTGTCTCTGGCTTATTTCACTAGCATAATGTCTTCAAGTTCATCCATTTGTAGCATGTACCAGAACTTCTTCATTTTTGTGTTTGAATAATATTCCATGTACATTTATGCCACATTTTGTTTAAAATTCATCATCTGTGGATACTTGGTTTGCTTCCGCGTTTTGGCTATGGGAAAACATGCTACAGTGAACACTGGTGTACAAACGTGTTTGAATTCCTGTGTTCCATTTCTTTGGGTACTAAGGAGTAGAATTGTTGGATCCTGTGATGTCTTTGAGGAACTGCCAGACTGTTTTCCATAGCAACTATACCATTTCATAGTCCCACCAGCAGTGCATGGGGGTTTCAGTTACTCCAAATCCTCATCAGTACTTGTTATTTTCTCTGTGTGTTCGTGTGTATGTATGTGGTTTTTAAATAATAGCCACTCTAAAATAAAGAGTATGAAGTTGTATCTCACTGTGGTTTTCCTTCCTTTTCCCTGATGACTAATGATGTTGAGCATCTTTTCTTGAGCTTATTTGATTTGTATATCTTCTTTGGAGAAATGTCTGTTTAAATTTTTTGACTGTCTTTGAATTGTGGATTTTTTGTTGTTGTTGCTGAGTTTTCAGGGTTCTAGATACATTCTGTATATGACTTGCTAATATTCTTCTACTGTGCTGTGAGTTGTCTTTTTCACTATCTTGATAGTGTCCTCTTATGCACAACTGTTTTCAATTTTGATGAACTCTAATTCGTCTATTTTTTCTTCTATTGCCTGTGCTTTGGTGTCATAGCCAAGATATCTCTACCAAATCTAGCATCATAAGGATTTTTCCCCTATGTTGTCTTCTAAAGGTTTTACAGTCCTATCTCTTATGTTTCAGTCTTTGAGAGATTTTCAGGTACCCGTCTCACCCTGAACTTGCTCTCAATTGATTACTATAGCAAAGAATACAGAAAACTATACTCTTAATGTCTAAGAGTATGGATAGTGCAGCTTTGATCAGTATTACACTTCTGTGATTCAGACTTTAAAAGACAAAAAAGGAAACAAACATTATTACCATCAATATACCTCTCTTCCTTCTTTTTAGGCAATCATCTGATAACCCCCATATAACACCTAACTAAGCAGAACAACATTTCTTAATCACAGTGAAGAAAACTGTTCTGTATAATGAAGTTGTCTTACTTGGAAAAAAAAAAAGTTGCTTGGAACCAAAATTGCTGCAAAGAAAGTTTTAGGAGTTTCTAACTCCAACATCAGTGCCTTTGATAGCTACCACAAATATATATGTATGTATACAAACAAATACATGAAATCCCACCCTCCCCATTTAAAAATATAAATAGTACCATACTGTACACACTTTTCTTCATCATTCATTTTTCCACTTATATGGCATATTAGTATATTCTGGAGGATTTTCCTGCACAAAAACTAAGAGAGCTTCTTTAGCCCTTTGAAATATGGTTAATAAGTGTTTTTTTTTCCAGTTTGTCATTTGGCTTTAGATCTTGCTTATTGTTTATTTTGCCATGCAGAAATATTTAGTTTTTTAAAGAATTTAATTAATAAATCTTTCCTTTTATGGCTTTGAGAATTTGACATATCACTAAAAAGGCCTTCACTTCAAGTTTATTAAAGTTCTTATATATTTTAATGTTTCATCTTTCATTATTATTATTTTTGGCCATGCCACAGAGCTTACAGGACCTTAGTTTCCCAACCAGGGATCAGACCAGGATCTATAGCAGTGAATGCTTAAGTTGTAACCACTAAACCATTGGGGAATTCCCTAGTGTTTCATTTTAAATATATAAATATTTGATCCATTTGAAATTTACTATGATATATGCGTTGTGGATCGAACCTTATCTTTTTCCAAATAGCTGCAGGTTGTCCCAATACTTTAAGAATTTTTTTTTTTGTCCTCAGAATTGAGACACTACCTTTATCGTACACTGAATTTCTGTGTGTACTTGGGTCTGGTCTGATTTCCCGCTTTGTGTCATTGTTCTCTATTTGCCAGCATGATAGTTTTAATTATTATGTTTTATATCTGGTAGGGCTAATCCTTCCTCATTATTCATGTTTTAGAGTGTTCCTTGCATTATTGCATATTGGTTTATAAACTTTATGTGATTTTAATAAAAACAATTTTTTTCTAGAACTTGTTCACTCGATTACAAAGTTCATATTTCGTTCTTTTATTTTTTTAATCTGTGGTTAAACTTGGAACCTATCTGGTAGATGAGTAGCTCAGCTGGTAAAGAATAAGCCTGCAATGCAGGAGACCCTGGTTCAATTCCTGGGTTGGGAAGATCCCCTGGAGAAGGGAAAAACTGCCCACTCCAGTGTTCCGGCTAGGAGAATTCCATGGACTATAATGTCCATGGAGTCGCAAAGAGTCGGACATGACTGAGCAACTTCCAGTTCACTTCACTTCTTTGAGAAACTCTGAATTTGCTTTGCCAAGATTTAAGGTGTTCAGATGGGCTCCTGAGACCCTCTCCCCAGCAAAAGGCTGCCTGCGTGCAACTGATTCTGCTGGGGGTGGAGCTGGAGGGTGTACGCTAGACCTTGAACTGACAAATAGATGCCTGGTGGGGGGGGAGGTGTCAGTGTGCCAGAGTTTCTTCCCCAACAACAACTGAATTTTTAAAATATCTGAAAACTGAGGGGTCTTCCTGGTGGCTCAGACAGTAAAGAATCTGCCTCCAATGCAGGAAACATAGGTTCGATCCCTGAGTCGGGAAGATCCCCTGGAGAACGAAATGGCAACCCACTCCAGTACTCGGAGTACTCTTGCCTGGAGAATCCCTTGGACAGAGGAACCTGGTGGACTATAGTCCATGGGGTCACAGAGTCACTGAGCGACCTCCCCCCCCCCCACACACACACACACTCTAACACCTCTTCTTTTTTTGGACCTTTGGAGATTTTCCTTACTTCCTAAGAAGAACTAAAGAGCCTCTTGATGAAAGTGAAAAAGTTTGCTTAAAGCTCAACATTAAGAAAACTAAGATCATGGCATCTGGTCCCATCACTTCCTGGAAGATAGATGGGGAAACAGTGGCTGACTTTATTTTTCTGTGCTCCAAAATCACTGCAGATGGTGATTGCAGCCATGAAATTAAAAGACTCTTACTCCTTGGAAGGAAAGTTATGACCAACCTAGATAGCATATTAAAAAGCAGAGACATAACTTTGCCAACAAAGGTCCGTCTAGTCTCAAGGCTGTGGTTTTTCCAGTGGTCATGTATGGATGTGAGAGTTGGACTACAAAGAAATCTGAGCTCCGAAGAATTGATGCTTTTGAACTGTGTTGTGGTGTTGGAGAAGACTCTTGAGAGTCCCTTGGACTGCAAGGAGATCCAACCAGTCCATCCTAAAGGAGATCAGTCCTGGGTGTTCATTGGAAGGACTGATGCTAAAGCTGAAACTCCAATACTTTGGCCACCTGATGCGAAGAGCTGACTCATTTGAAAAGACCCTGATGCTGGGAAAGATTGAGGGCAGGGGGAGAAGGGAACGACAGAGGATGAGATGGTTGGATGGCATCACTGACTCGATGGACATGGGTTTGGGTGGACTCCGGAAGTTGGTGATGGACAGGGAGGCCTGGTGTGCTGCAGTTCATGGGGTCACAAAGAGTCGGATACGATTGAGTGACTGAACTGAAGAGGCCACAGTGCAACAACCATGGTATCTTATTGCTGAATTGAATTATTTTGTTTTGGTAAACACATTTGTGGTGTTTAGCCTGCCATATGGCTAGACTGGAAATCACATGATTGTTTTATAAGAAATATATTGATTATTAAATGTATAATAGATCTTCCTGTCTCATTTTTGTTTGTTTATAGTGGAAAGAAATGTTTTCTTTTGAATTTCATATAAAAGTTTGGGTTTGGCTGTCTTGTTACTTTATGTAGTGTCTGTGTCATCTCCTGAGTTGTCAGAATGGTATAGTCATGCTTCTGTTGCAGTATTTTAGAAAGTAAAAGTAGAGGTAGAAGTCATAATATTTACTTGTATTTATCACACACTAACTTAAAAGGAAAAGAGGCAATGTTACATTCCTTTTTAGTATTTAAACAAAATTCCACCTTTGGAATTGTGCAGCATAGCTAGTTATATGTGATCTTAGTTTACTCAGGATACTAAATTGAAACATGCTGTTTTGTAACAAATGAAAAATAACTAAAATACTTATTTCCTGTAGCAAGTGATTGAAACTTGTGTGAGAGAAAAGGGATTGGGGGGATATTTCATACCACTGTATACTGATTTTATGTGTGTGTGTGCACATGTGCACTTAGTCATGTCTGATTGTTTGTGACCTGATGAACTGTAGCCCACCATGCTCCTTTGTCCATGGGATTTTCTTCTTACCAGTACTGGAGTTGGTTGCCATTTCCTCCTCCAGGGGATCTTCCGAACCAGGGATTGAACTGAGTCTCCTGCATTGCAGGTGAATTCTTTACTGCTGAGCCACTGGGGAAGCCCTCATTATAAATTAGGTCAAATAAGATTGAGATTTGGTGTTAAGTTTTTGTTATTGAATAGTTTATTTGATTTCATTTTACCATAGTTGAGTGGATTGAATGAGCAAAGTGAATTACAAACAAAATTTACAGCTGTAGTTATAATTTCCCTGCCAAAAGATACTTTTTTGCTTGGAAAAGAAACGACTATGCTGACTTAATAGATTATTTAAGAAACAGTACATTGTAGATATAATTTTGAATTTCACTGATGTAATTTTTATGGAGACGTATTAAAACCCTCATTGAATCCAGGTATTCTAATTAGGGCTTATTGGCCTAAGATTTTTAATGTAGTTTCTTTAGTAAGAAAATATGCAGATAATAATGACAGTTATCTCTATTCTTGCTCTGTCCTTGGTTAATTTGCCTAGTAGTCTTTAAATTGTTTCACACAGATTCCAATTGTTTATTTATATATTTGACTGTGCCAAGTCTTAGTTGCAGCACACAGGATCACTAGTTGGGGCATACAGGATCTTTAGTTGCAGCATGTGAACTCTTAATGGTGCATATAGGATCTAGTTGCCTGACCAGGGTCCCCTGTGTGGGAAACAGGGAGTCCTAGCCACTGGACCCCCAGAGAAATCCAGTAGTTTCTTTAAATTATGCCATATATTAGATTAGCTTGGTTTTGGATGAAATGTATATATTTTTAATTGTATACAATTCTAACACTATTGAATTTCCTCTTTTAAAGTGTGTAGTTCACCCATTATACAGAGTGCAGTAAGCCAGAAAGATAAAGAACATTACAGCATACTAACACATATATATGGAATTTAGAAAGATGGTAATGATAACCCTATATGCAAAACAGAAAAAGAGACACAGATGTACAGAACAGACTTTTGGACTCTGTGGGAGAAGGCAAGGGTGGGATATTTCGAGAGAACAGCATCGAAACATGTGTATTATCTATGGTGAAACAGATCACCAGCCCAGGTTGGATGAATGAGACAAGTGCTCGGGCCTGGTGCACTGGGAAGACCCAGAGGGATCGGGTAGAGGGAGGTGGGAGGGGGGATCGGGATGGGGAATACATGTAAATCCATGGCTGATTCATGTCAATGTATGACAAAACCCACTACAATATTGTAAAGTAATTAGCCTCCAACTAATAAAAATAAATGACAAACAAACAAAAAAAGTGTGTAGTTCAGTGGTTTTTTAGTATATCCCTTTATATATTAGCTACATACAAAGATGTGCAACCATCACCACTAATTTCAGAACATTTTCATTACCTTAAATATGTGTTTTAATTTGGCTATTACATTTTAGAAAACTGATCACAGGGCTAATGTTTTTACTTTCTACTTCACAAAGGAGGGTCAAATTTTGTATCCCTTAATTTTGAGCATAATCTCTAATGTAGGCTTATAGCAATGTTTTATTTATTCCTCCATAAAATATTTGATTGCCTGCCCTGTGCAGTAAATAAGTAATTATGATATAGTATAATAACTTACAACAAAGTTAGCGGAGGTGATGAAATTCCAGCTGAGCTACTGAAATCCTAGAAGATGATGCTGTTAAAAAGTGCTGCACTCAATATGTCAGCAAAGTTGGAAAACTCAGCAGTGGCCACAGGACTGGAAAAGATCAGTTTTCATTCCAATCTCAAAGAAGAGCAACACCAAAGAATGTTCAGACTACTGTACAGTTGCATTCATATCACATGCTAGTAAGGTTATGCTCAAAATCCTTAAAGCTAGGCTTCAGCACTATATGATTCAAGAACTTCCAGATGTACAAGATGGGCTTAAAAAAGGCATAGGAACCAGAGATCAAATTGCCAACATTCATTGGATCATGGAAAAAGCAAAGGAACTCCAGAAACACATCTACTTTTGTTTTATTGACTACACTAAAGCCTTTTGACTGTGTGGATCACAACAAACTCTGGAAAATTCTTAAAGAGATGAGAGTATCAGACCACCTTACTTGTCTCCTGAGAAACCTGTATGTGGGTCAAGAAACAACTTACATAGAACAACTGACTGGTTCGAAATTGGGAAAGGAGTATGACAAGGCTGTGTGTTGCACTTTGCTTACTTTTGTACAGAGTACATCTTGCCAGATGCAGGGCTGGGTGAATCATAAGCTGGAATCAAAATTGTTGGGAGAAATATCAACAACCTCAGATATGCAGATGATACCACTCTAATGGCAGAAACTGAAAGGAAAAAAGAGCCTCTTGATGAAGGTGAACGAGGAGAGTGAAAAAACTGGCTTAAAACTCAACATTAAAAAAACTAAGATCATGGAATCCAGTCCCATCACTTCATGGCAAAAAGATGGGGAATAAGTGGAAACCGTGACAGACTTTATTTTCTTGGGTTCTAAAATCACTGTTAACAGTAACTACAGTCATGGAATTAAGATACGCTTGCTCCTTGGAAGGAAAGCAATGACAAACTTGGACAGTGTATTAAAAAGCAAAGACATCACTTTGCCATCAAAGGTCCATATACTGTATTTTTTCCAGTAGTCATGTGTGGGTGTGAAAGTTGGACCATAAAGAAGGCTGAGTGCCAGAGAATTGATACTTTTGATCTGTGCTGTTGGAGAAAACTCTTGAGAGCCCCTTGAACTTCAAGGAGACCAAACCAGTCAGTTCTACAGGAAATCAGTCCTGAATATTCATTGGAAGGACTGATGCTGAAGCTTCAATGCTTTAGCCACCTGATGTGAAAAGCTGACTCACTGGAAAAGACCCTGATGTTGGGAAAGATTGAGGGCAAGAGAAGGGGGCAGTAGAACGTGAGATGGTTAGATAGTATCACTGACTTAATGGACATGAAGTTGAGCAAACTCCTGTAGAGAGTGAAGTATAAGGAAACCTGGTATACCGCAGTCCATGGAGTCGCAAAGTGTCAGGCATAACTTAGTGACTGATCAACAACAACAAATGGTAACTTCCATCATAGAAATACATATAAAGTGTTTATAGGACTGTTTGGAGAAGGTAGTGAGCAGGAGAGTATGCATGGAAAGCTTTACAGTGGAACTTATATTTAAAATTAGATGTTGACATTTTTGTTAGCATTTGCTAGACAAATTCTAATTTGAGGACAAAGTAAATAGTAAAGGGTAAAGGTCAATTTAGCATGTCTCCTAGATGTTTATGAATTGTGCTGTCAAAGAATTTGACAGACCTTTAGTGTAGGTGGGCACTAAGAAAATAATAAAGAATGGAGGACAAGTGGGGAACTTAACAAACTCTTTGTGTTGCACTCAGAAGTTAAAATTGCTTTTTTGAAAAGTTTTTCTATTTGAGAAATTTAGGATTACTTGTAGTAAGTAAGAACCCTATCATTTGTAACTGTAAGATTAAATCTTACCAAAGACATAGTACCTGAATTTTATTTTCTAAATCTGTTAATAGCTGACTACCTTGGTCTTCATGCATACTTAGTCACTTCAGTCGTATCCAACTTTTTGCAACCCTTTGGACTGTAGCCCACCAGGTTCCTTTGTCCATGGAATTCTCCAGGCAAGAATACTGGGGTGGGTTGCCATGCCCTCCTCCAGGGCATCTTCCCGACCCAGGGATCAAACCTGTGTCTCATGTCTTCTGCATTGGCAGGCGGGTTCTTTATCATTAGCACCACTTGGTCTTCATGCAGGAGTGAAAGTCAAGCTGAATAGTATTGAGGCAGGTTTGTAGACTTTCTTGAGAGCACAAAACTGCAACAGCAGGGTAGAGAGGGAGGTGGGAGAGGGGATCGGGATGGGGAATACATGTAAATCCATGGCTGATTCATGTCAATGTATGACAAAAACCACTATCATATTGTAAAGTAATTAGCCTCCAACTAATAAAAATAAATGGAAAAAAGAAAAAAAACTGCAACAGCAGATGGCATTAGAGATCAGGTTTAAGGATGAGTTGCAAGGATTTAAGTGTTAAGGGGGGAAGGGAAATGAGGTGCAAAGATTTAACTGTTAAGAGGGGAAGGGAAATGAGGTGAATTGGGGATTCAGAGTATAGCTGGCAAAGTTCAATATGACCCTTGGGCATTGCTGGTCTGTTTAAAGGTATATCTGTAGTTTTTTAAAACCAACTATTTAAAAAATCTAGCAATTAAGAATTCTCTTCCAAGAGGAAAAGGAAATTTGTGTTGTATATCTAATAACTCCTTCTCCCCCAACTAAAAAAAAGGTAGAAAAATATGACAATGGCATACGGTGGTCTATTTAATAGCCTTAGCTTCTTTATTTTAACTATCACTTTGCACCAACAAGTGCCTAATGTTAGATGTTAAGAGTGGTATATCTGACTGGGTAAAGATTTACCTGGGAAAAGGGGCAGTAGTTTGCATATTAACTGTGGCTTCTTGGATATAAATATGAGTCTTTCTTCAAACTGGATTTATGGTGTTCCTAAGGCTTTGGTTTCTCCAAAATCTATTTTCTAAAGAGGGAATACATATTAGCAAAAGAAGATAATGTCTCAAAGATGTCAGAAATAAGTAGTGTTAAAGGGAAATAGTAATGATAGCCCACTCTTTAAACAGAATAGGTTCTGAACTATTAAATTTGATCTTTTTTTCCTCTTTATTTTTTAACGGTCAAGTTCTGATCTATGTGTATTTTACCTTCATTTTTGGAAAACATTTCAAAGTTGATTTGCAAGTCAAGAACTTGTAATAAAGGCTCCTCTATTAAGAAGTTGGAGTTTAGGAGATGTGCAAAAGCATTTTGACAAAAATTCACAGATGGTAGATATATACATTACAATATTTTAACTGTTTTTAGCCAAGCTACATAGAATTACTAACATCTGAGTAGGTATGTGAAAGTAAAAAGACAATCCCAGAATTCAGTAGTAACTTTCACAGTAAAAACGGTGAAAGAAGATAGACCTGAACCCCCACCTTTTCATTTTCTGTCTTAATTGCTAAGTATGATTATCCTGTAGTTCCTTGTCTAGTCCTTGATTGCATGGATAGGGAGCTACAGAAGACTGCTGAAGAAATCATGGGTTCTGAAAATTAAAAGCCAAAGGCAGGGGAGCTTGGTAACTTTTCTTTTTAAACTGTTTGTTAAGTATGACTGTTAGGAATTCTCAAAGAAGTGGAAAATCTCCTAGGCATTCTTGGTGACATGTTTTTCTTCTCTTTCAGCCTTGAAGTAAATTGTCTAAGATAAAGATGAGAAATTAGAAAAGTAAGTTTAAGATTACTAAGTTCCTAAATAAAAAGAAAAAAAGTTTCAGTATACAATAGAGAGAAGAAGTAGGATGATGGAGTGGAAAGACTCAGCTCAGATGTCACCTAGCTCTTTGAAATGTTACCTGAACCTTCCCAGGCAGAGTTGGTTACTCTAACTTCTGTGCTTCCATTGCATATATTTCTCTGTTTTTAACATAAATCACATTATATTGTAATTATTAATTTGTCTTTTACTAGTGAATGCTCCTTAATTGTTAAGGTGACCTTTTTAGTTTTTGCATTTCATGATCAACACAGAACATGCTTTAAAAATAGTTCAATAAAATTATAGACTGTGGGTTTATCTATAAGCATAAAACAAATACTGCTACCACCACCAAAAATACTGCCATTAAGATCCAGCTTGGGGATAAGACAATTTGTTTCCCTACCCCTAAGATAGTGCTTATTCATGTAACTTTCATAAGTGAATTACTCATAAATATTTTCTCTTCTTTCATTTACTTAAAGTATGTACATATTAAAACTTATTAGGTTCTATTGTGATTAATACAGTCAATAGGTCATTAATTTTAAGAAGTCAGTATTATTGGTAGTAATGCTTGCAACTGTGGCTGTTTCATGAATTTCCTGGTAAGGCACAGCTTTGGTAACTACTCTTCTAGTAGGTCAAACAAAAAGTTTTCTTTGTTTTGTCACAGCACAGAGAGGTGAGCTAAGTTGTCTATGTTATCTCCATTTAAAAACAACCCCCCACATTAGGCTCTTAGTTTAAGAAAATATTTTTAGTAGTCAAATACCTTTTGAATGCATCTGACATATCTTAGTGACTCACCCAGTAAAAGGTGGTACAGGATTGTTATCAACCAAGGGCTCTTGTGCCCAGGCAGCAACACTAGGGGGTGTTAGCATCAGAGTAAGAATTTATTTGCAGGGCACCAAGCAAGGAGAATGAGCAACTCATGAACTTTCTTCTGATTGTTTGGTGCTAAGGTAACAGGGTAATGTTTCAGGAATGTCAACCATCTGGTTATAATCAGGCTAGGGTCTGTGTGCTGTGCCCAGCATGTAGTCACCATCTTCCACCTGGGTAGGAGTCTTAGTTTCTACAGAATGCTCAAAGATATACACCAGATCGTTAGTTATGTCCCTTCAGGAGAAACCTTGAGATCCCTGTGACACTACTGCCCTAATGGTTAACTGCTTGAGCCTACTGTTTGGAACTCCTTGAAGGCCTAGAAGCTTTTTTTTTTTCTTCCTACAAACAAGAAACAGGAACACAGAGGTGCTTTTGTACCCAGGAATGCTCCGCTGGGTCCTGGTTGGTTTCAGTATCTTCTTTTCTTTGATACTTCTCAGTCCTGAGAACAGGGGCAGGACAAGAAAAGAAATAAAGCTTTAGATAGAGAGGTTAGTCATAAACCCTATATGAAGCTGGTTTTAGGGAAAGTTTGTCTCCAGATGAACCCCAGGTGAAACTTTTATTCTTATTGCTATCTGGTTTATGTTTACCCAGTGCTTTTTTTTTTTTTTTTTACCAATTTTTTTGTATTTAGGCTCCTTAGTTCTTATCAGTGAATTCAAGAAGTGAATTGCTAAGTAGAAGATGGTCACATTCTTCTTACTTGTAACTTGTGAGCTGAGTGCCATCTATGAGTATAGTCTTTCTTATATCAACTTATGGGAAGCTTCAGAATACAAGTCCACATTATCCCACTGTTAACTTTTCCATTGCCATGTTCTTGTTATAAAGGTTATTCAAGCAGGAATACCTTATGGTATATAAGTATCTCCAGGTTCTGCTTTGAATGGAATTCTGTTTTCTTACCTTCATACTGATTGTTTGCTTTGAAAGCTGCTTGAGCTAGAATTACTTTGTAGTAGAGAGGAGAATGGTTGGCATAGATCCTAGCTTCTCCAGGGCAGAGGCTATTATGCAGATTTCCCCAGTTCGTCACATTTCAATAAAGCCTTCTTTTCTCCCTTTAACACACACAAAATAGACTGTTAAGGGGGCAGCCAAGATCTGCCCTAAGCCTTGAAGATAAAATAAGGTCGGTGCCACTCTTTTCCCAAAATACCATCAATTGTAGAAGCTCCCATCAATGCTCCCATAAATGGAGGGGAAAAGCAGATCCCTTCTATTGCACAGTGCAGCCTCTGCTATAAATGTACCAAGAAGATTAAAACTACCATAATTAGTTTCCTCAGACTCAGCTTCAGTTCTTGCTTTCATTATGTAGTTGGAACTTCTTTAATCAGCGTTGCTTTTGGCTGATTGAGCAGTTTACTTTCTTTTAAAGTGTAGCATGTTAGGGCTATCTGCTTGAGTCTGTATTGTGGTTTGTTTTAATGGAATACATAATAAGATATGCTAAATGTGAAAAATATTTCTCATTTCATTGTTGATTTTGCTAATGGAAACAGTCATTATTGAAACAAATTGATAGACGGCATAACTTGCTTAGTCCCAGAGAATTAAGCCTGAATATCATCATATTCACTCACTAATTCACATACTGCTTTTTATGGTTGTCTATTCATATCTTAATTTCATTTTAATGACTGTATATCATGCCAGAGGTGTTTACATACAGACTGCTCCATAAGTATACGTTGCTAGTAAATTCTGAGGTACAGCGGCTTAGAAGTGAAGATTTTTGGATTATATCAGAATTAACGGCCCTATATGAGGAAATAATAAACCTGGAGCTTTTATGAAACTTTGTGAATAGGGAGAAAAGGTTGAATACATGATGAAAAAAGGTGTTTTTTTTTTCCTCCTGACGTCACTTAGTGAGTGTAAACCACTGAAGGCATTTTTTCTGAATTGTTCCTCTTTCCCAGTTAGTTATATAGGGATTTATGGGGAGAAATCTTGAGAGAAAGAGTATAGATTGATTTATATGTGTGCTGTGGTAGTGATTTTATACTTCAGGAGTAAACTGGGTATAAAGAATTTAAAGACTTCTTTTCCTCTGCTGTTAATACCTAGGACAGATTGGTGTCTTCTGTTTGTTGCTTAAGTTATATTCAATAGCAGAAAGAGCCTCTACATATCATTATTAATATTCTTTTATTATAGTATTCTCTGAAGGAATTAAACTTCCTCTAGTAGTATATGTTGGTTGACTTTTTAATGGGAGCGATATAGTATAATAAAAATGAGCAGGTGCAACCACCTAATTAATGGTTATGTAATTTAAGAAAAACCCATAGTGGTCTGCTTTTGAAAAGAAAAACTTGTGTGATATTATATTAAAATACTTGATATAATTATCTGTATGTTAAATTTTCTTTAATTTTCTTTTGAAACTTCCCCCCAACCCCCATTCTCAGATGTTTTGGTTCTCTCTTTGATTGTATGCCACAAACTGAACCTTTGCACATTTATTGAAGATGTTTTCTCAATATTTTTATAAGTGGACTTAAGATTCTTCCCTTACTTACAGTTCTTATTTTTAACATAATTTTGCAAGTAATTTCCATTCCATACAGTCACTTGGGAAAAACTGTCCGTAAACATTTTTCTTTACCTTTTTTAGTGGTTGTCCTAGAGTTTGCAATATATATTTACAACTAATTTAATTAACCTTGAAATAAGACTGTTTTGCTTTACAAATACCTTGTAATAATAAAATAGCACAAATTCCTCCCTTCCTTTCCTTGTCTCTTGTATCATTATGGTCATTCATTTCATTGTAAATAAAGATACACATTCACATCATCATACTTTATTGAATACATTGTTGCTATTATTATTGTAAATAAACTTATCTGTTAAGATTAGATAAAAATAAGAAAACTAAGGAATTCCCTGGTGGTCCTATGGTTAGGATTCTGCACTTCTACTGCAGGGAACACAATCCCTGATAGGGGAACTAAGATTTCCCCACGCCTCTCAGTGCCACTAAAAAAAAGAATAAGAAAAATAAAGTTTTTATTTTACCTTCACTTCTTCTCTCGTGGTCTTTTATTCTTTATATAGATTCAAGTTTCTGACCTATTAGCATTTTCCTTCTCTAAAGAACTTCTTTTAATTTGCAAGACATGTATACTAAAAACAAATTCCCTCAAATTTCTGTCAGAGAAAATCTTTGTTTCTTCTTTATTTTTAAAGAATAATTTCACAGGTTACAGAATTCTAGGTGTTAGTTTTCTTTTTCCTTCTAACACTGTGAATATTTTAGTCCACTCTCTTCTTGCTTACACAGTGTCTGAGGAGAAGTTGGATATAATTTTTATTTTTGCTTATCTGGAGTTAAGAGGACAGTTTTTTATATTTTGGTTAGCCTGTACCTCTAGATGGTGAACTGGGACTTCTCTGGGGGGTCAATGGTTAGGAAACCGCCCTGCAGTAGAGGGGATGCAGGCTCAGCCCCTGGCTGGGGAGCTGAGATGACACGTGCTGCAAAGCACCTCGAGAGCCCACAAGCTCTGGAACCTGAGTGCCACAACTCGAGAATCTGTGCGAAGCAATAGAAGATCGTACATGATACAGTGAAGACCCCACATGCTGCAGCTAAGACCCGATGCAGACAAATATTTAAAACAAAAAACCCAAATACTTCTTGGTGCCCCTTCCCTTCTTAGAGCAGGATGGCTAGAGTGTGCTAGAGTTGGATATTTCCTCCCACCAGATCGATTAGGCTTTGATAAATCCCAGCAGGTTAAGCTCTGGTTAATAGTTTCTCCTGAGGGCAGACATTGTTAGAATGGCCTGGCGTATTTCAAAATGGTTCCTTTCCCCCTCTGCAGGAATTAAGAGGGAATTTTTGTCATTGTGCCAACCTAGTGGAGATCCAGAAGATAAAACTCTTAAAAGTTTGTGGGAATCACAATAGTTGAGTTCTCCTGGAGTTTTCAACTCTCAAACCTAGTAAACATTGAGCCTCCAGCAGTTTGTCACTTTAGAGTTCCAGTTTCCCTACCCTAGCACTCACTTGCTCCACCAGGGTTTCTGCTCTGGTAAATGATTCTCCATCAGTCACTTCAGTTTTGGGGCCTGTAGTTTACTCTGTGACCTCACTTCTGTTATGGATACAATTGTTTATTCTTTCCATTTAATTTTTCACATGTTGTTGGGATAGAATGTTAACCTCCATACTTCTCCATAAATGATTTTTTTTTAAAAACCTATTCGATTTTTTAAAAATATATGTTTCATTTATTTATTTAGGCTGCTCCAAGTCTTAGTTGTGGCATGTGGGATCTAGTTCCCTGACCAGGGATTGAACCTGGACCCCCTACATTAAGAGCACAGTCTTATCCACAGGACTACCAGGGAAAAGTGAAAGTCACTCAGTTGTTTCTGATTCTTTGTGACCCCATGGACTATACAGTCCATGGAATTCTTGAGGCCAGAATACTGGAGTGGGTAGCTGTTCTCTCTTCCAGGGGCTCTTCCCACTCCAGGGATTGAACCCAGGTCCCATACATTGCAGGCAGATTCTTTACCAGCTGAGCCACAAAGGAAGCCCAAGAATACTGGTGTGGGTAGCCTAGCCCTTCTCTAATGGATCTTCCCGACCCAGGAATCAAACCGGGATCTCCTGCATTACATGCAGATTCTTTACCAACTGAGCTATCAGGGAAGTCCCTCCATAACTCTTTGATCAACAAACATTGTAATAGAAGTGTGTATGCATGCATGCTCAGTTGATTCAGTCATGTCCAACGCTTTGCGACCCCATGGACTGTATACCATCGGGGTCCTCTGTCCATGGGATTCTCCAGGCAAGAATACTGGAGTGGGTTGCTGTGCCCTCCTCCAGGGCATCTTCCTGGCCTGGGCATTGAACCTGCATTGAGGGCAGATTCTTCACCCACTGAGCCACCTGGAAAGCCCAGAAGTGTTATAATTGGTTTGTAAGAAGATGAAATTGTGAATTTCCATTTATATCTCAGCTTTCATTGCATGCAGAGTAGTTTCAAAATCTTCCATGTACTAAAATGATAGGAGGATCTTTCTGGCACATATCATGTGTAAACGAATATATAAACTCCTAAGGCACATTATTGTTTTAGTGGATTCCAGTAAACTACTTTGAATAAGTTTTCCTATGTTGATATTGTTATCTGTAGAGTGTAACTTTAAAGCTTTCCTTTGCTCAAGTGCTCTTTTTTTAACATGTAATAAGGCTGTCCTTTCCTGCTTCATTAAGTACATGACAAGTTAATTTCAGAATCTCTTAATATAGCAAGAATGATGAAAATAGCCTACTGTGTTTCTGTTTACAGACTAGCTCTGTAACTGAAATTCTGTGCTATAATTCTCTAAACACACAACTTGAGGATTTGAACAAAACGTCCTATTCTTGGTTCCAAAATCTTAAGTTATGAGCACATAACCTTCACTATGTTTGTTTGTTGTAAGTACCAATTAAATAATAATTTAAGCTATCTTTTCCTTTTTTTGACTTCCCCGTGAAGTCCCCTGAACCACCAGAGAAGTCCCAGTTTATAGTCTATAGAATTTTGCGTTGGGTACAAATTTTTTTTAATGGAAATTCTGTTGTTTTGGTTTGTGAGTTGCAGATACCTTTCATTCAATGATCAAAACAGAATTTTAATTTTATCATCCTGTGCTGTCAAGTATGTCTGATGTGTGAAATACAGAAGTAGCATATTTAATTATGTCATTAACATTTTGTTCTGAGCGGAGTGAGATTTTAGGAACAAGTTTTTCAAGAAAATGTTTTCTCAAAAGGAACTGAGCAAATCTCAAAAATTTTTTGTCATCAACTTAGGGGTTATTGGTAATTTGTAGAAGCACTTCTGAAAGCTTATTCATATATTAGGACTCATGAATCGTCTCCATAAAGACTTTTTTTTTAAGGTTAAAAAAAATATTTATTGGCTGCACTGGGTTTTCTTCACTGCAGCATGCAGGTTCTTTAATTGCAGCATGCAGGATTTTTTTTCTAGTTGAGGCATATGGGATAGTTCCCTGACCAGTGTTGGAACCCAGGCTCCTATGTTGGAACACAAAGTCTTAGGCAACTGGACCACTGGTAAAATCCCCATATAGACATTGTAAGGCTTTTTTTTTTTTTTTTCTTTTCTTTTCATGGAATGAGAATAACCCTTGTTTTAGATATTTAGTTCTCCTCTAACATTTTCTTCTTTTTATACTATTTACTATGTCCAGATTAAAGTTGAATTATAATGAATAAAGGTGATTTATTTTGGAGTTTATCTCATGAAATTTTGAGCTAAATAGACATTTTTCTTTTAATTAATTTTCACACAATGTAAAGAGTTCCCAAAGAGGAATTTTCTTGAAAGATTCAAGGATTGCTAAGAGTTAAATATTTCACTTAAAGGCTAGTATTAATATGTTTAATGTTGTTTAGCTTAGTGTGCTAAAATTTTAAGAAGATTAGAATTATGACATAAATGTAATTCTTATTGTTCTCTTATATGATTATTTAAGTATTTTTTCATGATCTTTTATTTATTGATTGATTGTACCATGTGGCATGTGGAATCTTAGCTCCTGAACCAAAGATCAGCCCCGTGCCCCCTACAGTGCTGGAAGAATGAAGTCTTAACCACTGGAACACCAGGGAAGTCCCCATGATATCTTTTAAAAGGAGATATTTTTTTTTTATTTTTATAATTTTTTTCATGTCTCCTTGTTTGTAGGTTACCCTTTAATTAGATTCTGTGAATATATTTACAGAGGTTTTATGTATTTTTCTTAATTCTCTTGTACTTCTTGGCAATCACTCATAATATTGGCAAAATATGAAATCCCTTATTTAAAAAACACATATACTTTCTTTTACTAGTGATTTTGAACATTTTTTTCTTGTTCTATTAATCAGTTCTCTTTGAATTGTCTGCCCATATATTTCCTTGTGTTTTATTTTGAGATATTGGAGGGCTTTTTTTTTTATTTTTTAAACTACATCTGAGTCTTTTCCTTTATATATATATATCTTGTTATTAATACCTTTCTCCAAGAAAGATTACCTCAAGATAGAGAAGAACTAAAAATTTGCCTACAATATTCTAAGCCCATTCAAGGTGGGGAGTTGGGACTGGGATTCCTCAAGGTCTGTACCCTCAGTGACCCAGCTCTTAAGAATGGCTCAGAATTGGACATGAAAAACAAGAAAGTTATTTATCATGAAAAGCAACAGGAGGTAGACACAACTAACAGCAGGATTAAATTTTGCAGGAACTTCAAATAATATATTTGTTGGATAAAGAATATAAAGTAAGTTTATTTGAAATGCTTAAAGACTTAAAGAAGAATAAGCCTTTAAAAAATGACCAGGCAGATTTTCAAAAAGAGGCCAATGTCATATATTTTCCAGATATGTAAAACTGTATTTTCTTGATGAAAAATGCATTCATTGACATTTAAAACTCAGTGAATAAGCATCTAATTTAGACACAGCTGTGGAGAGAATAGTAATCCAGAAAATAGCATTGAGAAAATACCACTGTGGGCTTCCGAGATGGCTCAGTGGTAAAGAATCTGCCTGCCAAGCAGGGGACACGGATTCGATCCCTGGTTTGGAAAGATTCCCTAGAGAAGGAAATGGTTACCCAGTATTCTTACCTGGGAGATCCCATATACACAGGAGCCTGATGGATTCCAGCTACGATTCATGGGGTTGCAAAGAGTCAGACACAACTTAGCAAGTAAACAACCACAACCAGTTACCTTATAAAAAGGATGAAGGGTGAAACAACTGTACACGCGCTTGGGAGACAGAGACGTGTAAGCACCCAAGGAGACAGATAGAAGAAAACTACTAGTTGTATAAAAGTGAAATTAGCAGCATCACGTGTAAAACAGTGGGAAAGGGAGAACAAAATGGAAATGAACAAGATTCAAAAGGTTGGGAGTGTGATATATATGAAAAAAAGAAGAAATACAATATATGCGTAACTGATATCTTTAAAGAAGAAGGCAGAAATTTTAAACTGTATCAGTAAAGCATAGAGCCTCTTTGTGAGCCAGGTGAAAGGATCAAATTACCTCCTGAGGATAAAATTCAAGATGTTCTCAAACATCAAAATCCAGAACCAAAGAACAGTGGGGCAAAATCCATAATGTCCTCAAACTGGACAGTTTCATCTATACCAAAATGATAATGACAGACATTTTTGAACATCTCATTCTTCAGGAAATTTTAGAAAGCACCCTTCAATCTTTTTGTTAGCCACAAAGGAATGTAACATGCTTAGTTGCTCAGTTGTGTCCAACTCTTTACGACCCCATGGACTGTAGTCTGCCAGGCTCTTCTGTCCATGGGGATTCTCCAGGCAAGAATAATGCAGTGGGATGCCATGCGCTCCTTCAGGGGATCTTCCCAACCCAGGGATTGAACCCAGGTTTCCCGCATTGCAGACAAATTCTTTACCAGCTGAGTCACCAGGGAAACACAATGTGGAAATGAGAGAGAAAATGCAAGTCATTTTAGTATATACTGATCTCTTCATTTAATATAGTAGGAGTCAGACAATGTCACTTGTTAAAACTGATACTGTAAGAAACTGGTGTCGTAAAAAAATTATATATATATGTCTAATTGGATAGTGAGGTGGCAACAGGAAGAGAATGCTGATTTAATCACTGCTAATAGTGTCAGCAAATATTGAAGGCTAAGTATATTAAAGTTACTCTTTTATACTTCTCTGGAGCACAAGTATACATGTCTCAGACTTTTTAATGTAACAGAAAAATAAGCACATATGTGCCGTTTAAACAAAATGCCAGTCTATGAAAGGTCAAAGTAAAAAATACGGTATAACTGATTCACTTTATAGAAACTAACACAACATTGTAAATCAGTTGTACTCCTATAAAAAAAATTTTTTTAAGTAACAGTATATGATGATGTGCTATTAGTCTATCAGGGACAAATATCACAGGCCAAGTAGTTTAAAATCATGAATTTTATTTTATCATTTACTGACTGTTAGTTTCTGATGAAGGCTTTTTTCCTGGCTTAGGGACAACCGATTTTTCACTGTGTCCTCCCATGGCCAAGTGCAGGTGTCTGCAACCTCCAGGCCACAGACCCGTTACCTCCTGTCTCATTGGCAGCCTTAGATTAGAGATAAAGCGCACAAAAAATGGAATGCGCTTGAATTATCCAGAAACCATCCCCCCCCGCCCCCCCAACCCCGACTCCTGGTGCCAAAATGGTTGGGGACCACTGGCCAAGTGCAGTGAAAGAGATACCTGGGCTCTCTTGCTTGTAAAAGGATATCATTTTCATTGGATTAGGGCCCCAACTTTATGACCTCATTTAACGTTAAGTAAAGGCCTCCTTAAAGGCCCTATCTCTAAGTTCAGTCACATGAGCATTAGGACTTTGACATTTGAATTCGGGGTTATACAATTCAGTCTATAACAGATGGACACTCCCCAAAATTGCACATGTGGTAAACTACCACAAGAAGTAAAAAATAATATCTTCTAATGACAATGCAGAAAAACTAGATTAGTAAAACCAGATAGTGAAAAATTTTATGGTCGTGAACTTAACTAAATCTCAGAATTTCAAGAAAATTAACAAAATAACTCTTAAATTTTTTATTTATTTTTGTATTTTTATTTATGTTTTATTTGCTACGTGTGTTTGGCTGTGCTGAGTTTTTGTTGCTGCACAGGCTTTTCTCTCCTTGGGGCAAGTGGGGCTGTTCAGTTGTGGTGTGCAGGCTTCTCATTGTGGTGGCTTCTGGTTGCAGAGCATAGGCTTTAGGGTGCTTGGGCTTCAGTGGTTTTGGCTCCTCGGCTCTAGAGCTCAGGCTCAGTAGTTGTGGCACGTGGGCTTAGTTGCTTCGTGGCATGTGAAATCTTCCTGGACCAGGGATCAAACCCGTCTCCTGCTTTGTCAGGCAGGTTCTTTACCACTGAGCCACCAGGGAAGTCCAACAAAATAACTTTTTATTTTCATGGAAAGCTGTAGTAAAAGGAGCAATACCTTTAAATATTAAAAGAAAATAATAAAAATAAATGGAATAAATCATCCCTCTCTGTAGTTGCCAAGAGAACAGAATCATCCTGAGAAAAGAAGACTGAGAAACCTGAAGGCATAGGTGAACTAGTAGACAGAGGCAGTAACTATCCAAATGGTGGTTCCTCTGGGGAGAAATGAAACATATTCAGCAAGTCTAACCCAGAAATAAAGAAAAATTAGGGAAAACAATATATAAAATATGTAGTGGTAAAAATCTTAATAATTCCAGATACAGTAGAAGTTAAAAGAAAACTGTAAAAAAAAAAGTCTGCTTAATTATATATGCAAGTAAATGTGAAAAGGAAAAGTGATCTTTGGAAAAAAGATATCTGAGTTCAGAAATCAGAACATTTTAACTGACCAATCACCATAAATATATTAGAGAAGACCCCCAAAAAGCTACTACCCTTGTTAAAAAATGCTGGTCTTAGGTGACTTTGGTTTAATTCTATAAAATCTTTAGGAAAAGATAGTTTCAAAATTAAGTTAAACATTTCAGAGCATAAAAAAGGGAATGTGAGTATAAAATTAATCCTAAAGATTCTTTGGCCGGGAGCTGACTGTGGCTCAGATCATGAACTCCTTATTTCAAAATTCAGACTTAAATTGAAGAAAGTAGGGAAAACCACTAGGCCATTCAGGTATGACCTAAATCAAATCCTTTACGATTATACAGTGGAAGTAACAAATAAATTCAAGGGATTAGGTGTGATAGAGTGCCTGAAGAACTATGGATGGAAGTTTGTAACACTGTATAGGAGGCGGTGATCAAAACCAGCCCCAAGAAAAAGAAATGCAAAAAGGCAAAATGGTTGTCTGAGGAGGCCTTACAAATAGCTGAGAAAAGAAAAGAAGCGAAAGGCAAAGGAGAAAAGGAAAGAAATACCCATTTGAATGCAGAATTCGAAAGAATAACAAGGAGAGAGAAAGCCTTCCTGAGTGATCAATGCAGAGAAATAGAGGAAAACAATCGGATAGAGAAGACTGGAGATGTCTTCAAGAAAGTTAGAAATACCAAGGGAACATTTCATGCAAGGATGGGCACAATAAAGGACAGAAATGGTAAGGACCTAACAGAAGCAGAAGATATTACAAAGAGGTGTCAAGAATACAGAGAAGAACTATACAAAAATTATCTTAATGACCCAGGTAACCTATGATGGTGTGATCACTCAACTAGAGCCAGGCATCTTGGAGTGTGAAGTCAAGTGGGCCTTAGGAAGCAACTCTGACCAAAGCTAGTGGAAGTGATGAAATTCTAGCTGAGCTATTTCAAAATAATCCTAAAAGCTGATGCTGTTAAAGTGCTGTACTCAATGTGCCAGCAAATTTGGAAAAACTCAGCAGTGGCCACAGAACTGGAAAAGGTTAGTTTTCATTCCAGGCCCAAAGAATGGCAATGCCAAAGAATGTTCAAACTACCACACAGTTGAACTCACTTCACGTGCTAGCAAGGTAATGCTCAAAATCCTTCAAGCTAGGCTTCAACAGCATGTGAACCGAGAACTTCAGATGTATAAACTGGATTTAGAAAAGGCAGAGGAGCCAGAGATAATATTACCAACATCCGTTGGATCATAGAAAAAGCAAGAGAATTCCAGAAAAGCATCTACTTCTGCTTCATTGACGACGCCAAAGCCTTTTGACTGTGTGGATCACAACAAACTGTGGAAAATTCTTTAAAGAGATAGGAATACCAGACCACCTTATTCTGTCTCCTGTGAAACCCATATGCAGGTCAAGAAGCAACAGTTCAGACCTTACATGGAACAACTGGTTTAATATCGCAGATCCTTTTCAACCTTAGTCATTTGTCTTCTTTTATGCTCTGATTTTCTCCACAGCACATTTCACTATCTGATATTCTGAATGTTTTACCTTTTTATTGCCTCTTGCCATTCTCATGCATTAGAATGAAATTTCTGTATTGAAGGGAAGTTTTTTATCATTGCTGTTATTCCTAGCATTTAAACAGTAGGTGCTTTAAAACTATTTGTTGAAAAACTGAATTTCTGATGAAGCAAGAGTTCAAGATTATATAGTAAATAAAATCAGTAGTGTTTTTGAATACCATCAGTTTAGAGTTAAGAAATGTAACAAAAAATTTATTCACAGAAATAACATTATTTATAAAATATTCAGACATAAACTTGACAGCAAGTGTTTAGGGGCTATATGAATAAAATTATCAATATCTAGTAACACCAATAAGCTTGACTAAATAGATAAATTTACTTTAGTTCTTGTGGAGCCAAAGTTAATGTTGAGATATCTTTTCTCCTATTTTAATATATAAAATTAATGCCACTTGGAGTTTTTCAATGTTTTATATGAACCTCAAGGTCATCTAGAAGTATACATATACAGAAATAACCAGGAAGACTTATGAAAATGTTCTAAAAAGTAATGGTTATGGCTGTACAATTCTGTGAATATACCAAAAACTTGAATTTGTGCTCAGAAAGGGTAAGTTTTATGTTATGTGAATTATATCTCAATAAAGTGTTAAATAACCAAGGAATTCCTATAGGATTACAGGAAGTCAGATATTTTTTTAAGTATTCAAACATATTGTAAAGTTATAGTGTCAACATATTATTGTATTAATGGCTCAGGAATAAACATAAATGTGAAAGTGAAGTCACTCAGTCGTGTCTGACCCTTTGCGACCCCATGGCCTGTAGCCTACCAGGCTCCTCTGTCCATGGGATTTTCCAGGTAAGAGTACTGGAATGGTTTGCCATTTCCTTCTCCAGAACATAAATGTAAATGAAGAGAACAGTATGAATGTTATCTATAGTGAAACAGATCACCAGCCCAGGTGGGATGCATGAGACAAGTGCTCGGGCCTGGTGCACTGGGAAGACCCAGAAGTATCGGGTGGAGAGGGAGGTGGGAGGGGGGATCGGGATGGGGAATACATGTAACTCCATGGCTGATTCATGTCAATGTATGACAAAACCCACTGCAATGTTGTGAAGTAATTAGCCTCCAACTAATGAAACTAAATGAAAAAAAAATGTAAATGAAGCAAAATGGAGAGTTTAGACCCAAATATAAATAAAAATATGTGATAAATGTATTTTAAGCCCGTGTATATGAAATGAGAAATGGCAAAACTGTTAGAACAATAGACAAAGCCTTTTCAGGTATAAGTTGTTTCCCTACCATAGATTATGTTTTAAAAATCCAAAATAGACAAGTAATTTAAAAGTAAGAATGAAACCATAAAAGCATTCATTGAAAATATGGTGAAGATTGTCATCAATAGGAGGATATGATCGTGTCAGTTATGCTATGAAAACCAAACTATAAAGCTAAAGAGACTATTTTATCCAGTATAATGGTTAAGAGCTTTAGCTCTGAAATCAGACTATGTTTAAAGGATATTTTAATCACTTAATGATTAAGTGACTTTGGTTAGGTGACCTAGTTTCTAAACTATGTTCCCTTGTTTAAAAGTAAATAAATTTAATGAGGATAATTGCATTAACCACATCATATGGTTGGATCAAATGACAGATTATGTGTGGTAGTTAGTACAGTTTTTCATATATTTTTGAATACATTGAACTTCTTTTTAAGAAAAACAATAGGAAGTAGAAAGACAGCCAGTAAACTGAGAGAGAAATGTGCAACATCAGAGAAACAATTATTATTTCAAGAATATTAAAGGCTCTTCTAAATGTGCTGTGCTTAGTCGCTCAGTCGTGTCCAACTCTCTGCGACCCCAAGGACTGCAGCCCACCAGGCTCTTCTGTCCATGGGATTCTCCAGGCAAGAATACTGGAGTGGGTTGCCATTTCCTTCTCCAGCTCTTCTAAATAAGAAATGATAAACTCCACAATTTAGAAAAAGGACATAGGTCAAGAACTTAATCAGCTATTACACTGCTGAAAAAATATACAAGGACTACAAAATCACATAACAAAAAATGTCTTGTTCAGAATACCAGGCAGTAAGTGAAATGTAAATAGAAATGCTTCAAAAGTGTATCTTAAACAGGTTGTGAAATCTTAAACACTGATAATGAGAGTAAAAAAAAAATATTTTCTTTACATTCAGCACATTGACATTTCACAAAAAGAAAACTCACATAGCTTAATGTGAAAATATTACAAGCCATATAAGAATACAAACCAACAGTAGAAAAAAAAAGAGTCAATAGATGAGTATAGCCCTCACAACCAAAGAGCTGGAAATATTGAAACCATCTGAAAGATTTTGAAATGGTTTTTGGGCAAAAAGATAACCATTTGATAAAAACAGGACAATAAGAAGTGGATTTGAAATGAACCAAATAGTAATTAATGTAATGACATTTGAAATGAAAACTCAGTGAGTGTATTGGAACAGTAAATGAGAGAATATTGTTTTCTGGAGATAGATATAACCAAATCACCCAATTGTCAAGGTTTGGGAACATTAAGATTGACATGAATACTGTTAGTCTGATGTTTAATTCAAAATTGTCAGAAGCAAGGTTGTTAGTTGTTAATGCTTCTGCCATAAAGAATATCATAAGTCATAAGATATTATCTTGGGCTACAGATGTAGTGATTATAATACTCTGAATTTTTATAATAAACTTTTTTCCATTAAAAAAGTCTTGATACAGGGCTGTCCTGTTTGTATAATTATTAATTGTATATATCTTTTGCTATGACAAACCTAGACAGCATATTAAAAAGCAGAGACAGGTGTCCGGATTATAGAGATGTATAAAAAAAAAAAAAAAAGCAGAGACATTACTTTGCCGACAAAGGTTCGTCTAGTCAAATCTGTGGTTTTTCCAGTAGTCATGTATGGATGTGAGAGATAGACCATAAAGAAGGCTGAGCACCAAAGAATTGATGCTTTTGACTTGTGGTGTTGGAGAAGACTCTTGAGAGTCCCTTGGACTGCAAGGAGATCCAACCAGTCCATCCTAAAGGAAATCAGTCCTGAATATTCATTGGAGGGACTGATGCTGAAGCTGAAGCTCCCAATACTTTGGCCACCTGATGTGAAGAGCAGACTCATTAGAATAGACCCTGATGCTGGGAAAGACTGAAGGCAGGAGGAGAAGGGGACAACACAGAACGAAATGGTTGGATGACATCACCAGCTCAATGGCCATGAGTTTGAGCAAGCTCTGGGAGATGGTGAAGGACAGGGAAGCCTGATGTGCTGCAGTCCATGGGGTTGCAGAGTCGGAGACACCTGAGCAACTAAACAGCAACAACAGATACACCCTTCAACCAAGCAGTTCCACTTTTTGAAGTTAATCTGAAGGAAATAGTTGGATGAATAGACATTTATATAATTAGATGTTCATCATCATATTACTTACAATAACAAATAGGCAAGGGACTTTCCTGGTGGTCTAATGGTTGAGAATCTACTTGCCAATGCAGCAGACAAAGGTTCTGTCCCTGATCTGGGAAGATTCCCCCATGCTGTGAAGCAGCTAAGCCCTTGTGCCACAACTATTGAGCCAGTGTATAGCCTGCGAGCCACAACTGCTGAGCCCGAGCTCCTAGAGCCTGTGGTCCACAGCAAGAGAACTTACCTCAGCGAGAAGCCTGTGCACTGCAGTAAAGAGTAGCCCCCGCTTGCTGCAACTAGAGAGTGCCCACATGGAGCAACAAAGACCCAGCGCAGCCATGAATAAATAAATCTTTTTTGGGGGAAAAAAGTGTTAGAAGAAGAATTTAAATTAAAAAATAAATAGCCAAAAATTGTTTAAAAAGTAGCCAGTGTGAGTTTGATTTTATTAATTTTGAACTATTATGAAACCATTAAATTGATAGACTGACTCTTGATTTATTTGCATAGAAAGGCATCTTCCTTGCTTTGTTCCAGTGGGATATGAAACCATAATCATTTTTGGTCCCATTTTTAAGAAAGAATGTACATGTGTTTATTTGAGTATATCATGAAGTATCTGAAATGTAAAATTGTTTATCTGTGGATGGTAGTATTTATATTTTCTCTTTTCTAATGAGAATACTTTCATCTTTGTTTTCAAGTTGAAAAAATTATATGCTGGAAATTATATTTTGACACAGTATCTTTTTCATTGGCAAATAATATACTCTTAAAAATGATATCTCTTACCCTTATCAATCCAGTTCAGTCGCTCAGTCCGACTGTGACCCAATGAGTTGGCAGCATGCCAGGCCTCCCTGTCCATCACCAACTCCCGAAGTTTACCCACACTCATGTCCATTGAAAGGTTGTCGTTTTAAGAGATTCTTAGAATTGTCAGAGAGTAATACCCAGTACCAAATGTAGTTTTCAACATATTCTTTCTCACTCAGTTTATTCAGTGTCAGTATTTGGAAGAAAAAACTCTTTGAAAACAAATTATCTGTGTTTTCTGTTTTATTTTTATTTTTCCCTTCTTTAGTCATAGACCTTTACTAATAGCTACTGTGAAATACTAACTAGTTTAGGATGATTTTAATTAATCTGAGACATTTATTTCTGACAAAGGTGAAAAACCAGATTTCAATATAGTCTTTTAGCAGTTTATGAGAACTGGATTTTTTTACTTTTCTTTTAGGCAGAATTTTTAAAATATCTTATTGAGGTGTAACATAAATGTAACAACTCAGTGAATTTTCACAAATTCAGCCACCCCTTGTAACCAGTATTCAGTTTAACAAATAAAACTTTACCAGCACCCGCTAAGATCTTATGCTTCTTTCTCATTACTACCCCACAGGAGGGGTAATCATTTTCCTGACTTTTATTATCATAATTAGTTGTACCTCTTTGTGAACTTAATATTCAGTATAAATAGAGTTATAGAGTACATAGTTTTATTCTTATTCTGTATCCTTTCAGTCTTGTTTGTGAACATTATCTGTGCATAGTCATAGTTTGTTCATAACAGATTTTTAAAGGTAAGTTATAGCATTTTCGGATACAAATATATTTAAAAATACTTAATAAAGCCTTTTATTAAGCCTTTAGTTTTTAAGTTTTAAAAAGTAACTGTAAAAGTACAAAATAGAAATATGGTTTTTTTAATAAGATGGAAAGAAAATGTGCTTCTTTAATTAGAAGCTTAATATAATTCAGTTGTATATGAGACTGTCAACAAAGCCAGTTTCCTTTTGGGCAAAATTATGAGAGTCCAGTCCAAAACAAGATAGTTCTCTTAATTCTGAGTTAGTCAAATATTGGTCATATTGTATTTCTTCCCTCATAGATTTTCATTACATTTTAGTTTATTCTTCCAGATATGTACATATTAATATAGCCATATTCCTTTATCCCTTTCTTAAACAGAAGGTTTTCTTATAACAACTGTTGAAATTGTTGCTTTTCCCTTTAATAATACATATTCTAGATCATTCCATAGCTGTGTATCGATATTTCCTTTTCTTCCCCCTGTTTTTTGACACTCCATTGTATAATATATTTTTATTTATTTAGCCAGCCCCCTGTAGGTAATTATTTAGACTTATTTTCAGATTTTGCTATTAAAATAGTGTTACATTTTTAGCCTTTTGCAAACATTAGATTTTTGCCAGTGTGTCTTGGGTGTACCACTGTGTCTTCTGACCTAAAAGTGGGCATAGGAATTAATTAATGTGTGGTACTTTTCTAGCTATAGAATTATACCATTTTTTTTATACAGCACTTTTCCATATATACATGGATTCGGTTTTGAGTTTTCTATCCTGGTCCATTGGATCTTTTGTCTTTTCGTGCACTATACTATTTTTGTGATAGAGGCTTAAAAAAAAGTTAACATTTGATACAGTTATCCCCTTCTTTTTAGATTTTGCTTGGTATTCTTGCTTATATATTTTTCCTAGTGAATGTTAGTAACTTTTCTTATTCCTGAGAGACTCTTGTTTGATGTTTTATTAGGATCATATAAATCTATAAATTTGCTTAGGGAAAATTGTCATCTTTATGTCTTCCTATCCACACACACAGTATGTCTTTACCTTTGTTCAAGTCTTTCATTTGTCATTTATACCTCAATTCTAAAAAATCTTTGCTGAAACATGAAAATAATCTTTGTTGTCCAAAAGTAAAGCATATTGTTGTGTGAAGTGATAAATTCATTTGTAAAGTATATAGTGAGGACTCATGACTTTTATATCAATTTATATTATGATTTAAAAGTTGCTTCCAACTCTTAAGATTTTATATAAAAACACATTCTAAAGAAAACATGAATATATTGTCTTTTCTTCTCACATGAAGAGAGAACTTGACTGTTCATTCAAGATTATAATAAAGAATGTGTTAAAGGAGTGAAAGTTAAGTCAGAGATTGACCTGTATTGGTTTGAAATCATTTAAATCAATTAAAGAGATAAGCAGTGAACCATTGTTTTGAATGAGGACCATGGAATATTGTTGCTAACAATATTTATCTTTTCAAAAACTAATTCATATGGTAATGTATATTTAGTCCATCTAAAGTTAGGTGAAGGTTAATTTGCCTTTTTAAAATAATGTAAAAAAATATCAGGGATATTTCCAGTAGTATATATGTTCATGTGGTTGAAAGTCGAGAAAGACTGCATCTTGATAGCCTCTGATACAGTAGTAGAGGAACTAACATACTGTGACATTAGTGTAACATTAGTTAGGTAGGTTTTTTTTTAAAAAAAGCACTACTGCCTATCTTATATCTGATGTGTGATCATCTAGTTCTATTGTAATGCTAAACTAAAATGGTATATAAGGTTTACTGTCTCTGAAACCCTTTTCTTATTCAAATTTTAGGATCCTTCAAAGTTGTACAAGAAATCAGGTGATGTTGCAGCCATTGAATGCCAGTCTGAAGAAACCCTCCATCTTCATTCACAGGGAGAAAACAATCCTTTGTCTAAGAAGCTTTCTCCAGCACACTCAGAAATGACAGATTACATTAATGCAACATCATCTACTCTTATTGGTAGCCGGGATCCTGATTTAAAGGACAGGGCATTACTTAATGGAGGAACAAGTGTAACGGAGAAGTTGGCACAGCTCATTGCAACTTGTCCTCCCTCCAAGTCTTCCAAGACAAAACCGAAGAAGTTAGGAACTGGCACTACTGCAGGATTGGTTAGCAAGGATTTGATCAGGAAAGCAGGTGTTGGCTCTGTAGCTGGAATAATACATAAAGACTTAATAAAAAAACCAACTATCAGCACAGCGGTTGGGTTGGTAACTAAAGATCCTGGGAAAAAGCCAGTGTTTAATGCAACAGTAGGATTGGTCAATAAGGACTCGGTGAAAAAACTAGGAACTGGCACTACAGCGGTTTTCATTAATAAAGACTTAGGCAAAAAGCCAGGGACGATCACTACAGTAGGACTGCTGAGCAAAGACACAGGAAAGAAGCTCGGAATTGGCATTGTTCCAGGTTTAGTGAGTAAGGAGCCTGGGAAGAAACTGGGACTCGGCACTGTGGTTGGACTAGTTAACAAAGACTTGGGCAAGAAATTGGGTTCAACTGTTGGCCTAGTGGCCAAGGACTGTGCAAAGAAGATTGTAGCAAATTCAACAATGGGATTAGTTAATAAGGACATTGGGAAGAAACTAGTGAGTTGTCCTATGACAGGATTGGTCAATAAAGATGCCATAAACCTTAAAGCGGAAGCACTGCTCCCCACTCAGGAACCACTTAAGGCTTCTTGTAGTACAAACATCAGTAGTCATGAAAGTCAGGAACTTTCTGAATCCCTGAAAGACAGTGCCACCAGCAAAACTTTTGAGAAGACTGTCACACGGCAGAGTAAAGAAAGCATATTGGATAAGTTCTCAGTTCGAAAGGAAATGATTAATTTGGAGAAAGAAATGTTTAATGAAGGAACATGTATTCAGCAAGACAGTTTCTCATCCGGTGAAAGGGGGTCTTATGAAACCTCAAAGCATGAAAAGCAACCTCCTGTATATTGCACTTCTCCAGACTTTCAAATGGGAGTTGCTTCTGATGCATCTACAGCAAAATCCCCTTTTAGTGCAGTAGGAGAAAGCAATCTCCCTTCCCCATCACCTACTGTGTCTGTTAATCCTTTAACCAGAAGTCCCCCTGAAACTTCTTCACAGATGACTCCTAATCCGTTACTTTTAAGTCCTACCACAGAACTAATGGAAGAAATTTCTGAGTCTGTTGGAAAGAACCAATTTACTTCTGAAGGTACCCATCTGAACATTGGTCACAGGTCTATGGGTCATAGCATGAATATTGAATGTAAAGGGATTGATAAAGAGCTAAATGATTCTAAAACTACACATATAGATATTTCAAGAATAAACTCTTCTCTGGGAAAAAAGCCAAGTTTGACTTCTGAACCCAGTATTCATACAATCACCCCTTCAGTGGTTAACTTCACTAGTTTATTTAGTAACAAGCCCTTTCTGAGACTTGGTGCAGTATCTGCATCTGACAAGCACTGCCACGTTGCTGAAAGCCTCAGCACTCCTTTGCAGTCCAAACCCTTAAAGAAAAGGAAAGGAAGAAAACCTCGGTGGACTAAAGTGGTGGCAAGAAGCACATGCCGGTCTCCAAAAGGGCTAGAATTAGAAAGATCAGAGCTTTTTAAAAATGTTACATGTAGTTCACTATCAAATAGTAATTCCGAGCCAGCAAAGTTTATGAAAAACATTGGACCATCTTCATTTGTAGATCATGACTTCCTTAAACGCCGATTGCCAAAGTTGAGCAAATCTACAACTCCTTCTCTTGCTCTCTTAACTGATAGTGAAAAACCATCTCATAAGTCTTTTGCTACTCACAAACTATCCTCCAGTATGTGTGTCTCTAGTGACCTTTTGTCTGATATTTATAAGCCCAAAAGAGGAAGACCTAAGTCTAAGGAGATGCCTCAACTGGAGGGCCCACCTAAAAGAACTTTAAAGATCCCTGCTTCCAAAGTCTTTTCTTTGCAGTCTAAGGAAGAACAAGAACCCCCAATTTTACAGCCAGAAATTGAAATTCCTTCTTTCAAACAGAGTCTGTCTGTGTCTCCTTTTCCAAAAAAGAGAGGCAGACCCAAGAGGCAAATGAGGTCACCAGTCAAGATGAAGCCACCTGTGCTATCCGTGGCTCCATTTGTTGCCACTGAAAGTCCAAGCAAGCTTGAATCTGAAAGTGATAACCATAGAAGTAGCAGTGATTTCTTTGAGAGTGAGGATCAACTTCAAGATCCAGATGATCTAGATGACAGTCATAGGCCAACTGTCTGTAGTATGAGTGACCTTGAGATGGAACCAGATAAAAAAATTACCAAGAGAAACAATGGACAATTAATGAAAACAATTATCCGCAAAATAAATAAAATGAAGACTTTAAAGAGAAAGAAACTGTTGAATCAAATTCTTTCAAGCTCTGTAGAATCAAGTAATAAAGGGAAAGTGCAATCCAAACTCCATAATACAGTGTCAAGTCTTGCCGCTACGTTTGGCTCTAAATTGGGCCAACAGATAAATGTCAGCAAGAAAGGAACCATTTACATAGGAAAGAGGAGAGGTCGAAAACCAAAAACTGTCTTAAATGGCATTCTTTCTGGTAGCCCTACCAGCCTTGCTGTTCTTGAACAAACAGCTCAGCAGGCAGCTGGATCAGCATTAGGACAGATTCTTCCCCCTTTGCTGCCTTCATCTGCTAGTAGTTCTGAGATTCTTCCATCACCTATTTGCTCTCAGTCTTCTGGGACTAGTGGAGGTCAGAGCCCTGTAAGTAGTGATGCAGGCTTTGTTGAACCCAGTTCAGTGCCATATTTGCATTTACACTCCAGACAGGGCAGTATGATTCAGACTCTTGCAATGAAGAAGGCCTCAAAGGGGAGGAGGCGGTTATCTCCTCCTACTTTGTTGCCAAATTCTCCTTCACACTTGAGTGAACTCACATCTCTGAAAGAAGCTACTCCTTCGCCTATTAGTGAGTCTCATAGTGATGAAACCATTCCCAGTGATAGTGGAATTGGAACAGATAATAACAGCACATCAGACCGGGCAGAGAAATTTTGTGGGCAAAAAAAGAGGAGGCATTCTTTTGAGCATGTTTCTCTGATTCCCCCTGAAACCTCTACAGTCCTAAGCAGTCTTAAAGAAAAACATAAACATAAATGCAAGCGCAGGAATCATGATTACCTCAGCTATGACAAAATGAAAAGGCAAAAACGAAAACGGAAAAAGAAATACCCCCAACTCCGAAATAGACAGGATCCAGACTTCATTGCAGATCTGGAGGAATTAATAAGTCGCCTAAGTGAAATTCGAATCACTCATCGAAGTCATCATTTTATTCCCCGAGACCTTCTGCCAACTATTTTTCGGATCAACTTTAATAGTTTCTATACACATCCTTCTTTCCCCTTAGACCCTTTGCACTACATTCGAAAACCTGACTTAAAAAAGAAGAGAGGGAGACCCCCTAAGATGAGGGAGGCAATGGCTGAAATGCCTTTTATGCACAGCCTTAGTTTTCCTCTCTCTAGTACTGGATTCTATCCTTCTTATGGCATGCCTTACTCTCCCTCACCCCTTACAGCTGCTCCCATAGGATTAGGTTACTATGGAAGGTATCCCCCCACTCTTTATCCACCTCCTCCATCTCCTTCTTTCACCACTCCACTTCCACCTCCTTCCTATATGCATGCTGGTCATTTACTTCTCAATCCCACCAAATACCATAAGAAAAAGCATAAGTTACTTCGACAGGAGGCCTTTCTTACAACCAGCAGGACTCCCCTCCTTTCCATGAGTACTTACCCTAGTGTCCCACCTGAGATGGCCTATGGTTGGATGGTTGAGCACAAACACAGGCACCGTCACAAACACAGAGAACATCGTTCTTCTGAGCAGCCACAGGTTTCCATGGATGCTGGCTCTTCCAGATCTGTCCTAGAATCCTTGAAGCGCTATCGATTTGGAAAGGACACTGTTGGAGAACGTTATAAACATAAGGAAAAGCACCGGTGTCATATGTCCTGCCCTCATCTCTCTCCTTCAAAAAGTTTAATAAACAGAGAAGAACAGTGGGTCCACCGGGAGCCTTCAGAATCTAGTCCATTGGCCTTGGGATTGCAGACACCTTTACAGATTGACTGTTCAGAAAGTTCTCCAAGTTTATCCCTTGGAGGATTCACTCCCAACTCTGATCCAGCCAGCAGTGATGAACACACAAACCTTTTCACAAGTGCAATAGGGAGCTGCAGAGTTTCAAACCCTAACTCCAGTGGCCGGAAGAAATTAACTGACAGCCCTGGACTGTTTTCTGCACAGGACACTTCACTAAATCGGCCTCACAGAAAGGAACCACTGCCTTCCAGCGAAAGGGCAGTACAGACCTTAACAGGTAAGAGGTTTATTTTGTTGCCTGTTGTTTGTGTTAGATAAATGGTGTATTTTGCCTACTGGTTGCCTGATACATGTACATGAGCTTTGAATAGCTCTAATGTTTTTGTTTTTGTTTTTATAAATTTATTTTGAAATGTTATCTTCCACCATTTTGTTTTCAGTAGATGTGAGAAGTAAGATAAGGCGTGTCTTTGAGTTAATTTTTAATTTTGAGAAGAGAGATCATTATCAACGAGATAGTACTCAACTTTTGGAAGTCAGGAAAAATTGCTTTCTTATGCAAAAAGGCCGTTACAGTTTCTTTAGGGAGATGCGGCTTTACAATGTTGTGGCTCTCTGTTAACAGCTTTGCAGGATTTTTAATATATACTGTTGTTTGGTTTTTTTTTTTTCTTTTAAGTATAATTGATTTACAGTGTTGTGGCTATCTGTTAATAACTTTGCAGGATTTTTAATATATACTAATTCAATTTATAAGTGTTTCTGTGTTATACGAAGAATATGTTGTTAAGTCTGTACGTCTCATAATAAAAATCTAAGCATTCAAAACTATGAATTTTCCAGCATTCCCTGGGATCCAATGGTTAGGACTCTATGCTTTCACTGCTGTGGACCCAGGTTCAATCACTGTAACAAGCCATTGCAGTATGGCCAAAAACAAAATAATCAAGTTTGTAAAATTTAACTGAATACTTAACAGGACTTCATTTTCAGAGTACCTTTAGATATCTTCATAAAAGCTGCTTTAGTTGAGTAAAATGACATGAAGCAAATTTAGATAATGCATTTGTAATGTCTAAAAAGTGTCTTGAGAATTGAAAAGAATATAGAAAACAAGAAAAAGGAAGCATTGCCTATTCATCTATAAGATAACTCTAAGTCAGGAGTTTTTTATCAAAGATCTCAACTTTGCCAGTTGATAAATTAACTCCAGAAAGTTCATGAAACCTCTGATGTTGTAAGTAAAGTTATGTGTATGTGCTGCTGTGTGTGCTGTGCTTAAGTCATGTCTGACTCTTTGCAACCCTGTGGACTGTAGCCCGCCAGGCTCCTCTGTCTATGGGATTCTCCAGGCAAGAATGCTGGAGTAGATAGCCATTCCCTTCTCCAGGGGATCTTCCCAGTCCAGGGATTGAACCCCAGGTCTCCTGCATTGCAGGCTGTCCTTTACCATCTGAGCCACCAGGGAAGCCACCAGGAAGTATATGTATGCTTGTGTGTATTTTTCAGGAGAATATCCATACATTTGATCAGATTCTCAAGGTAAACCCTCTAAGCCTCAATATCTCTTCTATAAAATGGAATTAGTAGTGTTATTATTAGAAGCAGTAAGTGTGATTATAGTATTTATTAAAATGATTTGCACATAGTAAACACACAGATGTTAATATTATTCCTCCAAAAGATTAAAAGCTTGTGCATTAGAGGAAATGATAAAGCCCTCAAAGAGAAGAGTTTTTGTTCCTGAGTTTAATTATTTGTGAACTTTTGAAAAATAGAAGCTACCTTGATAGAGAAGCTGAGTGTTCTTTAGTTTTTAATAGTGTAATAAGGAGGGAAAAAAATCCTAAACTCTAGGTTCATTCAACATCTTTTTTGATAAAAATTAATCAACAGCAGCTAATGAATATCTGCTGTCTGCCAGATATTGTACTTTGTGGACCTTTGTAATGTAATAGGGAATAAGGCACACAGGTTCATTGTTCTCATTGAACTTAATATTGGAGGAGATAGGTAATAAACAATAAAAGCTACAAATTAAATGTCATAAAAATTGTGACAGTTTATAAATACACACACACACACATATATATATGTATATTTTTTAAGAAAGTCCAGGGTTCTATGTAAGTATGAAATGGGGGCCTAACTCAGGAAGCCTTCCCTGAGAAAATGACCCTAGACTCTTACTTGAATGAAGGATGAACAGTAGTTATATAGGTGAACAGAATTCCCCTTATTCATCTATTTGTTCACTCATTTATTTATTGAATTGCAAAACATCTAGCATTCTTCCAGTCACTTTTATATAGTAGAGGGTAAAGACTTGATACCTTGCCTCATTAACTTTCAGCTTGGTGAGAGAGGACAAACTGTAGAGTGGTAAACACACAAATAATGGCATAATTAATTTAAAAAATGCTGTCAATTAATGTAACAACATTAGAGTAAATAAGGGGAGAGGGGTACCTATTTTAGATGGAGTAATTAGTTATAGCCCAGGGATGAAAATTTAATGTTAAGGGGTATGAAACCACCAAGCTTTTCAAGCTGAGGATTGAGTGAAGACCACATTTGAAGATCTTAAAATGTTAAGGAGCTTAGACATTAGAAGAAGTAGGGTAGATAGAGGTCAGAAGGTTCATTGTGGTAGGAGAGGGAATACAAACAGAATGGTGAGAGAGTTGTGAAAGAAAGAAGCCAGGGTGTATGTTAAAGATTTTGATTTTATAAAAACCAAAGCAAAAAAAGCAAGTTTTGATTTTAGATTTGCATTTTTGAAGATCATTCTAGCTCATGTGTGAACACTGAATTATAAATGTAAAAATAGTTATAGGGAAACCAATCAGTGGACAATTGCAGTAGCCTACATAAAATGGTATTTAGACAAGGGTGTTGGCAGACTCCTTCATGAATATTTGAGAGGTTCGTGCATTGTCCTGATATAGAGTAGACTGGAAGAGGAGGAATTTTGAGAGAGCACAGGTTTGCTTTTTAATATTTATAAACCTTGAAATGCCTTTATAAAATTCAAATGGTGATGTTGAGTGGGCACTTGGGTATCTAGTTCTGGAGCTCAAGAGAGATGTTTGGGCTAGAGATAAGGGCATTTCACTCTGAGGTTTTGAAAAACGTTGGTGATATTATTCACTAAAGATAAAGGGGTATCTGGAAATGATACACTTTGGAACAGACTCTCAAAACCTATTAAACTTTGTAAACAGAGCACTAAGAAAAGCAATAATTCTGGAAAATACCAACAGCAGGTAAAAATATGTGTTAAATTGTTCAATAAGTAATGAAATACTACAGTAAACATAGGACTTTTAAGAAAGATGAAAATAGCCTGATAGAAGCAGATATAAAGAAGGGTTAAAGCTGCTCAATGTAGTTAACATGTTAGTCACTCAGTCATGTCCAACTATTTGTGACCACATGGATTGTAGCCCACCAGGCTCCTCTGTCCATGGAATTCTCCAGGCAAGAATATTGGAGTGGGTTGCCATGCCCTCTGCCAGGGGATCTTCTCAACCCAGGGATCGAACCCAAGTCTCCCACATTGCAAGACAGATTCTGAGGTCTGAGCCACCAGGGAAGCCCAGTGTATATCACAAATATAAATTGATGCCAGATAGTTGGTTCTGGTTTATTGTCCTTATTTGTTTCTTTTGCATTAAGATTGAGGGAAACATACAATAAGCATTTGTAGGAATATCTGTGACCAGTTGTTCCCAAAAGGATGCATGGACATTCTGAACAAAACTACATTGCTCAACGGTTTACTGCGTTTAGTTTGTGTTCATGTAGTCTTCGTTTAGCTGCTAATCCTGTGTTTCAAAACATTAATGTACTTTGAAAAATCATGTATGTACTCATACAACTTCTTTGTCATTCTGGAGCTGTTTAATGCTGTAGAAACACTGTAACAAAACAGACTATATATCTATGAATCCTCTGATCTGTTTATCGGCATGTCATCATGAGAGATTTCCCTACAGAGAATACAGAGTGAGAAAAAAAGAGCGCCTTGGGTATCTTTGAACAATTTAATTATTTAAAGTAGTGGTTAAAAACCATCGACCTTTGGTTTGTATATGACCCATTGTAGTGATTTCTATAGTTTTTTTTTTTTTTTAATGCTGAAATTTTAAAATCTGGAGATTTCACATAACTGTTCAGAGTTCTACTTTTCTTTGAAAAGAAATCATAACATCTGACAACACTTAATCCATATTTCCTGGATGACATTAAGGTTGGGTCTCAATAATGGCAACCCCTTCCCTCTCCCCAGGTCTTTAGTCGGGGCATGCAGTCTTCAATTTGCCTCAGTCTTGACAGTTTCCTGATGTGTGTTTTATCTAACCCAGTTCAACTATTTAAGTGGTTTATCTGGCTCCAAGGGATATTAAAGCTGTGGCCCCTAATTTAAGAGTTGTGAGAAGACGCTTATAACAAGTGGGGAAATTGAGGTGAAAGTGAAGTGAAATGACAGGTTAGTTTGTTGAATATGTCAAGTATATCACCTTCATGGACAATAAAGTCACGCGAGAGGACATTTATTGGGGTTAGGGTGGAAAGGATGGATCCACATCTGGCTTCAGGGACCTTAGGGACTGAGATAGCAGGGAAATGTAACATATGCAGAAATATCTGCTTAATGAATAAGAAGCTGTCTTATTTCCTTCCTTTAAAAAAATAAAAACATATTAAGACCTCTGTGAAGAGTGAAAAAGCTGTCTTAAAACTCAACATTCAGAAAACTAAGATCATGTCATCTGGTCCCATCACTTCATGGCAAATAGATGGGGAAACAGCAGAAACAGTGAGAAACTTTATTATATTTTTAGGCTCCGAAATCACTGCATATGGTGACTGCAGCCATGAAATTAAAAACACTTGCTACTTGGAAGAAAAGCTATGACCAACCTAGATAGCATATTAAAAAGCAGAGACATTACTTTGCCAACAAAGGTCCATCTAGTCAAGGCTATGGTTTTTCCAGTAGTCATGTATGGATGTGAGAGTTGGACAGTCTCTCACAATCTGATCAATTCTCTGTCACCAACTGGGTTTCCTCTAATTTGGATCAATTCTGATACTGATCACCTTGAGTTAGAGAAGACCCTACAAGTTAAGAGCAAAGATTTTTTTTTGAAGACTGCCCCCACTTAAGATGCCAGCTGCAAGTTTCAGTGTCACCAATCCACCCACACTTCTGCCCTATCTGCCACAAGGTTAGGTCTTACCACAACCCTTCATTAAAAAAAAAAAAAAAAAAAAAAACCTGAAATGAGTTATTTATTTTATTTTTGGCTACATTGGGTCTTCATTACTGCACGTGGGCTTTCTCTAGTTGCTGTGATTGGGGACTACTCTCTAGTTGCAGTATGCAGACTTCTCATTGCGGTGGCTTCTCTTGTTGCAGCTCCCGGGCTCTAGAGTGCTTAGGCTTCAGTGGTCGTGGCACAGGGACTTAGCTGCTCCATAGCATGTGGGATCTGCCTGGACCTGGAATCAAACCTATATCCCCTGCATTGGCAGACAGATTCTTAACCACTGGACCACCAGGAAAGTCCTAAGGCCTCAGTTTTGATAATTTGGTGAATGGCTCACAGGACTCACTGAAACCACTGAAATTACAATTGCAGTTTTATTATAAAGGATACAGATCAGGAATTGAAGAGATGAATAGGGCAATAGCTGGTGTGGAGAAGGGGACACAGAGTTCCCATACCCTCTTTCTGGAACAAGGGTGTGTCATCCTCCCGGTAGATCATTATGTTCGCCAACCAAGAAACTTTACAAGGCCTATGGGTTCAGAATTTTGATTGGGATTTCATTATAAAGGCATGATTGATTAAATCATTGACCATATGTTTGCATTCAGTCTCTAATCCACCTCCATCCTCTGCAGGTTGGGCTTACCCAGAGTTTCAACTGTCTAATCTTGTGGTTGGTCTCTAATGACCAGCCTCCATCCTGAAGGAAGCTTAGGGTTCACCTTAAGTCACCTCTTAGACATAGCAAAGACACTACTATCAGCAAATTCCAAGATTTTTTTTTGAAGTTTTGTGCCAGGAATCAGAGACAGAGATCCCGTGTATTCTTCATTCTATCACAAGTCTAATTTAAATTCTTTTGTTAATTGATCTGTACCTTGGAATCTCTCTTCTTCATAGTTACTCTTTAGTTAAGTGGGTAAAAATGTGTCTTGATTTACCAACAGGGTTTTTTTTTCCTCAGGAGGTTAAAGAATGAATAGGAAATAATAGGGAAATGTGGGCATATAAAATTCTTACAGCTTTGACAGACATGAAATTCTTAACAGACATGAAAATTGGCTTACCTGTTCACAGAAAACCAGCTGAGAAAAAGATTTTTAGTTAAGGAAAATAATAAAGAAAAAATGCTAAATCATGGCATAGCTTCTAATTTGATCACTGAAAGTCAGAATTTGTTTTATTTAGGCAAAGCTTAAGAACTTTGTTTTTTTTTCTTTCTTTTATTTTTTATTTTTATTTTTTTTCACTTACTTTTATTAGTTGGAGGCTAATTACTTTACAGTATTGTGTGGGTTTGTACAGATGTACAGAACAGACTTTTGGACTCTGTGGGAGAAGGCGAGGGTGGGATGTTTTGAGAGAACAGCATGGAAACATGTATATTATCTATAGTGAAACAGGTCACCAGCCCAGGTTGGATGCATGAGACAAGTGCTCGGGCCTGGTGCACTGGGAAGACTCAGAGGGATTGGGTAGAGAGGGAGGTGGGAGGGGGGATCGGGATGGGGAATACAAGAACTTGGTTTTTTAATCTTAACTATTATGATAGCTGTCCGTTCAGCAGTTATTTTGTGTCTGTTGTTTGCCAGATACAGAGAATACAAACAAAAGGAATAAGATATAATTTCTGCCTTCAGAGAATTTATAGTTCATTGGAGTATATGAACATGTATACAAATAGTAATTGATAACTCCTAAAATTGAGGTACTCACAGCATATTTTAGGGAGCAGAGAAGAGAAGTACTCACTTAAAAGGAGCCAGGAAGATATTTTGAGTTTAGAGAAGTAAGCTTTGGAGGATTTTGGAGACGTGATTCTGTACTTAAGTAACTGAAAATAGTCTGATATGAGACCAGGAAATGTGTTTGGAAAGACAGAGCCTCTTGTTTATGTAGGATACCAAAGAGTTTGGAGTTTACCTTATAGGCAGTGGGAAATTAAGGGTTTTAAAGTAGAATGATTTGCTAAGATCATATGGATAGCACTTTGATAGATGGATTAGAGAAAGATCAGGTAGACCAGTTTGGATATTGTCTCAGTGAAATATTATGGGGGCCTGAACTAAGGTAGTGATAGAGAAAACAACATTCAGAAGAAATAGATTTTATGATTTTGTTTGTTTATTGTTGACTGGATCTTTGTTGCTGCATGTGGGCTTTCCCTAGTGGCGAGCGAGAGCTACTCTCTGGTTGTGGTATGCTGGCTTCTGGTTGAGGAGCATGGGCTCTAGAGCACAGGCTCTGTCGTTGTGCTGCATGAACTTAGTTGCCCTCAGCATATGGAATCCTCCCCAACCAGGGATCAAATCCATGTCCCCTGCATTGGCAGGTGAATTTCCAACCACTGGACCACCAGGGAAGTCCAGAAATAGATTTTTTAAAGTTGTAAAGAAAAGAAAGAGTGAAGATTTTAGAATGTCTCTAAGATACCTCTCTCAGGCAGATGGTTGAATGGTGATGTGGTTAAAAGAAAATATTAGTTGTTCAGTTATGTCCGACTCTCCAACCCCATGGACTGTAGCTGTCCAGTCTCTTCTGTCCATGGAATTCTCCAGGCAAGAATACTGAAGTAGGTAGCCATTCCCTTCTCCAGGGGATCTTCCAGACCCAGGGATCGAACCTGGGTTTCCTGCATTACAGGCAGATTCTTTACCATCTGAGCCACCAGGGAAGCCTAAAAAGGTGGTATGCAAAAGGAGACTGGAGATGGAAAATGGATTTGAGTTTCTTGCTGTTTAGTGGGATATATGAATCTGTAGCTCAAAAGAGAAATCAAACCTGAAGGTAAAGTTTTAGATCCGTGGTTGTTTAAGCAAAGAAATTAAGAGCAGGAATGATAAAGTTCAGGGTGAACACACTGGGTTTCCTAAGGGGGTTTTGTTCTAAGGAGTGTCAGGTGCTGATCATTCAGATAAGGACTGGAAGGAGACAGTTTGCTTTAGCAGATTATCTTCTGTAATCTGAGAGCAATTTCCATAGTGACAATTGTTAGATTTCTGGAGGTTAAGGAATGAATGGGAAATAATAGGGAAATGTGGGCAGTTAAAATTCTTACAGCTTTAAACATTGTAGCAATCTTGATTGGTTTATTGTTTACTCTTTCCTTATAATTTTGTGTTCTGTGAAGGAAATAACTGCATCTTCTCGATCTGTAATTGTCTCTGTCAAATAGTTTTCCTTCTTAAAGTATAAAAAGAGCATAACTAAACTGCATGTAATCTTAAATTGATCTTCTCGGTCATCAGTTTGATAATTTTTCCATACATAACTTGGAGATAGATTCATTATACATAAATTGCTTTCCTGTTAAAATGTCTAAAAACTTATTTACGACGTATTCCGAAATGGTCAGTTAGCTTTGGGACATTATTATCCTGAAACAGCTGTCCAGTGCCCAAAGCTGGAACAGTTTAAGCAACAAAATAATGACATTATGCAATTATAACCTAAGGAATAAGGTAAATGTTCATGAGTCCGTGCTGATAGAAATGATTGATTAAGTAAATAAATAGAAAGTGAATTTTCTCAGTTGTGTCCAACTCTTTGGGACCCCAGGGACTGTAGTCCAACCGGGCTCCTCTGTCCATGGGGATTTTCCAAGCAAGAATACTGGAGTGGGTCATCATTACAGAAGTATTCCAAATAATGTATGTAGACTATTCCCCTCAAGAAGGTAAAAATTAACTCCTGAATATGAACTGAACTTAGTGACTTAATTCCCAAGAACAGATTATGGAAAGGGAAAAGTAGTAATTTTACAGTGAAGACCCATAGCAGACAGACAGCACTTTAAACTGAGTGAAAGTATAATTTCACCAATGATAAGTCATGATGGTAACATGCATCCTCTGATATAATGTGATAGAAGGGAACTTCATTCCTGTGTTACTCTGTGCAAAAACCCTTAATCTCAGTGTAAACATACAAAAACATCAAAAAAAACAGGAGCAGGAGTGGAAATATTCCACTCCTGTACAAAATACTTGGCCAGTACTCCTCAAGAGTATCAAAGACCTGGAAAAACAAGGAAAGATTGAGGCAGCCGTCACAGATCAGAGAACATTAAGGAGACTTGATAACTAAATACAGTGATATCCAGATTAAAATCTGGAACATGAGAAGAACATGAGTGGAAAAATTATTCCAATGTCAATTTCATAGTTTTGACAAATATACCATAGTTAAGTAAAACATTAACATTAAGGAGAGTTGAGTGTAAAAGACATATGATAACTGACTTTGTAACTTTTCTGTAAGCTTAAATTTATTCCAAAACAATGTTTAGTTTTGTTTTTTTTTAAAGTACTGATTGTCAAATGAAGCCAATCTCTAACTGATTAAGGAAAAAATAAAAAATATTCTTTACTGTTTGTGTTGAGTAGATTTATCATAAGGGTTAGTTAAAATAAAACAGGCCTATTTGATCATTTATGTTGAATAAATCAGATCAGGGCACATGCAGAAATGATAGATACACAGTCTGGAACAAGGCATTTAACCTTTCCTTGTTTTCATAGTAGGGAATCAAACTGATTTAATCACTTCAGCAGTTTTGAACTAAACAGATCTCAGAAAGCTTTGAAAAGAAAACTAGTTATTTTATAAATGATAGCTTATTTTTTAATTTTTATACTGTTCTATTAATACACTTATATAGTAACAGTCTAAAATCAGCTTGATGCAAATAAACTTGTAGTAAAATTATACTCTTAAATGTGGCCAGGTTTCCGGTTTCACCCAGTTGTTGATAACTAATTCTGTTTATTTAAGTATCTTTGTTAAGTAGACATGAAATAGGACTGGTGAGGAAGAGTTTCTGACTGGAGTGTCAGACACTATCAGTGCTTTTCAGCATTTTCACTTCATAGCTAACTGCATGTGCTAGAACCTGCAGTCTATTCAGTTCAGTTCAGTCGCTCAGTCGTGTCCGACTCTGCGACCCCATGAACCGCAGCACGCCAGGCCTCCCTGTCCATCACCAACTCCCAGAGTTTACCCAAACTCATGTCCATTGAGTCTGTGACGCCATCTAACCATCTCATCCTCTGTCGTCCCCTTCTCCTCCTGCCTTCAATCCTTCCCAACATCAGGGTCTTTTCAAATCTTTTTGTTTGGAAAAAGTTTATTTACTATAGTAGAAGCATAATGGTTGAAGCACGGTATATTGAGTCTTACTTTCTTTTTAACTGAATGTGAGCATTGATCAGAATTTTCTGATTTCTTACAATTTCTCTAGGGTGATGTATAAGATATACTTGTAAGTGAAGTGTGAACATGTGGCGATGAAATCAGAAAATTTATTGTGGTGATTAGTACAGTTCTGGGAATTTCCAGAGGAATTCCATTTCAGTGAATTATCTGATTTGGACACTGAGAAATAACCTAATTGGAAGGAGAAAAACACGGACTTTTTAGCATAAAAATCGCCAGCACAGACTCTGAATCATTGTTGTACTGCATTTAATTGATGAGTCAGATGAAATGTATTGCTTTCAGTAAATAAATTTCCCACAATTGGAAACAGCTGTTTTTATTGTGGAACCAGTTCTTATCTCAGCATTCAGCTCATTCAGAAGAAGCTTCCGGGATTCTTATGGTCTGTGAACCATACTGAAGGATTCAGAACCTGAATCTGGAAACAAGAAGACTTGATCAGAGGTTTCCACATGGTTGATATTTTATGTTCATATTCTTCTCCTATGGTGTCCATTTTAGTTATAACCAGTTTTGATTCAGTCACCATTTAACAAACATTACCAATAGTCTTGACTTATAAATAATAAAAGAAGAGGAATTTCTTAAAATTCGAATTTTGGGACATGCTTTAGTTTTGGTGGGAAGGAGCAATTTAAATTTTAGAAATTACTTTTTAATGTGTTATTTTAAAATAAATTTATAGTTATCTATGGACTGATTACTGCACAGTGTCCAAGTGTAGCGTGGTTAATCTATTTTTCCATAGTTTACCCAAGGATACGTATAGCATTAGAAACCTGAAACAGTTTGCTTATTCAACCATTCCCTAGTTACTGTCAACAGAGTATAACCAATACTCATACTAGGTTGTTGTTAAAGTTTTAATAGTAGATTTAGACTTAAGAAATGCCTGTTTTATCCAACCAGCTGTCAGTTTCATTCACTGTGTTCTTTTGCTAGCTTACATTTGGAAGTTGCTTGTTTTTTAGCCTAGGACATTCAAGGCTTCAGTGAAGTAATTACGTTGAATCTTTTTTCCAATGTTTTGTGATACCTTCCACCTCTCCTGCACACTGTTATCAGTAGGAATTTTTTCTATTTATGCAGATATCTTTGCCTGTATGACTCTATCCTCACACTCGGGCATCTGTAAATGTAGTTATTTCTTTTTTATCTTAGATTTGTTTCAGTTTCTCCTCTGTAGACATCAGTCAAGATCTCTTGTGACCAGTCAACTTGAGAACAGCTTCTTGGTTTCCACACGTTTTTGTGTATAATATAAAGATTTCCAGATCCTTAACCCCTTTTAAATGTAGGTATGTTCTTTTTTGCTTTCTTAAGTTTCGACATTCTTATCCATGGTTTCATCTTATGACTTTGCTATAAAAGTACCATCTTTTTTGTCTAATTTGGTGCAGATGTTTCCCCCAAACCTGTCTTTGTCTTTAAAAGTTCATCCAATAATGGTCAGATAAAAACCCAGAGATTCCATAGTCGAAACCACTTGCAAGGCTTCCTCACATTTCCAAGTTTTTTTTTTTAAATTCTTAATTTCCTTATTATTATCCCAATTAATAGTATTGTCTCTCTTCAGTTTCCTTCCTTAGTAGTAGTCCACCTTCTTTTTTACATGAATGTCTCAACTGATGGAAAAGAATTTACTTGTAGTTTTCACCTTACATTTATGTTAAATTCCAGTTTTATTTACATACTACTTCTATGATTTATCTTTAATTTCTCTTTCCTTCATTTATATGTATAGAATTCCTAAATATATTTCTGAAGCTGTTATCAGAGTGATGAGATGCTCAGTAGGGTTTCTACCAAATAGTGAATTGAGGAATTCCTATTAATATTCTCTGCTTGCTTCTGAAGTAATGAGAAATGAGAACTCATTTCCGTGAGAATTCTCCGATATTTAGAATTATATGTCTTCTCCGTGTGTATTCTTTGAGGAAGTATCAGATTTTCATGAATTGGAATACAAACAGACCTCCTGTCTTGTGAGGAGTGGAGAGTCTTCACTTATCCCTCCTGGCAGATCTAAAATGACCGCTGATGCTACAGCCATACCACCCTGAATGTGCCCAATCTCGTCTCATCATGAAATGACCCCTGATGACACATGAACAAATATTCGTCACAGGATGGAGATGATAACAGAGCAGTAACTCCTTTTAGGAATCAGCCGTGATTTAGAAGAACCAAAAAGCCAACCAATAGAAGCAGAAAACTACTTTCTCCACTGGTACAGAGCTGAACAGAGAACCAAACACTTTCTGGTTCTGACTCATCCGTTGAGCACATCTTATTTTATTGATAGAATCCCAAACCTGGAGAAGCTATGATGAAGAGTCAGTGAATTAGGAGATACACTTCAGAGGAGCTTTTTCCAACCTTATGATTACCCACCAGCCCTGGAGTTACCTATCTTAATAGTAATTCTTAATTAGAGGTACTTATTTTACAAGTACTTCTTTATGTTGAAGATAGATGCTTGATATTCTCCAATAGTTCTGGTTCCTAATTGGATGTAAGGCTCTGTCCCTCTTTAATTTTAATGTTGAGTGGTTGTCTATGCATATCAGTGACATCATTAAGTATTTAGAGTCTAAAAGTTCTATGATAAACCTAAGGAGCCAATTAGTATAACATCGGTCAAAGCCTTCTGAACTTTTTACATTATCTCATTTTGGAATTCACAACAGCCATGTCAGTTAAGAATGCTTTATTAAACGCACATTCCAGTGTGTTTACTTGCCTAGATCTTGTTTTTCAATTCATAGCAGTGCCAGGAGTCAAACTAAGGATACTGTGCTCCATAGTTCATGTACTTAACACTGCTACACTCAACTCTACATTGCATTCTGAAACATAAATATGTTGGTCTCTTGAAATGAGCATACTCATTCTCTGGGTATTGTCTTGTTCTCCCCTATGCACCCAGTTGCATAATGGCACTTATAAAACAGTGTGTTTCTGGTAGTATTAGAGAACATGTTTTATGATTTCTGTTATTAGGCCAGTTTTAACATGTTTTTGAAAGTCTTTAACAGGTTGTTATTTAGCTCTTTCAAATAAGTTTATATCATCATTTTCTAGTCTTAAACTTGATTGCTTTACACCATTAGTTAATGTTTTTTTCCGTCAGATATCCACACCCTCCTCTTCTTACTCCTCCTGTAAGCAATGTTTTTGAGTGAAATGAAGGTCTAGATCGCTGATTATCAAGCCCTAGAGATCTGTATCTTCAGGGATACAACTTTATTCCCCCTTAAATATGAAAAATTATGAAGAACAGCTCTACTTTATATGAACAGGGAATTCAGACTTTTTAACATGAAAATTGAGGATCTTCCTGGATGAAGTTTTATTCCAGTTTCCTATTATATCCTAAAAATAGGCTGCTGGCCTCCATTACTTTCAGGAAATGAAAAATGGCTCCAAAGCTAAGTGAGCTAAGCCATCTCTCTCTCAATTGTTTCAGTTTCTCAGGAATTGCTGTACAAAGCTGCCAATAACGGTCTCCGGGGATCTGACCCCCATTCCACCTCCCACTGCCTCCTCTGCAGCTCCAGATGCCACCAAAAGAAGGAGCTTTGAAGAAAGTGCCTGTACCCTCTTTTACCCTGAGGTGGGTGAGGCCAGGCAGGGTGATTCTCAGGATATCCTGATAATCAAAGGTATAGTTGAAGCCTTCATCAAGACTTTCTTGAAGATGACCAAGAAATTTGGGAAACGTTGCCAAATAGCCTAGAAACTGAAGACGGAGCTCAAGAGTGGATGGCTCAAATGCCACCTGAAGTGTAATACATGATAACATACAAGACCCTAAATAAGCTCCTTGAGGGCAGAAACTATTACACTGTTTTTACTATCTCTCCCTCGCCCACCTCTACAATGTCTAGGATAGTGCCAAACATATAAACTATACTCAATAAATATAAGTTTGTAACTGAGAGAGAAGACTTTATAGAAAGTGCTCTCCAATCCCTTCTTTCCCTAGTGCTTAATCTAAGATTGTTTGCCCATTCATCAGGAGAATAATGATAAAGAGATTTCAGTGATGTCTCAAGCTTCTTGGCCACTGTTGTCTTCTGTCTTGGCTGTGTGTCTGAGTAGGAAATACTTATCTGTCCTGTCCAGTATAGGAATTTTTCAGTATTAATGCTTAAATTTATGTCTTTGCTGATGCCTGGGCTTTTACTTTTTAGATATTTTATTGTAATAGTTTAGCTCTTTAATGGAAATCTTATCTGAACCACACTCTAGGGGGATTTATTGTATTGTTGGTTTTTAAAAATCCCTTTGTATCTGTTTTTAAGATTCAACAATAAACAGACTTGCTTCTTAATTATAGCTTAACAGTAGTCATCACTGTGTTTCCAAAGTGGGATATTCTATCATAACATCAATTTCCCCCAAATATAACTTGTTACTCTTGAATGGCAACACATCATCTTATATCTCACCAGAGCAATGCTAAAAAAGCCTGCTTGAAAGAATATTTATAGTGATGTGATTTAAGACACTGAGTGATTAAAACAAAGTTCATGGTTTACTGTTTTTCTTCCAGAAACAGAAATATTAGAAACTTAGCTCCATTGAGTTCTTCTATCCCCGCGTTGTCCTGTTTGTCAGTCATTTAGTCATTTCAATAAGGAGTTAACTCTGATTTAGAAACAGATCTTTAAAAAAATCTCATCTTCAGATATTTAATTTCTTGTACATTTTGAGCCTCCAGTTATGTGTAAGACTTTGTTTTTTTTAAGTTAAAAGTGAACATTTCAGACTGCTACTAGTTTTTTGACAAACAGTTGGTCATTATGTATTCTCAGCAGGTGGCTTTTTTAGGGTATAAGAAGTCCAATATCAGAACCAAGTATATTTTATTCAGGAAAATAATCTTTCCTGAATGACATACTTTCTCTTGAGTAAGAGTTTTGTAAATTATGCTGCATTTATTTGAGGTTTTTGATAAGAGTATGAGACTTTTTTTTTTTAAAGGAAATGGAGTTTCTTTATCTTCATGAACTTTTATGTGTATAACCAAGGAACCTTAAGTGTAAGTGATAAAAGAGGTTTAGTCTGTTGCATAGATAATCACAAATTCCTTCTGAATGATCTCTGAGGATTATATGGCATGTGTGGATTTGAGGTTCAGCTCTTTTAATTTTCATCTCTGATTCCATTAAGTAAAATGCTCAGGTTGGACCTGCTTTTCTCGCATCAGTTGTTCTTAATTAATTGCATTGTAGTTTTGTCAGTTTATACGATGAATTTGAGTCAATAATCAGGAACAGAGTTGATCAGATTATTGCTAGTGATTTTTATCGATAAATATCTTAATAATATGTTTGATAGTGGTAATACATAAAAACTAAATCATATATTTTTTCATCCTTCCACTATAACTAGTTTTTCCTCTGTTAATGTAAATTATGTATATGAGACCTGTGAAATTCTGTGTGCAACATCCAGTGTGATTTCTCCTTCGAGTAATGTACTCTTACTGTCAACTTGAAAGTCATATTATTACAGAGAATTGCAGTGGCAACAGCTAAAATATTACAGTTCTAACACAGAATGGTTTCACATTATTTCTGGACTTGGATTTTCCTATGATTTCTATCTTTTCCTGTCTCTCCAGGTTCCCAGCCAGCCTCAGATAAGTCTTCCCAGCGACCATCAGAGAGCACAAACTGTAGCCCTACACGAAAGAGGTCTTCATCTGAGAGTACTTCTTCAACAGGTAAGTGCTATTGTTTTAATAGACTCTTAAGATAATTTCCCAACTGTCACTTGTGAACAGACTTGAAAAAAAAAAAAAAGATATATATATATATATATTTTGGCCTTGCCTTTCTATGTAGCATGAGAGGACTCAGTTTCCTGACCAGGGATTGAACCTCTAGCCAAATCCTAACTGCTAGACCACCAGGGCAATGGCACCCCACTCCAGTGCTCTTGCCTGGAAAATCTCATGGACGGAGGAGCCTGGTAGGCTGCGGTCCATGGGGTCGCTAAGAATCAGACACGACTGAGCGACTTCACTTCCACTTTTCACTTTCATGCGTTGGAGAAGGAAATGGCAACCCACTCCAGTGTTCTTGCCTGGAGAATCCCAGGGATGGGGGAGCCTGGTGGACTGCCATCTATGGTGTCGCACAGAGTTGGACATGACTGAAGCGACTTAGCAGCAGATCACCAGGGAACTCCCTTACAATAGATTTACACTATAGACTGCAATTTAAATTGGCTCGCAGTATTATACTATAGAAAAAACAAGTAAATGGTCCTGCAATATGAGAATAATAATGTATATTGTAAAATAGGGCTTCTCTGGTGGCTCAGATGGTGAAGAATCCGCCTGCAATGCAGGAGACCCGTGTTCGATCCCTTGGTTGGGAAGATCCCTTTGAGAAGGGAATGGCTACCCAGTCCATTATTCTTGTCTGAAGAATCCCATGAGAGGGAGCCTGTCTGACTAGTCCATGGGAACACAAAGAGTCAAAGCTGAGCGACTAAGCACCCACACATTGAAACAATAAAACAGTAGTCCCCTTTTATGACCAATTAAGCATACTCCATGAGGTATAGTGATTTTATTTTTTTCTTCTAGTTTTATTGAGATATAATATACACTGTATAAAGTGTGCAACCTAATGATTTTACTTACTTATATCATGAAAGAGTCACCACAATAAGTTTAGTGAACATCCATCATCTCATACAGATACAAAATAAGAGACATTTTTTTCCTTGTGATGATAACTCTTAGGATTTACTCTCTTAACAACTTTAATATATAACATACAGCAGTGCTAATTTTACTTATGTTGTGTATTGCATCCTTAGTATTTATCGTATAACTGAAAGTTTGTAGAGGTATAGTGATTTTGATGTAGTTTAGAAGGAATAATTCAAAATGAATAGTTACAAAGATAGGCATACACAAAAATAGAGATTTTGAAAGTTGAATTGAGATAATGGGGTATGTAATATAACAGGGACTGTAGATTGGAGCTATCTAATAAAGACAGATATATATAAAGTTGTTTAGTAAAGTGATGGTTTCCAGTAGCATTTACACATCTTTGAGATTTGTAAAACAATTTGAGGTTGTAAGAAGAACCTCTATTAATGTTTATTTCAAATCAACCATTAAAAATTGTCATTTATGTATTTTAATATATATATAACCTCTTCCTGGGGCTTCACTAGTGGCTCAGACAGTGAAGAATCTCCCTGTAATATGGGAGACCCAAGTTTAGTCCCTGGGTTAGGAAGATCCCCTGGAGAAGGGCATGGCAACCCACTCCAGTATTCTTGACTGGAAAATTCCACAGTCAGAGGAGCCTGGCAGGCTATTGTCTGTGGGATCTCAAAGAGTTGGACATGACTGAGCAACTAACATTACACTAACCTCTTCATACAGTATAACATATCTCTATACTTTATACAGTATACAGATTGTGCTCTCAGTTTTCTTCTTACTGATAGTATGTGTGTTTACCAAAAAAAAAAAAAAAAAAAGTAGAGAATGATATATGTCTTCTACCTTTTTAGAGGATTGGAGAGTAGGAAATCATGGAGTTTTTTAAAATTAATTTTTAAGTCGGAGGATAACGGCCTTACTGTGTTGTGTTAGTTTCTGCTGTACATTGACAGGCATCAGCTGTAAGTACACACATACCCCTCTCTGTTGAGCTTCCCTCCTGCCCATCCCCCGCCCCCCCTTTAGGCCACCTGGAGCACCGTGCTGGGCTCCCTGTGCCATGCAGCACTTCCCACTGTTTCACACATGATGGTGTGTGTACGTCAGTGCTGCGCTCTCAGTCTGCCCCGCGCTCTGTCACCCGCTCTCTCCACAGGTCTGTTCTCTACATTTGCATCTCAATTAGTAGGGAATCATTTTTAATTTATCAGTATTATCAGGCAAAATGGGGAGTCTCATTCCCAGCAATGGGGGTAATATATGTAAAGGGGAGAGCAGTAAGTTTAAAAAATTAAGGAGCCAGTGTGGTTGGAATAAAGACAGCAACTGAATATGAAGCTGGAGAGGTATGTGAGGACCAGTCATGTAGAGTCTTATTGATAACACTTAGAAGTCTTTGAAAGTTTTAGCAAGGAAGTGACATGTTGTTTCTTAGCTTTCTGTCCATGTGGTTTTGCTTAGCAGATCATTTAATGATGTATGATTGTGATGCATGGTCGTGTCCGACTCTTTACGACCCTATGGACTGTAGCCCGCCAGGCTTTTCTGTCCATGGGACTCTCCAGGGAGGAATACTGGAGTGGGTTGCTATTTCCTTCTCCAGGCATCTTCCCAACTCAGGGATTGAACCTGCATCTCTTCTGTCTCCTGCACTGGAAGGCGGATTCTTTACCGCTAGCACCAACATCAGAAAATTTCATTTCTTCATCAGCATAAGGCCTCAGTGTCAAATTGTATCAATATGGTATTTAATTTTTATTTGATGGTTATCTTAACCATATTTGAAGTTTTTATTAGTACCATAGTGCCAAAGATACAGTGGAGTTGAAATAGCAATGATAGTTTTGTCTCTCATAGTACTTTGTGGTTTATACTACTTGGGCGAGACTTTTAAACTCTTTCACAATGAGTGACTACTTTTGATGGTATCAGCCTAGACCAGGGTTCAGCAAACCACAGCCTATGGACTAAATGTTGTCCAAGGCCTCTTTATTGTGCAGTCTTCAAGCTAAGAATTGATTTTACATTTTTAAAGGGTTTTTTTGTTTTCTTAAAGGGAAAGAAAAAAGTGTAATATGTGCGAGAAATTGTGTGTGTCCTCAAAAGTCTAAAATATTTACTATCTTTTTAAAGAAGAGGTTTGCCAACTCCCAAAGAAAAAAATGAATTAGATTTCAATAAGAGACACACCTATGAAGAAAATCACCAAAATGTTTTATTTTAGTAAATAATACTTATTTAGGGTTACTATATGTATAAAGCACTGGGGATACAAGCATGAATAAAATAAGGTTCCTGCCCTCAAGGATTCAGACATATTCACCAATTAAAAAGTATTAAGTTTTGTAACAGGCCAGTATACAAACTGTTATGACACACAGAGGTACCCGACTACTAACCACTGACGTACTGAAATTGTGACCTGTATGTTACTATAATTGAAGGAGACGGGTGGGACAAGGACATGAAGTTGTGAAAGTAATAATGGATTTTATTAGATATGATGTATTTTCTTATTTGACAGAATTGAGATATTTTTATAGATGCAGTTGGGAGCTATCAAAGGATTTTGAACAAGGAAGATGAAAAGTATTTGATGTATTGTATCAACCAGAATAAGCTAGATTTTGCAGTACTTAAAAAAAAAAAAATCCCAAAATTTCAGTGACTTAAAACAACAAAGACATTTTTTGTTCATGCTATATGACCATGATGGTTCTGCTCCATGTTATCTCTAGTATCAAGTCTGATGGAGCAGCTTCTATGTATCTGGAGTGTTACTTGTCTTATGAAAGAGAGTGAAGGACCATAGTACTGCACTAACTAGCTTTTAAAAGTTCTGTCCAGAGGTAATATACGTTAATTCTCATATTTCAGTGCCAAAGCAAGTGACATTGGTTAAGTCTTATGTCAAAGAAGTATGGGAAGTATAATCCTACCAAGGGAGGAGCAGGCAGATATTTATGAATAATAATATAGTGTGCCACATGTGCATTTAGAAAAATCCATAACGTTACAGTATGGAGAATGGACTGTTGAGTGAGAAATGTGTAGAGACAGTAGATAATGGCTTTTGGTTTGGATATATTAAACTGCCTTTGGGTTATTGAGATAGAAATGTTAGCCATTTGGAAGGTGTGGTTTATAGTTTATGATGCCTGTGGTAGAGGTACGGATCTAGCAGTGTGTATATAAACTTAAATCTGTCAGTGAATGAGGTTGCCCAGAGAGAAAGTGTAATTTGAAAAGATGACAGAGTTGGAGATTTAAGATACGTTAGATTTGAGAAGAAAGTGGATGAAAAGATGTCAGTGAATGCCATAAAATTTTAAATAGTTTTTTTAATATAAAAAATAAAGAGGACATGTCATAGAAGCCTCTTAATGTCAGATGTCATATGGAAATCAAGAAAGATGTAGACAGAAAGTGTGAAATGATTGTGGAAAATATTTTTAGAAAAACAGGTGTAAAGTGAGAGCAGTTTGGAGGCTTTAGGTGAGGAAAGGAGACTATTGGAATTCAGGTTACATTGAAATAAATTAGAGCTCTTTATTTCCACCAGTGTGGTAGATTAGATGTGCAGAGTAAGCAATCTTCTTGATGCCTGAAACTAAGTAAAATGTGGGAAACACTTCTGAATACCTTGCTGAACTTTGAAATAAGTAAATAGAAAACCAGAAATGTCCAGAAAGCATGATTCAACAAAAACAAATAGCATTAGAGGTCTTTGACACCTACTTGAGTCCTGGTTATATTGAGCCTGCTTATTGGAACACATTCAGTTAATAAGAGACAAAGAACAAAGCCTAGGGCTCTAGCAGACAGAGGTTTCCATCACATTTCCCTTCATGAATGTGTAACACCCTAATGGTGACTCCAGTGTAAGATCAGATAGAAACAAATCTATCACAGAAGTTGGATCCTTATTTCAGTTTTATCTTTGGGTGAAGCGGAAAAAAGAGTTCCTGAACACAAGCTCACACTCACCTTCTGTGTTTCATGCAGTTGTATATTGCCTGTGAGACAAAGAAAAAGTTGAATAAAATTTTGTTGCAGATTGGTAGCGCCTCCAGTTGCCTTGCAGAGCCAAAGGCGAGTTTAATTTGTCTTCATCGTAAAGCTGAGTTTCTTTTTTGATTAGGGTATCCTTGATCTTGATTTACCTGGCATTCTCATTTACTCCAGCAACACAGGAATGCCAGCCTTTATCTTGCAATTGAAAGGCAGATGAATCAACCAGAACTATGTATATTCAATTTCTCCAACTTAACATTTTAAAAAGGAAGACAGCAAAATCGAAACACTTTAACAATGTATCATTACAGCATTTGGCATCAATCAAAAATTAATAGACATGCCAAGAAGCAAGAAAATATGACTAAATAGAATATGGAATAATAGTCAGTGGGAACTGGCACAGAAATACTATGTGATGGAATTAACAAGTACATTAAAATAGCTATCCTTGAGGATTTAAAGGAAAACATGAATATAGTGAATAGTGAAAATGGAAGCTATTTTTAAAATCCAAGGTTAACTTCTTTAGATGATAAATATCTGAAGTGAAAATTTCATTGAATGGGATAACAGCAGATTAGACACTCCAGAAGAAAAATTCTTTGAACTTGCAACAATACTATTAAAATCTATCTAAAATGAAGTGTAGGGACTTCCCTGTTTGTCCAGTAGTTAAGAGTACACCCTCCCAATGCAGGGGACGCAGGACGCAGGTTGGATCCCTGGTCGGGAAACTAAGATTTCACATGCCTTGTGGCAACTAAGCCCACGCATTGCAATTAGAGAAAGCCCAAATGCCAGGACAAACTCCCAGCACAGCCAAAATTTTTTTAAAAAATAATAAAAATAAAGTGTAAATGCGGGATAAGAAGACTGATATAAAATGAACACGGTTTTATTAACTTGTGGTACAATATCAGGAAGGCCAACATACATAGGATCTGAGTCTTACAAGGAGGGAGTTAGGTATAAAAAACATCTGAAAAATAATCTTCCATAATTAATAGCTTAATGAACGTTGTAAACCCATAGGTCCATGAAGTTCCACAAATCCTAACCAGGAAGATAGTGAAATGATGTCTTTAAAATGCTGACAGGGAAGGAAAAAAAAAACCAAACCTATCAATTTAAAATTCTTGAACCAGAAAAATACCCTTCACAAATGAAGGCAAAATAAACATTATCAGAAAAACAAACTTAAAGAATTTGTTGTCAGCAGATTTACAGTACTAGAAATGTTCTTCACACAGAAAAATCATGTTAGTTGGAAACATGGCTTTACCAAAGAATTGAAGCATTCCAGGAATTTTCAGTAAGTAAATAGACAACACCCTTTTCTCATATTCTTTTGAAGTTCATGTGAAATTATACCAAGATATTATCATACTCTGGGCTGTAAAACTTCTTAATAAACTTTAAAAGATTGAAATCATAGTATATATTTTAAGAACACAGTGAAATTGAATTAGAATTCAGTAACATAAGGTATCTTGACATTCCCCCCCAAAAAGTGAAAATTGAGCAACACACCTCTTTTTAAAACAAAATATTCATGTATTTATGACTTTGCTGTTTCTTTGTTGCTTCATGAGCTTTTTCTGTAGTTGCCGCAGCTGGGGCTACTCTCGTTGCAGTGCACAGGTTTCTCATCACTTCTTGTTGTGGAGAATGGGTTCTAGGAGCACAGGCTTTAGTAGTTGCGGTTTATGAGCTCGGTATTTGTGGCACATGGCTTAGTTACTCTGCATCGTGCGGGATCTTCCTGGACTGGGGATCAAACCTATGTGTCTTGCATTGGCAGGTGGATTATTTACCACTGAGCCACCAGGGAAGCCCAACAACACACTTCTAAATACCCCATAAGTCAAAGAGGAAATCACAGATAAAATTTTTTTAAATTTGTTTAAATATTTTGTTTGTTTGTTTGACTATGATGGGTCTTTGTTGCTGCACAAAGGCTTTCTCTAGTTTTAGTGAGCAGGGACTACTCTTCATTGTGCTGCACGGGCTTCTCCTTGTGGTGACTTCTCTTGTTGTAGAGCACAGGCTGTAGGTGGGTAAGTTTCAGTAGTTCGACTCATAGACTTAGCTATCCCTCGCCATGTGGAATCTTTCCAGACCAAGGATTGAACCTGTGTCTCCTGCATTCAGAGGCAGATTCTTATCCACTGTACCATCAGGGAAGTCCAGAAATATCTTTTAAATTGAATAAAAATGATAATACATAAAAATTTATGGGGTATAGCTAAGTCTGTCTTCTTAGCTTTAACAGCATAGAAAATTTACTGAAAGCTTATACTGGTTTACTGAAAACATTCTTTTTTAATTTATTTTTTTATTGAAGGGTAATTGCTTTACAGAATTTTGTTGTTTTCTGTCAAACCTCAACATGAATCAGCCATATGTATACATATATCCCCTCCCTTTTGAACCTCCCTCCCGTCTCCACATGCTGGCCTGTGAGGAGAGAGAGTCTATAGTGATGGCTCCACCCCCTACACATGACTCAGCAGTATCGCCTTGCTTCCATGGCTGCCGGGCTTTCCTCCACAGGCATTTCCCACCACAGTCTCCTCCCTCACATCCCCTCAATCCATCTCTCCGCAGTCAACAGCAACCCTCGTCTGGGATTGCTCTGCAATCCCTAAACTCCAGCTCCCAGCTGCTGCGCTTTCCAGGGGACCTGCTTCCCTGTCTGGGGTATGTATGGCTGCAGCAAGGACTTTCTGATTCTCATTCCACAGGTGTGAATGAGAACAGCCACAGATCAGCTGTTTCACTCCCAGCCTTAGATGTTTCTCCTCTGACTCAGACAGTTGCCCTGATGTGGGGGTCGGACCCCTGCTTCAGTTCCCCCACACGCCACGGGCACCTCCAGTCCTACTAACACTCCTGTTTATCCCCCTAGTTCCTTCCTCCTCCTGAGTTTTGCCTGGTTCTATATATTTTCCTTTGGTCAGGTACTCTTATAGCTGGTGTTCTGCATGCACTTCTGTGTCTGAAGGTGTATTCCTTATCTGAAAATCTTTTTAAAAAATGTGAACTCTAGCCAAAAGGATTAAGAAAAAAGAAACTGAGTTAACAGCATCAAGAATGAAAAAAAAGGATATCACTGCAATTGCTACATGCCACAGGAGGATAATAAGGGAGCATAATGAACAGTGTTTTGCCAATAAATTTGATAAAAAGAGAAAAACCATTAACAAACTCAGGAACAAATAGCCTAAATAGCCTCATATCTATTTAATAAATTCAACCTATAGTTTAAAACCTTTCTACAATGAAAATTCAAGACCCAAATAGTTTTAATCATGAACATTCAAGGAAAAGAATACCAGTTATACAAAAACTATTCCAGAAAGTAGAAACATTTTCCCAACGTATTTTATGAGGCCACCGTTACCCTGATTCTGAAACCAAGCAACACACACATTACCAGAAAACTATAGACCATGTTTCTATGCATGAATGCAAATGATACAAAATATTATCAAATTGAATCCAGTGTGTTGAATGATTAGCATACCATGTCCACATGAGTTTATTCCAGAAATGCAAGTTTGGATTAACATTAGAAAATAGATTATGAAATTAACAGCTTACTGTTAATAAAATCACAATTGTCTAAGTACCTAAAGAGAAAACATTTGACAGAATCTGACATCCACTTGAAAAGCACCAATTCTTTCAGATATTAATCAAACTAACAAAAATTAAACACAAAAGCTATTAAAAGTAAGGAGAATTTAGCACCACCATACCAGCTGTACAACAAATGTTTCTCTAGGCAGGAAACACAAGAGAAGGAAAAGGCCTACAAAAACAAACTCAAAACAATTAAGAAAATGCCAGTAGGGATGTATATAGCAATAATTACTTTAAGAAGAAGTCATAAATGATGAAAAGACAGCCGTGAGAATGGGAGAAAATAATTGCAAATGAAGCACCTGACATAGGATTAATCTTCAGAATACACAAGCAGCTCAACATCATGAAAACAACCCAATCAAAAAATGGACAGAAGACCTAAACAGGCATTTCTCCAAAGAAGACATTCAAATGTCTAATAAATACATGAAAAAACACTCAACACCTTGCATTAGAGAAATGCAAATCAAAACTACAGTGAAGTATCCCCTCACACCAGTCAGAATGGCTGGCCATCATCAAAAAATCTACAAACGATAAATGCTAGAGAGGATGTAGAGAAAAGGGAACCCTCTTGCACTGTTGATGGAAATGTAAATTGATACAGACAATATGGAGAACATTATGGAGATTTCTTACAAATAGGAACAAAACTACCATATGACCCACTACTGGGCATATACCCTGAGACAGTCATAATTGAAAAAGACACATATGCCCACAATGTCCGTTTCAGCACTGTTTACAGTAACCAGGACATGGAAGCAACCTAGATGCCCATCAAGAGATGAATGGATAAACAAGATGTGGTACATATATACAATGAAATATTACTCAGACATAAAAAGCAATGAATTTGAGTCAGTTCTAGTGAGGGGGATGAACCTAGAGCCTCTTATACACAGTGAAGTCAGAGAAAAATAAATAGTTTATTAACGCATATATATGGAATCTAGAAAAATGGTACTGATGAATCAGCCTATTTGCAGGACAGGAATAGACACTTAGACATAAAGAACATACTTATGGACACAGAGGGGGAAGGAGAGAGTAGGACGAATTGAAAAAGAGTATCACTGAAATATATACAATACCATATGTAAAATATATAGCTAATGGGAAGTTGCTCTATAGCGTAGGGAGCTCATCCTGGTGCTCTGTGACAGACTAGTAAGGTGGGATGTGGCGGCGGAAGAAAGGAGGGAGTTTTAAGAGGGAGGGGACATGTGTATACCTGTGGCTGATTCATGCTGAAGTGTGGCAGAAACCAGCACAACATTGTACAGCAATTATTCTCCAATTAAAAATAAAATTTTAAAAAATGCCCACCCCAAAACCCCAATTCTTAGGAATAAAAGGCATACAGGTAAGACAGGAAGAAGAAAAAAATTCTATTTACAGATGATTTGATGCATAGGAAAATTTCTAAGAAATCTGTCAGAAAAAAGCTACTCTACCTAGTAAATGAGTTTAAGAGAGAGATATAAGCTAAACATAAAATGTATTTCTGTGTACTAGCAATGAATAATTAGCAATTGAAATGTAAGCAAAATATGGTTTACAATTGTATTAAAAGTTACAAATATATAAGATCTATATGATAAAAAGTATGAAGCATTATTAACAATGGTTAAAAGATTAAATAGATATTCTAGATTAATCATTTGTTGGGAGGAATCAGTATTGTTAAAATGTCACTTCTGTCAAAATTAAGTGATAGATTTAATGGAATCTCAATCAGAATTCCAGCTGGCTTTTTAAAATATAAAGTTCCAAGCTCTATAATTTATATAGATACATAAAATATCTTAAAAGGTAAAACATGTATGCTCTTTTTGAGAACAAAATTAGAAGACTTCTACTAACCGATACAAAGACGTACTATAAATTATTCAAGACTGTTTTTGGTGAAAGGATATATAGATCTTTCAATGCAACAGAATAGACACTGGAAAAATAGACATTCCCATAGATTTTTTAAATTGATTTTCTGCACATATACTGTATTTTTGTGGAGCAGGGATAATCTTTTGTACCAAATGGTGTTGGAACTGCTGGATATACTTATGGAATAAAAAGATCGTTGACCTTATACCATATGTAGAATTTAACTTGAAATAGAATATATACCTGTATGTAGTTTCTCCAACTATAGAACTTTCAGAAGTACACTTAGTAGGAAATCTTTATGACCTTGGGGTATTCAAAGATTTCTTAAGTAGGATAAAAAGCACGAACTATTAAAGCAAAAAAGAAAAAAAAATTAGATAAACTGAGCTTCATCAACTTTTTAAACTTTTGCTCTTCTAAAGACATTTAGAAAATGAAAAACACACAGAAGTAAAAAGAATTTGTAACTATGCATGGTAATGGTGATGATTATGCAGTATATACAAATACCAAATCATTATTACTCTTGTACATGTGAAACTAATATATGTCCTATGTCAATTATATCTCAATAGAATTTAAAAAAATAAAAATAAAAAACAAACCAGTGAAGGTACCCAATGAAAATAATGGGGAAATTTTTTGAATAGCATCATTTCAAAAGACTGCTTATGAGTTGCAGTGAAGCACATGAAAATACTTGATGAGACACAAGGGCTCTGCTCGTGACTCAGATGGTAAAGAATTCGCCTACAACGTGGGAGACCTGGGTTTGATCCCTGGGTTGGAAAGATCACCTGGAGCAGGGCATGGCAACCCACTCCAGTATTCTTGCATGGAGAATCACCATGGACAGAGGAGCCTGGCAGTCCATGGGGTCACAAAGAGTCGGACATGACTGAGCGACTAAGCACACATGAAAGTACGCTCACTTATTAGGAAAATGCAGTTAAATTCTTAGTGAGATATTGTTTCATATATATTAGATTGACTAAAGTTAAAAGGGGCTTCCCTGGTAGCTCAGTTGGTAATGAATCTGCCTGCAGTACAGGAGACCCAGGTTCAATCTGAAGGTTGGCAAGACACCTGGAGAAGGGAATGGCAGCCCACTCCAGTATTCTTGCCTGGAAAATTCCATGGACAGAGGAGCCTGGTGGGCTAGAGTCCATGGGGTCAGAAAGAAAAATATCTCAATGACCCAGTTAACCACGATGGTGTGATCACCCTTGTCGTAGAACTAAGATTCTGCATGTCATGCAGTGTGGCCAGAAGTAAAATATAGCATGCCCAGCATAATGTCCTAGATGGAGCAGACTCCCAAAACAAAACAAACAAACAAACAAAAAACAGAGAGGTAGGATTTCCCTGAATCCATCTGCAAATGCAGGAAACAAAAGTTCAATTCCTAAAAAAAAAAAAAGTTCAATTCCTGATCTGGGAAGACTCCACATTTCACAAGATAGCTAAACCCATGCACCACAACTACTGGACTCATGCTCTGGAACCCACAAGTCACAAGTACTGTGTTCACATGCTGCAACTTTTGAAGCCCAGCTTCTAAAGGTTGTGTCCTGCAACAAGAGAAACCATGGCAATGAGAAGGCTGAGCACTGTAACGAATAGTAGCTCCCCCTCGCCACAACTAGAGAAAGCCCTTGAAAAGTAAGGAAGACTCAGCACAGCCAAAAATAAATTAAGAAAAAAACAAAACAAAACAAAACTGAGAATTGGCAGGCTAGAATTTGGTAAGATGGAATCAATTTATAAAGTAAGGTGTGAGGTAGCCCTAGGTGAGTGGCTCAGGAATGAAATTCCAAACAGTATACCCATTTTAAGATTCTGTTCTAAATTTATTCTTAAGAATTAAAAACCTTTGGTATTTCTGGGCAGTTGATGATAGGAAAGAGCAGACAAAAATAATTTCCGGGATTTTGAACCCAGGAATTATTCTTATACTTTCTTGCAGTGTGGAAGCTGGGTTCCAAGGGCATGTGTCCTGAGAGAGACCCAGGTGAAAGCTGTGTTCCTTTTCTAGCATAACCTTAGAAATCACCACATTCATATTTCCATCAAATTCTGTTAGCTAGAAGCAACTTACTAAGGGCAGCTCATATTCATGGGAGGGGAATTAGATACTCTCACTTGGTATGAGAAGCATCAGAGGAGTGTATACATGTTTTAATAGCCCTGCAAGCAGTTTAGGGCAGGGAGATAAGATTAGCTTGGTCTTGAGTTGTTATAGTAGTATGAAGAAAAGTAGATAGGGTCAAGAAATCACACTAACATAAGACAAAAGTTTATGGCTTGTGGGGAGCATAAGTTAGATGATTTTGTCTGAGCTTAGATCAAATGATCCCAGCCACATGATTGGTTCTCAGTATATAGAATCTTGAATAGTTGGCTTTATGGTATCATTCACTGAGAAAAGTAATCAGAAGGATTACTTTGAAACTATGAGAATGAACATTTCCCCAGTGGGGAAGTAGGTCTAAAAGGTAAATGACAAGTATTTAGGATTGAGGATCTCTAAAGTTAATTCAGTCACAAGTAACTGGAAGGTAATCAAAGTATGTTATCATAAAAACAGTGGAGGCAAGATTTTAAAGAGTGGTGATATAAAACATAGCTGAAAGCAGGAAACTTGCCCAAAGCTCTTTGATAGTCTCATCCACCAGATAGAGGGCAGTCAGATGAAGCAAGAAGAACTGAGTCCAGCAACCTCCAAAACAAAAACCACAGTTATAGAAAGTCAAAGTGAAAAGGCAGAGAATTATGTCCCAGATGAAGGACTGTGATAAAACCCTAGAAAAACAACTAAATGAAGTGGAGATAGGCAACCTTCCAGAAAAGGGGTCAGAATAATGATAATGGAGATAATCCAGGGCCTCTGAGGGAAAAAAGGAGAAGACATAAGAGATGTTTAACAAAGACCTAGAAGAACCATAGAACAAACAGAGATGAACAATACACAGGAAGGAATCAATAACAGAATAATTGAAGCAGAAGAACAAAGTGACCTGGAATACAGAATGGTAGATATCAGTGCCACAAAACAGAATATAAGAAAAGGAATAAAGAGAAATGAAGATAGCCTAAGAGACCTCTTAGGCTATTAAGTTAAATTCACCAACATTTGCATTAGAGGGGTCCTTGAAGGAGAAGAGAGAGAGAAAGGACCCAAGAAAATATTTAAAGAGACCTAAATAGACATTTTTCCAAAGAAGACATATACATGGCCAAGAGGCACATGGAAAGGTGCTCAACATTCTTAAGTATTAAGAGAAATGCAAGTCAAAACTACACCAGTTAGAATGACCATCATTAAAAAAAAAATCTATAAACAACAAATGCTGGAGACAGTCTGGAGAGAAGGGAACCCACTTGTAATGTTACTGGGAATGAAAATTGGTATAGCCACTGTGGAGAACAGTATGGAGGATCATTAAGAAGCTAAAAATAGAGCTACACTATGACCCTGGAATCCCATTTCTGGTCATACACCCAGAGAAAAACATTGTCCAAAAGGATACACACACTCCAGTGTTCATTGCACCACTGTTTACAGTATCCAAGACGTGGAAGCAATCTAAATGTCCACCAACAGAGAAATGGATAAAGAAGATGTACATATATACAATGGAATATTACTCAGCCATTACAGAGAATGAAATAATGTCATTTGCAGCAACATGGATGGACCTAGAGATTGTCATACAGAGTGAAGTTAAGTCAAGGAGAATTAGCATATGACATTCCTTACATATGAAATCTTAAATGATTGTAAGAAATGAACTTAACAGAACTCACAGACATAGAGAAGGAACTTATGGTTGGGGGGCTTACGACTGGGGAAAGAGATAGCTTGGGAGTTTGAAATGGACACAACCCTGCTGTATTTTGAATGGATGACCAACAAGGACCTACAGTATAGCGAACAAGTGAGTGAGTGAGTATTAGTCGCTCAGTCATGTCCAGCTCTTTGCAACCCCATGGACTTGCTTGCCAGGCTTCTCTGTCCATGGCATTCTCCAGGCAAGAATATTGGAGTGAGTTGCCATGTCTTTCTCCGGGGAATCTTCCCAACCCAGGGATCAAACTTGGGTCTCCTGTATTGCAAGCAGATTCTTTACCAACTGAGCCATGAGGGAGGCCCATATAGCACATGGAACTCTGCTTAAAGTTATGTGGCTGTGTGGATGGGTGGGGAGTTTGGGGGAGAACAGATACACGTATATGTATGGCTGAGTCCCTTTACCATTTAGCTGAAACTATCACAGCATTGTTAATCAGCTGTACCCTCAATAGAAAATAAAAAGTTTTCTAAAAAAGAAAAAATACAGCTAAAAGTTTGACATTTTAAAAATACTGAATTTAAATGAGACAATTGGATATATTTGAAGGAAGATGTTGGTAATTTGAGAAAAATTTCCTTGTAGTCTGATGAGATTGTAATCTAGAGTGGCTAGAATTTGTAAAGGAATAACTAAAATAGTATCACATTTTAAAATCAAATAGATTAGAAATCCATTGATTAACTTTGAAGAAGTGTAACCGGTGATCACTTACAGTAAACTCGGCATCTTGGGAAATGACCTATTATTTTTATAACATTGTAACACTAATATAGCTTGCCAGAGGAAATTGAAAATGTCCCACATTATTTATAGTCTTCAAAAGTTGCTGTAGACACCAAACAAATACCACCAAATCGTTGGGGTCTCTAAGGTAAGGTTTATCTAAGACCATTTGTTTTTTGCTTTTGCTTTTTATTGAAGTATATTTGATTTACAATGTTGCATTAGTTTCAGACGTACAACAAAGTGATTCAGTTAATCTGGTAATCCCAAACTCCTAATTTATTCCTCCTCCCCACTTTGGTGAAGACAATGGCACTCCACTCCAGTACTCTTGCCTAGAAAATTCCATGGACGGAGGAACCTGGTGGGCTGCAGTCCATGGGGTTGCTCAGAGTCAGGCATGACTGAGCGACTTCACTTTCACTTTTCACTTTCATGCATTGGAGAAGGAAATGGCAACTCACTCCAGTGTTCTTGCCTGGAGAATCCCAGGGATGGGGGAGCCTGATGGGCTGCCGTCTATGGGGTCGCACAGAGTCGGACACGACTGAATCGACTTAGCAGCAGCAGCAGCCCCACTTTGGTAACCATAAGCTTATTTTATAGGTAAGATGACTTGTTTTCAAATCTTACCATCAACATGTATTCTTTCTAAAATAGTTTATAGAGATGTTTTCTAATTTTAAACCTTTTCCCAAGAAGAGAATTTCTTTTATTCCTTTGCACTTTTAAAACATTGTCAGAAAAAGCACTGAACTATCTAGGTGGCGCTATTGGTAAAGAACCCACCTGCCAATGCAAGAGGCGCAAGAGTCTCAGATTTGATCCCTGGGTCAAGAAGATCCATCCTCTTGATGAGTAATTGGCAACCCACTCCAGTATTCTTGCCTGGAAAATCCCATGGACAGAGGAGCCTGACCGGCTCTAAGTCCATGGGGTCGCAAAGAGTTTGGACACAACTGAGCACACACTGTTGTATTATAGAAACATCATATGTATTTAAAGTTTTAGTTCTTTATTCAATATTTAGCTGTCATATCTCTTAACTGAACTTTTGTTTTTAAAGAAATAAATTCTAGGGACTTCCCTGGTGGTCCAGTGGTTAGGAATCCACCTTCCAGTGCAGGGGACCTGGGTTCAAACCCTGGTTGGAGAACTAAGATCCCACATGCCATGGGGATCTAACTAAACCTGTGTACCACAACTAGTGAAATGCCCAAGCACTGCAGCAAAGACGCAGTGCAGCCAAAATAGTAGTAATAAAGAAAGAAACTCTTCTTTCTGCTCCTCGTCTCAGAGTAAGAATTGGTTTTTTACCCATGTGTTATTAGGGAACCATGGGCCAACTTTGAATTTACTGTGGTTATTGTAATACCTTATTCAGGAACCTTGCCCGTGAAAGACAAATGTGTATGATATTATGATATTTAATCTTGCTGTGAATAATACGGTGGTATTCCTTATCTTTTATCTTCTATAAAGTTATTTGAGTAACTAGCTGTGTTCAGTTTTTATCACATGTGATTTGTTGTCTTATTTAGTGAATGGAGTTCCCTCTCGAAGTCCAAGATTGGTTTCTTCTGGGGATGACTCTGTGGATAGTCTGCTGCAGCGAATGGTACAACATGAGGACCAAGAGCCCCTGGAGAAAAATATTGATGCTGTGATTGCATCTGCTTCTGTGCCACCTTCCTCCAGTCCAGGCCACAGCCTCAGCAAGGAGCGAACCCTAGGAAAACCAGACAGCCTTCTAGTGCCTGCAGCCCCCAGTGACTCTTGCAGTAGTAGCCTCTCACTCCTTTCTGAAAAGTTGCCAAGCAGCCATTCTCCACATCATATTAAGAGAAGTGTAGTAGAAGCTATGCAGCGCCAAGCTCGGAAAATGTGCAATTATGACAAAATCTTGGCCACCAAGAAAAACCTGGACCATGTCAATAAAATTTTAAAAGCCAAAAAACTTCAAAGACAGGCCAGGACAGGGAATAACTTTGTTAAACGCAGACCAGGTCGACCTCGGAAATGTCCTCTCCAGGCTGTGGTATCAATGCAAGCATTCCAAGCTGCCCAATTTGTTGATTCAGAATTAAATGAAGGCGAAGAAGGAACAGCCCTGCACCTTGGTCCTGATACAGTTACAGATGTTATTGAAGCTGTTGTTCAGAGTGTAAACCTGAATCCAGACCATAAAAAGGGATTGAAGAGGAAAAGTTGGCTATTGGAAGAACAGACCAAGAAAAAGCAGAAGCCATTCCCAGACGAAGAAGAAGAAGAGGAGAATGCTAAAAGGTAATTCCTCATTTAAGGTTTTATTTGTGTAGAGGAAACTAGCTTATGTACAAATTTAACATATCTTTGCAGTTGAATTGTTCAGTTGATCTAGTAACCTTTTCACTACAAAAGATCTGTTCTGTTCTAAGTGTTCTTACTTCTGGTTGTCAAAATTATGAATAATTAACAAGAAAGGGGAAATGTAACAATGTAGCCAAGGCGCTCACTATACAGATGAGGAAATCAAGACCCAGAAAGATTATGTTGTATAACTATGTGAGCAGAATTATTTTTACTGTCAGACTATCTTATCTCCTCTAAGCTCTAAACTTGTCATCCCTGTCATCAAATACATTTTCTAAGTCTTCATGCATGTTAGATTGTTTTTTAATGGCTTCTTTTTTATATTTTTACTTTTTCCCCAAAAGATGTAGGGCAGAAAGTCAGAAATTACCCCCTGGAAAGATCATTTAATCCTTTTGTTATATATCCAATCAGATTCTTTCCCTGAAGATTATTTGATTTTGTTTTGTTTTTTGGTCTTGCCACACAGTGTATGTTATCAAACCTGTGCCCCCTGCAGAGAAAGTGTGGAGTTTTAACCACCGGACCACTGTTTACAGAGGTTTTTTTGTAGCTCTCTATGCATACATCTATAAAAAAAACTTTCTTATAGAGATTTAAACTTTTTTCCTGAGAGAATATGTAGTTATAAATAAATCTGTGAAGCTAGAAGTGTACTGATTCAAGAGTTTTAATTATCTTTTCACATAATCTCATTTCTTTTCAAATCCTATTCTTTTCATGGATAAGACTATTAACAGTTTATTGTGGTTTTTTTTACTCTTCTTGATGCATTTACAAATATGTACATATACAAGGCTGTTCTATGTAAATGATAACTTTTTATATATCTTGAAGATCTTGTAATTTAGTATATATAGTATCATATTACTGCATGCTAAGAATATGTAATAATTTAATTATTCTTCAAAGGATTATATATTACTTTTTAACATATAGGTCTTAAATCAGTTGAAATTTACTCTTGTATAAGGTATGAGTTAGTGCTGTGTTTATTACCAGTTATTTATCAAGATTGCATATAATATGTAGTTTCTATAAGTTATATTCCCAATGGATTTTTGTAGTTTTTTAAATTAAAGTATTAAAAATATTTAGAACTGAATGAATACTGTGCTACATATGGAAACTTTGAGATGTATCAAAAGAGGTACCTAGAGGGATATTTATAGCCAGTAATGCTTATGTTATTTTCAAGAATGCTGAAGATTTATGAATGAAGATATTACTGAACAAAACTGGTATCTGATTGCCTTTATACAGTAAAGTCAAACTACTGACAGAGAGTTGTGGTAAAGGAAAGTGCAGCATTTATTATAGAGTGCCAGGCAAGAAGTTGAGGACAACTAGTGCTTAAAAAACCTGAACTCCCTGGTGGGTTTTAGGAGAACATTTTTAAAGACAAGGTGATGGAAGAGCATCCTAGGGATATGATCAGCTCATGCACAGATCTCTGAATGGTTGATGGTGAGGTAACAGGATGGTGTCACGGAGGTTACGTTATCAGTCCTTAGGAGCCAGGAGGTCTGTGGTGTTCAGGATCATCAAGTAGTTAATTTCTTTCATTTGATGGTCGTTTTACCATCTGTAAAACAACTTCAGGAAATGTGCATCAGATGCTATTTTCTACATAAGTTTAGAGAAAACTATATAAGGGAGGGGTCTGTCCTGGGAATGCCCCACAAGCTCTTGCTTGGTTACAGAGAGTCCAATTAAGAAATCAGAAAAATTAGAATAATTCCCAAAATGTGACAGAGATAAAACATATACATTAAATTAACAAAATAATACTAAGTTATAGTAGAGAGAATCCCTGAAGACCAACATTAGTAATACTAATGATAATTAATAAAATATATAAACTTCTGATAAGGTTGATCAATAAGAAAAAAAGGGAATAATAAAATTAGGAACTAAAAAGGAGTTAAACTATATGTGAGAGATTAAAATATGACTACTATAAGAACTTTATGCCTAGAAAATTACAAAACTCAGTTTTAGATATAGAATGGGTGAATGTATAGAAAGAGCATTGGTAATATTCCATGTTCTTTCCCAGTCATACACCACTTCCTTGCCAGTAGCTATAATCAGTCTTCTGATTTATACCTTTTTTTATACCATTTAAGTATTCAATGCTAGACAATACATTGATAGTTTAGTTTATCCTTCCTGAACTTCACTGAAATGGAATTACATAGAATATATGCTTTTGTGCCATTCCTTTTTTGCTTAACATATAAATGTAAAACCATCTCTGTTTTTGCATGTAGCTGTAGTTACCTCTTTTTTGTTGTTATGTGTTATCCATTGTTTGTGTATAATATAGGTTTTCTGTAAATTATTAAAATATAGGTGATCCATCAACTTCTGCTGCACAGCAGAGTGACTCAGTTATGCATATATGTGTGTGGGTATATTTATGTATATATTCTTTCTCGTTTTCTTTTCTGTATTGTTTTATCACAGGATATTGAATATAGTTCCCTGTGGTATACAGTAGGACCTTGTTATTAATCCATCCTATATATATTAGTTTGCAGTTGCTAATCCCAGACTCCCAATCCTTCCCTTTTCCATCCTTCCTCCCTCTTGGCAACCACAAATCTGTTCTCTATGCTGTGAATTTTTCTATTTCATAGATAGGTTCATCTGTGTCATATTTTAGAGTCCATGTATAAGTGATATCATATGGTATTTGTCTTTCTCTTTATGACTTACTTCATTGAGTATGATAATCTCTAGATCTATCCATGTTGCTGCAAAATGTAGAGTTTTCTGTTTCACTGTTGGGTTATTTTCAGCTTGGCACTATTATCCAAAACTATTACTCTTAACATTCCTCTAATGTTCACTGCTGGATAGGATACTAATTTCTCTAGGGTATATACCTAGGAGTGAAGTAAAACACCTGATTTGCCCTAAGACTTATCGATTTTAAGCTATGGTTTATTGAGCCAGGGGCATCTCTGGTTGCTCAGTGGTAAAGAATCTGCCTGCAAAGCAGGAGATGCAGGTAACTCAGTTTCAGTTCTTTGAGTTGAGAAGATCCACTGGAGAAGGAAATGGCAACCCACTCCAATATTCTTGACTGGGAAATCCCATGGACAGAGGAGCCTGGGGGGGCTATACCCGTGGGGTCACAAAGAGTCGGGACACAGCTTAGCGACTAAACAACAGTGTTGAACTAGCATATAACTGGGTATAGAACTAGGTAAGAGAAACAAGATCCACACATGCAAGCTTGTTCATATGACAGAGGTAACCCTACATATCAATAAAGAAAGAAAACAATATTCAATAAATGGTGCCCCCAAAGTTTTTATTTTTATTATTTATACTTTTTTATTGGAGTATAGTTGCTTGATAGTGTTGTGTGCTTCCAAATATTACATTGCATAAGAATGGGAATGAAATTGGATTCTGCCTTTTTTTTTTTTAAGTTAATTGTTTAATTTTGGCTGTTGCTGCACATGGGTTTTCTCTAGCTGCGATGAGTGGCAGCTACTCTTTAGTTGGAGTGTGAAGGCTTCTTATTCCATTGGCTTCTCTTGTTACAGAGCACAGGCTCTAGGGCGTGCAAGCTTCAGTAGTTGTAGTGTGTGGACTCAGTAGTTGCAGCATGTGGGCTCCAGACCTCGTGCTCAGTAGTTGTGCTGCATGGACTTAGGTTGTCCTGGTGCGTGTGGAATCTTCCTGGATCAGAGACTGAACCCGTGTCCCCTGCATTGGCAGGCAGATTGTCAACAGCTGGACCACCAGGGAAATCCTGGGTTTTGTCTTGATCCATGTATAAAAATCAGTTCCCAGTTGGTTAAATAAATACATAGCATAAAAAGTAAACCTTCTAATTTTAAAAGTTAATACAGAATGAGGAAAACTTCATGACCTTCTTTGTTTGAAAGGATTTTATAAACAAGATGTCAAAAGCAGTAAGCATACAGGTAAATACTTATAATACTGTATTATATTAAAATTAAGAATTTATCAGACATCATCCACGTTAACATATGAATACTTTCTACCAACTTGGAGAGGAAATTTATAACACAATTTATAAGTTTTGGTATCCAGAATAAGTAACCAAAAGAATGTTTCAAATCAACCCAGTATAATCTAGCAATTACCTTTTAAATAACTTAGAAAAACTCTTGCCCAGCTATCACCAGAAAGCATTTTTTGTAAAGGTGTAGCAAGATTTATTATAATATATAGAAACTGGAAATATCCCAGGTTAACAGGAAAAGGAGTAAGTATATAGTAGTTTTTCATGCAATGGACTATGATATGGTAATAAAAATTAATGAATTATAACTGAAATGTAATGATAATAAATGATCTTAGAAACAAGAGTTTAAGTGAAACAAGACCCTAAAAATTATATACTAACTGATACTGTTTTTATAAAGCATAAAAACCCATGAAAAATAAACAACATATTGTGTTACTGTAGATAAATATATCATAAAACCTTTTTTTATTTTATTTTATTTTTATTTTTTGGCTATGCCATGCAGCTTATGTGATCTTAGTTTCCCCATCAAGGATTAAACCTTGACCAGACCAAGGGAGCCTCAGTGCCAAGTCATAACCACTGGACTGCTAGGGAATTCCCATAAAGCCATATTTTCAAATACCTTACCTGTCTTCTTTCTCTTTTCTTTCCTGAAGAATTCAATCTTAAGGCCATTAAGTAAGTATCCATCTGGGATGTGGAAACCATGATGATCCTGAGCTGGATGTTGGAGCCTTAATGATGTGAAGACGGGTTATGGGATGAGGGAAAGAGAAAATCATCCCAACCTAAGTTGTCAAAGCCCTCGTGGGATGAGAAGGACACTCATTTGTAATGAGAGTGCCCAGTATAGGGTATTATGGACCAGTTAGGTTAGATGTCCATCCTAGAACTCCTTAATAAGAATTTTAAAAATTCTATTTGTATTTTCATTTCCATCATAAGCCCCCAAGGTGATTCTGATATATTTGGTCTATAGATAGAACTTGGGAAAACATGGCACTTGAAGAATTTATCTATGTAGAATATATATAGACACATGTAAGCAGGAAAGCAGATAACATTTTTGAATGAAGAAAGAAGAAGCATAAGGTAAGATGAAAGAAGTAAAAATGAATCTGTCTGATAAAGAGAATCAGTTCAGTTCAGTTCAGTCGCTCAGTCGTGTCCGACTCTTTGTGACCCCATAAACCGCAGCATGCCAGGCCTCCCTGTCCATCACCAACTCCTGGAGTCCACCCAAACCCATGTTCATTGTGTCGGTGATGCCATCCAACCATCTCATCCTCTGTTGTCCCCTTCTTCTCCTGCCCTCAATCTTTCCCAGCATCAGGGTCTTTTCAAATCAGTCAACTCTCTGCATCAGGTGGCCGAAGTATTGGAATATAAGGAGAATAGGAAAACATAAACAATAAAATATGAAATCTGTCCATCTGTCTCATGACCAAGTGAGATTTCTCCCAGGTATATAAAACTTGTTTGACATTCAAAAATCAATTAATGTGATTCATTACATTAATGAGTAAAGAAGAAACATCACATGGTCATATCAGTAAACGCAGAAAATTTTTCTATAAAAATCTAACATGTTCATGATTATAACCTAGAAATCTAGGAATAAAAAGAAACTACCTCAACCTAATAAAAGCTGTATGTAAAAAACCCAAAGCTGACAACCTCAGTGGTAAAAGACACAGCTTTTCCATTGTTATTAATAACTAGGAAAAGAAGTGAAGTGAAAGTTGCTCAGTCGTGTCCGACTCTTTGCGACTGCATGGACTATACAGTCCATGGAATTCTCCAGGCCGGAATAGTGGAGTAGGTAGCCTTTCCCTTCTCCAGGGGATCTTTGCAACCCAGGGATCAAACCCAGGTCTCCTGCATTGCAGGCAGCTTCTTTACCAGCTGAGCCACAAGGGAAGCCCAAGAATACTGGAGTGGGTAGCCTATCCCTTCTCCAGCAAATCTTCTCAACTCAGGAATGGAACTGGGGTCTCCTGCATTGCAAGTGGATTCTTTACCGACTGAGCTATGTGGGAAGCCCCCAAAGAAAGGAGGCCCACTTCAATTCGACATTGTGTTGAAATTCCTAACCAGAGCAGTTAGGCAAGAAAAAGAAAAGTCAGCCTGTGTTTGGGGGTTGAAAGACTTAAGATATCAGTGCTACCCAAAATGATCTACAGATTCATTGCAGTCTCTGTCAAAATCCCAATGATGTTTTGTGTGAAATAGAAAAATCCATCCTAAAATTCATGAGGAATCTCAAGGGAGTCCAAATAGCCAAAACAATCTTAAAGAAAAGAACAGTGTTGGAGGACTCATAAATGTTTTTCTTTTATTGTCCATTTTCATCATCTAGGACCTTACACTCTGATGTTATATTTAAGTGATGAGAGCAGACATTTGTCCTACCCTTTATATTGTGGAAACTGTATTCAGCCTTGCACTATTAAGTGAGTGGCAAAAAGGAAATCTAGAAAATTCCCTGATGTGTCATTGTTTTGGTCCCAAGGGGCCCAGCCAGTCTGTATGCTTATGTTTATTTTATAAATATAATTTCCAAGGATTTTAGTTTTGCTTAATGGGAGGATAGGTAGAAGTGTCTATTTCATCCTTGTCTCGTTCTGTATTCACCTTAATTTTTAAAGGTGTTTTGATTGATTTAAAATTCTCTTTTGACAGGCCCCACCCTTCCCCTCCTTTTAGCAATTATAGATGTTTTTTCATTGCCTTCTAGCTTGCATCATTTGAGACATGAAATCTGCATTCATTCTTATTTTTGTCCTCCTGTATATAGATTGTGCATTTTTTCTCTTACTCCTTTTATTTTCTTTGTCAATATTTTCCAACAAGTTTATTATGATATGGCATACTTGTTTTAGCTTATATTGCTTATGGTTTGTTTAACTTCTTGGAACTTTGGGCTCTTTTTATCAAATTTAGAATATTTTGGTCATTGCTTTTTTATTTTTTCATTTTGAATTTTTTAGTATTATAAATGTCACATTATTGTGTGTCTGTTTTTGCTCTTTTTTATAGGTTTGATTTTATTTTGGTAGTCAGTTAAATTACTTGTGGATAGGTTTGGATTCTTTTGAAGATAATTTTTAAGCTTTATTAGGACTGGCTTTTACTCCAGAGATAGTTGTCATATAAAGATGGATAATGTTACCTTCTGGGATCTCTATTGAATGCCCACAGTGTTGGGCAGTGTCTTTCACTCTCCCTAGTGGGTTCTGAGTATCTGTCACCATGTGTGAGCTCTGGAAATTGTTTGGGTTGTAATGCTCTGGTGGTTCTTTGTCCAGCCTTATGGAATTTCACCTTGCACATATACAAACCTAGTACTGATAGATAGTGTACTAAAGAAGACCCTCACACAGATTTCTAAAGTTGTTTTTCTCCTTTACTCTCTTCACTCCAGTACTCTGCCTCATGAATTCTAACTATCTCAACCCCTCCATAGTCTGATCTCTCTTTTCAGCTCATTAAATTGGCCATTCTCTGCTTTGGGTCTACTCTCTCCACCTCAGTTGTTCTTATAAAGGCAGATTATCTCTTTCTATTTTTTTTTTTTTCCAATTTTCTCAGTAATCACAGTGCTGCAGTACAATGTCTGATAATTGTTTCATAAACTTTCTCCAGGTTTATAGTAGTTTGCTGTGTTTCCATTAGTTTCTATCAGGAGGACAAATCTGGTATCTGTTACTCCACCATGACCAGATGAGAAAGTCCCCATCTCTCTCTCTTTTTTTTTAATTGCTGTGATGTTTTTTTAAATAGATAATCATTTGTAGGGGGGAAAAAAATTCACCATAAAATTATCTTTAAACTTCTCTTTCTAGCTTTACTGAAGCAGCAGTTGAGATTCCCAGTCCTCCTGAAACCCCAGCCAAACCTCCCGAACCTGAAAGTACCTTGCAGCCTGTGCTTTCTCTCATCCCAAGAGAGAAGAAGGCCCCACGTCCCCCAAAGAAGAAGTATCAGAAAGCAGGGCTGTATTCTGATGTTTACAAAACTACAGAGTAAGTAGTGGTACCTGTCAGTCGACATCCTTTGAAGACCTGTTATTCTTCCATGTTTTAAATAATACTTTGAATATCAAGGGAAAAAAAAAACCCAATACAAATGTAATATACACAAATACAAATCTCATCACAAGTACCTCAGTGTTCACTGTACTCATGATATGTTTTGGGGGGCTAATTATTTTCCCTGATCTTTTATCTTCTCTCTGCCTTTCTAGATTATATTTCTATAGTTTGGATTCTAATGGTGCCTTTTTTGTTAACTGAAAATAAGAAAGAGAGCATGTATCTAAAAATAATCTTGATGATTTTTTACACTCATTCCTCATTTGATTCCTCACTTGTTAAATGCTTTCTGTGTTCCAAACTATTTGCCAGAGGAGTAAAATACTCCTTACTTTTAAGAATTTCATATTCCCTTGGGAAAGTACAGCTTAATAAGTCCTCTGATTGAGAATTTTTAAAAACCCAAAGAGCTATCAACTAACTATATCATTGAGTAAGAAGTGGTTCACAGGGGTATAGATAGCAGAGTTTGGTTTTGGAGGTTCAACAGTAGTCTGCAAGATGGAATAGGGCATTCCAGTTAGATAGAATATCATGTACCAAGGCACATACTAGGATTCAGAAATTTTTCATATATTAGAACAACTCAGAAGTTCACTTTTTCTGAAATGTAGTGGTGTGGAAAGTAAGCATTGTGAGATAGGGACCACAAAACCATGGACTTTACTGACTCAAGATATTTATCCCACTGAGCTATATGGAATTTAAAATGCTGTTTTTTAAAAAAGGAAGTGAAAAGTGCAACTTTGTGTTTTAAGATAACTCTGGCTACAGAGTGGAAAAATGAATGAGGGAGTTACTAATGGCAGAAATTGACAGTAATTGTCAAAGGTCATGAAGTCTGAATTTAGTCAAGAAAGGAATGAAACTGAAAGAGGAACGGTTATGTTTTAGACATACATCTGACTTGATGTTGTTAAAGTGATCAACATGTAAACTACAGCGCTTTATTTTGCATTGAAATGACCTTTCATTAATTTGTCATCAAGATAGATATCACATAAACTCTTTGAGTCCATTTCTGCTGCTTGTGTTGTGAAAATGTTTTATTAGTTAAGCTTAGTTTTAGCAGCCAATGATAGGAAATCCTCATAATCAATCAAGACTTTTTAAAGATAAACATTTCTTTTCCTTTAGTTTATAAGAAGTTGTGAAGTACACAGTTCAGAGTTAACATGCTATCTTCACAGTATCTTCAGGGACCTAGACTCCTTTTATTCTGTTCTTCCATTTCAGCACGAAGCTTGCGTTCCTATGGTTACATTTTGTTCCAGGATAACTATCATAAAGTCTTCATTGAAGAAAGTATAAAAGAGGAAAGGGAGTAAAAAACATGTACCTTCTTTGTAAGGAAGCATTGTGAACTGAATGTGTCTGCCTCAAATTTCATATATTGAATCCCTAATCCCTAGTGTGGGGATATTTGGAGATGGGGGCTTTGGGAAGTAATCAGATCATGTGGTGGAGCCCTCCTGAATGAGATTTAACACCCTTATAAAGAGAACATTGAGAGAGATGATTTCTTTCTCTACCATGTGAGAGTACAACAAGAAAGCAGTATCTGCAAGCCACAGAAGAAGGCCCTCACTTAGAACTGAACCCTGATCTTGGACTTCCCATCCTCCAGAACAGTGGAGATAACATTTTGTTATTTAGACCAGCAAATCTATTGGTAATTCGATATAGCAGCTAATCTAAGAAAGGAAACTTCAAAACCTTATAGTTACTGACCAAAATATAGACATGTAACCACACTTCAGCCGCAGGGAAGGCCAAGAAGTAATGGTCATTGTTTCAGATGACAGTGCAGAAAAAAAATTAGCGTTCTGTCCTTACAAATAAGAAAATGAAAATATATTTTGGGAAGATTTTACACAGTTATGGCTTTAAAGCAGTGTTTTTGCTGAACAGAAAAGCAGATATGTGTGAAATTTTTTGCTAAAATTTAAGTTGTACTTTTTTACTAATGTGCTTTTCCTGGATTAAATTCTGAAAAATGGGAGATTAATAATAAAATCAGTCTATGCCTCAAAAGACCAGTATCATCAACTACATCAGTGTTTTAAAATGTCTCTAGTCAGGCAAAAGTTTCTCACTCTGGAAAGGACCTTGTTTATGTTAGAACTAGTTCTTCACCTCATAGAAATAAATAGTAAGAAAATGGTTTATTTTGGATTTTTTTTTAAAACATTGATCCAATAATACATGTGTGCATTCTTAAAAGCTACAAAGCCAGTATATTCTTGTAGGCTGGCTGTTTTTTATTGGTAGCAGTTAGGATGTAGGTTATTTGTTTTGAAAAAAATAAACAATTATTTAGAACAGTTTTAGGTTCACAACAGAATTGTTGGAAAGTACAGAGATATTGCATTTATCCCCTATCCTTATGCATGCACAGCATCCCCACAATGGACATCCTACACCACAGTGGTACCTTTATGACATGACAGTCAATGAACTTCTATTGACACAGTATCACTCAAAGTTTGTAGTAGACATTTGGGTTCACTTTTGATGTTGTACATTCTATGGTTTTGGTAAAGTATAATGACAGGTATGTACCATTGTAGTAGCACAGAATGGTTTTGCTGCCCTAAAAGTCCTCCATGCTTGAGAAATTTGGTTTTTTTGGTCACAGAATGAGACAAGACATTTCCAAGTTTATTCTTTTTTGTATAAATCATTATTGGTTTTAAAAAGTTGTGAGGGGAGAGTGTGAGTCAATTAGAATTGAATCAAGATAAGACCACACTATCAGTATGGAAGATGAATTACATGAGGAAATATTAGAAGGAAGAAGACTATTAGGATGTAAGAAGACTATTAGGAAGCAGGTTACACTCTGTGGTTTTCCAAGATAGATCTGATGTGATAGCAGTGGCTAGATGTTGGAAAAGGTGGACTCTTGAAATTTTTTGACATTAAAATTGAAATGAATTAAACACTGGTTGGTTGGTAGGGAGTAAAGGACTGGGCTAGAGTCAGTGATAATCCCAATGTTTTGTTTTGTATTCCTGGGTGTGTGATGATGTTATTAATATTACTGGATGAAAGTGGTATGGCCAGTATTCCTTGGATTAAGTGAGCCTCTGTTACCATGAACATGACTATGTACATGTACATATATAGGCACCAAAAAATGTCTTTGCTTAAAGCTAGTCAAATTATTTTATAGTCCCTGAGGTTAGAAGTCTGAATTGAATCTCTCTAGGCTAAAGTCAAGGTGTTAGCACAGCTGTGTTCATTTTAGTGGCTCTAGGGTAGAATTCTTTCTCTTCCCTTTCCAGAATCAAGAGGCTACTCGAATTCCTCAGCTTGGGGCCACTTCTGTCTTCAGAACCAGCAACAGTGACATTGAGATCATTGAGGTTCAGTCCTCACATTGAATCACTTCAGCCTTGGTTCTGTTTTCACTTTTTTTTTTCCCCCCACTGACTCTACCTCATTTATATTCCTCTTCCATTTATAAGAGCTCTTGTGATTAAGTTGGGCCTACCCAGATAATCCAGAATAATCTCCCTATCTTAAAGTCAACAGATTAGAAACCTTAATTACATCTACATATTCCCAGCTTCTGGGAATTTTTATTTGAGGAGAAGCTTGTATATTTTTGTGCCTGCTATACACTTCTAGCTTATAGGATTTGGAATGGGTTACGGGGTTTTCACTTCTTATTTTTTATATGTCTTTTATATATCTTGTAGTTGTAAAAATGCTGTATTACTTTTGGAATTTAAGTTTTATCTAATAGGGATTTTAAAGAATATGAAATACCAGATATACTTCAGGTGAATTGGAGAGTGAACTTTGGAGCGTACATTATGGTAAAATAGCATAATGTCAAACATTAACACTACTTTGAAAGGGAGCTTTTGGTTCTTTTGTTGGGGGAGGATTCTGCTTTTAGTTCAATCACTGTCACGTAATGTTTTGGGCAGACTGCTTAGTTTCCCTGGGAATGGTAAAAATGAAACTTGATATATAAAGTGAAGCTATTGAACTACATAGTTCATATCTTAAGACTATCCTGACTCAAAAATTGTGACTTCTATGTTTTATAAAAATAAAACATATGCCTTCATATGCTTTCTTTGATTTATAGGCTCCTTTTGAGTACTAAATCTGTTATAGGATATAGGATAACTATAACTTTCAGGCTTACAGAACATTGCATGGGAATTAATATATATGTAAAACATAGATGTATTTATTAAATATTAAGACTATAATAAAAAAGACTATAATATTTATATTATGTGTATAATACATAATGTTTACACTTAGCTGTCATTTCCTCAAAATAATATGTATCTTTGGAAATAAAATGAAAGCATGGTACCATTTTATATATGATATATTATTTAAGTTTTTAGAATGCTTTCATATTAAATCTGTGGGAAACAGTAAAGTAGATGGTTACTATCTACTGTTTAAGAAACTGACACAGAAAAGTTAAAGAACTCAAGTTTACAGAATTTATCATCAAAATAATTATTGGGATCTTTAATGCCTAGAGGTTCCACCACTCTTATTTCACCAGTAAATCATGCTGCTTTTCAGAAAATGAGGTTCAAGGAGTCCTGGATTAAAGTTTCTTGTTACAGATAATCTCATGGTTACGGTTGGATTAAATACCAGAATATGATTCATTTTCCCCTGAAATTCTTTAGGAACATTCTAGGTCTAAATTCAGCTTAAATAGGAGTACAGACTGGATGAATGCACACCTCACGCCATTCCTATTTAGTATCAATAGAAAGGCGTGCCTGCGTGCTTAGTTGTGTCTGACTTTTTTACTGCCTCATGGATTGTGGCCCACCAGGCTCCTCTGTCCATGGAATTTTCCAAGTAGCAGTGCTGGAGTGGGTTGACATTTCCTCCTCCAGGGGATCTTCCCAACCCAGGCATCAAACCTGTGGCTCCTGCATTGGCAGGCAAATACCCACTGAGACACCTGGGAAGCCGTGGAGTAGCAATAGTTTTGAATTTTTATTGTTAATTAATAAACTTTTTTTAGATCAGTTTTATGCAAAATAGAGCAGAGAGTACAAAGATTCCCATATATCGCTTGCCCCCATCCACACTCAGCTTCCCTCATTTCAGCTAGACCTAATCCTTCATTTGACAGATGAGAAAACTGAAGCTAATAAAAGGCTAAATGATTTGCTGGAGTCCCCCAGATCATTTTTAACAAAACAAGGTAAAAATTTCAGTATATCTGATTTTATCTTAATCACTAAGAAAGCAAAAATAATGGGTGTTTGTTTGTTGAGGTATAATTGAACCACAAAATTGTATTGGCTTCAGCTATACAACATGATTAGGTATTTGTGAACCTGCAAAATAATCACATAAGTGTTGTTAAATGTCTGTCACCATTGTTGTGTCTGACTCTTTGACCCCATGGACTGTAGCACGCCAGGCTTCCCCGTCCATCACCAACTCCCAGAGCTTGGTCAGACTCATGTCCATCAAGTTGGTGATGCCATCCAACCTCTCATCCTCTGTCGTTCCCTTCTCCTCTTGCCTTCAGTCTTTCCCAGCATCAGGGTCTTTTCTGTGAGTCAGTTCTTCACATCAGGTAGCCAAAGTATTGGATCTTCAGCTTCAGCAACTGTCCTTCCAATGAATATTCAGGATTGATTTATTTTAGGGTTGACTGGTTTAATATCCTTGCAGACTGAATAATAGTCCATTATTTATTTGTGTGTGTGTATATATATATATCTCTCACATTCATCTCTCAGGAGACATTTAGGTTGTTTCCTTATCTTGGCTGTTCTAAATAACATTGTAGTGAACATGAAAGTACAGGTGATCTTTTCAAGATAGTTTTTTTTGCTTGCTTCGGATTAATACCCAGAAGTAGAATTGTTAGGTCATTGGTAGTTCTAGAATTAATTTTTTGAAGAACATCCTTACTGCTTTCCATAGTGGCTGTGCCAGTTTACATTCCTACCAGCAGTGCGCAAGGATTCCCTTTTCTTTGTCTTTTTGATAATAACCATCCTGACAGTTTGAAGGTGATAGCTCATTATTGTTTTGATTCGCATTTCCCAGCTAGTGAATATACTTTAATGTACCTATTGGTCTTCTGTATGTCTTCTTTGGAAAAATGTCTATTCAGATCATCTGCCCATTTTTAAATAAGATTGTTTATTTGTTTTTGCTCTTGAGTTGTGAGTCCTTTATAAACTTTGTGTACTAACCCCTTATCAGATATAATTTGCAAATATTTCCTACCGTTAAATAGCGTGGCTTTTAGTCTAGCTTGCGGCTTCCTGTGCTGTGCAGAAGCTTTTTAGTTTATCTTGGCTTTTGAAGACGCCTTTGCTTCGGGTATCAAAGCGAAAAAAAAATCATAATCAGGAAATGTTCCAAGTGAAAGTTTTTAAAACAAAAGTAGCTTCATGTTTTAGATTTTTAATTAACTGTATTGTGGTTAAGTATACATGTCATAAAATTTACTATTTTAATCATTTTAAGTGCACCATTCACTACCATTAAGTGCATTATCTTGTTATGCAAACATCACCACTGTCTACCTGCAGAACTTTTTTATCATCTCAAACTGAATTGTTTTATTTCTAAAATATGAATACTAGTATGGTTTCCCAGATGGCTCAGTGGTAAAGAATCCGCCTGCCAGTGCAGGAGCCACAGGAGCACTCCGTCCAAAAGATTCTGTGGAGTACTTAAGTGTGATGATATATGCAAAATGACTGGTATACAGTAGACACTCAAGAGTAAATCTTAGCTGTTTCTTCTGCATCTCACTCTTCCAAACAGTTGTTTCATATCTCCTAGAGGATGTTTTCTATCCTCTTTTTTTTAAGTAAACAATTTTACTGAGATATAATTCACGTATACAGTTAGCCTATTTCAATGGTACAAGTCATCAGTTTTTGGTATATTACATTATTAATTTTTTTAAATCTGAAATACTTACAAAACGTGTCATTTTAGCCATTCTTAAGGTTATATTTCAGTGGCATTCATTCACGGTGTTGTGTAACATAACCACTATTTTCAAAATTTTTTCATTACCCTAAATAGAAACTCTTTAATAGTTAAACAAAAACTTCCACTCCTACTAAAACTCTCCTCAGCCCATCATAATGTCTCATGTACTTTCAGTCTCTATAATTTGCCTCATCTGGATGGCCCATGTTAGTGGAAACATACACAATATTTGTGCTTTTGGGTCTGGGTTATTTTATTTAACATAATGTCTCTAACTTTCATTTATGTCATAGCATATATCAGAACTTCATTCCTTTTTATGGCTGAGTAATAATACTCCATTATACATACATACCACATTTTGTTTATTCATCTGTTGGTGAACACTTTGGTTATTTCTATCTTTTGGCTGTCGTGAACAATGTTGCAGTGAACACTGGCATACGTTTATCTGTTCAGATTCCTGTTTTCAGTCCTTCATGTATAAACTTAGGGGTAAAATTGCTAGATCATATGGTGATTTTATATTTAGCTTTTTAAAGAACCACCAAACTTTTCCACAGTGGCTGTATTGCACCATTGAGTGTTCATCATACAGTTAATTTACTGATTTGCAATCTTTCTACTCTGTTAATTTGTTTTCACATATAAATTTTCCTCTTAGCACTGCTTTTTCTGCACCACATAAGTTTTGTTTTGTCCTGTTTTTGTTTTCATTCATTTCAAAGTGTTTTCCAATTTCCCTTTTGATTTTTTTATTTGATCCAGTGCTTACAAGTGTGTTGTTTAGTTTCTCATGTAAGTGAATTTTTCAGTTTTATTTCATACTAGTTTCATTCCTTTGTGATCAGAAAAGATATTCTGTATGGTTTTAATAATTTTTGATTTATTGAGTTCTTTTGTAACCTAACATGGTCTTCCTGAAGAATCTTCAGTGTGCACTTGAGAAAACTATGTAATCTTTTGTTGTTAGGTGGAATGTTGTTTCTGTTTCCGTTAGATCCTGTTGGTTTATAATGTTGTTCTAATATTTATTGGTCTTATATGTGGTTGTTCTAATATTTATTGAAATTGATAAGTTGAAATTTGCCAACTGTTATTGTACAGGTGTCCATTTCTCTCAAATTCTGTCCATGTTTCCTTCATATATTTTGGATCCTCTGGTGTTTGGTGGATTTTTTTAATATATAATTGTTATAGCTTCATGGTGAATGGGCTCTCTTGTCAATATTTAATGTTCTTCATTGTCCTTGGTAACGTTTTTTTACTTCTCTTTTATTTTTTGTTCCTATCTTTGGATCTAAAGTGAATCTCTTATATATAGCATGTATGTAGTTGGATCATGCTTTCTATTCATTTTGTTCCTCTGTACCTTTGATTGGAAAGTCTCATCTATTTACATTTAAAGTAGTTACTAATAAAGAAAGATTTATGCTTGTCATTTTATTTGTTTTCCATATGTCTTACAGCTTTTTGTCCCTCATTTCCTCCATTACTGCCTTCTTTTGTACTTAGCTGATCTTGTAGTTACCTGTTTGACTCCCTTCTCAGTCTGTTTTGTGTATATTCTGTAGCTGTTTTGGGCTTCCCTGGTGGCTCAGATGGTAAAGAATCTGCCTGTAATGCAGGTAACCCAGGTTCAGTCCCTGAGTTGACAAGACCCCCTGGAGAAGGGAATGGCAACCGACGCCAGTATTCTTGCCTGGAGAATTCCATGGACAGAGGAGCCTGGTGAGTCCATGAGGTCTCAAAGAGTCGTACACGACTGAGCGACTAACACTTCACTTATCGCTATTTTGTCTTGGTTACCATGGAGATTACATATAACTTCCTAAAGATATAAATTTGTAATTTGAATTGATACCAACTTAACTTCAGTCACATGCAAAAATTCTATTCCTATAAAAAGCTCTATGCCTCATTTTATATTATTGACATTACAGATTACATCTTTATTCATTTTGTACCCTAAAACACATATATAATTATTTTTTATGGATTTATCTTTTAAATCCTATTTTCTATACTCTCTTTCTCTGCAGTCACCCATCATGATTAAACTATAAGAAGAGCCTCTAGCTTCTTTTGTCCTAGGAAAAATCTTTTTTTTTTTTTTTTTGCACCACGACATGTGGTATCTTAGTTTCCCCACCAGGGATTGAACTTGTGCCCCTGCATTGGAAGTGCAGAGTCTTAACCACTGCACCATCAGGGACGTCCTCAGAGTCTTTTTTTTTTCCTTTGGCTGCACTGGGTCTTCGTTGCTGCGTGTGGACTTTCTCTAGTCAGGGGCTACTCTTGGTTGCAGTGCTCAGGCTCTGCTGCAGAGCATGGCTCTGGAGCACACAGGCTGCTGTGGAGCGCACAGTAGTTTTGCACACAGTACAGTCTGGAGCACACAGCAGTGGCGCACAGGCTGCATTGCTCCCTGGGACATGGGGTCTTTCCAGAGCAGGAATTGAACTCATGTCTCCTGCATTGGCAGGCAGTTTCTTAACCACTGTACCACCAGAGAAGACCCCCAAAAGTCATTTTATGATGAGAATACTAATAATAAATAAAGATTGCATTAACAGAGCTGATAAAGAACTCTCCACATGTGATTTAGCTCCTAATGTAGGGTAAAACATACCAGATCATCACTGTTTAGTCTCAGGAATTATCATGATTTATGAAAGTTCAGTCTGCCACTTAGAAATGGAGAAGCATTGGAATGGAGTCCATAACCACATTTATATCCTGTCCTGTTTTTTATAGAAGCTTGCATGTGTTTACGTGCTCAGTCGTGTCCCAACTCTTTGCAATCCCATGGACTGAAGCCATCAGGCTCCTCTGTCCATGGAATTTCCTAGGCAAGAATACTGGAGTTGGTTGCCATTTCCTCCTCTAGGGGTTCTTCCCACCCCAGGGATTGACCTCGAATCTCCTGTATATCTTGCATTGGCAGATGGATTCTTTACCTCTTGAGCCACCTCGTTATGTGCAAATATGTTTGTTTCTGGCATTGAATAGGCAACAGCTGTTGTTCTAGCTCCCTCTAGTGATAATACATTCCTGATGGACTTCTAATAACATGATTTACTATACTCTAATAAAAACTAAGATTTAAGATACTTCAAAAATTATATCCCATTCATACAATGGAATATTATGTAGCCTTAAAAAAAGAAGGAATTTTGACACCTCCTACAATATGGATGAATTTTAAAAGTATTCTTTCAGGTGAAGAGCCAGTCACATTTGACTACTCTAGGTACCTGTCTTTCCACTTACGACAGGTACCTAGACTAGTCAAATGCATGGAAACAGAATGGAGAATGGTGGTTACCAGGGGCTGGTGGCAGGTAGTGTTCAGTGGGTACATAGATTCAGTCTTACAAGATGGAGTGTTCTCTCGATAGATAACAGTGATGGTTGTATAAAGTATAACTGTGAATGTACTTAATACCACTGAGCTATACACTTAAGATTTGTTAAAATGGGAAATTTTACGTTATATGTATTTTACCAGGAAAACTTTGCAGGAAATCCATTACCTCAACTTGTGAGATATTCCTCCAATCTGTTCTTTAGACTGGAAAATTATTTAGCCTTCCCTTAGGAAATGTGTGTCTCAAGCTCTAAATGCCATCAGAATTCATGGAAGAGATAGGAAAACACAATTTTGTGATGAAAGTTGGAAATTAACATGTCTTAAAGTGTAGAAATTACAAAGTACATCATCATTGCTATAGCAATGATAGTATTGTAAACTAGAAATTTGGAAAGTGAAGTAATACTTTTTAAAAATACTTAATACACATGTAGTTATTTCTTTCTTTGTAAAAACACAATATTAGCATTTTCCAACCTGAGCATATCTTAGAAATTACCTAATTAACCTCCCTTAAGACCTCGATCAGTAAATCTTGCATGCAGTGATACTATCTTCCCAGGTTAATCTGTTGGGGTTTTCTTTTCCCCCTCACAATGGTTTTTGTTTGTTTTGAAAATACTCAAATCTCTGGCAAAACTAACACCTGTATACCTTACCCAAATTTATCGACATTTTGCCACATTTGCTTTATGTCTGTCTATACACACATACACATTTTTGCAGAGGAAAAAATTTTTGTCCCTTGAAAATTTTGAAAGTAAGTTGCAGACATTCAGCCCTCTGCATTTTAGCAATTAACCCCTTCAACTAGGATACTTTCCTAACTGATCACAATACCATTATCATATCTTAGAAAATAAACAATATATCAGTAATATCATTAATATACAAACCACATTTATATTTTCCCAGTTGTCCTAAAAGTCTTTTATTTCAGTTTATTCTGTTTTCTTTTAATCTAGAATCCAAACAGTTAACATTTGTTACATGAGATTGGCTATGTCTATTATTTTATTCTAGAATGTTCCCCACCTTTTGTTTTTTATGTAGTTGATGCTTTTTGAGGAACTTAAGCTTATTTTATAGAATGTGCTACATTCCGCAATTTTTAAATTATTTCTTCATAATTAGATTTAGGTTAAATCTTGATGTGAATATTACATATGTGACATTTTTAGTGATGCCATATTGGATCATTTGGTTAAGGTGGTATCCACCAGATCTCTCCAACATAAAGATACATTTTTATTATTGTAAATTAGTAAGTAAACCATGGGTGATATTTAAAGCTGTGACTTGTTCTCTAGCAGTCTTTTTTTTTTTTTTTTAAATCTAATATTTTAGCATCCGTTATGATCATTGCCTAAACTGCTGAGTACATTTTTAGTTGCTACCTGGTAATTTTCTAACTCTGTCATTTCTTCAGCACATACTAGCTGGTACTTTTCTCTGAACATGAGCTTTGGCTTTTCCTCCTCTTGCACTCTCTCTGTTCTTCTTCTCTTTTGAATATCATATGGACTCATAAAATTTTTAATATATTAATATCATAATCTATTGCCATCATTTTGTGGAGAAATGCTCGAATTTCCCATATTTTTTCACAGGAGACACTTTGGCTGGATCTTGTTTCTTTTAAACCTAACCTTATTCATCTTTGCGCATTTCCCTACTTTCTGTGACAGAAAGGTATCATTCACCCAGGTCCTTTTGTTTGCTTTGGTTGTTTGTTTTTTACTTCTTTGCTGCTGTTTTTTCAGATTTACCTTGTACTTTCCTTGCCTCAGACTCTGCATCAATTATTTGACTCAAGATATTCTGGTTTCTTTTAATTAGAATTATTATTTGGAAATCAAAATCTGGGTACTTGACATGTTGTTTGCTGCTAGGTTGTCATTGTTATTGAGGTGCAGATGCTTTTAGGCTTGTTCGGAACCACCAAATAAGTATATATTATGTACACATATACATGTATTAATTTTTTATTACTGTGTAACAAATTGCTACAATCTTAGCAGCTCAGAACATTACCCATTTATTAACTCACAGATTCCCTGGAATTTCAGGAGTCTAGACATTTCTGCTCTGTCTTAAAAAGGGAATCAAGATAGCAACCAAATCTTTGATCTCATCTGAGACTTGAGATTCTTACCCAGGCTCTCTTTTATTTTATTGGAGTTGTGGAATTCAGTGGTGGTTTGCTTCTTTTAAGCTACTAATAGAGACAAAGTCTGCTTCTTCAAGTCTCTGAGTTCAAGGAAAGGCTAAGCATTTATTGAGATATATTTCATTAACAGTTCACCCATTACAGCATCTGTTCAGTAACGTTTAGTATATCCACAGAGTTGTACATCCATCACCACAGTCAGTTTCAGGACAATTTTGTTATCCCAGAAAGAAACCCCACATTCCATGTTGATTAACCCCTAATTTCTTCATTCCTCCCAGGTTTAGGCAACAACTCTTCTTCGTGTCCCTGTTGTTGTTGTTCAGTCACTAAGTCATGTCCTGCTCTTTGCAACCCCATCCTCTGCAGCATGCCAGGCTTTTCTGACCTTCACTATCTCCCTGAGTTTACTCTAACTCATGTCCATTGAGATAGTGATGCCATCCAACCATCTCATCCTCTGTTGCCCCCTTCTTTTGCCCTCAATCTTTGCCAGGATCAGGGTCTTCAGTGAGTCAATTCTTTGCATAAGGTGGCCAAAGTATTGGAGCTTCAGCTTCAAGATCAGTCCTTCCAATGACTATTCAGGGCTGATTTCCTTTAGGACTGACTGATTTGATCTCCTTGTAGCTCACAGGACTCCAAGAGTCTTCTCCAGTACCACAGTTGAAAAGCATCAGTTATCTGGCGCTCAGCTTTCTTTATGGTCCAATTCTCATATCCATACGTGATACTAGAAAAACCATGGCTTTTGGCTACAGACCTTTGTTGGCAAAGTGATGTCTCTGCTTTTTTAATGTTTGTCATAGCGATTCTTCCAAGGAGCAAGTGTCTTTTAATTTCGTGGCTACAGTCACAATCCACATTGATTTTGGAGCCCAAGAGATGAAATCTTTCCCCCCACCTTGTTTTTAAGTGTTCCTTATATATTAAGGAGATTTGTCATTTTATAAATTGCAAATATTTTTTGTCGGTTTTTTAGTTTGTTATTTCTCTTTTGTACCTATTGACTTTATGTCTGTTATTATCCCAGTAGCATACTGTGTTGAACACTGAAGTACGATGCCTCTAAGTTTGGCTATTCTGGCTTCTTCCAACTCTGTTTGGCTAATTCTCAGTTCCTTGCTTTTTCCTTGTGAATTTTAAGATTACCTTGTTGACTTCTGCAAAAAAGACAGCTGGAATTTTGACCCCCCAAAAAATGTATAGATTAACCGGGAGAGGGTTATATCTTAACAGTATTAAGATTCTGATCCATGAACACAGGATGTCTTTCTAGTTACTCAGTTCTTTTAAAATTTCTTTTAACAATGGTTTTCAATATGTAAGTCTTGTACTTCTTTTGTTAAACATATTCCTAAGCATTTTTATTCTTTCAGTGTTATTGTAAATGGAATTTTAAAATCCATATATGTATGTTTATTGCTCATATACAGAAATACACTTGATTTTTGTATATTGATCTTACATGGTGCAAGTCTCGCTGAACTCACTAAACAGTCCTAATAATCTTTTTTTTTATTACAATATTATCTTTATTACAATGGTTTGAACTGAACTAGCAGTATCTTCAAGATATACCTGTATATTTCTTGTGAGATGCCTATTCATATCATTGCACATTTTTAAAAATTTGTTTTTTAATTGAAGGATAATTGCTTTACAGAATTTTGTTGTTTTCTGTCAAACCTCAGCGTGAATCAGCCATAGGTGTACATATGTCCCCTCCCTCTTGAACCTCCCTCCCATCTCCCTCCCCACCCCACCCCTCTAAGTTGATACAGAGCCCCTGTTTGAGATCCCTGAGACATACAGCAAATCCCCGTTGGCTGTCTATTTTACATATGGTAATGTAAGTTTCCATGTTATTCTTTCCATACATCTCACCCTCTCCTCCCCTCTCCCCATGCCTGTAAGTCTATTCTCTATGTCTGTTTCTCCATGGCTGCCCTGTAAATAAATTCTTCAGTACCATTTTTCTAGATTCCATATATATGCGTTAGAATATGATGTTTAACAGTCCTAATAGTCTTTTTATGGATTCTGTGGTTTGACTCTGAACTTTGCATATGAAGATGACTTTTATTATGCACTATGCTCAGTCGCTCAGTTCTGTCCGACTCTGCAGCCCCATGAACTGTAGCCCACCGGGCTCTTCTGTCCATGGAATTCTCCAGGCAAGAATACTGGAATGGGTTGCCATGCCCTCCTCCAGGGGATTTTCCCAAGCCAGGGATCAAACCCAGGTCCCCTGCACTGCAGGCGGATTCTTTACCAGCTGAGACACCGGGGAAGCCTCATTTATTCATACGCAGGCCCGTGTTTTCATGGAGTCAAGTTTTGTTTTCTCTTTGTTTGTATCGTGCCTGTGGTTTTGGATCATTATTAGAAAGGCTGTCCCATATCCAGGTTTTAAACACAGTAAGAAATTCAGCCCTGTTTTCTTCCAGTAATTGTTGAATTTACATTTTCACATCTAAATTCCCTGATTTATTCAGAATTTTTCTGGTATGCAGTATTAGGCTAAGGTACAATCATTGGCTATTCTGAAGAAAGTTCAGTTCAGTTCAGTCGCTCAGTCGTGTCCGACTCTTTGCGACCCCAGGAATCGCAGCACGCCAGGCCTCCCTGTCCATCACCAACTCCCAGAGTTTACTCAAACTCATGCCCATTGAGTCAGTGATGCCCTCCAGCCGTCTCATCTTCTGTCGTCCCCTTCTCCTCCTGCCCCCAATCCCTCCCAGCATCAGGGTCTTTTCCAAATGAGGCAACTCTTCGCATGAGGTGGCCAAAGTATTGGAGTTTGAGCTTCAGCATCAGTCCTTCCAATGAACACCCAGGACTGATCTCCTTTAGGATGGACTGGTTGGATCTCCTTGCAGTCCAAGGGACTCTCACGAGTCTTCTCCAACACCACAGTTCAAAAGCATCAATTTTCCTCCTCTCAGCTTTCTTTATAGTCCAACTCTCACATCCATACATGACCACTGGAAAAACCATAGCCTTGACCAGATGGACCTTTGTTGGCAAAGTAATGTCTCTGCTTTTTAACATGCTGTCTAGGTTGGTCATAACTTTCCTTCCAAGGAGCAAGCGTCTTTTTTTTTTTTTTCCATTTATTTTTATTAGTTGGAGGCTAATTACTTTACAATATTGTAGTGGTTTTTGCCATACATTGACATGAATCAGCCATGGATTTACATGTATTCCCCATCCCGATCCCCCTTCCCACCTCCCTCTCCACCCGATTCCTCTGGGTCTTCCCAGTGCACCAGGCCCGAGCACTTGTATCATGCATCCAGCCTGGGCTGGTGATCTGTTTCACCCTAGATAATATACATGTTTTGATGCTGTTCTCTCGAAACATCCCACCCTCACCTTCCCCCACAGAGTTCAAAATTCTGTTCTGTACATCTGTGTCTCTTTTTCTGTTTTGCATATAGGGTTATCGTTACCATCTTTTTAAATTCCATATATATGCGTTAGTATACTGTATTGGTCTTTATCTTTCTGGCTTACTTCACTCTGTATAATGGGCTCCAGTTTCATCCATCTCATTAGAACTGATTCAAATGAATTCTTTTTAATGGTTGAGTAATATTCCATGGTGTATATGTACCACAGCTTCCTTATCCAGACGAAGTCTGCTGATGGGCACCTAGGTTGCTTCCATGTCCTGGCTATTATAAACAGTGCTGCGATGAACATTGGGGTGCACGTGTCTCTTTCAGATCTGGTTTCCTTGGTGTGTGTGCCCAGAAGTGGGATTGCTGGATCATATGGAAGTTCTAATTCCAGTTTTTTAATTTCATGGCTGCAGTCACCATCCGCAGTGATTTTGGAGCCCAAAAAAATAAAGTCTGACACTTTCTACTGTCTCCCCATCTATTTCCCATGAGGTGATGGGACCAGATACCATTATCTTAGTTTTCTGAATGTTAAGCTTTAAGCCAACTTTTTCACTCTCCTCTTTCACTTTCATCAAGAGGCTTTTCAGTTCCTCTTCACTTTCTGCCGTAAGGGTGGTGTCATCTGCATATCTGAGGTTATTGATATTTCTCCCGGCAATCTTGATTCCAGCTTGTTCTTCTTCCAGCCCAGCATTTCTCATGATGTACTCTGCATAGAAGTTAAATAAGCAGGGTGACAATATACAGCCTTGACGTACTCCTTTTCCTATTTGGAACCAGTCTGTTGGTCCATGTCCAGTTCTAACTGTTGCTTCCTGACCTGCATACAGGTTTCTCAAGAGGCAGGTCAGGTGGTCTGGTATTCCCATCTCTTGAAGAATTTTCCAGTTTATTGTGATCCACACAGTCGAAGGCTTTGGCATAGTCAATAAAGCAGAAATATATGTTTTTCTGGAACTCTCTTGCTTTTTCGATAATCCAGCGGATATTGGCAATTTGATCTCTGGTTCCTCTGCCTTTTCTAAAACCAGCTTGAACATCTGGAAGTTCTTGGTTCACGTATTGCTAAAGCCTGGCTTGGAGAATTTTGAGCATTACTTTACTAGCGTGTGAGATGAGTGCAATTGTGCGGTAGTTTGAGCATTCTTTGGGATTGCCTTTCTTAGGGATTGAATGAAAATTGACCTTTTCCAGTCCAGTTAATCCTTACCAAATGCCCACTTTATACAAATCACTTTACTAAGCACTTTACATATATTATCTCTTAATCTGTTCAACTCCCTTGTGAAAGACCATATACAGTTATTGAAGAAGCTAAGCCTCAAAGAGATTAAACAGTTTTTCCAGTGTTACACAGCTAAGAAGTGGCATGTTGTTATTTCATTGCTAGGTCATGTCTGACTCTTTGCAACCTCATGGACTATAGCTCGCCTGGCTCCTCTGTCCTTGGAATTTCCCAGGCAAGAATAGTGGAGTGGGTTGCCTTTTCCTTCTCCAGCAGATCCTCCCAGCCCAGGGATTGAACCTGGGTCTCACTCACTGCGACTTCCCTGGTGGCTCAGAGGGTAAAGTGTCTGCCTGCAATGCAGGAGACCTGGGTTCAATCCCTGGGTCGGGAAAATCTCCTGGAGATCTTATTTTTCTGACCTCACTCTGTATGACAGATTCTGGCTTCTTCCACATCACTATTTTTTTGACCAATTTTGTTCTTTTTATGGCTGAGTCATATTCCTTTGTACATATGTACCACAGCTTCTTTATCCTTTCACCTGTCATTGGACATGTAGGTTCCTTCCATGTCCTAACTATTGCAAATATTGCTTCAGTGAATATTGGGGTACATGTATGTTTTTGAATTACGATTTTCTCAGGGTATATGGGATTGCCGGGTCATATGATAGTTTTATTCCTAGTTTAAAGAAATTTACTCTTATTAAACATTAAGTTTTTGCTACCAAAGTATATTAATTTATTGTAAAAATTGTTTAATATTTCCAAAGGCACAACATATATTTATTATTTATCTTACACATGGTGGATGATGACTTAAAGAAGATTGCAAGATTTTACAAAAGCACTAATATGGTTCACCCATGTTCATCAGATGTTGATTACTGATACATTTCTTTCTCTACCTCTCTCCCTGCCTCCCATCTTTCCCTCTTATATACACACAGACATATTTTTTCTCAGTTTTTTAAATAAAAAGTTACATTTTAACCAATGACTCAGAAATATTTCAGAATGTATAGTTCCTATGAATCAGGAAATTTTCTTCAGAATCTTAACATCACTACAATACTAACATCACTACAATACTAATATATAGTTCATAATCAAATTTCACTAATCTTGTCAATTACGTCCTTTATAACAGTTGCTTTCTGTTGTGATTCAGGCTCCAGTATATAATTATGCATAGCATTTACTGGCCATGTCTCTTTATTCTCCTTTAATTTGGAGTACTTCTCCAGCCTTTGTCTTTTATCATACTGTCGTTTTTTTTAAGAGTGTAGAGGAATTGCTTCATAGTGGATTCTTAAATTTGATGTTTCTTCTTGAATAGATTTAAGTCGTGTAATTTTGTCAGGAATACCACAAAAGCAGTGTTTTCTTCTCAGTGAATCAAATCAGGAAACACATGATGTCATTGTGTAATTGATGATATTAAATAACTGATAGTTCACTGAGACATCAATCCAGATTATTTTATGATAACTTAGGGCAGAGTTTTCCCTACATAATGATAAGTAATATTGGAGGAGATGCTTTAAAAAAATTTTAATATCTTATTCCTTATCAGACTTTCACCCAGTAGTTTTAGCATCTATTATTGATTCTTTCCAGAATAAGTAGTCATTTTGATATTACTATAAAATGGTTATATTATAAATCTATCATTTTGTACATCTATTAATTGGGATTTTTCTCTAAGGAAGAACATCCTCTTCAGTCTTATTTATTATCAGTATGAACTCACAAATTCTTATTTAATAGGTTATAATCCAGTACCATTGTTACTCATTTTCTTGCTCAAATTGTCCCAGATTTGACCAACGACAGCCCATTCCAAGTTTGGTCCCATCATTTTTACTAACACTTCCTTACTCTCTGGCACTCTTTCAAGAAACCAGATAAACAATGATGAGTGGGTAAGAGAAGAAAATATTTTGAATGGAGACATGAGAAAGCAAAGTTCTAATTTTAGATTCTAGGTGATGGACATAAGGATTTTTTCTTGGGTACAGTTATTTTAAACTCCATCTGTGTGTGGAAAGGCTTACCAAAAAAAAAGCTGGCAAGGAATCAATAGAACTAGTAGGAACTATATCATGTGTCTTGTGTATTTGAGCAAATGAGTAATTATGCTGCTGATGCTATTGGAAACAGTGCTCTTTGAAGAAAGAGGAGAACTACAGAATGAGGGAAGATGATGAATAGCCATGTGGCATTGGATTAGAATTTATATATTTCTAATTTCTAAATTTTACACACCAGTACTTTTTTATTGAGATATAGTTGACATATAACATTACGTTAGTTTCAGGTGTACACCATAATGATTTATATGTACAGTGTGAAATAATCACAGTAAGTCTAGTTATCATCTATAGTTACACCACACATAGTTACAGATTTTTTTTTCTTGTGATGAGAACGTTTAGGATCCACTCTTAGCAAAATTCAAATATGCAATACAGTATCATTAACTATAGTTACCATACTACATGACATCCACAGGAATTATTTATTTTATAATTAGGAGTTTGTACCTTTTGCCCAACTTCACCATTTCATCCTTCCCATCCTGCACTTCTGACAACCATCAGTCTGTTCTCTGTGTCTATAGTTTTTGTGTTGTTTTTGTTTGGGTCTTGTGTTGTTGTTGATAAATTCTACATGTAGGTGAGATCATGTGGTGTTTGTCTTTCTGACATTTCATATAGTGTAATGCCCTCAGGGTGCATCTGTGTTGTCTCAATGACAGAATTTCCTTCTTTTTAATGACTAAGTAATACTCTGTTCATCTGTGTGTCTGTTTTTTGTGCCAGTACCATACTGTTCTGGTTAATTTAGCTTTGTAATATAGTTTGAAATCAGGAAGTGTGATGCCTTGAGCTTTGCTCTTCTTTTTTTTTTTTAGCTTTGTTCTTCTTTCTCAGAAATCATTTTAGCTGTTCAGGGTCTTTTATGGTTCCATACAAATCCTGCAAATAGGATTGTTCTATTTCTATGAAAAATGCCATTGTAATTTTTATTTTTATTGCATTGAATCTGTAGTATTTGGGTAGTTACGGGTATTTTAACAGTATTAATACTTCCAGTCCATGAGCATGAATAGCTTCTCACTTATTTGTATTTTTTTCTATTTCTTTCATCAGCATGTTATAGTTTTCAGCATACAGGTCTTTCACCTCCTTGGTTAAATTTATTCCTAGGTATTTTATTATTTTCAATGCTACTACAAATACAGTGGTTTTCTTAGCTTCTCTTTCTGATAGTTATTAATATATAGATGCACAGCTGATTGTTGAATTTTGATTTTACTAAACTTAACATTTCTGACTTTTTTTGATGGAGTCTCTGGGGTTTTTTACATATCATCTGCAAATAGAGACAGTTTTATTTCTTCCTTTTTACATTTGGATGGCTTTTATTTCTTTTTCTTGCCTAAGTACTCTGACTATAACCTCAAGTGGTATGTTGAATGAAAACGGTGAGTGTAGGCATTTTTGTCTTATTCCTGATCTTAGAGGAAAAGCTGTTTGATTCTTTCATAATTGAATATGATGCTAGTTGTGGACTTGTCGTCAGTGTTCTTTATTATGTTGAGGTACTTTCCTTTACCCACTTGATTGAGTGTTTTTATTGTAAATGGATGTTGAACTTTTTCAAATGGTTTTTCTTCATCTGAAGAGATGATCATAGGCTTTTATCCTTTATGTAGTTGTTCTGGTATAGTACGTTGATTTTACAGATGTTAGACCATTCTTGCATCCCTGGAATAAATTCTACTTCATCATAAAATATAGTCCTTTTAACATATTATTGCATTTAGTTTGTTAATGTTTCATTAAGGATAGTTGCATCACTTTTCATCAGAGTTATTAGGCTATAATATTGTTTTCTTGTAGTGTCCTTACATCGTTTTGGTATCAGGGTAATACTGACCTCTTAAAATGTGTTGAGTCGTTCTTTCCTTCTCTTCTGTTTTTTGGAAGTGTTTCAGAAGATTTATATTAATTCTTCTATGTTGTTTGGTAGAATTCACCAGTGAAGCCAGCTGTTTTAGTGTTTTTTGTTGCTTTTGTTAGGAGGATTTAACTGATTCAATCTCCTTACTAGTAATCAGGCTGTTCAGATTTTCTCTTTTTTCACGATTCAGTCTTGATAGTAAGCTATGTGTTTCCAGGAATTCATCTGTTTCTTTTAAGTTGTCCTATATATTGGGATATAATTGTTTGCAGTAGTGTCATACAATCTTTTGTGTTTCTGCAGTATCTTTGTAATATCTCCTTTTTTATTTTATTTTATTTGGGTTTTCTCTTTTTTGGTTGAGTCTAGCTAAAGCTTTGTTCTGTTTATAATTTCAAAAAATCCATTCTTAGTTTCATTGACCTTTTCTTTTGTCATTTTAGTGTGTATTTCATTTATTTCCAATCTGATCTTTGTTACTTTTTTCCTTCTTTGGTCTTAGTATTTATTTAATTCCTTCAGTTGTAAAGTTAGGGTGTTTATTTGAGATTTTTCTTGGTTTGTTAATGTAGGCATTTAATTGCTGTGAACATCCCTCTTAGAACTGCTTTTGTGGCATCCCACAAGTTTTGGTACATTGCTTTTTGATTTGTTTCAAGATTTGTGTTTTTCATTAATATTTATTATTTATTTATTTGGCTGCACTGGGTCTTAGTTGTGGCGTACAGACCCTTAGTTGTGGCCTGTGGGGTCTAGTTTCCCAAGCAGGGATTGAACATGGGCCCCCTGCTTTGGCAGTGCAGAGTCTTAGCCACTGAGCTACCAGAGAAATCCCTCAAAATTTGCTTTACATATCTCTTTGATTTCTTCACTGACACTTTGGTTGTTCAGTAGCACTGTTGTTTAATCTCCACATATTTGTAAATTTTCTAGTTTTCTTCTTCTAATTAACTTGTTCTTTAGTACTGTTATGGTGGGAAAGATGCTTGATATTACTTCAGCCTTCTTAAATTTTTTAAGATTTTTGTGGCCTAACATATGGTCTGTCCTGGAGAATATTCCATGTACACTTGAGAATAATATGTATCTTGTTGCTTTGGTGTTGGAATATTTTGTATATATGTTAAGTCCACCTTGTGCTGTGCTTAGTCGCTCAGTCATGTATGACTCTTTGTGACCCCTTGGACTCTAGCCTGTCAGGATCCTCTGTCCATAGGGATTCTCCAGGCAAAAATACTGGAGTTGGTTGCCATGCCCTCCTCCCGGGAATCTTCCAAACCCTGGGATCAAACCCTGGTCTCCCATATTACAACTGGATTCCTTTACCATCTGAGCTATGAGGGAAGCCCTAGGTCCACCTTAGGTGTTTAATTAGAAGTCCACCCCTTGCCTACAGAAGGAAACGGCAACCCATTCCAGTATTCTTGTATGGAAAATCCCATGGACAGAGGAGCCTGGAGGGCTCCAGTCCATGGGGTCACAGAATTGGACACATCTGAGTGACTTCACTTCTTCATATGTGTAATCTTTAGGGTTTTCTAGATATAAGATCATGTTGTCAGTGAATAGGAATAATTTTACTTCTTCCTTTCTAATTTGAATGTCTATTTCTTTTTCTTGCCTACTTGCTCTACCTAGAACCTCTAGTATAATATTTACTAGAAGTGGCAAAAGTGGACATTATTTGTAATTCTAGGGGGAAAACTTTTAGTCTTTCGCCACGGAATATGTTGTTAGTTGTGGGTTTTTCATATATGGCTTTTATCATAGTGAGTTTCCTTGTATATCTTGTTCATTAAGTGTTTCTATTGTAGAAAGATGTGGAATTTTGTTATTCTTTTATTGCATCAATTGAGATGATTTGGGGGGTTTTTCCTTCATTCTATTACGGTGACATACCACACTGATTAATTTTTGTCTATTGACCCATTCTAAAATTCCAGGAATAAATCCCACTTGGTCATAGTATATAAACCTTTTAATGTACAACTTTGGTTTGCTTGTATTTTGTTCAAGATTTCTATATCAGTATTTGTAAAGGATATTTGTAATTTTCTTGTAGTGTCTTTTTGCATGTCTTTGGTATCTGTGTAAAAGTTTAAAAAATATGTTCTGAATGCAAAAAAAAAAAAAAAATCCACCCCTTGAGGCTACAGCTATGAAATAACAGGCCTTTTTCTTGGAAGGGTTGGACGTTGCTGTCTGCTGTCTCTTCTCTCTGCCCTGGGGGAGGAAGAGGGGTAGCTAGGTAAAAACTGTTTCTCTGTTTGTAACACTTCCCAACCCAGGATTCAAACTGTGTCTCCTGCATCAATAGGCAGATTCTTTACCATTGCCCCACCTGGGAAGCCCCTCAGTTGCCTCTCAGTCATGGCTTTCTCTCGCCGGCTTCTCCCCTGACAGGCATGACTTTCTAAGATGTGCTTGTGAGTATCCTCCTCCCAGGCTCTGTCTGGTGCATCCTCCACTCTTCCCTCCATGTCTTCACTTTCTTTTGGAGGAGTTTTTTCTTGTGAAGGGCTTCCCTCATGGCTCAGAAGGTGAGGAGTCTGCCTGCAATGCAGGAGACCCAGATTCTATGCCTGGGTCAGAGGGATCCCCTGAAGAGTGGAATGGCAACCCACTCTAATATTCTTGCCTGGAGAATCCCATAGACAGGGCCTCGTGGGCTACAGTCCACAGGGTCACAAAGAGTCGGACATGACTCAGCGATCAACATTTCATTTTTTCATTTCAGTGAGCCTGTGATCAGAGGCTCTGCCACCCGTGAGAGCTAGGTGATTAAGGGATGTTCCCTGGTTGGCAGCTGCCAAAACCAGGGCTCCAGTCATGTGCACAAGGTCCTTTGCAGGGGATACAATTGACCTGGAGCGAAACAGGGATAATACAAAGAAGGCACTTAACAGTCTCCACAGTCTTTGGAGAGTATTTTAGTCTGCCCCTCCCCGCCAAGATTTGTGTTACATTAGCTGCCTGACCCTCAGTTCAGACATATAAGATAATTAAATGGCCCCTTACACAAAAAGCTGGATTTAGGAAAGGCAGAGGAACCAAAGATCAAGTTGCCAACATCCGTTGGATCATCGAAAAAGCAAGAGTTCCAGAAAAACATCTACTTCTGCTTTATTGACTATGCCAAAGCCTTCGACTGTGTGGATCACAACAAACTGTGGAAAATTCTTCCAGAGATGGGAATACCAGACCACCTGACCTGCCTCTTGAGAAACCTGTATGCAAGTCACGAAGCAACAGTTAGAACTGGACATGGAACAACAGACTGGTTCTAAATAGGGAAAGGAGTATGTCAAGGCTGTATACTGTTACCGTGCTTATTTAACTTATATGCAGAGTACATCATGCGAAATGCTGGGCTGGATGTAGCACAAGCTGGAATCAAGATTGCTGGGAGAAATACCAGTAACCTCAGATATGCAGATGACACCACCCTTATGGCAGAAAGTGAAGAAGAACTAAAGAGCCTCTTGATGAAAGTGAAAGTGGAGAGTGAAAAAGTTGGCTTAAAGCTCAACATTCAGAAAACTAAGATCATGGCATCTGGTCCCATCACTTCATAGCAAATAGATGGGGAAACAGTGGAAACAGTGACAGAGTTTATTTTGGGGGGCTCCAAAATCACTGCAGATGGTGACTACAGCCATGAAATTAAAAGATGCTTGCTCCTTGGAAGAAAAGCTATGCCAACCTAGATTAGCATGTTAAAAAGCAGAGACATTACTTTGTCAACAAAGGTCCATCTAGTCAAGGCTATGGTTTTTCCAGTGGTCATGTATGGATGTGAGAGTTGGACTATAAAGAAAGCTGAGCACCGAAGAATTGATGCTTTTGAACTGTGGTGTTGGAGAAGACTCGTGAGAGTCCCTTGGACTGCATGGAGATCCAACCGGTCCATCCTAAAGGAAATCAGTCCTGAATATTCACTGGAAGGACTGATGCTAAAGCTGAAACTCCAATACTTTAGTTTTAGTTTGGCTACCGGATGCAAAGAACTGACTCATTTGAGAAGACTCTGATGCTGGAAAAGATTGAAGGCGGAAGGAGAAGGAGACGAAAGAGGGTGAGATGGTTGGATGGCATCACCGACTCAATGGACATGAGTCTGAGTAAACTCTGGGGGTTGGTGATGGACACGGAGGCCTCGTGTGCTGCAGTCCACGGGGTTGCAAAGAGTTGGACACAACTGAGCGACTGAGGACACAACTGAGCAACTGAACTGAACTGAACTACACAGAAGAACTTGAGTGTGCCCTGGGAGATTTGCCACCGTGAATCCATGCAAACTCTTTAAGAAATGTTTCTCAGTTTGTGTCTCATGGATAGAAGCCCCATTGGCTTTCAGAACTAGATGTTTTGGGGGCCCATGTCTCACTCAGGTCCAGGTCTTAATAGTTGGGTAGCCTGGTATGGGGTTCAAATCCTCTTCTCCTTGGGGAGAAGCTTATATTTGTGAGTGCCTTCCTAAGTGTGGGTTGTTGTTCCATGAGTGAGATTTTCTGTAAGATGTGCAACCTCTCCTCATTTTGATGTGATTTTTTTTCTTGTTAGCCCAATGTGTACAAGTTGCTGAGCTACTTTTAGGGTTCTTGAAGAGGGAATTTTTCTTCATGTAGCTGCAGGTTCCATGTGTATCTGGAAGGAGGTGAGTTCAGGATCTTCTTCATCTGCATCATGAACCAGTATCCCTACATACATTGTTTGCTTTCTTGTCTGTTTATTATTGAATCATAAGAAATTTCCATTTTTCTCCAACTCAGTTAGCTGAAGGAACCTAGAAAGTGATATCCCACCAGTCATGAGCATACTTAGTGTATACAGTTTGGTTTCTAAATACCATTTCCCACTAAGAGAAACTAAGCTATGGAGAAATGGCTGATTGAGGGATGGGTCAGGGAAAGCACAAGATGAGCCTGAAACATTGTGTTTATACCAGTTTTGCTGCAAGTTGGTAATGGAAATAATGTTTCACTGAAATGGTAAATAGCCAAATTAACCTGTATTCTACGAAAGGGCATCCCACTACAGTATTCTTAACCTGGAAAATTCCATGGACAGAGGAGCCCAGTGGGCTACTGTCCATGGGGTCACAAAGAGTTGGACATGAGCATGCATGTGCACACACATGCAAAAATGTAAACTTCAAATTGCACTTCTACCACATAAAAAAATTAACCCAAAATGAATTAGACCTAATTGTGAAACTTAAAACTGTAAAAGTTTTAAATAAGACAAGGGAGAAAATATTTATGACCTTGGGTTAGGCAAAGATTTCTTACAACAGAAAAAGCACAGTCCATAAAAGAAAAAGATTGATAAATTGATCATTTTTAAAATTAAGAATTTTGGCACTTTAAAAAACAGTTACAAGAATTAAAAGGTAAGCCACAGACTGGGAAGAAGTACTTGCAGATCTCCTATATGATAAAGGAGTTGTATACAGAAATATTATAAGGTCTCAAAACTTAATGATAAGCAGAAAAAAACTTTTAATCAATTAAAAATGAGCAAGATTTAGATAGCACCTCACCAAAGAAGATTTATGGGTAACAATAAGCACATAAAAGAAGTTCAACATCATTAATCATTAGGAAAGTGAAAATTAAAGTCACAGTGAGATACCACTACATACCTGTCAGAATAACTAAAAAAAAATTAATCACTAATGTCAAATACTGATAAGGATTCAGAATAACTTCAACTTTTATACCTTGCTGATGGGAGTGCAAAATGGTACAGCCACTTCTGAAAACAAATAGTGTCTTATATTCTTAAATATATCTTATCATAGGACACAGCAATTGCACTCCATTTCATTTATCCATGTTAAATAAAGTACATGTTCACACAAAAACCTGTACTTGAATGGTTATAGCAGCTTTATTCATAATCTCTACTAACTGGAAATGCAATTTTCTAAACAGATAGACAAACTGGTATATCATATAATTGGCTTCCCTGCTGGCTCAGATGTAAAGAATCTTGTCTGCAACGCAAGAGACCTTGGTTCGATCCCTGCATTGGGAAGATCCTCTGGAATACTGAATGGCAACCCACTCCAGTATTCTTACCTGGAGAATTTCATGGACAGAGGAGTCTGGCGGGCTACAGTCAATGGAATTGCAGAGTCAGACACAGCTGAGCAACTAACACTTTCATGACAGACTATTACACAGCATTATAAAGTGAAGAACTACTGACAGACTCAACAGCATGAGTGACTCTCAAATGCAGTGTGCTAAATGAAAGAAGGCTACCTACTGTAAAGTTCCATTTATGTGATACTCTTGAAAAGGAAAGGCCACGGGACTAAAGAGCAGGGCCTGGAGTTGGGAAATGGGTTTGGCTATAAAGAGGCATAAAGAAATTTTGCGGAATGATGAAACTGTTTTATATCTTGATTGTAACATGACTTATGCATTAGTCAAAACTTGTAGAACTCACCAAAAAGGATTTTTTTTTTTTTTTTACTGTTTGTAAATAATACATTAATTTAAAAAGTGTGCTGAGGAGGGGGCAAAAAACATGTATTCTGATTTTGTGGTATACTTCATGCTAAGTTTCTTTTCTACCTTGAATCCAAGTGAAAGAATTTACAATGACAGTATTTTATTTCTTAAAAATCATCTATAAATCCAGATAATTTTTTGCCTCAGAACTCTTTTGTTGCCTTTTTGTTCATAATTCTCTTATATAAGTGATAGGTTCATAATTTTCATATATAAATGACTATTCACATGGGTAGCTAAATTTGTAAATTGTATTATGACGAGTGGGGCTTCCCAGGTGGCATGGTGGTAAAAAATCCACCTACCAATGCAGAAGATGCAAGAGATGCTAGTTCAATTCCTGGTCCAGGAAGATATCCTGAAGTAGGAAATGGCAACACACTGCAGTATTCTTGCTTGGAAAATCCCATGGACAGAGGAGCCTGATGGTTACAGTCCACAGAGTATCAAAGAGTGGGACACGACTGGGCAACAGAGCACACACACACATTATGATAAGCATAGCTTTTGATTTCTTAGCTTTTCAGTGTTTATATTTAGGAATATATAGTTGATTTCCCATTTTTAATCTTTTTCTGTTTTGTCTTTGATGAACAATCTACTCTGCTTGACTTTGTTTTGTGTTTTAACATCTTAGTGATACTGTCTTTAGCTAATGTAACAAAGGTTGTAGAATCCTGTTCAGAATTTTAGTGGCTGTCTATTCACTGAGAATATAGTGCAGGTTGCTAGGTTAAAGCTTTCATTTGCTTTTTGAATTCCAACTACACTGTGGAAGCTACCTTTGTCACCAAATGACTTAAAACTAGTGCATGTTCTAACCTATGCATTCCCAAGTTGTTTCTCCACCATTTACTATGAATGATGTCTGATAATCCATTAGCATTTAAAAGTTATTCTGAGTCACTTCTGTAATCAACCAGCAACAACAACAAGAAAAACAATATTATTAACCCTATATGCAAAACAGAGAAAGAGACACAGATGTACAGAATAGACTTTTAGACCCTGTGGGAGAAGGCGAGGGTGGGATGTTCTGAGAGAATAGCATTGACACAAGTATACTATCAAGGATGAAACAGATCACCAGCCCAGGTTGGATGCATGAGATAAGTGCTCAGGGCTGGTGCACTGGGAAGACCCAGAGGGATGGGATGGAGAGGGAGGCGGGAGCGGGGATCGGGAAGGGGAACACATGTAAATCCATGGCTGATTCATGTCGATGTATGGCAAAAACCACTACAATATTGTAAAGTAATTAGCCTCCAACTAATAAAAATAAATGGGAAAAAAAAAAGAAAAAGAAAAACAACATTAATGAAGCTTATCTTTGTTATAGGAAGACCAGAGACAAAAAATACACACACATATATATGTGTGTGTGTACACATATATATATAATTCCATTAAAAGTTTTGCAAGTGGGATCCAGGTATTAAAATAAATATTCTTGTGCCAGTACCATACTGTCATGATGACTATGGCTTTGTAGTATAGCCTGAAGCCTGATTTCTCCACCTCTGTATTTCTTCTTCAGTAATGCTTTGGCTATTCACAGTCTTTTTTTTTTTTTTTTTATCCTGACTTCACGTTTTAACATTTTTGGATTTTCTTTTCTTTTCTTTTTTTTTTTTTTTAATTAGTTGGAGGCTAATTACTTCACAACATTTCAGTGGGTTTGTCATACACTGATCTGAATCAGCCATAGAGTTACACGATTTCCCCATCCCGATCCCCCCTCCCACTCCCTCTCCACCCGATTCCTCTGGGTCTTCCCAGTGCACCAGGCGCCGAGCACTTGTCTCATGCATCCGCTCCTGGCTGGGGATCTGTTCACATAGACTAATATACATGCCGTTCTTTTTGAAACATCCCCACCCTCACCTTCTCCCATCAGAGTTCAAAAGTCTGTTCTGTACATCTGTGTCTCTTTTTCTGTTTTTGCATATAGGGTTATCGTTCCATCTTTTTAAATTCCACATATATGCGTTAGTATACTGTATTGGTCTTTATCTTTCTGGCTTACTTCACTCTGTATAATGGGCTCCAGTTTCATCCGTCTCATTAGAACTGATTCAAATGAATTCTTTTTAACGGCTGAGTAATATTCCATGGTGTATATGTACCACAGCTTCCTTATCCATTCATCTGCTGATGGCATCTAGGTTGCTTCCATGTCCTGGCTATTATAAACAGTGCTGCGATGAACATTGGGGTGCACGTGTCTGTTTCAGATCTGGTTTCCTCAGTGTGTATGCCCAGAAGTGGGATTGCTGGGTCATATGGCAGTTCTATTTCCAGTTTTTTAAGGAATCTCCACACTGTTCTCCATAGTGGCTGTACTAGTTTGCATTCCCACCAACAGTGTAAGAGGGTTCCTTTTCTCCACACCCTCTCCAGCATTTATTGCTTGTAGACTTTTGGATAGCAGCCATCCTGACTGGCGTGTAATGGTACCTCATTGTGGTTTTGATTTGCATTTCTCTGATAATGAGTGATGTTGAGCATCTTTTCATGTGTTTGTTAGCCATCTGTATGTCTTCTTTGGAGAAATGTCTGTTTAGTTCTTTGGCCCATTTTTTGATTGGTCATTTATTTTTCTGGAATTGAGCTTCAGGAGTTGCTTGTATATTTTTGAGATTAATCCTTTGTCTGTTTCTTCATTTGCTATTATTTTCTCCCAATCTGAGGGCTGTCTTTTCACCTTACTTATAGTTTCCTTTGTTGTGCAAAAGCTTTTAAGTTTCATTAGGTCCCATTTGTTTAGTTTTGCTTTTATTTCCAATATTCTGGGAGGTGGGTCATAGAGGATCTTGCTGTGATTTATGTCGGAGAGTGTTTTGCCTATGTTCTCCTCTAGGAGTTTTATAGTTTCTGGTCTTACATTTAGATCTTTAATCCATTTTGAGTTTATTTTTGTGTATAGTGTTAGAAAGTGTTCTAGTTTCATTCTTTTACAAGTGGTTGACCAGTTATCCAGCACCACTTGTTAAAGAGGTTGTCTTTTTTCCATCGTATATCCTTGCCTCCTTTGTCAAAGATAAGGTGTCCATAGGTTCGTGGATTTATCTCTGGGCTTTCTATTCTGTTCCATTGATCTTTATTTCTGTCTTTGTGCCAGTACCATACTGTCTTGATGACTGTGGCTTTGTAGTAGAGTCTGAAGTCAGGCAGGTTGATTCCTCCAGTTCCATTCTTCTTTCTCAAGATTACTTTGGCTATTCAAGGTTTTTTGTATTTCCATACAAATTATGAAATTATTTGTTCTAGTTCTGTGAAAAATACCGTTGGTAGCTTGATAGGGATTGCATTGAATCTATAGATTGCTTTGGGTAGAATAGCCATTTTGACAATATTGATTCTTCCAATCCGTATTCATGGTCTTGTTTCCATTCAAATTGTAAAATTTTTTGTTCTAATTCTGTGAAACATGCCACTGGTAATTTGACAGGGATTGCACTGAATCTATAGCTTACTCTGGGTAGTCATTTTCACAATATTTATTCTTCCAGTCCAAGAATATGGTATATCTGTTTGTGTCATCTTTTATTTCTTCTTTGGAGAAATGTCTGTTTAGATCTTCTGCTCATTTTTTGACTAGGTTGTTTGGTTTTTTGTTATTGAGTTGTATGAGCTCTCTGCATATTTTGGCAAGTTTTGTATCATGCTACCTTAAATGTTCTAGTAGTTGTTGTGTGGAGTCTTTATATAAGATATATCATGTCATCTGCATCTAATGACAATTTTACCTCCCTACCAATTTGAATACCTTTTCTTTCTCTTATCTGATTGCTGTTGCTAAGATATCCAATACTATGTTGAAGAAAAGTGGTAAGAGTGGGCATCTTTGTCTTGTTACAAATTTTAGTGGCAAGGCTTTCAGCTTTTCACTGTCAAGCATTATATTGAATGTAGGCTTGTCATAAATAACTTTTATTGTGTTGATATGTTCCCTCTGTACCCACTTTGGTAAGAGTTTTTATCATGAATGGATGTTGAATTTTATTGAATGCTTTTTCTGCATCTTATCAATGATCATGTGGTTTTTGTCTTTTAGAGATGATGTGATATATCACATTGATTATGTACCATCGTTATGACTTTGGAATGAATCCAGGTTGATCTTGTTGTATAATCTTTTTTATGTGCTGTTGGATTAAGTATCATTACTTTGATGTAATGGCCTTTAAGGCTAGTTTTATTTACATATATTGATTAAATATACAATGGAAAAATCTCCTGTAGTATGATTTCAGCAGCTTGAGCGACATGCTTCTAAGGCTTCAGAACCTGCTATTGTTTGGAAACCTTTACAAAAGTTTTAATTTACTTTTGTATCAAAAGTGTTTTATTGTCCTTATAAACTCACCTACCAAGGTGAGAAATCAAAAGCCTTCCAACTCTCCCCTATCAAATTTCACATGAAGGACTTATAACGGTTGGAAAAACCTCTTACTCTAAAACCCTCATATTTCTCAGTGATCCTGACCTGCCAAGAGAGACATTACTTAACTCTCTTTAAATTTTAGGATTCCTTTTTAGTTCCTCTTCACTTTCTGCCATTAGGATGGTATCATCTGCATTTCTGATGTTATTGATATTTCTCCCAGCAGTTTTGATTCCAGGTTGTGATTCCTCCAGCCTAGCATTTCGCATGATGAACTCCAGGTATAACTATAACAAGCAGGGTGACAATATACAGCTTTGATGTACTCCTTTCCCAATTTTGAACCAGTCTGTTGTTCCATGTCCAGTTCTAACTGTTGCTTCTTGACCTGCATACAGGTTTCTCAGGAGGTAGGTAAGGTAGCCTGGTATTCCCATCTCTTGAAGAATTTTCCATGGATAGCTGTGATCTACACAGTCAAACGCTTTAGTATAGTCAGTGAAGCAGAAGTAGATGTTTTTCTGGAATTCTGTTACTTTTTCTGTGATCCAACAGATGTTGGAAATTTAATCTCTGATTCTTCTGCTTTTTACATCTGGAGGTAAAAGCTTGTACATTGGGAAGTTCTTGATTCACGTACTGTTGAAACCTTGTTTGAAGGATTTTGAGCATTACCTTGCTAGCATGTGAAATGAGTGTAATTATATGGTAGTTTGAACATCCTTTGGCATTGCCCTTCTTTGAGATTGTAATGAAAACTGACCTTTTCCAGTTCTGTGGCCACTGCTGAGTTTTCCAAATTTGTTGGCATATTGAGTGCAGCACTTTAACAGCATCATCTTTTAGGATTTGAAATAGCTCAGCTAGAATGCCATCACTTCCACTAGCTTTGTTCATAGTAATTCCTAAGGCTCATTTGACTTTACACTCCAGGATATCTGGCTCCAGGTGAGTGACCACACTATCATGGTTATCTGCATCATTAAGGCCTTTTTTGTACAGTTCTTCGGTGTGTTCTTGCAACCTCTTCTAAATATCTTTTGCTTTTGTAAAGCAGTTATCTTCAAATAAAAATAGGAAGAAAGGGGGAAAAAAATAACGAAAGTCTCCATAAAATCCTGATAGTATAGAGTTCAGCGAGCTTCCAGGTTGCTAAGCAGTTGAAAGTACAAGGAGAGTGATACACCCAGAGAGGTTAGGGCTGTCACATATTAATCAGACCTGAGAGAAGAGGTAATGGGGACCTCCAGTTTGTAGGATATAACTTATGGGTAACCTGGGAACTTAATGTTTTCAACTGATATCTGAAATAGAGTGAAGGCAGTCTTTTGGGACTGAGCCCTTCACCTGTGGGATTTAACAGTGTCTCTAGGTGGATAGTGTTAGAATTGAGTTAATTTTAGGACACCCAGCTGGTGTAAAGAGAATTTGTTGGTGTGTTGAAAAACTTCCACACACATGATGACCAGAGGTGTCAGCAGTCATGTTCTGTGTAAAAGGAGGTACGCAGGAAAGAAACAGCAGGGAAGCACTGGGTGTTTGCTGCATAAAAGGAAAATGGGTTCTTTTTCTGAAGAGGAGCATAAAAAGCACTTTACATTATACATGCAAGCGTATCACAGAGATACTGCAGGTTTGGTTCCAAACCACTGCGATCAAGTGAATGTTGCAGTGAAGGGAGTCACCCGGAGGCTCTGCTTTCCCAGTGCGCATAGAAGTTATGTTCCCACTGTGGTGTGGTCTGTCAAGTGTGTGGCAGCGTTACGTCTTTTTTAAACGTTCGTGCCTGAATTAAAAGTATTGTCAAAAAAATCCAACCATCATCTGAGTCTTCAACAGGTTGTAATCTTTTTGCTGTCAGAGAGTCTTGCCTTTATGTTGACAGCTGCTGACTGATCAGGGTGGTGGCTGCTGAAGTTTGGAGCAGTTGAGGCAATTTCTGAAGACAAAGCAGCAATGCAGTTTGCTACATCTTTGTTCCTTTTACGAATGATTTCTCTGCAGCATGCAGTACTCTTTTTTTTTTTTTCATGCAATGACATTTTACCCACAGAACTTCTTTCGAAATAGGAGTCAATCCTCTCAAATCCTGCCACTGCCTTAGTAACTAAATTTATGTAATATTCTAATTTGAGCAAAATCTTCACAGCATATTCACCAGGAGTAGATTTCATCTCAAGAAGCCACTTTTCTTTTCTCATCCGTGAGAAGCAGCTCATCTGTGAAAATTGTGTAAGATTGCAATTCAGTCACACCTTCAGGTCCCCCTTCTAATTCTAATTCTCTTGCTGTTTATACCACATCTGCAGTACACTACCTACAGTGACGTCTTGAACCCCTCAAAGTCATCCATGAGGATTGGATATGTCTTCCAAACTTCTATTAATGTTGACATTTTGACCTCCTCCTATGAACCGTGAATGTTCTTAATGAGATCTAGAGTCTTTTCCAGAAGGTTTTCAGTTTCTTTTGCCAAGTTCCATCAGAGGATCACTGTCTGTGTAGTTGCAGCCTTATGAAATGTATTCCTTAAATGATAAGACTTGAATGTGGAAATCGCTCCTTGATTAGTGGGAAATCTCATTGATCCCAACATCCATAGGATATTGCGCTAGCAGGCATTAAAATAATAATCTCATTGTGTATCTCCATCATGGCTCTTAGGTTCAGTTCAGTTCAGCTGCTCAGTTGTGTCCAACTCTTTGTGACCCCATGGACTGCAGCATGCTAGGCCTCCCTGTCCATCACCAACTCCCAGAGTTTACTCAGACTCATGTCCATTGAGTTGGTGACACCATCCAACCATCTCATTCTCTGTCGTCCCCTTCTCCTTCCGCCTTCAATCTTTTCCAGCATCAGGGTCTTTTCAAATGAGTCAGTTCTTCGCATCAGGTGGCCAAAGTACTGGAGTTTCAGCTTCAGAATCAGTCCTTCTAATGAATATTCAGAACTGATTTCCTTTAGGGTGGACTGGTTGGATCTCCTTGCGGTCCAAGGGACTCTCAAAAGTCTTCTCCAAAAAAAAAAAAGAGTCTTCTCCAACACCACAGTTCAAAAGCATCAATTCTTCGGTGCTCAGCTTTCCTTATAGTCCAACTCTCACATCCATACATGACTACTGGGAAAAACAGCTTTGACTAGATGGACCTTTGTTGGCAAAGTAATGTCTCTGCTTTTTAACATGCTATCTAGGTTGGTCATAGCTTTTCTTCCAAGAAGCAAGCATCTTTTAATTTCATGGCTGCAGTCACCATCTGCAGTGATTTTGGAGCCCCCCAAAATAAACTCTGTCACTGATTCCACTGTTTCCCCATCCATTTGCCATGAAGCGATGGGACCAGATGCCATGATCTTAGTTTTCTGAATGTTGAGCTTTAAGCCAACTTCTTCCCTCTCCACTTTCACTTTCATCAAGAGGCTCTTTAGTTCTTCTTCACTTTCTGCCATAAGGGTGGTGTCACCTACATATCTGAGGTTATTGATATTTCTCCCAGCAGTCTTGATTCTAGCTTGTGCTTCATCCAGCCCAGCATTTCGCATGATGTACTCTGCATATAAGTTAAATAAGCACGGTAACAGTATACAGCCTTGACATACTCCTTTCCCTATTTAGAACCAGTCTGTTGTTCCATGTCCAGTTCTAACTGCTGTTTCTTGACCTGCATACAGGTTTCTCAAGAGGCAGGTCAGGTGGTCTGGTATTCCCGTCTCTGGAAGAATTTTCCACAGTTTGTTGTGATCCACACAGTCGAAGGCTTTGGCATAGTCAATAAAGCAGAAGTAGATGTTTTTCTGGAACTCTCTTGCTTTTTTGATGATCCAACGGATGGTGGCAATTTGATCTCTGGTTCCTCTGCCTTTTGTGAAACCAGCTTGAACATCTGGAAGTTCACAGTTCACATACTGTTGAAGCCTGGCTTGGAAAATTTTGAGCATTACTTTAAACTGATAGTGGCACACAAATAAATACCACAGAAAATGCCAGGAATGTTCAGAATCCCCAAGACAAATGGACAGAAACTACTAAATTCTCTCTGTTAATATCATGGAGCAGAAGCAGAGTATTTAAAACAGAGCGCCTTCTGTGTTGTAACCAACAGGGAAATAAATAGTTATATCTAAATTAGAACCAAAATCAGGCTTGACTAAGAACTAGGAAAACAGTTTCTCACATGATTATCTTATCCATGATGATGTCATTCGTCTTAGATATCAGCATTGCAAAATCAGGGAATCAGTTTGATTCTTTTAGGAAGTCTGTAACTGATGGGATGTATTCAAGGTTTTGGTTGGGATCTTCTAGTGGCTCAGGTGGTAAAGAATCTGCCTGCAGTACAGGAGACACAGGTTCTGTCCCTGGGTTGGGAAGATTTCCTGAAGAAGGGAGTGGCTACCCACTCCAGTGTTCTTGCCTGGACAGGAGCCTAGCTAGCTACAGTCCATGGGGTCACAAAGAGTCATACACAACAGATGCACTAACAGTATCACTTTTTTTTTTTTTCCAATGAAGGTTTCATTTATTTGAAGGAGTAAAACATTGAAGGTGACCCTGAGGTTATGTGTGTGTGTGTGTGTGTGTGTGTGTGTGGTTTTGTTTGTTAACTTCAGGTTGCCAAGTATTCTGTTTCACAACTACTGCCCCTTGTATGCTTGCTACCCTTTTGGCACCAGGGTAAAATACTAGTTTTGCTTCCATTCCTGTGTTAGCTAAAAGAAAGCTTTTGTGTTATCTGTTTAATTGGTTTGGTTAAATTTTAAATCTAATAAAGTGTAAACCAAATTTTCTTTCATACAGAGTGCTTAGTTCTAGACACAGTTGTTTTCCTGATCTTTTTGACTTTGACAATAAGGAAATACAGGTTTTGGTTGGTTAGAAAATTCATATTTCTGGTCACAAATCACTTCTTGGGTCATTTTTTAAAATGAGAAAAGTGATCTTTAGATGTAAATAGAACAGTCTAGTATCTTTCCTTTCCTTCTTTTTAACTGTTCCCCAAACTTTTTACCACTGCCTTTAAACTTCATATGACCTAGTTTCTAACTTCACTGGACTGCTTCAGTCTCCTTTTATTTCTTCTAATGCTCCAATCTCATTTAAACTTTCATCTTATACCAGCTATTTCCTCTGCCTGATTTTCCTTTATTTTCCAGATCCTCTCCTGAGTGTCAGTAACATTTACATTTTAGCTTAATGTTACTTCCTCAGAAAAGCCTTCCCAAATAACTTGCTGTTCATCACATTTTAATTATTTGCCTAGCATTTATTATTTTCTGGGTTTTTTTCCTCAGGTTTATTAGTTTTTCTTGTTTCCTTTTTGTATGCCTACCCAGGTAAACTGTCTTATTCCCCACTGTTTCTCAGCACTTGGAACAAGGCCTGGACTTAATGAGTGTTCAGTAATTGTTGAATAAATAAATGAAGGATTCACTGAAAAGAACCAGTCTGCTAATAAGAACTTTGGGTTCTTCAAATAACTTAATATTTGGACCTCAGTTTTCTCATCTGCAAAATGTGTATATTCACATACCTAGTTGTTACAAGATACAATAGACTAGACTTGTTTGGAGAAAGTTAGTATGTCATAACTCATGAAAGAAATATATTCACCTTGCCTTATTTACTGGAACTTTAAGCCAAGATAAAATCAGAGTCGACTGAATGAGGCCCTCTTCTTTATTTCATTTTCTTTTTTCTCCCTTCTTTTCTTCCTTTCCGTTTTATTATCTGCTTGAGATTTTTATCTCACAACAAACATTAGGAACACTGACCCAGTAAGATGAGTGGAAGAAGTAAAAGATGATGAAGCATGATAGAATAAAATAATAAGAATAGTAATTGAATAGGAGTTTAGCAAGTAACTGAGGTTTTCATCTTGAATCTCTTTACCAGCTAGTCAGCAGATCAGCTTTGTAGACCATCAGTTTTCAAACCTGTCAAACATTTCTTGCCTACTTCACGGGATTGACATGAATGATAATATCTGAAAGTACTTTATAAACCATTAAGCAAATGCACAGCAGTCATTATGATCATATCTGAAATTTAGGTTCCTTCTGCAGAACTGTTGGAGAATGCTAATGAGGCTCTTTCTTAGGTATAATTACTATAAGGCAATTCCAAAAATTTAGATTTTAAAAATATATGAAAGTGCTTAGTAACTCTCGCGACAAAAAGTATACATTAAGATTGAAGTCATTGTTAAAACAAATACTCCCCCCCCCACAATTTTATTTACAAACCAGGTGTGTATATAAATCATCTATTTTTGACATGTAGAACAAGTCAGACAGAATAGTTTCTTGCACATAAACCATTTGTTACCACTTATTTTCTTTGTCCCTAATTAGGAGATTCACATGAAGTGACTAGTTTGGGTTCAAAATTATAGGGAAAAAAAAAATACATTTGTTTTGTAGGTAGACTTTTAAAAATTATCACTCTAAATTGTGAATTTGGAATTTTTGCTGCTTTATGAAATTCAGTGGACATGAACTTAGGCAAACTCCAGGAGATGGTGAGAGACAGGGAGAACTGGCATGCTGCAGTTCATGAGGTCTCAGAGTCAGACATGACTTAGTGCCTGAACAGTGACAACAACAACATTTTGTTAACTATTTTTGCATAAATTACTGTGAAGCCAAGTGCATTCTTTATTATATTAAATAAAGGTGATTTTTAATTCAAAATAGCATTGCATTCTCTTTTTTTCCTCTCTCTCTCGCTTAAATTTTATTCATTTATTTATTTTTGGCTGTGCTGGGTTTTCATTGCTGTGAGGGCTTTTCTCTAGTTGCAACGAGTAGGGGCTACTCTTGTTGCAGTGCACAGGCTTCTCAGGGCAGGGTCTTTTCTTTCACGGAACACAGAGTGTAGGACCTGCGGGCCTCAGCAGTTTTGGTGTATAGGCCCTGTAGTTTAGGTCCCTAGGCTTTAGAGTGCAAGCTCAACAGTTGTAGCATATGGGCTTAGTTGCTTCACGGCATGTGGAATCTTTCTGGATCAGGGATCAAACCATGTCTCCTGCCTTGGCAGGTGGATTTTTTACCACTGAGCCACCAGGGAAGCCCAGTATTGCATTTTCTAAAATTGAGTATGGCTTACCTACAACCCTCTTGTTAGTTGCAGCTGTGCAACATAGTGATTCAATGTTTCTACAAATGATTAATTACCACTAAAACAAATGCTTGATAGAGTGATTTTTTTTTCCTGTATTTTTCAAGAGGAAATTCTCTTGCCTTTGACTATTTTCCATTCTTTTCTAATCACAGCCCAAAGAGCCGACTGATCCAATTAAAGAAAGAGAAGCTGGAATATACTCCAGGAGAACATGAATATGGATTATTCCCAGCCCCCATTCATGTTGGTGAGTACTCAGTATACACAATATATTTCCAAAAAGAAATGGTATTTCTTGAGTTTAGGTGAAATGTAATTAATGTCTTTGTGTTTTGATTATTTCTGTATCTCTAGGAGGTCAAGTCTTTACCTTTTAATTTGTATTCACTCTGAAGAATTTTGAAAACTCTTGCTTTCTAGGGGTCAAAATAACATAAATCTTATTCACTGAACTGTCAATAGCAACACTCTATCTGTAGCATTTGATTCTCTAAGTGAGTCCTCTAGGAAAACCCAACTATTTCATTACTTCAGTTTCTAATTATTTCTGTGTTCAAAGGGAGATGACTTGTGGATATGTAATAATCAAAGGGGAAAGACCCACTGCTTTTTTGATCATTTATATTCTTGAAAATTTTATCTTTCTGTTTATTTTTGAAGCAAATGTCAAGTCTTTGTTTAGCATTCCAATAATAATACCTTCCAGAATCTTACCAAATAAGTAAAGTATACCTGGAAGTCATCCTGGATTTCTTTCATTCTTTCAACTCGTCATCCATTCCATCCCCAAGTTCTGTTATTTTCATCCTTGAATATATCCTGCTTCTATTCAGATCCCATTGCTGTTATTCAGGTCCGTGCCACTGTTATCTTTTGCTTGGGCCGTTACAGTAGCCTTCTAACAGAGCTGTCTACTTTCATTCTTACTCTCTTCCAATCCACTCTCTACTCAGTAAAAAGAAGTCATTTTATAATTTAAATCATCTTTAAAACCTCTCAGTGGCTCACCATTAAACTGTAAACTCCTTATCCCAACACTTGAGAATGATCTGGTTCCTGACTACCTCATTATTCTGCCTCTGCTGTTTCCCAGATTTCCTTTATTCACTGTATTATGTCATGCTGGTCTTCTTTCAGATTCTAGACCATTCCAAGCTCTTTATAGCCAAAAGATTGTTTTGCTTATTATTACCTTTACCCAAAAAGATCTTTCCACAGTGAATTTCTTCTCATCCTTTGAGTACAGGCTAAATGTCAGTACCAGCTTAAATATTATTTTCTTTAAAATTGTTTTCCTGATTGTCTTACCATATAGGATTCTTCCCTCTATATCAGTTCTGTATCACGGCACCCTGTTTATTTTTCTATCATCTTTAATTGCTGTTTTTATTTACTCATTTACTAATCTGTCTCCTCCACTAGATTATAAGCTTCAGGAGCACAGGATCATTTGTGTTTCTTTTTCTCCTTTCATTTTCCAGTGTGTGGTGCCTAATAGAAGGTTAATAAATATTGGATATACAAATGAAAGAAAAGAAGGAGAAATCAGAATAAGTTAAATGTAAGAAGAGAATTTTTTTTTTCAAGAACAACTTAATTGTGTAGTAAGATGTTGATCCTGTACTATTAGTATCTTCTTCACCGGTGACTCTCTTGACTGTGGTGCTCTTCTCTGTGTTATGATTATTTAGTTCCTTTTTTCTCCCCAGAAGGCCCAGCACCAGCAATGTATTTAAAGCAGCAAGGATAGACAAGTTATGCAATAAAGATTAGTTTGCTTCAGTTATTCTGTATTGGGTGGCTAGAGAATAGTTTAACTACAACATAGCGTTACAAGCATACCTTTCCACCTTTCGGGCGCCTGGATCAGGAAAATTCTCTGGAATAAGAAATGGCTACCCCCTCCAGCATTCTTGCCTGGAAAATTCCATAGACAGAGGAGTCCATGGGATCGCAAAGAGTCGGACACGGCCGAGTGACTGAGCACAGCACACACCACATTACAGGGTTTGATTCTCAGCTAGATAACTGTACTGTGCTTACTTAAGAGAGGTGAGAGGAAGTTCCGTATTCTTTGGGCTTACTACCAAAGTTCTTTTGAAGGAGCCTTTTGCTTTTAGTAGTGAAATCATGACAGTGAAAGAAGATTCTCAGCAGATTTATCTATTTCCTAGACTGCTAGTGATAAACAGGCTTTGAAAATAAGAGGTAATTCCGTGTAAAAGAAAACATGACCATTTTGGTCTTACTGGTTTTCCTCTGGATGGGAAGTTAGCTAACTGATAACTCATGTTTTGTAAAGAAGTTCTAACTTTTCAGGGGGTGATAGAGTCAGTTAGCTCCAAGGGAGATGAGATGAATGATGGGTAGGCCAATATTTATGTCAGATATCTGGCATAAATAGTGTTTAAGAGGTCCAGAATGGAAATAATTTAAATAAGTTAATTTATTTATTAATAAATTAATAATTTATTTAATTAATTTAAAGATTTTCACTCTAAATCCCCACTTCAGTCTCTCACTAAGACTAATCTGTACTCAGTGGTCTAAAATTAAGTAAATAATGGGAAAGCCTAACCAAGTAGTGGGCTTTTTTCCTGTGAAACAAGATTTAACATCAGGCTGTTACAGGACTGAATTTTTTTTTTTTTTTTTGTGGACAGTGTTGTTTTGTTGTTCAGATAATTTAAGATTAGGATACAGGATGAGGCCTGTCAGCTGTCTGAAACAGGTCACTTCCAGTATCATGTAAACAAAGAGCATGACTTTGAGTCAGCCAGTCCTACATTCATCTCTGTCTTTGCCATATTAGTTATCTGAATAAAATAGTTAAATAAAATAAAAATGCACCCTGTCATCAATGGAGTAAGTGGAAAATAATATTTTAAAAAAATTTTTAATGAAATCAGGTTTCCTTATCTCTTCAGAGAATTGAATTTCAAAGAAATTTTACTTTTTATGATGAGTACTCCTTTATCAAAATGTATATTTTACCTTCACATATTTAGTCAATTCATTGTTTGCAACAGTTCTACAATAAGTTCAATAAGGCAAGCATGATCTTTTCAGCACATGGTTTCTATGATAGCTGGATATACCCATACAGAAGGATAAAATAACTCAAAATGGATCATCAACCTAAAAATACAAGAGCTAAAATTATAAAACAGTAAATTTTTGTGACCTTGCATTAGGTAATAATTTTCTTAAATGTCTGACACCAAAATCATGTACAATAAAAGGGAAAAAACACAAATTAAACTACGTTAATATTTAAAATTTTGTACTTCAAAGAACACCACCAGAAAACTAAAACAACCCACCAAAAGGGAGAAACATTTTCAAATAAGAGGCTTGTATCCAAAATCCCATATAAATAAAGAACTGTTATAACTCAATAATAAAAAGACAAACAGTACAATTTTTAAGTGAATAAATTATTTGAATTGATATTTTCCCCCAAAAAAAGATAGAAATGGTCAATAAGCATATGAAAAGATGGTCAATAAGCATATGAAAAGATGTTCAACATCATTAGTCATTAGGAAAATGGAATTGAAAACCATAACAAGGGACTTCCCTGGTGGTCCAGTGGTTAAGAATGTGCCTTCTAATGCAGAGGACTCCAGTTTGATCCCTGGTCAGGGAAGTAAGATCCCACATGCCAAGGGCCCACTAAGCCTATCTGCTACAACTGAGAGAAGCCTAATGCTTGCCCAGCAGAAGATCCCCTGTGCTGTGACTCAGGCCCAATGCAGCCAAATAAATAATAAATAAATATTTTTTTCAAAAACCATAACAAGATATCACTTCACACTCACAGAAATGGCTTTAATTAAAAGATTTACGAGAATGTGAAGAAACTGGAACCCTCATACATTGCTGTGAGAACATGAAATGGTATAACCTCTTTGGAAAACATTTTAATAATCAATCAAGTTAATGACAGATTTAATATAAAACCTAGCAATTCTGTTGCTTAGGTATGTACCCAAAAAATTGAAGATATATGTCCAGAGACCTCCCTGGCAGTCCAGTGGTTGGGACTGCGTTTCCACTACAGGGGACCCAGGTTCCATCCCTGGTCTGCGAACTGGGGTCCTGCATGCCACATGCACATAAGCAATATGTGATGTACACAATGTAATACTGTTGGGCAATAACAAAAAATTTAGCTCAGAGACATGTGCCATATAAAATCCCATGTCTAGGTTTGAATTGAAAATCATGTCATTCCAAGAACCAGGGAGATTGCAAACTGAATTTTAAAAGGCATCAATGTATGCCATTACCAAGATAATAGAATAATCTGACAGATATTTTACAGTAGTTATAATTTGTAAAAAACACTTCAGCAGACAATTATAAACATACTTAAAACATAAAAAGATAGAGCCTTGACGAAGAAATGAAAGATAGGAAAAACAAGTAGAAATTTTAGAATAAAAATATGCAGTAACTGAAATACAATGCTCAGGGATAGATTCAGCAACAAAATGAAGATACACAGGGAACAATCAGTGAACTAGATGATGTAATATTACCCAGTCTGAACAAAAGAAAAAATAGACATTAGGAGAGATAGGCTGTGGGACCATGACAAAAGAGCTCATATCTATATTTTTGGAGTTCTGGGAGGAGATAAGAAGATAGAGATGAAAAAGTGCTTGGGTAAATAAATGGCTTGAAAGCTTTCCACATTTGGCAGAAGACATATAAACCTTCTGATTCAAGAAGATGAGCAACCCCAAACAGAATATATGCAAAAGAAATCCAGGCTAAGACACATCAAACTTCAGCATGCTAAAGACAAAACAGTTTTAAAACAATGAGAGAAATGGCTCTTATGCATAGGTGTAAATCAAATCAAATGACAGTGGATTTCTCATTTGAATTCATGTATATGGCACATTTTTCAAGTACCGAAAGAAAAACTGTCAAACCAAAATCCTATACCCACTGAAAATATCCCTCCAAGAATTAAGAGAAGCAAAGGCTTCTTAGGTGAAGGTTAACTAAAACAGTTTGTTGCCAGCAAACTTACCCTATGAGTAAAGGAAGTTCTCTAAAAGGAAAGAAAGAAACAACCTTGGAACATCAGTAAGGCAGAAAGATCCAGTCAGCAAAACTATGGGTATTTACAATAGGCTTTCTTTCCTTCTTCTTTTGAATTGAAAGACTTCCCTGACAATCCATTGTTTAAGAACCCATGCTTCCACTGCAGGGGACACAGGTTCCATCCGTGGTCAGGGAACTAAGATCCTGCCTCCCAGGTGGTGCAGCAAAAAAAAATAAATAAATAAAAAATAGAACTTCCATGTAATCCAGCAATTTCACTTCTGGGAATGTATCCAAAGAAAATGAAAACAGTTACTTGGAAAGATGCATGCACACACATGTTCATAGCAGCATTATTTACAACAGCCAAGATATGAAAACCACCGAAGTGTCCATCAAAGCAGGAATGGATAAAAGAGTTGTTGTATGTATATCATACTATAATACACACATGTGCACATGGTAAACACAATGGAATATTATTAATTCAGCCATAAAAATGAGGAAATCGTGCAGTTTGCAACTATGTGGTGGGCCTTGAGGGCATTGTGCTAAGTGAAATAAGTCAGACAAATACTGTATGATCTCATTAATATGTGGAATTTTAAAGTATTTGTGTGTGTGTGTTATAGAAAAGGGGATCAGATTATGTGTGGTTACCAGAGTTGAAGGGTTGTGGGAAGAGGAGGTGGGTAAGAGATCAAAAGGTACAAACTCCTAGTTACAAGATAAGTAAGAACTAGGGATATAATCAACAACATGATAACTATAGTTAACACTGCTGTATATATGAAATTGTTACGAGAGTAAATCCTGAGTTCTCATTGCAAGGAAAAAATGTTTTCCTTTTTTTTTTTTCTTTCTCCATTTATTGTCTTTGTAAGAGATAATGATGCTAACTCAATGCATAGCTGTAGTCATTTCACAACGTACGTAACTCAAGCCATTATGCTATACACCTTAAACTTATACAGTGATATATCTAAATTATATCTCAAATGAAACTGGAGGAATATTAATTAATGAACCAAGCCAAAAAAAAAAAAAAGAAAGAAAAAGATTGTGCTTAAGAAGAAGAGAATTCAAGAAACTGAGGAAAGATGATAATATTGCTTCGTGGAGTTAAAAGAAAACAATTAGTGGAGTACCTCAAAACTTAAGCCATGGAATATATCTTTTCATTTCATTCAAAAATTTAAGACCTGCTCTTTGATCAGGCAGTTTTCTAGATGCTTGGGATACATCAGTAAACAAAATAGTAAAGATCCTTGTCTCTGTGGAGCTGACATTCTTCCAAAGGGGAGACAGAAACCTTTCTTTCTGTCTTTCTGAATCTCACCTGTTTTTCCTCAGGCAGATAAAACCAAAAACTTGAATCCTTGTATTTTGTTTAGTGAAATTTAAACAGTTTCATCTTGTATCTTTTATCATTGTTTATAACCCCTTTGGTGGCACACATTTCACTCAGACACTACCACTGCAACTTTTCTTTGGATGGTATTGGGACCATTTTCATAGAATAACAAAGGAAAAGTGAATAATTCTAATCTACTTATAGAGCGATATTATAACCCAATACTCAGATTTATATATAAATGAGCTGAACTTTTTCTGAAGGTCAGTCACCTTATTTAGGGGACAAAAAAGGCTAAATTTTTGTCAGATTTTAAGGTATCTTGAAAAGAGGTAGAGCCATTATTACCTCTCTCCTTTTTATTGAATAGCTCCCTCTCCTTTGGTTTCCTCGTTTGCCTAGCTACTTGATTAACAATAGAATGCTTTTGTGAAATATTCTTCCTCCTTTTGTTCGTATCTTTTTCATATTAGAATTGGTTTTATAAAAGAAATCATCATGGACCTTTCCCTTTTAGATTTCAAGGTCAACACAATCTCCTGTCATCTCTTCCTTGAAATGACTTTTTTGGCCCACAAAATGAGTTTTATTTCAAAGGGAAAAAGTAAAGGATTTCTTTGCTCCTTTCCTAATAGTCAGTGGCAGGATTTGAGATCTCAAGGTTCCAGTATACAATAAGAAAAATCCACAAAAGATATGATTTCATCTAATTTTCAGGTGAAAGTGATTTTTTTTTTTCCATTTTAAAAATGAGGATTAGTTAAAACAGTATTTTTTCCAAATGATGAACTCCTGAATACGTTTTTCTAAGGTATCATCTCCAGCAGAATTTGACAAGGATCTTTTTAGGTGAGTCTCACATATTAAAAATGAATTACCTGGCTCTGGTTTCAGACATATTAGAGGAAAGGAAAGACTGTCTCATCATTTTTTTCCCTAATTCTTAGTATATGGATTAGAGAAAACTGAAGGTGAAAGTCGCTCAGTCGTGTCTGATTCCTTGCAACCCCATGGACTATATAGTCCATAGAATTCTCTAGGCCAGAATACTAGAGTATCCTAGTATCCCCTTTCCCTTCTCCAGGGGATCTTTCCAACCCAGGGATCAAAGAGAAATACAAATAATACCAAGAAAGGCAACATATAACATCTGTGGAGCTGTTTCTAGGAAAACTGAAAATGTTGGACAGTGGGGAAAATTGTGTTTTTAAAGTTAGTTGAAGTATGGGACTTTCCTGGCTGTTAAGACCCTATGCTTCCACTACAGAGGGCGTGGGTTTGATCCCTCGTTAGGGAACTAAGACCCCCGCGTGCTGTGTGGCCAAAAAAAACTGACGTGAATAATGGATGCTTCCTTTCTGGAAGGAGAAAAGTATTCTTTTTAAGTATTCAGAACTTACTCTCCACTCCTTCATACTTTTACAACCTCTTCTCTACAGAAAACACACTAAGAAAAGAGTTAACCCTTTACATCAAGGGGTTTGTCCTGTCTTCTGAGAGCCAATTTTGACTTGCTAAAAAATTATATTTGTTTGATTGTTGTTAGAAGCAGTACATACTCATAAAAATTCCTAATGTAGAAAGATATGAATTGAAAGATAAAGTTCCCCTTCCCAGAAACATACTAGTTTAGCATATAACCTTTCAAACTCTTTCATATATATTTATATAGCTATTTTTTCCTGATACTTTGTTACCAAATTTTTCAGCATACAGAAATTTGAAGGAACTGAACACAAAATATCCCATCACAAAAAAAACCATCACCTAGATTTTATCATTAATATTTGCCTGATTTATCATGTATTTATCCATCTGTTGTTCCATCCTGTTTTTGGATACACTGCAGAGTAAACTACAGGCATTGGTATACTTCCAGCTAAATATTTCATCATAATGTCAGAATCAAGATCTCAGTATTTGTTTATAGGGTTTTTCTTTTTATTTGAATTTACCCTTGATAGAATCCACCAATCTTAAATGTACTTTTGCTCGATTTTTAAATTTTTTCATACTCCTCTATAATCCAGACCTTTCTCAAAAACATTATCATCATTCCAGAAAGTTCCTTTGTGCCCTTTCCTAGTCAGTCCCCACCATATATAGTCATTTAATGGATATTGTTTTTAAAAAAGTCAGCCCCTGTTCTAATATTATTCTGCAACTTGGAAAATAAGTTTTCACATGAGTAAATATATACCTCGCTTCATTTAACAGCTGCACATTCATTATTTAAATATACCAAAGTTTACTTCCTTGTTGTGCTTCTTATTACAGACTTTGTAGTTATACATTCACCTTTGGTTTGTCAAGAGATGGACTCCAATCTTCTACCAACTGTAACCTCAGACAGCAGCTTGTTATATTAACCTCCATAAGTTATTTCTCCTTAGATAGAACTATAATCCATATTGCTCTGTCATCAGATTTATCAGATGAATAAATTCACTGCATGTTATTACATGTTAACAAATAATATTTTTATTGAAAATCAGTTCAGTTCAGTCACTCAGTCGTGTCCAACTCTTTGCGACCCCATGCACCACAGCATGCCAGACCTCATTGTCTATCACCAACTCCCAGAATCCACCCAACCCCATGACCATTGAGTCTGTGATGCCATCCAACCATCTCATTCTCTGTTGTCCCCTTCTGCCCTCGATCTTTCCCAGCATCAGGGTCTTTTCAAATGAGTCAGTTCTTCGCATCAGGTGGCCAAAAGTATTGGAGTTTCACCATCAACATCAGTCCTTCGAATGAACACCCGGGACTGATCTCCTTTAGGATGGACTGGTTGGATCTCCTTGCAGTCCAAGCAACTCTCAAGAGTCTTCTCCAACACCACAGTTCAAAAGCATCAATTTTTCGGTGCTCAGCTTTCTTTATAGTCCAACTCTCACATCCATACATGACTACTGGAAAAACCATAGCCTTGACTAGACGGACCTTTGTTGGCAAAGTAATGTCTGCTTTTTAACATGCTATCTAGGTTGGGCATAACTTTGCTTCCAAGGAGTAAGTGTCTTTTAATTTCGTGGCTGTAATCATCATCTGCAGTGATTTTGGAGCCCAAAAAAATAAAGTCAGCCACTGTTTCCAGTGTTTCCCCATCTATTTGCCATGAAGTGATAGGACGGGATACCATGATCTTAGTTTTCTGAATGTTGAGCTTTAAGCCAACTTTTTCACTCTCCTCTTTCACTTTCATCAAGAGGCTCTTTAGTTCTTCACTCTCTGCCATAAAGATGGTGTCATCTGCATATCTGAGGTTATTGATATTTCTCCTGGCAATCTTGATTCCAAATAACTCCCCCCTATTTTTTTGAGGGCAAGTTTATTATGTTTTCGTCTTAGTCTGAATGTGGTAATAACTTTCCTCAAAAATTTTTAATGAAAAAAGTGACTTTATTTTACATTTTTGTAAATCTCCTTGATGTCTGGCTAATATAGGACAGTTGAATTTTCTAATCTGTTTTTGCATTCTATTTGTTGTGCTGTTATTATGGTTTAAATATATGAAGAAATCTGACCTCACATGGGTAAAAAGTTGTGAAAGAGAGGAAGATTTAATAATTTCACATAATTGTAGATATTCTTTGATATTATAGCAACAATTCCTTAACATTCTACTTAACATTCTAAGGAACACTGTTCCTTAACATTCTACTGCTGGAGTATGAAATCAATGGATTTTTTGTATTGTTGCCTTAAAATCCTTTGGTCTCTCTTCTAAGTTAAATGGATTTTTACCCATGTATGATTTTTATCACTTCATGCATTAGATGTTGGAAAATATTAGTTCACTGAATTATATTGCTCTTCCATTTCCTGTATGTATCCATAACAATTCATATTTGTGAATTGCCACTTGTTTCATGAGAAAAACTTAAGTATTGGAAAACAGAATCTCATGATAATTAGTAGACACAAGTTTTGCAAAATTCCAGTGTTCACTTCAAACTAAAATTTTATCATTGGAAACATATTTTCAGTTGGAGTTCTTGAAGTAACAAGTTCACTGGATTTATTTTCAGTTCCTGGGTTAGAATAACCATTGTCTGTCAGTTCTTTTAAGTAAAAATGTCATTCTATGAAAAAAGCCAACTAGTTCAGCATTGGGTCATGCAGAATAAAGATTTTGGTTTGTGGGTCAAGATTTAATATTTTTCCTACTTTATCAAAAGCATTCTTAGATAATGCAGTAATAGTTCATTTCTGCTGGTTTCATTCTAATAGAGATTTGTGCCACATGCCTTGATTCATACTAAAACTACAGTTTTACCCACTATTCCTTTTACCCCATTAGTACAAATGTCAGCATAATGAAAAACGCATATAATATTTTAGTTATGTTACCAAAATAGTTTTGACCTCTCGGATCCCTTGGGGTAAGCAGAGCACACTTTGAGAACTGCTGGTCTGGAGACCATGATAAAACATATCCAGGTAACAAGGAAAAGTCTAAATCTTGCAAGAAGTGAGTCCAGCATCATAGTGCTTCATGAACAAAAAAATCATATAGAGTAAAGAAGTTGGGGGCAGGGTGCCTCTTTATGGTAGAAAAGGGCTTTGAAACTGGCTATAAAAAGTAGTAGTATTTCAATAGGAAGAAAAATGTTAACAGATCATAAATTTACATGTAAATACTCTTGAGTTATTTAAATTCAGAGTTTCCTATTTTGGAAAAATTTTATACTTCTTTTGTAGTTAGCCTTAAATTATGTACAATAATGTAGAAAAGATAAAAGATGCTCTGGTTAGTGATTTTAATGATTGACCAATTCTTAATATTTAGTTTGCTTCATAATGATGACTTACTTTGCAGTAAATTTGCTATGCTAGTTGTTTTATGTAAGCTAAAATTAAAACATATCTTTAGCATATACCGCATGGAGCACAGTGGAAAAGAATAGCAAAAATTAAAAATTGGTTATGGAAAATTCATAAAATTTCACATGAAATGTTTATTTTTTTTACTCGGTGCATGTTAAAGCTTGTGGCTCTTTGACCCTTTGTATAAGATAAATATTGAAATGGATAGTATTGTTTTGTTTCAGGAAAATATCTAAGGCAAAAGAGAATTGATTTTCAGCTTCCCTATGACATTCTTTGGCAGTGGAAACATAATCAGGTATGAGCCTATCTTACCATATTTCATTCTTAAGTGCTAAATGGGGGAGAGGGAGATGCAAGTCTTTTTCTCTGCCTCCTTGTTATGCTCTCATCTTAGGAAATACAGAGAAGTGTCCCTGTGAAGGTCAGAGACTAAGAAAAATGAATTTGCATCCATATTTAATATGACCTATTTGCCTTTACTCATAACTTCAAAATAGCAGTAAGTTCCTGCTTCCTTAGGAAACCTTCAGTTATTATTCTGGACTTTTATTTTGATAGCAAAGATTCTGTTCTGTAAGAATCCTGTTTGATGCAGGTCTCAAGAGAATTTAGATGTACTGCCAGCAGCATTAAGAAATTTCAGGCTTTATTTTTGTTGGCTCCTTCCCATCAGTTTGGAATTTATTTTTCACATACAAAAGAGAGTCTTCTACCAAAGGAAAGAGGGAAAATATTTAATACTTTTGTACTTTTAAATATATTGGGAACTAAAACTGGGAAGGTGCTGTTTTTCTTTCTTACTTACCTAATTGAAAGTTTCCCCCAGTAATTTTTATATTTAGCAAAGGCCCCTGGAATCCATATCGGGAGCTACCATTGGGAAATAGAAGTAGTCATGCAAATGAGGTAAATAAGCTCCTGAGTTTTGCCAAAATTCCACCAAAGTTTAATTTTGGAAAGCCAAAAGCAATGAACATTCCCATCTGCATTCTCTTCTCTGTTGGTCTTTCCTGAATTTTAAGAGGGTCAGTATATTAGATATTTATCTCAGAGAGTTCATAACAATAAAGGAGATAGTGTTTTGACTCACTGTACCCACCGAAAAATGATGGTGGGATTATTCTTATAGATTAGTACACTCTAGCTTAAACATCTTAAACCAAGCTCCTGTTTGTTTTTTGGTAGTGTCTTCTATAGTAAAACACTGACAGACTGACTAATACATTTTTTTCCTAATGCATTCTTTATTGCAGTATGAGAACACCATTATCCTGCCTGCCATCTCCCCTTTGTTCACTGAATTAATTGCCTTAATTAAAATGTAAAATGTGTTTTCCTACAACACTCACCCTGAAAAAGCTGGATACTTATGTTTTTCATATCATATACCTACCCTACCCTTCTGAACAAGCCCTGTGCAAGTTTTCCTTTCTTTTCATAGAGGGAGATAAAATCTTAATTTATCCAAATGAATAGCTTTAATCTGCAGTGTGGTAGTCATTTAAATCTGTCCAATAACTTGCTGAAGAAACATCTAGCAAAAAATGCATTTTCTTTAATCTACTTATGATTGCTTCTGTTGAATATAGTTCTCTTACCCTGATCTGGTAGTCACCTTTTATTCCAGGGTAAAAAGTGATCACACCTCAAATGTATCCAACCCAGAAAGTAAGTGTTTCCATATGGGCAGAGTACATGGATCATTTCTTTATTTTTAGTGATTTATACTGTTTTCTGGCATTTGAAGTTGAATGCTATATCGGGATTTTTCTGTTTTTTCTTCTAGCTGTACAAGAAACCAGATGTCCCACTATATAAAAAAATTCGTTCAAGTGAGTAAAGTGGTAGCTGTTTTTTCTGCCTCCATACGATCAATGTTCTCAGCCTGGCACTTAAAAAATTACTCTATATGTTCACAAACTATTCTTTGCTGTCTTCTCTCAAGATGTCTACGTTGATGTCAAACCCCTTTCTGGTTATGAGGCTACTACTTGTAACTGTAAGAAGCCAGATGATGACACCAAAAAGGGCTGTGTGGATGACTGCCTCAATAGGTACTGTACTAAACTAATTCTGTAAGCACAGGCTTTAAGATCTGTAAGACACTTCATTTAGGGGAATTCCGTGGTGGTCCACTGTTTAAAACTATGTGTTTTCACTGTCAGGGGCCTGGGTTCAATCCTTAGTTGGGGAACTAAGATTCCACAAGCCATGTGGTGTAGCCGGGAAAAAAAAGACTTCATTTAAAGGAAAAGGTTAAGTAGACTCTTTGATTTCCTCTCAAGAAATCAAAAATGATATATAGTGATATATGAAACCTAACTGATGGACTCGGTCTGCTTGGGCTGCTATAACAAACTATCGTAGACTTAAATAGAAATATATTTCTCACAGATCTGGAGGCTGGGAAGTCCATGGTAAAATTGTCAGCAGATTGAATGTCTAGTGAGGACCCACTTCCTAGCTTATAGACAGATGCTTTCACCCTGTATACTCACATGGCCTCTCCTCAGTGCATGCTCATGGTATAAAGATACTTCTCTCTCTTCCTCTTCCTAGAAGGCCACTAATCCTGTTATGAGGGTTTCTCTGGTGGCCCAGTGGTAAAGAATCCACCTGTCAATTCAGGAGCTACAGGAGAGGCGAGTTTGATCCCTTGGTCAGGTAGATCCCCTGAAAAAGGAAATAGCAACCCACTCCAGTATTCTTGCCTGGGAAATCCCATGAACAGAGGAGCCTGATGGGCTATGGGGTTGCAGAAGAGTCAGACAGGACTGAGAGATTAAACAACAATAATCCCATTACGAGGTTCCCACCTTCATCACCTAATAAAACCTATTCACCTCCCAAAGCCCCTGCTTCCAAATAGCATCACAGTGAAGGCTGGGTCTTCAACTGAATTTTGAGGGGACATATTCAGCCCAAAATGGGCTCAATAGAGTAACAGGAAACAACGTCATCTAGAGTCTTATGTACTCAGGTTTAAATCCTCTTACTGCTATGAGACCTAAGGAAAGTTCTTTAACCTCTCTAATAAAAATAATACTAGTAGAAGGTCATGATACATTTGGGTGGAAACTAAGTTGATAGACATTAGGGTATAGCAGATATATTAATACACATGATGATTGAGTACAGTGATGCTAATGAGAGATAGTAAGGCTGTTGTCAGAGACAGGAAGTGTGAGTTCTCAATGAGATTGAGATTTCAAAATGAAAATGTCTAATTGAGACAAAGGATTCTATCTCTATTAACCTTAGCAGATATGTAGCAAAGGAGAATTAACGAACTTCCCGTCAGTGTTCCTTGTTCTAAATAGCTTTCCTAGACAAAGATAGCTGCTTCTCCAATCTTGATCTCTAGTCAGCTGTCCTGTGGGCTGAGGAAAATCGGTGTTTTTGCTTTAATGTGCCACCTGGGAAATTCTACCTTACCTACATCACTGTAAATTGTCATCTTGTCATTGTACATACATAAATTGTACATAGTAATAGTAGTAGCTTGGTGATTTAGGTAGTCGATGTTTTATGCAGATTTTTTTCACTCTCAGGTATTTTCTGTATGTGCTCTTATGTATCATTGTAATCCATAAGCTCATCCTTTTTAGATTGATGTCACAGCTTGCCATTCTTCTGTTGTTCATTATTCAAGTTACTTTTAATATTTTGCTATTAAAAATGATACTACTATGAAACTGTGTAACTTCCTTTTTTTAACCCTTAGAGTATATTCTCAAAAGGAGAAAAATACCTGTATAAATTATAAGAACATACATATATATATATATATATATATGTAATTCTTACTGTATACTTTCTAATAGCTCTCATAAAATACTGAGTTACTTTTTGGTATCACCACCAGTATATATTTATTTCCCCTTAGCTCCACCTCCTTTAGTTACTGACATTTAACTTTATTTCTAGTGCTTTAGTATTTCATTGGTTTACTATTTCAGAGTATCATATGTCCTTAAAGTTGTTTAAATGTGCATCTCTTTAGATGCTAACATTTCTGTGCTTTTTTTATATGATATTTTATTTATTGTCTATGAAATTAATATAGCTGCCTCATTGCTTATTTTCTTTCTTTCTTTCAATAGTTCAGGAAGTTGTTGTTGTTCTTTAATTGCTTAGTCATGTCTGACTCTTTTGTGATCCCATGGACTGTAGGCCACCAGGTTCCTCTGTCCGTGGGATTTCCCAGGTAAGAAGACTGTCATGGGTTTCCCTTTCCTTCTCCAGGGGTTGGGTCCTTCCCAACCCAGGGATGGAACCAGAGTCTCCTGCATTGGCAGGAGGATTCTTTACCACTGAGCCACCATGGAAGCCCTCATATATTAGTATAGAAATAAATATGTTAGTGTTTGCCCAGGATGCTGAGTGGACAATTAATTTATTAATTTGCAAGAAGCATCAGTGTTTGCAACTTGACTTGGATATTTTCAGTATTACTAACTTTTGAATTTAGACATTATTACCTTGTTAATAACTTTGTTACCAATCAACCTTATTAAAATAAAAATTAATTTTATGCATTTTTTTGGCTGTGCTGGGTCTTAGTTGCAACATACGGGATCTTTTAGTTGCAGCACATAGGCTCTTAGTTGCAGGATGTGGAATCTTTTTAGTTGCACCATGAGAAAACTCATTTGCAGCATGTGGGATCTAGTTCCCTGACCAGGGATCAATCCCGGGCCCCCTGCATTGGGAGTGTAGAGTGTTAATCTCTAGACCAGTAAAGAAGTCCCTTTGAATTCATTTTTTAAATTCCTATTTAAAAAAATGGGTTCATATAGATGGTATGTAGTGTTAATTGACATGTAATTATTCCTTTTCTTTCTAGAATGATCTTTGCTGAGTGTTCCCCCAACACTTGCCCCTGTGGCGAGCAGTGCTGTAACCAGAGGATACAGCGGCATGAGTGGGTGCAATGTCTAGAACGATTTCGAGCTGAAGAAAAAGGTTGGGGAATCAGAACCAAAGAACCCCTAAAAGCTGGGCAGTTCATCATTGAATACCTAGGAGAGGTTGTCAGTGAGCAGGAGTTCAGGTACAGTGGTAAAGCATACTCCAGTAAGATGGCAGAGGTACCAGATTAGAATGGAAAATGAAATATTTGAAATTTACTTTCAACTTTTAATCATTAACTGGGTTTTAATCATTTCTCTCCTCTTTAGGAACAGGATGATTGAGCAGTATCATAATCACAGTGACCACTATTGTCTGAACTTGGATAGTGGGATGGTGATTGACAGTTACCGTATGGGAAATGAGGCCCGATTCATCAATCACAGCTGTGACCCAAATTGTGAAATGCAGAAATGGTAAGAAAACAAGGGAAGGTGAAACCCAGCAGAGCAGAAAGCATTGAGGACATCCTGAGATTGATCTTAATAGTCAGCTTATACACAGCAGCTCAGGCAATTCTCTGTTATGACATATCCTCCCAGGTAGAGAGTAAGCTCATACTGTTTCTTCACACTTCAACCTTACTACTCCCAGAAGAATGTAATATTTATTTGTGTGTGTGTGTGTGTGTGTGTGTGTATACATATATGATAATACCTACTATTTATTGACTGCTTACTGTGTACCAAGCACTGCTACATGGTTCTCATATCCATGCATTTAGCATGTTTATCACATCCTCACTGGATTTGTCACAATGATAAGTAAAAATATGTGAGATAGATTAGAATCTAATTGAGAATGAAAAAAATACATCTAAAATATAATCTCACCTTTTGAAATGGCCCACACTCTGTCTCTAGAGTGTGTTGTTGTTGTTGATTAGTTGCTAAGTTGTGTCCAACTCCTTTGCAACCCAATGGGCTATAGCCCGCCAAGCTCCTCTGTCCATGGTATTTAAAAAATAAAATTAAAAGAAAAAGAATAATTCAGAAAAGATAACACGATAGGGGAGGGTTCTAAGAAAATGAGAGAGTAGGAAGCAACAAGAATCTATCTCTCTTTAGACAGTTGCACTAGCAGAATCTGTCTGATAGAACTCTTTGGAACTCTGGAGTCTGTTGAAGGCTTGTAACATCCAGGAGATGTTTTAGATGGTCAGTTGTGGTTCATTTCAGTCAATTTGAGCTCTTAACACAGTAGCAACTACTCATCCCTACCCCCAGCCACATGGCAGGCAGCTGTGCAAGTACTCCCGGAATAGCTCACATACACCTTGCAGATGTTAGGGCAGATAAAAGGGGCCCCTTTCTCCAAATACTGAATATCTGTACTCTTATTGCTGATGCTGATCACAGAGGTGCACACAAAGAAGCAGGCAGCCACTGTTGTACCTCCCATTGTTGCACGTCCCTCTCCCTCCAGCTGTAGTGACTTTCAGGAGATTTTAAGGTGCCCTCTTTTGCCCACCTTCATTTTTCACTTTTTGTCTTTTAGGACAGAAATTAAAGACTAAGACATGCCAAAACAACTACATATATTGTGGAATATAGTCAGTGACTACACATATCCAAGGGAAGGATCAGAAAAGACATAAGACACTAGGTTTACACTTGAGGCTGATCCTTGAAACAGAAAAATAATAATAACAAAAAACAGCAAATAGGAAAGGGGAGACTCTAATTCCCAAGTTACCACATTACTTGATTCAGATGTCCAGTGTTCAGAAAAATCACAAGGAATATAAAGACACTACAAAATATGGCCCATTCAGAGAAAAAAAAAATAATTAAAATAATAATAATAATTCAGTAGAATCAGTCCCTAAAATGGGCTAATGGCAGACACATAAGACAAAGACTTTTAAACAATTGCCCTGATGACGCTCAAAGAACTAAAGGAAATTGTCATGAAAAAGTTTCGTGAGAAAGTCATGAAACTGATATGAAAAAAATGGAAATATCAATAAAGAGAGAGAAAACCTAAAAAGAAACCAGAAAGGAATTCTGGAACTGAAGAAGTACAATAATTGAAATGAAAAATTTACTAGATGGATTCAGAGGCAGGTTTGGACAGGCAAGAGAAAGAATCAGTGAACTCAAAGATGAGGTGAAGTGAAAATCACTCGGTCACGTCTGGATCTTTGCAACCCCATGGACTATGCAGTCCATGAAATTCTCCATGCCAGAATACTGGAGAGGGTAGCCGTTCCCTTCTCCAGGGATCTTCCCAACCCAGGGATCAAACCCAGGTCTCGCACACCACAAGCAAATTCTTTACCCACTGAGCCACCAGGGAAGCCCAAGAATACTGGAATAGGTAGCCTATCCCTTCTCCAGCGGATCTTCCCAACCCAGGAATTGAACTGGGGTCTCCTGCATTGCAGGCAGATTCTTTACCAGCTGAGCTACCAGAGCAGCCCATAGGACACTATAAATTATCAAGCCTGAGAAAAAGATAAAGATTGAAGAAAAGAGAGCTCTAAGCGGCCTTTGGGATACCATCGAGCAGAATATGTATTGTGGATGTCCCAGAGGGAGAAAACAGAAAGAAGCAAGAGAAAATATTTGAAGAAATAATGGTTGAAAAGTTAACTGAATTTCATGAAAGATGTGAATATAAATACCCAGGGTACTTAACAAACTCCAAGTAAGATGAACTCAAAATGAGACACATAGCAAGACATGTTAAAATCTAACTTTCAAAATACAAAGAGCAAGTCTTGGAATCAGCCCAAGACAAGCAAATCATTACATACAGTGACATTTTGGAGGCCAGAAGACAGTGGGCCAGTATATGTAGTGTGCTAAAAGAACATGTCAACCAGGATTCCTATATGTAGCAAAGCTATCCTTCAGAAGTAAGGAGGAAATAAAAACATTCCCAAATAAAAGATGAGGGACTTTTTGAGTGCTAGAAGTACCCTGCAGAAATGCTCAAAAGTCTCCTCCAAGGTGAACTTACAGGACACCAGATAGTACTTCCATGCCATATGGAGAAATAAAGATCTTAATAAAGGTAAATGCATGAGCAGTTATAAAAGCTAGAATTAGGAGAAGGAAATGGCAACCCACTCCAGTATCCTTGCCTGGAAAATCTCATGGACAGAGGAGCCTGGTGGGCTGCAGTCCATGGGGTCGCAAAGAGTCGGGCATGACTGAGCGACTAACACTAGAGATCTCAATCATAGCATCTCATTTTCAGAGGAGCCTGTCCTGAATTTCTTGACCAGATTAACCCACATTCCCTCCACCCAGCCACACACACAGTACCCCCTTTCATATTCCTCTCTGTCATAGTTCTTATCAGAGCTGCACTTTCACAGTTTCCTTTAAGGTTGTTTAATACTCTCTCTCAACCTTGTATGGCCTATGAATTACTTCAGAGCTGGGACTTAAGCTGGGTTTTGCTTATCATGATATCCCTTCTGTCTACCCTGATGCCTTAATAAACATTTTGGAAGGAAGAGATGACACTCCAAAAAATAATAATAATAATAAAAGCTAGAATTAATTTGACAGTGTTTTGTAGCTGTAGTTTTTTTTCTACACAGTTTAGGAAACTAATGCCCTTAGTGGAATTGTTAGTTTATTTTTTTGTGCACATAATATAAAAAGATGTAATTTTGTGACATCTGGAAGGAGTAGAAATGGCTGTAAAGGAGTAGTGGTTTTTTATGTTAGTTAAGTTAAGCTACTATAAATAAAATTATAGTTTTATAACTTAAGGATGTTCAGTGTAATCCTCATGATAACCACAAATGCAACAGCTACAGACATGTACAAAAAGAAATTCAGGAAGAATGTAAACATTTTACTCCAAAAAATTAACTAAACACAATAGAAAGCAGGAATTCAGGCAACGAGGGACAGAAACCTCTAGGGCATATAGAAAATAAATTGTGCAGTGACAAGTAATTCCTTATCAGTAATTAATTTAAAGGTAAATGGATTAAACTCAAAAAAGAGAATGGGATTCAGCATCATTTATGATTTAAAAAACTCTCTACAAAGTGGGTAAAAGAATGTATCTCAACATAATAAAGGGTGAATGTGACAACCAACAGGTGAAAAATTGAAAGGTTTTCCTCTGGAATCAAGAACAAAACCAAAACAAGGATGTCCACTCCTACCACTTCTATTCAACATAATACTGCAAGTTTTACCCGGATGAGGTAGGCAAGAAAAAAAGTTAAGTAAAAGGCATCCAATTGAAAAGCAACAAGTAAAACTGTCTCTATTTGCAAAATTTGCAAATAGTATTACATATAGAAAAATACTATATATATTACATGTATAATATAGAAAATTACATATAGAAAAAATAATGTTTGCAAATAGTATTACATACAGAAAACTCTAGCAATTCCCATCAGAAAACTTTGTAGAACTGAAAATTTAGTGAAGTTTCAAGACACAAAATCAAAATATAAAAATCAGTTGCATTTTCATACATGAATAACTATCAGAAGTTAAAAAACAATCCTTTTGCAATAGCATCAAAAAGAATAAAATACCTAGGAATAAATTTAGCCAAGGAAGTAAAAGACCTGTACACTGATAACTGTAAGCTACCGATGAGAGCTTACAGGAGACATAAATAAATGAAAAGATACTCTGTGCTCATGGATTTGAAGAGTTATTACTGCTTAAATGTTTGTACTTACCAAAGCATCCTACAAATTCAGTACAGTAAAAATAAAATTCCAATGGCACTTTTCTCAGAAGTAGAATAATCCTAAAACTTGGGTGGAATCACAAAAAATCTCAAATAGTCAAAACAATCTTGACAAAGAACAAAGCTGAAGGCATCACACATCCTGGTTTCAAACTATATTACAAAGCTATAGTAATCAAAACAGTATGATACTGGCAGAAAAACAGATACAAAGATGAATGGAAAAGAATAGACCAGAAATAAACCCATGCATGTATGGCCAATTGATTTTTGGCAGAGGAGCCAAGAATATACAATAGGGAAAGGGCAGTCTCTTCAGTAAAGGATGTGGGAAAACTGGACAGCCATATGCAAAAGAATGAAATTGGATCACTGTCTTTCAACATAAATAGAAATCAACTTAAAGACTTGAATGTAAGACCTAAAACCATGAAATTCCTAGGAAAAAACAGAGGATAAGCTCTTTGTCATCAATTTTTACAGTGATTTATTTGTTTGTTTGTTTTAACACCAGAAGCAGGGCATTAAAAGCAGAAATGAACAAGTGAGACTGGTCAAACTAAAATGTTTCTGTACAACAATGGAAACCATAAACAAAATAAAAGAGCAGCCTACAGCATGGGAGAAAATATTAGCAAATCTAGTAAGGTGTTAATATTCAAAATATATAAGGAAAGCATATGTCAATAGCAAAAAAAGCCCAATTAAATATAGGTGGAAAATCTGAATATCCTTTAAAAGCAGACATACAGATGACCAACAGGTACATTAAAAGGTGCTTAATGTCACACTAACCATCAGGGAAATGCAAGTCAAAACCACAATGAGATACCACCTCACACCTATTAGAATGTCTATTCTCAAACAGATAAGAAGTAATAAATGTTAGTGAGAATGTAAAAAAAAAGAGGGGGGAACCCTTGTGCACTGTTGGTGGGAATTGGTACAGCCACTGTCAAAAACCATATGGAGGTCCTTGGAAAATTAAAAATAGAAGTGCCATACAATCCAGCAGTGCCATTTCTGGGTATTTATCTGAAGGAAAAGAAAAACACTAACTCAAAATGATTATCTTTATCCCATGTTCATTATAACATTTATAATAGCTGAGACATGGAAACAACCTAAGTATTCATCAGTGGATTAAAAAAATGTGGTCTGTAACTACAGTGCAGTATTTAGCAACAGAAATGCAGGAAATACTGCCATTTGTAACAAAACAAATTACCTTGTTATGTTAAATGAGACAAAGAGAAAGATTAGTTCCATATGATCTCACTTGTATAGAATCTTTTGGAAAAAAGCAAACTCATAGATACAAGTTGGTAGTTGCCAGATGTAAGGGTTTGCAAGCTTGGGAAAAATAGGTGAAGGTGGTCCAAATAAATAACAGCTGAGGATGTAATGTACAGCCTGGTGACTATAGTTAATAATACTACATTGTATATTTGAAACTTGCTTAGAGAACGAATCTTAAAAATCTTATCACAAGAAAATAATTTGATACTATGCATGGTGATGGATGTTAACTAGAGTCATTGTGATGATCATTTTGCAATATATACATATAATGAATCATTATGTTACACCTAAAACTAATATAGTATTTTATGTCAATTATGTCTTAATTTTTTTTTTTTAAAGATTGGCAGAATAGATTACAAGCACATGATCCTGAGGCTTCCCTGGTGGTCCAGTGGTTAAGAACTCACCTTGTAGTACAGGAGTTGCAGTTTGATCCCTGATCAGGGAACTAAGATCCCACATGCTGCTGGGCAACTAAGCCCACTCACCACAACTAGTGAGCTCGCGTGCCACAACAAAAGATCCCATGTGCTACAACAAAGACCCAATGCAGCCTAATTAATTAATTCAAAAAATACATCATCCAGCTGTATACTGTGTATATAAGAGACTCACTTAAGATCCAAAGACACAATCAGGTTGAAAGTAAAAGGATGGAAGAAGAAATTCCATGTCAGTAGATGGCCAAAAGAGAGTGGGAGTGGCTAAAAGAGACTTTAAACCCATAAAGGTTAAAAGAGACAAAGAAGGACATATGTTTCTTAAAAAGATTCAGCAAGAAGATATAACAGTTGTAAACATTTACACACATGACAGAACTTCAAAATATATGAAGCAAAAACTGACAGAGTTGGAGAAATAATTCTGCAGTAACAATTGGGAGACTTCAACTCCCCACTCAGTAATGAAAAGATCAACCAGAGAGGTAAGTAAGGAATAGAGAACTTACATAATTAACCAACTAGATCTAAAAAAACAATAGCAAGACCCCACCCAACAACAACAGCATTTATATTCTTCTCAAGTGCACATGGGACATTTTGTTAGGCAGAAATTAAGTCTCAGTAGATTTTTGTATTTTTTGGCCATGCCACACAGTGTGCAGCATCTTAGTTCCCAGACCAGGGATTGAACCCACACCCCGTGCATTAGCAGTGCAGAGTCTTACCCACTGAACCAAAACCGGGACACTGAGACACTGATTTTTTTTTTTTTTTTTTTCTTTTAGGCCACACTGCATGGTTTGTGGGATCTTAACTCCCCAGCTAGGTCAATAGGTTTTTATTTATATTTTTGGCTATGCTCGGTCTTCACTGCTACGGGCTTTTCTCTAGTTTTGGTGCGCAGGAGCTACTCTCTAGTAGCAGGCTTCTCATTGTGGTGGCTTCGCTTCTTGTGGAACATGAGCTCTAGGGTGTGCAGGCTTCAGTAGTTGTGACATGTAGGCTCAGTAGTTGTGGCTCATGGGCTCTAGAGCCCAGGCTCAGTAGTTGTGGCTCGTGGGGTTAGTTGCTCCACGTCATGTGGGATCTTCCTGGATCAGAGATTGAACCCATGTCTCCTGCTTTGGCATGTGGATTCTTTAGATATTATAGAAGTTATCTTCTCTAACCACAACAGATGGAAGTTAGAAAATCAGTAAGATAAAGGAAACTGGAAAATTCATGAAACTTTAGAAAGTCACAAACTTTTAAACAACCAGTTGGTCGGAGAAGAAATTACAAGGGAAATTATTAAATACTTAGAAATGAATGAAAATAACATAAAGTACCAAAAACCTATGGGATGCAGCAATAGCAGCACTATGTGGGAAATTCATAGCTATAAATGCTTACATTAAAAAACAAGAAAGAGCTCAAATTAGCAACCTAACTTTACAACTTAGAGTGGAAGTATTAGTTGCTCATTTGTGTCCGACTCTTCGTGACCCCATGGATGCCAGGCTCCTCTGTCCATGAAATTCTCCAGGCAAGAATACTAGAGTGGGATCCATTTCCTTCTCCAGGGGATCTTCCCAACCCAGGGATTGAACCTGGGTCCCCTGCATTACAGGCAAATTCTTTACCATCTGAGCCACCAGGGAAGCCTACTTTACAACTTAATGACCTAGAAAAAGAGCAAACTAAAGTTAGGGCTGGAGAAAACCATGGACAGAGAAACCTGGCAGGCTACAATCTGTAGGATCACAAAGAGTTGGAGACTACTGAAGCGACTTAGCACACGCACAACACAAATCTAAAGTTAGCAAAAGGAAGGAAATAATAAAGATGAGAATGAGAACAGAGATAAATAAAATAGAAAAAACAATAGAGAAAATCAGTGAAACCAAAAGTTGGTTCTTCAAAAAGATAAAATTAACAAATCTTTAGCTACAGGGATGAAGAAGAAAGGATTCAAATTACTAAACTCAGAAATGAAAGTGGGGACATTACTACCAATTCTACAGAAATGAAAAGGATTAAAAGAGAATACTATGAACAGATGTACACCAAAAAATCTGATAACCTAGTTGAGATGGACAAATTTCTAGAAACACAAAACCTACTACAACTAAATCATGAAGAAATAAAAAATATGAATAAACCTGTAACTAACAAATGTATTGAATCAGTAATCACAAATCTCCCAACAAAGAAAAGCCCTTGACTTGATGGTTTTACTGGTGAATTCTATCAAATTAGTACCAACTCAACTTTTTTTGAAAAATTGAAGAGACGGAAACACCTCCTGATTTACTTTATGAAGCAAGCATAACCCTGATACCAAAGCTTAGCAGACTCCCCAAGAAAACTACAGACCAATACCTGTCATGAACATTGATGCAAAAATCCTCAGCAAAATACTAGCAAGCAATTCACCAGCATATTAAAAGGATTATGCACAGTGACTCTGGAATTTCATCCTGGAAGGCAAGGATTGTTCAACATAGGAAAATTGGTCAGTGCTATACACTACATCAGGAAAGTAAAGGAGAAAAGAAGTCACATGGTCATCTCAATTGATGGAGGAAAAAAGCATTTGACAAAATTCAACTCCCTTTTCATGATAAAGATACTCAACAAAATAGGAATAGGACTGCCTTAACATAATGAAAGCCATATATGAAAACTCACAGCCAACATAATACTCAGTGGTGAAAGACTAAGCTTTTCCTCTAAGATCAAGAACAGGACAAGGATGCCCACGTTCACCACTTTTATGTGTAACAATTTTGGAAGCTCAAACCAGAAAAAATTAGACAAGAAAGAGATATAAAAGGCATCCAAATTGGAAATGAGAATAAAATTATCTTTGCATATAGTATGGTCTTCTGCAGTTGCATTTGTATATACAAACATTGAGCATTTTGAAAAGGAAATTACAAAAACAGTTCCATTTGCAGTATCATGAAAAAAGAATGAGGTACTTAAAGTTAATGAGGTGAAGGAATGGTGCAGTGAAAGCTATAAAACATTGTTAAAGACATAAGTGAATGGCAACACATCTCATGTTCATAGATAAGAAGATTTGATTTTATTAAAATGGCAGTATTGCCCAAAGTGATCTACAGAGTCAGTGTAATTCCTATCAAAATCCCCATGACATTTTTTTTTCCAGAAATAGAAAACCTATCTGAAAATTCATATGGACTCTCAAAGGACCCCCAAATAACCAAAACAATCCTAAAAAAGAGCAGAAGTGGAGGACTCACACTTTTTTATTTGAAAACTTACTACAATGTTAGAGGAATCAAAACAGTATGTACGGTGTAGGCATGGAGACAGGCATATAGACCCATTAAATAGAGTAAAGAACCTTGAAACAAACCCCTGCATATATGGACAAGTGATCATTTACAAGTGTGCCAAAACTGTATAGTGAAAAAGGGATACTCTTTTCAGTAAAAGATGCTAGGAATACTCAGTATCCACCTGCAGAAGTATGAAGTTGGCCACTTACCAAACACTGTTCAAAAATTAATCCAAACCAATCAAGAACCTAAATGTAAGGCCTAAAGCAATAAAACTTGAAGAAGACATAGAACAAAAACTTCACAACACTGGACTTGGAAATAATTTTTTGGGTATGACACCGAAGGCACAGGTAACCAAAGAAAAAAGAAATTGAACTTCATAAAAAAAATCAAAAGACACTATACACAAAATCAAAAGGCTGCCCACAGAATGGGAGAAAATATTTGCAAGTCATATATATCTGATAAGGTATTAGTATCAAGAATATATAGAGAACCCCTGAAACTCAACAACAAAAAAACAATTCAGAATGCACAGAGAACTTGAATATATTAATATGTTTCTCCAAAGAAAATATGCAGATGGCCAATGAATAACTAAAAAGACACTCAAAATGACTGATCATTAAGGATATGCTAATCAAAACCATAAGATACTACCTCACACCCTCAGAACGGCTACTGTGGAAATGACAGAAAACAATAAGTATTGACAAGGATATTAAGAAATAGGAACCCTTGTGCTCTATTGGGAATATAAAAATGATACATCTGCAGTGGAAAAGGGTAGGGACGTTCCTCAACAAATTAAAAATACTCTATAATCCAGCAGTCCAACTTCTGAGTGTATATCCAAAAGAAAGGTTCTCAAAGAGATATCTGCACCCCCATATTTTAGTAACATTATTCATAGTAGCTAAAATGTGGAAGAACCCAGGTGTCCATAATGGATGAAGGGATAAGGAAAATCTGGTTTTTACATACAATAAAATTCAGCCTTTAAAAAGAAGGAAGTTTTGCAATGTTCTACAACATGGATAGACCTTGAGGACATTATGCTAGGTGAAATAATTCAGTCACAAAAAGACAAATACTACTGTGTGATTCCACTTACATGAGATATTTAAAAGTAGTTAGAATCATAGAGACAATAGAGTAGTGGTTGTCTGAGGCTGGAGGAAGGAGAATTTGAAAGTTATGGTTTAACAGGGACAGAGTTTCCGTTTTACAGGACAAAAAGATGGGATTGCATGGTGGAGTTAACTATACGACAACATGGATGCTCTTTTTTGTTTCCTTTTTCTTCTTCTTTTGGCCACACCTCACAGCATGTGGGATCTTAGTTAGCCGATCAGGAATTGAACCTGTGCCCCCTGCAGTGGAAGCATGTAGTCTTGACCACTAGACCACTAAGGAAGTCCAGTGTAGATGTTTTTAATACCACTGAACTGTACATTTTTAAGTGGTTAAGGTTATGAACTTTGTTACATGTGTTTTAACCAGTTAAAGAAAAATAGGCTCATATGAACAACATTCTGTAAGAGTACCCACTGTCACCACTTCTCTTCCACGTCATAAAACATTAGTCACCTAGAACAAACTTAGTGAAAGTTTGTAGGACATCAGTACTGAAGACCACCAAATATTATTGGGGAAAAAGACCACCTAAATTAACAGAAATACACCATGTTTATGGATTATAAATCTCAATATTTTTGAGATGTCAGTTCTTACCAGGTTGATCTATAAATTCAAATTCAATTTTTATGGAAATTGACAGGCTGATTCCAAAACATACATCTGATTGTGAAGGACCTTAAAAAGGTAAGATGATCTTGAAGAAAAAAATTTAAGGACTTAAACTACTAATTTCAAGACTTACTGTAGAGGTACTGTAATTAAAAGAGTAGGTGTTTGCTTGGGCTAGATTAATAGACAAATGGAATAGCGTAGGGAGCTTCCTAGGTGGCTTAGCGGTAAAGAATTCATCTGCCAATGCAGGAGATGCAAGAGACACAGGTTTGATCCCTGGGTCAGGAAGATCCCCTGGCGGAAGAAATGGCAACCCACTCCAATATTCTTGCCTGGAAAATCCCATAAACAGAGGAGCTTGGTGGGCTACAGTCCGTAGGATCACACAGAGTCAGACATGACTGAGCACACACAGCAGCAGCAGGAATAGAGAGTCCAGATAAAGACACAAATGTACTGTCGCCTAATTTTATGACTTAGGTTCCACTGCAAGTCAGGTAGGAAAGGATGGATTTTTAATAAGTGGTTCAGAGTCATAGGCTCCTGCGTCAGTACACACACAAAAATTTAGATGACTCTTAGACCTAAATATCACCATCACAACAATCATATTTCTGTAAGCAACATGGGCGAATATTTATTAAATTTACTTTTTATTGAAGTATAAGTGAATTACAGTGTTGTGTTAATTACTGCTCTACAGCTTAGTGACTCAGTTATACATACATATATATTTTCTTTTCCGTTATGGTTTATCACAGGATATTGAATATAGTTCCCTGTGCTATATAGTTAGGACCTTGTTGTTCATCCATTCTATATAAATCAGTTTGTATCTCCTAATCCCAAACTCTCAATCCAGTCCTCTGTACTCCCCTCCACCTTGGCAACCACCAGTCTATTCTCTATGTCCCTGATTCTGTTTCTGTTGCATAGATAGATTCATTTGTGTTGTATTTTAGATTCCATATATCCATAGATGATATCATACGGTATTTGTCTCTCTCTTTCTGACTTCTTTCATTTAGTATGATAACCTCTGGTTGCATCCATGTTGCTGCAAATGGCATTATTTCATTCTTTTTTAGGGCTGAATAGTATTCGTGTGTGTGTGTGTGTATACACACTACATCTGCTTTACCCATTTATCTATCACTGGACATTTAGGTTGCTGCCATGTTTTGGTTATTGTAGATAGTGGTGCTATGAACATAGGGGTGTATGTATCTTTTTGAATTATAGTTTTGTCTGGATATATGCACAGGAGTGGAATTGCTTAATCATGTGGTAATTAGTTTTCAGAGGAACCTCCATACTGTTTTCCACAGTGGTAATTAGTTTTCAGAGGAACCTCCATACTGTTTTCCACAGTGGCTTCACCAACTTATATTCCCACCAACAGTGGAAGAGGGTTCCCTTTTCACATGGGAGAATATTTTCATATACTTGAAATAGATAAAATTATCTTTAAAAAGCTATAAATAGCACTAAAGATAAAAGAACTGATAAAATTAACGATTTCTGTTCATCCAAAGGAAACTTTTTAGTGTAAAAGCACACCATACACTGCAAAAGGGGTATTTACAATGTGTTTATCTGACAAAGAACTTACTTCTGGATGAAATTTAGAATCTGTGAATCAGTAAGAAAAAGACAATCCAATTTTTTAAAAAGGTAATAGACATGTCAGAAGAATATAAAAGTGGTCAGTAATCAAAAGGTGCTTAATATCTTTAGTCATCAGAGAGGAATACTAATTAAGCCATATTAAAATTCAAAGTGTTAACAAGGGTATAGCACAACGTGAATGGTCTGTTTTGTTACTGCTGGTGGAACTGTAAATTGGTATGACAACTTACAAAAGATGTTTGTACCTGCCAAAGCTAATAAACACATCTAGTAACCTAGCAACCCTACTCATAAATATATCCCCAACATAAATGAGTGTTTATGTTAAAAAGACAGATGCAAAAAAATAAAGAAGACATGTGCAAGAATGTGCACAGAAATTTTTTTTTAAGGCTGTGCCATGCAGCTTGTGGGATCTCAGTTTCCTGACCAAAGATTAAACCCAGGCCATAGCAGTGAAAGCCCAGAATCCTAACCGCTAGGCAACCAGGGAATTCCCCAGAAATTTTTTTTTTTAATAATAGCTAAAAACTGAAAATAGTCCATTGTTTATCAGCATTAAAATAGATGGGTAAATTTTGCTTAATTCATATAATGGAATACTACACAGCAGTAGAAAGGTATACTACAATAGAGTGCAACATTAAGTCAAAGAAGGTAGGCATATTTGTACATAATATTGTATATTCTGTATGATTCCATTTAATTGACGTTTAAAACAGATGAAACTATAGTCTCTATGGAGATAGAGATTAGAATGGTGGCAATTCTTTGGGGGAGGGTACTGACTGGGAAAGGTTACACAAGTGTAGAGATACATAAAATTCAACAAACTATACATTTAAAATTTTGTATTCTGTGTAAGTTATGCCTCCCCCATGTTTTAAATAGAAGATATTTTAGTATAGGATCAAATTTTAAATGTTATGGAATGGAACAAGGGTCAGCAATCTTGGAATGTGGCTGTGTGCCAATAAAAATTTAGAAAGACCTGGGGGGAATTTGTCTGCCTCCATAGTTTCCCAACCACTGGTATAGACTAAAAATAAATAAATGGGACCTAATCAAATTTACAAGCTCTTGCACAGCAAAGGAAGCCATAAACAAAATGAAAAGACGACCTAGGAACTGAGAGAAAATATTTGCAAATGATGCAACCAGCAAGGGCTTCATTTCCAAAATATATACACAGCTCATATAACTCAATTACAAACAAAAAAAAATCAGTTGGGCAGAAGAACTAAATATACATTGCTCCAAAGAAGATGTACAGATGACCAATAAGCATTTGAAAAGATGCTCAACATTGCTAATTATTGAAGAAAGGCAAATCAAAACCACAAGGTATCACCTCACACTGGTCAGAATGGCCATCATTAAAAGGTCTACCAGTATCAAATGCTGGAGAGGGTGTGGAGGAAAGGAAACCCTCTTATTCTGTTGGTAGAAATGTAAATTAATGCAGCCACTATGGAAAACAGTATGGAGGTTCCTTAATAAACTAAAAGTAGAGTTGCCATATGATCCAGCAGTCCCACTCCTGGACATATACCTAGAGAAAACACTTAATTCAAAAATGTATGCACCTTACTGTTCATAACAGCATTATTTACAGTAACTAAGACATGGAAGCCATCTAAGTGTTCATCAAGAGATCAGTGGAATTTGCAGGGCAGCAGTGGAGACACAGGTAGAGAGAACAGGTTTGTGGACCCAGCAGGGGAAGAAGAGGATAGGACGAATGGAGAAAGTGGCATGGAAATGTATACACCACCATATGTAAGATAGATCGCTAGTGGGAATATGCTGTATGACTCACGGAGCTCAAAGCAGTGCTGTGACAACCTAGAGGTGTGGGGTGGGGTGGGAGGGAGGTTCAAGGGATGGGACATGTATACCTACGGCTGGTTCATGTTGATGTATGGCAGAAACCAACGCAATATTGTAAAGCAGTTATCCTTCAAAATAAATAAATAATAATAAATAAATTTGTTTAAGATGAATGAATAAAGATGTGTGCTTATATACGCTGTGTGTGTGTGTGTGTGTGTGTGTGTGTGTGTGTGTGTACGCTACTCAGACCTAAAAAAGAATGAAATAATGCCATTTGCAGCAACATGGATGGACTTAAGAGATTATAATACTAAGTGAAGTTTAAGTCAGAGGAAGAAAGAAAAATACCACATGATATCACTTATATGTGGAATCTGCGCTTCCCTGATGGCTTAGATGGTAAAGAATCTGCCTGCAATGCAGGAGACTGGGTTTGATCCCTGGGTCAGGAAGATCCCGTGGAGAAGGGAATGGCAACCCACTCTAGGATTCTTGTCTGGAGAATTCCATGAACAGAGGAGCCTGGAGGGTTACAGTCCATGGAGTCGCAGAGTCGGACACTACTGAGCAACTTACACCTTCACTTTTGTGTGTGGCATCTAAAATGTACAAATGAACTTATTTATAAAACAGAAACATGTGAAGTAATTAGCCTCCAACTAATAAAAAAATAAATTAAAAAAAAAAAAAACAGAAACAGAGCCGCAGGCATAGAGAATCTTACAATTTTCAAAGGGGATAGGGATGGGGAAGGATAAAATAGGACTTATGGATTTGCAACTATAAACTACTATATATAAAATAGATAAACAGGGCTTCCCTGGTGGCTCACTGGTAGAGAATCTGCCTACCAATGTAGGAGGTACAGGTTTCATCCAACTCAAGAAGATCCCACTTGCCATGGAACAGCTAAGCCTGAGAGAAACAACTGCTGGAGCCCACACACCCTAGAGCCGTGCTCCACAGAAAGATACGCCACTGCAATGAGAAGCCCTCGCACCACAACCCCTGTTCACCACAACTAGAAGAAAGCCTGTGCAGCAACAAAGACCCAGCAGAGCCAGAAATAATTAAATAAACAACAAAATCCTACTGTATCGTACAGGGAACTATATTCCGTATCCTGTGATAAACTATAATGGAAAAGAAAATGAGAAAAAGCACTCAGTAAATGTTAGCTAAAATTATATGTTAACTCTATAAAGCATCTAGAACAGTATATGATACCTTATTAATAAAGCAGGTAAGCTAGAACAAAAGAGACACTTGTGTACAGGTTAGAAAGGTAGGGATCAGTAGAAACTAGAAGATTTTTATGGGTCATCCATAGGAAATAATTGTAATTTGTTTAGTAAGTAAACTAATGCCCTTTGTTAAAAGGACTTCGAATACCAAGCAAGAAAAGTTTGACCTTTGACAGCAGAAAGCATGTTTTCCAGAAAACTGGTTTAGGACTATTTGTCAGTATTATACAGACTAGATCAAAGGAGAGATTAAAGATTCAGTGACTGGCCAGGAAACTTGAGTGATTGGATACAGAAACAGAGGCAAATTTGAAATCAGTATACCAACCTTTCTGGTTCTCAGGCGTGGTATTATGAATCTCTGCCTTTAACTCTTGTCCCTTTCTCTATAGGTCTGTTAATGGAGTGTACCGGATTGGACTGTATGCTCTTAAAGATATGCCAGCTGGTACTGAACTCACTTATGATTACAACTTTCATTCCTTCAATGTTGAAAAACAGGTAAGAATGATAAATTCAAGAGGGAGTTTGAACTTTATAATAGTACTCTATATAACATGAGCCTTCAGTGAACATTACTGATTTGTAGCCACTAAGAAATACATTGGAAAAGATTCACTCTTTGTTTCACTTACATAGGATACATATGTCACAGTTATTCTTTCAGAATAACTGCTGAGTTATTCTGCTCAGTTATTTTTTGTCTCCAGTCAGGTCTTAATTTTTCTCGTGAAGTTTTTCCAAAATTTAATCTTTCCTTTCTACTACAGTGGAAACCATTTGTATTTATTTTACTCACAATGAGTTGTGTTCCTCTGTATGAAAATTTCTTGATTCAAACTTATTATTGGGTGTCCAGATACGCAGGCATTCTATTTAAACTTTTAGATTAGACTACAGACTAAAAGCATTATTCTCTTTCCCTTCAAAGCAACTGTGTAAGTGCGGCTTTGAGAAATGTCGAGGAATCATTGGGGGCAAGAGTCAACGCATGAATGGACTCACCAGCAACAAAAGTAGCCAACCAATGACCACACATAAAAAGTCTGGACGGTCAAAAGAGAAAAGGAAGTCTAAGCACAAGCTGAAGAAAAGGGTAAATAATAATCTCATGGTTTTCTCCAAATATCTGCATATAGGCAATTACTGAAATAAGGGATGTACCAGAGGGTGGCATCTTTAGAGTGGTTTTCATATTCTTTGAGGTGATTTATGATTTATCATGTTTTTCCTACAATCTAATCCATCTGTTTTTTAGAGAGGCCACCTCTCTGAGGAACCCAGTGAAAACATCAACACTCCAACAAGGTTGACCCCTCAATTACAAATGAAGCCAATGTCCAATCGGGAGAGGTAAAAAGAAAATTTTCTTACCTGCACTCTTTAAATTATGTGACTTGCTTGACAGTTTAAAAATTATTAAACATGTATATAGTTGAGACATTTGTTTTTTGCAGGAAGACCTTAAACAAGCATTCAGGCTGAACTTGGGTGGAGGAAGGAACTAACTTCTAACTGAAATTTAACTTTTTATTAAAATGTGACTGAAGGCCAAAGAAAAAGATGTATGTGTGTATATATAGTAGTTGCAGTTTCTATGAATTTGTCACCAATATTTGCACTTTCATATCATGTTATAGGCATTACAGATAACTCAAAATATCATTCACACTCATCTCTACCTTAAAATTACTGTGGTCATTAAACCCACCACTAGATCTTGTTATGTGTTAAAAATTAATGTTCATTTCTGTATCACAACTTCAGGGTTTTTGTTTAATATTCTGCAAACTGTATCTCAGTTTATCTAGTTTCTTTTTAATCCTGTATACTAAAAGTGTCTTAAAATTTTAAATACTTTTAGTTAACATCATTGAGAGGATTACATGTGCTTCACCAGACTGCCAAAGGAATGCATGGCACAGAAGAGATTAAGAATCCCTGTTTTGTTGATAAGTTAACAGCAATAAAAAGGATCTTTAGTAGTCATCTTTGCTTTTCCCTATATTGAGATATTTGTCCATGTCTGAAGTAAGAGAAACAAATATGTGTGTCCTGTTTTTCAAATTGTCTTGAGACATTTCCTGCATCCTCCCTGACTATGTATTCCAATATCTTAGCAAGTTCATCCTTATCTATAACTTTACTATAATTTTAGCCCCTTTCATCCTATTTCACTTTGAATCATAGAAATTTTACATTTCAGTAAGAGAGAAGTCCAGTGGTCTCTTCTTTAGCTGCATAGCAGCTTAGGGAGCTTTTTAAAACTCCTTACACCCAGGCCACACTTCAAACCACTTACATCAGAATTTTCAGAAGTGGAACCCAGGTATCAATAGTTTGTACAACTCCGCAAGTGATCTCAATGTGCAGCTAAAGTCAGGAACTATAAAATTAGTCTAGCCTCCCTTTACTGAGGCTCATAGTTTGAGACTTAAGGTCCCATCTGTTTACATGTGTGTTAGAGTGAAAATCAAATTATGGAATCATCAAAATTCTGTAAAGTTAATCAAGGTGCATATAACTCATTTAAGTGTAGAGATCCATGCAGTAGCAGTGTACCTAACATGGTTTGCCCAGTGCCTATCCATCTTAAATATCTTTACCTACATCTGACAGTCCAGTTCTCCTTGTTACAGCTGACCCTAAGCCTATACTTCATCTTGGCAAATTCCTTTAGAATTCTACAAATACTGCATGAAGCTGTACCTTCAAGTCAGCATGCTTCAGTTGCCAAAATTGTTGCAGCTTTTAGATGGTGTTTGTCAGATATTTGTAAATATTATAGAGAAATGTTTTGTGTTACGTGAAAAAAATCAAGATGCAAAACTGAATAATGTTTCTCCATATGTAGTTCTCCTTAAAATAGCTGATTTCACTGATAAACATTTATATCATCATACCAGCAGCTTACATAGAGTAAACTACTAGTTAATGTTCATTGGATGGATGAATAAAGGAGCTCGTTTCTTCCTTCCTTATAGAAACTTTGTATTAAAGCATCATGTGTTCCTGGTCCGAAACTGGGAGAAGATTCGGCAGAAACAGGAGGAAGTAAAGCACACCAGTGATAATATTCATTCAGCATCATTATATACCCGTTGGAATGGCATCTGCCGAGATGATGGGAACATCAAGTCTGGTAAGGACCAGGAGACATTCTTATTAGTTTTCAGGTATCAGTCCACCATAACCTGTCCATCCCAACACTTAACTTCTTTGTCTCTACTCTAAGGAATAGGAAGAAACCCCTTCCACCAGCCTTCCAGACATCACCTACAGTCTTATAATTACTAGATATAATGGATCCTTTGTGTTTAGGATCCTTTCCTACCTAGAAAATAACTTGCAGACAGGATAAACGGTGATGCCAAATGCAGGAGAAAATGACATCAGTGTTAATTTCAATACTTTGTTTTCCTCCACATTCAGATCAGCGTTATACAGAGATGTTCAGATTTTCTTTTTCTGACTTTCATGAGTGAATAATGTACCAGTACTCCAGAGTTCAGATCTGGTATGCAGAACAGACCTTAAGCAGAAAATTTTACACATCCAAGCATCCTTTCTAACTGAAAATTAAGTATTAAAAGCTCATGCTCTTTTTTTTTTTCCCCACACCACCCTTCAGCTTGAGGGATCTTAGTTCCCCAACCGAACAGGGATCAAACCTCATGCCTTCCTCGGTGAAAGCACAGAGTCCCAACCACTGGACCACAAGGGAATTCCCCTCATACTGTTCATTTACTCTTTCTTTCCCTCAAAAAGAAGCAAGGAATTCCTGGTGGTCCAGTGGTTAGGACTTGGTGTTTTCACTGCCAGGGCCCAGGTTTAATCCAAGTTCAGAGAACTAAGATCCTGCAAGCAGCACAAGATACCAGGGGAAAAAAAGTAGAAGCAGTCTGCATGGTATATGAGGCAACATGTTGAGTGGGGACTAGATCGATTTAGGAATTTGCTCAAAATCTTATATCTTCTCAGTGATTTGATTAGCACAAATTCTGTGAACTTACTTTCCAATTAGTTCAAGTCTTCTGAAAATAACAGCAGTTATTTCCTGAGTATTTATTATAGGTCAGGCACTGAGCTAAAACATATTAAAGGGTTATTCCATTTAATCTACACAGATTACCTCTCAAGGGAAGTACAGACATTGTGCTTACTGTACTTTGCAGATACAGTTTTCTACAAATTAAAAGTTTTGTGGCAACCCTGTTTGGAGCAGTCTACAGTGCCATTTTTCCAAGAGCATTCTGTCCCTTTGTATCCTCACAGTATTTCAAACTTTTTCATTATTTGTTACAGTGATTTGTGATTAGTGATCATTGATGTTACTGTTGTAATGGCTTAGTGGCACCTCAAACCATGAACTTAATAAATGTTGTGTGTGTTCTGACTGCTCTGGCTGGCTAGCCTTTGTCTGCTACCCTCCACCCAACCACACCCCATCTCCTGGCTCTCTCCCTATCTTCGGGCTTCCCTAACACCTAAGATACAATAGTATTGAAATTAGGCCAACTAATAACCCTGCAGTGGGCCCTAAGTGTTCAAGTGAAAAAAGAGTTTCACGTCTCTCACTTTAAATCAAAAGCTAGAAATTTTTTAAAAAGCTGGAAATGATTAAGCTTAGTGAAGAAGGCATGCCTAAGCCAAGACATGCTAAAAGCTAGGTCTCTTGCACCAGTTAGCCAAGTTGTCAATACAAAGGAAAAGTTGTTGAAGGAAATTGAAAGTGCCACTCCAGTGAACACACAAATGATAAGAAAGTTAAACTGCCCTATTTTGGGTTTTTTTGTTGTTGGTTTTTTGGTTTTTTCTTTTTTTTTTATTGAAGGATAATTGCTTTACAAAATTTTATGCTCTATTGTTGATACGGAGAAAGTTTGAGTGGTCTGGATAGAAAGTCAAACCAGCCACTACATCCTCTTAAGCCAAAGCCTAATCCAGAACTGTCGTCAGTTCTATGAAGGCCTAGAGATGTGGCGAAGCTGCAGAAGAAAAGACTGAAGCTGGCAGAGGTTAGTTCATGAGGTTTAAGGAAAACTCTATAACATCAAAGTACAAGGTGAAGCAGCCAGTTCTGATGTAGAAGCTACAGAAAGTTATCCAGAAGATATGGCTAAGATCATTAACAAAGGTGGCTACACTAAACAACAGATTTTCTGTGTAGATGAAATAGCCTAATACTGAAAGATGCCATCTACTTTGCCTCTGCTGTTTTAAAGAAATGAAGTGAAAGTCGCTTAGTAGTGTCCGACTCTTTGCGACCCCACGGACTACAGTCCATGGAATTCTCCAGGCCAGAATACTGGAGTTGGTAGCCTTTCCCTTCTCCAGGGGATCTTCCCAACCCGGGGATCAAACCCAGGTCTCCCACATTGCAGGTGGATTCTTTACCAACTGAGCCACAACAGAATCTAAACAATAGCACATCTGTTACAAAGTGGTTTACTGAATATTTTAAGCCCTCAATTGAGACCTACTACTCAAGAAAAATTATTTCCTTTCAAAATACCACTGCTCATTGACAATGTACCTGATCACCCGAGAGCTCTGATGGAGGAGTGCAATGAGATTAATACTGTTTTCATGCCTGCAAGTGCAGCATCCACTCTGCAACCTGTGGATTGAGCAGTAATTTCCATATTCAAGTTTTATCATCTAAGAAATACATTTCATAAGGCTACAGCTGCACAGATACTGAACCTCTGATGGATCTGGGCAAAGAAAATTGAAAACCTGGAAAAGATTCTAGAGCCCATTAAGAATATTCGTGGTTCACAGGAAGAGGTCAAAATATCAACATTAATAGGAGTTTGGAAGTCATGTCCAAACCTCATGGATGATTTTGAGGGGATCAAGACTTCAGTGTAGGAAGTAAACTGCAGATGTGGTAGAAACAGCAAGAGAACTAGAATTAGAAGGGGGACCTGAAGGTGTGACTGAACTGCTGCAATATTGTGGTAAAATTTTCATGGATGAGGAGTTCCTTCTTATGGATGAGCAAAAGAAAGTGACTTCTTGAGATGGAGTCTACTCGTGGTGAAGATGCTGTGAAGATTTTGCTGAAATGGCACAAAGGATTTAGACTATTACATAAACTTAGTTACTAAGGTAGGGGCAGCAACAGGGTTTGAAAAGGTTGACTCCAATTTTGAAGTAAGTTCTATGGATAAAATGTTATCAAAGAGCATTGCATGAAGAAAAAAGAGTATTGCATGCTGCAGAGAAATCATTTATAAAAGAAAGAGCCAAAGGTGTGGCAAACTGCATTGCTGTCTTGTCTTCAGAAATTGCCTCAGCCACCCCATCCTTCAGTAGCCACCACCCTGATCAGTCAGCAGCTATCAATGTCAAGTCAACAACCTCCACCAGCAAAAAGATTATAACTTGCTGAAGACTCAGGTAATGTTTAGCATTTTTTGGCAATAAAGTATTTTTTAATTAAGGTATATATGTTGGTTTTTTAGACATAATGCTATTGCACACTTAATAGACTACAGTATAAAGACTTTTTTCACATGCATTAGGAAACAAAAATCTCTGTGTGACTCTTTATTTTGCAGTATTCACATTATTGTAGTGTTCTGTAACCAAATCTGCAGTATCTCTGAAGTGCCTGTACTACCACTATTCTCATTTTATAGTTGAGAAGCTAAGACACAGAGTTTAAGTATCTTTCCCCAAATCAGACAGTAAGTAGTGAGACCAGAATTCAAAAGCAGACACACATATCTGAAACCCAGACTTGGAACTACTATACTCTGTTGCATCTGGCCATTAGTAAGATCCCTCTAAATTGTAGGATTTGTCTCTCTAGTAAACCCGGTGTTTTCTTATTTTTCTTTAAGGAGGAAAGAACAAACTCCATAACCAGTAATCTGCTTAGTCACTTCAAGGAAAATAGAGAAAATAGCAGGAGTCCATTACAGAAGAGAAAGGCACATAGAGCTCCTCTTTTCCTGAAACTAATTTTTACTGTATCCTTGCAGATGTCTTCATGACCCAGTTCTCTGCCCTGCAGACTGCTCGATCTGTTCGAACAAGACGGTTGGCGGCAGCAGAGGAAAACATTGAAGTAGCTCGAGCAGCTCGCCTAGCCCAGATCTTCAAAGAGATCTGTGATGGCATAATCTCTTATAAAGGTACCCCAAATTCTTTTTTATGAGCTTTTTAAAAAAATTATATCACTTTCTTCACCTGAGATATCCAAGACCAGGAGCGCCTGACAGTTCAGGACTGTGAGCCAGGTTTACTTGGTGCTCCCCTTGTCAGAGTGCGGACCTAGAGGGCTGATCCCAGCCTTCAGGGTTTGTTAGTGCTCCCCTTGTCAGAGTGCGGACCTAGAGGGCTGATCCCAGCCTTCAGGGTTTGTTGTCTCTGAATCCTTGGCTGTTAATAGGTTAATTTTTTGTATTTATTGGAATGTTATCATAGTTAAGCACTATATTTAAAAATCACATATTTTAGCTGTAGGATAGAAGTAGGTCTTTCTCTTGAATATAATTTTCCTGAATGAGGTGGTGAATTAGCAATTTAAGAAAAAGGTATTAAAAATGTATGACATCAGTGGTTCTTATCTGTCAATCGTCTGATTGACAGATATCTTGGAGAATAAAGTTGTGGACTCCTATCCCAGAAAAATATTATATACCTAATTTTTCATATATTTTGGAGGATTCACAGGCCCTTTCTACATTAAGGAAAGGATATAAAGTTACAAGTAAATTACTTTTGAAGCATTTTCATGCAAACATTTACCCCACTCTTTTCCTTTTCTAAAATACATCTCTTGGGAAAAAAAAAAAATACATCTCTTGGATTTATGTTAGGAGAGAGGGTGGAGAAGGGGAGAGTTTTCAGTTTAGGTCCGTAGTTTGGTAATGCACATGACTTTTTCTAACCACGAAATTTGTAGGTATTTAAAATGAGAAATTTTATTCTGCTTTTGCCTTCAACTTTTTCCTGTTTTTTTTTTATAATTGAAGTATAATTGATGTACAATATTATGTAAGTTACAGAAGTACAGTACAAAGATTCATAATTTTTAGAGGTTATACTCCATTTATAGTTATAGAATATTGGCTGTATTCTTCTGTTGTACAATATATCCTTGTTGCTCACTTTATACATAATATTTTGTATGTCTTTATCTGCTGTCCCTATATTACCCCTCCCCCATCCCCTCTCCTTACTGGTAATCACTAATTTCTTCTCTGTATCTCTGAGTCTTTTGTTATGGTTGTTAAAATCAGCCATCAACTTTTGCTTCCTTCCTTCCCTAAATTCTGAAGAATTTGGATTTCTTTCTCTTTTCTTTCTCTGTCTACTATTTATCTTCATATTTTAGTGGTTTTTTTGCCATTTATTAACCTCAGCATAGAGGAAAGGGCAGACCAACCTATCCTAATATGTAAAGTTTTGTGACACCTGTTCCCTTTACACTCCCTAAAGATCACACTCTGTATTCTCAACCAGCCCTATCTGATCTAATATGAAATTGCAGTAGATGTATCTGTATGTCATTATATTCTAGGCATGAAACAATAGGCTTTTTCTCTCTGTGTAGTGAGTTATTAGAACGTAAGAGAGCAAGTGAGAAGCAGCCCCACAATATGAATTTTATTTTTGTAATACAGACCAACTGTTGCAAGAAGATGGATTCCAGAATATATTTACAGTACTGAATTATTCATTATCTGGAATCTAGTTGAATCCAAACCAATATTAACTGTAGGCAAATAGTAAGAACTGAAAAACATTTTTTGAATGTAGTTGAGTAGGAATTTGCCTTAAGCATCCTAGCTGCTGCGTTAAGTTCCCATATCTCATTTTTCTTAGAAAGTTTTCATTACCCAGCTAATGCTATTTTACATTTCAAGTATATATATATATATATACACACACGTAAACACACTGAAACACACACACTGTATCTTTCATATTCCAGGTAATCCTGAATGCAGCTTCTGATCTCTGCCTTTAACTACCCACATTTCTGAAAAGTCTTTTCATTTTTCACTGATCTCCAAAAAAAAACTTAGATTTTTTTTTTTCTAACTTTAAATTTTGGGGATTCTACTTTTTCAGTTAGGAGTTAATACCTGCCTCCCTGTAGAGTCAGTCCATCTACTGAACCTTGCATTTTTTTGCAGATTCTTCCCGACAATCACTGGCAGCACCACTTTTGAACCTACCCCCGAAGAAAAAGTAAGTTCACATATTTGGGAACTGTCTGAGTTTTTAGAAAAGTCCTAAGTGTACCAGATTGACACCCTGGCTTTATGTTCCAGGAATGCTGATTATTATGAGAAGATCTCTGATCCTCTAGATCTTTCCACCATAGAGAAGCAGATCCTCATTGGTTATTATAAGACAGTGGAGGCTTTTGATGCTGACATGCTCAAGGTCTTTCGGAATGCAGAGGTATTTTTCACTGACTTCAAACACAGATTTAAGAAGTTTGTTCTGAAGAGATCTACTCTACAAGTTTAAGATTTTTACCCTCTTCTCCTAGCATCCTTCATATTTGTGATTAAGAAAGGCAACAATTTTTATCAAGTACCCTTAGGGTAAATTCTGCTTACTTGAAGTGCCTTGCTGTGTGCTGCTAAGTCACTTCAGTCTTGTCTGACTCTTTGCAACCCCATGGACTGTAGCCCACTAGGCTCCTCTGTTCATGGGATTCTCTAGGCAAGAATCCTGGAGTAGGTTGCCATAGGGTTATAGTTTTCTAAATATTGGAGCTATAGTAAATGGAGATAATAATATGACTAGAATGAAAGGTTAAATCATATTCCCAAAACAATTTTTGTAAAAACTTAGTTTCGTATTGAACCTTTACATTTACGTAGTAGACATTTTGCTACATTTAAGTCGTATCTGTAGGCTCTACTCAATAAGTATATGTAAAATACACAGAAACATATATAGGCAAATAAATATATATCTTAAGGATGAATCGGCATATAGTACGCTAATATATTGTAGAATAGGTGAAGCTCATTTGAGGAGAGGTGGGCTTGAATTGATATAAAGAAGAAGATGTAGAATATTGTATGATACGTAGAGGATATTATTCAGTGATTTTGAAATACCTTGGAGAGGTGTTTGAAGGTCAAAAGAGACTACTAGATGACAGAGGAATTGAGACTGAAGAAATGAGAGAAAGACAGATGGGAGAAGAATTGGAGCAGTCTTGAATTGTGACATGCTTTCTCCTGAACCCAGCTTCCAAATATATTTAGACTTGTAGCTTTGTGTCCTTAGTATCTATAAGACAAAGGTAAATGGAGAGATTTTCCACATTATTCTTGTGGTACTTAATCATGTTCCATGGTACTTAATCATGTTCCATAATTATCCTTGTGGACAATAAGGTCTGTGACAGGAGTTGAATGACAGAGCAGTAGAGCAAATGGGAAAATTACCATGCAGATTCTAATTTTAATTCATTTTAGTTGAATTTAAGTTGTTTTCAATTTTCTGGCACCTATATTTGATGGTATTAAAAACGTATTAACCAAATGGGAAGATAAAGAAAATCCTGCCACCTCTTCAGGTATATTTTTAAGCCAAACATGATTTCTTTCTCCTGCTTTCTTCAGAAGTACTACGGGCGTAAATCCCCAGTTGGAAGAGATGTTTGCCGCCTACGAAAAGCCTATTACAATGCCCGGCATGAGGCATCAGCCCAAATTGATGAGATTGTGGGAGAGACAGCAAGTGAGGCAGACAGCAGTGAGACCTCAGTCTCTGAGAAGGAGAATGGGCATGAGAAGGACGATGATGTTATCCGCTGTATCTGTGGCCTCTACAAGGATGAAGGCCTCATGATCCAGTGTGACAAGTGCATGGTGAGGGTTGAGAGGTGAAGCAGAGGCCTTGTCCTCATGAGTGTGGTGACTGTGTTCAGAGCGTCAGCCCCTGCCTCTTTTGCCTTTGCTTGGCAGGCTATTTATGAACTTTAACTCTGCCTCAGTTTCTGTTATCCCTTATTCTTCACCATATTGTCCTTCTCCTTTTTTCTCTTTCTCTTTCATTTTTTCTTCCCCCTTCTTTTTCCTACCTCCTATTCTATGTGCCTATTTTCCACTGCATACTTCTGATGTAGTCTGGATCAATAAGAAAGATAATATTTAAGGTAGTGCTTTACCTGAAAAACACTAGGGGTACTACACTCAATATAGCATTAATGTAAATGGAATTCAGTATATAGAGCTCCTGATGAAGGAGTCAAGGCCTGGATTTGAGCCCTAGTATCCCCATTTGATAACATCTGAACTCATTACCTTATGTAAAATGGAACTATGAGTAACGCATAGGATTGTTAGGAGAATATAATCAGATAAGAATCAGTAAAAACATTTGGTAACTGTAAAGCCTTCCACAGTGGCTGTATTGTTGATGCATATTACTTTGTAAGTAATGGCTTGGTACTATATTCATTCATCCTTCTGTTCTCTATCCATCTCCTTATTTTGTTTGCCCAGATTCATGTATTATAAATAGTTTGTATACCTATGTTCAGATAAGTCCTCATTCTTCTTTCCTCCTACTTTACCATTTATCTCTAATTTCTTACTTAACTCCTTAACCCTTAGTTCCTGTTTTACTTTACCCTGTCCTGTTGCTTTTCTTTATTTTTTGTTTTGCTGCAGCTTGCAAGATCTTAGTTCCCCAACCAGGGATTGAACCCAGGCCATGGCAGTGAAAGTGCCGACTCCTAACCACTGAACTGCCAGGGAACTCCCGCAGATTTTTTTTATTCTTAGTCCCCAAGACTTCTCTCAGTGAGTCTTAACTCCCTACATACACACACACTTCTTTTTTTTTCTGCAGGTATGGCAGCACTGTGACTGTATGGGAGTGAACTCAGATGTGGAGCACTACCTTTGTGAGCAGTGTGACCCAAGGCCTGTGGACAGAGTAAGTTGCCTCCTGATAATACTCTAATCTAAAAGTGGGAGAAGTGGCACATGGTATTTTATCTGCCCTGCTCCTGATGCACTGAATTTCCTTTGATAAGTTATTCAGCCTCTCTAGCCTTTCTTACAGTTTCTTACACTTTACATTGAAGGTAATAATTCTGCCCTTCCTTTTCTCAGGAGTGGGACAAAAGGAAGAATACTTAGAAATCTATGGAAGAAATGATACTGTATAAAAACTGTGGTTTTTATAAACACTGTCTACTATCCATAAAAGAAGTAGCTTACAAAGTTTAGAACTTGTGTACTCTAAATATCACTTATGCAGCATTTAAGGAAAAGACCTCTGGACTCAGAGTCTGGAAAAAGTTAGTCTCAGCCCCATGTTTTGTTTTGTTTTGGCCATGCTGGGTCATTGTAGCTACATACGGGCATTCTCTAGTTGCAGCAAGCAGGGGCTCCTCTTTCGCTGGTGTGCAGACTTCTCATTGCAGCAGCTTCTCTTGTCTGGCTCTAGGGCATGCGGGCTTCAGTAGTTGCAGCTTTTTGGCTCTAGAGTGCAGGCTGAACAGTTGTAGAGCTCAGGCTTAGCTGTTCCACAGCATGTGGAATCTTCCTGGAGCAGGGAGCAAACCCATGTCCCCTGTGTTGGCAGGAGGATTCTTAACCACTGGACCACCAGGGAAGTCGTTAAGCCCATTTTTTAAGAGAGTAGGTAGGTTGGGTAACTTGCCCAGTTATTAAATGGGTTTTTTTCTTGGCTCTGCCATGTTTATATGTGTGCTCTTCTATAAAAGGAGATATTTAGGCAATATTTCTTAATAGTGGTGCTGTTGTCATTTTGAGTGGACCGCTCTTCAATGTTGTGAGGTTTACATTGCAGAATGTTAGGCTTTCTTGGCCCTTGGGCACTAAGTCCTAGTATAGCTTCCTCCAGTCATTGTGACAAAGTCCCCCTTCACACATTTTCAGATGCACTTTAGATGGCACAGAGCAACTACAGAATTAGTGCTCCATAGGGTATAGTTGGGGATATTTAGTCTGTCAAGTTTGTCCTCTGTGTTCACATTTTCAAGTTTAAAAACTCTTGATTGCAGTCACCTTTTTTAATAGCTGTGCTGTATTGAAATGACTAAGCAGTAAGTCTTAATTGGTTGGAGATTCTAGGTTTTAGTTCTTTTTCTCTTAAATAGAGAGGCTGGAAATAGTAGTCACAGCCCTTATCTCTTGGCTTTCTGCTCTTACCAGGAGGTACCCATGATCCCTCGGCCCCACTACACGCAACCTGGTTGTGTCTACTTCATCTGTTTGCTCCGAGATGACCTGCTGCTTCGTCAAGGTGCATACACAGAAGCTGACTCTACTTGCCAAAGCTGACCTTTCTGAACAGTAGGGAGTATCTGCTGTCTGCATAATAGTCCTTGTCTCCGTATGACCTTTAACAGCAATAGAATATAGGTTTTTTTACATCCTCAAGTTACTTAGGTTTACATACATCTATCTCCACCAAATAATATTTAAGGTAGTGTTTTAAAAACTGAAAAACATTATGCTAAAAATAAATTGGAGAGACCAGAGTGTTACAAAGCTAGTTTCAGGACTGGGAAAGACACACAGCATTCCAAGAGGTAGACCACCTCCCTCGTGTCATTCTCATGGTCTCAAATTGATTACCATCACCATTATACTGCTGGTTGTAGTTATGTATTTCTTGTTTTAGATTTTAAGTTCTTTGTATTTAGACCTTGGTTCACACTAGTGAATACCTAACGTAATTCATACAGGAATCATTTTAACCTTCTGCTGTGTTCTGTGCCTTCTGTGTCTTTAATCTTCTCCTGTGCCTTCCTAGGTGACTGTGTATATCTGATGAGGGATAGTCGGCGCACCCCTGATGGCCACCCTGTCCGTCAGTCCTATCGACTGTTATCTCACATTAATCGAGATAAACTTGACATATTCCGCATTGAGAAGCTTTGGAAAAATGAAAAGTATGTGTTGAGGTCCTATCTCTTTTCTTCAAGCTGTACCCTACTAGAGCAGTGCTGGATATTCACTACAATCTTGATAATTTAACTTCTCCCTTCTCTTTTTTTTTTTTTTTAAAGAGAGGAACGGTTTGCCTTTGGTCACCATTATTTTCGTCCCCATGAAACCCACCACTCTCCATCCCGTCGGTTTTATCACAATGAACTATTTCGAGTGCCACTTTATGAGATCATTCCCTTGGAGGCTGTAGTGGGGACCTGCTGTGTACTGGATCTTTATACATACTGTAAAGGTAAGTGATTTGCACTACCTAAAAAATGAGCTCCTGGCTGCCATTCATTGATCCATCCATATAGTCTCTCTCTGATAAAAGATTGTCCAAGGGTGGCTTTGAAGCTTCAGAGAGCTATATAAAGTTTTTTCTTCCTTTTACCTAGTGCTTGGTACTCAATAAATGTTAATTTTCCTTTTAATTCATCTTTTTCATAGTGTGTATTTAGCACTCTATTAATACTTGTGGGAAGATAAGTTATTAGGGTCATGCAAACATAATTGTGGTTTTGGACTTTGACTTTTAAATCATTATAACTAGGTTCACAAAATAGGAACTGTAACAGTCAACACATTTTTGCCAACAAGAAGTAAGTTTGTTTATTCCTATAGCATAACAATCTATGCTTCAGGATTCAACAAACTCTTGGAAAGCATTTTCTGCCTCTTGCTGGTTGTGGAAGCATTTTCCCTGCAAAAAATTGTTGAGATGCTTAAAGAAGTATAGTTGGTTGGCACGAGGTCAGGTGAATATGGTAGATGAGGCAAAACTTGATAGCCCAGTTTGTTCAACTTTTGAAGCATTGGCTGTGCAATGTGCAGTCCGACATTGTGGAGAATCGGGCCCTTTCTGTTGACCAATGCTAGCTTCAGGCATTGCAGTTTTCAGTGCATCTTATCACTTTGCTGAGCATACTTCTCAGATATAATGGTTTCACCAGGATTCAGAAGGCTGTAGTGGATCGGACCAGCATCAGACCACCAGACAAGTGACTGTGACCTTATTTTGGTGCAAGTTTGGCTTTGGGAAGTGCATTGGAGCTTTTTCTTGATCCAGTCACTTAGCTGGTTGTCTCCAGTTGTCATATAAAGTCCACTTTTCATCACAACATCATAATCTGATAGAGAAGTGTTTTGTTGTTGCACAGAATAAGAGAAGACAGCACTCCAGAACAACAGTTGTTTTGATGGGCAGTGAGCTTGTGAGGCACCCGCTTATCCAGCTGTTCACCTTTCCAGTTTGCTGCAAATGCCCGGCAACCATAGAACGGTCGACATTGTGTTCTTTGACAGCTTCTCATGTAGTTGTAAGAGGATCAGCTTCGATGATTCCTCTGACTTGGTTGTTGTCAACTTCCATTGGCTCACCGCGCTCCTCATTTTTAAAGCTCTCATCTAAAAAAAAAATAATAATAATAATAAAGCTCTCATCTCCTTTACAAAACTTCTGAACCACCACTGCACTGTACATTTGTTAGCAATTCCTGGGCCAAATGTGTTATTGATGTTGTAAGTTGTCTCTGCTGTTTTATGACCCATTTTGAATTTGAATAAGAAAATTGCTTAAATTTCCTTTTTTGTCTAACATCACTTCACTAGTGTAAAATAAACAGCAAGTAATGTCATTAGCAAAAAAAAAACATGAAGCAAGAAATGTGAATTAAAATGATATATAACATAACCACATTTCAGAATGTATTTCAGTATCAAACAGCAAAGTTCAACAATGCAAAAACTACAGTTACTTTTGCACCCACCCTAATATAATACTCTTTCCCCCCAATTCCAAAATCCTTACAGCCATCATCAACTCGCTACATTAAACGAACAAAAAAAGCACAACAGTTTCATAAGGTTTGTGGCTAACAGTAGAATTAATCTAATTTCAGATTCCAGTTTCAACAGTTTTTACCTGTGTGCCCTTGGGCAAGTTATTTAACCTCCTGAAAATAGGGATTAGTATCTATTTTAGAGAGTTTTGTAAGGATTAAATGAAATAATCTACAAAATCACTAAGCCCAGTTTATGGCTCACAGTAAAACTCACTATATGTTAGTTATCATTAGAAGCAGAGTTTAGTTTCCTAGGTCTTTCTCTTAGCATCACAGCAAAATAGTCCAGAAGAATTCCTTGCGAAAACTAAGTGCTTGAAGCTCCATGCTACTGATGACTCCTCCATCCCCTACTTTATATAAAATGTTCATTACCAATGTGCTTCCCTCATTTGAAGTGTCTTTCTTTTCTTATAACTTCCCCATAATGTGCTGTTTTTCCCCTGAAATGTTCTCTCAAAAATTCCTGCAGCACTCAGTGTATGTTTCTGGTTTCTTTCCATCCTGTAGAATGCCCTTTCACTCTTTGATTTCCTTTCCCCTTTCTTTGACACCAGTGTCTCCTTTCTTCTGCAATCACCAAATGCTTACTTGTTCCCCCTCTCAAAACAGCTACCATGTTTCCCTGTTAGGAAGTCTCCCTTCTCTCCCACTGGTATGTGATGGGCAGCTCAGGGTGAGGGAAGGGAAAATAGGGGGAGTGTTCTTTAACAGTGTTTGGCCTCATAGGGAGACCCAAAGGAGTGAAGGAGCAAGATGTGTACATCTGTGATTATCGGCTTGACAAGTCAGCACACCTGTTTTACAAGATCCACCGGAACCGCTATCCTGTCTGCACCAAACCATATGCCTTTGATCACTTCCCCAAGAAGCTCACTCCAAAAAGAGATTTCTCAGTAAGTCTCCTTCTCTCTTCACTATATGTGTCAGGACAGTCTAGTTCATGCATGGAATTCACAGAGTGAGAATTTTCAAGTGGCTCTCTGCTTCTTCACCCCGTTTCTATCCCAAACTGGAAAACTCCCTCTCTGTGGATGTTTGAACAGGAAAAATACATTTATTCCGCATTTCCTGGCAAGGGCTATGCCTCAGGGAATTGTTATTATATTTTAGATAGGTTTTCCTCTTTTTTTCTCTCTTATACCTCTTTACCATCTTTGCCCTTGAGCCCCATTTTGTAGTTTTTTGGTTTCTCACACCCATAATTTTGAGAAACAAAAAGAAAATAACATTGAGAAACCTTTGGTGAAAATAAGTTAGTGCTTTTTATCCTTGGATTTAAAATATAAGACATTATTATCACTATATAAAATTTTAGAAGTACAGCACCATTAAGAAGTAAAAATTGTTTATTATCCTACTACACAGAAAGTAACTGCTGTTTTCATTTTCAGCCCTTTTCCTATGTGTTTGTTTTGTTTTGTTCTGTTTTTTTCAAATTGTTGTGAACATATTCCTCCAGTTATTTTGTGCCATTTGTTATCATTTCATAAAGTTCATAAAGTTCTGGTTATCCATCTATTTGCTACAATGAAACCCTGGACTAAACTCCTCATCCATGAGTCTTTTTTTCAGTGGGCCTGTCGGAATTCAGAGTTGTCATCCTAGAATGCTTAGAAATAGTCTAACCAGAACACAAACCTTTATGTCCCTATTTTTCCTAGTATTATTTTTGGATTTCTGTGGATCATATTTCTTTTATATTCTCTCCGCCCACCACCGGGCCCTGCCTGTCATTCTTTGGTCTTGCTTGCTCAATCAGCAGCTCACTGTCAGCCTTGAAACTCCAACCTTAACTTCTCAGAAGTTGGGATGGGACAAAAGGAATTGTGACCCTTTCCCTTCTACTGTCATTCTAGGCTTATAAAATGCTAAAAACAAAACAAAACAAAACAAAAAACCGTTGTGTCCTACAGATTACTAGAAGGACTGAACTTCTGACCTTAAAACACAGTCCTCCAACTTGTAAAGGATTTAGCCCAGCAGTGCCTTTTTTTTTCCTTTACTTCCTTGCCTCCCCACCTCCTTTATCCTGAGTTAGCCCCAGATCATCTGATTCAGCTTTGCCAGCATTTGCAATACACTTACCAACTTACCACTTCAATGTCTTCTCTGCAGCCTCATTATGTCCCAGACAACTACAAGAGGAACGGAGGGCGGTGAGTCCCACTGGGGGGATGTGATGAACCAGTAGCTTGAATGGAGCTAGAGAACAGCCACTTACCCATTCAGCCCCAGCCCTAGGATTGAGACGGCTCTGACAGAGTAGCCCAATATAGTGCCAAGAATAATATGGAAGAACTGCACTTCGGTGGTTGTGGACTCATTATGGAGCCTTATTTGGGGCAGGGAGGGAAATTTGTAAGATCAGAGAAAGAAAATGATTTGGAACAGAACTCTTGACATATTTGGAAAAATCTTTTAAGTTTCTGAAAGCTTTCCCTATTACCTCAAGGTGTATCAACTCTTAGGTCTTCAAGAAACAGAAGTAGCTAGAAGTGCATGGTTTTAGCTGAGCAGTTTGGACTCATAGTTTTTATTTGTGCTTGTTTTGTACACAAGAGGGGTATTCTGGTGGAGGGAGGACCACACCCTGTAGCATGTGGGATCTTAGTTCCCCAATCAGGGATTGAACCCATGCCCCCTGCAGTTGCAAGTGCAGAGGCTTAACCACTGGATCACCAGAGAAGTCCCAAGAGGGGTATTGTTAGAAAGTACTGAAGGCTTTTTTCAGTTTCCTTTTCTATTGAATGGTAGTGTAACAGTTCCTTTACCTGTATCAATAGCTTTTTTTTTTTTTTTAGGAAATCAAATATATTTCTTTTTTTTTTCATATATATTTCTTAAAAAAAAACAGATAATAGATGAGAGAAATTTAAGAAAAGTAAAAACTATTTAAATGCTCATTGTAGTTGAACTATTGGTATCACAAGTTTGTGCCATATTTCTGTGTACTCATGAAGCAGTCAGAACTAGCTCAGCATTTTACCAGCTCTGGTCTATATTATGGATTCCTGAAAGAAAGAAAAATTGAATTTTATAAATAGAAATTAAATTTCATAGAAGGTTGGTGATTTTTTCAAAAAATAGTAAAATGAAGACCATAGGGACTTCTCTACTGGCCCAGTGGCTAAGACTCTGACCTCACAATACATGTAGCCCAGATTCAACCCCTGGTCAGGGAACTAGATCCCACATGCCGCAATGAAGATCCTGTGTGCCACAACTAAGACCCAGTGCAGCCAAATAAATAAATTAAAATAAACATTTAAAAAATAATAAAATGAAGACCATAGCCAAGTTTCTTACATCTTGAGCCAACCCTCTAACAGCTAGCCTACAAGATCCAGAGGTCTTTACCCTTCATTCCCTTTCCATCCCCAAGTGCCCTGCTTAGCCTTCCTCTCTAAATTCCTATATCCTTCTGGCAGATCATCCTGGAAGTCTGAGCGCTCAAAGCCACCCCTGAAAGACCTGGGCCAGGAGGATGATGCTCTGCCCTTGATTGAAGAGGTTCTGGCCAGTCAGGAGCAAGCAGCCAATGAGATGCCCAGCCTGCAAGAGCCAGAACGGGAGGGAACCACTGCTGAAAACAGCGAGAGTGAAAAAAAAACAGAGGAAAGTAGTCAAGAACCCCAAGTAACCTGTACCCCTGAGGAGCGACGGCATAATCAACGGGAACGACTCAACCAGATCTTGCTCAATCTCCTTGAAAAAATCCCTGGGAAAAATGGTAAGGAAAATCAGGCTCCTACCTAGGGTTTAAGATAAATGCGATATTAGCAGAGAGGGAATGAAAAAGAGCAACTTCTGATTATTTGCCTAGAATGGAAGATATTCTTTAAATGGCACAGTTTTTTCATGGGCCTGGTTTTTTCAATGGCCTGTTCTTAAATTCCTCTTGGGAATGAAACTGGGAGGTGAAAGGATCTCCTCACTGGAGGGTAGCTTATTTCAGTTTGGCCTGGAGAAAGGCCTAAATTGCTGGTGGGTTGGCAAAGAATCCATTGAACTCCTGTGATTTCCTGAGAGCTCAAATCTGGAATAAGGAGTGGGAGGGTAGAGTTTGATGAGCCTCCTTGGTTCTGTTTTCAGCCATCGATGTGACCTACTTGCTGGAAGAAGGATCAGGCAGAAAACTTCGAAGGCGTACTTTGTTTATCCCAGAAAACAGCTTTCGGAAGTGAACCTCAAAGAATGAGAACATCAAGCATCTGGGATCCAGTGGAGCCTACAGTCCTGCCTCCTGTTCTCTGAGTGCAGACAGGGGTGGGAAGGGTCCGTCCAGCAAGGGGAATGGGGCCATGTCGTTGACATTAGGTACTTAGTAAACCTTGGAGCTAGTGGAGAGGAAGAGGAAGGGGGTCTGTCCAGACAGTTCAGCTTAACTTGTTTTCCTCTCCATTGCTTCACCCTGAGGGTTAATAATGTAGGGTGGAGGGCAGAGCACATTGGGGATGACCAGAATCTTTTGGTACTTTATAGCACTTGCCCCTCCCCTCAGCTTGGGTTTCTCTGTGTCATCCTCTGATCTTGCAGGCACTGCTAAGAAGCTGCTTCCTATACCCAGGTATAACTCAGACTCCAAAGGGACAGGGCCAGGATCCCCACCCCTACCCTGTCTGTCCTCTATAGGCTCCAAGAGCTACCCCTAGAGACCTAAAACACAAACAGTAGCTGGGCCTTGTTCCAGATCCCTGACTAGGAAAAGTTTCTCTCGCCTCTTTTCCCCAACCAGGTCAAAGTAAAATGTGAGTTGACAACTCAAAGCACTTGTAACTGCTGCCCCCTCCCTACCTCTACTATCACAAATGGAATCATGGAATAGGGAAGGCCCCCATGGGGTCAGAAGGGCACAGTCCTTATTGTAATTATTTTTGTTTTCACCTTCATAACCTGCCGACCATATTTTTTTCTAACGAGAAGGCCAGGCCCCGCCAGCACACGTGATGTTTATGCGCTGTGGTTCTTGTGTGTCTGCTGTGCTGTGCGAATGGAGACTCATTTCAAAGAAAATTCATTTTAAAACCTGCGTAAAAATGAACTCTAACCACCCCCCAACAAAAGTCACTACATAAACTGTTGAGCAGTATTCAACTATCAGAGTATTTGTTGTGAGTGTAGATTATCAATTGAAAACACTACTTCTTGTTTTACTTGTACAGTTTTCAATGTCCATCTCTTAAAGAGACAGTGTGTCCTCCCTGCCCCTAGTCCCATCTTCCTTCACCTTCCTGATGACTTCATCTTCAGGAGGGATATCCAGGGTGTCACCTTCCTTCCCATTCACTTGACCAGGAGTTACCAGATAAATTGTCTCTTTAAAAATAAAACTTAAAAAGCTTTGCTTTGTTGTCTTCTCAGACATACATATGCATATATGTTTTAGATGTTCTTATAAGAGAAAAGATGGTTTTTAAATGTGCCAAGTTGTGTGTTGTATATATATATGTATGTATATATATATATATATATATCTGCTGCGTGATTAGTAAGCAATACAATAGTTAAACATTTCCCCATTACTTTTTCTAATATTGGACCAATGCTGTCCTAATTGTACATTTCCTCTTAGGATGACGACGCTCTGACTTGTTTAGGTAGAAACATTGACCACCTTCCATTCCATTGAATTTTTCTTTTTCTCCTTTCTGTGTCAATCTTGAGGGAAAAAAAAAAGTAAAAGAGACAGGGGATGCCAAAGATCCCCTTGAACAGAGAAAAAGCAGAATAAATATTTTATTAAAGAAAAAAGAGAATTAAGAAAATAGTTTGGAGTATTTTCTTACTGTAGAGAAGCACTGTACATTACTAAGAGACCTGGGTATAAGATACTCACGTGTGGAGCTGGGAAAATCGCATGTCCAAGCCCGATTGAGTGGTTTCTTTTGGTTTTCATTGCAGGGAGCCGGGTGGGAGGGAGGTGGGAATAGGGGCACTTTGGGGGTCTCCTTTTAGTCAAAGCAGGAAAATGACAAGAAAGAGATTAAAATTCAATATTTCCTTTAATAGTGTTAAACACTAAAATTTTAAAAAAGTCTCAAAAAAAGAAAAAATTAAAAAAAAAACTTTGTAAAATGCGAGAACAGAAGCAAAAGACACTACGCTCTGTCATTTTATCTTTCTTTTGTTGAAAGACTAAAAACTGAAATGTTTTTTAGACAATCAAATGTTAGGTAAGTGCAAAAACTTGTTTTTTCTTACTGGTGTAGAAATTAATGCCTTTTTTTATTTTTCGGTTATTTTATAATAACAAAAGAACCCCCTAGCTGCCAGGTGGGTTTTGGTGTTTGAAATGCGGGGCAAAGCACTACATCACTGCAAATAGATACAGAGTTAGTCTGCATGTCTGTAGGCTGTGTGATTGCGGAAAATATAAATGCTGCTAATATATTTCCTTTTTACAAAAGCATATCTAAATAGATGATTGTTTTGATGTTAATCTTTGTAAATTATGTATTACCAATTTTAACATTGGATGTAATTGCATAAAAAGCTTGCATCTCAATCCTTGAAAGTCTAGTATTAAATGGAAAAAACTTTTCCTAACTACAGAGTGGTGAGCTTGCTATTTTTTTCCTCTTTCCTATCCTCCATTTATATTCCCAGGATCTTCTTCATCCTGTTTCCAAAGAGATCTGCTTGAAACCACAGCAGCATCCTAGGCCCCACATGGGCACTCCAACCACTGTTGACTGTTGGATAAAACCTTTTCCTCAGCACTTACAGCCTTTTTGGTCTGGGCCAAGCCTAACCAATCAACATAATAATCAGTTACACCTGCACCCCTTGTAACACACAGAATCTACTGCTCATTAACAACCTCTAAGGTTGGCAGTAAGTTTAGACTACATTTTCTAGGCCACTATGTTAGACTGTTTCCATTGTAAGCAATGTACATGTATTCATTGATTTCATCTTCATAACAGCCCTTTTGGTAGGTACCAAAACCAAATTTTACAGATGAGGAAACTGGAGCAACAGAGAGGTTAAGTAACTCACCCAAGATCTTATAGCTAGTTAATCCTCATAATAGTCCCCTGTAGTTATTATTCCCGTTTTCATAGAAGTAAAAACTGAAGCTCAGGAAGGTTAAGTAAACTTGCCAGATCATCTAGAACTAGTGTTGGAGCCAGAACTCCAAAATCTTTTAAGCTCATCCGCAAATAGCAAAGTTGTCAGAAATAGCCAAAGCCTGCCCCTAATAAGGAAGATAAATCTATTCCTGCCAACTGAAAGACCTAACAAACTCTTGTCCTAGACAGGAATCAGACATTTAATCTTTGAGTTCATCTAGAATACAGTTGCTCAGAAGCCTTAAGACAGTTGACTACAAGAGCTCAGTCTCTACTCCTGCAAGAACTTTGGGTTTATCCCACTATTACATAAACAGTCTCTCCATGGCTGCAAAAACAACACCGCAGCAGTTAATTTAAGGTTTCTTTCATCTTTATTTAACCTTTAATATCCCTTTAACATCTACGTAAAGCTATTCTGTTTGGATAATATATAATGATAATAGCATAGAACTAATTTTATATCAATCTGTGTCCTATCTCAAGATGCTCTGTTACCTGATAACCATTAGGCTCCAGCTGCCAATATCACCAGGTCTCATTGATGCTCTGACAATATTGTTCTAGGACTCCTCCCACTTTTGAGGATTACCCACTATAAAACCAAGCACATAGGGATAAGAGTCAGAAAAAAGGAGAGGGCAGGTTGAATCATAGGAAATGAAAGCTGTGTACAAGAAAAGGGTTTCTGAAACTTTAGAATCATGCCCACCCCACCACATACACCAAAGATCTCACTTTAAGAAATACTGGTCCCAAAGTCATAGTCTTCCATATCTACTGTCTTATAACTTAAAACATTATAAAAATAAAACTTCTAAAAAAAAATAAATAAATAAAACTTCTTTTGCAGTAGTAGTTTGCAATTGAAGAAGCTTCATAAACTTGAGTACTCCCACTCTTAAGAATATATTGAACAACTAGGAATTCTCAGAGGCAGTCAGAATCCAGTTTGAAAAACATCACCCTAGAAAACACCTGAAATGGAAACTGAGGTCTAAAGATGAGAGGACCGCCAAACACAAAAAGCAAAATTAAAGCAAGGAGCAGATGAATATCGTAAATGGCCAGGAATAGGAAACATTAAATCTTGGAAAATGGCAAAAAGTATGACACAGCTGAGTCTAACCAACCCTACCCCTGAGTATTTCCAAAGCGTCAGCTCTTATTTTCTCAAGTCCTTTCTCCTAACAGCAGCCCATTGTGCTTTTAACCAAGTTTGCAAAGATGAAGGAAAGTTTAAAATGTTTTTCTTCTGTTTCACCTCAGTTTCACCAGTTCTCAGCTGCCCCCTAGCCTTCCTATTGACTGATTATAGCTTTCTATTCTTCTAACCTTTTAGTAATTCTCCTGTAGGCAATCATTTGTAGTGATTTCTACCCCCATCCTCCAGGCTCTAGAGCATTTAGCTATTCTCATTTCAGAAGACTGAAAGGAAACTCATTAACTCCTAAGAAAGTAATAGACATCAAGTTATTATGCTTTTTCCTAAAATTATATCACCGCAGAATGGCGATATTAAATAGAGGGGAAAAAAGTGTCCCTTTTTAACACCTTTAATCTTTCCCATCACCTCAGCTATGAAGCTTGTAAGTACAATTTCAGGGACTGTCTTCCCAGCTCTCCCATATCTACTCAGCCTCCTACTATATCAGTCTAAGCAAAGCAATCAAGTCTCAGACTGGAGATGCGCTTCAGTGAGTCAGGCACCAATCAGGGGCTACCTTTCAAGGAGCAGAACTAGACCCAGCTAGGAAGGAAGCATCTCCCTTGGGTTCCCCATGACACAGCCTCCCTCCCCTCCCCAATAGCCTATGTCCTGAAACCCACAGTGACAGACACATTCAACTCCCACTCTTTATTGGGACAAAGGAGGAAGGAGACAGACCAACACCACAGGCTCCCCCACCAGGGGTGTCCAGACTTCAGCACCTAGTCCAGCATGAGTACATCATAAATACAGGCAACGTGGGATGGGTGAGGTGGGGGAAGGTTCCATACACAGGAAGAAGACTATAGAGGCCCTTCAAGTCTTGGGAACTGAGGCATATATAGAGGTGCAGTCCACTTATGGAGGAAGAAGATAGAGGGGGGGCTAGATTTCCATTTTGCAGAATACAGATTGGAAAGAGGAAAGAGATGGCATGGAGGGAAATTCCTTTTTATATATGTTGGAAGAGCAGATTTCACCTTATAGATGGGTACAGGAGGGAAGAAAGAAAGTTTATTTTAGATATTAGCAGAAATGGCTATGGGAGGAAAGTGTCATTTTGCAGACAGGGAAAGTACTTTGGGGACAGTCAGTATACATGGGTGAGTATTCACAGGCCATTCCATTCCCAGGTGACAGAGGGAGAGAGAGGTGCAGGAAAGGAAAAGGTGCTAGGCCTAGAGAACAAGGGAGGTATACCCCACGGGTACCAGCCCCTCCGCTCCATCCCTCCCACAGCGGAGCCAGTCCTCATCCACAGTGGCGATGACACGCAGCACTTCCCCTCGCTGGAAGCTCAGCTGGTCAGGTCCTGCAGCAGTGTGGTCACAGAGAGCCCGGACTGCCCTGTGAGGAGCCAGAGGGAGATGCTGGGATGAAGTGAGGTGGGGGTGCCTGTCGCCAGCCTCACCTCCCCACCTCTTCGGTATGTATGTCTCTGCTGATTCAGCTCAGTAGACATCAGCTGGGCTCTGGGAGAGACATGGGGACCACGTCTCTTCAACATGTTGATTTGTTTGGGGCCCCAGCCCTCTCCTAAGCTCCAGACCCACTCTTTCGCTCCTTATTGTAATTGGCACTTCTCTGGTGCTTCATATTCAACTTACACAAACTAAATGACTCATCTTAACTTTCCAAACTAGTCCCTCCTCTTAGGTCCCCTATAGTGGTAAATGGCATCACCTATACAGTTATTCCCAGTAAAAAAACAAGGGATCTCAGTCTCTACATCCAATCAATCACCAAAACCTGTTTGATGTTGGTTTCTCCCACCACTCCATTTATCTTCAACTTCACTGTCACTGTCTTAGTTTAGGCCTCTATACTCTCTGGACCACTGGCATATAATCTAACTGGTCTGCCTGAATCCTGACCACCCTCTCCATTCTCCACACAGCAGTAGAGATGCTTCTAAAACTTATCATCCCTGGGCGTAAGACCCTTTAATGGCTCCCACTGCCTTGGAGTGATACCCAGCTTCCTTCACTGGTCTACTGACACCTCTGACCTCCCCATCACCACTGCCAGGATCCTTCACTCCAGCCACAACCAATCATGTACTCATAGTTCCTCACTTACCACACTTTGACTTCACCTTTGCATCCTGTTCCTTCTGCGAGATGCATAGCCCGCACCATCACTAGGCTTCTCTGACTCCCCAGACCTGGGGAAGAAGCCCTGTCTGTATGGCTTCAAAGGACTATCTTCCTTTCCCAGAGTCTTTAGCACACAAAATTGTAAGTGCTCATTTATTAACTGGTATCCCCACTGGACTACAAGCTTCTTGAGGGCAGAGATTCCAACAGGTTTCCCTTTGCATTCCCTCCTCCAGTATAATGCTAAGCACATAGTATGTACTTGAAAAGTACTTGAATGGAAGATCAAGAAACCTGATTCAGGGGTTTCCCTGGTGACTCAGTGGTAAAGAGTCCCCCTGCCAATGCATCCTTTTTGATGCTTTCCATCCCTGATCCGAGGAGATCCCTCATGCCACGGAGCAGCTAAGCCCATGCACCACAACTTTTGAGCCTGTGCTCTAGAGCCCAGGAGTCACAACTACTGAAGCTGTTGCATCCTAGAGCCCGTGCTCCACAACAAGAGAAGCCAGGGTGCTGAGAAGCCTGTGCACCACAACTAGAGAGTAGCCCCAGCTTGCCACAACTAGAGAAAAGCCCGAGCAGCAACGAAGACCCAGAACAGCCAAAAAAAAAAAAAAAGAAGAAGCCAAATTCAATGGATTGAGAACCTAAAAGAAGCCAGACCCTAAAGATGACCAGCCCCTGGTGAAAATTAGAAGGCCCCACTAAAGGGAAGCCCAGTCCCCCAGGGGACACACACGCGTTCATTTGTACACTCGCACAGTAATAAAACTGACCGGTAACTGGACACGTTTTATGTGACTAATGCCTTTATAAAATCAGGTTTAGTCTTCACAACAACCATAAGAAAAATATAAAGTATCTTTTTACAGAAAAAGAAACTAAAGGTTCAGAGAAACTAGTATCACAGTAATAATAAACAGCAAAGATGCAATGCAAACCAAGCACTGTCTGACCTTACATCACCTCCCATCCACATTGTGAAGACAGAAAAACCCACATATGGAACATAACATGTGCACACCAGTGCGTTCTCCCTGCCCCTCCTTACCTGTGGGTCTGCACCGTGCTGGGTTCTGAGACCTCAAGCTCCTTAGGAGATGGAGCCTCAGGAGGTGCCGCCCGCTTCACCAGAGCCAACACACTCACTGTCGGGGGCAACCAGCTGGATGGTCTCCTGGAGGAAAGGATGCAGGATCACAGAGGTCACCCCACCTCCATAAAAAGAACCAAGTATCTGGGACTTTGGAGGGAGGGAGAGGCTGAGGGACCCAACTGCGGTTCAAGAGGTCAGGAGTTGGTCACTGCTGAGGGCAGAGTGGCCGGCATGGGACACAGTTACCTTTAAGGTGATTAGGGAGGTGACAATGAAGGTCTACCACACCAAAAGCCACAAAGGGACCTACGGAACCAGCAGGCTTAGCTCCAGAGGGTCACTAAAGAGTACCTGAAGCCATTAAGGGGCCACCAATGGTCAAACCCTGGAGCAGGAGTCCGCAAATATTTCCCTTTTTTCTAAAGAGCCAGAAAGTACTTTTGGCTTTGAGAGCCAAGAGGAAAAATGGACAATATCATGCAGGTATTTAATAACTGTTAAAAAGTTCATGACTTGAGAATATAACCATCATGGCTGTAGAAAAGCCAGGCTGTCAACCTCAGACCTAAAGGATCCCTACTGAGTTTCAAACTAAGAGTGACTGAGGGAGTTCCCTGGTGGTCCAAAGGCTAGGACTCTGCCTTCATTGCCAGGGCCTGAGCGCAATCCCTGGTCAGGATCCTGCCAGCACCCAGTGCACCAAAAACAAACAAATTGGGCTGACTGAGGGCTCTGAGATGGGGTCAGAGGTCATGGAGGGGGCCAGGGACCCCATTACCTGGACTTTGGGGCTCCACTCTCAGTTTCTGCGAGGCCCCCAGGCACTCCAAACAGTCTCCCCAGCCACACACCTCGGCCTGGTGCTGCTTCCTCCGTGTGCAGGGACCTCTCCGGTGCGGCCTCAGCTGCAGGCCGGGTGAGCCTGGATCCCCACCGGGGAAGAGGCAAGCCCTCGGTGCTGCCAGACGCATAGACCCGGGAGGCCTGAGTCAGCTGCTCCCACCAGCTGCAGGGGCTGGGAGAGCTTGAGGGGGCCGAAGGGCCTGGAGGGGCCTCCCCAGAAGCCCCCCGGAGGCTCTGGGCCAGCCGACCCCCCCAGTGCAGCACAGCTTGCACAGTCTGCTGCAGGGCTGGAGGCGAGCCTGGGGGCGGTGGGGCCTGAGGCGGTCCCAGGGGCAGGTGGTGGTGGTGTTCAAAGAGCAGGTCCAGGTGGAAGGTGAGCACCGACAATGGCTGCAGCAGGAGCAGCAGCTCCGTGGACAAGGAGGGGCAGCCAGCCCGGGCCAGGGAGAAGAAACCAGTGGGCAGGTACAGGAGGGACAGCAGGCCTGGGAAAGAGCAGGCTAACATCAGCCCCTGCTCTGGGCCTCGTCCAAGGGCTTCAGCTGGCCAGTCAACAAACACCCTCCTGGGCCTCGCTCTAACTGGGCACTGGGGCAGAGAGAGGGGGACTCAGCAGGATACAGGGCTGCCACATCCCTGCTGTGGAACCACCGCCTAGAGAGGGGTGTGGCAACAAGTAAGCATGCAGGCTGCATCGATTCAGTCGTGCCCCTTTGCAACTCCATGGACCATAGCCCGCCAGGCTCCTCTGTCCATGATTCTCCAGGCAAAAATACTGGAGTGGACTGTTGTCCCCTCCTGCAGGGGATCTTCCCAACCCAGGGATCAAATCATCTCCTGGGTCTCCTGCATTGGCAGGCAGATTCTTTACCTCTAGTGCCACTTGGGATGCCCAGTGGCAAGTATATAAGTAACAAAGAGGAGGACTTGAGGGCCATGGGAGCAAAATGGGTGAGTGGGGTAGGGAATGGGGATGGAGCCTCACTGAAGAAGGACCCAAAGGATGAATGAAAGTTAATGAGGGGGCAGGAGGAGCAGGAAGCCCTACTCAAGGAGGAGGCACAGCAAAAGGAGGGCTCTGGGGCAGGAAGAACTGAAAAGGAGACTGTTGACCAGGGAAAGCCCCAGACCTGAAGGCAAAGGCCAGATAACCAAGTCTTTGGAGGTTATAGTGAGGATTAGGGTCATTCCTCCTATTAATAAGACTCCTTAAAAGAGTTCTAAGCAGGACATTCCTGGTGGTGCAGTAGGTAAGAATCCACCTGCCAATGCAGGGGACACAGGTTCCATCCCCGGTCTGGGAAGATTCCACATGCCACGAGGTAGATAAACCCATGTGTCGCAACTACTAAAGCCCAAGCACCCTAGAGCCTGTGCTCTGCAACAAGAGAAGCCACCACGAGAAGCCCACTCACAGCAATGAAGCATAGCCCCCGCTTGCTGTAACTAGAGAAAGCAGCACAAAACAATGAACACCCAATGCAACCAAATAAATAATAAATTAATTTCTCAAAAAAAGTTCCAAACAGAAGAGTAGTAAGATTGGAGATCTGGATCAAGAGCATTCTGGCATCAGGAGGAACCATCAGAAGAGATCCCTTTTCCCACTTCCCCTAGTCTAGCAAGCCCATCCTCTCCCATTTGAGCCTCTGACCTGCATCTTCCTGGAGACTGGAAAACCACAGCTCCAGCTGCTTAGTGCTGGGGGAGAGAGGAGGGAATAGAAGTCAGGGACACCAGCCCCCTGTGGGTGGAGGATGGGAAATAAGACTAGGACAGGGAAGGCCTTCTCTGGGGACATGGGACACCCACCATATGTCCCACCCAGGACACCCTTGCAGTCCCCAGGCTGTGGGAGGGACACCAGAAAGAAGGCCACTCACTTGAGGAGGCCCAGGATGAAGGCGTGGAAGCGGCTACGGCTGCTTCTCAGCGGGGCCAGACGGCTGACCTGGCTATACAGGGTGCCGAGGGAACGAGTGCTGGAGCCTGAGGACACAGGGCGCTGTCAGCCAGCCCCCAGCCCTGCCCTCCGCCCAGTCCCACACTCGCCCCCTTCACCTGGCTTCACAGACGCCTCCACCACACTCCAGGGGCTGCTCCGCCGCTGCCCGGTGATGAGGTCTTTCCGGAAAGGCTTCAGCCCGTCGGCCACCAGGGCATGGAGGGCAGGACAGAGGGTGGTCAGCACCAGGTGCCCCACGTCTGGGCTCAGACGGCTATCCCCCAACTGGGCCTGGAGGCGGCGCAATGGGCATGGGTCCAGGGATACCTCCAGCCTTCCCCTGCGCCCTCAGAGCTACATGCCCCTCCTCACCCCCCAACACCCTCCCTACAGGCAACTTCACCTTCTGAACCAAGTTCCGGGCGGCCCCGAAGTGCGAGATGATTTTATCCACTGAAGCACTAACAGCTATCAGGAGACCTGGGAGGGGGGCGGGGAAAGAGAAAGAAGCGTCAAAGCCCCTTGTTTCTCCCCAGGCAAACCGCGAGGGACTCGGAGAGGCCAGTTCACACAATTTGACCCTGAGAGAGGAGGCCCTAAGTGAGGAGAAGTTGATTTCCAAACCAAGGGTCAAAAGTCAAGGTGTCCTACCTTTTTTTTGCTCCTGCAGCTGGCCAGTCCCACTCTGGGCTTCTGCCATCCACAGTCGCTGGGCCCCGGGGACGCCGGCGAACGACCAGGAACTACGGACTGGGATAAAGTAAGAACGCACTGACACCAGGGGTCACCCTCCAAGGACTCCAGGCTTTCGCAAGGGTCATCTCCTATGGGTCTAGACACCCCAGCCCCTGAAGTCTTGGGAAAGGGAGCCTAGGGCTGCGGGGAGCACAGGGCAACTCCCGGAGTGGAAGCCTGCTCGTATCTCAGTACTGCCGCCCTGCTCCCCACTTCTCGGTTTCCATTTCCCTTCCTCACGGCCCAGCTCCCACTCCTCGATCCCGGAAGTCCCAGCGTGGGGCAGCCGTGCTCACCTCCCTCCCGCCTGCCAGGCTGGGCCCTGAAAGGCGGGAGATGACAGGGCAGGGGAGGGAGGGGCAGCCTTGTGCCCGCCACTCCCCCCACACCCTGGCGGGAGGGGGAGGGGGAGGGGGGGGACGTCAGGTCCGCGGGGACCCAGGGAGCACGTGGGGAGCCTGGACCAATGGAAAGACAGACAGACGGGAATGGGAGGAGAGACGGAGGGAGAGCAGACCCAAGGATTGGGAGGCTGGAAGGCGCCGGAAAGGGGAAACCTGGGTCCTGCGCCAGCTAGGCGGAGGGCCCCTCGCTGCAACCCACTGGGGCTGGTCCCAAGGGGAAGGAGTGACCAGAATCCCCTTTGGCCCCTGAGTGAACTTCACCCTTCACCCTTCCCGTACAAGGTAGGGGTCTGGCTCGAACTGCACTGGCCAGGGAATTCCACAGCGGGTGTGACCCAAGGTCCTTAACAATGGACTTGCTGGGACCCCCTTAAGCTATGTGTGGAAGCCGGCTAAGCCTGTATCCACTATGTCCCGGCCACGCAGCTGGGAAAGCAGCAAACCACCCAGCACGGGGAGTTAGCAAGGCCAGACTCCCCAGGACCAATGATCTTGGAATCGCCCAGGTCAAAGGGCGGTAACCCGGGAAAAATCTAAAGCAAAGGTCTGGCCGAGGATGGGTGGGGCTTTGAAGTGGGCGGGGCAGCCCCGCCTGAGGCGTGGCCCGCGGGGCTGGACCCCATCCGTCTTACGTAGCCTGGGCGGAGGCGGTGGGCTCCTGGTCCAGCGAGGGGCCTTCGGCGGACGAGGTGGCCGTGGCAGCGGGGGGGCGGGTACCTGGCGGGGTTGGGGAAGCCACGGGGGGGAAGGTGCTACTTCTGGGAAAGAGCGGGGACAGCAGCAGTGCCAGCTCAGGGCTGGCCAGGCAGGGAAGGTCCCCCCTAGCCGGAGGCGAATAGGCCCCCACCGGGGACAGGCGGACGGGCAGCAGCTGCTCCTCCGGGGTACTCGGTGCCCCCAGGAGCCGCAGCCCAGCGCCTGGCCAGCTGGCCAGAGGCGCCAGGAGCAGAGACCCAGCTGCGGCCGCGCTCCCACCCTGCAACAGGGGGCGCCCGTCAGCAGAGAACCGAAAAACCAGGGGCCGAGGGAGCAGGAGGGGACCGGCTGCAGGCGGGATTGGCGGGGCAGATGCGGAGGGGAAGGAGGCCAGCGGGATGGGCAGCCAGGCAAGGAGGGGCGGGAGAAAGAGGGAGCAAAGAGTTAGTCCCGTAACCCAAGGACCCACCCAGTTTCCCTTTCCCGGAGCGCTCCCGGTAGCAGGGGACGGGAAGGATGGGTGGGATGGGTCACACAGAATGGAGGGGAGACAGGGGGTCGGGTCGGAAGCTTTGGAGGTGTGGGGAGGCCGAAGGCCAGCCCTCCTCTTGCCACCTCCTATGGCCACCTACCTTCAGTGCCAGCCTGAGGACCTGGCTGCTCCGGCTCCTTTGAAGCTGGGGCCTCCTCACCAACAGCTGGGCTGCCCGCCCTGCCCTCCTCGGGCTGCCCCTCTGCTATAGGCTGCAGCCCAGGTCGGTTCTTCTTCCTCCGGGGAGGGACGGGTGGCGGTGGGGGCCGAGGTGGGACCAATGCCCAGCCAGCTGGGGGGTCTCGGGGCGGGACTGGCGGGGGCGGAGCCCGGCTTCGGGACCGGAGTTCCTTGAAGGTGGTGACTTCCCGGGGAGGCGCCTGGGAGCTGCCGAGCGACCCTGTGGGGGGCAGCTCGGTGTCCGGAGAGAAGACGATGAGCCAGTCACTGCGGTCTTTCTTGGCCTGCGGCACGAGGGGCAGCCCTGGGCCCCGCTTGCGCTTCTGGGCCAGCTCGTGGAAGGACGTGATTGTCCGGTGGGGCACCGGCTCCTCGCTGACGTCACTTCTCCATCCTCCATCAATTTTCCCTGCATCAGTTTTCGAACCAGAATCAGTTATTCCTGTATTGGTTTTCCAACTGGAGTCGAATTTTCCAGGTTCAGTTTTCCAACATTCAATAGTATTCCCATTGACTTTCCAACCGGAGTTATTGTTCTCAGTGATTTTCCAGCTAGCATCAGTTGTCTCTTTGTCAATTTTCCAAATGGGGTTGATTTTCCAACTGGGTTCGGTTTTCCCAGCATCGATTTTCTCATCAACCTCTGGGAGGTCAGAGGTAGGGAGGTCCTGCTCCTCGGCCTCCTCCTCTTCCTCTAGCCCTGGGGAAGGGAGGTCCTGGCCAGTGGTCAGGGCGTTACAATTGGAGTCCAGGCCTGGACCGGATGGAGAGGAAGCTTCAGAGCAGGAATCCGGAGAGCAACAAAAGCTGTCTGGGGAGCAGGTGCCTGGGCCTGCAGAAGCCAGGGGGGAGCCTTGCTCCAGGGGAACGATGCTGGGCTGAGGGTGGACATCCTCGTTGCCAGGGAGGTCCCTGGAGTAGACTGAGATGGGGGACTCATCGGGGCTGAGATCTGAGCAGGAACTGAGAGAGGAGGAACAGCCGGGGTCTGAGGGAGAGGCAGCCCCCTCCTCCTCCTGTGCTAGGTCCTGCCGGTTTTCTAGGCCTGGCGCATGCTCCTGGCAACATCGGCAGGGCACGGCTGGGCTGTTGGAGTTGGCGTCCACCAAGGTCCCACTGCAGGGGCCCTGGCTCTCCTTGCCCCCAGTGTCCCCTGGGGGCGGGGATGTGCTCAAGGGCCCCTCCCGGAGCTCCGGACGGCGGGACAAATGCAAGCCTAGAGAGACATGCTGGAGGTGGATGTGGTTGAGGTTGCAGAGTAAAGCCCTCTGAGGGGACAGCATGGTGCCGGCGGGGACAGGATGGCCTCTAGGGAATGAGGAGGATCAGGCCTCTCACATCCACTTGCCTGGCAACCGCAGATGCAGCCCTAGAAGAGAGGGACAGTGAAACCCAGACAGCGAGGGTGCGGGCCGCGGGAAGAACACCAGGGTGACTTAGGTGCTGGGGCAGGCGTGGAAGGGCGCCTTGGGCAATATTTAAATGAGATGCAAATAGACATCGAATGGCTATTAGTTTCCGCTGCAGTGTTTGCAGGTGGAGTCGAATGTAAACCCCCCCCCCCCTCCCCGAGAACGGGGCGGGGAGGGTCAGAGAATGCGGCTGCGCCCTCGATCTCCTTGGAGGTGCGGAGGCTTGTAAAAGGATGGGGCCCAAAAGGGACCCTGGGTCCTCTCTGCTGCAATCTGCCTGCCCCTCACTCCCAGGGGAAGGGGTCGAGAGGCCCCGCCCAGATGATCTGAAATGGGGTGGGGGGAGGTGCGTCCGGCTGGTTGAAGCAGGAAAGGGGCAGGCGTGGGGGAAAAGGACCGAGCTGCAGGAGCATCCGTCAGCCTGTCAACTCCACCGGGCAGGCCGGCCGGCACGGACCTCGGCTCCGGGCTCCGGGCTCCAGCCTGCAGCCGCGGTGCACCTTCACCCTGCTGCGAACACCAGCATGTCTGTCCCATTCTCTCTGCACTTGTCTGTATGGTGCAGCTCCAACCCACCCCTTCTCTATTCATTTTTTACTGCTCCCCTCTCCTGCCCCACCCCGCGAGCCCCAATCCATCCATCCATCCACACCCGCAGGCCAAGCCATCCTCACCAGGGTCTTCCTGCAGCCGCTCCGGCGTCTGGAGCCGCGTCGGGCTCCGCGGCTGCGGTCCCCGCCCAGCCCGCACAGACTGGAGGGGAGGGGCGCTGGGACAACCCGCCAGCGCTGCGCAGCCGCGCCCCTTCACGCATGGGCGTGGCGAGTCTCAGACCCAGCCCCCAGCGCTTGACGCTTTTGCCTGTGTCACCCACCCAGGCCCAGCTCAATGGCTTTTGATGCATCCTAAGGTCCCACTGCAGGGACCTTTTAGTCCCAAGGGGGTCCTGAAACCAAAGCCTCAGGTTCCGGCTTCCATGCAACTGGCCCCCACCCTGCCCATTCTGGACAAAGCTGCGCCCCTGGCTGACACAAGCAGAAACGGAAGAACCACAGGTTAGACATTAATTTATTGAGAAGCCTCCCTTCCCCACCTTCACAGACTTTAGGTCACTTTTTCCGCTTGTAGATCTTTTGTGCTAACCCCAGGAAAATGGCTGGGGGCAGGGGCGCAGCATACTGCTCGATGAGACCCATAATGTGGCTGTAACTGTCTTCCTCGTATTGCATGTACACAGCCGACAGATTCATCTCCTCGTAGAGCGCCTTCACCCGGGCCACCTTCTCAGCCTCCTTCTGCCCATAGTTCTCCTGAAGGGTCGGGGGTAGGAAAACGGGCTTATTAGCCTTCCCCCAGCACCTCTAGGTCCCCTCCACTCCCCCCATCCAGGTATTCCAGAACCTCTCCAATGCCATTCATTCATTCATTCCATTCCTGCCTCCAGTTTCAAGGGTCTCTGAGTAGCTAAGATCTTGAACTCCCCACTCCCCCCCACCCCACCCCACCCCACCCCCGCCATACCAAATGCTCAGTCAGTGGGGTTCAGGCCTCAGCTTCCTCTACCCCAGGGTTTCTCAACCCTTGGCCCACTTGAAATTTCTGGCAGATAGCTCTTTGTGGGAAGCTACTGTATGTGTGGTATTTGGCAGCATCTCTGGCTTCTACCCACCAGGGATCCCAGTGGCATAGGCACACACACACACACCAAGTTATGATGACAAAAAAAAGTCTCCTGACACTGTCAAATGCCAGGGTGGGTGGGTGGCAAATCACCCCCACTGAAAAACCACTGCTCTTTCCCCTACTCCACAGCTTGGGGGTCCACAGCACACCCTAGGGCACCTGTAGGATTTGGCGCTGCTCTGGAGAGGCCCGCTGCAGACACTGAACCACCAGCCAGCTGCACTTGTTGTCCTGGATGTCTGTGCCGATCTTACCCGTCACGCTGGGGTCCCCAAAGAGATCAAGGTAATCATCCTGGGCAGAGGGGGTGCAGAAAAGGAGGAATGAAGAGGCTGTAAGGCAGGGAAAGAGCAAAGCTGGAGCCTGTTTCCTGCCAGTGCCCCATGCCTTCCTACCTGAATCTGAAAGAACTCTCCCATCTCCAGCAGGATCTTCTTGGCATTGGCATGCTCCTTCTCCCCATTAATGCCCGCCTACAGTGAAAAGGGGGTTAACAAATCATACATCAGAGGTGCCTGCATCTTCCTGGCTGCTTCCTCCCACGAAGAGGGTCTTGCCCCAGTACAGCCCCCCAAGTCTTCTCTCCTTTCAGACATCCTTGGCTTCCCTGATAAAGGAAGTCCTGGCTGACGGTTCACCTTCTATCCCACTGATTTTAGCTATGGGTCTTCTTGCAAGTCACAGCAGAGGTGAGTCCATTTTGGAGGCCCTCAGACTCTTCTCTCACAAGGCTCAGTCCCTGGGTCGCTCTGATCCTGCTTCCTAATCTTTTTACCATTTCCAAATTCTTTCACTATGGAAAGGAAACTTGGAGAAGGTCAGCATAGACAGTTAATCCCACTGATTGCCTTTGAATCTAGTCTTCTCCCTCAGCCTGAATTATCTCCTCCCCACTCCTACTACTGTACACAGATGGAGAATTCATTGTTCCCCCTAGATGGGCTGTCCACTTTCATGTAAACCACTCGGTTCTTTTTATAATTAGTCCCACGGGTGGGGATTTTATCCTTATCTTATAGCTGAGGAAACAGACTCAGCAAGATTAAGTAACTTGCTCATGATCAGTCAGCCATTCACAGTGGGGGCATGTCTGCTCCGTGGCCTCCTTAATGAAAGGCCCATATGAGCAGGGCAGCAAGGGATGAAGAGGCTCACTCACCATATACATGGCAGCAGCTACAGGAAGGTAAAAGGAGTAGAAAGCTGTCTTGTACTTGACAATAGACTTATACCTGAGTGCAGGGAGAAGAGAAACTCCTTAGAAGGGTTATGCACCCCCCCAGCCCTCCCTCTCACTGTCCAGATATGGTTCCCATGGTCCTTCACCTCTTTTCTGTGAATCTGCCAAGATCCACGTTGTGCTGGGGGGCTGTGATGAGGTCCAAGGTCTGCCCGATCTCAGTTTGATAAGAACTCTAAGGAGCAGGAAGATGGCCTGTGAACTGGGCTTTCTCCAGGGCGGGAGAACTCTGAAATCTTGGGCCCTATATCCCATAGCAGTTGATAATTGGGTGGTCAGAAAGACAGGAGGAAGAGAGAGCTCCCAAACTCAAGGCCCACATAGTCACACACATGCCCTTTACCACTCCTTTCAATCACACAGACACAGGGAAGCTGCCCCACCACCTGCCCCAACCCCCTCCCTCAATTACTTCCCCTTCCAGGCAAACCTGGGTATCAGCCTAAAACAAGAAAGTCCCATAGAAGACAGTGAGCATGGCATATCTGGACAAGAATGTCCCATAGAGGCCAAGGCCACGTGGGAGCCCTAGTCTGCAGCGCACCTGCAGGAAGAGCTCGATCAGGTCCAGGTAATAGGGCTGCTCCCGACAGTACAGCTTCAACAGGCGGTAGATGGATGATTCCAGAAGGAAAGCATCATTGATGGCATCCAAACCTATGCCTGGCTGTCAGGGACACAGAAAAACAAGCAATCAACTTCTGGCCTAGACTCATACCAAGACCCTGTAACACCTCCTCCATAGGCTCCATGTGACCCTTTCCCAGTAGTCTGTTGCCATGCCCACCGCTACCTTCCCACCTACTCACCTTCTGATACCAGCAGGTCTGCCCCCGCCGGGTGACGGATGAGTCCATAATGTCATCTGACACCAGGAAGAAGGCTTGGAGCTAGGAGGATGGAAAGTGGAATGAGTTCCAGGGCTCCTTATGATTGTTCCTTCTACCAGCAACAGAGATGCTGCTTTTAAGAATCACCGAACAGGGAAGGTAGGTCAGGATGAGGCCAAGGACTGTTTTTTTTTGGCCACATTGTGTGGCATGTGGGATCCTAGTTCCCCGACCAGGGATTGAACCCATGCCCCCTGCATTGAGAGCATGAAATCTCAACCACTGCACTGCCAGGGAAGTTCACTGAGGACTTTTAATCTAGGCTGTAAGACTTTGGAAAATTGTATGACTTCTTTGGCTCAGGCTTCCCAACTATAAAAAGGGACAAAAAACTCCCTTGTTTTCAGAGTAAGAGACATAACAGATCTCCAGACAATCCCTGGTATCAGGGAGATGATGAAATATCTTCATATACTGTACTCCTCCCTGGCCAAAAGCTTCGGGGAGGGTTCCAAGCAAGATTTCTTTATGCAGTGTGACTTTATACAACTTCAGGAACAAGAAAGACCAGTTCCTGCATTCTCTCCGGACACTGCTTACCCACTCCAGCAAACAGGAACAAAACCCCACCTCAGGAAGCTTATTTTGGAGCCCAGGTCTAATAGGGTGGAACTGAAGTCTGACTCCTGGCAACTTTCACCCATGGCTCTTAAACATCTTCAAAGGGCTTCCTCTTCTGAGTGCCAGCTTACTGCAAAGTACCAGACTATGCTGGCTCCCTGCAGGACTGTGAACTACCTTGAGGCAGGGACGAGGTATTTGACTGCATGGCATTTGCAAAGCCCAGCACAGTGCTGGTCCATAAATGTTGTCTAAGAAATACATGCGAGAGTGAACCACCGTAACTTCTCCCAGGGATACTTCTAGCAGCCAGGCTACACATTCTGGCTCCCTCAAACAGCTTGTGAAGACATGGTTTGTTGTTGTTTTTTTTTTTCTTTTTGGCTGCACCACATGGCTTGTGGGATCTTAGTTCCTCGAACAGGGACTGAATCTGGGCCCTACTTCAGTAGTGAAAGTGCTGCACCCTAACCACTGAACCACGGATAGGAATTCCTTGAAGACACGGTTTATAAACCTTCACCCCACCCTGATCCCTGTGTGCGTCCCAGTGGATCTGCATGGCCCAGAGGAAGTGCCCACCACTACCCACCAGCTCAGCTGTGTAGAGTGCAGACAGGGCTGTTGTTGTTCCAGGCCAAGTCCCCGGGGAAGGAGGCCTCCATCTGCACCTTTCCCTCTGACCTTGCCCTGGAGTGGGGCCTAGGCTCTCCACAGCGGGGCACACACTTTATTTCCAATGTGTCCATGTGGAGTGGCATTGTCCCTGAAGCCACGGCCCCACTGCCTCCCCTGAGTGGCTACAAGGGCCAGCTGGTTTCAACCAGCACCACTCAACCAAGATGGTCTCTGAAGGGCATTCATTCCTTGGCCTCGCTCAATCTCCTCTGCCCCTCAATTGCACTTTCTATTTATTAGGAACACATTAAGTCTACAGGGATTTTACCACAGTACTGGGTTGGGTTTTTTTAGTAATCTCCCCAGGTATGCGTTACAGTGGGAAGTAAGGAGAAACACACCACATTACCCATTCTGCATCCTTACCAAAATGTCTACCCTGCCTATTTCCTCTAGATACTAATCAGACTGGGCTGTGAGCCACTCTATCAAATAATTGGCCTAGACTTTAAAAAAGTCCATTATGATGGAGGAAGTTTCTAAAGACTGAAGAAAAACTAACAAATGCAATGCATCACTTCTGCTTGGATCCTAGATGTTTAAAAATAAAAAAACACCTTATAGTAGACAATTGGGGAAGAAATATGAATATTTAAATATGGAATATATGTTCGATAATATTATAATATCAATGTTAACTATCATGATTGTTGCTCTGATTTGAATGCTTCCCCCCAAAATTCCTATGTTGAAATCCTAACCTTCAAAGATAATGGTATTAGAAGGTGGACCCTTTGGGAGGTGCTCAGATCATGAGGGTGGAAGCCTCATGCAAGGGATTAGTGCCCTTATAAAGGAGACCTCCAAGAGCTCCCTTGCCCCTTCCACTTGAGGACATAGCAAGAAGATGCTGGCTATGAATCAGGAAGAGAAGTCTGACTCCTGGTAAGACCCAGTCATGTGGGTGCCTTAATCTTGGACATCCCAACCTTCAGAGCTGTAAGAGAGAAATTTCTGTTGTTTATAAGTTACCCAGTCACTGGTATTTTGTTGTTCAGTCGCTAGGTCGTGTCCGACTCTTTGCAGCCCCATGGATTGCAGCACGCCAGGCTTCCTTGTCCCTCACTACCTCTCACAGTTTGCCCAAGTTCATGTCCATTGAATCGGTGACGTTATCCAACCACCTTATTTTGTTATAGCAGCCCAAACAGACTACGACAGATGTGAAAATGGTATTGTGGTTATATAGTCATATGTCCTTGTTTTTAGGAGGTAAATGCTGAAATAGAAAAGTAAGAGGCTGAAGGAGATGTGGTAGAAGTGGAAGGAAGATAAAAGCAGAGATTATAACAAAAATCATCCAAAACAATGGTGGACTGCTCAAATGGGATCTTAGGGGAAATGGTCACAGTACAGCTGCATTTAAGGAAAACATGGGAATTCCCTGGAAGTCCAGTAACCACTGAGTCCAGGACTCAGCATTTTCACTGCCAGGACCAAGGGTCATCCCTCGTCAGGAAACTAAGATCCCACAGGAAGCACGGTTTGGTCAAAACAAACCAACCCAACCCCACAGTGCAGCTAAGGTTAGTAACAACTGATTTTACCAGGTGAACTGCTGGGCCCCCCACAGCTCTGCCCTTATCCTCCTGCCCTTCACTCCTTGCCTGCTGTCTGTGGCTGTGGGCTCCTCAGCACCACCGATCCCTAGAGGGGCACCTCTGTCACCGGGGCCCCATCCTCAGTGAGGCCATCATCCTTTTACCCCCTTGGAGGCAAATCCCTACTGTATAGCCCCATCTCCCTTACAAGCTCTAGGTTGGAAATTCCACCACCTGCAGGACAGACAGCTCCACATGATCTGCTCACACCAAGAGCAGCATGGCCAGTGCTGAGCTCATCACACCCTCCCGCAGGCCAGTCTCTCCTCTCCGCAGGCCAGGATCACCCATCATTCACCTAGCCCACAGCATCTTCCTTCCTGGGCTCATCTCCCCACTCCTCAGGGCCTAGCACTCCCCAACTCCAGAACCTAGTCCCCCGGGAAGCCTAAAATGGAGACATTAGGCCAGGTCAGCAAACCATATACCTTCAAGAGCCAACTGAGTTTGGAGACAGGAAGACTAGAGCAAAACAGAGACAGACCCACCCAAGAGAGTCCATCTCCAGTCTTGGGGAAGCGGCTTCAATTCAACTTCGGCCAACTGTTGCTATATGGGACTCTGGATGCATATCCAGCAATTTCTCATGTGATACAAGACATCTGGGGTTTCATGTGAAATCTCTTCTTTTGTTAGATTTAGGGAACTTAATTTTAAAATATTTTCAAAAACTACCAATAGGCTTCCAGTTTTCAATCTCTGCCATAGAATAATCTTCTAGAAGAACTATCTCACTTTCGTGGCTGTCCTCTGCTCAGAAGAGCAAGCTGACAACTTCATGGCCAGTTCCAAGGTGCAGGCCCACCACTAGAGTACAGGTCAAACCTGTACCTACTGGTAAAAGAGCCTCCCCACATTTGTTAACCCTTATTCACTAAGTTTGGTCCCAGCATACCAGGGACACAGAAACAGTGGAGAAGCCGAGTTTCAGGCCCATCCCTCCTGTCCCACCCCATCCCACCCAGGGCACCCCCACTCTAGTAAACCTCGTCTTTGCCTGCTATTCCCCATCCTTCTCACCAGTTCCACACACCAGCCCACCGTCAGGGCCCGCTGGAGACTGTCAGCATCTTGTTTCCTGGGCTCCACAAGCTCCCGGAATGTTACCACCACCGTCAAACCCCGATTGTACTTGCCTCCAATGGCATTGTACTCCAGGACCTGGGGAAAGAGCAGAGGGGCAAGGTATCAGGAGCAGCTATTCTGAGATTTCTCCTTGTTTTCGCCCACTGGCGACCAGGGAACCTAAATTTATCGTCCTCAATCCCAACCCCTCCTCCAGGCAGCCTCTGAACTACTACTCTCTCGGCTTCTTCCAAGTTGTGGAGCACAGCTGGAAGTTCCCCAGTCCCCAGGCTCTCTCCGCATTGTCTTCTTCAGAACACTGAAAGGCTCCATACTGGAGATTAAAATCTGCTCCCAAAGCCAGACAGGGCTTGAACCCGGGGAAAACGCTCGTGCATACCAAGGGAATGGCTAGCTCAGGTCTCTCCCATCCCCAGTTCTCCTAACTTCCTCTTCACAGCCCATTCCTCCTTTCTCAGCCACCTCCTCTGAGGCCCCCTCCACAGTTCAGCCTATCTGCAAATAAAAAGCCTCTCACTTAACTAAGACAAGCCCCCTCCTCCCCAAGTTAACCAAAGGACAGCTTGGAGGGGACTCAGGTTGTAGGGACCATCCGCTACTCCTTCAATGGCATCACCTCCTGCTGGGGCTTCTCATTTTGCCTTCTGCTGCCCTGTTGTCAACCAGATGGAATTCATTGGGAAGAGACTTCCCTTTTTAATCTCCATCCCAGTACAGACTTCCTTTTCCTTAGTTTCCCTCAGACAAATGAAACAGCATTTACAAAAAGAATTACTAGATACTCCAAAAGAATAAGGCAACTTAGGTTATCTCAACAAACAGTTCCTGCCTAAGAGGAGGGGTTTCTGATGGAACACTAGCTTCACTCAGCCCCACCTCAAGACTGCCTCCTCCCCTCCTACCAGGTCCCTGACAGGGTGGCCCCTTAGGATTTCTGGACACCTAATTCCCTGTCTCAACAAAATCAAAGACTTACCCGGTTCAAGGCCTTCACCCCCAGGGCCCTCCACACCTATGCAAAGCAGTATGTCTAGCCTACCAGAACCACATAGCTGGATTGATTGGACCTGCCTGGGCTCCGCCCCCTCCAGAATGGACCCAGAGTCTCTCAGATAAAAGTCTGTTCCCACATCTGTCAAAAGTCACTCCAGAGCCAGAAAGAGACCCCACACATGCACAGAGATTGCAAAGGTTCACCCTCTCAAGTTGTAAATTCCTCACCTCCTTGAGTCGGGTAATGGCATCTCCTGTCTCTGGGTGCCCAATGTCCTCCTCAGTCAGCACCTTGACAATCTGGGAGAAGTGCTGGATGAAATTCTGCCTTTCTTGGGCGTAAGCATCCAGTTTCTGGTCTCCATTCATTCTGAGGGAGGAGTAAAATGCTCTGACAAGAGGGAGGACAAGTCAGAAACCTAATCAGCTGCTCCCCTCCCCAAAGCCCCTCACCCCTGCCAAACTCACCGAGGCTCCTCTGTCCACGCTTGCCACCAGCAGCGGGCACTGTGCCAGGCCCCCAGGACTGGGCACCTGTGCCCCAGGGTGGGTCGCCGCAGGGGACCCAGCAACCTGTCCTGGGGCACCCAGCAGGGGGCCGGCAGCAAGAAGACCCCCACAGATCTCAGCCAGCGGGACAGGGGTAGCATGGGGGGTGGCATAGGGAGGGGGCATTGAGCACTCCCTGCAGGGGCAAGCACCAGAGGCAGATGCCCGCTGTCAGCTCCCCAAGTCACCCTCCAACCTTTCACCTCTGTACCCAGAATGCCCCACTCTCTTCTGGGCTAAACAGGAAGGCACTTACAGAAAGAAACACAGGGAATAAAAAGTACCGCTGGGTAACCGAGACTCAGCTGATCACACTTAAAATAAGAAGGCTAGGACTCAAAGCCACCTAACATTACCCGGTTGAGGAACCGTCAAGCCTCCACCAGGGAGCCTCTGGAATTGCTACACTCTTGCTTTCTTCCTCCAAATTCTGGAGCACAGACAAGAATCCAGAGTAAAGGACCTCAGGACCGGGGGCTGGGAGGATCTTTAAATCACCTTCTTTTATAGAGGCCAAACTGAGGCTCTAGGAGGTAGGAGGATACCCGGGGAGTGGCAGCGCCAAATCTAGAACCCAGGTCTCCCTCGGTAGGCAGGGAGAGGGGAGCGCAGGCTTTGAGATGTGAAAGCAGAACCCCTGGGTACTATGGACAGGTAGTCTGGGGTTCTGGGACTGGACCCTCACAGAGCCAGGACTGCTGACAGCCTCGGAGCAAAACTGGGTGGGTGGGTAGGGTTCGCAGCGGAAGAGCAAAGCAGGGTGCAGTTATACTGGGATTCCAGGACAGCACATGGCAGAGTTCGGGAGTTTCTGCACATCCACGGTGTCAGCCAGTCGGTCCCACCAACTCCCCAAACGGGGGAACACCGACACAACAGACTTGACCTCCTGTGCCTTAAAGTTGCGCTACAGAGGTAAGACCGAGTTTCTACCCCTGCCTCCGGCCCCAGCCCTCGACCTCTCTCACCTGTTCCTGGATGCCGGTTGCAGATCCAGATGGTTGGAGGGATACTCCTAAAAGCTGGACCGCTCGGCGCTCGGGTCGCTGGATCTAGTAGTTCTCGACCTCCTTTCACTATAGGCAGCAATGCGTCACTAGACTACAATTCCCGAAATGCCACAGGAGGGGCAACGAGTACGCGATCTAGCGCGGGCGGGCTGGGCGAAAATGAGCCACATTGATTGGCTACTTCCTCTCGTATGAGCATGAGGCCCTGTAACCAACAGCCAATGGAAGGGCTGCCCCCCCCGGGACCTAAAGCTAAGAGGCTGGAGTGGGCGGAAGATGGGGTGAGGTTGTAGGGAGTCGTAGTGAAAGAGAGACTGGTTTGGAATCCTTTGAAATCAGGCTCTCAACAGTCGTTGTTTACTACTCAAATTGTCATTATTTTCCTGTGCAGTTGAGTCGCACTTTACTAAAACCCCAGGGGCACCAACATGGCTACTTAACTGGTTGTCTAACTTGGGCAAATCATATAACTTCTGAGCCTCAATAGACTTCTTTGAAACTATCTTCCCTTATTTGTTAAATTAGGATAACACCGTGGTATAAAGTATATGAAGTGCTTTAAGTGCTCAACAAAGCGAAGACTCAAGCAGAAATCAGAACCGTTATCCCTACACACACGTACACACACACAGTTTACCCACCCACCATGGGTAACACACACACACACACAGTTTACCCACCCACCATGGGTAACACACACACACATACACACCCCATACACACACACACACTCCTTACCCACCCACCATGGGTAATACACACACACCCCATATACATACACCCTGTACACACACACTCCTTACACACACATACCCTTTACACACACACACCTTTTACCAGCCACCATGGGTAACACACACACACACACAGAGTTGACCCACCATGGGTAACACACACACCCCGTATACACACACCCCTTAAACACACACAGACTTTACACATACACACACACCCGTTACCCACCCACCATGGGTAATTATATAAAAACTGAAACCATAAAATAGAAGATAGCATAAGGGTAAGCCTTCATATTTGGATTTGGCAGTAGATTCCTAAATGTGACACCAAAAGCATATGCAATGACAACAACAACAAAAAGGCAAATCAGACTTCATCAAAGTTAAGAATGTTTGTATATCAAAGAGCACTATCATGACAGGAAAAAAACACTACAAAACGGAAGAAAATATTTGCAAATCATATACTGCATAAGGATTCGACATTCCAGGGTATATAAAGAATTTCTAAGATTCCACAAAAAAAACACAACCAACCCAATTAGAAAATGGGCGAAGGACTTAAGTAGACATTTCTCCAAAGAAAATGCACAAATAGCCAATAAGCACTTGAAAAGAGTCTCAATACCATTAGTCATTGCTGCTGCTAAGTCACTTCAGTCGTGTCCGACTCTGTGCTACCCCATAGATGGCAGCCCACCAGGCTCCCCTGTCCCTGGGATTCTCCAGGCAAGAACACTGGAGTGGGTTGCCATTTCCTTCTCCAGCGCGTGAAAGTGAAGTCGCTCAGTCATGTCCGACTCTTAGCGACCTCATGGACTGCAGCCTACCAGGCTCCTCCATCCATGGGATATTCCAGGCAAGAGTACTGGAGTGGGGTGCCATTGCCTTCTCTGACCATTGGTCATTAGGTAAATGCAAATCAAAACCATAATGTGATGCTACTTTACACATTAAACTAGCTATAGAAAAAAAAAAAAAAACCTGAAAATAACAAACATCAGTGAGGACAGAGAAATTTGAATCCCCATAAATTGCTAGTGGGAATGTAAGGTGGTACAGTTGCTAACAAAAGCAGTTTGATGGTTCCTCAAAATGTTAAACAGAGAATTACCATATGACCCAGAAATGCCCCTCCTAGGTATATACCCAAAAGAAAATAGAGATACAAACAGACTTGTATGCTTGTGTTCACTGCAGCATTATTCATAACAGCCAAAAGGTGGAAGCAACCCAAGGGTCCATCAACAGATGAGTGGATAAACAAAATGTGGTACACATTGATACATAAATGGATTATTATTGAGCCTTAAAAAGGGAGGAAATTTTGACACATGATACCACATGGATGAATCTTGAAGGCATTGTGCTAAGTGAAACAAGTCAGACACAAAGGAAAAAATACTGTATGATTTCCCTTACTTGTACTTGTGATTCCACTAGAGTAATCAAATTCATAGAGACAGGAAGTAGAATGGTGGCTACCAGAAACCGGGGAGAGGGAAAAATAGGAAATTATTATTTACCAGGTACAGCATTTCATCCTGTTGAGATTTTACAAGTTCTTGAAATGGGTAGTGATGATTGTTGCACAACAATGTGAATATACTTAATGCCACTTAACTGTACACTTAAAAATGGTTTAAAATGATAAATTTTATGTTAAGCATATTTTATGACAATAAAACTTATTGTACCTACCTGGAGTAGGACTAGGGAGCAGTCTAGGAAAACATCATTACATAGTAAACTACAACCCCAGTAAAGAGGGTGTGACATTGCTAACTTTCGGCAGGGTTGGGTTGCTAGGCCAGCCTGCCTTCACCTTGAGACAGGACTCTGTAAGGAAAAAAGCAGAACCTCAAGAGAAATTAGAGATCAGGTCAACAGAACCTCAGGTGCTAGGAAGTTCCTCAGAGAAAGACACAAAGCTTTGGCCTTTGGCCAAAGGAAAGTCTTATTTCACTTTCCTCATCCTATACCATGATGTTCCCCACACCCAAATCATCCCACCCTTCCCCTCTCAGCCCCACGCAGCTGGCCAGGCATACCTATATCATTGTAGGTCCACATGAAATAAGGTCATTGAGGAGAAATTCCCTAGAGTGCACTTTGTAGCAGGTGGAGCTCCTAGAAGGCCAGGAGGAAGATGGCTAGAAAGTTGAGATCAATGCTAAGGGGGAGGGGATTGGGAAGGGATGGGGTGCGGGGTTAGCAGATGTAAGGTATTATATATAGAACAGATAAACAACAAGGCCCTACATATGGCACAGAGAACTATATTCAGTATTATATGATGAACCATAATGGAAAAGAATATTTTTAAAAGGTGTATTTTATATATATTATACATATCATATATAAATGTAAAAGTGAATCATTTTGTTGTACAGCAGAAATTATCACATTGTAAATCAACTATAATTCAAAAAAAGAACGGGAAAAAAAGAGAATGGAGACCAAAAACAAAACAATACAAAATATGGACTTCCTAGGCAATCCAGTGGCTAAGACTCCACGCTTCCACTGTAGGGGGCAGGGGCCCGACCCCTGGTCTGGCCTGGGAGGATTCCACATACTGAAGGGCAACTAAGCCCATGTGCCACAACTACTGAGCCCACACTCTGGAGCCCATGCCTTGGAGCAAGGGAAGCCATTGCAATGAGCAGCCCCCACTCGCTGCAACTAGAGAAAGCCCATGTGCAGCAACAAAGATTGAGTGCAGCCAAAGATAAAAACAATTAATATTAAATTTTTAAAAACTAAAAAAAAAAAGAATCCAGAAAGTGGAGACAAGGGCCCAGGGTAAGACAGTCCCTGATAGGCAGCCTGGCTCTTTGAGATGTGCAAAGCCTTCTTCCCTTTTTTCTTCTCTACACAAACACTTTATTTATGGAATAGCTATTAAGTCACTGGAGTTTGAAATCTGCACTTCCACGTATATTTTATCTCACTGAACCCTCCCCTGTAAGATTTCCCCCTTGATGTGAGGACTTCAGTCAAAGCTTTCCAGCCCAAGAGTGACAGAGCCACATCCAGAATGTGCTTCATCTACCTTTAAGTCTGCACATCTCAACACAGACACCTCTGAGGAGCCTGTGGATCCTTCCCAGAGCCATGTCTTCCTTCTGTCACCACCTCCTGTCAAGGCCCTGGGTCGCTGCTCTCCTGCTCTGCTCCTTGCCTGGTGGGGTGAGGAGGGGGAAGCATTAACAAAGGATACAGCAGTCCAGGAAGCAAGGAATAACTTCGGGAAGAAGTAGGAGGCTCACTGGGCCCTGTGGAGGCTGGATCAAGGACCCTTCAAGAAGGGGCACAGCCTGCTAAACGATGTGCTGAAGGAGGAGTGAGAACTCCTGGAGAAAGTCCCATTGAATTCCCACCTGGCTTGTCTTCTGTGGTCTGATGGGAGTCAGGTATCAGGGACCAGCTAACTCACCCCGAGAGAGAAGAGCATTGAAACAGACCAGGGGACTTCCTTGGTGGTCCAATGGTTAAGAATCCACCTGCCAATGCAGGGGATACAAGTTCAATCTCTGGTCCAGGAAGATCCCACATGCCTTGGGGTTGCCCACACTCCACCACAAGAGAAGGCACAGCAATGAGAAGCCTGCACAAGGAAGACTAGCCCCCACTCACCCCAACTAGAGAAAACCCACGTGCAGCAATGAAGACCCAGTGCAGCCAAAAATAAATAAATGTTATTTTTTAAAAAGAAAGAAATAGGCCAGGAAGGGAAGCCAATTCCAGGCTCATCTTCCCTGTTCTTGCCAGCTAAAGTGGAACTCCCGGAGTCTAAGTGCCGCCCGGGTGCAAGCCGTGATTCTACCCGAACTAGCTGAGTGAACTTCAACAAGCCCTGTGACATCTCTGAGCGGGCTCCAAACTGCTAATTGAGGATATCAGTGTCATTCATGTCATCTGTTTTTGTTATTAATGACTCAGAGGATAAATGTGTGTCTTATCTAATTAGCTTATAGAGCAGAGTTGAGAATCAAGAGTGGAAAGTAAGGAAAAGCTCTTTATAAGCATTCAAGTCCATTTAAGTCCAAGGAACAGTCAAGTACAAATTGGCACTTGCCAAAGGCATTTGCCAGTGACTGAACAACAATAAAGGCATTTGCCGTCTGCCTTTGAGGGGACTGAACTCTGTGCTGCTGCAGGTGCCAACCTTCAACACCCCCTGAGGGGGATTCAGTGTGGAGACTGAGGTATCTGTACTCCAGGGAAACATGTGAAACAGGTCTTGAGATTATCCCAATCCTTGCATCTCCTTATATGTAGAAAAGCACTAAATCCCTTCATGGTGGCACCAGCTCTTCGTGACTAGCTGAAAGCCTTTTATAAAAAAAAAAGTGCTTGATTGCACTGAACTCCCGCTTCACCAAAATCTTATATATTGACCCTCCCCCACCTGCCTCTTTGGAGCAGTCTCTCAGAGCTATCAGAGGTGCTGTCTCCTGGGCTGCAGTCCCCCCAAATGAAACTTACCTCGCAACTCTCACGTTGTTCATCTTTTTTAGCTTACAGAATTATTAATTCGCTCTCATTGCAAACTCCAGGTTCAGGAAAGCGGGGATGAGACCTGGGATTGAAGGAAACAAGATTGATGGGAGAGGCCATGTCTCCCAGAACTAAAGCCTCTAATTTCCCTATATCCAGTCTAGGACCTCCCAGAGTGATCTTCCTAACAGAACCCTGGGGAAATCAGGAAGAGAGCCCCTAGCCTCTCTGTTGTTCACTCGCTCAGTCGTGTCCGACTCTTTGAGACCCCATGGACTGCAGCACACCAGACTTTCCTGTCCTTCACCATCTCCCAGAGTTTGCTCAAACTCATGTCCATTGAGTCAGTGATGCTATCCAACCATCTCATTCTCTGTTGTCCCCTTCTCCTCCTGCCTTCAATCTTTCCCAGCAGTAAGGTCTCTTCCAATGAATCAGCTCTTCACAGCAGCTGACCAAAGTATTGGAGCTTCAGCATCAGTCCTTCCAATGAATATTCATGATTGATTTCCTTTAAAATTGACTGGTTTGATCTCCTTAATATCCAAGGGACTCTCAAGAGTCTTCTCCAGCACCACAGTTTAAAGGCATCAATTCTTTGGCACTTAGCCTTTTTTATTGTCCATCTGTACATGACTACTGGAAAAACTAATAGCTTTGAATATACAGACCTTTGTAGGTAATGTTTCTACAAGAATTTCTAGAACTAACATCAAAAAAAAATGTCCTTTTCATCATAGGAGACTGGAATGCAGAAATAGGAAGTAAAAAGATAATTGGAGTAACAGGCAAGTTTGGCCATGGAGTACAAAATGAAGCAGGACAAAGGCTAACAGAGTTTTGCCAAGAGAATGTGCTGGTCATAGCAAACATCCTCTTCCAACAACACAAGAGATGACTCTACAGAAGGACATCACCAGATGGACAATACCGAAATCAGATTGATCATATTCTTTGTAGCTGAAGATGGAGAAGCTCTATACAGTCAACAAAAACAAGACCAGGATCTGACTGTGGCTCAAATCAGTTCAGTTCAGTTCAGTCGCTCAGTCGTGTCCGACTCTTTGCCACCCCATGAACCTCAGCACACCAGGCCTCCCTGTCCATCACCAACTCCCGGAGTTGACTCAAACCCATGTCCATCGAGTTGGTGATGCCATCCAGCCATCTCATCCTCCGTCGTTCCCTTCTCCTCCTGCCCTCAATCTTTCCCAGCATCAGCGTCTTTTCCAATGAGTCAGCTCTCCACATCAGGTGGCCAAAGTATTGGAGTTCCAGCATCAACATCAGTCCTACCAATGAACACCCAGGTCTGATCTCCTTTAGGATGGACTAGTTGGATCTCCTTGCAGTCCAAGGGACTCTCAAGAGTCTTCTCCAACACCACAGTTCAAAAGCATCAATTCTTCAGCGTTCAGCTTTCTTTATGGTCCAACTCTCACATCCATATATGACCACTGGAAAAACCATAGCCTTGACTAGATGGACCTTTGTTGACAAAGTAATGTCTCTGTTTTTTAATATGCTGTCTAGGTTGGTCATAACTGTCCTTTCAAGGAGTAAGTGTCTTTTAATTTCATGGCTGCAATCACCATCTGCAGTGATTTTGAAGTCCAGAAAAATAAAGTCAGCCACTGTTTTCACTGTTTTCCCATCTATTTGCCATGAAGTGATGGGACCGGATGCCATGATCCTAGTTTTCTGAATGTTGAGCCTTAAGCCAACTTTTTCACTCTCCTCTTTCACTTTCATCAAGAGGCTCTTTAGTTCTTCCTCACTTTCTGCCATAAGGGTGGTGTCACCTGCATATCTGAGGTTATTGGTATTTCACCCAGAAATCTTGATTCCAGCTTGTGCTTCCTCCAGCCCAGCGTTTCTCATGATGTACTCTGCATATAAGTTAAATAAGCAGGGTGACAATATACAGCCTTGATGTACTCCTTTTCCCATTTGGAACCAGTCTGTTGTTCCATGTCCAGTTCTAACTATTGCTTCCTGACCTGCATACAGCTTTCTCAAGAGGCAGGTCAGGTGGTCTGGTATTCCCATCTCTTTCAGAATTTTCCAGAGTTTATTGAGATCCACACAATCAAAGCCTTTGGCAGCAGAAATAGATGTTTTTCTGGAATTCTCTTGCTTTTTTTATGATCCAGCAGATGTTGACAATTCGATCTCTGGCTCCTCTGCCTTTTCTAAAACCAGCTTGAACATCGGGAAGTTCACGGTTCACGTATTGTTGAAGCCTGGCTTGGAGAATTTTAAGCATTACTTTACTAGCGTGTGAGATGAGTGCAATTGTGTGGTAGTTTGAGCATTCTTTGGCATTGCCTTTCTTTGGGATTGGAATTAGAACTGACCTTTTCCAGTCCTGTGGCCACTGCTGAGTTTTCTAAATTTGCTGGCATATTGAGTGCAGCACTTTCACAGCATCATCTTTCAGGATTTGAAATAGCTCAACTGGAATTCCATCACCTCCACTAGCTTTGTTTGTAGAGATGCTTCGTAAGGCCCACTTGACTTCACAGTCCAGGATGTCTGGCTCTAGGTGAGTGATCGCACTATCGTGATTATCTGGGTGGTGAAGATCTTATTCGTACAGTTCATCTGTGTGTCCTTGCCACTTCTTCTTAATATCTTCTGCTTCTGTTAGGTCCCTACCATTTCTGTCCTTTATTGAGCCCATCTTTGCATGAAATGTTCCCTTGGTATCTCTAATTTTCTTAAAGAGATCTCTAGTCTTTCCCATTCTATTGTTTTCCTCTATTTCTTTGCATTGATCACTGAGGAAGGCTTTCTTATCTCTCCTTGCTATTCTTTGGAACTCTGCATTCAAATGGGTATATCTTTCCTTTTCTCCTTTGCTTTTCGCTTCCCTTCTTTTCACAGCTATTTGTAAGGCCTCCTCAGACAGATATTTTGCTTTTTTTGCATTTCTTTTTCTTGGGGATGGTCTTGATTCCTGTCTCCTATACAATGTCATGAACCTCCATCCATAGTTCATCAGGCACTCTGTCTATCAGATCTAGTCCCTTAATCTACTTCTCACTTCATGAACTCCTTATTGCAAAATTCAGACTTAAATTGAAGAACGTAGGGAAAACCACTAGGCCATTCAGGTAGGACCTAAATCAAATCCCTTATGACTATACAGTGGAAGTGACAAATAGATTCAAGGCATTAGATCTGATAGACAGAGTGCCTGAAAAACTATGGACAGAAGTTCGTAACATTGTACAGGAGGCAGTGATCAAAACCATCTCTAAGAAAAAGAAATGCAAAAATACAAAATGGCTGTCTGAAGAGGCCTCACAAATAGCTGAGAAAAGAAGAGAAGCAAAAGGCAAAGGAGAAAAGAAAAGATATACCCATCTGAATGCAGAGTTTCAAAGAATAGCAGGGAAGGATAAGAAAGTCTATTTACGTGAATATTGCCAAGAAATAGAGGACAATAATAGAATGGGCTCTCCTAGGCCCAGCCTAACCCCCGCTGGGAAACACTTAGCAGGTCGAAGGCCAAGGTCTCCTAAATGGCACTAGGACCCTAGGAAAAGAGAAAGTGTCAGAGCCACCCCTGCCCCAGTCATCAGGAAGTCTCAAGTACTCAGATAGAACACAACTTTGCAGTCAACCAGCCCTGGGTTCAAACCCTGCTTTCAATCTTCACTAGTTGTATGATTTAGGATTTATTATCTAAATTCTGTGAAGGTTATTTTTCTCCTCCTTCAATTGGAGGTAATATGTATCTCACAGTTTGGCAGCAGCCCTTCTTCCTCATGTGGCTGAGAGCAAATGCTCCAGCTTTCAGCTGCATTATGCCTGGGGTGAGCTCGGGGACCACAAGAAGACAGAGATAGCTAACTCAGTAAGGGGAGGTCTCCTAAAGGACTTAGATCTGTTTTTTGTAACAAGAGACCACAGACTTGAGTTGGTCAAAAATTTGGACACTAGGACAGTACTGGCATAGCTGTTATATGGAGTTGGCCAAAAAGTTCACTCAGGTTTTTCTTCTTTTTAAAAAGTTTATTTTTACTTATTTATTTGCTGCATCAGGTCTTATGCATCATACAAGACCTTTCATGGTGGTGCACAGACTCTCTAGTGTGGCACGCTCTCTAGTCTGGCACATTCTCTAGTGTGGCACACTCTCTAGTATGGCACGCTCTCTAGTGTGGCACGCTGTCTAGTCTGGCATGCTCTCTAGTGTGGCACGCTGTCTAGTGTGGCACGCTCTCTAGTGTGGCACGCTCTCTAGTCTGGCACGCTCTCTAGTGTGGCACGCTCTCTAGTCTGGCACGCTCTCTAGTGTGGCACACTCTCTAGTCTGGCACATTCTCTAGTGTGGCACGCTCTCTAGTCTGGCACGCTCTCTAGTCTGGCACGCTCTCTAGTCTGGCATGCTCTCTAGTGTGGCACGCTGTCTAGTGTGGCACGCTCTCTAGTGTGGCACGCTCTCTAGTCTGGCACGCTCTCTAGTGTGGCACATTCTCTAGTCTGGCACACTCTCTAGTGTGGCACGCTCTCTAGTGTGGCACGCTGTCTAGTGTGGTACATTCTCTAGTGTGGCACGCTCTCTAGTGTGGCACACTCTCTAGTGTGGCACGCTGTCTAGTGTGGTACATTCTCTAGTGTGGCACGCTCTCTAGTCTGGAACATTCTCTAGTCTGGCACGCTCTCTAGTCTGGCACACAGGCTCTAGAGCGCCCAGGCCCAGCAGTCACAGTGTGCAGGCTTAGTTTCTCTGTGGCAGTAGAATCTTAGGTCCCCGACCAGGGATAGAACCTGCGTCCTCTGCATTGCAAGGCAGATTCCTAACCACTGGACCACCTGGGAAGTACCTTCATTTGGGTTTTTCTTTAACAGCTTGTGGAAAAACCTGAACAAATTTTTGACCAACTCAAGTTTGTGGTCTCTTGTTACAAAAAACAAATCTAAGTCCTCTAGGAGACCTTCCCTAACTGGGTTAGCTATCTCTGTCTTCTTATGGTCCTGGAGCTCACCCCAGGCATAACTCCGATCACTGAATACAGTCAGCACCTGAATTCTTGTCTGTCTCCTCCACTGCGTGTAACTTCTGCAGGACAGGCACACTTCTTTGTTGTTGTCACCAGAACACAACACAGGATCTGCCCCAACAATAAACTTACATGGAATTTATTCTGATTTTTTTTTATAACATACACTAACAAGTTTGAGAAATACTGTATTCTAATAAACCCTCAGGTAACTGTCACTCAGATTTCACAATTGCCAACATTCTGTTCATCTGATTTTATTAAGCTACTTCCCTCTTCTTCTCCCTCTACAAACCACCTTTCTTTACTGGAATATTTTTAATCAAATCCCCAATATTAATATTATACCAACAAACTTTTCCAGATGTATTTCTAATACATAAGGAATTTTTTAACACAACACACAAAATTAATGGTAATTCTTTAATATTGCCTAGTGCCCAATCCATGTTCAGATTTCCTGAATTGTCTCCAAGGTATCTTTTGCAATTGGTTTGATCGAATCAGAATCCAAATCAGCTATACCCATTGCATTTGGTTGGTATGTGTATAAAGTCATTTTTAAATAAACACTTCCTCCTTCACCCCCTTATCCATGCTATCTAATTGTTGATGAAATCAGGTCATTTGCTTGTAGAATTGCCTATATCTGGATTTGGCTGATGGCATCCTCAAGTCTTTGTTTAATTCTTGCCTCTATTTCCTATAAATTAGTTAGGTTGGAGGCTTCATTAGACTCAGAATTCTTCTGAGGCATATACTCATTCCTGTTCTATTCTATCTCGAGGCACACAGGTCTTTTGCCCCACTTTTATTAGTGCCAAACCTAATGGTTTCAGTAGCTCTTGATGTGTGTTTTAAATTTAACTGAATGGAAGTAGGAGACAAGAAAGCCTATCTAATGATGTTGGAGAGCTGGTGAAATCTAGATGGTTGAATAGGAATTTGATTTAGCAGAGAAGATAGGGCAGGTATAGGGAAACATGTGTGCAAAGGCAAGACCCTGAGAGGAAGTGCAAGGATTCTGGCATGGGTGGAGGAGTGGGGAACTGGAAGATACAGTTAGAAGTGATCGGGGTCCAGACAGTAAAGGCTTTTACATGCCCTGAGGAATCAATGATGTCCTTGATCAGAGCAGGCAGATCAGACCTGATTTTTAGACAACTTTGGCTGCAGTAGGAGGCTCCCATGCAGATGGGGACCTACCAGTGATGAGACTCCAGGCAGGAAAAATCTGGGCAATTAATGAGCAGAAGCAGGCCACAGTCCCTGGGAGTAAGGGTGCATTTGGAAAATGTTTGGAATTGAGAGATTTTGTTGGCTGATGTTAGTTGTGGGTGGTGAGAGTCCCCCAGTTTCACTAAGATGCAGAGAGAGAGCTGAGGGGGCAGTGTAGGATGGGGTGAGGGTAAGGGGTATAAAAGAGGTTGCTTAGCGGCAGCAGAAGGTGCAGGGTGGAGAGGGTCTGACCAGTCGAGTGTGGCCTCTTCCATGGTGGTAAGAGGTGAACTGTTGGAGGTGAGGGTCTGCAGCCCAGGAGAGCGGCTGGGGCTGGCTGGACCCTTCTGAGTCACACGGACAGCTGGGCCCCCTCATTCATCAAAGTTATTTACTGAGCACCTACCAGGCACTAGGAGTAAAGCAGAGGACAAAACAGACAAAATTCCTTTCTTCCTGGAACTCTCTAGGTGGGGTGAAGCGAAAGTCACACAGTCGGGTCTGACTCTGAGATCCCATGGACTATAGCCTGCCTGGATCCTCTGTCCATGGAATTCTCCAGGCAAGAGTACTGGAGTGGGTTGCCATGCCCCCCTCCAGTGGATCTTCCCGACGAAGGGATCGAACCTGGGTCTCCTGCATTGCAGGCAGATTTTTTACCAAATGAGCCACTAGGGAAGCCCCTAGGTGGGATGGGAACACAGTTAACAAGTGACATGTGTAAAAGTTGAGGAGGGAAAGAGAGCAAAGCAGGAAAGGGAAGACTGCAGTGTTAAGTGAGTGATCAGAGAAGGCCTCACTGGTAAGGCGACACATGAAAAGAAATCAGAAAGAGGTAATAAGCAAGGTGGGCTTCCCGGGTGGTTAGTGGTAAAGAATCCACCTGCCAATGCAGGAGAAATAAGAGCTGCGGGTTCTATCCGTGGGTCGCGAAGATCTCCCGGAGGAGGACATGGCAACCCACTCCAGTATTATTGCCTGCCGAATACCATGGACAGAGGAGCCTGGCGGGCTACAGTCTGTGGGGTCACAAAGAGTCGGACACGACTGAGCGACTGAGCGCAAGAGGGGGACGGAGAGGGAGCAAGGCCTTGTGAGGACTTTGGCTTTTACTCCGAGCGTGGTGGGGCTCATCAGCGGTAAGCAGAGCGTTCTTTTCTCAGCCTCCACCTCCTCTTCCCCAAACCTCAAAGTACGGCTCTTCCACTCACCCATGCTCCCACCAGCGTAGACCCTCTGCCCCGCCGCAAACGCAACATGAGACCTAGGCCAAATAGGACAGGCCTTCACAAAAGGCTCCAGGAGGAGGAGGCAAAGACCTGGGCCCATACACCCATGTTCATAGCAGCATTATTCCCAATAGTCGAAAGACAGCAACAACCCAAGAGCACATCAACAGAGGAATGGATAAACAGTGTGATATATACATACGATGGAATATCATTCGGCCTTAAAAAGGAAGGGAAATCTGACGCATGAAACCATGTGGATGAATCTTGAAGGCGTTGTACTAAGCGAAGTAAGCCAGGCACAAAAGAAAAAATAATGTATGAGTCCACGTATAGGGGGTATCTAGAATAGTCAGTTCATACAGCCGGAAAGTAGAATAGTTGTTGCCAGGAATTGGAAAGAGGGAAGAGCAGGGAGTTACTGTTTATTTGGTATAGTTTTTCTGTTTGAGTTGATGAAAAAGTTTGGGGAATAAAGGGTAGTGGCTGCCCAACATTGTGAATGTACTTAAAACCACTGAATTATATGTCTCAAAATGGTTAAAACAGTAAATTTTATCTTATGTATATTTTTCCACATCTTTTTTTTCAAAAGAAAAAGGAGACCTGGGCCCAGATTGGCCTCTGCCTGTAACTCCTCTCTGGCTAGTATCCTCCCATGCAAATGAGGGGTTCCACAGATGGACTTCAGGGAATCCCTTACAAAAACTGTAAGCAAAATCGACGCCTCTCTTCAGATGCAAGAAGCCTAAGATCTACTTTAAGTGGGAAAAAAATAATGTTCAGAGTAGAATGGGTAGTATCATACTGCCACTTAAATAAAAAAAGGAACAACTAGGGACTTCTCTGGTGGTGCAGTGGATAAAAATCTGCCTGCCAGTGCAGGGAACATGGTTCAATCTACTGAGCCCATGCTCTAGTGTCCAAGAGCCCCAACTACTGAAGCATGTTGGCCTAGAGCTGTGCTCCTTAACAAGAGAAGCCACCTCAATGCATACTGGGAGAAGCCTGCATACTGGGAGAAGCCTGCATACTGGGAGAGGCCTGCATACTGGGAGAAGAGTAGCCCCTGCTCCCCACAACTGGAGAAAGACCCAGTGCAGCCAAAAATAATTAATAAAAAAATTAATAAATTAAAGGGGGAACAATTATATATTGTTTGTACCTCCATCCATCTATTTCTTGGAGAACACATCTATTTCTGGTAACCTGCTGGGGGGAACTCAGTGGCTGGACAAGGAGATGAAGGAAGAAACTCTTGACCTATACTCTCTATCTTTGAATTTTAACATTGTGTAAATATCTAAACAAATAAACCTAAACAGGACTTCCCTGGTAGCTCAGTGGTAAAGAATCCGCCTGCCAGTGCAGGAGACACAGGTTCGATCCCTGATCCGGGAAGATCCCATATGCTGCCCAGCAACTTAAGCCCGTGGGCCACAACTATTGAACCTGTGCTCTGGAACCAGGCAGCCACGGACTAGTGAGCCCACGCGCTGCAACTACGGAAGTCCGGGCGCCCAAGAGCCGGCGCTCCGCAACAAGAGAAAGCCACTGCAACCAGAAGCTTGCTCACCGCAAGGAGAGAAAACCCCGTGGGGAGCAACCAACACCCAGAACGGCCAAAAATAAATAAAACAAAAATAAACCTAAATACATTCTGGACGAATTCGATGGCACTTCCGGAAATAGAGGCAGGGCCCCACCCCCGATAGTCTGCTGACTACAGAGGCAGAGAAGTCATCACGTTTGCCCGAGAACAAGAGCAGTATCTCCGCGCTCTCTGTTCCGGCAGTGCTCACAGCAAGTCCCCGGACGTTATCGCGTGGAGAGCTCCGGAAGGTTTATTATCTCGGTTTGCAGATGACGAAACCGAGGCGGAGAGAGTCTCCGCCTCACCTTGGCCCCGGGTGGGGACAGGGGAGCGGGCCAGGGACCTCCTTCTCCCAGGGGCCCCAGCCTCGCCCTTGTGCCTGGCGGGCGGCTCTCGCGCGCCCCTCGCAGGCCTGCCGGGAGCCTTTTATCGGATGAGGTGGGCGGTGTTCTCTGGTTGGCAGAATAAAGGCACCTTGGGCTGGGGACAAAGTCTAGACACTCTGTGTGTGTGTGTGTGTGTGTGTGTGTGTAAGAAAAAGTGTGTGAGGTTCCAGTGTGTCTGAATCTTTGTGAGTGTGTGTGTGTGTAAGAAAAAGTGTGTGAGGTTCCAGTGTGTCTGAATCTTTGTGAGAGTATGTGTGTGTGTTTAAGAAAAAGTGTGTGAGGTTCCAGTGTGTCTGAATCTTTGTGAGTCTGCTGTATGCATGTGCGCCGGCGGTGTGTTGACTCTGAGTTGGGGGTGTGTGTGCATGGGTGAAATGGGGGTGTTTGTGTACATGTGTCCAGCGCAGGGCAATCTCTGTCCTTGACAATACCACTCTGGTATCACCTCTGTGAAACCACCCTGACCTCCCTGGCCAGCATCACTCAGTCTCTCTCCTGGTGCCCTCTGTCCTGGACACAGCTCCATCACCCCGCCTGACACACATCCTTTATTAAACCTTACTGCTAACATCCCTGTCCCTCTCCTGTCTGGGCAGGGAGCCGAAGTCTGCACGGGACAGGGCACATGATGGCCCATCCATGCTTGTGTGCATGTTTGATGTCACATGAGAGGCCTGTGTATGTTGGAAGGTGTCAGGGGGTGGGGAAGGGTCCCATCTGACAAAGTTAAGTACACTCACTCTGTTTGGATGCTGGGGGGCCTATAGTCCTTCTCCCAGGTTTCTCACCCACAGGCCTCCTACTCAGAGCTGCCCAACCCCATGACAAAGGGCAGGCCATCTCTCATGTGGTTACTTATGGACCCAGGGTCAGCCAGACTGCTTTTCCTCTGTGGCCTGATTTTAGGGCAAGGCATCTGTCCGTCAGCTGGATAGGACAGGGGCTGCCTTGGGACACTAGACCCCACCTCCTGTTGGCCGCTTGGGACTTGGATCTCTGGGATTCTTGTCCTCCCAACTGGTCCTGGAGTCAGTTCGAAATTGCCAGATCAAACTTAATGTCTCTCTCCAACCCCCAAGCACAAGGCCTGAATTCTCAGTCCCTGAGGTCTATTATGTTACGTTCACTCTAGTAACAGCTGTTGTGCATTTTTATTTGTTCTGTCTTCTGTAGATAGAGCCTAGGTCTCCAGGATCATTCCCCCTGTTAAGGAGAAGTCCTTCCTCCTGTTTATCTTCTTTCTTTTCCAATCAAGGTCTGAAGCTTCTCCCCTTCTCTTCCAGAAACAGTGCTGAAAGGGAAGAAATAGAGCTTTTAAAAGGTTACACTACTCAGACTCCAGAACTATGCTCTCTGGAGTGGTTGGCCCAGCTCCACCAGTGGCAAGATTTTTAGCTCCAGGCAAGTGTGTCAGATCAAAGTCTTTCTCAAATTGGATAATTCAAGGACTGTTTCATAAAAGGATTATGTGCAAAGGTATGGGCAGAGTATTGGTGAACCACAAGGAATAGTGGGTGCATTACCCCCAAGCTAGTAGCAGTGGCTTAGTTACCGCCCTCAGGGGCCCAGGAGATGGAGGGAGCATGGTTCCCAGAATCTGGAGAGAGAGGGCCCCCCAGAAAGCAGACGGCAGGTGCTGTGATCTACAGCAACCCCACAGAGGGAGGGCAGGGACACACCCAGACTCACTCTCCTCTAACTCATCTCCTGTCAGTGCCATTCTCCAGCCAACCCCTACAGAAGTCACGGGACAAGGCCCTCAGCCTCCTGGCTGAAGAGCAGAGTGGAAAGGTTAAAGAAAGGATATGGAGTGGCAACAGAAGTAATCCAACACACCCTGCTAGCCTGAGTTCCCTCATCGGTAAAACAGGCTATTAGGGGAATTCCCTGGCAGTCCAGTGGTTAGGACTCTGATTTCACTGCTAGGGCCTGGGTTCAATCCCTGGTCACAGAAATAAGATCCCACAAGCCACACGTGCAGCCAAATTAACTTAAAATGAAACAAACCTTGCCTCTAGATTGTCATGATGATAAAAGGTGAGGATGTGTATGAGGCCTTGCATGTTGTACCAGCACATGCTGTGTGCTCAGTGAACAGATCCAATGGCCTGCCTGTTGATTTTAATGATGAACTGACATGGCAAACTTGTGTGCCTCCTAAGTCGATTCAGTCGTGTCCAACTCTGCGACCCTATGGACTGTAGTGGCCAGGCTCTTCTGTCCATGAGATTCTCCAGGCAAGAAGACTGAAATGCGTTGCCATGCCCTCTTCCAGGGGATCTTCCCGACCCAGGGATCGAACCCACGTCTCTTATGTTCCCTTCATTGGCAGGCGGGTTCCTATCTAAAACAGAGACCTTGAATGTTTTCCACTGCAAATCTCTCTTCCCTTCCTTACCTGAGTGCCATGCTTTTGGGTCTGGAAGCCTTGCTCTGCCTCTCCCCACATGGCACCATCATTCCATTCTGTCTGCTCTTCTCCAACATACATCTCAGATCTGGTTCCCACTCTCCATCTTCACTGCCACTTTGCTAGTCCTCCCACCTCGATTTCCCCTAAAACTCCTCACTAGTCCTCCTTCACCTACTGTCTGGTCTCTAAAGCGTCAGTAGACTGCCAGCCTCCTGGACGAGCCCACTGCCCTCCAAGGCCCTGCTTCTGTCTCCAGTTTCACAGGGACTATGCTCCTCTCCTCTCTCTGCAGCTTGCCCTCGCTAGCACCAGGCTTTTCCTTCCTCAGAGTCTTGGCATATGTTATTTCCAACCCCACAGAAAACTCCTTGTGCCAAATTGTCCCCACTGGTTCTTTCTCCTCCTCCAAATCTCAGCTTAAATATGATCACTGCAGGGACTTCCCTGGTGGTCCAGTGGTTAAGATTCCATGCTTCCAGTGCAGGGAGCCCAGGTTCGATCTCTGGTCAGGGAACTAGATCCTGCATGCTGCAACTAAGACCTGGCATGGCCAAATAAAGAAATGCCGTTAAAAATATATGATCACATCAAAGTGGCTTTCCCCAACCACCTCATCTAAAACACTTCCCCTTCTCCTCACAGGCTTCTCTGTTCCAGCACCATGATGCATTTCTTCATAGAATTTACAAAGTATGTAGTTATATATTTATTTGCTTAACACTTGTTTATAGTCTGTCTTATCACCATACTAAAAATTCGATAGAAGGGCACGGGCTCTATTTTGCTTACCACTGCATCCTCAGGACCTGGCATAGAGTAAGTGCTCAATAAAAATTACAAATGGTCATTGAGCTGACAGGAGCCAATGTGACAATGACAATGATGCTATCAGAGCCCTTCTAGAGAATCTCACTGCTTGATCAAAATGTTCCTCATCCCCTTTCTTCAACCTCCAGTCCCTACCCTAGATCTCCTGCTTCCTAGATCCATCTAGGGCTAACTTCAGCAAAGTACAAAGGGACCATGGTGAAAGTGAAAGTTGCTCAGTTGTGTCTGACTCTCTGTGATCCCATGGACTACACAGTTCATGGAATTCTCCAGGCCAGAATACTGGAGTGAGTAGCCATTTCCTTCTTCAGGGGATCTTCCCAACCCAGGGATCGAACCCAGGTCTCCCGCATTGCAGGTGGATTCTTTACCAGCTGAGCTACCAGGGAAGCCCCTCAAAGGGACCATATTACTGGCAAAAAAAAAAAAAAAATCTCTATTCAGGTTGATGACCAGACAGAATGGATGAATTAAAAATTTATCAGGAAAAATGGATGGGAGAAGGGCGGAATGCCAGAAGACAGGGGCAGAGAGCCAGCAGGTCCAGGGGAGGGACTCTGCATGGGGGGAGGGGTGCCCACTGGGTGTGCCCCTTTTCTTTTTTCTGGCTCCTTTTGATAAGACCAGCAGTTTTGTTATCCTCTCCCCATTCTCTCTCCACAGTCCAGGAGGCTGCAGCTCCGAATTTTGAAGCATGTCAGGGCAGGAGAACATGCCCCCCAACTGGCTCTGGTCATGGCTTTCTAAGTCCCAACGGGATTTATTGAAGTCCATCCTGACTGGGGCTCCAGGAGGTAAGAAGGGGCACCAGATGCCATTGAAGAGAAGGGGAGAAATGCTGCTGGCTAGGAGGTATTTGGGGAGGATCTGTGTTCAGAGTCTCCTCCATGTTAATTTATAGACCCTGGTCTGGGCCTCTTCTCCCAACCCCGATAGGCAGGGCAGAGGGGAGCTTGCAGCCTGGGAGCCAAGGGGCATTCTCATGACTGCTGGACTCTGGCCCCTGGTGCACAGGACTTCCAGTGAGAGGCGAGGCACTGGTGACACTTTAACCAGGATACAGAGCTGATTCCCCGCCCAGCCGGCCTCCTGCCTCCAACCATTAACAGTAGAGAGCAGATCCCCGGAGACAGACAGGTGTGCATGGAAGGTGTGGCTGGTACTGGGGGTCCTCTTCCTCTGAGCTGGGCTGGGGCAAGCTACAGAGACTTCAGGACCTGGAGTAGCACTGAAGGGGCTGAGGAAACTCAAAGGAGGGAGTGGGAGGCCAGTCAATTGTCAGGGGCTGGAGGGAAGAAGACAGGAACCTTAGGAAGGGGAACTGGGTGTTTCTCGGCCTGGAAATGAAGGGCCACTGTGGACTAGATATCAAGGGGAGCTGAGGCTGAGAGAAGTCAGCAGCTAAAGGGCAAGAAGTCTGAGGTTGTGAGGGACCAGATAGCTAGGTGATCAAGAATTTGAGCCTGGAGTTAGTCAGACCTAAATGGGAATCTTATCTCTGTTCATTAGAAGCTATACAACCTTGGGCAACTGATTTAACCTTTCTCAGCCTCTGTTTCCTTACCTAGAAGATGGGGATAATTACAGAGCATATAGCAGTACCTGCTTACTAGCATCCTGGTGACTAAATAAGATAATGTATGCATTATGCCCAGCTCATAAGACTCAACAAAAACTGGAGAACTGAGGGAAGGAATAGAAAGCGCACTGAGATGAAAGGATGGGGACCGGAGGCAGGTGCCCATGCAGCCCCTTTCTACTGCAGGACCAGCGGGGTACCTGCGGCGGGCTAGTGTAGCCCAGATGACCCAGGAGCTGGGCAATTCCTTCTTCCAGCGGCAGCAGCTGCCAGCCGCTATGGCAGACACCTTCTTGGAACATCTGTGCCTGCTGGACATCGACTCTGAGCCTGTGGTCCCTCGCAGTACCAGCATCATCGCCACCATCGGTGAGCACCCCCACCCCCCCTGCAGCGTCACACGGCCTTGTGTGTGTTTCTCAAGGTGCTGCCTCATCTTTTGTGTTCTTTGAGGCTTCTCCTTGTTTGACTGAGGGATAAATAAATAAATATATATTTTAAAAATTTATTTATTTACGGCTGCACGGGGTCATTGCTGCAAGAGGGCTTTCTCTGATTGCGGAGGGCAGGGGCTACTCTCCAGTTCTGGTGTGCAGGCTCCTCACTGCGGTGGCTTCTTCTGTAGAGCATGGTCTCTAGGACAAGTGGGCTCAGTCTCTGTGGCTTGGAGTCTCTAGAACAGGGCTCGGCAGTCATGCTGCATAGGCTGAGTTACCCTGAAACATGTGGGATCTTCCTGGATCAGGAGTCAAACCGGAGTCCCCTGCACTGCAAGGGAGATTCTTAACCACTGGACAACTTCAGAAGCCCAACAAATATTTGTTGAGTGCTTGGTAGATAAGCTTCAGGGTCCTGGGAGTAGGTCAGTGAAATGAAATAAACAGACAGGGACTTCTCTGATTAGGATTCCATGCTTCCACTGCAGAGGGCCCAGGTTCTGTCCCTAGCTGGGGAAGTAGATTTCACCTGCACAGCATAGCCAAATAAGTAAAAATAATTATTTTTTTTAAAAAGAGACTCCCCTGGTGGTCCAGTGGCTAAGACTCCATGCTCCCAACACAGGAAGCCCAGGTTCAATCCCTGGTCAAGAAACTAGAACCCACATGCCACAACTAAGACCCAGCATAACCAAATAAATAAATATTAAAAAGAAAAAGCAGACAAAGATCCCTACTCTTGGGGAGCTGACAATCTAGCTGGGTGGGGCAATAGTAAATATAATAAGTTATTTAAAAAATAAGGAAAGTATTTAGTACATTGGAAACTGATAAGTACTATGGAAAAATTTTTTTTAAAAATCAAGCATGAGAATGGGCATTAAAATGCAAGGGCAGGAGAGAGGCTGTAGTCCTAATAGGGAGTCAGGGTAGCCATGGTTGAGAAAATTAGACCTGAGCGAAGACTTGAGGGGGATGAGAAAACGAGCCATGCAGATGTCTAAGGGAAAAGAGTTCTAGACAAAGGGAATAGTCAGTGCCAAGGCCCTAAGTCAAGGAGGCTGGAAACCATCAAGGGGAAGAGCAGCAAAAATGAAGAGATTGGAGGAAGGGGAAGATCATGGAGGGTTTAGTAGGCCATTTTTAGAATCTGAGTTGAGTTTCACTCCAAGTGCAGTGCAAAGCTGAAACCACTGTAGTTTTGAGCAGGAGTTACATGCTGTTACTTGGGTCTTAACAGAACTGCCCTGGCTGCTATATTGAAAGTAGACTGGGGTTGGGGGTGGGGGTGAGCGCAGAAGCTGCTCTGGCAGTATCTCTGGTTTTGACCAGGTGGTGGCTGTGGAGCTGCTGAAGGGACAATATTCTGAATGTATTTTGAAGGTTGAGCCAACAGGATATGATGGATTGGATATGGGTGGGGGTGGGGGTGAAAAAGGAGTCAAGGACTAGTCCCAGTGTTTTGGTGTGAGGAGCTAGAAGAACCCATTATCAACTGAGCAGGAGAGACTGTGGTGGAAAGGTTTAGAGGAGAGATCAGTTCAGTTTGGGGCTTGTTGAGTTTGATTACACATATTAGACACACAAGTGTGGTATAGAGTAGGCAATCAGATACACAACTCTGGTTTTGGGAGAGGGGTCTAAACCGGAGATGTAAATTTGGAAGTTGTTGACATACTGATGGTATGTAAAGCCATGAGACTAGTTGAGACTACCAAGGGAGTGAAAGTGAAATGAGAGAAGAGGAGTGGTCATCTAATGGGAGCTAAGGCTGAAAGGGAGCAGCCAGTAAGGTAGAACTAAACCAGGAGAGGCTGGTGTTCTGGAGGCCAAGCCAAGAATGTATGTCAAAGACGTGTGTCAAATACTGCTGACAGACCAGCCAAGATGAGGACTAACCACTAGATTTAGCAACAACACAGAGGTTGTTGACTAGAGATCTCTTCAAGAAAATTAGAGATACTAAGGGAACATTTCATGCAAAGATGGGCTCAATAAAGGACAGAAATGGTAGGGACCTAACAGAAGCAGAAGATATTAAGAAGAGGTGGCAAGAATTTTGTACAGAAGAACTGTACAAAAAAGATCTTCACGACCCAGATAATCACGATGATGTGATCACTCACCTAGAGCCAGACATCCTGGAATGTGAAGTCAAGTGGGCCTTACGAAGCATCACTACGAACAAAGCTAGTGGAGGTGATGGAATTCCAGTTGACCTGTTTCAAATTCTGAAAGATGATGCTGTGAAAGTGCTGCACTCAATATGCCAACAAATTTGGGAAACTCAGCAGTGGCCACAGGACTGGAAAAGGTCAGTTTTAATTCCAATCCCAAAGAAAGGCAATGCCAAAGAATGCTCAAACTACCACACAATTGCACTCATCTCACACGCTAGTAAAGTAATGCTTAAAATTCTCCAAGCCAGGCTTTAGCAATACATGAACCGTGAACTTCCCGATGTTCAAGCTGGTTTTAGAAAAGGCAGAGGAGCCAGAGATCACATTGCCAACATCCGCTAGATCATCAAAAAAGCTAGAGAGTTCCAGAAAAACATCTATTTCTGCTTTATTGACTATGCCAAAGCCTTTGATTGTGTGGATCACAATAAACTGTGGAAAATTCTGAAAGAGATGGGAATACCAGACCACCTAACCTGCCTCTTGAGAAAGCTGTATGCAGGTCAGGAAGCAACAGTTAGAACTGGACATGGAACAACAGACTGGTTCCAAATAGGAAAAGGAGTACGTCAAGGCTGTATATTGTCACCCTGCTTATTTAACTTATATGCAGAGTACATCATGAGAAACGCTGGGCTGGAGGAAGCGCAAGCTGGAATCAAGATTTCTGGGTGAAATATCAATAACCTCAGATATGCAGATGACACCACCCTTATGGCAGAAAGTGAAGAAGAACTAAAGAGCCTCTTGATGAAAGTGAAAGAGGAGAGTGAAAAAGTTGGCTTAAGGCTCAACATTCAGAAAACTAGGATCATGGCATCCGGTTCCATCACTTCATGGCAAATAGACGGGGAAACAGTGGAAACAGTGGCTGACTTTATTTTTCTGGACTCCAAAATCACTGCAGATGGTGACTGCAGCCATGAAATTAAAAGACACTTACTCCTTGGTAGGAAAGTTATGACCAACCTAGACAGCATATTAAAAAGCAGAGACATTACTTTGTTAACAAAGGTCCATCTAGTCAAGGCTATGGTTTTTCCAGTGGTCATGTATGGATGTGAGAGTTGGATTATAAAGAAAGCTGAGCGCCGAAGAATTGATGCTTTTGAACTGTGGTGTTGGAGAAGACTCTTGAGAGTCCCTTGGACTGCAAGGAGATCCAACTAGTCCATCCTAAAGGAGATCAGTCCTGGAAGGACTGATGTTGATGCTGAAACTCCAATACTTTGGCCACCTGATGCGAAGAGCTGACTGCACAGAGGATGAGATGGTTGGATGGCATCACCGACTCGATGGACATGAGTTTGAGTCAACTCCGGGAGTTGGTGATGGACGGGGAGGCCTGGCGTGCTGTGGTTCATGGGGTGGCAAAGAGTCGGACATGACTGAGCGACAGAACTGAACTGAACTGACAGAGGTTTTTGGTGACCTTGACAAGAACAGATGTAATGGAGAGTGGTTACAAGGAGAATAGGGGGAGGGGATACAGAGATAACTCTTGCCATGAATTTTGCTGCGCTGGTGAGCAAAGGAATAGGGCTATGTAGCTAGAGGGGGAACTGAAATTAGGAGAATTTGTTGTTGTTGGATGAAATAACACCAGGCTTACATGCTGATGGGAGTGATCTAACAGAAAAGGAAAACACTGATGACATAGAGAACTGGGGGAACTGCTGAATCTGTTTTTGATCGGGTGAGAAGGAGACCCTGTACACAGTGGAAGAACTGGCTTTGGGAGGGACTGGAGAGGCTGGTCAGCTGGGTCTCAGTTACTCAGCTGTCCTACCAGCAGGGAAGCAATGGAACTCAACCTTCCTCAGTCCAACAGGAAGGAGGCTCCAAAGCTTGGCACCCATCCCCTTCTCATTCACTGGGGTTTCCCCCACACTGCAGCACGTAACATCAAGGACAGCACTGTCGCCTCAGGCCTGGCTGAGCCCACCCTTCCAGGGCCTTGCAGTGCAAGGAGGCGGGTCTTAGCTGAAGAGGTGAACGTGGTTTCCGATCTGTGTGCAGGGGTGGGGGCAAGGGACAAAGATCGGGTGACAGGACTTCTGCGGCCTGGGGCGGCCCCGAGGGTGATGATGGGTTCGGTCGTCACTCAGGTTTGGTGAGAAAGTTGTCTGAATCGGGTCTCTGGTTCCAGGGCCGGCATCTCGCTCCGTGGAGCGCCTCAAGGAGATGATCAGGGCCGGGATGAACATCGCGAGACTCAACTTCTCCCACGGCTCCCACGAGGTTCAGGGCGGGGCCACGGGGAGACGGGTGGGGCTAGAGGATGCCCCGAGGTCCCGGCCAGCTTCCCCTGAAATCCTCGCTTTGTTCTGGTCCCTAGTACCATGCTGAGTCCATCGCTAACGTCCGTGAGGCGGTGGAGAGCTTTGCAGATTCTCCGCTCAGCTACCGACCCGTGGCCATCGCTCTGGACACCAAGGGACCAGAGATACGCACTGGGATCCTGCAAGGGGTGAGAGAGGACCCGCGACCCGCCCAGTTTTGGGGCGGGCGAAGAGGGCGGTGCGGCGTGAAGGAAGTTGTCCGTAGGGCGGAGCATTGGGAGGGGCGGGCCCTGACCGCCGCAGGCCGAACTCAGCTTTCCTCTGGCCCCGCCCCTAGGGCCCGGCGTCAGAAGTGGAGATAGTGAAGGGCTCCCAGGTGCTGGTGACGGTGGATCCAGAGCTCCGGACGCGCGGGGACGCGAACACCGTGTGGGTGGACTACCCCAATATAGTCCGAGTCGTGCCGGTGGGGGGCCGCATCTACATTGACGACGGGCTCATCTCCCTAGTGGTCAAGGAAATCGGTGCGCACGAGCCTCCTGTCCTGGTCCTGCGCAGTGGGCCCCCTTCCTTTCGGTCCCGCCTTCGCCCTTCACTCCCACCAAACCTTCCCGAGCCCCTGGCATCCAGACTCCTGGGCTGCCCTGGGCTGGGGCTGGATTGGCGGGTTAGAAGTTTCTTCCACAGACGTCCACCCTGCGCTATTCGGTGCAGAGCCCAGGCTGAGCGTGAAGAAACAAATAAGACATCATTCCGTTTTCTTGCGGGTCCAAGCCCGGTGTCCCCACTGCTGTGACTATGCCCCCGGCCTCACCCCTAACCTAGGCGGACTCTTTCCATACCCGCAGGTCCAAAAGGGCTAAAGACCGAGGTGGAGAACGGCGGTGTCCTGGGCAGTCGGAAGGGCGTGAACTTGCCAGGCGCCAAGGTGGACCTGCCTGGGCTGTCCGAGCAAGATATCCAGGACCTGCGCTTCGGGGTGGAGCATGGCGTGGACATCGTCTTTGCCTCTTTTGTGCGGAAAGCCAGCGACGTGGCTGCCGTCCGGGATGCTCTGGGGCCGGAAGGACAGGGCATCAAGATCGTTAGCAAAATCGAGAACCACGAGGGCGTAAAGAAGTGAGACTTGGTCTTTGTTCCCATCAGGCCCTACGCATCCCCATCTTCCTCCTCTTTCCCTGCCTGCCTCTCTCTGGCTTCTCTTGGGTCTGTCCCAGCCCTGACTTCCCCAACCGCCCAGGTTCGATGAAATCCTGGAGGTGAGCGACGGCATTATGGTGGCACGGGGTGACCTGGGCATTGAGATCCCGGCCGAGAAGGTTTTCCTGGCTCAGAAGATGATGATCGGACGTTGCAACTTGGCGGGAAAGCCCGTTGTCTGTGCTACACAGGTCTGCCATGAGCCCTGGGGGCAGGGCCCTCTATGAGTCTGGGGACACCAAGGGTGAATACGCATACCTTAGGTCTCTAGCATGTTTTGCTGTCCAATGTTTGACCCTCAAACAACAAAGCTAGGAAGACCTACTGACCCCCGTTTTCAGATGAGGAAACAGAGCAGCCAGGATCACACAGTTTGTGAGTGTGACTCTGGTTTTCAGGGCCCTCAGAGTGTGGGTGTCAGAGATGTAGGCGGGGCAGGGTCCCCAGTCAGATATGACTCCTACAGCTCTGACCGCAAGATATCCCCAGATGCTGGAGAGCATGATCACTAAGCCCCGGCCAACTCGGGCAGAGACGAGTGATGTGGCCAACGCCGTGCTGGATGGGGCAGACTGCATCATGCTGTCGGGGGAGACTGCCAAAGGCAACTTTCCTGTGGAGGCTGTAAAGATGCAGCATGCGGTAGGAGCTCAGAGTGCAAGGCAAATGGGCTGGAAAACCACCCCCCCCTTCCAGATCCCAATACCCTTGCCCAGCCTGACTTCCTGGTGCCCACAGATTGCCCGGGAGGCAGAGGCTGCCGTGTACCACCGGCAGCTCTTTGAGGAGCTCCGCCGGGCGGCACCGCTGAGCCGGGATCCCACGGAGGTCACCGCTATTGGTGCTGTGGAGGCTGCCTTCAAGTGCTGTGCTGCTGCCATCATCGTGCTGACCACAAGTGGCCGGTGAGGAGAACACTGGGAACACGGCAGGACACAGCTTTGGGCCCAGGGCAGGCTGGGATGGGCCCCAAGCGTGGCTTTTGTCTCATCATCAGAGATCTTTCTGGGATAAGAAGAGAAGCAGCTATGGGAGCTGGAAGCCTAGAGAGACAGATCTTGGAGCACACCGGGAATTGTGCCTCTCTCCTCTAGGGTTTGGGAGGGCAAGGTGGCATCACTGGGTGCACTGACTTCCAGGCCATCTGGGCTCCCAGGGCTCAGAAACAGGTCCTCTGCATTGAGCCCACAAAGCTTTGCAATGCTGGGGTATTACAGAAGGCTCCAGAAGGTTTGAATTCAAATCTTTGCTCTGAAACTTAGCTATGACATCTTGGGTAGGTCACCCAGGTTCTATAATCCTCCTCCATTTGCTCATGGGCTTATGAGGATTAACAAGAAACATTTTTTAAGTTAAATACTATATAAAGATGCATTCCCAGAAGAGTTTCTGTTTTTCAAAGAGGTTTCTCCTTATTATCTCATTTGATTTTTTTTTTAGTCATCTCATAGTTTCCCCATGTGGTCAAAAAGGCAGGTATTCTCATATCCACTTTATGGGTGAGAAAACTAAAGCCCAGAAAAAATATGATGACTTACCTAGGGTCACACAGCTTATTGGTGGCACCTGGAACCTGGACCCAGCACTCTTCCAATATTCTGGGCTGACCTTGTCTGCCTCCTTCAGTTCAGCCCAGCTTCTGTCTCGGTACCGACCTCGGGCAGCGGTCATTGCCGTCACCCGCTCTGCTCAGGCCGCCCGCCAGGCCCACCTGTGCAGAGGAGTCTTCCCTGTGCTCTACTGTGAACCTCCAGAGAACATCTGGGCCGATGATGTGGACCGCCGGGTCCAATTTGGCATCGAAAGTGGTGAGCCCCCTAGCTTCCTCCCACCCTCCCCTGGATTTGTATCCTGAGTCCTCCAACCTCACTTCCTACACTCACCCAAAGGGTCTTGCCTCTCTCCTCTGGTCCCAGGTTTTCTCTGTGAGATTCACTAAGACTGAGATACTTGAGTCTTCAGAGGTGGGGGGAACATGCTGAGAGAGGGCAGAGGGAGCGAGGGCAGGGACCAGGGCCATCCCTAAGCAGTTGGCACAGCTGCTGCCTCCACCAGATGGCTAGAGCTGGGCATGACACAAGGAGCAAGAGATGAGAGGAGAAAGAGGGACCCAGGGTCCTGCAGCTGCAACTGAAATTGAATGGACAGTTGCTATGCTCATACCCCGGGCTTCCCTGGTAGCTCAGCTGGTAAAGAATGTGCCTGCAATGCAGGAGACCCTGGTTTGATTCCTGGGTGGGGAAGATCCCCTGAAGAAGAGATGGGCTACCCACCCCAGTATTCTTGGGCTTCCCTGGTGTCTCAGACAGTAAAGAATCTGCCTGCAGTGCGGGAGACGTGGATTTGATCTCTGGATTGGGAAAATCCCCTGGAGGAGGAAATGGCAACCCACTCCAGTATTCTTGCCTGGAGAATCCCCATGGACAGAGGAGCCTGGCAGGTTACAGTCCCTAGGGGTCTCAAAGAGTTGACATGACTGAGCGCCTAAGCACAGCACATGCTCATACTCCACCTCTTTCTGTCTGCACAGCCAAGCAGGTGGACAGACTTGCTACTTAGCGACACGCCCATGCCACCCCATGGGCACAGCTGCAGCTCTCACCGCCTACAGTGATCACATTCCCTGTGGTGCCACCAGCGGGACACACCGTACAGTTTGCTTCAGGCCCCTCCTTCCTTACTGGGTGGCCTTGAGGAAGGCGGTGAAGGGTGGTGGCTGGTTCTCATTACAGGTCTGGCCCGGGTCCCTCAGTGGCTGATTATCGTCTTCTCTCCTTCCTCCCCTCCAGGAAAGCTCCGTGGCTTCCTCCATTCTGGGGACTTGGTGATCGTGGTGACAGGCTGGCGACCAGGCTCCGGCTATACCAACATCATGCGGGTGCTGAGTGTAACTTGAGGTGCCCCTCCTCCTCTGACTAAGCCAGCCCTGGACCCATCCCTCTCCACTCCCTCCTGCAGCCCCACATCCAAGTCTTCTCTACTCCCAGTCCTCCCTACCCCAGGCCACATCTGCCATCCAGCTCCTTTCCAGGGCACCCCCTCCCTTTCCCTATTTCACGCAGGCCTGGGTAGTATGTATCCAATTAAGCACCGGCCATCCAACAGCACCGATGGTACATTCCCTGCATCTAATGCTCTCAACTGCTCCCTAAGATGCTCTGAGCCTTTAATCCCAGCTCAAATGCTTAATTCTATTCCCCCAGGTTTCCCATAGCTGAGGGGGGAGGGGAGGGGAGCAGGGTAATCATGGCCACAGTCTCCATAAAATCTCCTCTTAAAAATCATCTCCCAAGGAGACTGTCACCTCTTTCTTCATTGTGACCGGAAGCTAGGGGAGATGGAAGCTGGGGAGCACTGGAGCCAGGCGGGCACACCTCATTAGTGTCTCACCCCACCTCGAGGCTTACAGGCCACTCCCCATTTGCTCTCACATCCATCTCATGCTTTACTGGGTCAGGTGTTGGGTCTCCTCCTGCGCCCTGAAATGCCCACTTTGTTCCCACACACAAACCAGGAGCCAAAACAAGTGTCTCTATTTTCTTTTTAAACCCAGATGTTTGGAAGCCATATAAAACTTCTCCCATACACGCAGAACCCCAGAACTCCCCGCCTAGGAGAAAAGGAGTGTTAGGGTCCTGGCCCTACATTCTTTGATGCTGGAGAGTAGCTGTGGGGACAGAGGGGTGGGCTACAGGATTCTCTTGTCCCTGAGAAGGCAGAGGTACTGGCTAGCCTGCCCTTCCCTAGGCTTGGATACCTCGGGCCCTCCCCTTGCTCCTGCACCAACAGCAACCTCAACAGGAAAGGAAAAGAACTAAAAATAAGAACAGTCCTTCTCCCCGTCTCAGGTGGCCCTTCCTGGTCCCACCTAGATAGGGAGGGTGTTCAAGTATTGCTGCTGATGGGAGTTGCACAGGACCACAAGAGCTGGAATGGAGGGCCCTGCCCGTTCCTTTTTCCCTCCTAGGAGGGGAGGGCAGGGATGGATAAAGGAATGGGTAAATAAAGTGAGTTGATAAAAAATAAAATTAGCAAATGAAGGAATAAACTATTAAATGAATAATTAAGGGAGGGAGGAAAGAAAAAAAATGCCATCTAGGGATTCAGCCACTTGCCCCTAGCTGGGGGGACCTAGCCTGGCACACTAAAGAAGGGGTGTCAGCAATCCCATAGCTTCAGGGGGCCGTCACCCGGACAAGGGCTCAGAAGGAGGAGGCTCCCAGTTTACAGAAAGGTAGTGCTACCACAGAGACAGAAAGCACAGGGAACTCGGCAGGAGATGGGTTCCCACTCAGGATATAGACGGGGAGGGTCCACGCATGGCAGTAGAGCTGGGTGCCCACGCCAGGGGCCTGAGACATTTGCTGACAGCCATGAGGGCACGGGTAGTTGGCAGTGCCCAGCTACGCTAGCCGGACAGGAAGATTAACCATGCCAGGCAGAACCTGAAAGGTCATGGACAGGAAAACAGAAACATCTAGTTACTTGGCAGTGATGGTGATGGCAGGTACTTGTGCTTAGTAAGATGGGCTCATGGGCTTGGGCCTGCACCTGGGAGGACCGTGGCTATGGGAATACCCTCCTCAGAGGACTTGGAGTCGCTTCTACTTGGCAGTGGAGACATACAGCGCCTGGCATAGTGCCTTGAACATGGTAGGCGCTAAGAACCTTTGATGAATGGGTGAATGGATTAGGATGGGTGTTACGCTACAGGGTGCCTGAGCTGAGGACAGAGACCATCTTCTTGGTACTAAGGGGAGATAGTCCCATAGGGCAGTGTTTCAGGTCCCCTCGGTATCCCCAAGAGGTGTCTGCCCTCAGGCGTATGCTACTGCACCCAAGAGCTTACCTAAAGGTTTCACATGTTGGCAGATAGCTGGGGGCCCCGGGGAGTAGCTGGCTCAGGCACTGGTGGCCTGGGGAGCTGGGCTGTCCCTGGAGGCTTGGTCAGGAGCCCTGAAGGGGGCAGGCGTTCACTTCCTGAGCCCTTACGCCCAGGAGAGCCATCACCTGCTGCCCTCTGAGGCAGAGAAGGTTGGGAAGCTGAGAGCGGGCGGCCCCGAGGTCCTAGTCGCCGTCCACCCCCTCCTGGGGGAGGCCCCAGCAGTGACACCTGTGAGCGCCCAGCCCGGGATAGGCTGGCATGGAGGGTTCGGGCAGGCGGGGCCGGCAGGCGGGAGGTGGATGCCCAAGGCCCCCGGGCTAGAGGCCCAGCTCGGACAGGCACCAGGGGGGACGCTGGGGAGCCTGCTCCTGCTGATCTTCGAGCAGAGCGAGCAAGGAGGGTGACTGGAGAGTCGGGCGAGAGGGGAAGAGGGCCCCGCTGGTGCGTCAAGGCAATGGCCACATTGGAGGTCACGGCGGCTGCTTGCAGGGGTGCGTGCACTAGTGGCTCCCACAGCACCGGCTTTCCACTGAGCCGAGCTCCTGTGCTGGGCGCCAGGCCCTGAACACCCCGAGCCATATCCCTGTCGTGTTGTACCAAGTGCTGCTCCATGATGCCCCCACTGCTGCCCGGACTTGGCTCAGAGCGCTTCCGCTGCAGTATGGAATTCTTCTTGCCTAGAAATTACCCCAGGGGGAAGGAGTTAAGGATAGGGTAGGAATTCAAGATGAAGGTTGGATATCAAAAGTATGAGGGTAACAAGATGGAGTCAAGGGACACCAGCGGGGTGAAGGTAGGGGATGGGGATCAAGTGTGTGGAGATGGAGTTGGGAGATGAGGATTGGAGGAAGAGGGTTAGGGGATGAGAGTATGTATCAGAGATGGTGAGGATCAGGGACTGGTACTCAAGGAAGGAGGACTCAATGCTTGGGAACTTGGGGCGGTATCTCCAGGGTTCAGAGATGCTGAGTTATAGGGACAGTGAGCCAGTTGAAAGCCCCACTGGGAGGCATCTGCTGGGACTCGGGTCCCCTGGGGTGTGCTAAGGCACTGGAGCCTGGGCCCTGGGATCCTGGGGACTCTTTGCTGTGGACAAGGGTGAGGGCACGGCCTGGACCTCACCGATACGGCGCAGCCGATCCATGGCCACTGTCTCGAAGGCCCGGCGCATCATCGGGAACTCCTCCAGCACGGCGTTGAAGTGGTCCACGCTGAGTGAGTACAAGCGGCAGTAGGTGTCAGCGCGCACGCTGGCTGTGCGGCGGCCCCGAGTCAGCAGGCAGATCTCTGACCAAGTTGGGAGGAGGCCTTCAGGATCACTGCAGCACTCCCTCGCCCTGGGCCTGCAGCAGCTGACCCAGATTCCTCAGGCTCCTCCCTAGATGGGAGCAACTAATGACTACCCACCCACCCAGAGGCCCTGAGTGCTCCAAGCACTCTCGCTCTCCCGCATAATTGCTGTCCTTCTGCCTCTGTCCAAATTAAAGCTGATAAACAGGCAGGTCTTGCTGCAGTCCTAGTTATTCCACTTCACTTTAATTCCCACCCCAACTCCATGGCTTTAGCCCAAGACGTAGCCCTAGGGCAGTCCCTTTCTTCCCTCCCCTTCGAAAGAACACCAAGACAACCCAAAAGGAGAAAAGCAGTGCCAAAGGGCAAAGGGCAACACAGTGGGGATGTTGGAAGGTGGTGGGTGATTTGGGGACTGAGAGACTATGAGTCTCAAACCCTTTTGGGTGATTTGGGGATAAAACCTGTTTTGGCAGCAGCCAGGAGAACTGTGCGACTGCCACGGGCTGGGTCCCTGATTCTCCCACCAAGGCATTCCCCCAGGGAGCCACAAAGCTCCAGGCCCTGGGATAGCACTGCTTTATTCCCATCTTTCCCTCATCTTGTGGCATCCCTGGGTCTCACCAGCCAAGAGATTTTCAACCTGGCCGTGCCCTGGAATCTCTTAGGAAGCCTTTAAAATTACAGAACTCTAAACCCCAGACCCAGAGATTCTAACTGAATGGGCCTGGGGAGGGGCTGGAACTCTGTGGTGCTGGAGCACAGCCAGGTGAAGACCCAGACTCAGGGGAGCAGCTGCCCTCCTTTCTCTGCCCCAGACCCCCCACCCACCCACCCTGAGGCCTGCTGACCCCCAAAGTAGGATCCGTCAGTGAGGCGGGTGTCCCGGGCGCCACGTGCCAGCACACTGAGCAGCCCATGCTGGATGAAGTACATCTTCCTGCCCACGGAGCCCTCACGCACCACGAGGTCCCCCGGCTGGAAGACCTCAAAGCGTAGCTTGGTGAGTACAGCTGTGACGAAGCTGGGGTCGGCATGGGCAAACAGCGGCATGTGGGCCACGAGGCCCCGGCAGGTGAAGTTAATGATCTCCTGGGCAGGGGAGGGGCCTGTCAGGCTGGCTGTGCCCCCTGCCCCGAGGTGCCCCCTTCGAGCTCATCTGTCTCCAGAAGCCCCACCCCTGGGGTCATGATCTGCCAAAGGATGGGGATGCTTCAGTCGGCCTGGGACTATCTCTAAGCTCCTGCCCTCAGAGCTTTCCCATGAGCCCTTGCAGGACCATAACCCACCCCACCCCAACAAAGATTCCTGCAGCCCGTCCTCATGTATACTTCACCCCTCAAAGATCATTAAGGAAGACCTTAACTCCTAAAAGTGCTCCAAAGGCCTGAACTCCCATGGGGCCCTCTGCAGGCCCCACTTGCCGAAGGGGCCCCAGCTGACTAATAGTCCCCACCCTAGAGGTCATCCCAGAAGCCCAGGTCCCTGAAGAGCCTCCCTCCAGGGTCCCGCCCAGTCCCACCTCCCGAAGTGGCTCGCTCAGCTCTCCGAGGATGCTTTCCTCATCAAACATCTTGCCCTGGTAGCGGTGCTCATAGTACTCATGAATGCGCTGCCGTGTGTCAGCCGGCAACTTGTGGAAGGACATGTACTGCTCCACCTGCTTGTACTGGAGAGCCAGCCGATGGCCAGCAGGCAAGAAAACACAGAGACATGGAGCCAGAACAGTGTGTGTGTGGGGGGGGGTTGTGGAGGAAGGTCATAGACGCAGGCCACACCCAGAGGGTAGAAACATGGAGACAAAAGGATATATGAATGAGGGTGGATACAGGGAGGACAACAGAGCATAGTCACAGGAAAGCCCAGACATGGAGGAGTCCAAGGACAGGTGCATTGGTACAAAGAAAAGGTACACACAGGGGACAAATGGATATGGGGCAAGGCAGGACACAGAGAACCAACAAGGACATGCATCAGAACGGGCTCCAAGTGGAGCCAGCCTCCAGCACCCCTCCCCTTCCTTTTCCTGCCCCTGCTGACCTTCTCCTGGTACTGACGCCGGGAGGAGTCCAGCGACTGGATGAGGGCAGTGGCATGACCGATGAACATGGCGTAGCACGTGGCACCCACGATCATGCTGAGCATGGTGAGCCAGACGTCGGGCATGCCTACAGGTGCCTGCTGCCCGTAGCCAATGCAGAGCATGTGGCTCATGGCCTTGAACAGGGCGTGGGAATACTGGCGGCCCCATGAGTGGTTCTGGGGGGCAGAGTGTATTGCAGAGCTGGGCACAGACCACTCAGAACCTCATTCTCCTCCCGCCCCCCACTTTCTCCTTCAGTCCTTCTGTCTGCCCCCTTCTACTTCAACCTGCCTGCCAAGGGAGGCACTTAGGTTTGGTTCTGGAGGGCCCTGTGGCAGAAGGGGCCTCTTTTATAGCATGGGAGCTGCAGCTTCTCCCTAGGTTTCCTTCCCCATATGCTCCCTCCAATACAGGTACTTCTTCCGGGCCTCTTTCCTCTCACCTCCCCACCTCCTCACTTCCGTCCTCTCATGGTCATCTCTCCACCGTCTCCCACTTGCCCCCTGTGTTTATCCCTCCTCCTCAGGGAGAAGAGACCTTGGAAGGCCTGGGAAAGGTGGAGCTGTGGGGAGTTCTCACCACCATGTGGTTGATGGAGACCCAGCAGTCAGGAGGGAAGTCTTGCAGCATGGGGACCAGGAACTGCAGACAGCCATCCCAGTGGCACAGCAGCAGCATCATCCCGATGAGGTTGAAAATGCGAACCACAGCACTGGCCAGGTCATAGGTCATGTGAAAGATCTGAGGAGTCCGAGGAGGGGCTGTTGTAGGCAGGAACCTCTCTCTGCCAGGACTTTTCCAGACCTGGCCTTGCAGATTCTCTCTTCAAATTTCTCTCTGGCCCTAGCCCCCGTGAAAGTTCAGACTGTGGCTATAAAACAGCATATATAGCTAAGACAAAGGAGGTTGTATTACTACTCTCATCTCATAGATAGGAAAACTGATGCAAATCATGTGCTCCAAATCACAGCAAGTGCCACGGCAGAAACTCAAAAAGGTCTACTGCACAAGCTGCCCAAGTATAGCCTGGGAAAGAGGAGAGAGGGCAATTCACAGTGTAACAGCCCCAGGGCGTATATAAGGATTAGTGCCAGAAGCTCTCTTCCCTTCCAATAATAATAATAGGTAATCTACTGAGAACTTACTGTGCCAGGCACTTACTACGTGCTTTACAGGTATTAACTTCTTTAACCCTTACAACCTTATCATATTAAGTATATTTAACATTTTCATTTTATAGACAAGGAAACCAGGTCTCATATAGTAAATAGTAAAATTGGGATCTGACCACAAGCAATGCGACTGCCGAGTTCACACTCTGAACCACTAAATTCTGCTGTTGTCCTGAAGCTGAAACTCCAGCCTTCCCCACGCTCTACAATTATTAGCTCCTCTTCTATACCTTCCTCCTGGAGTCTAACTAACCCTCCAGTGTTTGTCCAGCAACTATGCTCCATTCTCCTGCATCACCATTCTCGCATCCTGCAAATCCCATCCCCGAACACTCATTCTGTCCCTGTTTCTCCCCCACCAAACTGGAGACACCCCTCCCTCGGAAGCCCCACTCATCTGCCCCACCCCAGAAAGTTTCCAGAAGCCCCACTCATATTGCTGTCTGGAGAAGTCTGCAAGCCCCCCCTGCCCACCTCCCCACCCCACCTCCTCCCACTGGTGTATGTAGCGGATGAGGCGGGAGAGGCGGAGCAGCCGCAGCAGGCTGAGGATCTTGGTGAAACGCACGATGCGCAGGGCCCGCGCTGTTTTGTAGACCTCAGCATCCAGTCGTGGCTCCAGCTCCACCACCAGAAAGATGTAATCCACAGGAATAGAGGAGATGAGGTCAACCAGGAACCAGGTGCGCAGGTAGCGTGTGCGGATGGCCTGCGGTGCCAGCAGGATCTCAGCACCCTCCTCTACCACGATGCCCGTGCGGAAGTTGAGCACCAGATCCATCAGGAAGAAAGTGTCAGAGAGGACATTGAAGACAATCCAAGGTGGAGAGTTCTCTTCCTTGAAGAAGGTGATGCCCACGGGTAGCACAATGAGGTTCCCCACCATCAGCAGGAGCATGATCAGGTCCCAGTAAAACCTAAGGTAGGGGTGGGATGGGAAGTAAGACCATGATGAGAGTCAGCCACTAAACTAAGGGCAGATAGTCTCAGCCAAAAGTGGACAAGGATACGGAACAACGGAATGACCATTTACAGCTCATGGGAATGTAAACTGGGACCATCATTTGGAAAAATAGTTTGGAATTATCTAGTAAAGTCAAACATTTGCATTCCCTGCAACTTGGCAATTCTATTCCTAGGTATATACACATTCAAGGGAAAGATTCCAGGAGATATATACAGGTATAACAGCATTAAATCTGGAAATAATCCAAATACCCATCAGTAGAAAAATGTAGATAAGATAAACACAGTAGATAAATACACCACTGTCTTGGAATATCATACAACTGTGAAGTCACCCAACTGCAGCCTACATTCCACAGTATGAATGAATCTCACAGATTTAATGTCAAGAAACCAAAGGATACACACTGTAGGATTCCACACATACAAAGTTCAAAAATAGATCAAACTAAACTGCATTATTTAGGGATTCACAGAAAAGTAGTAAAACTGTAAAGAAAAGGAAGGAAATAAGTATCACAAAAGTTTGGGTTTGGAAAAGGAATGTGAGAGCAGCATGGAGCCTTCTGGGGTATCCCCAATGTAGTTTCTCTTGACCTAGACAGTTGTTACATATGAGCTTGTTTTACAGTTGCTCCTTCAAATACACAAATGTGTGTATACACACACACACACATATATACATCCTGGTATATACTATACTATTTATATATATCTGCCTTATATATTTACTATATCTCTACTATATATATTAATATATATACCTACTAAATATACCCCTAATATGCACATATATATTCTTTATGTAGTATATATATTATGTGTATATAATCTATGTCACTATTATTAAATATTTTTTAAGTTAAAAAAAGATAAATATCCTTTGCTGATCTCACAGGGCTGTTAAAAAATATGCACTGATATGGATGTGGATGGATGTGACAGTGTTGTACAAGACTAGTTGGTGTTATGACTCACCCACCCTTTATCCCCAGATTTCTGAAGAGAATGCTGCTTTACCCATCTCCAGCTCTCTGCCCATTCCTAGTTTAGGACTGAAAACCTTCCCTGGCTTTCCCAACCCCAACCCTCCTTCCCAACACAGTTGGACTCATAGTTCCTGTTTTTCTGCTGGGATCTGTTTCCCAGAGTGGGGATGGTCTGTCCTGCCTCCTGTTTGAACTAGCTTTTCAGATGTACCCTTCCCCTCTTCACAGCACTTCGGCAGGGCTGCACACACAGAGAAGCTCCACAGCAGATCCTGAGACAGCAAAGCTTGAAGCTCTGCACTCCTTTCCTCCCCTAACCTCCCTGTGCCCACTGAGACTTTGGTTGAGCCCAAGCAAGGGCATGGTCAGGGGAGAGCCATACTGCTGTGTGGAAGCTGTGAAAAGAAGAGGTCATTCAAAGAAGATCGTTGGACAATCTGAAGGTCCCAATCAGATACGGCAGTTTCAATTTCAGGACACACCTAGTTGCAGCATCAACCAAGGACCCAGCCCCTTCTGACTCTGACTGAAAAAAATCAATCCTTTCAGCCCCTGGATGAAGCTTGGTGGTCCCCAAGCCCAGGCCTCCAGGAAGCCCTGTGTGATTTCAATCAACAGCAAACCCTGGATCTCCTCTTCTTCTCTTTCCTGGCCACTGGAGAAATCCTGTACTGTAAGCTGGGAGAGGAGAGGGAAAGAGGGTTTGCCTTGCCATAGAGCATCTTCACAGCCTGACTCACAGGCAGTCACAAGCTTGGCGGGTGATACAGGAGAGAGGATGGAGAAGAAGCACAATAATAACCGGGATACATGGTTTATGGGGATACATTTGAGAGTGAAATGGAGGTGGGGGAGAAGGAAGATGTACAGCAGACTAGAAAAGGTGCACTTATAGGGTGATATTGAGACAGTAAAAAAGAAGGAAGTGAAAGGAACAATGAAAGAAAGAAGAACATTAAGGGAGTGTGTATGTCTGTGGATTAAAATGACGTCTAGGTTTCCAATGGTGTTTCCAGGCTCCTGATTCACACCTCATCCTTTCTGCTCATTTAGCTCCCCAGGATAGGTGCTTTGCACATATCCTTGCCTCATCCAAAAGCTGCCCTTCATTTCCTCCAAGGACAGGGTTGCTCTCCTCCCCTAGCGACCTTGACGTAGAGGTACAGCCTGATGGGGACTATGGAATGGCCCCACCCCCACTCTTCATCCCTTCTCTCTGGTAGTCACCTAGGCGGTGTCACATGGGCAGTGGACTTGCCCCTCTGTTGCTGCCTCAAATCACTCTGAGTCTAGGCCCTAGCCCGCCGAATCCCATCTTCAGCACCAGGGACAGCGATCAGAGAGGCTGTCTGGACACTCCCTTTCTCCCCTTCCCTGGCATCCCTATTTTTTTGGGAGCCTGCCCTGCTGAACTAGGCAGGTACTGGGGGTAGAAATGGGGACAGAGGGGACAGCTCGGTTTCTCCTTTAGGCTGACCCTGAGTTTCGGAACATGACGAAATTTCCCAGATCCCCAGCAAGCAGAACTGGAGGAGACAACAGTCCCTAATTTCAGTATCCCCCTTGGTCCAGGTGGGGTGTCGGGTTTTTGAAACGGGAAACCCAGGTCTCTGGTGTCCGCTTGTCCCTTCCAGCGCCCCTAGTCTGAAAAGTCACCGAGAACCTCCGGCTGGGGATCCTTCACCCAAAGATTAGGTTGGGGGAAGTGACTCTGTCGGCCCACCAGGGGACCCCTGGGCCGGAAATGAAGTGTCCGTGGAGGGTGGGGCGGGCCCGGCTCCCGTGTCGCGGCCTTGGGGGTGGAAGCTGTGTCCCCTGCCCACCCTGCCGGACCCCCAGTACCGGAAGTCGCTGTACGGGTGGATGATCCAGGCCCCCGCTGACTTGACCCGCTCCTGCTCGATTTCCACTGCTTTGTGGCTGCCGAACACGCGAAGGGAGAACTTGTTGACCGTGGGCTGGAGCAGGGTCCCGAGATGCCTCCTCTTGGGCTCGGGCCCGGGCCTGGACCCAGGGATCGGACCCGAGGCTGTGGTTGTAGATGCCGGGGCAGCAGGAGGCGCAGCCTCCAGCCCAGGGGTCGCCCCGTCGTTGGCCCCAGTCGTTGGCCGCTGCTCCGCCTCCATGACGCCCGTCAGCTTACACGTTTGGCCTCCTAGACCCTGCTGCGGCCATTCGGGACCCCTCGACCCCTCCCGGAGTCGGAGCGGGAGCAGCCGGCGGGCTCGGAGCGGAGGCGTAGTCGGCTGGGAACTGCCAGAGCGCCGGGCGGAGGGGGTGTGTGCGACAGACTCCGAGGGCGGCGGGCGGGTCGCGCTGCGCCCCCTGGCGACAGCCGAGCGGAGGCTGGGCAGGGCGGGCGGAGGCGGGGTCGACCGAGAGCCATCTCGGAAAGAGGTGGGACCAATGTAGTCCGTAACCCGAGGGACACTGAAGCAGGCGTGGCTTAGCCACTGTGGGCCGTATAGGAAGAGAAGGAGGGGAAACGCTGCCAAAGCCAACAGAGAGGGCGTGGTCTAGGGCTGAAGGGCTTTTATCCACTGAGCGCCAGGGAGGCGGAGCCGCCCGCAAGTGGCGGGAAAACCGGACGCTGATTGTAGCTCGTGAGGCTTGGGAGGGCGAGGAATTGGGAACCATTGGAAGAGATGGGGAATGGCTTTTGAGCTTCCTCTTATCCACTCTGCCTTACAGACTTCCTGCAGTTCACTTTTTTTCCCCTCTCAACACTCTCCTAGGCATACTCATTTCCTCTGACGTCTTCATATTACTCCCTCTAGTATTTCATTTCCAAACTCATCTGCCAGCCCTCACCAAGAACTCTGCCAGTCACTGCGTGGACGCTGAGGATACAAGGATGAACACAAAGTCCTGTCCATAAAGCCAGCGCTTGTCTATGCTTTCAGACAGGACAGGTAAATTACAGTGCTATGTGATAGAAAGGGCTGTAAATTCTCTTTTGGGGGCGGGGTGCTGTGCTGGGCAGCTTGCAGGATCTTGGTTTCCTGACCAGGGATTGAACTTGGGCCTTTGGCAGTGAAGGTGCAGAGTCCTAACCACTGGATTGGCAGGGAATTCCCTAAAAGTTATTAAATATCTCAAATTCTTCCCCTTATCTCCACTTCTTGTCACTGCCTTATTTCAAGTGCTCAGAATTTGTTCACCTAGATTATTTCAGATGCCTCTTAAGGGGTCTCTAAACTCTCTCGGGGCGGTTAGTTTTCCACAGTCTGCCAGAGTTACCTTCCTAAATCCAAATGTAGCTTTATCACTTGCTTAATGTCCTTCAACGTCCCCATCTTCTATGGGATTACAGTTAAACTCCTTAGAATGACATACAAGGCCCTGTAAAATCTGGACCTAGTTTTAACAACCTCTCTTCTGATAGTTCCTCTCTTGAAAGCCAGGACTCCAATTCTGTTTAAATGCTTTGTTCTGCTTTGTCTCTAGACCTTTGTATTTTCTTTGCCTGGTCTTCTCCAATTCACTTTTCAACAGTTGGTTCAGATGTCATCTCCTCTAGGAAACCTAGATTTGCATTTATAACTCTTTTCAAGCTAGGGTCTAGTCTATAACTTTCCTACAGTGACCAGGGCACCACTGTTCATAACAGCTCTTGTCACAAGGCTGCCATTATTTTATGGAACAGGTCTTTCTCTTCCATTAGACTATGGAGCTCTGAAACAGGAGCCTTACACCTGACACAATGCTAAACACAAAGTGGACACTTAGTAAATGGTTGTTGAATGAAAAAGGGAAAGTGTTCATGGAAGAGGAAGTGAACTACACTTCCTCCTCACCTCTTCATTACCCTTCCTCATCTATTTTAGGAACTTTTTCTAAACTATTTCTGGCCAACTGATGTAAGCTCCATCTGATTATCTCCCATCCTGGCTCTCCTCTGATATTTCTTTACTTGAATATAGTTATCCTCAGGTTATTCTTTTCATTTCCCTTATTATTACTCAATTCCTTCTATAGCGTCTTTAACTCACCTAGTTTTTCTCAACGCCTCCTTCTTTTTCCTTTTTATTTTTTAATTCAGTAAATTTACACTTCTCATATATTATGTGTAAGTACGTAACATAAAGTTCTCAAATTTTCCCTTCTTTGGCACTTGATTCTCCATCACTCCATTTTTCAAACCTTACCTCCAAGGCGATGACCCGCCCCTCTCCCCAAAGTGCATAGCTTTTGTTCAAGAGGAAAGGTGGGAGCCCTCTTTGCTGTGGTTAGGTTGCCGAACTGTTTTTTAAGAACTGAATATTTAGAGGCTATGCTGGAGAATCACACCGCATCACAAGCCTCAAAAGGCGACATCCCGTAAACGACAAGCCCTCTTTTCAACCTTCAAACTTAACAAAACAAGACATAGAAGTCTCATGAAATAGGTAAAAGATTGAGGAAAGCTACGGAAAGACACTAAGTGGGGCAGCTCGGCCCGGTAATCCCCGGCGACTCTATCCCCGCCCCATGAACTCCCGCCCCCAGCAACTCCTCGCTCCAACGGGCCGACGGCAGCGAGCTACGCGAGGACGCGCAGGCGTGCGCGGTCCTGGGGGGGGGCGGAGCCTGGGGGTAGCTGGGAATCGACGCAGGACGTACGACTGTGCGTACGTGCTCGCTCGCGGTGGCGGCGGCGGATCGGAGAGGCCAGAGCCGGAGACCGAGCTGGGATCGGGCCCCGGGCGGGGGCGGTGCGAGCGGCGCCAAGCGAATCCTGGGGGCGGGGACCGAGCCGGGGCGGGAGGGACTGGAGCGGAGCCCGGGAACTAGGCGGGAGGTCCCAGGGTCTCGGGTTGGGGGAGGTGGAGCCGCACTTCGTCGCCGCGGGGGTGCCGGGACTCCGGCCGCAGTGCCGCCGCCATCACGGACTTCCTGTGGGACAAGCGCACGGGCCTCGCCGCCAGAACGGTGAGCGCGCGGGCTGGCGGGCCGCGGGGCCGCGCGGAAAGATGGCGGCGACCGTGGGGCGGGCGGAGAGAAGATTGGATTGGGGGCCAGGGGCCCAGGCGAGATGAGGAGAGGGGTTCTCCTAATCAGCCCCCATTTCTAGGGGCTGAAACCTGGAAAGTGGCAGAGGTGCAGGGTAGGAAGATGAGATGGAAGGTCGACCTACCTTAGATGTATTTTGGGAAGACCAGTAGGGAAGTTGGGAGAGATCAAACTAGGAGAAGGAGTGATGGAGTGCTAATAGGAGTGGTTTCAGAGATGAGAAAGAGCAGAATATCAAAGTTGGACCAGAGCTGGAGACGGGGGAAGAAACCGTCGTGTCACTTGGAGGATATGGAGAGAGTTTGACTTAAGGAGTGAGTTCTGGATTTTCTAAGTGAGAAAGGGGAAAAAATAGATAAAGAAGTTGAGAAAGGCTGTAAGCTGGAGATACCTGGGGGATGGGGAGAAGGAAAGCCTGTGAGAGACTTTGGTGGTAGCGTGTATGCGGTCAGATGACATTTGTGTGGCTGTGCTAAGCACAGTTGGATTACCTGGGAGAGTGGTGTGCTTGCATCTTCTTGGTTGTGTTAAGCCCTCTGGGCCAGGGATGAATCGAATGCCACCCTCCTTCTCAATTTGAGAATAGCTCAAAAATGGGGGCCAGATGTTGGAGTCTATTAGGTGCGGAGCCTTTTCCGCACCTAATGCTGCCACCCCCACCCACCCAACAAGACTTCTATCCTTGCTATCTTTGGATCTATCTCATTCTGTCCTCCTAGTCTCGTCTTCCCTGATTGTGACAGTGATTTCTCTCTCATTCTTTCCTTGAAGGAAAAAAAGAGTTTGTGCATCATGCCATTTCAATCCAGTCACTGAAAGGTGGCCAACTTTTAGTTTACTGGTGCTGATATTAATTAAAAATCAGTTATTCTGTTCTTAGTAAGCACAAAAGAGGGGAGGCTGGATGTGAAGCTGGCTGCAGCCTGGAGCCTCATGTATTGCATTAAAGCTATAGGAGATTTGGCCAGTGATGTGAGAAATGATTAAGATAGTTCAAAGGGCCAGACCCAGATTCCTGAAACTTACTTATATTTGGTTTACACAACTGTATGTGGAAACCTGGGAAACTGGATTCCTGCCCTCAGGACGTGAATGGCCTATTTGGGAAGATAATCTACACTTGAGTAATTGTAAAACATTTGTGATAATATTGTGTAGTAAATCATTATTCCCTTTGAATTGTGAGGAACTCAGAATGCCACAGATCTACCATAGATACCAGCCGAGGATGAATTGTTGCAGTCTTCATGAGTTGCACAGTCTCTCCTGTAATGAGCTGTGGCCCAGACCTGAGTGTCTTCATGAGACCTTGTTTGAGGAAAATCAGAATAGAGCAGTGAGCTGAGTATGAGGAAGATTTCCTAAAGTTTTCAGCCAGAGTTAGTATACTGCTCTATTAAGGAGAAATTGTAAGCCCAGAGGAAGACTGAGGAGTTGTGAGTGGTTTAAAAAAAAAAGTAGAAATTGAAGAGCAGAAAACAGCATTTCTAGGGCAGCCAGTCCTTGGAGAGGATTTCTGGAAACTCAGATCTTGCCCCTACTATTTCTCCTTTCCCTTTCTTTACAGATGCCTCATCCTCGAAGGTACCACTCTTCAGAGAGAGGCAGCCGGGGGAGTTACCATGAGCACTATCGGAGCCGAAAGCATAAGAGACGAAGAAGCCGCTCCTGGTCAAGCAGCAGTGACCGTACGCGGCGGCGCCGACGGGAAGACAGTTACCATGTCCGTTCCCGGAGGTGAGGCTTCAGGAAGGAAAACTCAAATTAGACCCACTCACTTATTTGTTTATTCAACGAAGATTTATCAGTTTCAACCTAAGTAGCTAATATTATGTGATGCTCAAAATGGGTAACAAGTTAACCCATTTACACTGTGGTGTTAAAGAGTGTTATCATAGAGGAAGTATGTTTGAAAGGGGCTAGGGAAGCCTCCAACAGGTTTGATTCCAGTGGGGCAAGATACATAGATCAGGGAGAACTTCCCAGAGAACTTGGCATCTAAGCTTGTCTGAATGACAAGAGAAGTGTTGTAGGCAAAGGGAAAGCAAATGCAAAGGACTAGGAACTTGAGGTGGCTTATCAGTTAGTTGATAAAACAGTTAGGTCTCCATGGTTTTAATAAGTTAGCCGCATGTTCAGTGGGAGGGATGGGTTAAGGATAGTTTGGAGCAAAACTGCATGTCAGTCAGAAATGGCTTGAGAAACAGCTCTTCATGCCTTTGCGTCCCTGGAGGGGAGGAGGAGGCCCTCAGGGGGAGTTGTCCTGCAGATGTCTTTTTAGAGGTTATAGTGATGTGCAGATGTGGGGATCGTCCTCTGTGCTGAGTTACTTCACCGCCCTGACTCTTGTTCCTCTCAGAGTGGCTTGAGTGTGTGAGGACTACTTTCTCGCGTTACTCCTTTTCCTCAGTGAGGGGGGACCTTGTTAAATGGTGTGGCAACGACTGTGACCTGAACAGATGCACCTAATTAGGGTGTTTGTTGTCCAACAGCAGCTATGACGATCGTTCATCTGATCGGAGGGCCTATGACCGGCGATACTGTGGCAGCTACAGGCGCAACGACTACAGCCGAGATCGGGGAGAAGCCTACTATGACACAGACTACCGGCATTCCTACGAGTACCATCGGGAGAACAGCAGTTACCGCAGCCAGCGCAGCAGCCGTAGGAAGCACCGCCGGCGGAGGCGGCGCAGCCGGACGTTCAGCCGTTCATCTTCGGTGAGTGCTGTCCCAGGCCCTTCCTCTCCCCACTCTTCAGCCCTCTGGGACCCCGGTAAGTGAGCAGCATTGGGGCATGAACACTGAGGTGGGCGCTGAGTCTGCTCGCCTGGAAGCTCTCCAACTCTTGGAGGGCCCTGAATCTGCTTTGGAGGTGAATGGGCACAGAGCTTTTGTGAACCCCCGTGCCCTCCCTGGCATGCTGGGCTTATTGTGTTGGGAGCAGCTCTTCCATCCCCAAGAGGCCTCCATTTTCTAATGGGGACCTTGCTTGTGAACAGCCTTTCTCCCCCAAGCCCTGGACTCTGGCCCCCTCAGCAGGTGGGCTTGGGTGGGAACAAGGGGAGACCTGTGCCTGCCTGGAAGGGCACCGTGTAGAGCATGGGGTTGTGGGTGACATTGGCAACGACACCACTTCTCCGCTCTGCCCGTACCTCTCCCCGTTCCCATTTTGGGTTTGGGGACTTGGGATTATGCGCCGCTCTCTCTTCTCACCCCGATCCGCCTTACTGCATCTGACGTGTTCCCTTCCACTGTCCCCCATCATCGTCTGTCCCCCCTGGCTGGGCGCCTGTGACCGGTGACCCCTCCACCACCCACCCCGCCTCCCTCCGGCCCCCGCTCCGACACCTGGCTTGCTCCGACCCCCCCCGCCCCCCGACAGCAGCACAGCAGCCGGAGAGCCAAGAGTGTAGAGGACGACGCTGAGGGCCACCTCATCTACCACGTCGGGGACTGGCTACAAGAGCGATGTACAAGCCAAATCGTAACAATCCTATAGCCTGTAATGGTCCCATAGCCATCCTAACGTCCTGAGCCAACCCAAGTCACAGCCTCTTTTGCCTTTTCTCAGTGGTGTTGTTTATCTGGGTGGTTTGAGTTGCTGTTGAGAATTGACCTCTGCTGTCCACTCCCAGCTCTCATGGCCCCTGGGTTAAAGGTGGTGGGAATCACGCAGGGGTTTTCTTCCCCTGTGACCATCTGTATCTGTTCCCCCTTCCTTCATCTCCTCACCCCAGATTGCTGTACCCTTTTTTCTTCAAACTGAACTCATTCCCCGCCCTTTCTCCCCCTCTCTCCCCCACCCTGCTTTTTTTCATTTCAGATGAAATTGTAAGCACCTTGGGAGAGGGGACCTTCGGCCGAGTTGTGCAGTGTGTTGACCATCGCAGGTAAACGTCAGCCCGCTCCAGACTCCACACCTGCTAGCCATAAAGAGGTAGTGAGGGTTGTCTGGGGTTTTTTTTTTTTTTTGGGTCTGGGGCTTTTTCTTGTTAATGAGCCAAAGATAGGATTTCTTAATCCCCAGGCAGCCCTGTTCATTCTGAGATATTCTTGAGATTCCAGCAAAAGCCTTTCCTGCCATCCTGTAGGGGTGGGGCTCGGGTTGCCCTGAAGATCATTAAAAATGTGGAAAAGTACAAAGAAGCAGCTCGACTCGAAATCAATGTGCTGGAGAAAATCAATGAGAAGGACCCTGACAACAAGAAGTAAGCAGTGCTGGAGTATGTGGGGCGTCTTGAGAGGCTACACCTCAAGACGGGAAAACCTTCCCAACATGGACTAGACAGGCAGAGGAGTTGTAGACTGTCTCTCATCTTTTGTTTATCATTGTAGAGTAGTAGAACGTTACTACTACTGAAAGGAAGGAAGGGAGGGTCTGTGACATTCTGTAATACATTCCCCTTGTTTTGGGGGCAGTTAGATTGCTCTGCAGTTGAGCTCCAACTCAGGATGACCTTTGTAGGAATGTGCCCTGGAAATGGCCCTGAGTCTGACAATCAACATTTTTCATCAAAAAAGTACTTGAGCTTTTAATAGAACTAGAACTATGCTAATGAAGTTGCAGGTGTTTATGTATAGTTTTTCTGTTCACACACATTGCATAATCAAAATGTAAAATTTAAGAGTATTACTCAAAAGACATAAGTAGGTGTAAACATGGGCCCAGTGATGGCTGATGGTGAGTGAGTTTCAAGAGCGGGAGCTGGGGTCATGTTGACGGAGTGGCAGTCTGACAATTCAGGGTCCACACTGGAGCCTGGCACTCAGCAGCTCCTGTTTAACTGTTTGAAATATTGCAGGAAAATGGTTTGAAGTTTGGCAAGTAGTACTTCTCTTCTTGGGTCTGCCAGAAAGGCCATTCTATAGTTGAACTGAATTTTCTTGGTGATAATAACTGGCATGTTTTTATCCAAGTATGTGCAATTAGCAGCAGTAGTCCTCCTTTGTTGGAGGGGTGGTGGACAGATGGGAGCTCATCACACACACCCCTTCCCGCCTCTTTTCCCAGCCTCTGTGTCCAGATGTTTGACTGGTTTGACTACCATGGCCACATGTGTATCTCCTTTGAGCTTCTGGGCCTTAGCACCTTCGATTTCCTCAAAGACAACAACTACCTGCCCTACCCCGTCCATCAAGTGCGCCACATGGCCTTCCAGCTGTGCCAGGCCGTCAAGTGTGAGTGGGGTGGGCCACGGCGGACTCTGGGGCAGCCCCTTCCTCCACGGGACCTCTTCTGTCTCACTCGTGCATTGGTGGAGCCCCTAAACAGTCGACTTGATAATCTGCAGTTCTTCTATTCACTGTCGTGTTGGCATCTCTTCCTCTTCTGACTTAACTCCTTCACTGATGTCCTCACCATCGCTGATTGCTTCTCCTCCACATTCAACCTAGCAGGAGCTAGAAGAAAAAGCATTTGAAGTCAGAGCTCTTAGTTACCTCTTTTTTCCTTCACTCCCCTCCTTTGGTAAAGTCAGTCAGGCGCTAAGCACGAGGAGACAGAAAGACTCCTCAGGCTGGAGGTTTACTTGCCTGAGCTGAGGTGCTCTCTGCTCTCAGCAAGCCAGGTGGGAGCAGGGAGTCGTGCAGCCAAGTGCCAGGGTGAGAATTCAGACCAGTACTTACTTCCTCCTCTGTCATCAGAATAATACATTTTCACAGAATTAAATTCACAGGAGTCAGACAAACATATGTTAAAGCACAAAAATACAACTCATAGGGACTTCTGTGATAGTCCACTGGTTAAGACTCTGTTGCAGGGCTCAGCCCTTGGTTAGGGATGTAAGATCCCTGCATATCATGAGGTGTGACCAGGGGAAGGAAAAAACCATAGCAAGCCATCTGTATACATTGGTTGAGAAATACATATATAACTTATGTTAAGCATACAGCTTGTTAGAGTAGGCATTTCATTTGGAAGTAGAGCAGAAAGCAGCCAAGTGCTTCTGGACCTGCCTCCTCACCAGCTTTGAGCTAGGTGACCAAGCTTGGGGTCAGCTGGTAGTAGTTAGTACTGGCCACCTGGACCAACCCTGACCTGGCCTTCTCCTCTGCAGTCCTCCATGATAACAAGCTGACACATACGGACCTCAAGCCTGAAAATATTCTGTTTGTGAATTCGGACTACGAGCTCACCTACAACCTAGAGAAGGTAAGGTGGACAGGGTCCTTGGCCAGTGAGCACATTTGGTCATTGCCACTTTGCCTTTCTCTTAGCCCTTTTGTCCTCCCCTTTACTTTCTCCGACGTTTTCTGCTCTGGCTCTGAAAAAAAAAAAACAGAATACCAAAATAGATGGAAAGTGAGAGATCTAAGATTTAGCTTCAAAGAGAATTTAGAAGCAGAACTTCAGTTAACTTTCTTGTACAGTGAAAATGCTTACAAGGTTCTTGGTTTGGTTTCTTGTCTTCTCTGTAAGGAAAGCTCAGCTCTGTTGACATTGGAGATCATGGGGATCTCAGCTAAGGAAGCTATTCCTCACTTTGCTATTTACTATATATTATCAGAAAACTGTATACCAGTCACTTAGGTATACTCTTCAGATGCATGCTATTCTATTGTTACTCCTAAATCCTCTTCCTCCCCCATTCCTAAAGTACTCTGCTGGATATGGGGGAGGCTGTAAAAGCAGAAGACATGTGTGGGAGCAGGCAGGAGGTCAGAGTTGGTTTTTTAAGGCTCATAAGCACTTTAGAGAATAGCAATAGAATCTTGGTCTGTTTTTTCTCGGTTTCGATGGCAGAGGTTCATGTTTTTCTTCTTTGCCTCCTAGAAGCGAGATGAGCGCAGTGTGAAGAGCACAGCGGTGCGGGTAGTAGACTTTGGCAGTGCCACCTTTGACCATGAGCACCATAGTACCATTGTCTCCACCCGCCATTATCGAGCACCAGAGGTCATTCTTGGTAAGAGGGGGAAGGACGAGATTGTCCAAGTATGTGAGGTGGTGTGGTGGTGAGGGGGGCCCCTGAGCCTCATAATACCTTTCCTTCCCATCCCTACCTAGAGTTGGGCTGGTCTCAGCCTTGTGATGTGTGGAGTATAGGCTGTATCATCTTCGAATACTATGTTGGCTTCACCCTCTTCCAAGTAAGTGGTTGGGTGTCTTAAAAGACCACTAGGCGTTCTTCTACCTGATTTCCTTGTCTGCTGAGAAACTGCCTGCTCACTTCTCCACATTGGTTAGCTTCCTAGCAGCTAGATCCCAGCATCCCTTCTCAGTCCCTTGCTCAGTTCTGTCTTTGTTTCCCAGACCCATGACAACAGAGAGCATCTAGCCATGATGGAAAGGATCTTGGGTCCTATCCCTTCCAGGATGATCCGAAAGACAAGGTGAACCTGTAGTGGGAGGGATGTAACCCTTCTCCTTTTCTCTCCACAAAATTGGTCTCTATCACATTTTCTTTTTACTTCAACACCTGCCTTCCCCTCAGCTACTCTCAGATGGGAGAATAAGGGAAATTAATCCCGTAACAAGAGGAACTTCCTGATTCCTCAACTTCCCCCTTCCCCTCTAGGAAGCAGAAATATTTTTATCGGGGTCGCCTGGATTGGGATGAGAACACATCAGCCGGGCGCTACGTTCGAGAAAACTGCAAACCACTTCGGGTGAGCCGGGCTGGGAGTAAGCAGTGCCCACCCCCCAGAGGTCCCCTCCTTAAGGTGTTTTGCCCCAGGAATGCCTTTCACAAGCAAAGAGTTAGGAAACAAGGAGAGGAAAACTGAAGACATCTTTTGTTGATAGGAGAGAAAGAGGGAGTGGTTTTTATGGAAGGAATGAGGTTAGACAGCCATTTATTTCTTGAGCCAACCAGAGAAAATAATAAACTACCTTTGAAGAGCTTACATTTTATTGAGCTAAAGAAGATTCATAAAGAAGTTGTCAAGGATATATAAGTAGAACTTTGAGAGCGTATGAAGGAATAATTGTGCTAGTGGGAAGGCAGGTTGAGCTGTAACATCAGAAATGGCCCTGGTGTGGTCCTAGTCAAGTAGCATCATATGGTCACGAGCAGAACCTTGGTCCTTCAGGATTGAAAGCTAGGGCCTTGAAGAAGGCAGGGCTTATAAGGCATCGTGCCTCACTTTTTTCCTGCCCTCCACCACCAGCGGTATTTGACCTCAGAGGCAGAGGAACACCACCAGCTCTTCGATCTGATTGAAAGCATGCTAGAGTATGAACCTGCCAAGCGGCTGACCTTGGGCGAAGCCCTTCAACACCCTTTCTTCGCCCGCCTTCGGGCTGAGCCACCTAACGCCAAGTTGTGGGACTCCAGTCGAGATATCAGTCGGTGACGATCTGTCCCTGGGCACCCCTGTGTCTCTTAACAGCAGTGGGTGTCCAGTCCAGGACACTGGTGCTTTTTTATACAAGAGAACAGAGCCGGAGCTCACTCCTTCCTCCTGGCTCCCTATGTACCTGTGAATATGTGAAATAGTGTAAATATGAAAGAACTTGTACCACCGCTTCAACCCCTGCCTTGTACATAATGCTACTCCATCTCACACTCTTCCCACCCTCACCTGCCCCTTCAACAGTTGAGTTGGATCTGGGCAGAATGAGGTAACCAGAAGGCATCTACACCATGTTTTATAAGGAATTTTGTACAGTCTTTGTGAAATAAAATGATGTGCTTCACCCGACCCCCATCCCTGGAGTTTGAGGTTTGGAGATGCTGGGGTGGTGGGATGATTAGATTGTCAATGAAGGGAATCCCATTTTACCCTTCAAAATTAACCTCAGGCTACCAGTTTATCTGAGCGATGGGTGGATAACATCTGACCGTAAGAAAGGGTTATAAAGTTAGCACTTATTTGATCTGGAATAATGAGGTTTGGGAAAGAGGTTCGGTTAGTATAGCTGTTAGGCTGGGCCCCAGGGTAGAGTCAGAAATCCAGACAAAAAACTTCCTGAACTGGGCTCCTGGGATACCGCCGCCACCGGTCGGAGGACTCCCATCATACTTCTCTTTCGAAGGCTAGGACGGATCGGGATTCTGACGCGAGGCCTACTGGGAGGTGTAGTTCGTTAATCGAAGGAAGTCACGTGGGGAAGGGGCGGTACTTGGCTACTGAGACCGAGTTAGAGGCGTCACGTGGGGCACTTCCTTCTTTTCCTTTATCCGAGACGCAGGCGCAACTTGCTGCTGCTGCGGGGATCCTTGTGACCCTTCCGGTCGGTACAGCCAATCCGTGCACAGGGAAGCGGGGCGGACCGAGAAGAGCAGAGCCGAGGGAGCTCTGAGAGCCGCGGCCGCCGCCACTGCCGCGGCAGGGGCGTGGAGGGCAGGGGGCGGCCCAAGCTGAAGTTGCAAACATGGCTCAAAGCAGAGACGGTGGAAACCCCTTCGCCGAGTCCGGCGAGCTTGACAACCCCTTTCAGGTGACTTGCGCCGGCCTCTTAGAGGCGACTGGGGTGGTTTCTCGGTTCTAGAGGGTCGGGCTAACTTGTATTCCTGTTCGTGACACTTGATCCGAGGAAGGGCCGCCACGTGGGTGTGACGACGACTCCAAACCAGTGAGCATCCTTGGGGGGCGGGCCCTGCCCCTTAAGGAGCTGGAACTGGTAGTGTGGGGTGAAAGGTTGGGGGCAGATATATTGGGACAACAGCGTGGCCCCAAGCTGCAGTTCTTGGAGCCACAGCAATTGAGAAGAGGCCCCTATGAGTTCCCGCAGAGGCACCAGGTGCCAACTGAGCCGCAGATCTCTGCCCACAGGACCCAGCTGTGATCCAGCATCGACCCAGCACGCACTATGCTACTCTTGACGTCTACAACCCTTTTGAGACCCGGGAGGTGAGATTCTGGAGAGCACAGAAAGGCCGGGAAGGGTAGGGTATGCCAACAAGCCTATGTTGAGGTCCAGGGGACTTTTCTGCACGCAAAAGAAGGAAGAAGCACAGTGATCTTGGCTCTCTGAATGAGGCCAGTCTGCCATGGGATGCCTAACCCATCTAAAGACATCAAGGCCAGAGATCTGTCAATTTGAGCTCTAAATGTCAGTCTTGGGATTATCTGGATTCTGTCAGGGCCTGATGAAGACCCTGTCTGGGGAGGCTTTTTTAAGATGAAAAGGGATGGGCTTGGAGTTGAGAAAACAAAAATATGCTTGGAAAGTGAAAGTGAAGTCGCTCAGTGGTATCTCTTGTGACCCCCATGGACTGTAACCTACCAGGCTCCTCCCATGGGATTTTCCAGGCAAGAGTACTGGAGTGGGTTGCCATTTCCTTCTCCAGAGGATCTTCCCCACCCAGGGATCGAACCTAGATCTCCTGCATTGTAGGTAGACGCTTTACCGTCTGAGCCAGCAGAGAAGTCAAAGTATGCTTAGGTACACAATTAGAAAGCAAGGGATGAAAAAGACTAGACCTGTTTGTCTCACTGGAATAGAAAAGTGTTAAGAGTTTTTAGAAAGTTTAAGGAGGTTGATTTGGTAGATGAGTGCTTTGAATCTTGGCTGAGGAACTTGATGTGAGGGTAGCTGCAAGTTGTTAGAGAGTTCTATGATATAAACACAATAACTAGCTTTCTAATAACTGGGGGAAGGGCTGCCACTTTAGGTAATGAGTTTTAGGTATAAAAGTATTCAAGTAGACTCTAGCCTCCTGTGTTATCGGGGACTAGATGATGCTTAAGGTCTTTTCCAAACTCAACAGCCACCACCAAGCTATGAGCCTCCTGCCCCTGTTCCGATAGCTCCACCCTCAGCTCCACCCTTGCAGTCCTCAAGAAAACTCAGCCCCACAGAACCCAAGAACTATGGCTCCTACAGCTCCCAGGTAGGGGGGTGTATAGGGAGGGGTTTGGGAAGGGGGCATCCCTGGGGTTCAGGACTCACATCTCCGTCTGCTCTTACTGGGCAGGCTTCAACTGCAGCAGCCACAGCTGAGCTGCTAAAGAAACAGGAGGAGCTCAACCGAAAGGCAGAGGAGTTGGACCGAAGGGAGCGAGAACTCCAGCATGCTGCCCTGGGCGGCACAGCTAGTGAGTGGATCCTTGATAGGGTTGCAGAGGGCATCTGACAGCTTTGAAGTCTCAAAAAAGGAGCTCAGAGCATGGGCACTGGAGCCAGACTGCAGAGTTTGAATTTGGGTGCAGTGGCTTATTAAGGATGAGCTCTTAGGCAAGTTACTTAATCTTGAATGCTTCAGTTTCCTTACTTGTAAAATGAGAGTAATGTTTGTACCTGTTTAACTGGATTGTTGTGAGGTTAAACAAAGTTATCTATACAAATCCTGGGCATAGTGGTTAGCAGTTGTAAGCCATAGTAAACAAAAGTCATAATAAACACTACTAATATAATTTTTGCTATTTGCCCTTGTCTTCTTTTTTTTTTTTGCCCTTGTCTTCTTGAACTCTCAAATTGGAAATAGAGAATCCAGGGGTAAAAGGAAGGGGGAGTGATTTTTTGGTCTCTGTCTCACTTGTGGGACACTCCTGCTCTTTTTCTGCCTTACAGCTCGACAGAACAATTGGCCCCCTCTACCTTCTTTTTGCCCAGTTCAGCCCTGCTTTTTCCAGGACATCTCCATGGAGATCCCCCAAGAATTTCAGAAGACAGTATCCACCATGTACTACCTCTGGATGTGTGAGTAGTCAGAAACCTTTTTGAAGGAAAAGTATAGATAGTAAGTTGTACATCATTCCTTTTCTTGGAGCTCACGCGCCCAGAACTAGATACTTTGAATGAAGTATCATTGAAGGCTCATTTCTCTGGCAATTTCCCTGGATTACTCCTTTTACAGTACTCAGAACTTCTTCTCCAGTCTTCTGACAAATGTATGTTCTTGCTCTTTCCCTCTTCCCCTTGTCCATATGCTTAAATGTATGCTGGATCCTTTTAAAAGTCTTTGCAAACACGATGACACATGGTTGAGATTTGCTGGTTCTGTCTCCCCTGTTGAGGATCCTGTGAAGGAGGAAACTGCCTTCCTATCCTTACTCTGCCACATTTGGTGAGGGTTGTGGGGCAGGTTTCTCGGAGAAGGAGCTCTCACTGACCCATCATCCTGTCCCTCTGACCCTTAGGCAGCACTCTGGCTCTTCTCTTGAATTTTCTTGCCTGCCTAGCCAGCTTCTGTGTGGAGACCAGCAATGGCTCAGGCTTTGGGCTCTCTATCCTCTGGATCCTCCTCTTCACTCCCTGCTCCTTCGTCTGCTGGTATCGCCCCATGTACAAGGCTTTCCGGTAAGAAGGGGCAGTGGGGATGATGGCAGGGAGGGGACTTGGAGAAGCCCCTTTCTGCTCCTACAACCCTGATTCTTTGCCTACACTTCCCATTTTTTTCTCTTTGCAGGAGTGATAGTTCATTCAATTTCTTCGTTTTCTTCTTCATTTTCTTCGTCCAGGATGTTCTGTTTGTCCTCCAGGCCATCGGCATCCCAGGTTGGGGGTTCAGGTCTGTGAGATTGCCGTTTACCCTCACCCCTTCCTCCCACTCCTTTTGATCAAGTCAACATTGGGTACTGGCATAAGAGTTGTTCAGAAAAAGGAACTGTGGTTTTAATCCTTGGGAGATGCTAATTTAATAGGGGTACAGGACACTCTCCATGATAGAGAGCTCAGACAGTACTGTCAACAGACATAGATTAAGGGAAAGATGGCTGGACATGCTCAGTCTGAGGAGGCTTCTTGGAGGAGGCATGTGTAATGTTGAAGAGGAAGCATCCTCAGCAGAAAGATCTGTTTGGAGTGAGGATGTCTGAAAGAGCTTGGAGAGCTAGGATGGTTCAGAAGCTGAGATTAAACTAGTTTGGGAATGTAGTGCATGGCAAATCGCCAGACCCACAGGGAAACGGCCCCTGGTTTGAAGACATGACCAGTGGAGAAGCTGGAAGGACTGGGACCTAGCTGTGAGCAGTCCTCCTCACTTGCATGTATTTCCTCCTCCTCACAGTGGCTGGATCTCTGCCCTGGTGGTGCTGAAGGTCAACACAGCCGTAGCGGTGCTCATGCTGCTGGTTGCTCTGTTCTTCACTGGCATCGCTGTGCTGGGAATTGTTATGCTGAAGCGGGTGAGGGGCTGTAGGTGGGGCCTGGAGAGTGATATCACCCATCCCTGGGGACTTGGCTGGAACATTCAGGAGCAACTGGGGAGGGCCAGGCAGATGGAAGGATTCTCAGCTAATGGACCTGGGCGGGGCGGGGGCGGGGCGGGGGGGGGGTGGTGGTGCTGGCTTGTAGGGGTAGGTGTGTGTGTGTGTTGGTAGGGAGCCAAGAAGGAAAAGCTAGAGCTACAGGCTGGTGAGTGGTCGTGATGGTATTAGACTGGAGTGGGATTAACAGTGGCTGGAACATGCTGTAAAGTCTGTGCTTTCTACTTGCAGATCCACTCTTTGTATCGCCGCACAGGGGCCAGCTTTCAGAAGGCCCAGCAGGAGTTTGCAGCCGGTGTCTTCTCCAACCCTGCGGTGCGAACCGCAGCTGCCAACGCAGCTGCTGGGGCTGCAGAAAATGCCTTCCGGGCCCCGTGACCCCTAACTGGGATGCCCTGGCCCCGCCACTTGAGGGAGGCAACTAGCCCCCATCCCTGAGGTCTCTGGGACTTTGAGACATCACTGTTTGATGTCTCCACTCTAGTACCCCCAATCATACAGCCATGACTGCTGAACCTGACTTAAGGGTGTGGGGAGCCCAGTGTGACCCAGTCACTGCTTCCCTCCCACCCCTCGATCAGGCCACACTGCTGCCACAACCACACACCCCGACCCGCTTCCCTCTGCTGTGCCAAGGCTGTTGCTTCGGTTATTTAAATAAAGAGAAAGTGGAACTGGAACACAAATCCCCGTTTCTGGAATTTTAATGGGAGCTAGGTCTTACAGAAGATAGAGTGGAGGCGACTGGAAGTGGAAGGTGAATTGTGGACTCTGGAGGGAAGGTCGGACCTGGCCTCAGTGTAAATGGAGAGCTGTGGCGGCGGGACAGCAGAGCCCACTGGCTGGCGCAGGAAGTGGGAGGGAAGTCCACGGTTGGGTGTGGAATCGCGGAGCTGCCAGGGAACTCAGCTCTCCACCCCGCTCCTTTAATGACTTTCTCCTTTAAGAAAGAGCCGCTACCTCTGCTGGGAACGGAGCGGCCGAGGGGCACGAGAGGCTGGGCGGGGCCCAAGTAGGCGCCGAAAGCTTTAGCTCGGGCCCTGCGGGGGCCGGAGCTCCTCGCCAGACCTGCGGCTGCGGCCAGCTCGCCCGGCCACCCTGCCGTCCGCTCCCTCCCTTCCCCTCCCCCCACGTGCCTCCCCGCTTCCTCTCCCACTCCCTCTCCCCCAGGGTCTCCGACTGGGACTACAACTCCCGGGGTGCACCGCGCTGGCCCTCGTACCACGCCCCTCCTCCCGCACCAGCTCATCCCCCATCCCCCGTCTCCAGTCCCGGACCTACTGCAGCCTGAGCTAGGGGAGCAGGAGCGTGGTGGGGAGGGGAGTGGGGCTGGCGACCCAGGAGACTGTGGCGCCGCAGCCTCTCCCCACCAGGCGGCCGCGGATCCAACTGGACACTCTGAAGGCACACCGACCGCGCCTCTAGAGTCACCCCACGCCGACCCTCCCCTCTTCTCTAGACTTCTTTCCCATCCTTCTCGCCTTTTACCCTTCCCACCCTTCCCGGTTCCGGAACGCCGCCCTCTCTTCACTCCCGGACCGGCCCTTTTCGGCTCCCCTCTTCCCTAGGGAGATGCGATGAGCCGGTGCCCCCGCGTCCTCATCGCCGTCGCGGGCACGGTGCCCGTCCAGTGCCCGGAGTGGGGAGGGAGCACTCCGCGGCCCCTCCGTAAGGCCCCCCCCTTGGACTCCCCCCCAGCTGGAGTCCCTGGGCCATGCCCCAGGGGACCCAGCCAGGGGGTGGGCTCTAGAGGGAGGGGGGTGGAGAGGAGGAAGGACGGGGCCTTGGGCGCCTCTGAGATGCTCCCAAGCGCCAGGGGGGGCCGAGCAAGGCTCAGGCAACCGGGCGGCAGGCATGATGCCCTCGCCTAGCGATTCCAGCCGCTCGCTGACTAGCCGGCCTAGCACCCGGGGCCTTACACACCTCCGCCTCCACCGACCCTGGCTACAGGCCCTGCTCACGCTGGGGCTGGCTCAGGTGCTCCTGGGCATCCTGGTGGTCACCTTCAGCATGGTGGCCTCCTCCATCACCACCACCGAGAGCGTCAAGAGATCCTGCCCGTCTTGGGCTGGGTTCTCGGTGAGTTGGGCGCACAGTTGTTGGGTGGGGGAGGCTCCTTGGGCCGCACCCCTCAACACCAGCTGCCAGTCCAAATCCTGGCCTCTCCTGGTCCTCCTACTCCTTACAGAGTTGGGTACATCCTGTGGTGCGGGGCTCACCCAGGTGCCTCCCCTTCATGCTGAACCTGTGCCCGCTTTATCCCCAGCTGGCGTTTTCCGGGGTTGTTGGCATCGTTTCTTGGAAGCGGCCGTTCACTCTAGTGGTAGGTGCCAGGGTCTGATGCCCACTGGGAGGCAGGTGCCTAGCACCTGAGGGGATGCCCATTTATGCCCCCAAGAAGGGAACTGACTCTTCCATTCATGTTGACAGGCACGCATGCCTGTGAGTGAGGGGGCTCCGTTTGCGGTAGAGGGTATTTGGGGGCCCCAGCCCTGAGTCTGTGCCCTCTGCTCCCCAGATCTCCTTCTTCTCTTTGCTCTCCGTGCTCTGTGTCATGCTCAGCATGGCTGGCTCCGTTCTCTCCTGTAAAAACGCTCAGTTGGCCCGAGACTTCCAAGACTGTGACTTGGTGAGATTTGAGGAAGGAGAGCCTGAGTGCGCTAGCTGGGGGAGGTGTGCAGAACACCTCGGCTTGTCCGGATTCAGGCTGCCTCACTCTCTCCACTCCCACTCAGGACGGAAAGGTCTGCGTGTGCTGCCCCTCTGTTCGTCTTCTCCGGCCCTGTCCAGAGTCGGGGCAGGAACTGAAAATTGCTCCTAACTCCACCTGTGATGAAGCCCGAGGGGCCCTCAAGGTGAGCATGCACCCCCATCTCTGCTGTTCCTTTCTCTCCTACCATCTTCCTGGCTCCCACTTTTCTGTCTCCTCCTGAGTCCTCATAGGCCCTGAATATGTGGGACTTACTCCACCCTAGGTTCCTCTCACATTCCTCTCTCTTGCCTTCCCCAGAACTTACTCTTCAGCGTCTGTGGGCTCACCATCTCTGCTGCCATAATATGTACCCTCTCTGCCATTGTCTGCTGCATCCAGATCTTCTCCCTGGACCTTGTGCACACGGTGAGTGGGAAGCTGGGGTCAAGGCCAAGAAGGTAGGCTGGGGGCAGGGGTGTGTGTGCTGGGACTGGTCTTGGGGGGGGGGGGGGGGGGGGGGATGGCTGCAGCGCTGGCTTTTGAGCACCAGGGGCTGTGGCTCACCTAATAGGCATGTTGATTGTAGGAATATTTAAGAGGTCCACTGGAGGGTGAGGAGGGGAATCACTGGGAGTAACAGAAGTGTGTGATGTCAGCTCCAGGGCATTTGAGATGGGACTAAAAGTTGGGCGGAGTCCAGAAGGTCTTAGATGGGGGCAGGGATAACGGGTTGATGTTCTGGCGGGGACAGAACAGAGAGTGATTCTGGGTGCAGAAGAGTCCATAAAGAGGAGGAATTTCTAGATGGGCAGGGTAGGAGGTGAAGGTCCTCAGCTGGGGCAGTTGGAAGAGGAACCTGTTCTGGCAAAGGAAGGGGCCAGAACTGAGCTTCTTGGAGGGGGCGGGGTCAGAAAATGTAGAGGAGAGAGAAATTTGGGAATCAAGGAGCTGTATTCCCAGAATCCAAGCTTGCCGACCTGCTTGCTCCCCAGCAGTTGGCCCCTGAACGCTCAGTCTCAGGCCCTCTGGGGCCTTTGGGCTGTACCTCCTCGCCCCCAGACCCTCTCCTGCACACCATGCTGGACCTGGAGGAATTTGTACCGCCTGTGCCCCCACCACCCTACTACCCCCCAGAGTACACCTGCAGCTCGGAAACAGATGCGCAGAGGTGAGGCCAGGCAGTCCTGTTGGGGGAACTAAGGAAGGAGACTGGGGCTGGGACCAGATTGGTGGGGAGGGATCTTTTCAGAATAGTTTTTTTCCAGGCTTTGACCTTTTCCCTCCTTCTGCCAGCATCACCTACAATGGCTCCATGGACAGCCCAGTGCCCTTGTACCCTACTGATTGCCCCCCTTCTTATGAGGCCGTCATGGGGCTACGAGGAGACAGTCAGGTGAGAGCAGGGCTTGGTGCAGGCTGGGGAGTCCAAGATAGAGCCTGAAAATCTGAGTGAGCTGCTGGTACTGGATAAAGAATACTAGTTCTCATGATCTGAAGCACTGGCACATCCACTGTCATCTTTGATCTGCCTGAGAGGGTAGTGAGGTGGGTGGGGTAAGAACTGTTATTTCCATTTTACAGACGTGGAAACTGAGGCCCACATAAGTGACTTGGACAGAGTGACAAAGCTGGACTGGAATCTAGGTCTCCAGAGCTCTGTCAAGCCTATGGGGTGGCCCTATCGGTGTGCAGGGCTGGACGCTTGACCCTTGTGTTTTCTGCAGGCCACTCTCTTTGATCCTCAGCTGCATGATGGCGCCTGCATCTGCGAGCGAGTGGCCTCCATTGTAGATGGTGAGCAGGAAGTGGGGGGGTGGACAAGGACTGGGACGCCTGGGATAGCGGAGCCGGTGGGGGGCGGGGCAGAAAGGGAGAGATTCGACTGAGTTGGTGGTTGAGTGACAAGCCAGGGCTGCGTTTTCCTGGAATCCTGTCTCCTCTGAGGCTTGCCCAGAGGCAGGGGCACTGCGGGGACCTGGCCAGGCTGATGCTAGCCAGCACCCCCTTCTGCCCGCAGTGTCCATGGACAGCGGGTCTCTGGTGCTCTCAGCCATCGGTGACCTGCCCGGGGGCTCCAGCCCGTCCGAGGACTCGTGCCTGCTGGAGTTGCAGGGCTCCGTGCGCTCCGTTGACTATGTGCTCTTCCGCTCGATTCAGCGCAGCCGCGCCGGCTACTGCCTCAGCCTGGACTGCGGCCTTCGGGGCCCCTTCGAGGACAGCCCCCTTCCCCGGCGGCCCCCGAGGGCAGCCCGCTCCTACTCCTGCTCTGCCCCCGAAGCCCCGCCCCCACTGGGTGCCCCCACAGCGGCCCGCAGCTGCCACCGGCTGGAGGGCTGGCCGCCTTGGGTGGGACCCTGCTTCCCCGAGCTGAGGCGGCGGGTCCCCCGGGGAGGCAGCCGGCCAGCTGCGGCCCCTTCCCCCCGAGCCCCGGCTCGCCGCTTCAGCGATAGCTCAGGTTCCCTCACCCCGCCGGGGCACCGGCCTCCTCACCCGGCTCCCCGGCCACCACTGCTGCTGCCACGGTCCCACAGTGACCCGGGCATCACCACCTCCAGCAACACCGGTGAGCCCCCACGGGGTTCAGGAGAGGGTAGGCACTGGGAGTGAGAGGGCCAGTGACGCCCACCAGGATTTGGGACACTACTGGGGTCTCTGAGAAGGCAGAAATTCTGATTCACACCTGCATCAGACACTTACATCACCTGTGAAAAACACACCAGCCAGTAGCTTAGTGGTTAAAAAAAGAGATTTGGTTGTTGGAACCCAGTCTCACAGGCCCCAGCCTCGGTAAGTTACCTACTCTTTCCAAGCCTCAGTTTCTCACCTATAAAATGGGTATAATAACAGTACCTCACTGTACATACTGTGGTGTTACTGAGAAGAGATGCAGGTCAAATGCTTCCGCCCTGGCACAGAACATGCTTGTCATTACCATCTGTGCCAGGCACTGGGGAGGATGCAGCAGAGGGTGATGGCGCCTTAGTCCCTGATATGGTGGACTGTTCCATCTAGCTGCTGGCAGACATGGGCAGCGACAATGCCCCCTTGGTTGGGAGTGGGCTGTAGGAGCTGGGTACGCTGTAGGCTTGGGTTCTCAGGAGGGCGGTGAGATGGGTGGGGGTGTCTACTACACACTCCCAACTCAGTCCGTGTGTCTCTCCTCTCCCCTGCAGCTGAATTCAGGGACCTTTATACCAAAGTGCTTGAGGAAGAAGCTGCTTCCGTTTCCTCTGCAGATACAGGTTAGGCGTATTGTTGGTGCCCAGGGGGCGGGGGATAGGGCAGTGCTGCTTTTTTGCACCTTCCATTCCACCCACCCTCCCTCTCTTTTTCTCCAGGGCTCTGCTCTGAAGCCTGCCTCTTCCGTCTAGCCCATTGCCCTTCCCCCAAGTTGCTCCGTGCCCGCTCAGCAGAGAAGCGGCGCCCTGTGCCCACCTTCCAGAAGGTCCCCCTGCCCTCGGGCCCTGCACCTGCCCACTCCCTGGGGGACCTGAAGGGCAGCTGGCCAGGCCGGGGCCTGGTCACCCGTTTCCTCCAGATGTCCAGGAAGGCCCCAGATCCCAATGGGAATGGAGCCCATGCGCATAAGCAGGTAGAGTCAGGGGAGCCAAGGAAGACACCCAGGAAAGCCTGGAACTTCGCATTGGGGGCCACACTGATGCTCTCTCCTGTGGCCCCATCTAGGTGCCCCGGAGCCCCTGGGGCCGGCCAGGCCGAGAGAGCCTTCACCTTCGCAGCTGCGGCGACCTGAGCTCCGGCTCCTCCCTGAGGCGTCTCCTGTCGGGCCGTAGGCTGGAGCGTGCTACCCGTCCCCACAGCCTCAGCCTCAATGGGGGCAGCCGGGAGACCGGGCTCTGACCCAGGCGCCCCCCAACACCGAACAGATCCAGATGAGTGCTGGGGCCACAGCAGCCCCCAGCACCCTCTTGCTCTGGCTGACACAGAGAGAAACCTGCTGAACAGTCCCAGAAGTATCCGTTTCCCTCCTACCTCTAGGGGCTCCTGCTGCTTGCCTCTGCCTTCTGGCCTGGGAGAGCTCCTGTCCTCTGCTGCATGGGTGTTCAGGCTCTCGGGGGACATGCCTGTGCTTCTGGTTCTGGAGGAGGAAAATAAAGTCCAGTTCCTCCGGCGTGACAGTAACTCTGATTCACCAGGGGTTGTGGCCAGGGCACAGGCATGTCCCGGGTGTTTAAGCATAGGGGGCTGTATGCCTGTGCAATGGGGTGGTGAGGCATGAAGGGTCAGAAAAATCAGGCTGGCCTCTCAGCTCTACCACCTCTAACTGCATGACCTTGGGCAAGTTATTTAACCTCAACTGCCTGATCCATAGACCATTGTGAGGACGAAAGTTTGTAAAGCTCTTAACACACTAAGTAAGCCTTCAATAAATTTCAGTTTTTCCCTTCTCTTCTGGGTCATTCTTTATCACCATTGAGATTTGTGCTAGCATCTCTCTTAGTTATGAAAACTTTCAAGACACCGATATCTATTTCCAGCTACCACACAGTATCTCTGCCCCTTTTCATAGCCAAACATTTTTTGTCTTCCTTCCTTCTACTCAAACATCCATTCTCTCCTTACCCATTCCCATCAGGTTCCTTCCCCTCCCTCTCCCCAGGCACTGCTCTTGAAACAAATTTTTCAGTAACCAAGTATCAGACTCAGTGGCTGTTTCTCTGCTTGCATGCATTTCACTTGACTTCTGGTAATCATTTAACCCACCTAATTAGCATCTTATGGCAGAAAGTGAAGAGGAACTAAAAAGCCTCTTGATGAAAGTGAAAGAGGAGAGTGAAAAAGTTGGCTTAAAGCTCAACATTCAGAAAACTAAGATCATGGCATCTGGTCCCATCACTTAATGGCAAATAGATGGGGAAACAGTGGAAACAGTGTCAGACTTTATTTTTGGGGTCTCTAAAATCACTGCAGATGGTGATTGCAGCCATGAAATTAAAAGACGCTTACTCCTTGGAAGGAAAGTTATGACCAACTTAGATAGCATATTAAAAAGCAGAGACATTACTTTGCCAACAAAGGTCCGTCTAGTCAAGGCTATGATTTTTCCAGTGGTCATGTATGGATGTGAGAGTTGGACTGTGAAGAAAGCTGAGCGCCGAAAAATTGATGCTTTTGAACTGTGGTGTTGGAGGAGACTCATGAGAGTCCCTTGGACTGCAAGGAGATCCAACCAGTCCATCCTAAAGGAGATAAGTCCCGGGTGTTCACTGGAAGGACTGATGCTGAAGCTGAAACTCCAATACTTTGGCCACCTCATGGGAAGAGTTGACTCACTGGAGAAGACCCTGATGCTGGGAGGGATTGGGGGCAGGAGAAGGGGACGACAGAGGATGAGATGGCTGGATGGCATCACCAACTTGATGGATATGAGTTTGAGTAAACTCCGGGAGTTGGTGACGGACAGGGAAGCCTGGTGTGCAGCGATTCATGGGGTTGCAGAGTCGGACATGACTGAGCGACTGAACTGAACTGAATCAGCATCTTTTCTCTTGAATTTTCCCCTTTCTTGTCTTTCAAGACATCATGTTGTTGTTTAGTTGCTAAGCTGTGTTTGATTCTTTTGAGACCCCCATGGACTGTAGCCCACCAGGCTCCTCTGTCCATGGGTCTTCGCAGCCAAGAATACTGGAGTGGGTTGCCATTTCCTTCTCCAGGGGATCTTCCCAAACCAGGGATGGAACCTGAGTCTCCTGCATTGGCGGGCAGATTCTTTACCACTGAGCCACCAGGGAAGCCCAGAGACATCATACTCTTCTGTATTTCTTCCTACTTTGCTGTCATGGTATCATTTGTCAGCATTCACACCTCTGCCTATCCAATTAACACTGGAGGGCCCCAGGGCTCTCCCGTCGGCTCTCTTCTTTTTTCTTTTTTTTTAGTTCTACCACTTTATTGCTACCAACCCATTTCCCTCCACCCTCATGCACACATGCTCAGTCATGTAACCCCATGGACTGCAGCCCGCCAGACTCCTCTGTCCACGGACTTTTCCAGGCAAGAATACCGGAGTGGGTTGCCATTTCCTTCTCCGGCTCTCTTCTTTTTTCTACCTCCACTTTGTCTATAGGTGGCCCTACAAGATCCATGGCTTTCACAGCCATCTATGTGTTCATGGATAATTCTCTACCACTCCATGAGCTCCAACCTCCAATGTGACATCTCTCCTCGGATGTGTAATGGGTGTCTCAGACTCAACATGGCCACAATGGAGCTTTTGATTCCAACCCTTGTGCCTGTTCCTCTCCAAACATTCTTCTCTTAATACATGGTACCACCGCTCACCCCGCTGCACTTTCCATAAGCATAGGAATTACCATCATTTCTTTTTTCTCATCTGGCATGTCCAGTCTTACCCTGAATTCTTCCATGTCTCACCAGCTACCTAGCCCTAGTCACAACCCTCTCTCCTTGCCTCTTAATTGATCTATTTCCATTCTTCCCACAATCCACTCTCCAGTCAGCAAAGTGATAAGAAATCATGTCATATTAAAGTTCTGCCTAAATGTAATAGCTTTCCATTGTATCTAGAATAATCTCCAAACTCCTTATGAAACTATGGTCAGGTACAACCTGGTCCACTCTGCTTCACTCCAACTGCCACTGCACAAGAGACTACACCAGCTAGCTCTTCACCAACACGAAACTCTGCCCTATCGCTGTTGCTTCACCAAATTCGAGAGTCTTAGATCAATATTCATTTTCTCGTTGAACACCTCGCATTCTATCATACCGCCCTGTTGTTTTGAACACTTAATTGCTATCTAAAATTATCTTGTTTGTGTCGTTCCATAGAATGCAAACTCCTATGAGCAGGGGGTTGCTCATTGCACTTGGTCTAACACTTAGTAGGTCCTCAACAAACTCATTAAGTTACTAAAAGCGTGAGGTCTTGTAAACAGCTTCGGGACCCTATGACTTTGGGGACAGTCGTGGGGCCCTACAGGAGAGAGGGGGTAGGGAGGGGGCACTGCCCATAGATGGCGTCAGGCTGCAAGGCTTCTTGAATAATTCACCATCATAACAACCCAGCTTCAGGGAAAGAGGGTTAGGGCGCGGCCAGAACGACAAAATGAGATAGAAGGGAGTGGAGATTGGGGTTCCCAACGGGGCAATTTCTGAGCACTAAATGTTCCCTATCCCGAGACTCCCAAAGGAGGAAACTCAAGAGTACAGCTCAGCTTCCAGTGACCCGGACTCACTGAGGGAGAGCAACCTCCCCCACCCATTAGGGTGTGGGGGCGAGTATATACGGAGGCGCATGCGCGCTTCTCGCTTCCCGCGCCCTCTTTCCAAATAGACCCCCGAATACGCTTGCGCCGTCTGTGGGCTAAGGCTGGTCAGAGGAAACAGTCCGTCCCCAGCACTACCAATAAGACGTGCGGAAGGTGCCTGCGTCCCGCCTCCTGACGATTACGGGTCTCCCTTCCCGAGCGAGGCCCGGGTCCCGCCCAACCGGCCCTGCGCGCCTTGCGGCTGCGCGTGGTGAGGGGCGCCCCGTCTCCGCGGAGCCCTGTTCTCCAGCCCCGCCTACCAGCTTTACAGGCTGCTCTGGGATTTCCTTTCGCCTCCGGTTGGGGCTGCTGTTTCGCTTCGCCGACGGTAGGCGTAATGGATTTTGCACTGCTTAGGATCTTAACTCTCCCTTCCCTGCATCTGCAGCGCACCTTCTTATCAGCACTGTTATCATTAATTGTAGGGATGGTCGTGTTTTACTAATGAGGAAGAGGGGGGAAATCTTCAGATCCTCTTCTACCCACTTGCATTTTTGAGGGCTGGCATGGGGAAAAGATCTGTAGAATTTATCCCTTCTTCAATCATCCGACAAACGTTCAGTGAGCATAGCACTAGCGCCGGTGCTGTGCTACCTGCTGGCGATACACACTGACCTCTGCTCTATTCGGCTTTCGTGTGGACCGATCAACAGACAAAGGAGTTAGGCCACTGGGAGCTATAATTGACATTAAGTCATTTTTACAATTAACTGCAACGAACAAGAGCTACAATGGAGATGTGAGATTTGTGAGCTTGTGTTACAGGAGGGGGTGTGTGTGTGAGAAAGAGAATTTCTTAGACATAACGACAGGAGCTGAGGTCTGAAAGAAACATGAATAGGCATTAACTAGGCCTGGAGGTGAAGAGTGGTGCAAACTGAAGAAGAGCCTTTGTGAGGTTTCTGAGGAGAAAGGATAGAGAACAAGGGGGCCAGCCCATGGCAGGCTGTAATTAGAGATTGGTCTCCGTGCCTTGGCACTTACCGCTTACAGTCTGATTTCTACACAGCAGCCAAAGTGATCTTTTAAAAATATAGACCTGATGGTGGCACTTCCCTGCACCAAACTGGCCAGTGAATTTCCATCTTGGAATAAAATGCAGACTCCTCACAGTGGCCACGAAGGCCTTACAGGATCTGAGCCCCAACCTTTTTCTCTAAATTCAGTTCCTACCACTCCCCCCTCACTCCCTTTGTCCAGCACTCCCTACCCCTTTATTTTGTTTCATAGTGCTCATGGCCATATGAAGTTCTGTGTTTATTGTCTACCATTTCCGCTAGAAGATAAGCTCCACCGGGTCAGGGACTTTATCATCTTATTCATTACTGTGTCTAGAACAGTGCCTGGCCCATAGTCGATGCCCAATTATTATTTGTCAAATATGTGCATTGGGGAGCACATAGCAGGGGTGCCCTGCCCATTTAGGGGTGTCGGGAAAATGGTACTGGTGGTAGAGATATTAAGGCTGAGGACCTACTGATGAAAAAGAGTATTTATTCTTTTTTTTTTTTTTCCATTTATTTTTATTAGTTGGAGGCTAATTACTTTACTTTTTTTTTTTTTTTTAAGAGAGAAGAGAAAATATCCTAGCTCAGAGCAGAGGTAAGATGGAACGTGGCCTGTTAGGCAAAATGTGATTGGAGCATATAGTCCACGTGGAGAGATGAGAAATGAAGCTAGAACTAAGATGCCAGGTCCCATAAGCCCTCTTAAAAGGCAGTATGGAGCCATTGAAGGATTTTAGGAGGGAGAGTGGTAGCTTCAGTGTTTGTATTTGAGTTACACCATTGAATGCTTCTTAAAGAATGGATTGGAGGAGAAAAGTAGAGTGTAGGAGGTCAAGTGAGAGGTGTTTCAGTAGTTGACAAGAGAAATGATAGGAAGAAGGATTCGGGGAGAGGACAGAGTCAGGCACAAGCCTCAGGTTCTTCGAGGAAGAGGTTCTGTTCATGGGGAAAGAGAACACAGGAGGATGAGTGGGTTTGGCTGGAGGAGATGATGCCCTCATGATGGTGCTGCTGAAGTGTCTGTGAGACTCCCACCAGGAAAGGTCTGGAGGATAGAGTCATCACAGAGTCCATCTCAAGAGGAAGATTGGGATTGGAGGTGCAGATTTTGTAACCAAAAGCAGCTAGAAGATAATCAAAGCCATGGGTTATCTCTGGAGAGAGCATGATGAATGAGAAGAGAAGGTCTAGGACAAAACCCTAAGGAACAGATAGAGGAGGTGAAACCTGCAAAGAAGGAAGAGGACCTCCAGAGCAGCAGAGTGTGAAGTCCTAAGAACAAAAGAGAGTGCTTCTGGAACAGAGGGGCCTTGTGTCAGCTGAGGTAAAAAGTACAGTCAGATAAGTGCTTGGGTACTTAGTTGCTCAGTTGTGTCTGACTCTGGACTGTAGCCCGCCAGGCTCCTCTGTCCATGGGGATTCTCCAGGCAAGAATACTGGAGTGGGTTCCCCTCCTCCAGGGGATCTTCCCAACCCATGGATCGAAACCAGGTCTCCCGCATTGCAGGCAGATTCTTTACCGTCTGAACCACCAGGGACTCCCTGGGCTGGGCATTATTCACTGGACTTGCAACAGTGACCTTGGCAAGAGTAGTTTTGGGGAACCAAGAGGATCCAGCTTCAGCCCATGCAACGTGAGAAATGGAGAGAGGACTCACCAAGTGTAGCGACTCATCCCAGAGGTTTGGCTGTGAGTAACATTACACGCATTGTTGCATGAGGTTCTCATAACAACCCGTGAGGCAAGAGGTTTGGTGATGAGGAAACTGAAGCTCCAAGAAGTCAAGTAACTTCCCAATATCTCAGTTCTAGTAAGGAATGAAGCAAGGGTTTTAATCCTGTATAATCACTAGGGTGTCCATGTCAAAACACCCTTCCCCTTCCTTATTGCCTCCTCTTGAGGGAGGGAACAGGGGTGGGGGTAAAGGCCTGGGACCGAAGACTCCTTCCACTGCACCTGGAGGAAAGAAACAAAGGCTAGATAACAATAACAATAATAATTCCAGCCATCCGTATGGAGTTTTACAGTTCACAGGGACCACCTTCTCATACCTTTTTATCTGCAATGAGACTCGTGACAGCCTTGCATGGGAGGCTCGGGACAGTAAGGAATGTGTGAGCAGGCTCACAGTTGTTCAGCATTTGAATCATACTTCCTGTTGCCTCAACCAAATCCCCTCAATTAAGTCTCATTCTGGCTCTAATAGTCCTCATCAGAGTTAGCTTCATTCTTCTGGACGTTCACCACTCTTTTGCCTCAGATCACACCAAAGACATTCTCTGAAACACTGACAAGCAGGACCTTAAACAGCGAATGCGGTTAGTAACTTAACCCATTCATTCATTCAGTAAACCCGAGCTCCAATTCTGTGCTTGTCTCTTGAGGAAAAAAGTTTTAGGTTTCAGAGAAATAGGAACTATGAAATTTGCCCTGTGGCCATTTAGAAACTTACAGAAGGGACTTCCCTGGTGGTACAGTGGATAGAAGTCTGCCTGCCAATACAGGGAACACAGGTTTGATCCCTGCTCTGGGAAGATGCCACATGCCATGGAGCAGCTGAAGTCCATGTGCCGCAACTATTGAAGCCTGCAAGCTCTAGGGTCTGTGAGCTGCAAGCACTGAGCCCGTGTGCTGTGACTACTGAAGCCCACACACCTAAACTGGTGCTCTGCAGCAAGAGAAGCCATCACAATAAGAAGCCTGTGCAACTGCAACTTCACTCACCACAACTAGAGGAAGCCCATATGCAGCAACAAAGACCCAGTGCAACCATAAATAAATAAATAGATAAATAATTGTTTGAAAAAGAAACTTACTGAAGACTAAAAATATACTACTGAAATGTCAGGAAGACTGTAGAACATGATGACTAAGAGCTGCTTGGGCTTCAGAGTAGGAAAGAGCTGAATTTAGGCTTGACTCTGCCACTTACTTAACCTCTCTGAGTCAGTTTTCCCCATAACATGGGGTTGTCAGGCTAATGCATGTAGTAAGCACTCATGAAAGATTAGCTATTGGTATCTTGAGAAAAATTATAAGAAAGCATATGAGGTACAAACACTTTCCATTTGCACTGGCCTTTACAGGTATGCTATGGTATTGTTTAAGAGTTGGTTAATGAAACCAGCTATTGCCATCATCTTTTGGCAACATGTTAAATTATGTATCAGATCATCAGTTGTACACATTAAACTTATACAATGTTTAAAAAAATAAACTTACACAATGTTACATCTCGGTGGCAGTCACTGTTTAGTCGCTAAATTGTTTCCAACTCTTCTTACCCCATAGACTGTAGCCCACCAGGTTCCTCTGTGCGTGGGGTTCTCCAGGCAAGAATATTGACGTGGGTTGCCATTTCCTTCTCCAGGGGATCTTCCCAACCCAGGAATCTAACCCAGGTCTCCTGCATTGCAGGCAGATTCTTTAATGACTGAAGTAGAGATGTAAAAAATTTTGTCTCGATAGAGCTGAAAAAAAGTTTGTTGATCAGATAAATCTGGAGATGAAACTGCTGCTGCTGCTAGGTCGCTTCAGTCGTGTCCAACTCTGTGTGACTCCATAGACGGCAGCCCACCAGGCTGCCATCCCTGGGATTCTCCAGGCAAGAACACTGGAGTGGGTTGCCATTTTCTTCTCCAATGCATGAGAGTGAAAAGTGAAAGTGAAGTTGCTCAGTCGTGTCCGACTCTTCACGACCCCATGGACTATAGCCCACCAGGCTCCTCTGCCCATGGGATTTTCCAGGCAAGAGTACTGGAGTGGGTTGCCATTGCCTTCTCCAGGAGATGAAGCTACAACCTCGTAATTAAGGGGCAGAAGGGTCTCACTGGAGGAAGAAATCATTTGGTGTCAGCAATCAGTAAGAGTGGTGTTTCTTCAGATCAGAAACCAGAGCTGAAAGGACAGATTAAAAGTTGACTGGTAAGGTTTATCCATTCACTTATCTCTTAAGTATTTTTTGAGTCTTCCTCTGCCATACATGACATGAAAGTGTCTCTCTTTGACCATGGAGGTGACAGTGGGACCAGGAGGAGGCACCGTCCTTGGGGAGTTGACTTGAGACCTATAGAATAAGGAGCCTGTGACATGGTGCTTGCCAGGCTCCAAGGCTGGAGTTTGCTATTTGAGCCAAGGGTTGGCTGAAGTGAGATCAGAACTTCTGTGCTGGGTCAGCCAAACTATTTTTGTGCTTCAACTTCTCACTTATATTTATTTCCCTGTTGCCCTCCCTTGGTGTTTAGCTAAGTCTTTTAAAAGTGCTGTGCAAAGGGAAATGAGGAACACATTTGTGGCCACCTAGTACGTCCATAGTGACTACTGCAGCCTGGGCATTTGAGGTGACTCCCTTAGGGCAGTGGGTCTCACTTGTCCCCCAGAAGGCATTTTGGAAATGTGTCTTTAGTGGAGACCATGATTAGGAGCAACTGACTTTTCTAGTAGTCATGTACAAATGTGAGAGTTGGACCAAAACAGAGGCTGAACACCGAAGAATTGATGCTTTCAAATTGTGGTGTTGGAGAAGACTCTTGAGAGTCCCTTGGACTGCAAAGAGATCAAACCAGTCAATCCTAAAGGAAATCAGTCCTGAATATTCATTGGAAGGACTGATGCTGAAGCTGAAGCTCCGATACTTTGGCCACCTGATACGAAGAACTGACTCATTGGAAAAGACCCTGGTGCTGGGAAAGATTGAAGGCAGGAGGAGAAGGGGACGGAAGAGGGGGAGACAGTTGGATGGCATCACCAACTCAATGGACTTGAGTTTGAGCAAGTTCCAGGAGTTGGTGATGGACAGGGAAGCCTGGTATGCTGCAGTCCATGGAATCGCAAAGAGTTGGACACAGCTAAGCGACTGAACAACAACGATTAGGAGCACTTTGAGAATTTAGTGGAAGGAGGACAGGAAAGGTAGACTATAACATGTGGGACAGCCCTGCACAGAGAACTATCTCTCATTCTACTTACGGAATGTTCTGTTCAATAATATATGCAAATATAAGATCAAATATAAATCAGCAAGACTTTATTATATAATAATGCAGAAAAGTTTTAGAAGTTTTGTTGTTGTTGAAAAGCCCAATAACTTAGGAGAAGATAATTATGAAGGAAGAAGTTAAATACATTGTCTTGAAATTATTGCATCTGTCTACTCAGCGTATTAGAGCATTTCCAACTATGTAATATATTTAGTTGTAGAGTTTCAGTGTGGTAGTATTCCTACCAAAACAATGAACCAACTGCAAATATGTAATGAAATTTATTTTACTGGCTTCATTGAGGTTTAATTTATATACTATAAGTTTCTCCTTTTAAGTGTACAGTTCAATGATTTTGAGTAAATTTATAGAATTTTGCAATTTCGATTCCCACACCAGCTGCAGGAAAGCACTAATCTGTTTTCTGTCTCTCTAGATTTGGCTGTTGTAGAATTTCATATAAATGGAATCATGTAATGTGTGGTCTTTTTGTCTGGCTTCTTTGACTTGCCATGATGTTTTTGAGGTACATTCATGTCATAGCATGTATCGGTATTTTGTTCCTTTTTATCATTGAATACTATTCCATTTAATGAAATACCACAGTTTGTGTATTTATTCACCAGCTGATAGACATTTGGTTTGTTTCCATAAATAACGCTGCTGTAAATATGCATGTACAAGTCTTTGTGTGGATAAATATTTTCTTTTCAGTAGCTACCTAGAAGTGGAGTTGCTGGGTCAAATGGTAACTCTGTTTAACATTTTGAGAAACTGCCAAACTGTTTTCCAAAGTGGCTGCACCATTTTACATTCCCACAGTAACATGTGAGCGTTCTGATTTCTCCACATTCTTGCCAACACTTGTCATTGTGTCTTTTTGATCACAGACATCCTAATGTATGTTAAGTGGTCTCATAGTGGTTTTGATTTGCATTTCCCTAATGATAAATGTTGTCAAGCATCTGTTTGTGTTCTTGTTGGACATTTGTATGTTACCTTTGAATACGTATCTCTTCAAGTCCTTTGCCTGTTTTTTAATTGGGTTATCTTCTTCTTATTGAGTTGTAAGAGTTCTCTGAATACTTTGGATACTAGGCCCTTATCAGAGATGTGATTTGAAAATATTTTATCCCATTCTGTGGGTTTTCTTTTCACTTTCTTGATGGCATCCTTTGAAACACAAACATTTTTCATTTTGATGAAGTCCAATTTATCTTTTTCTTCTATCGTTTGTATTTGAAGAATCATATATAAGAAACCATTGTCTAATGAGACTTTGGACTTAAGCTATAATGAGATGGGAATTTGGGGGACCTTGAGAGGAAGTAAGAGTATTTACCTGTGGGAGAGACATGCCTTATTGGAGAACAGAGGGTGGATTATGGTAGATTGCCTCCTAGATGGCCCCTAAATGATCCCCACCACCTGGTATTCATGCCTTTATTTAGCCCCTCTGTCCCACACACATCTCTAGAAGACCTGTGTAGGGACTTTGCTGGTGGTCCAGTGGTTAAGACTGTGTGTTCCTAATGCAGGGGCAGCAGTGTTGTTTCCTGGTCAGGAAACTAAGATCGCACATGCCACACAGGTGTGACCAAAAAAATAAATAAAGCAATTATCCTTCAATTGGGCTTCCCTTGTGGCTCAGCTGGTAAAGAATCCTCCTGCAATGTAGGAGACCTGGGTTTGATCCCTGGGTTGGGAAGATCCCCTGAAGAAGGGAAAGGCTACCCATTCCAGTATTCTGGCCTGGAGAATTCCACGGACTGTGTAGTCCATGGGGTCGCAAACAGTTGGACATGACTGAGCGCCTTTCACTTTATCCTTCAATTAAAAAAAATAAAAAAATTTTAAATATATATATTAATAAAAAGATGACTGTTACCCAATAGGATATTGTAAAAATGATAATGTGTGGCTCCTGAGGCTAGGACATTGTCGCTTCTGCCTTACTCTCTCTTAGACCACTCACTGGGGAGGAATCTAGCTGCCATGATGTGTGAGGACACTCAAGCAGCCCTATGAATTATTCCACGTGGTGGGAAGCTGAGGCCTTCTGCCAACAGCCAGCCCCAGTTTATTGCTTATGTTACATGATGAATGTGTGTTAGGCTTCCCTGGTGACGCAGACAGTTTACAGTCTGCAATGTGGGAGACCCGGGTTCGATCCCTGGGTCGGGAAGATCCCCTAGAGAAGGGAATGGCAACTCTTAATATTCTTGCCTGGAGAATCCCATGGACAGAGGAGCCTGACGGGCTATAGTCCATGGGATTGCAAAGACTCCACATGACTGAGTGACTAACACTTTCACTTTCACTTAACTTGGAAGCAGAGCCTCAGCCCAGTCAAGCCTACTGCAGGTGACAGCAGCCCTGACCAATGTCTTGGCAATAATCTTTTGAGAAACCTCAAGTGTGAACCATCCAGATAAGCCACTCCTGCATTCCTTTCCCACAGAAACTGTGAGATAACAAATGTTTATTGTTGCCTAAAACAAAGAAAAAGAAACCACTGGCTAATCTTCCTTATTCCAGAAATGTTACAGTTTTAGCTCTTATATTTAAGTCTGTGATTCATTTTGCTTTGATTTTTGATTATGGGGTGAGGTAAGGGTCTAAGTTTATCTTTTTTGCACATGATATCCAGTCATGTCAGCACCATTTGTTGAAAAGAAATTCCTTACTGAATTGCCAAGGCTTAGAATCAAATAGTAAATTTGTTAAGACTTGTGGAATGCATTGAATCTTATTCATAAAGACTGACTTTTAAGCATTTTTATTTATCATGTATTTTATATTTTTACAGCATAATAGTAATTACATTTAAAAAAATTACATGAAAATTACACTCTGAAATTATTAATTCATGGGCTGTTTTTCCTTCTGTTAAATCCTAATTTATTACATTTAGGACTGTCCTAGAATATCTTGTAGATAATCCTTCCTAAGCATTTATTTATTGAAAACATATTTTCCTATTAAAAAAAGGTCCCATTATCTTTCCTTTATATTCCAATTAAGGTAACAATATTTAGTCTCTTAAATTATGTGTGTAGGTAAGTCATAGTATCTATACCTTTATTTCAGGATAGTAGAGTATGTGAGGAAATACTTGTTATGAAAAAGGGGTGCTCAGGCTATTGGGCTGAGATTTCCCGTGATAGAGAGTGAGGCTCGGGAACAGAGGCAGATCTGCCCCTCCCCAACTGAAAACCAATCCAGCTTGCTCAACCCGGGAATCCTGGATTCTGTTTCTTTATCGACCAGTTATCCCCTGACCAATGCCTTTGAAGAACACAGATCCAGAAGTGGTGCCACGTAGCCAGCACTTTGGAAGCAAACTTGGGCTTCGTTTTTACCAGATAGACCACACCATGGAAAACACGGGACAATTTTAAAACAATACAAAGCAACACTGCCGACCAGCACAGCAGCTTTTGAAAATAACCAGCAGCATTTGGCACACCAGGAGGCACTCACCTCCAGGTGTGATGTGTGTCACTGGACTCTGGGTATGAATCTGTTATCAAACGCAAGTCTGTGTGCTCAGTGCAAGTGAGGCCAGACAAGACCAAAACGTCAGAGTTTGGAGCAAAGAGAGGTTTACTGCAGGGCCATGCAAAGTTGCTTATGCCTTAAAAACCCCCAACTCCCAGAAAGCTTTCAGCCAAGCCCTTTTATAGGGAAGGGTGGGGAGTCGTGGTTAGTTGTTGCAAACTTCTTGGTGTCAGATCATTTGTTCTTAAGGTCAGGTCATAGTCAGGTCACCATGTTGCTGTAAACCTCCGCCAGAGCAAATATTATTCTCTGTTCTGACAAAGGGCAAAGTGCTAATGCTCAACTTCCGCCCAGGCTAAGAGGAGGGGACCCTGCGCAGGCCCCTTTCTCTGCCTAGGAGCACTGGTCCAGCACCAAGGCTGTGTCCTTCCACCAGTGCCCAGGCCCTGCTGAAGAGGCAGGTCGCAGCTGGTGGCACACTCCGGGGCCGGTCCCCAGAGCCTGCCCAGCCGTCGTCACTGAGGGAGCCAGGCGCCCAGGACCCAGCCAGCCCTCGGGCTTTTCATTTAAACCAGAGCGAATCATTCGTGTAGGATCAGTGGGAATACATGTTGTAGCAAATGCCATTCAGGTTAGTTTCCAGCTCACAGCAGTTGCCCTTCTTTGAGAAAAGCTCCAACCACAGAGGTGGACCTGAGGTCATGATGGGCAGTATCAATGCAGCTTAACCCTGACCTCTGCCACCTCCTAGGGGGTAGACAGCCGATCTCAGCTGTATCAGTTTTTGAAATGTGAACAGAGAGACTGAAGCTGGTTGAAGCTTTATTAAGTGCATGGCACTTAAGGGCAGTGCCATGGAGCTCTGGAGCGCTGCGGGACGCAGCCCTCAGCCTGTCCCTAGACCCCCCAGCATGCTCGCCGGCCCCTAAGAGAAGGCCTCTCACCTCTCACCCACTCTCTGCCTTGAGGACCGCTGCCCAGTTGAGAGTTGGCAGCCATAGGGTCCCATGCCCTGCCCCTTATTACAAATCCAGGTCCCACCACTGTGTAGTTAAGGGACTTTGGGCAATTTCATGACCATTTAGAGTCTTAAGTTCCTCATCTCTAAAGTGGGGAAAAAATTAGTATCTGCCTCATGAGAATGAAATGAGACAATGAACATAAAGCAGCATAGAATAAGTACTCAATAAATATTAGCCCTTATAATAACCAACTTTATTAAGAAGATAAAATACAAAAGCCTCAAGGGAAAATCACCTTGATAGAAATGAAACAAAAGACTCAACAAAGTCTCTGCCTGCAAAGGGAAACAGGCAAGGGAGAGGGACTTTAGAGCCAGCAGAGCAGGTAAGGGCAAACATAGTATGTGCTTAGTAAATATTGGTGGAACAAGTGAACTCAAGGGAAGTAAGATATTGGATGTCACCTGCTCTCCTCCCCAGAAAAGTCATGTGCAGCATTTCCTTGAGAAGCAGGAAGTCTGAATGGGGCAGATTTGACATCATGATGGTGGTTCAATTAAACAGAACAATTTGGCACCTACCCAGAAGCCAGGCCTTCTGCTTGAATGAGTAAGAACTCATTTGTGGAATTCCAGGCTCCTTATGTAAACTCAGCCCTACCTTGTTGTAGTATTTGGTACCGGTTTTCGTTAGCATAGTGGTGAGCCCCTGCCTGTCACATGGGAGACTGGGTTCGATTCCCCAAGGGAAGGCAACACGCCCTTTTTGGGCTTCCCAGATGGCACTAGTCATAAAGAACCTGCCTGCCAATGCAGGAGACATAAGAGACGAGGGTTCAATCCCTGGGTCAGGAAGATCCTCTGGAGGAGGAAATGGCAACTTTGCCTAGAAAAATCCCTTGGACAGAGGAGCCTGGCAGGATACAAACTATGGGGTCACAAAGACTGAAGTGACTTAGCAGTGTGGTAGGCGTTATCATACTGACACTTTACAACAATTCTGTGCGATGGGAGTTATCACTTCCCTTTTATAGATGAGAAACAGAGGATTAGAGTGATTAAGTCGTTTGTTGTTCAGTCACCAAGCCATGTCTGACTCTTGGCCACCCCATGGACTGCAGCAGGCCAGGCCTCTCTGTCCTTCACCATCTCCCAGAGTTCGCTCAAGTTCATGTCCATTGAATCGGTGATGCCATCCAACCATCTCATCCTCTGTTGTCCTCTTCTCCTTTTGCCTTCAGCCTTTACCGGCATGAGGGTCTTTTTCAGTGAGTTGGCTGTTCACATCAGGTGGCCAAAGTATTGGAGCTTCAGCTTCAGCATCAGTCCTTCCTGTTTATTGAAGGTCAAACAGCCAGTAAATAGTAGAGCCAAGATTCAGACCAAGCTCCTCTCACCGAGACTATAGCTCCTGACAGGCTACAGCCATGGACTCGTGAAGATTTGGACACAACTGAGTGATTAAGCACACATACACACATAGCTCCTCTAGGGTTATGGGAACCTAGAAGAAGAAATGGTCAATTTTCCCTAGAGTTTATTTGGAAACACTTCACTGAGATAATTAAAACAACAAAAAAAAGACAAAAGAAACAAGTGGTTCCCGAGGGTCTATTGTGTACCAGGCACTGTGCTTATCTTACTGATTGTAGTAATGACCTTGTGAGGTGGTGGCATTTAACAGATGGGGAGATTTAACTGATGAGGAAATAGGCTCAGGAAGCTAGTGTCAGTCAGGTCTTAAATGTGTATGTCACTCCCACTAAATCTGTGATGTGGCCCATGAGGCAACACAAGCTCCTTCTCACATCCACTGAGGATACAGCTTTGCACCACACTTTCTAGTTTCTAAACTGCTTTACACAACCTCTCTGCCCTGTGAGAAAGGAAAAACAGTTCCTTCTCATCTGTGTCTGCTGATGAAACAAGAGAGGCCTGGAGGTACCAGCCCCCTGCTCAGGGCCCATCCTCCCTGCACTTCTCTGGTAGTACTCCTTACCCCTCACCCCTTCTCCGTGAAGCCCTGTATGAAGGGTCTCTGTGCACAGCTGTTAACCAATTTTGTCCTTATCTATAAGCATCTGTGTGTCTGACTCCCCTGCTTATGAGCCTCTATAGGGCAAAGATTGCTTAATCATCGCTCAGGATTTTGGCCTCAGTATTTTTGTACCATGATCCTCTTTTATTAGTATTAACCATTCTCAGCATAACTTTAAAATATTTTCCTTAAGAAGGCAGTGTGCCTGCTGTGGTTCCCATCCTTTGGGATTCGGGAACCTCTACCCAATCCTTCATTCAGATCTTTCATCTAGATTCTTCCTAAAGCTGTCATCCGTACATGCCTTCTAGAATTTCATAGGATGTATAAGCCCTCAGGAAGCCAGTCAGTCGCCCTTTACAAGTATGGTTGCAATTGCCTCACTTCCTGGGTCATGTGACACTCCCATGGTCTCACGTGACTCACTCCATTATGCCGGAATTAACCCGCAGAGCTAATCTGGTGTGTGTAGCTATCACAGGCCCCTGCATCCCTGTTTTTAGTTGATCCTCTATCCCTCCGGAGTTTGGGAACCCCAACGTCTTCTTGCCTGGTGATGGAGCTTTCAAGTCCTTCCAGAGAGGTGAGTGGGGACAAGGCTTCTAATTGGTCTTGTCATGTGCTTCCTGGAATTCTGGCTAACCGGGCTCTGGAATTCCATCAATGACAGGCTCTCCTTGAAGCAGGTCATCATGCCTTTTTGATGGAGGGAAGGTGGGATCGAAGGAGAAATGGTTGGGAAGAGGGGCACAGGAGGGTCCTGCTTGGGGTGGGCAGAGAGCTGTTACTAGCAGAGAGCTTGGAGGGAGGGCTGGATTCAGGTGTCTGTGGGCTGTGTTCCATTCTGTTTAAGGTGGGAGACTATAGGCAGTCGAGATCTGCAGGAGGGTAGGAGAGGTGGAGAGGGGCTTGCCTTCTAGCCTCTCATTGTGTTCTCAGGAGTGTCCTGTGCCTCGGGGCAGAGTAGAGATCATGGCTGCCAGCCTCATGGGATTACTTCTACTCCACACAGTGTCGTGGGTATCAGGTAAGTGAGTCAGAGAGAAGGGAAGGAGCCCCCAGGCCCCCTTCTGCCATTTGGTCTTTGGCAGTCTCCGGCATACTGGTGGTGGACTTAAGTAGATGCTCAATAAATCCTTTTGTATGACTGAGAGCAACAGTGGGGTGGGGGTACAGCAAGATAATTTTTTAAAATATTTATTTATTATTTACTTGTCTGAGTTGGGTCTTTGTTGTGGCATGTGGGATCTAGTTTCCTGACCAGGGATCAAACCCCTGCCCCTTGCATTGGGAGCTCAGACTCTTAGCCACTGGACCGCCAAGGAGGCCCAAGAATTTTTGAAACCAGTATTTAGTCTTTCTTTGCAACTAGTGTGTCCCTTCTCCTCATCCTCATCCTTCAACCCTTGCCTCTCGTGTGCTCCCTTCCTGCCAGGTGCCCGCCCCTGCAGCCCTAAAAGCTTTGGCTACAGCTCCGTGGTGTGTGTCTGCAATGCTACATACTGTGATTCTCTTGACCCCTTGACCCTGCCTGACCCTGGCAACTTCAGCCGCTTTGAGAGCACACGCAGCGGGCGCCGAATGGAGCTGAGTCTGGGGACCTTCCAGGCCAATCGCACAGGCACAGGTAACCACCCCTCACCCAGGCTATGGTCCTTCTGGAGCCCAGTGGTGGGCTCCAGCGATCAGCATGGAGTTTCTCCCCTGTGCACTGACGCCTTTTATTCCCTGCGGATGTCCCCAGGGTTGCTGTTGACCCTGCAGCCAGATCAGAAGTTCCAGAAAGTGAAGGGATTTGGAGGGGCCATGACGGATGCTGCTGCCCTCAACATCCTTGCCCTGTCACCTGCTGCACGGAATCTGCTACTCAAATCGTACTTCTCTGAAGAAGGTGAGGAGGAAAGGGACAGGATGACATAATGCATTTGACACTCTGACCTTTCCTTTGACCCTGACATCCACCCATCCCTGACATCTGGGTCTCTGTTAATGCCCAGGGGAAAAAAATTGTCCTATCCATCCGCTGAGTGGCAGGGGCCTCCAGCTCAGATAGTCTGCCCTTCACCCTGCACCCAAGTTCCCTTTGGTCCTGACTCAGGAATTTCTACAGGAATTGAATACAACATCATCCGGGTCCCCATGGCCAGCTGTGACTTCTCCATCCGCACCTATACCTATGACGACAGCCCTGATGACTTCCAGTTGCTCAACTTCAGCCTTCCAGAGGAAGATGTCAAGCTCAAGGTGGGTACTCTGGCTGCCTCAGGCCCCAGCAGCATTGATGCCTGGTGGTTGAGGGGCCTCAGGCTAGAGCAGTCTGCAGAGAGACATAGAACTTGCCCCTGCCCTCGCTTGGGATGGAAGGGTAGAGGCTGATGGCTAGGCCAGATACACTGGTTGGGCCAGTCTGTTTATCTTCCAACTCTGGGTGTCTCTCCTCACCACCTTTGTTCCCAGATACCACTGATTCACCAAGCTCTGGAGTTGGCCAACCGCTCCGTCTCACTGTTTGCCAGTCCCTGGACATCACCCACTTGGCTCAAGACCAATGGGGCCGTGAATGGGAAGGGGACACTCAAGGGTCAGCCAGGGAATCTCTACCACAAGACCTGGGCCAGATACTTTGTCAAGTAAGGAAACAGCAGGGCCATCGGGTCTGGACCAGCCTCCCCTCTCAAACACCCTGGTCTGCGTCCCAACCCTTGACCTGTCTGGCTGCCAGATCTCAGATCACCTTTCTACCTTCTGGGCCTTTCAGGCTTAGGCCCCTCGGTTTTCCCCATTCAGTCCGACCTCCTAGTCCCCAGGGTCCTGGTCCCCTTTCTTGGCCGTGATCCCTCACCCCCTTTCCCTTGCCAGGTTCCTGGATGCCTACGCTGAGCACAAGTTACGGTTCTGGGCAGTGACAGCCGAGAACGAGCCTACTGCAGGGCTCCTTAGCGGGTACCCCTTCCAGTGCTTGGGTTTCACTCCTGAGCACCAGCGAGACTTCATTGCCCGTGACCTGGGTCCCATCCTCGCCAACAGTACACACCGCGACGTCCAACTGTTCATGCTGGATGACCAGCGCTTGCTATTGCCTCGCTGGGCCCAGGTGGTAAGGACCAGGACTCCCGTGGGTACCTGGTTGTTTGGATGCTCAGTTGTGTCTGACTCTTTTTTGACCCCGTGGACTATAGCCCTCCAGGCTCCTCTGTCCATGGGCTTTCCCAGGCAAGAATACCAGAGTGAGTTGCCATTTCCTTCCCCAAGGGATCTTCCCAACCCAGGGATTGAACCTATATCTCCTTCTTGGCAGGCAGATTCTTTACCACTGAGCTACCTGGGAAGCCCTTAGTACCCTAGTGACCCCAAATCCAGCATCCAGATGATTAGCTCCCGAACAGAGTGCCTTCCCTGCCCCAACTTTTGATTCCTAGAGTATCCTAGCTGGGGCCAGGTGCTCAGGTGGCACTCCTGGGATGCTGGGGGTGACCCCCCTCTGGATCTCCAGAGCCCCAAGAATCTCCCAGGTTGTCACTTTAACCCCCTCTAAATTGTGTTCATCCTGCACCCACGTCTCAGGTTCTAGTGCCTCTTCCAGATCCCTTGTGTAGGGCCCAGGCTCCATGGCTGTCTCCCCTCTAGCCCTTCTCTTTCTCTGTACAGGTGCTGGCAGACCCAGAAGCAGCTAAGTATGTTCATGGCATCGCTGTGCATTGGTACCTGGACTTCCTGGCTCCAGCAAAAGCCACCCTGGGGGAGACGCACCGCCTGTTCCCCAACACCATGCTCTTTGCCTCAGAGGCCTGTGTGGGCTCCAAGTTCTGGGAGCAGAGTGTGCGGCTGGGCTCCTGGGATCGAGGGATGCAGTACAGTCACAGCATCATCACAGTGAGTCACCTCAGTCTCTCCTTCCACACAGCAGACCACCTTGGACCCCTCAATAATCTCACCAGAGGCTGACAGGGGCCCTGCTCTCCAGCTTTTCCCCCGCTCGCTTACTCTTTGGGGCAAAGTTTGGGGACTTCATGATGCCCTCTATTGTCTTCCCTTCAGAGATCTGTGCACCCCATCACCTTGTTCTGAATGCTTGAGCAGTTGTATCTGCCTCAGGTTTCTCAGTTTCTCTGGTGATGCCTCTGTCCTCAAAACCCCTCCCTCCTTAGATTTTTAGTTTTTGGCTGTCCTGGGTCCTCGTTGCCTCTCGGGCTTTCTCTCATGGTTGCAAGCGAAGGCTACCCTCTAGACTTTGTGCACAGGCTTCTCACTGCAGTGGCTTTTCTTGTTGTGGAGCACAGGCTCTAGGCGTGCCAGCTTCAGTAGTTGTGGTGCATGGGCTTAGCTGCCCCACGGCATGTGGAATCTTCCTGGATCAAGGAAGGAACCTGTGTCCCCTCCATTGGCAGGAGGATACTTAACCCCTGGACTACCAGGGAAGTCCCCTCCTTAGACATTAAGGATATAAACACTCCCCTCCCAGGGCCCGGGCCCCACAGCCCACCTCCCTCATGTGACGCTTCACTGTACTCACTGGGGGCCCAGTGTGGAGCTCCGTCTCTGCCCTGTTCCTACCCTAGAACCTACTCTACCACGTGGTCGGCTGGACTGACTGGAACCTCGCCCTAAACCCTGAAGGGGGACCCAACTGGGTGCGCAACTTTGTTGATAGCCCCATCATTGTGGATATCACCAAGGACACATTTTACAAACAGCCTATGTTTTACCACCTTGGCCACTTCAGGTGAGTGGAAGGTGGGCAGTCCCACTCCATGCCAGGCCTGGCATCTCCTGCACGAGGCTTGTATCACCCACTGTGAGGGAGCAGGAAGGTGTGGGGAGTGGGAACCTTGGGAGGCTCGCATCTGTCCCTTTTGCACCGTATAGGTAGGAAGTGACTAGATGGCATTTGAGACAATTCCTGAATGCCTGATGCTGAGGCTAGGAGGCAGGAGGGCAGGGCATACCTAACTCCATGGCTGGAGGCCTGGAGAGTTAGGGCAGATCTTAGGAATGGTTCTGGGGGCCGGTGTGGGGGTGGGCAGGGTGGTGTAGATGGTAGGGAAGGTGACTTCTCAAGTGAGAGACTGATGGAAGCTACCCTCAGGGCTGGGGTCCCTGACAATGCCTGTTCCCACTCCAGCAAGTTCATCCCTGAGGGCTCGCAGAGAGTGGGGCTGGCTGCCAGTGAGAAGAGTGACTTGGACACGGTGGCACTGTTACGTCCTGACGGCGCTGCAGTTGTGGTCGTGCTGAACCGGTGAGAGCAGCGGGGCCTGGGGCCTGGGGACTGGGATGAAGACGAGACAGTGAGCTTGGCGGGATCACACACTCCACTTCTCCTCCCTGCCTCTTCCAGCTCCTCTAAGGATGTGCCTCTCACCATCAAGGATCCCGCCGTGGGCTTCATGGAAATTGTCTCACCTGGCTACTCCATTCACACCTACCTGTGGCGTCGCCAGTGATGGAGCTGATACCCACGCTTGTGCCTGGGCTCAGCATGGACATTAAAGGGACACGATCAGCCCACATGCCGTCTGTGGCTACAGAGGGTACAGCAGGACCAGGGGGAGCTTAAGTGACGTAAGGCCAGAGGCAGTGGTTTGGGTGACTCATTCTCCCCTCTAGTTGGTGCCAGGGGCTGGAGGCCCCTAGGGAAAGGATCGGGAAGCCCCAGTGGTCCTCCACCCCCGTGCTTCTGTGAGCGTGTGCTATGCACTGGTTGCCTGTGGAAACTGGGCCCGGGCCCAGGGTGAGCTCACTGTCTGTACAAACAGGGGTGGGGGGTGGGGTGGATGGAGAGAGAGGTTAAGGAAAGGAAGAGACGAGGAAAGCTGGACCCAAAACTGGGAACTGTTTGTCTTTCTTGGAGATGCAGAACCAGGCCTATGCAGATGTCAGCACCAAGGCACAGGCCATGAAAGAAGCCAAGCACCAGAGGGTAGACTCAAGCACCAGATGGCACCCCCTGGTACCAGCTAGGAAAAATGGCAGCTTCTTAAAAGACAGAATGTCTGATCTCAGTCCATGTGAGCAGTTTTATTTCAGGGGGGGGTGGCACCCCATTTCCACCATACCAACAATGGGGAAACACAGGAGCCTCTGGAATGCATGACAGTAGAAAAATCAGTCCCGAGAGCATGAGGACAAATCATTCCTCTTCATCCTCCTCAGCCATGCCCAGGGCCTGGGTGCCTGGGGCCCGGGCAGATGGTGCCCGCTGGATGGAGACAATGCCGCTGAGTAAGGCGTAGCCGGCCATGGCTGCCAGCCCCGCCAACACGGTTAGGATCTGGTTCCGGCGCCGGTACGGCTCCTCCTCAGTCTCTGGGTTCGCTGGTGTCTGGCGTGGAGGTGGTGCCTCAGCTGAGGGGAGAGGAAAGGAGGTGGATGGGAGGCTGGTTCCTGGATCCCTGCCCACTCTCCCCAGGACTAGCACCCCCACCTTCCCACCCATCCGCCCCTTACCTCCTTCCCAGGGGAAGTATAGGCTGAGGATGTGGGTGCAATAGGCACAGAGATTGTGCAGCCCCCGCAGGTGGGCCTGCAGCTTCCCACTGGGCAGCTTCGCCTGTTGCAGCAGGGCCAGGTAGCTGAAGACGAAGGCATCCAGGGAGGCGGGGCTGCAGCAGAGAGAGAAGAGTGGGATGGAGAAGGGGAGAGGTGGGGTCAGAGGAAGAGTCGGCCCTGGGAAGATAGGCTCTGGGCAGCGGGGGACCACCGGGGGAGAAGAGGACACACGGCTCTGGTCCTGGTGTGGGGAAAGTGCCCCAGGTGGCGCCAGCCTGGCCTTGAATGGGACTCTATCCCAGGGCTGCATAAAGGGCACATTGAGTGCCCCACAGCTCAGCAGGCCTGTCCTGGGCCTGGCGGCCCTCCCACCCTCCTGTACCACTGAGGCGGCTCCGGCCCCACACACAGCCCTACCTTCACCAGACCCAGTGTCTGTGCTGAGCACCTCCTGTCCAGAGCTTGAGCCCCCACCCTAGCCCCTGTGGCTACATTTGAACCTGTATCTTCTTCCAAGCCACCTATGACTCCCCTGGAGTGAGACTCACGCATCTCCAAAGAAGAATTTCTGAGAGCCCAGGCGCTGAGAGAGAAGAGTCAGGCATTCTCGGGCCTCCTGGTATAGCTATGGGGAGGATACAAGGTCGGCTCGCGGCTGCGGGGTGGGTACCGCCTCCCCTCCCAGGCACTCGCCCCCTCCGCCATCATCCTGGCGGCTCCTGTCATACAACGCCCTCCTGTCCCAGAGGTACCTCCTTCTCCAGCTCCTCCTCATCCTCAGGCCTGTGCTCCCCACACAGCAGCTGCAGCCGTTCCATGTATTGCCGCTGCATGCGGCCAGGCAGGAAGAAGTTGAGGGGAAAGGGCATAGCCTCTGCATACCACTTCCGGGTCACTTCTACATAGTTCTTGGCGTCTACCCAAAAAGTATGTATCTGCATTGGGTATGTAGGAAGGAAGAGGCTGGTCTGAGCCACTGTACCTGCCTGACCCAGGGTGGGATTCTGGTTCCCATGCTGGGTGTGTGTGTGTGTCTGTGTGTTTCTATGTAGGCCTGGGCACTCACCAGCACTGGGAGCAGCTTCTCCTCCAGCAAAGACATGAAAGCCAAGGTGTCTGCTCCTTGCCGGGCTGACAGGTCGTAATCAGCATTGTACTTCTGTGGAGGAAACGTCCATGGTGAGAAGTGGATGCTGGGGGACTGCAGGGACACTTCCTCAAGGAGGGAGGCCTCTTGTCTGGCACCACCCACCTTGACCTCTGAGCGCAGCAGAGGTAGAGCAAGGAGCTTTTCTTGCGGAGGCCCCCTCGCCTGGGCCCAGTCAGTAGCCTGTTGCTGTTGGCGGAAAGCCTGGACCTTGGAGCCTGCTGGCCGTCAAGGTCCCGCGCCCACTGGGGGGAGGAAGGAAGGCCCAGCCACAAACCAGGAGCAGCTCCCAGAGTTTCCACGGAAAGCTGGCGGGATGCCTGCTGACGGCAACTTTCTAACAGTAACTTCCCCAATCCAGACACCACAAAACTAGCAGAGCAGAGCTCAGATGCAAGTTGGGCCTTAATCAATGCCTCAGGAACTAGGGGACGCCATCCTCACACTCCCGGGACCCAGTGAACCCATGTCGAGGGCTCCCTGGCTTGTTCTCTCAATGCTCAGCTCTTGGCCGTTTCTTGTTTCATTCCATGGTCCAGGCGCCACCACCACACACACATTCCAGCCATACCCCCAGGTCTCAGCCTGCCACACCTTCCTAGGTTCAGTGTCTGCTCCTCAGCACCCTCTTCCACATCCTGAGTAAACTTTGTCCCCAAGTAACCTCTTGAGTGTGATCATTAAACCTCTCTGAGCCTCATTCTCCTCCATGGAATAGGGGTAATAATCTTTCTCTCAATATGGCTGTGGTAGGAGAAAACTAGAAACAGGGAAAGCTGTGCTCATATATAAGGAAACAGTGGCCCAGTCCCGCCAGGAGTTTTGGCTTTTACCTGGATCCCTTCTCTCCATTCCTCTCAAGCCTCCATTAATTCCCCAGTTCCTCCACCTTTGGGAAAGTAGAAATGAATAAGAGGGGTCTACTTCTGACAGTATGTTCCCTTTTGGAACCAGACCATGAAAGCTGGAAGAGCCCTGAGAAAGTATCCTGGCTAAGCCCCTGGTCTTACAAATAAGCTCACAGCTCTAAGAGATTAGGCAATTTGCCCAAGGTGGTCACATAGCCAATGACAGAGTGAAAAGCACAGCCTGGGCCTCTCTAGTCCTCTCGTAATGCTCTTTCAACTTTCCCATCGTGGTACTTGGCCTTGTCCATCCTGAGCCCCGTATTATAAAGCCTGACCTGGTCCCTGAAAAAAGAGCAATGGCCCTTAGAAATCCCTCTCTGATCCCATCTTCCACCCCACCCCCGCACTGGTCTCATCTTTGAGGACTTCATCAGTTATTTCCTACTCTCCTTTCCTTTCCATGCGTCAACAGCCTGTTCATCTCTCCCTGCCTGCCCAGCAGGCAAAAGGCATTGTGCCTCCAGCTGTCTCGACAGTGGCCTAGTTGAATTTCTAGCCTACTGCATCACAGCAACATGTCTGTGTCGCCTCCAGGAGACTACATGTCCCTTGAAGCCCTGGGTCACCTGCATCTGGTTTGGCATACATTTGGTACTCAATAAATGTGTATGGCACTGAATTGACTCAACTTCTCTCACTGGCAGTCACCCTACCCAAACCACCTACCTCTTTTCGAAGGTGGGTGATGATCTTGTGTGGTACTGAGATGACCTCTCCATGACTGGTCCGAAGGGCAGGCAGAGTTCCTGACATTGAGAAAGAAGTATGTCCACCAGACCCTTAGCCACCTATCCGCACATAGCCACAACACATCCTTGTCTGTCACTTGCACTTCCCCTTGTACACTCCCTTCCTCACCCCCCAGAACACTGGGTACCTGAAGGACTCCGCCAGGGGTTGGTGATCTTGTGCACCTTGAGTGGGGCACCAGTAAATCTGGCATAGGTCTGCAGGAAAGGAAGCAGAAGGCAGAGAGGCCAAGGACATGGCCCACACAGGGGAATCAAGGCAAGAAATAACATTTATTGAATACCTTCTGTGCTATGCTCTACACTGAGGGATTGCTTCACACGAAAAAGGTAGACATTATTGTTCCTAATTTACAACAGGCAAACACAGGGCTTAGAGACCTTGTGGACATGTCCCTGATTACAAATCAGCCAGGAAAACCCTTCCTTCTTATATCCTCTCCTGCCATCTACCTGGTGAACACCTCAGCCTCACTTGGAAACACTGGCCATTCCTTCTTGGGCAGTCTGTTTGGACTGTTCCTACTTATACTTTAGCATCTGAACATTTTATTACACTTGTTTGCTGATGTTTCTAACTTTATGTAAACAATTCCAGGGGAGGGACCAAATGCTATTTATCTTTGGATGCCAATGTTTGGTATCTGGAAGAGGCCTAATACCTTGAAATGAGTAGAGTGAAAATGAAAGTGAGTGAATGAGTCAAACTAGTTATAGTGTGACTCCAAAGCTCTTTCTACAGAGCCTTAGCTGTGGATGGGCCTTTTGGTTCAGTAAACAATAACCTCAGTAAATGGCGTTGAGTGAGGAGGAGGAAGAGGAGATTTAGGAGGAGGCAGTAATGCCAAGCCGGAGAACCTTGAGATCATCCAGCCTTTGTAAACCTCCGGATGAAGAAACGGCGCCCAAAGAGAAGGGACCGCCCCAAGGTCACAGAGTCAGTAAATGGATGTTTAAGAACTAAAATTCATGTTCTGAACCCCCGACCAAGCCTCTTTCCATTGCTAAACAAAACCTAGGCTACAAAGGCACCGTACAGAGTTCATACCGGCCAGGCACGCTCTTTGATTGCCTCAGTTTACCCCACTGTGCCCGTACTGAGGCGCCCTGGCAAAATTCGGATGACCGGCTAGTCCGGCCCCCTCCCCAGTCCTCCAGGGCGCAGCAGAGAGCGCCGGCGCCACCCCTCACCAGCACGGCCAGGCTGTCCAGGTCCACTGACGGCAGCCCCCAGCCCCCTGACCAGCAGAACAGCTCCATGGGCGCCGCCATCTTGCCTGCCCTCTGTCCCGGAAGCACCTCCCCCTGCGCTTCAGCCCTCCACTGTGTGGATCCGCCCCCCTCCCTTTCGGCAGATCGTGGTCGGGACCCTGGGGAGGCTGTCAGGAGGGCGCGGCTTGTCCAGGCCCGAGAGGCGGCTTGAAAACGGCGTGGGGCGGAGCCGAGGGCTTCTGGGGAGGGCGGCTGCCGCCTGATTCAGAGGTGCCTCCCGAAGGGGGGAAGGATCCTCAGCCCTCCACGCCTTGGAGAATCAGGGCACCCCGATGGAGGGGAGCCCTGAACACCCGAGGACGCGGTGGGAGCAGGAGAAGGGGATTTTGTGCTCCCTGACGGGTTCTGGGGGCTCTCGCAAATCTGCAAGACGTCTGGGCTGTTCTGGGGCCCCTCAGGGCTCGGCCCCCGAGCGGGGGCTGCGGGGGGGGTCCCCCGAGCCGCATGTTTTCCACAGCGCGTTATGTTTGGAACCAGCCCCGCGCCTCTTGTTGCCATGGAAACAAAACAGGGGCGGTGGCGGCGGCCGGAGCGAGGCCGGGCTGGGGCCTGTGTGTGTGGGGGGAGGGGAGGTGGGGCTCGCGGGCTGTTGCCTTGGTAACGGGAACTGAGGCGCCCCTCCACCTCATCCGGGTCACGGCCTGTCCGCCAGTACCCCCCAGTGTTCCCAGTCTAGCCCCCGGCCCCTGGCCGGTCCTCTGGTCTACTTCTGTCCTTGGTGTCCCTTTCCTCTTTCCTGATTTCTTCACTCCAGCCTCACTGACCACTGTTTTAGGCTCTCCCTCCAGTTCCCACCGGACTCTTCCAGATTCCAAGCTTTCCTAGGAGTGAGGGGAAGATGGAGGCAGAAGCAGAAGTCATGGGACCCCCTCCAATCCCCTATCCTGATGAAGAGCACTTGCTCTATCCGAGCAGCAAACTTCATTCCATACGGACATCCCCTGGGCACTATAGCAAGCTAGTTTCGGCCACTCCCTTGGAATTCTCTCATGCCAGCTGTGGAATAATGCCCACTGTCTGACACTACCCCTGCCAAGGGTTCCTGCCGTCCCCAACTGTGGCTTCCAGAAAACAGTAGCATTCGGTAGCAGCCCCCAACAGCGAGATGCCTGGAGATGCGGAGAAAGGGAGGCACCTGGGGGAGAGCACCATCAGGGAGCGGCAGGAGGTTAGGAGGCCTCCAGGACGCTTCCCCGTGCCCCTGATTCCCGGGGCTGGGGATGTCTCCAGGGTGATTGGCAGCTCTTTGTTTCAGCCCCCCCTCACCGCCTGCCGGGCCCCCCCCCTTCAACTCCCCCTTCCAGTCCCTCCGCCCCCCGCTCCTGCTCTCCGCCTAGCCTTTTCCCCTCCCAGCCGCCTGCCTGCCAGGGGTAGTGAGCCGGCTGAGCGGCATGGAGACACAGGAACTTCGGGGGGCCCTGGCTCTTCTCCTCCTTTGCACTTTCGCGTCTGCCAGTCAGGACCTGCAGGGTAAGCCTGTACCAATCCTCTTAGCCCCTTCTCTGCCTCCTCCCCATTTGCCCCCAGCCGACTAGCAGGGAACATGTGGGCAAAAGGAGAGGGGAGAGTCCTGAAATTGAATCGGAGGGAAGAGTTGATGAAATTATGGCCCTGTGGGGGAGGAGTTGACACTAGAAGGTGGTGGATGAGTGGGAGCTGGCCAGGGTCAGCATGAGGCCAGGGCAGAGGACTCAGGGGCTGGATGCTAGCTCGGGTTGCCTGGCTGGGTTGGTGTCTGAGCATCCCCAGGCACCCCAGGGTCTGGGAGAGCAGCTCAGAGGTGGGCTTCTTCCACCCCTGGGTGCCTGGCTGCCTAAGTACAGGATGGGGGTGGGGAGCAAGAGGTCTGGGCTCTCCTGGAGGTCTGGTGGTGGGATGGGCCTGTGGGTGTGGGAGAGGTAGTTGGAGCAGATGACACAGGCACAGATTCTTTACTGGCTGGAAGGGAAACCACAGATTGGCCAGGACACAGGAGGCAGAGGAGCTGGGTCCTACGTTCCTGTGGGAGAGAGCCAGACAGTAGGAGGGTCACAGCCTTCAGTGGGCAGCTGTTCTCATCTAGACCGAGTGCGCTGAACCCCCAGGATGGGAGGAGGGGCACTGGAGTGTGGGATGAGCCAAACCCAGCGGTGCAAAGAGAAACTGCCTTCCCGTTTCTGTGCTGTGGGCACCAGGTGCTTCTCCTGCCGGAGATCAGCACAGTGACTCCTTTGCGCCACCTGGTGGGAGCATCTCAAGTTTGTGGGGTTCTGTTTCTATATTTTCAAGTGAGCCTCAGGCCAGCTGGTTCCCAGAGTGGCAGTAAGGGAGGCCCAATGCCTTGTCCTCTGATAGCAACAAGGGTTGGATTTCAAGGGGTAGTGAACACTATGGGGTGGGGATAACGGATGCCCCACCCCTGAAGGCTCATAGGAGAGGGCAGGCCTTAGCATTTGACAGGGCTCTGACCTTGATCATCCCTGCCTGGCCAGTGATCGACCTGCTGACGGTGGGCGAGTCCCGGCAGATGATAGCTGTTGTGGAGAAGATCCGGACTGCCCTGCTCACCACTGGGGACATCTATCTCTTGTCCACCTTCCGCCTGCCCCCCAAGCAGGGTGGTGTCCTTTTTGGCCTCTACTCTCGCCAGGACAACACACGATGGCTGGAGGCCTCTGTCGTCGGCAAGATCAACAAAGGTGACTGGTGGGCATCATCTCCTGTCCTGCAGTGATGACCCCTTTGAGCACTCTTCCTCATCCCCATTCTCAGAGCCCTCTTAATGCCCCTTGGGCTCCACTGGGGACTGAGGACCCATCAGGCTATGTCCAAGCACCAGGGGCACCTGGTGCCTAGGAGGGGCCTCAGGAGGCCAGGCACCCAAGAAATGGGATGAGGCATCTGTGGGTGTGGGGAGTTGTATGTGGGATGTCTGGGGGGAGGGGAGGCTTGTCTGTGCCCCAGCAGTGGTATAGAGGTCTCTTAGATCCCTGGAACAGTTCAGGGGGTACGGAACCGGTTGCCATCCTAGCAGGGGATAGAGTGGCCTCATGTAATCAGATGGCATGATAGAGTGGTAATGGACAGATAGGTCGATCTGATAACACTGAAGGATAGAGGACAGAGTGATCCGATGACACTGAAGACTAAGAAAGTCCTAGTCGTTGCATCAGTTTGAAAAACATTTTTCATGTACCTACTATGTACAAGGTATTGAGAGATAGCTGAGTAAGCACTGACAGCCCTAGAGATGTGGTATTCAGAAGAACTGATCCAAGGCTCAGCTGGGAGACAGGGGACGGGGGACAGTGCGCATACTGACCTCCCCTTCTGGGCAGTGCTGGTGCGGTACCAGCGGGAGGATGGCAAAGTGCATGCAGTGAACCTCCAGCAAGCAGGCCTGGCTGACGGGCGCACACACACGGCTCTCCTGCGACTCCGAGGTCCGTCCAAACCCAGCCCTGCCCTGCAGCTCTATGTGGACTGCAAACTGGGTGACCAGCATGCTGGACTTCCGGCACTGGCCCCCATTCCTCCAGCAGAGGTCAGTGGGCTGGAGATTAGGACTGGACAGAAGGCTTATTTGAGAATGCAGGTGAGCAGAAAAGGAAGACCCTCTGAGTGTTGGTGAACAGTTTGCAGCGGTGGGAGGAGGAGTTGGTAGGTCCTCCCTCATGACAACGTTTCTCTCCCCCCCAGGGCTTCGTGGAATCCATGAAAATTATTCTGGGTGGGTCCATGGCCCGGGTTGGAGCCCTGAGTGAGTGTCCATTCCAGGGAGACGAGTCCATCCACAGTGCAGGTAACACATGCTTCTGTGAGCTGGCATCCTGGCCCCCAGCCCTGCCATCTTTGATACTTTCCATCCTCTTGACCTTTCTTCCCCTTAACACCAGTTCTTTTGGCTCACCTATTCCTCATCTATTCCTGGGGCTTCTTGACTCCGTTACCCCAAATCTCCTTCACCTCTGACTCTGTGATCTCCAAATAATACATTTCCAGGAGGCACAGGTCAATAAAATCTCCATTAAGGTCATCCTGCCTATCAGGGTGGCCAGAAAAATAGAAGGATCCAAAAAAAAAAAAAAAAAAGAGTATAACTCTGAAGACCTTTGAGTGGGAGTAAGGAAGGTAGTGGCTTGGTCTTTCTCGGTTGACTAAGCTAAGGGTCTTTTTTAGTTCCCACTGGCATCTATCACCTACCAGCAGTTTCCCTAAGCATTTCTCATCTGCCTGGTCTCTCTGACAAGGATACTCAGAGGTTCTTAAGTAAATAAAATGTCCACTTCTCCCAGATATTTCAAAGAGCTCTTGTGGTAGAAGCTTGAGAGGGAGGAAATGGAATGTATTGGGGCCCTGGCCCTGCGTCAGGTCACCTCTCACTTGGATTCCTTCTGCCACAACCATGCCTAGGAACAGGAGGATCTGGGTCTTGACTGTGAGGCAGCTCCCTTAGAGGGACCCTCATCCAGTGGAAGGAGCTGGTGGGGCTGGCCCGTCACCACTGCCCTCCTACCATTCATACTACATCTTTATTTCAAGGCACCAGCCCTTTTCTCCTTCCTTCTCCTCAACCAGCCAGGCCCCTCCTCACATCTCCACCCTCTGTGTTTTCTTGTCCTCTCTAGTGACCAACGCACTCCACTCCATCCTAGGTGAGTAGGCCATGCCAAGAGGAAGGGGCATGAGGGTGGGGAGGAGATACAGCAGCCTGAAATGAAGTCCTCTTCAGCCAGGAATGGGGTGGGATTTAAAGCTGGGGGGTGGGCAATGGTGGCAGCACCGGCTTATTACCCAGAGAGGGGTCAGGGCTGGTGCCCCAGTTCTGAGCCTTTCTGCATCCTGCACCCTGACAGGGGAGCAGACCAAGGCCTTGGTCACCCAGCTCACCCTCTTCAACCAGATCCTGGTGGAACTGCGAGATGACATCCGAGACCAGGTTTATTGGGCTGGTGAAGGGTGGCGCTGATTCTGGGTGGGGTGGCAGGTGCCAAGAGCTGACTCCTGCCCATCCTTCTGTCTACCAGGTGAAAGAAATGTCCCTGATCCGAAACACCATCATGGAGTGTCAGGTGTGCGGTGAGTGGGAGAGTAGGGGAGGGCTCCACATGGCATCAGTATGCTCCGCACCCCCAGGGCTTTAGCCTCCACTTCTGGTGAACTAAATGGTGACCTCTGGGTGGCTTTGACTGTGTCCAAACCCACCCCCCAGGATTCCACGAACAGCGTTCCCACTGCAGCCCCAACCCCTGCTTCCGAGGCGTGGACTGCATGGAAGTGTACGAGTATCCCGGCTACCGCTGTGGGCCCTGCCCTCCTGGCCTGCAGGGCAACGGCACCCACTGCACAGACATCAATGAGGTGAAGAGGGCCCTTTTTGGAAGGGCATAGAAAGCTGGGGTGAGGGACTTAGCAGAGGCCCAAGAAGGTGGGGTGAATGTTGGTCAGAAGCAGAGGAACCTGGGGTTGGAGACCAAAAAAGACAGGGGAGAAGGGAAGGAGACAGGCCTGGGACAAAGACTCCAAGGTCACGCAGGGAAGGAGCTGGGAGCTCAGCAGGGGCATTGTGAGAGGGCCGGCCAGAGGAGACCCACAGGAGGCCAGGGTGGGATCAGAGCATGATGACGTTGGGGGAGGGGAGGCCTGCAAACAGGGAGACCAGGAGCAGTGGTCCTGGGGTCACAGGCAGGGACCTGACCCCTTCTTTCTCATCTGATCCCCAGTGTGCTCACGCGGACCCTTGTTTCCCGGGCTCCAGCTGCATCAACACCATGCCTGGCTTCCACTGTGAGGCCTGTCCCCGAGGCTACAAAGGCACACGGGTGTCTGGTGTGGGCATTGACTACGCCCGGGCCAGCAAACAGGTCAGGGTGGGCAGAGTACGTGGACAAGAGATCTGGGCCTTGCAGGGATGGGCGCTACAGGGTTCGATGTCGAGCCCTTGGGATAAATGGGATGAGGCTCCTGGCTTACCTGCTAGCTTTGCCTTGGTTTTGGGTCTGGGCTTCATGTCTGTGTTCACAGATAAGGCCATACAAGTGCTCTCTTCTATATCTGAGGAGACCCAGAGTAAGTCTGGTTCTACCCCAAGTCTGCTCCTTCAGGTCTGCAACGATGTTGATGAATGCAATGATGGCAACAACGGTGGCTGTGACCCGAACTCTGTCTGCACCAACACTGTGGTGAGCTGGACACTCTGCATGCACGGGTGTGGGACAGTGCAACCCCCTCAGATTTCCTGCTCCCCTCCTCCTTTCCACCCAGGACGTTATGCATGGTAGGTGTTCCATGGAATTCTGATTCTGCCTCTTACTAGCCTTTAGCAAGTTATTTACCTTTACTGAGTTTCAGCATCCTCCCTTGAAAAACAGGGCTCTTACTCTCCTTGAAAGGTTGTCAGGAGAACTAAAGGAGATAAGTGATAGACCTGGACTGTCATCTGTGAGGGTCCCTCCTAGGTGCCTCGAGAGATGGGGATAATGTTGGTCGTGGTGGGCTGACCCTCCTTCCTGAGACACTGCCTGCCTCCCTCCTCCTAGGGCTCTTTCAAGTGTGGTCCATGTCGCTTGGGCTTTGTGGGTAACCAGAGCCAAGGCTGCTCCCCGGCCCGGACCTGCCACAGCCCGGCGCACAGCCCTTGCCACGTGCATGCTCACTGTCTCTTTGAGCGCAACGGTGCAGTGTCCTGCTCGGTGAGCGAGGCCTAGGGTTCAGAAGCAACAGGGGATCTGGGGAAAGGGGTCGGGCTCAGGACCACGTCTGGGGACTGGCATGGGGGCTTGCATGGGAAAGGGAGGTGGGCCTGGGTGCAGAAACTGGTTGGTAAGAAGAGAGCCTGAAGAAGGTGGGGTGCAGGGAGCCAACCCAGAGCACTAACTCCCACCCTGGGTGTCGCCCCAGTGTAACGTGGGCTGGGCCGGGAATGGGAATGTGTGTGGCCCCGACACGGACATCGATGGCTACCCGGACCAGGCACTGCCCTGCATGGACAACAACAAACACTGCAAGCAGGTGCAGGGGGCAGGCGGGCGAGTGAGGGCAGGGCGCCCCAGGCTGGGACAGAACAGAACTCACCCGCCCACTTCCTCTCCCTGACCTTTAGGACAACTGCCTTCTGACACCCAACTCTGGGCAGGAAGATGCCGACAACGATGGCGTGGGGGACCAGTGTGACGATGACGCTGACGGGGATGGCATCAAGAATGTTGAGGTGGCTCCTAGACGTCCTGCCCCTTCCAGCTCCTCAGCAACTCTGTTGCCTTATCCCATAACCCTGTCCCCCTTGGCCACTGGCAGCTCCCAAGGAAGGGCCCCAGAGCTCCACATTAGGGAGGCATAAGCCTGGTACCTAGAATGAGGTGGACTACATGGGAAGTTGGGTGGGTGGGATTGCGCCACACCAGTGGACCATCACAGGAGTGGCGACTGTAGACCAGGGTGCAGGGACAAGGATGATGCAAGGTGGCCAGTGGTTCAAGGGAGGCCTGACTCTGCCTCCCACCCCAGGACAACTGCCGGCTGTTCCCCAACAAGGACCAGCAAAACTCAGATACAGATTCATTTGGTGATGCCTGTGACAACTGCCCCAACGTTCCCAACAATGACCAGAAAGACACAGATGGCAACGGGGAAGGGGATGCCTGTGACAACGACGTAGATGGCGACGGTGCAGGCCTGGGGCTGGGGGGTGGCTGGGAACCCCGTGAAGAGTCCGGATAGGGTAGCAATGAAGCGGGGAGGCTGAGAATTCCGGAAGGGTGATGCTCGGGGAAAGTCAGACTGGGTGAGAGGTTACCTGTGGCAGATGTCAGTGGGCACATGAAGGAGGGTGTGGGGCTAGGCTGGGAGTGGGCAAAAGGATGAGACGAGCTCCAGGCAGATTTCCTGACCCGCTGTCCTCTGGGTGGGAGACAAAGCCCAGGACTTTCACCAACCCAGAAGATAAGAGTGTGACTATGTTCTAGTGGTAATCCTGTGTGACCCCCATTATATTCCAGGCATCCCTAATGGACTGGACAACTGCCCTAAAGTCCCCAACCCCCTGCAGACAGACAGGGATGAGGATGGGGTGGGAGATGCTTGCGACAGCTGCCCTGAAATGAGCAATCCCACCCAGGTACAGGGGAATGGAGAGGGCAGGGAAGGGGTGGGTGACTGGTGGACGAAGCCCAGCCCTTTGGACGGGAAGTGGTCAGGTCACCCTCTTTAGAATTCTCAAAAGGAGATGGTGAGAGCAGGTCCCTCTCTCTCAGACAGATGCAGACAGTGACCTGGTGGGAGATGTCTGTGACACCAATGAAGACAGGTAGGGTTTGGGCCAAGAGATGGAAATTTAGGGGATACTTTACCTTCCTCTAGTATGTTCTCAATCCCCTCTAGGGTCCAACTTTAACTCTCCACTACTGTTGAGCAGGAGGCGGTGCCCATAGTCTACCTCCCATTCCTACTGCTGAACCTCCACCTCATCTGGCTGACTGCAAGGGGTCTGGCTGAATGGAGGGTATACCCCAGAGAGATTCCTAAGCAGAAGAGTGGGGAAGGATGCGGTACCTTTAAAAGCCTTTATTTGGTGCCTGTTCTTCTGGACAGTGATGGGGATGGACATCAGGACACCAAGGACAACTGCCCACAGCTGCCCAACAGCTCCCAGCTGGACTCAGACAACGACGGACTTGGAGATGAGTGTGATGGGGACGATGACAATGATGGTGTTCCGGATTACGTGCCTCCTGGTCCTGATAACTGTCGCCTGGTACCCAATCCGAATCAGAAGGACTCAGATGGTAAGGCTGGGGCCGCCAGAGGACTGGACAGCTGTGGGGTTTGTTCAAGGAGAGGCGGCAAGCCTTGCTGGGGAGAGGGTGGCACCTCAAGGCCTGAGGTGGTAGTGTTGGCTAGTGGCAGTGGCCAGGGCCTCGCTGAGCCCCTGGCTTCATCCTGCCCAGGCAATGGCGTTGGTGATGTGTGTGAGGATGACTTTGACAATGATGCAGTGGTCGACCCCCTGGATGTGTGTCCTGAAAGTGCAGAGGTAACCCTCACGGATTTTCGTGCCTATCAGACCGTGGTCCTGGATCCTGAGGGTGATGCTCAGATTGACCCCAACTGGGTCGTGCTCAACCAGGTACTAGGGCAGTGAGCGGGGTGGGTGCTGTCAGACCTGACTAGTAGGCAGAGTCCAGGGAGGGCAGCACACTGGAACCAGGACTTTTGTCTTTACTGCACACCACCAGGGCATGGAAATTGTTCAGACCATGAACAGTGACCCCGGCCTGGCAGTTGGTATGTAAGGGGCACCCAATTCAGCAATTTCAATAATTTCCCAATGGAGGGGTCCTACAGGCAGAGGATGGGCCACTGCCTTCCCACGGGCATCCCATCCCACCCCCACCCCACAATGGGTGTTAGCAGCTTTGCTACACCTGCCCCTGATCCCATCTCCCCTCCCACCCACCCTTAGGATATACAGCTTTCAACGGTGTGGACTTTGAAGGCACCTTCCATGTGAACACTGTGACCGACGACGACTACGCAGGCTTTCTCTTCAGTTATCAGGACAGCGGCCGCTTCTACGTGGTCATGTGGAAGCAAACAGAGCAGACCTACTGGCAGGCCACGCCTTTCCGGGCTGTTGCCCAGCCAGGGCTGCAGCTCAAGGTCCGACAGCTGCCCAGATTCCCTAGTCCAGGGCCCTTTCCCAAGGCCTCCCCCACCGACCCTGGGGCCTCCCCCACCGCCTGAGCCAGGGGAAGCCTCTTACCCAGACATCTGGCCTGGAGGTGGGCTCCCTGGGGCTCCAGAATATTCTCCTGACTCCCTTTTCCACCTGCACTTACCAGCCTGTTGTCTTCCCTTGCTCTGGTACTGTGGTTGACCCACTGTCTTTGCTGATGCCCCGTAGGCAGTGACATCAGTGTCTGGCCCAGGTGAGCACCTCAGGAACGCCTTGTGGCATACAGGCAATACTCCTGATCAGGTACGACTGCTGTGGACTGATCCACGAAATGTGGGCTGGCGTGACAAGACCTCCTACCGCTGGCAGCTGCTGCACCGGCCTCAAGTTGGCTATATTCGGTGAGGGGAGGGGCCGAGCCTCCCAAGAGACCCCAGGCCCAGCCTTTCCTTCCTTTCCAGCTGGGATTCACCAGTGACTTCCCCTGCACTCACTGCTGTGGTGCCACGGGCCTGGACTGGAATCACCTCCCTCTACCTCCCCTCTCACCACAGACTAGTTGCCCTGGCCCCGCTTGTTTCTTAACATCAGGTAGCCTGGGCTCTGGTGCTGCTAAGGACCTATAAACAATGTTAGGCAAGTCCTTCTTTTGCCGTGCTGTAAAATGAAGGTGTATCTGGGAGCCTCCAAAGGCCAGGCCAGTCTGTGGAGAGGCACATCAATCCACCTCATCACTAGTCCAGCCCAGAACCTGCCTCATCAGAGTCTGACTGGAAGGGATCATCATTTACAGAAGATCCAACGGAAGCCCAGACTCCGCACTGGCACCTCTTAGTAGCCAGGCTGAGGCCTCTCAGTTCAGCTCTTGGTCCACAACTTTGCGTTTCCGAGTCGGTGGGGATGACAGGGAAGGGAGGGGAAATGGCCCAGAGCCGGGAGTGCAGGGACTTGGGTTGGTTCCCCTTTAAGGTGCCTGGGGCTGCGGGGCGCCAGGGCAGGGGATGGTGGGGGTGGACTAGAGCCTGGGAAGCGGGTGACTTCACCCCCCAGCCCATTGTACTCATCGTCATGGCAACCCAATCCTCGCTTGGAATGCGGCTGGTGCTTTGAGATGCAAAGGGGGCTGGACAAAGAGCCAGGGGCCCCAGGCCTGAGAAAAGCACCCCTCCTTCCCCCCTTTCCTTCCTCCCTTTTCCCCACCTCCCTTCTCTCTCAGGCCCGGTGAGCCCTAGGGGGGTTGGGGATGAACAGGGCTGGGTCAAGGTGGCGCAGTGCCCACTAGCACCTAGCACCAATGAACACTCCTATCCCGGACAGGGTGAAGCTATACGAGGGTCCCCAGCTAGTGGCCGATTCTGGGGTGATCATTGACACATCCATGAGAGGGGGGCGTCTTGGTGTATTCTGCTTCTCCCAAGAAAACATCATTTGGTCCAATCTCCAGTATCGATGCAATGGTGAGGCTCTAGACGGAGATCAGCCTGACCTCTTGTGCCCTCACGGGAGAGTCACATCTTCTGACCTTAATCATATCTCCTTTCTCAGACACAGTGCCCGAGGACTTTGAGCCATTCCGGAGGCAGCTGCTTCAGGGAAGAGTGTGAAGAGGTGGCCACTGGATTCAGAATCCTGATTTTAGACCCTCGGGCCTTGGGGTCCATCCTGGAGTCTAATTTACAGCCCCTCAGCTAAACACCGACCCTCCTCTGGCACCCACCACGAGTTCAGCCCCAGAGGGGTGGTGACCCCACTGTTCAGGAGATGGGAAGTTTTCAAGGGGGTATTTCTCAGGCACTAACCCCAGGAAAGATAACAGCGCATTGCCATAAAGTTTCAGTTCTTTTCTAAGCCAGTGCAGTTACTTATTTTAGGGATTTTCCGGGGCAGGGAGAGGACTAGTAGAATGTAAGTTAGAGATCTAGAGGGAGTTTGGTGAGAAAGGTGTGGACAGGGACTAGATGGAGGACGGGGGTTAGGTGAAGGATGGGGTGCTGGTCAGAGGATGGCTAAAGTTCTCCCAGCCCCACTTACTCACGGTGGCAGCGGCGACACTCCAGTCTAAGAGCAGCCGGGATCGACAGCCAGGAGGGCTGGGGCTGCCCCGTTCGGGGTGAGGGGGAGGCCGGGGGGCCGAGGGGGCCGGAGGCCGGGACGAGTGCAATATTGGCGGGGGAAAGAACAACACTGCACCGCGTCCCGTCCCTCCCGCCCGCCCGGGGCCCGGAATCCCGCTCTCCACCGCTGGAAGCTGGACCAGCCCGAGAACCCAGGACGCGTTGGGGAGTTGGGTTCACCTTGGAGGCCAGAGAGACTTGGCGCCCGGAAGAGGGTGAAGGGGGTGGTAAGGGGAGGGAAAAAGGGAAAAGGAGACCGCGATATCCCGGAAGGCCGCTTTCCGACGCCCAGGCGTTGCGCGCGCTTGCTCTTTAAATACTCAGACTGCTAGGCGCGGAGCCGTCGCCATGGTGACGCGTGTCCCAGCAACCGAACTGAATGGCTATTGCCTGGCAACGCCCGGGGTTGAAGTTTTGGGGCCGCCCACCTAGCTACTCGCGCTTTCTCTAGCCTGAGGGGGCGGGGGCTTCCCCGCCTCTTCGGCCAGCTCCCCGGCGCGATGACGTAACGCCCCCAGTCCCGAGCCCGCCCCCGGGTCCCGCGGCTGCACAAAGCCGCGCCAAGTCGGCGGAGCAGCGCGGGCCTGCGAGCTGTGGTCCTGCTCTCCGGCTTCCCTCCAATCCCGCCGCACCGAAGTGTTCTTAAAGTTCATTTCGCAATCCGTGTTCTTTGGGGCTAACCATTGTTTCCTAATGCGGACGTAATTGCTTCTGTCGGTCTAGACTGCAATCCAGGACCTCCGGAGGGGGCCCGATAAGCTCCACGTGCGCCGCTGTGGCCCCAAACACTCCTCCGTCCCACATGTTTCTGCCCTTCAAAATATAACTTGGTCTTCCCAAATCACGCACCCTCATATACTGTTTTGCACCACCCCGGCCACCTTGTGCGTACCTGCCCCAAACGCCACTCTGCTCTCCAAAGGATAGTTTCGTGCCCCTCAATACCATCTGTCGCCCCACCTATTCTCTGCTTCCTAAATGCGTAACTAATCTGCCCCATTCCGCCTCCCACATTCCGATGTCCTCGCCCAAATACCTGGGTGCCCCTTCCACATAACTCAGGACCCCACCCACTTAGCGCCATTTCCTCCAGACGGCGCTGCGACAGGTCTGAGTCCCCTCCTAAAACCCGCAGCCCCTCCATCGATGATACAGTGTGTTCCTCCCCTTCTCTGTCCAAGCCACTGCCTCTCCTGGCCAGGGCCTGCTCTGCCCAGTCTCTCTCTGCCCCTACTTCGGCAGTGCCACCCAGCCTCCTCTCCCCAGACCCGGGGAGCCCCTCAGCCCTCTCGGGCAGGCCGGGTGAAGCTCTCGGTGACCGCTAGAGGGCGGGAGAGCCCGGCCAGAGAGCCGCCGCTACCTGGTGGATTCGGGGAAAGGAAAGACCCTAGGGTTTGGTGGAATTTCGTATTTCTCTAAGTGGAAATTTCTTCCCCCGCCCCCTTCTAGAGATAAAGTCAAGGAAGGAACTTGGGCTGCTGGAAAGTCCTGCAGGGGCGGGGACTGTGGGTTTCGGGGTAGAACTGTGTGTGGAACTGGACAGGGAGACGTCAGAAGGGTGGGGCTATTCTGGGAAGTAGTGGGGGGAAGGGGTCCAAAACTAGCACCCAGTTTACTCATTGGCGAGCCTTCCCCTCCTTTCTCAGCCCCCAGAGTGGGACTCCAAGCGACCCAGTGAGAATGGAACAATGGTGTGGAGGACCCACAATGCCGGCCTTGGGCTAAGACTTTGACCTAGTCCAATTTCTCTGTTACTTTCCTCACCAAGGCTGTTGTCCTGGGGCTAAAATAGGACCATGGGGACCCAGGTCAGGTTCCAGACTTCCTCCACCACCTTCTGGAGCCAGGGAGTGGTTGGTGAAAGGGGGGAGGCCAGTCAGAAAACAAACAGGTTGTCAGAGAGTTGAGTGATTGAAGCCCACATACCTTATTTAAGGGGCCAGAAATGGCTGGGGAGGAGGAGGAAGAGGTTGGAGGTAGGGAAAGGGAGGGGGGGGTGGAGCTTTGTCACCTGTCACCTGCTCTGGCTGAGCCTAGGGCGGGCGGGGGACCGGTATAAAGCAGCTGGTGCCTGTGTCCGCTCCACCTCGTGGGCAGCTCCGGCCTGAGTTTGTCTGTCCACTCCCCACCACTTTGGCACCACCATGACACCGGACATCCAGGCCCCTTTCCTCTTTCTGCTGCTGTTGCTCCCAGTGCTTACAGGTGAGGGGCACAAGGTGGGGAGGGGGCTGCCCTGCTCCTGTGGTCTTCCCAACTTTCTGTGTGTTTTGCTTCCTGGGAGATGGCATCCAAGAGGCAGAAGTTGCAGACAGGGGTGGCCTAGTCTTTGCCAGAAGAAAGAATAAAGGAGTGAGGCTAAGGAAAACCTGAGAAGAGACCCCCCACACACACACCTGGAGGAGAGTGGGTGCCAGGAGCAGGCGTATGTCCTGAAGAGAAGTCTGCAGGGGTTGGGGGTGGAATCAGGAGAGGAAAATCTTAGGAGTGGAAAAGCCCACAGTCCAGGAGCAGACAGATATGGGAAGAGAGAGGTAGGTTGCCAGCAGGGAAGGAGAAAGCTGACTCAGGGGCCCACTCCCCAAATCCTCCTGGCATGACTTCCCCAGATGCCAGAGAATGTATTTTCTCCTTATGCTGATTTGTCCCCCAACCATACTCTGTAACCTTGATTTCTTACAGCTGCCAATGGCACTACCATAACAATCTCTGACCCCAGCAGACCTATACAGGCTTCCAGTACACAAGGCAGCCCAACGTCCAGTCCCACTAAAGAAACTTCTTGGAGCACAACCACCACCTCACTCACAGCCAGCAGCCCCAACCCCAGCCCCACTGCCTCTCCAGGCCACGATGATGCCTCATCTCTGACCGGCAGCCCTGCCCCAAGCCCAGCTGCCTCTCCAGGCCATGACAGTGCCTTGACTTCAGCCAGCAGCCCTGCCCCAAGCCCAGCTGCCTCTCCAGGCCACGACAGTGCCTCGACTTCAGCCAGCAGCCCTGCCCCGAGCCCGGCCGCCTCTCCAGGCCCCGACAGTGCCTTGACTTCAGCCAGCAGCCCTGCCCCAAGCCCGGCCGCCTCTCCAGGCCACGACAGTGCCTCGACTTCAGCCAGCAGCCCTGCCCCGAGCCCGGCCGCCTCTCCCAGCCACGACGGCGCCTCGACTCCGACCGGCAGCCCTGCCCCGAGCCCGGCCGCCTTCTCCAGCCACGACAGTGCCCTCGACTTCAGCAGCAGCCCTGTCCCAAGCCCGGCCGCCTCTCCAGGCCATGACAGGCCTTTGACTTCAGCCGCAGCCCTGCCCAAAGCGCCGGCCGCTCTCTCCAGGCCATGACAGTGCCTTATGACCTTCAGCCGCAGCCCTTGCCCCAAGCCCGGCCGCCTCCAGGCCATGACAGTGCCTTGACTTCAGCAGCAGCCCTGTCCCAAGCGCGGCCCGCCGCCTCGACCCCGCCAGCAGCCCTGCCCCAAGCCCCGGCCGCCTCTCCAGGCCACGACAGTGCTCGACTTCAGCCAGCAGCCCTGCCCGATTCCGGCCGCCTCTCCAAGCCACGACGGCGCCTCGACTCCGACCGGCAGCCCTGCCCCGAGCCCGGCCGCCTCTCCAGGCCACGACAGTGCCTCGACTTCCAGCCAGCAAGCCCTGGTTCCCAAGCCCGGCCGCCTCTCCAGGCCATGACAGTGCCTTGACTTCAGCCAGCAGCCCTGCCCCAAGCCCGGCCGCCTCTCCAGGCCATGACAGTGCCTTGACTTCAGCCAGCAGCCCTGTCCCAAGCCCGGCCGCCGCCTCGACCCCGACCAGCAGCCCTGCCCCAAGCCCGGCCGCCTCTCCAGGCCACGACAGTGCCTCGACTTCAGCCAGCAGCCCTGCCCCGAGCCCGGCCGCCTCTCCCAGCCACGACGGCGCCTCGACTCCGACCGGCAGCCCTGCCCCGAGCCCGGCCGCCTCTCCAGGCCACGACAGTGCCTCGACTTCAGCCAGCAGCCCTGTCCCAAGCCCGGCCGCCTCTCCAGGCCATGACAGTGCCTTGACTTCAGCCAGCAGCCCTGCCCCAAGCCCGGCCGCCTCTCCAGGCCATGACAGTGCCTTGACTTCAGCCAGCAGCCCTGCCCCAAGCCCGGCCCGCCGCCGCGACTCCTACAGCAGCCCTGCCCCAAGCCCGCCGCCGCTCAGGCCACGACAGTGCCTCGGACTTCAGCCAGCAAAGCCTGCCCCGAGCCGGACCGCCTCTCCCAGCCACGACGGCGCGCTCGACCGACCGCAGCCCTGGCCCCGAGCCCCGGCCGCCTCTCAAGCCACGACCAGCGCTCGACTTCAGCCAGCAGCCTGCCCCAAGCCGGCCGCTCTCAGGCCATGGACAGTGCCTCGACTTCAAGCCAGCAGCCCTGCCCAAGCCCGCCGCCTGCTCCAGGCATGACAGTGCCTTGACTTTCAGCCAGCAGCCCTGTCCCAAAGCCCGGCGCCGCCTCAGACCCCGACCAGCAGCCCTGCCCAGCACCGGCCGCCTCTCCAGCCACGACAGTGCCTCGACTTCAGCCAGCAGCCCTGCCCCGAGCCCGGCCGCCTCTCCCAGCCACGACGGCGCCTCGACTCCGACCGGCAGCCCTGCCTCGAGCCCGGCCGCCTCTCCAGGCCACGACAGTGCCTCGACTTCAGCCAGCAGCCCTGCCCCAAGCCCGGCCGCTCTCCAGGCCCCGACAGTTGCCTGACTTCAGCCAGCAGCCCTGCCCCGAGCCCGGCCGCCTCTCCAGGCCCCGACGTGCCTCGGACTCCCACCGCAGCCCTGCCTCGAGCCCGGCGCTCTCCAGGCCACGACGGCCCCTCGGACTGCGACTTGCAGCCCTGCCCCAAGCCCGGCTGCCTCTCCAGGCCCCAACAGTGCCTTTGACTTCAGCCAGCAGCCCTGCCCCCAAGCCGGCCGCCTCTCAGCCATGACCAAGTGCCTTGACTTCAGCAGCAGCCCTCCCCAAGGCCTGCTGCCTCTCCAAGGCCCCGACGTGCCTCGACTTCAGGCCCAGCACCCTGCCCCAAGGCCCCAGGCCGCCTCTCCAGGCCATGACAGGCCTTGACTTTCAGCCAGCAGCCCTGTCCCAAGCCCGGCGCCGCCTCGACTCCGACCGGCAGCCCTGCCCCAAGCCCGGCCGCCTCTCCAGGCCACGACGGCGCCTCGACTCCGACCGGCAGCCCTGCCCCGAGCCCGGCCGCCTCTCCAGGCCACGACGGCGCCTCGACTCCGACCGGCAGCCCTGCCCCGAGCCCGGCCGCCTCTCCAGGCCACGACGGCGCCTCGACTCCGACCGGCAGCCCTGCCCCGAGCCCGGCCGCCTCTCCAGGCCACGACGGCGCCTCGACTCCGACCGGCAGCCCTGCCCCGACCCCAACTGCCTCTCCAGGCCATGACAGTGTCCCATCCCTGACCAGCAGCCCTGCCCCAGGCCCTACGGCCTCTCCGGGTCACCATGGCGCCTCGTCCCCAACCAGCAGCGACACCTCATCCGTGACCACCAGCTCTGCCTCGAGCTCCATGGTCACTTCAGCACACAAGGGCACCTCATCCGGGGCTACCATGGCCCCAGCCAGCAAGGCCACTCCATCCTCAGTTCCCAGCTCTGAAACTGCTCCCTCTGCTGCCAGCCACATTACCAGGACAGCTGCCAGCAGCACTAGCCCCCAACAGTTGCCTGTTAGGGTCTTCCTGTTCTCCCTGTCTTTTCGCATTACAAACCTCCAGTTTAACTCTTCCCTGGAAGATCCCCAAACTGGCTACTACCAGGAGCTGCAAAGACGCATTTTGGACTTGGTGAGTAGCTGCCTTTCCTCTAACATGCACCCCCCCACCCCCAAAGCAGCCTTCAGAACTCTTTGAGTCGCTTGCATCGAATCTTAGTCGTTTCTCTCTCCCCCCAGTTTTCGCAGATTTATAAACAGAGGGAGAGGGATTTTCTGGGCCTCTCAGAGATCAAGTTCAGGTACAGTTCTGGGTGTGGACTCTGCGGGACTGGCAGATGTTGTCATGACTGTGGGGAGGATGTACTGACCCAGAAACTGGGACCCATGGCTGAGTTCCCCATTTCTTTGTAACCAGGCCAGGATCTGTGGTGGCAGAATTAACTCTGGCCTTCGGAGAGAATACCACTGCTGAATGGGTGAAGACACAGCTCAGTCAGCTTGAAGCACAGGCAGTCAAATATAACCTGACCATCACTGAAGTTAGTGGTGAGTCCATTTCCCCAGCTGTGAGCCAGCACCGCCCTGCCCGGGACCCTCTCTCTCCAGCATCTGGGTCCCTGCTTTCTCTCTTGGAGCTGGTAGGGGGAGAGTCACCTCCTTTGGGAGACCGCTCTGACCACTGCTTTTCCTTTCAGTGCATGATGCCCTGTCTCCTTCCTCTGCCCAGTCTGGGTCTGGGGTGCCCGCTTGGGGCATCGCCCTGCTGGTGCTGGTCTGTGTTCTGGTGGCGCTGGCCATCATCTATCTCATTGCCCTGGTAAGTGCTCAATCCCCAGCCCTGACCAGAGTCCCCCTGCTGGAAGGAACCTCACGGCCCCCACAACCTCCTGTCTGCCCAGGTTGTCTGTCAGTGTGGACAAAAGAAATGTGAGCAGCTGGACATCTTTCCAACCCTGGATGCCTACCATCCTATGAGCGAGTACTCCACCTACCACACCCATGGGCGCTATGTGCCCCCTGGCAGTACCAAACGGAGCCCCTATGAGGAGGTGAGGGAGGGGGCGGTGCGGTGAGGCTTTGGGCAGTGGTTCTGAACGGGTACTGGGAAAACCTAAAGAACTTAGAAGAGGTGATGTGAAATAAGCAGTGAGGGACTGACAAGGCTGGGGTGGAGGTCAGAGGGGTCCTGTGGGAAAGGCTTAGAGAAGAAGGGGGGCCTCAGGAGGGTGTGCCCCCCCACAACTAGCACCCCCAGAAGAGCATTCACTACTCGGCTGAACTGGGATGCCCAGAGGTGACATGAATAGGGCACTGCACCCAGGGGAGCCCTTCTTGGAAGGAGCGCCTTGCCCCAGCTTTTCTCCTAAGAATGGAGGGTAGATTGGGAAAGGCTGATGGGGAGGAGGGGGGTCTCTGAATTGGGAAAGAAGTCTCACCAAGCCAGGTGAGCCTGGGTGCAAGGTGGGGAGGCACAGACCCCCTCTTCCTTCTTTCTGCCTTTCCCTCCATGACCTAGTAAATAATTACTTTGCCAACTGGGGCTGAAAGGCCACTCCAAGTGGGGGAAGGGAGAGTTTCCTTTTCCCGACTTTTCCTCTGCCTGGGGACTTCCTTCTTCCAGTTTTGCAGAAACGCGTACACCTCCTTGGGCTGAAGGAGCAGAGAACGGAGGGAGAAAGGGGCAGGAGGGGGAAGCAGGGGGTGCTGAGAGCCAAGGGGAGGGAGTGAACCAGAGCTGGAGGAGGAGGGGGAGTGGCCCTGTTTACAGTCATCTGGCTGGTGGTGGTGACCAGCAGGTGCTCTCTCTGTATTAACCCTTTGAAAGCTAGTCAGGCTCCTGGACCATTCACCCCATCCTGCGGTGCCATCCAGGGACCCCGGGGAGGAAGGTTGTCCCAGGAAAGCCTCTGCCGCTCATCCCAGTCTCTTCTGCCCCTACCTAGGTTTCTGCAGGCAACGGTGGCAGCAACCTCTCTTATACAAACCTGGCAGCCACTTCTGCCAACTTGTAGGGACATGTTGTCTGCTGAGAGTCCAGCCAGTACTGGCTGCCTCCCTGGAATTCTTCACTTCTGAGGACCCCCACCCCCAACTCTGTTCTGGGCTAGTGAGCTGGGCATTCAGGTGGGCTGCTCACAGCCTCCCTCACAGGACCCACCAAGTCCCCTAACCCATCTTAGCCCTGGTGAAGCCCGCCTGGGCCCCTGGGGACATGCCAGAGGCAGCGGCTCCCAGGAGGATTGCCTGGAATGCTTGGAGATGGGAGTGGGAACGTGAACATGGCTGAATAAAATGTGGGCCTCCTCTGAGCCCACTACCAGCTTCTGATCTGTTGTCTGTGACCTGTGGATGGGTGAGGGGCAGTCGAAATGTGTGTGTGTTGGGGGGAGGTCTGGCAGAGACTCTGGGAGGGGAGGGGAAGGGAAGAAGGGCAGAGGAGCGGGGTTCATTTGAGAAGCAGGAGGCTGGAGAGATGACATTGGAGTGCAGGCGGACAGACTCCTGTCACCTCTCCTGCATGGCTGGCAGCACATGAGGAAGGAGGAAACAAAAGCCCGAGGCTCCAGCAGCCAGCATGACCCAGCTCTGCCCGCCCGAGAGCTGGGCTCGCCCCTATCCCCGGGCCTGGATTTCACTCCCGCGCCCTTCTCTCCCCTTGGCATGGTGCCCTCAGGTGGCTCTATTCTTAGCTGTCCGGGTGTGAAGTAAGTCCTAAGGCAGCAAAGTCAACAGGGCCATGATAAGGTCCGTGTCAGATCCAGGGCCTGGCGCCAGACTGCCCCACCTGCCTACTGGCTCTGGGGTCTATCACCTAGTAGCCCAGGAATAGGGAAATAGTTCTGGTTCTGATGTCAGAGACTTCCCAGATGGCTCAGTGGTTAAGAACCAGCCTGCCAATGTAGGAGATACAAGACTCAGGTTCAATCCCTGGGTTGGGAAAATCCCCTGGAGAAGGAAATGGCAACCCACTCCAGTATTCTTGCCTAGAAAATTCCATGGACGGAGGAGGAGCCTGGCGGGCTACAGTCCTTGGAGACACAGAGTCAAACATGACTGAGCACGCACATACTTCCTGACTGATGCACTGATGCCAAAAGCTCAGCTTCTCTGTACACCGGGACTGAATCGAATCTCTGAGACAGAGTTTTAGGTGAAGTAGAAAAGAATAGCTTTATTGTGTTGCCAGGTGAAGGCGGCCACAGTGGGCTAATGCCCTCAAAACCATATGTCCCAAGTTGGAGAAGATTTACAGTAATTGCTCAAAGAGCATGTGATCAGCTCATGGACATTTTTCTGATGGGTTGGTGGTGAGGTAGCTGGAATTCAGCATCATCAGCCTTCAGGACCAGCTGCTCTGGGGTCTACATACCATCTTTAACTTTTCCCACCTGCAGGGGATATCAGTTTCTACAAAACAGCTCAAAGATATTGCGAATATCCATTGATAGGGAAACAGGGTGTTGCTCAAGGCTGTTCTTGACTGTTTGTTTCTCTCTGGTTTCCCATTCCCTCCTTTCCCTAATTAACAACTGCTTGAATCTGCCCCTTGGAACTCAGGGAAGGTCATGGAGGCTGAATGAAGGCTGTTTCCTATAATCCAAGAAATGGGGGAACACAGAAAGGCCTTGTGCCAGAAGCCCCTGATCTCTTTGGGTCCAGGCAAGGGGACGGCACCCTAAGTCGCATTCCTGCAGGGCTCCACCCAGACACCCCATGGGGACGGTGGTGGTGGGAGGGTGAGCATCCGATGCCAGCAGCCACCAGAGCGATGTGCCCCCTGGCGGCCACGGTCGGTTTGGACTTGGGCTGGGCACAGGTGTGGCAGGAAACTGGGGAGCACAGGGCTTGAGGACTTCCTTCCCTCAGGCACCAGCTCCACCGTGCATCCCTGCTCTGAGAAATAGCAGGGAACCCTCCATCCCCTTGGCCTGCCACATCCAGCACAGAAGCTAAGAGGAATGGGCTCCGGGAAGGCAGACATCACAGGAAGGCCTGGCATCACAGTTTATTGTTTATAAACCATGAAAATAACAGCTGTTGCTTGGCACAGGCCTAGCAGTGCTCACCGCAGGGGGGCAGCAGCAGGCACCAGAGGCCTTGCCAGGCCCAACCCAGTGGGGACACTCAACCTCAGCTGGGACCCCAAGGGAGACTTGGCACGTTGGCATGGGTGCGGGACAGGTTAAAGCATGCAAGGGGGCGAAGAGGGGGATAAAAGGCATGCGGCTGGGGGTACAGGGACCCAAATAAATAAAGCAGGATGAGAGGGTCCCTTTCCCTCACCAAAGAGTGAGGGCACTGTCCAGCCAAAAAGCTGCTCCACCCCAAGGCTGCAGTTCAGCACGGATGGGGCAGGGAGCTTGGCAGGGCGGAGGGCAGAGCTGGCGAGCAAGCCCAGTGTTCCGGGTGCCTTCCCTCCCAACCAGCCTGGGGGGGGAGCACAGGGCAGGGGTGGGGCAGGGGCTGTCTCCATGATTCGGGCAAGATGCCAAGGGCAGCGCATGGGGCAGAGACGTGGTGGGGGCAGGAACCTGGATTAACAGGCAATAGGGAGAATGGGGGACATCCAGAGAGGTGAGCAGAGGAGAGTCCCTTGGTCAAGAAAGGCCGTGGGAAGACAGATAGGGGACGGGACAGGACCACGTGGGAGGAAGAGCTGGAGGGAGAAGCTACCAGAGAGAGAACCCAGCTTCCGGAGGCCCCGCAGAGGCCCGGGAGGGTCAGTCCAGCTTGGCGAAGCCCCCAATGGTGACCTTCCTCTCGGGCTTGGTGCCCACGGGCTCCTGTAGCTGTACTGCGCCACCCCCGATGAAGCAAAAGGCAGGGCACACAGGGCCCGAGCAGTCCAGGGGGCACTCCAGGAGCCCTCGGAAGGACACGGCATCCAGGAAGGAAACGCGACCCCTCTCGTAGTCCAGGCAGATGCCCAGGCGGGGCGGCAGGGGCACCGTGCAGCTGGCCGCCGGGCCGTCCCTCCCGGTCAGCCCCGCGTTCGAGCTGGCCCCAGCCCCCAGCAGGATCTTGCCCATGCCGATGGTCAGGAAAGCGAAGGGCGGCGACGCCTCCACGGTGGCGTCCTCGGCACCGCTGTCGTGTCCACTGTCCGGGTCGTACCTGCAGGAATGGGTGTTGGGTAGATGGTACCCAAGGGCTGAGATGTTGGGAGGATGGAATGTCGGGAGCAAGCAGTTCCAAGGACTGATTTGGGGGCATTGAGAAGAGAGCACATTGAAGAGACAGGGGTTATAATATAGGGCTGGGGGTTTGGTTTGGTGAGAATGGGGAAAGGCAAGCACATTGGCCAGAGGGGTGAGGGAAGGGGAGAAAAGACAGGGTATCGCTCACGCACGCTGAAGAAAGGCAGTGCTTCCCATGCAGGCAAGTGGTGAAGAAAATGGTGCTGGGATACCGTGCTGGGAGAGGATTTTGAGGGTTAGAGAATCTTGGAAGGATGAGGGGTTAGCGGTGTGGAGAGGGGGGAGTAGAGAAAACATGCTGGGAAGGGGGATGTTGGGAGAGAGATGAAGGCAGGTCAGTGTCTTAGATGAAGGATGTTGCAGGGGTGCAGGTTGGGGATCATGAGTTTAGGAGGGAACTGATGTTGAAGAGAAGGCCCTTCTGAAGAAATAGGGTATTGGATAGAGTGCAGAGGAGGAAGAAGAGCATGTGTGGGTGGGTGAAAAATAGGATGTTGGGGATGAGAGGGTATGGAGATGGAAAGTTTAAGGGAAGAATTTGAGGAGGCTGAGAAAAGGTGTGGGTGAAGGAAGTCCTGGAGAGAAAAAGCTTTGTGGTAAAAAGATGCTGCAAAAGGGGTGTGAGGGAGAAAGGACATGGAGACTTGGCGAGATGGTGTGTTAGCCTGAGTGACAGATGGAGGGACATGGAGATGGCTTCCTTTTCTATTGTCCCTTTCCCCAGTCACTCCAAAGATCAACCTCCAAAACGCTTTCACTGAGCCCACATTTCTCCTGACCACAGTGCCTCCAGCCTGGCTCACATTACTTCCTCCTGATCTTCCAGCTCCATCCCAGCAAGTGTGTGCTTCCCTTGTCACCCCACCATGTTCCCAGCTCCCCCACCCAGATCCCCAGAACCCCATACCTCCCAGAGGGGCCTGACCTGGGGCTGATCACATCGGGGGCACCCTGGAAGCTTTCCTGAAGCTTGCTCTCCAGCCCGACGCCCACCTTGACCAAGTAGGAGGCTGGGTCCACGGCGCAGGCCCAGTAGCTGCGGCCCTGGGTCACAGCCACATCGCCCAGGACCACGTCCACGCTCAGGTGGCAGCCCGTCAGCAGCCGCTCGGCAGCCAGCAGCAGGGGCAGCCCTGGGACACTCCTCACCGCTCGCTGGTCCTTGCTGATGGCCAGCCGCTCACGGCTTGTGCCCCAGCGGCCATCCAGGAAGAAGTGCAGGACTGGAGGAGGGGAGGGTTGAGACAGAAGGAAGGACTTCAGGGACAGACACCGGCACTGGGGACCTCGAGGTGTCAGCACGAGACGCCGGGAGATTTCAGAACACAGGACAAGTTGCCAAGGGATGGGCAGGGGGCTCTTGGGAACAGGGCCTGGAAAACTGGAATGGGGAGCATAAGGGAAGAAGAAAGGGCATCCCAAGTGGGCATTAAAACTCTCCAGGAAGAGTTTCAGTGATGACTAGTGGGCATGGAAACCAGTCTCCCAGACCCAGCTGACTCGCTCTGGCTGCCTCCTCTATTATGCCTATCCTCCAGAGCCTCCGCTAGTTTCTGCAGAGTCACTTGACCAACATTTATTGAGCCCTTGCGCTGTGCTGTGCTTAGTCAGTTGTGTCAGACTCTTTGTGACCCCATCGACTATAGCCCACCAGGCTCCTCTGACCATGGAATTCTCCAGGCAAGAATACTGGAGTGGCGTGAAAAAGAAAAAAAAAAAAAAGAATACTGGAGTGGGTTGCCATGCCCTCCTCCAGGAAATCTGCCCAACCCATGTTTTGAACCCAGGTCTCCCGCATTGCAGGCAGATTCTTTACCATCTGAGTCATCAGGGAAGCCCTATTGAACCCTTACCATGAGCTAAAACTCGGCTAAGACTTTACACATTAGCAAGTCACTTAATTCTCACAACAAGGCTATGGGGTAGGTGTTGTTACTATCCCTACAGAGGAGGAACTGCAGGTTCAGAGAGGGTGACTAACTCACCCAAAGCCACACAACTGGCAAGAGGCAGAGCTAGGGATTTGAACCCAGGCAGTCTGGCTCCAGAGCTAGTGAGGATGACCTACTGTGTTGCGCGGTCTCTCTGGGGCCCACCCAGCAGCAGCGGTCCATGCCCGGGTCCCGGCACCCAGGGCCCACTCACCGGGCGCGGGCGGCGTGTGCAGGTGCACGTCCTCACTGTACTCGCCGTAGCCGGCCTTATTGCAGCCGCGGACACGCAGCACATACACAGAGCCCGTGTCGGGGTTCTCCAGCAGGGCGCTGGTCCCCCTCACCTCCTCCCGCCGCTGCCAGCGGGTGGGGCCTGGCTGGGCCGGCACGTCGGTGCGCCGGAACTCAATGGTGTAGTGCCAGGCAGGCGGTGAGTGGGGGGGCAGCCGCCAGCAGAGGAAGATCTGGTCGTAGGCAAAGGTGCGCTGGGTGTCGATGACCGGAGCCTCGGGCACTGTTGGGAGAGACAGCGGGGTCAGTCACGGCCTGGCCATGGGCCTGGTGTGGAGGGTGGGCGGGAAAAGGGAAAGCAGCGGGAGCCGGGGGGGTGAGTGCGAGTGAGAGGGATCTGGGAAGACACCTGTCTGGGCCCTGGGCGTGGGAAAAGGAGAGGCAGGTGGCCTGATGCCAGTCCTGAGCTGCCACTCCCTCGATCTGGGCCTCAGTTTCCTCCTCTGTCAAATGAAGGTATGAGATCACATGTTGTCCTTTCTTTCTATGACCCTTTTTAGTCTATGAATATAGAGGAGCCCCAGGGAAAGACAGGTAGCGGCCACTGGAGCCCACCCAGGCAAGAAGGCGCTGAACAGGGAGAGGAAACTGAGTGCAAGGGAGATAGATGCAAGGAGATGCAGCAAGGCAGAAAATGGGGACAGAGGGCAAGCCCGAGCATCATGGCCCAGGACAAGGTCAGGGGAAGAGAAGGAAAGCCTGGAGGGCAAAGGTCATAAGGGCCAAAGGTCAGGAAGGCAAGAATTAAAGCGTCAGAGAGACAGAGGGCACTGGCCAGGGAAGAGGATGGTGGAGGTGGTCTGGTCAGGGCAGGAAAGAGAAGGAAGCCATGGGTGGGGAGCCGGGCTGCGTGGGGGGGGCAGGGCAGGGCAGGGGACCTGGCAGAGGGGGCAGGACCCCCAGGGCAGGGCCGCTGACTTGCCTGGGGTGCTCCGGAGCAGAGTCCGCGGTGGCCACAGCCTACAAACAAAGAGAGGGAGAAGCAGCGCTGAGCGCGGTGGGACGGGGTGGCCGGGTGGGCTAGGTGGGCAGGACGGCTGGCCAGGCCGGCTGGGAGGCTTGGGAGTTCGTTCCCCGGTGGGCACTGCCCCCCGGGCCCGCTGCTGGGGAAGAAGGGAGGAAGGCTCTAATTGGACATGGGGCCTGGCCATCTCCTCACCTCGCAGGAAATTAAGCTCTGTCAGCAGCTTCATCTCACGCCCCACATCCAGCTGGCAATGGCGGAAGGAGGAGCTGGCAGCTGGCCGGAATGTCTGGAGGGCCTCTGTGGCTCGGGAAATCCTGGGATGGGGGCAGGCAAGGGTCAGACTTCCCCGTAGCTCAGACGGTAAAGAATCTGCCCGCAGTGCAGAAGACCTGGGTTCCATCCCTGGGTCGGGAAGATCCTCTGGAGAAGGGAATGACAATCCACTCCAGTTTTCTTGCCTGGAGAATCCCAAGGACAGAGGAGCCTGGCAGGCTACAGTCTGTGGTGTCACAAAGAGTCGGACATGACTGAGCGACCAATACTGCCAAGGGTCAGGCTCTGCTGTCTGGGCCGCCGCCCTTCCCCTTGATTCTGCCGTGTCTGGCCCTAGAACCTTGGTATCGGCTATGGGTCTCTTCCCTGTCCCTCTGGGCAAGAGCTGGTATCCATTTGGCCTGGTGAAAAGTCCTCAGGGCCCAGCTCTCCACCGGGCAGGACTCGCGACACTGCCTGATACACGGGCTACACCCATGATGTCCCTACCCTGCGGGAGCCTGTGACCCTGTGCCATGACCCCTGAGTACCTGTTGTGCAGTTGTTTGGCTGCTTGCACAAAGCAAGGCTGGTCTGTTTCCTTAAGAACCTCCTGAGCGTAGCCCACCAGACCTGAGCCATCCAGCAGGCTCCGGTGCTCCTGGATCTGGGCGCTGAGACGGGCCAGCCGTTCCTGCTGACACTCCTCAATGGCTTGAAGCAGTGACGCCCGCTTCTCCTCCAGCACAGCCCCCAGCCCCCGCACCAGCTGGGACACCTCCTCCTTGGCCTGCTGACCACTCACCTGTCCAGAGAGGAACATTGACTGCCTCCTTCTTGAAGGCTGCATCTGTTCCAGCCTCCTGGGGCACCACACCATGGCTAGGATCACAAAGGATCTGGGGAAATCCTACCTACCCATTCGAATGGGACCAGGCTCATGGCTCCACGGGTCTCCTGTACACCCACATAGGCTCAACTCCTGACCATTTGTGCTAATCTTCCTGGAGGCCCACACCATGCTCCTGACTCCTTGAGGACTCCCCCAAATAAAAGAGGCCATGACTACACTAATGTACAACTGGACCGCACTAACGTCCACCAGCATCTGTGCCATCCTCATCGCCCTTCCCCATGTCAGCTGATTCAAGCAGTCTGGCAAAAGGTATCAGAGCCATCGCCTCACCCTCCTTGGTCCAAGGATGTGTGCCATCCCCAGCAGGCAGCTGAGCCTGAGGGCATCTGAGCTCCATCCCTGGGGCTTTTCAAGCTCTCCCTCTCCAGGGTGATAGACACCCTGTCTCCACTGTAGCCTTGGGTACCGCCTGGCCTGGGGCACTGCCGTTTCTGATGACCTGGTTGAACCAGAGCCTTGACACATCCACGGACCCCACGTGGGCTCCCTGAGTTTGCAACCAGGTGACTGGGGTGTGCCCGTCTCTACCCTCTTCCTGCTCCCACTGCCGGGCAGGGCCCAGGGCCCCCTCCATGCCCCCCCCTCACCTCCGTGTGCCTCACGGTCTCCTCCAGCTCACAGATCTGGGTCTGCACTGTGTCCTGGTTCCCCAGGATGTATGTCAGGCTCTTTGTCAGCTTGTCCTGGGGGGGAAGGAAAGAGGTGGGCATCACAGCTGGCCCTGAAGAAGCCAGCAGCTCAGAGGAGGCATGAGAGGGTGAGTGTGGGTTAGTCCTGGTGTGGAATGAGGCAGGGTCCTCACCTTGAGGGCCTGGTAGGCACTGAGCACGGGTGTGATTTTGTGGCCGCTGTGGGTGCGCCGCACGCGGCAGAGCTGGCACACCAGTCGTTGGCACGTCTTGCAGTAATGGGTCACCTCTTCTTTGTGATCTGGACACATTAGTCCCTAGGGGCAGAAACAGCAAGGAAATAGTCAGCCAACGGCGCAAGTAAGGGTGCTGACCTTCCACAGGGCAGTTCGGCCCTTCCTCCCCTGGGCTGGCCCCAAGCCGGTGGAGGGGAGTTCAGATGTTGTGCTCCATAGTGCCACCTGGTGGTAGACCCTGGCAATCAAGGAGCGCCTTTCCTGCAACCCCCAGGTGTTAGCCTTGCTCCTCCCTTCCTTTACATGTGGTAATAACAACAATGGTGATAATCTCAGCCTGTGGTTAATAATTAGCCGTGTCTATCTGGTTTACTGCTGCAGCCCCAACACCTGGAATAGCACCAGGCACACAGGTCCTTGATAAATATTTGTTCAATGAATGAATAGGTAACAGACCTTTTCAGTGTATATAAATAACTTTCACAAACATTATCTCAGGGATCCTGCCATCAACCCTGCAGGTATGGAGACTGCAGGGCAGATATATTACAAGCCTCATTCAGCAGATGAGACAAAGGCTCAAAGATGTTCAAAGATTTGTCCAAAAAAAAAAAAAAAAAAGATTTGTCCAGTGACTTTACTGTTATAGAGAAAGGAGCTTGGCAAGGGCAATCCTGTGGCCACCTCCTCTTGGAAGCCCAGTACTGGGCGCGCCCTCCCACCCAGCACCACCATGCCCTCCCCCACTTCCCAGGCCCTCAAAGGCCGGCTTACCTTGGGGCGAAAGGAGAGGGTGGGCAGGGTGGGTTCATGCTGGGCCTTCTGGGTGCCCCAGGGATGGAAGAGCTTGAAGCACTCATTGCAGAAGGTGGCGCGGCACTCGGTACAGCCCTTGGTGGCCTCTAGTGGCGGGGGCTTGCATAGCTGGCACAGGATGGCGCCGCCCACACTCACACTCTGGCGGTACCGCTCCACCACACGCTCCAGGGTCAGGTTCCGGAAAAGCCCTGCCAAGCCCCGCTCCCCCAGCTCCACATCACCCTGGCAGGCTGGGCACGGGAACATGATCACCTGGGGGTGCAGAGCACCTCGCTTCCGCCCGGGGTATGTCCCAAAGCCTGTGGATGGGCCAGGAAGTGGGGAGGTGAAAATTACAGCTGGCTCAGGGTGGGGGAAGTCTGTTCAATTAAAGAATTAATTTTTATTGTGCCAGAGCTCAGCTCTTAGCAGAGCCTGGATGGGCAGCACCCCATGAAAAACAGACAGGTGCCCCTGGCCAGGGATGGACCCCTTCCATCTTCCTGATGGACATCCCAGCATCCCCATCCCAAACCCATGGGTGCCAGCCCCACCTGACTTAAGCAGCCGGTCCAAGCGGTCTGGTTTGGGGAGAGTTCTGCGGGAGAGGCGAGGGCTTCGGGTGGATGGGGTGGAGGCAGGAGAAGTGGGCTCAGAGCTGGGGTCCCCACCATGGCCTATGTAGCCCTGCTGGCCCAGCACCTCCCGGGCGCAGGCCTGGCACACGCTGTGGGTGCACGGCAGCACCAGCGGCTGCTTATACATTTCTTGACACACGGGGCACAGCAGCTCCTTCTCCATGTTCTTCATGCTCGTCTGTGGAGGGACCAGGAGGTTGGATCAGAGCTTGGACACCCGGGTCTATCTCAACCGGCACCTCAACTGCATTTAAAGACCTAAGGGTTCTTGGAAATGAGGAAGAAAAACTGCAAGGGACCCGACAAGCTATGGATTTGCCCCTAGCATCAGCCTTGGCCTGGTTCGCAGGCCTTCCAACTCCCTGTCTCCAGCAAGCTCCCCTCCTGCAGAGCTACATACCTAAGGAGGAGAGATGGCTGGAGTTCAGGTCTCCTCCAGTCTCAAGCCCCACCCCCTTGACTGTCCCAGTCTCAGCCGGACCTACAGCCGCTCTCACCTGGCCTTTGCCCCCATCCCCCCATCTCTCGGCAGCCTGCCCCCGGCACATATCTCAAGGACACCGCCCATTCTGCAGCTCGGTGCAGAGCGCCCCCCCCAACACCTCCCCCCCCGCGCTTCTCTGGCATCCCCCTTCCCCTCCTCCCCCGCGTGACTTCTTATAACCAGGCTCTCTCCATCCTCCTGCTCACCCAGTCTGTCCTCCTGCGGTGGCTCCGGCCTGCAGCCGCCTTCGCCTTCATTGCCCATCACTAACCCATCTGGCTCCTCCTAACCCATACCATTTTGCCCCCCACCACCCGGCTCTCCTGCTCCCATCCCAGGCATAACCCGGCCTGTCGCAACCCCTCCCAAGGTAGGGTAGAAACAAGCGCGCCGCCTATTTGCCCCCTCCCCACCGGAAGTACCCCTCCCTTTTTCGGTGGCGGGGGTCCTCAGGCTATGCCCCACCCCCACACCTCACCTTGGTCCCTCTCTTCGCAGCCATCCCGGTCAGGGGCGCAGCTGACACAAAGGAGGGAGGGACAGGGAGGGAGGGGGAAGGAAGTGGTGGGGGGGAGCAGGGTTGGCACCGCCCCTGGGAGAGCCGGGCACGGGTTGCCATGACAACCGCAGGCTCGGAGGCAGCCCTGAGTGGGGGTGCGGTGGGGTGGGGTCTCGCGAAGGGGTCCAATTTGGGAACTGCACCGTGGGGCGGCTCCTTCCTCGCCCCCGACCTGTTCTCAGTTTTCTTGGAAAATACCCAATCTCACTCACGCCCCCTCCTCATAGCATAGCCCCGTTGCCCTGCAACCCCAACCTCGGTGCACGGCTGGAGGCTACCCCAAGCCACCCGCTGTAGGCGGGCAGCTCCATGTTCCTTACACCCCAGCAGATGGACGCCTTCACGGCATTCACCTCCGGGCTGCCCCCGGGATTACCCTCTCATACCTGCATCCCGATCCTCCCAGTCCTTTCTGCCATCGACAACCCCCTGTCTACATCCCAGCATCTTGCGGGACCCCCACCTGTTCGAGGTCCCGGCCTGCCCCGGACCCCTATACTCCCCCTCCCCTTCCCCTCGACCCCACCTTAACTCACACTGATGCGGACCAGTGCATCCATGATAGAAGTGAAGGTCTGCATATCCTCACCCTCAGCCATGGCCCTAGCATGCCCGCCCGCCCCCGGGTGCCCGATCCCGGCTGCGGCTGCGAACCCCGGGCTTAATGCAGGAGCCCGGTGGGGATGTGGGGAGGGGTGAGGGTGAGATGTCACTGCGCATGCTCCAGGGACCAGCATCTAACAGCGCCCGTCGGGGTAGGAGGTGGGAAATAGTTTTCCCCACGTGGTTCTCAGAAGGCGGTCGGGTAGGGGGGGCAGTAGTTAGGTAACGTGGAACGGTATTTGAGGGGGAGCCATTTCTTATGTTCGAATTCTTCATTGGCTTCTAATCTTACTCAAAGAAAGCAGAAGGATAGTTTTAGAGAAAGATAGACTCCAGGATGGAAGGACTAGATTTTGGTTTGGGCAAGAGTCCACGGGAGATATCAAGGCAGTGTTCATGGGGGGGGGGGGTTAGTTTTGAAGAACAAGCTGACATAATTGACAAAGAAGAAAGAAGCAGTCCGTGGGCCCCGTGATTTGAAGAGTTAAGTGCAGCTTGCACCGAGAGGCAGCAGATGCTCTGGGTGAGGGGAAGAGCCGGGGACCAGGGTGGTGGCCAAGGATGCTCCTGGACGCAATATTTCCTCCCTGCCGGAAGAGGGCGCTGCATTCAGGCGCTGAGGGGGAGAAAGAGGAAAGCGTAAGGGAGAAACAAGGCCACGTTAGGGCCTGACGCATGCGCACAGCCAACCGTCCCCCGGTTCGGCTCTCCTCCTAGACAGAAGCGCGCGTTGGACCCAGGGCAGGGCATGATGGGTAACGGGACCAACGGGATCCCCTGTACCCCCGCAACCCGGGCGGACTAGTGGGGGGTCGGAGTTGGGCGGACCAGCTTTCCTGGTCCTCTGCCCACAGAGCTGACGTGTCCTGGGTTCCAGGCGATGAGCATTTCCACGGGGCGGGAGGGTTCGGGGCGTCCAGAGGTGAGGGATTCCTGGGGGGTCGCCGCGACGTGTGAGGACTTGGGGAGGGTGGCTGCAGTCCCCGGAGGGCTTGGAAGTGACCGGGCTCTCGAACTCCCGGACCTGCTGAATCTGCCTGCGGCTCCTGCAGGGAGGGCTGGGCCTGACTCTCCGTCTCTTCTCTCCCCCGCTCCAGTGGTGGGTACAGGCACGTCGCTGGCGCTTTCCTCCCTCCTGTCCCTGCTGCTCTTCGCTGGGATGCAGATGTATAGTCGCCAGCTGGCCTCCACCGAATGGCTCACCATCCAGGGCGGCCTGCTTGGTTCCGGCCTTTTCGTCTTCTCTCTCACTGTATCCTCTCTGCGGGGAAGTGGGCAGAGCTGTTTGAGAGTGGGAAGGGTGGAGGGTCACGCAGGCTTGTGCCCTTCCCGTGAACCCACACATCTCAGCCCCCATGGCACGACCGACGCCTTAACTCCCTCAACCCAGGCCTTCAATAATCTGGAGAATCTTGTCTTTGGCAAAGGATTCCAAGCAAAGATCTTCCCTGAGAGTAAGTGAAGATTGGAGGTTGAGTATTTGAACCCTTTCTTGTGACCCTCACCTCTGATCTCCAACACTGTGCTGAACTTCCAGGTGCTTAGACAGGAAAGGTTGTTGAAGAGGAGGAACCATGTGTACTGTCTGAAAACAGATGACACTTTTGGATCCAGTACTTTTTACTCCTGGAATTGGAACTAGGAGAAAGGGGCTTCTGAAAGCAAGAAACTCATTTACTTTCTGGCCAGTTTCCGGGGAAGGTTTGAGGGCACAGGCAGGTCTGGGCCTGTAATGAATATATCCAAGGAGGGTGTTCTTTGTTTCCACCAGAAAAAAGAAGGGCCAAATTGAGGGGTTCCAAGGTGACATGAACCCAGTACTAGTGAATTGTATTTGTTTGAGATGATTGTGAAGAGCCTAAAGTATTAGATACACCAGCTTACTGTGTCAGCAGGAATCCTCACCAAAGTAAACTGTTAGATTGTTTTCCATTTGAAAGGATCCTTGTTATTGCTCATGTAAGCAAGAATTGATGATTTAGTTACGTACGGAGAATTAAGTTCATAAAGCAAATTAGGCGTCAAGGCCAGATCACCTAAGGATGCCACATGCCCCAAATTGATAGCAGATGCCATCTCCTGTGAAGCCTTCACCTGTCACTGTGGCCCTTATTTCTTCACCTTCCTTACCTCTTGCCCTCTTCACCTGGCCCCTGTGCAGGCTTCCAAAGCTCCTTCCATACAGCAGCTTCAGAACATCTCTCTGTTAGCTTTTGTTTTTGTGTGTATTGTCTTCATTTGCTTCTGAAAGAAGCCTGTCTTGGGGCAAGCGGCTTAGCCCTCTTCACCTGCCCTCCTCAGCTGGGCAGGTGGGATTGCCCTTGCTATCTGCCCTCCCACCTTCTCCAGTCCTACTCTAGCTGTCTGGAGACCCTTTTCTGCCTCTATGCGTGTGTGTGTCCAGACACTCTGCTCTCCACTTTATGTCCAGGGAGTGAGGCCCTCTTCCAGCACTGGCCAGCCAGTTTAGTGAATTGATCCCCTTTGGCTGGCTTCTGTTGAAATGGCCGTGGCCCTCTTCCTCAAATGCAAGCAAGCCTTACCCTTCAGACTCTGCTATCATCTTTCCTTTTTACTGGAGGCAAGCCAGGATAGGGAAGTTAGGTGATATTTGGGGCAGAGCTGGAAATAAGAATGCATCTCGTACTTCCATGTCCTGTGTATCGATAAGGCCATCTTATGTCCTCCTGCTGTCATGCCTTACCTCTCCAAGCAGGTCCCCCAAGATTCAGAGAGCCCCAGATTTCTCCTAGACCCTACATATGAATGCCTGGTGTTTCCATTCTGACCACCACCCTCTTTGTCACCTCTTGCCTCCCCAGTTCTCCTCTGCCTCCTGTTGGCTCTCTTTGCATCAGGCCTCATCCACAGAGTCTGTGTCACCACTTGGTAAGTGCCTGACAGCTGGATAAGGGGTATAGCATCCTGCCCTTTGGCACTTGACCCTCCTGTGATGGTTCCAGACTTCCCCATACCTCCCTCCCCCTCTGTTCTCCCTCCTGTCCCCTTCCGCATTTTCCTAAACCTGAGCCTAGATTCTTTCCCTCATGCTGGTGTCTGCTCTAGGAGGCACCCAGCTGGCAGGTTGCCCACTAATGCCATGACTATTTTTCTTCACCCTGTAGCTTCATCTTCTCCATGGTTGGTCTGTACTACATCAACAAGATCTCTTCCACTCTGTACCAGGCAACAGCTCCAGTCCTCACACCAGCCAAGGTTACGGGCAAGGGCAAAAAGAGAAATTGACCCTGAATGTCTAATAAAGTTGATTCTTTGTAGCTCTGAGCTGTGATATGCTGTGGGCCTCTCCTGCCCATGCGTGTACATGGGTGTGTGCAGAATGCTGGGGCAGATGGGTACCTGCTGCTTTCAGTCCTTGGGGATGGAGGAGCTTTCCTTCCTCCAAGGTTCATTTTTACCAACTGTTTATTGAGTGCCGTCAGTGCCAGGCACTTTGCCAGGCACTGGAGTGGCATCTGCTTGTGTAAGAGTCTCGTAGAAGAAAAGCGTGAGAATGATCTGCAGTCTTGCCCTTTGGGAAAAGAGGTGAAGACTGCAATGCAGGAAGGCCTGCTCATCGGAGCTGGAATAGATCTTGAAACAGAGGAGTAAAGGAGGGAAAGGCCCCTCACCCCTGCGTCTCTCCATGGGGTTCCGTTTACACCTCTGGGGGCTTTGTTACTCCAGCTCTCCACCCTGAGTAAAGGAGCCCTCTGGCCCTTCTGCTCCAAGTCTGCAGGTGGGGATTCCCTACTGATGTTGCCCTCCTAAACCTATGTGTTCTCCAGCATCGACGCATGCCTGTGTTTAGAAAGACTCCCAGGTTGATCACGGTCTCTATCCTCTTTGGTCTGGGTGCCTTCATTTTTTTCCTGTCTTGTAACCAAAGGACTAGGAAACATCTTAAGTTTTAATAATAGCAAAGTATATAAAATGATAGGGACAAGGCCACCAACCTTGGAGCCAGCCTTAATGGAAGTGAGGGAATGTGACGTCTCAGTTCTTACTTTGTCCATGCTGTGCCATGAGGAGTGCCTCTCTGACCAGAGTGTCTGTCCTTTGGAGCACCTAGGCACCCTCCCTCTTGGGTGGTGTGGGCTTTAGGGTGCTTACTGTGCCTTGGTCAGCTTGATATTCTCCACAAAGCCTGATGATGGGCAGTGAGGACTAGAGGGTTGGTTGAATGAAAGAACCGGCCCTCCTGGAACAGAAAATTCAATACTTGGGATGTGCCTGAGTTAGGGAATGAGACCCAATGAAGGTGAAGAAGTGAGTCAAAGGAACTCTGGTCCAGGATTAAACATCCCCACCCTCCCCATTTGTTGCCAGAATCCAGACCCTTTCACCTCTGTCTCTAGGCTGAGGGAATACTATGCAGTTTGCCCAGGTTACCCGCAGAGGGCGCCACGAGCTCATGTCTTCCTCCAGGAGACTGGCAACACTCACCTGCAAGTTGGCATTGAGGGCTTAGAGCTTAGAGAGTTCCTGCTGGGTCTTAGGGTTCTTGCTGAGTCTCTCCAATGGAAGCCAACTTTTGGAGGACATGAAAGACTGGCTAAAACCTGAATCAAGTCTCCTTGCTCCTGGCTATGAGTGGAGGCAAAGACAGTTCAGTGGAGACCAGAGCCTTCCTGAGAAGGAATGGTAGCCCTAGGCTTTGACTTACCTAGTGATGGTTGGGGGGGGTGGGGGTGGGGCAGTGGTTACCATATGTGAGACCCTTGGGGAGAAGAAATGGTGCCCCAAAAGGGTCCTGGACCTGCAGGAAGCTGAGTTAGTTCTAGGCCTCAGTCTGTCAAACCTTGGCTTTCTCCTGTCCTGGAGTGGGCAGAAGGCCAGGTGCCAGCCCAGGTGAGCACCGACACGGTGGGGAATCCGACCACCTGGGGGCATCATACCTTCCAAGATGAGAGCTGGGGCCAGGTTACTGGAGGTTGGGGAGAAGCCCAAGCAGGTGCCAGGACAATGCCAAGGGATCTGGGCACCTGCCGCCACCCACTGCGTAGGCCTCAGGGACAGTATGTGGCCAGGAATAATGATCCCTTCCTCGGGGAATGGGTGCATTTATCAGGCAGGCTGGCGCCGACATCAGCTCTCCACCTAGCCTGTCCCTGGGGTGCCTTGCCGGCTGACCTACCAATTAACCCTAGCAGGGGTATCCCAGCCATCTAACGCTGTCATTAAATAAGGGGGCGTGAGGCCGTCAGAGCTTCTGGAAATCTGAAGGTGAGAAGGGCAAAGGTGCTAACCTCTTGGCCCCAGGACTCCTGGGGCTCTGCTCCACCCTGGAGGCTGGAGGCCTCAGGCAGAGGGGGCGGTCCGCCCCTGGAGGGCCGGGGGAAGCCAGATGTTTCCTCCTGCTCCCTCACACGTGGCCCTGACACCCGCTGCCTGCTCCGGAAACAGGAGTAAATAACACGGAGTGGGCTTCTGTCCCAGAGATGGACTGCTTGGGGCAGGAGGTGATGCCACCTAAGAAGAGGGCAGTGGGAAGGTGAGATGAGGGGGCTGCCCTGCCCGGGCAGAGGCTGGACCCCCCCAGGACTGGCACGGGCAGGAGGGGACGCCTGGCATTTAGGGCATGTCGGGGGTCAGCAGGGAAGGGTGCGCCCAGGGCAGGCAGGGCGGGGGAGTCTGCGCCAGGCCTTGGCTCCAGCTCTTTCCGGACCCCATTGTCCTTGGTGAGAACAGGACGGGGCCCTGTTCCCACTGCCCAGCCCCCCCAGCTCTGCTCCCCAGGGAAGGATGTTGGGAAACAAGAGAGAACCAGAGACTGGGAGAGACAGAGCTGTGGCGAGACACAGAGACAGACACAAAGGGGAAATCAGTCAGAAGTATTGAGACTGACGGCAGCTTGAGGGAGCCCTGGGCACTGTGGGAACCCGGAGGGAATGGGAAGCCGGAGGCCCTGTGCGCACCGCGCCTTGACTTCGGGTCACTCACAGGGCCGCCTCCTAAGCAGACAATAGCCGGAACCCTTGTGCGGGCACAGTTAGTGGCACTTAATGGCTTCACCTCAGGTACATTTCTTTGCCTCCCTGCCAGCAGGCTGGAAGTTTCTCAGGGAGCAAGGCCAAGATCCTGCTCCCAAATCCCACCTCCCCACTCCCTGGGGGCTAAGAGCAAACCGGCCACCATAGGTTGTAGGTGCTATTTGGTTGAGCTCCTGCCCTGGCAGAGAGAGAAGCCGCCTAACTGGCTCTAGAATTGGGCACCACGTCACCTCGGGTGGAGGGCAAAGTGCAAAATGCCTGCCCTGGGGCAGGAAGCAGACTTTAGAGCTGCTCGCACCTGCGCCCCCTCCCCCTTGCCCTGAGCCATGAGGAGCCGGCCATTCCCGCCCCAGCCTCTGCATCCCTGGGCACATGGGGTTGGCCTCCTTCCTTCCAGCTCTTCCAGGATCTCCTACCTGGGCCCACATTTCTCAGCAACCACTCCCCCATCAGACAGGTCCTCTGCAAGACAGACAAGTCCAGGTCCCTTCTGTCTACTGAGGTTCCAGATACACTTCAAATGGAAGAAAAACAGAGGCAGGTTTGAAATATGTACACTTAACAAATGAACACTTAAGACAAAATTATGATACAATATACTCATGCTAGTCACAAGGTCATTACAGGGTTTTTAGAAATGTTTCCTTCACAGGGAACTGCAGGCCTGACTTTATAATGTAACATTCTATGATAATGGGCACATCAGAGTTATTGGGATTCTTTCTACTTTTGTATGTGCTTGAAAATTCCATGGTACAAGTTAAATCTTGTGTATTGTATCCTTCTTTCTGTTCTGTGGGAGAGTGAGAGTGTGGGAGACTGTCTGAAACCACACCTAGAAATAACATCCGAAGCCTAAATTTGAGGCCTTGTGTGACAATGAGACCTGAGCCAAATGGTCTGTGAGGCCCTTATGGTCTGTGAGGAGCCCTTCTCTGAGAATTCCCCTCACCTCAAATAAGCTGGAACGTTCCCCCACTTTTAGGCTGAAGCCACACCATCAGGGGGGACTGAAAAGTGAGATTCTCCTCCACAAGTCAAGGCCCCACAGAAAAATCTTCCCCACACCCCTGTTCTGGGTCAAGGGTTGCCACGAGGGCTGACGGCCTCCTTCAGAGCAATTTCTGGATTGAGGTGCCTGTACACTTGTGTGGGGGTCTAGGCTCACCCTCCAGGGGGACCCCCCCCTTCCTGCTCTCAGCCCCCAGCCCCCATCTCCAGCCCTCGCGTGTGAATGCTCAGTCGTGTCTGACCCTTTGCGACCCCACAGACTATAGCCTACCAGACTCTTCTCCTGGCAAGAATACTGGAGTGGGTCACCATTTCCTTCACCAGGGGATCTTCCCGATCCAGGGGTTAAACCTGAGTCTCCTCCATCTTCTGCATTGCAGGCAGATTCTTTACCATGGAGCCTCGGGCAAAACCCCTGTGATAGAGGCCTTTTTTCTGACGCAGACAGCTACAGGTTCTGGACATCTGTGGTACAGTAGGAAAGAATCCAGGTCTTGAAATCAGACAGACCTGAGTTCTAGTTCTGCTCTGACGCCAGGTGAAGGTCCTTGTGCAAGCGGAGTGTTTTTTATACACATTAAGTTCCTCACCTGGAAAATCTGCTTCAGATTGTGGTAAAGAGGATTGGAATTAAATAACAATGTGTGGAAGAGCCTAGCATAGCACTCAAACCACTAGGCATTTGACAAACGTCATTTTTGTCCCTTACATGATAGCAACCACGACCTTTTCAGTCAGCATGGTGCTTTGCAGATATTCTCAATTTCATCACTTACATCAACCTTATGAGATTGATATTCTTACTGTGTAGTTAACTTTATATGTCAACCCGGTTGGGCCACATTGCCTGGATATTGGGTCAAACATTACTCTGGATGTTCTTTTTTTGGGGGGCGTGCCACGTGGCATGTGAGATCTTAGTTCCCTGACCGGGGATTGAACCTGTGCCCCCTGCCATGGAAAGGCGGAGTTCTAACCACTGCACTGCCGGGGAATTCTCACTCTGGATGTTTCTTGAGGGTGTTTTTGAATAAGATTTACACTTAAAATAAGAGTAAAGCAGATTGCCCTCCATAATGTGGTTGGCCCTCATCCAATGCACTGAAGGACCACGTCGAACAAAAGACTGACCTCCCCAGAGAAGGAGGGAATTCAGCAGCAGATAACCCCGGGACCTGAGCTGCTCTGGTCTGCTGGATGCTCTTGCTGGTCTGTGCTCACGTGGCCTGGGACCTGGCCCTTTCCCCCTGTTCCCAGCTCTGGTCAGGATGAAGTCAAGACAGAGGAAGATCTTGCAGGTTTTGGGTTTGCCAGCCTCTACAGCCCCGTGAACCAAGACCTTAGAATAAATGTCACGCATGTATCTTCTACTGGTTCTGGTTCTCTGGAGAATTCTGATACACCTGTTTTAGTGGAATTAAATAGGGTAAAATGAAAGACAGGCTAAAATAACCTGCTCAGTATTATAAGGGAAGGCAGAGCTGGAGTTGAAGTTCAGGTCCAGTGATATTTGTCATGATGCTTAACCAGCGTAGTTACAACACAGCGCCTGACCCCCACTGCCTCTGACCGCATCGCCTCACACTCTTCCCCACGCTCGTCCATTCCACCCCAAGCCCTGTGACACCTTGTGGCCTTTGCACATGCTGTTCCCACTGCCTAGAACAGCTGTCTGGCAGTGATCTACACTTCTGTCTGCATCCTTGGTCTCATTCAGGTCTCCATGCAAACGTTTCCCTTTCAGAGATGCCCTTCTGACCCTGCTATATAGTATGGTACACTGAGATCCTTTAGCCCCTCACTTAGCTATATTTTTCTTCACAGAATTCCTCACTATTTGATATATTCAATAGGTGTTTCCGGTCCATCTCCCATCATTTTATTGAAGCAGTTTGTTTTCACTGCAGGCTTCATTGAAAGCAGAGATTTTGTCCATTTTTAGTCACTAGAATACTGCTTGATGTATAGTATAGGAGGTGCTCAATACATGCTTGTTAAAAGAATCAAGAATCCAGGATTTCCCTGGTGGTGCAGTGGTAAGACACCAAGCTCCCAATGCAGGGGACCTGGATTTGATTCCTGATCAGGGAACTAGATTCCATATGCTGCAAAGAAGACCTGGTGGAACCAAGTAAGTAAAAAGAAATTTAAAAAAAAAAAAAAGAATCAAGAACCCTACTAGCCATACACCATTGTCACACTGTGAGCTCTTTGCTGAGATTCAGCTTCCAGGTTACATTACGTCCAAGCTGCTGGATCCTCAGAATGTCTCTCTCAGCTGCCAGGCCTGCTCCTGTGTTCCTCCTCCCTCAGGCCATCATCTTTTCCCATCTTGGTCTCCTCTGATTCGCCTGACTCACTCCATTCCCTTCTCCAATCAGCAGCACCATCTCTGACCCATCATTTCCCCTGAAAGCTTGACTGTAATTTCGTCTGTATGTTTTTTTGTTGATTGCATGTGTGTCTGTCCTGTCATTCTGATGGAGCTGCAGGTACCCTGGGGACACTGATGGAATCAACACAACCTAATCACCCGGAAACTTCCTCAAGGACCCAGTAATCACCATGGCACCTGTGGGCATCCAGAAAGCTCGGCTGCCTGACACACACCACCACCTCCCACTCCTCTACTGGGGGAAGCTGCTGACCTGAGGGACCAACCCCAACACAAACACTTTCAAGGGGTCTTTCTTAGGTAGCCTGACCCTGGCCAGCTTTTCCAGCCTCACCTCCTGCCACTCTTCCATGAAGCAGTCATTGTGCCAGAGGTGGACACAGAGGATTACTCACTATGAACTCAAGCCTCCCAGCCTTTGTTCAGGCTTTCCCTCTGCTTTGTACATTCCACCCCCAGCCCCTACCTGAAGTCTCTGTCTCATCTTTCCCGTATCACCTCGGGTTTTAGGGCCTCTTTTATAGAGGCTCAGGCCTTCCCCCCAAACAGTCAATCTCTTCCTCTATATTGCATGTAATTTTGCTTATTCTCCCATTTTTAGTGTACTTTAGCATAAAGGTTCCAGATTTACATCTCTGGAATTTATGACTCTCTGAAACTAAAGCTCGCCAAAGGAGAAAACTCCAAAAAACATGAGAAAACTGAAGCTCAGAGAGGTTAAACTACTTGTCCAAAGTCACATAGCTAAGTAAAGGAAAGAGTCAGAAGCCAACCTCAGGACTTCTGGACTCCAAAAGCTCAAACTTTTAGCCCTCAAGCTGCACTGCCTTTCCTATTGTCAACTTAAAAAACAGTCACAACCTAAAAGTTGAGAGTTATGTTTTATTCGGTGAGAATTTTTAGGACTTCAAGCCCAGGAGACAGAATCTCAAGTAACCCTGAGAGAACTGCTCTGAGGAGGCAGGGGAGGAGTCAGGTTACATAGATATTTGCAACAGAGGGCAGGTATTCTGAACATCAAAATTATTTCCTGTGAATTAAAGAAAACCAGATACCTCAAGTGAAGGAATTTAGTGCTTTTCTACGTATGGGAGGATGCAAGAGTCTGGGATCACTGAAATCATTCCTTTCATACGCATCTCAGCTATCTGGGGCCAGCATCCTGTGTTTTTCACATCCTGAGTTCCTCAGAGCTTGCTGCATGGAGTGGCTGCAGCCTGATGTCTGCTGAATCACAGGTATTTTCCTTCTTCGGTGCCCTAGGGGCTCAGAAATTAACATTTGGAGGGCTTGCATTTCTGATGACTGTGACGTCCTTGTTTACTGATATGGCAGGAAATTATTCCATTTCTCAATACACTGCAATAATCACTTGTATTTGTGACCTGCTGTGACTGCAGAAGAGTGATGATCTGCAAAAAGATTGAAGAGAGAGGAGCTGGACCATAAGAATCTGCTGGCTTTTGTCCACTGCTATACAAAGCCAAAGACCCCGTGTCTAGCAGATGGGAGTCTCTGCAGTAGTTATATTTCCTGGGATCAGGAGAGCTGGGCCAGTTTTCCTGGAGACTATCAAATGCTAACCCATCCTTCCTTCTGCCGCCCATCCTACGTTTATAGAAGCCCTCTGGGTTTCCCACATTGCGCTTGGTCCTGGAGTTACAATGTTCCTAGGCAGGCCAAGCAAAGAAACAAAACACCTATAGCTCAACATGGTAAGTGCCATCTATGAAAGAGAGTCTGTGGAGGCTCAGAAGAGCAAAACAGGGTCAAGGTGCAGGAAGGCTGCTTGGAGTAAAGGAGGAAACAGACAGAACAGGCTCCATCTTGAAAGCAGGACTTCATCTCGGGCTGGACTGTGGACTTTGAGCTACATGCCCAGTATCTATGGAAACGACATACCAACTGGAAAATCAGACCACCCCCCCCTCGATGGAAGAGCCCCAGGGCTCCGTCTCCTAAAAGAATACCCTTATTATCTTTGTAACCAAATAGAATCGTAAATTCTATTATGCTTATTGGGGTATGACCACAGGCCTATTGATAATAGTCCACTGTTAACTACCTAGGCTTAAGGCATATGATTCACAGGTTAACTTTGTATCTTTCTTTTCCTTTGTTCAGACTAGTTTCAGGGAATTTGGGGAGGTGGGTGTGGGCACCTACACTCAGGGTATATAAGGTTTTCACAAAAAACTGGTCGGGGTCCTTGGCTAAGAGTAGACTCTGCCTTGGGCCCGCAGTGTAATAAACTGCACTCCACTATCTGCATTGTCCTGGGAGTCAGTTTGTTTCCCGGAAACCGTGGCTACAACAGGAGGACATGATCTTGAGCTGGACATCCGAGAAATATATAGCCACGATATATGTATGCCAACCATGGCATATTTAGTGTTTCACTTTTCACATTGTTTTGTTTAATGCACTGGGAATTTATTTTAGTGTAAGATGTTAGGTTGAAATCTCACTTATTTTTCAAATGCTAAAGTGTTAGTCACTCAGTCATGTCTGACTCTTTGCAACCCCATGGACTGTAGCCCACCAGGCTTCTCTGTCTATGGGATTTCCCAGGCAAGAATACTGGAGTGAGATCCCATTTCCTTCTCCAGGGGATTTTCCTGACTCAGGGATAGAACCCGAGGCTCCCGCACTGCCTGCCGTCAGATTCTTTACCATCTGAATCACCAGGGAGGCCCTTCAAATGCTAAGCTTGTGGCAAGTGTTTTCCAAATAATTCATCTTTCCTCACTTGAGATGCCATTTCTGTCATATGCTGAAATGGTATATGTTTGATCTGTTTTTTTTTTCATTTTAAAAAAGATATTTAGTTTATTTTTGGCTGTTCTGGATCCTCACTGTTGCACATGGGCTTTCTCTAGTTGCCGTGAGCGGGGATACTCTTTACTGAGGTGCTTGGGCTTCTTGTGGTGCTTCTCTTGTTGTGGGGCACAGGCTATAGGTGCTCGGGCTCCGTAGTTGCGGCACAGGCTTTAGTTGACCTACGGCATGTGGGATCTTCCCAGATTAGGGATCAATCTGGGAATTAGGTGGATTCTTAACCACTGGGCCACAAGGAAAGCCCATTTCCTCACTTTTTATTTTGTTCCATTGATCTAGGTTGCTGTTATTTAGTTGCGTCTGACTCTTTTGTGACCCCATGGACTGTAGCCCTCCAGGGTCCTCAGTCCATGGGATTTCCCAGGCAAGAATGCTGGAATGGGCTGCCATTTCCTTCTCCAGAGGATCTTCTGGCCCAGGGATCGGACTCATGTCTCCTGCATTGGCAGATGGATCTTTACCCCTGACCCACCAGAGAAGCCCCTTGATCTAGGTAAGAAGATGAGCTACCTACCATAGTGGCAAAGTTAGTAGGCTCTATGGTCTGACTATCTGGGGCGTGCCTCAGTTTCTTCATTTGTGAAATGGAGATAATAATAGTACCTACTTCATTGGGTAGCTGTGAAGATTGAGTGAGATTATGCATATAAAGTACTTATTAGAGTGCCTGGCACAGAGTAATCAATCAATGAATGTCAGCTGCTATGACGATACTATCTGCCCATTCCTATACCAGTACTGAGGAAGATGAAATTACTAAGCACAAAGTTTTGAGTCAGTTGGAACAGTCTGCTACTTACTACCTGTATGACCTCAGGCAAGTTACTTACCTTTTACCTTCTCTGCTTTGGTTTCCTCATTCATACCTGGGGATATATTAATAAAAGTACCTATTGCAGCCTGTTGTGAAAATCAAACATGCAATGTCACATAGAACATGGTACATAATAGCCCCTCAATGAATGTTTAATCTTCTGCTGATTATTATTATGACATTATAATTTATTATCTGTTTTCATGTGTTGTAAGGCAAGCTTCTTCTCATTATCTTTACCCTCCCAAATTTTCTGGGGTGTGGCAATCTTTCAGGGCCAGGTCTACTATGGGTGAACAAGACAGAATTTCTGGATCTGCAAGGCTGATGCCTGCCTCTTGAACTGTGTTGAAAGTCAGTGTGACTAGTGAGGTCATGAGTGGGTAACCAGTAGGATTTGGGGAAGAATGGAGAAGGGAGTTGGAGTGGGCCTTTGAAGGTCATATGGCAGGTTTCTGAAAATATTTTAATTTTGCCTTAATTTTTACTTTAACAAAGGAATTTGCATAGTTTAAAAGGCCATCTAGTTCTATAAGATAGTCAGTGAGAAATAACAGGGACTTCTCTAAGGGGGCCAGGGGCTAAGACTACAATCTCATAATGCAGGGGGCCTGGATTTAGTTCCTGGTCAGGGAACTCAATCCCATGTGCCACAACTAAGACTCAGCATAGCCAAATAAATCAATAAATATCTTTAAAAAATAAAGGAAAGAAAAATAACAGTCCCCTGCTCCATTTTCCTATCTTTATACATATACTCCTCTGTAAACCACTCTCAAGTTTCTAAGACGCTTTTCTATTGTACTTCCTTCTGCATTTCTAAATAACATGCTCATGCTATTATTTCTTTTTTTATATTTTAGGTATAATCAATCAATTGCCTGCCAAGGGAAATGAGGATATAGTTCTCTCTAATCCTGATTCCTCATTTACTTCCCTCCCCACCCTCTCAATTTAAATATATTCCAAATTTTAGTTAAATCAACGCTTGTGTTTACATTATTATGGTTGTGAAAATATTCTACACACTGAGTTATGTAGTGTTTGTACTAAGACTCTGTGAATCTGTAAAAACTGATTTTATTCATTAACCTTGGGAACATGGGGCTGAGAAACTTCATTCTCTAAAATCATACAGTCACAACTTTTCTATTTGAAATCAAAAAGTGAGAATGGGACATATCCTACTCTTGCGGGAGGTTTAACCCATGTTGATTACTTTGTTTTTTTTTTTTTTTTCATGTTGATTACTTTGATACAGAGAAGCAGCTTCAATTTCCAACCTAGGTGCAAAGCTTCAGATATTGGGGTTTTGGACATATCATTCCACATTTATCTTAATTATGTAGTTATCTATTACATAATTATCTAAAATTATTTAACTTAACTTTGTAGTTTCCAAGTGGACCCGCAGTTTACTTCTCAGTCCAGGCTGTCGTTAACTCTTTCACTTACATCTGTGCTTACCTTGAACCTATCAAAATACTACTTCATTTAAATATCATCTGAACTCAGCTGTTTCCCATATTCTGTAATGATTTGGCTTTTTCCTTTGTTTGATGAGCTGCTCCACAGTTCCTCTGGTTTGTGTTCTCTCTTGTAGCAGCAAGTGAATAAACCCAACTGTCCAATTACAGTTATGTTCTTAGTCGTCTTTATCAGACAGGCTTTTATAATTCTTTCTTTCCTTTTATAACTCTTGGTTTTCCCTGAAGTTGATAATTGCCTGACCTTTTTTTTTTTTTCTTTTTCTTAATATTTATTCATTTATTTGGCTGCACTGGGTCTTAGTTGCAGCAAATGGACTCTAGTTTCCTGACCAGGGATCTAACCTGAGGCCCCCTGCAGCGGGAGCACAGAGTCTTAGCCACTGGACTACCAGGGAACTCCCTGCCTGACATTTTCTTTAACTTGGTTTTCTATATACCTGCCATGAATTCATCCCCCAAATTCTGAAAGCTGTATATACACCTTCTCTTAATACCCTAAACACATCAGGTGATTGCTCTGTCCCCACAAGTGTTTTCCCTTAAAGACACCTTCCTGGAGCACTTCGTCCTCTGGCTCCAAGTCCTACTGGTTGCTCCTTTGAATTTCTCTTTTAAAGTATGACAACTTCTGTTCTAACACCAATCTCAGAGCACCACGTTTAGTTGTCAGTGCATCTGTTTTCTTGATTCCTGCTTTCTTCCCTCCACCAGAGAAGGGGCCATTCTTGACATCTCTATTTCTCCAAAGTCTAACGTGACGCTCAAGAAACGTTCCACTGCGTGAATGAATAAAAAAGCGTAAATAAGTGAATGAATGAATGAGTGGAATTTTTGTGCAAAAGAAGCTTATTTAAGAGCAACGATATTAAAAAAAAAAAAAAGAGGAACGATATTACATTCCCACCTTGTTGCAAGACTTAAGGGTGTCTTTAGGTTGTCTACAAGCCCCACGCCAGCTTTGAGCGGGGTCTCAAGGGAGAAATGCAGCACTGAAAGCTCTTCCGGCCCAGGCTGCAGCTACAGGAGAAGGGCCTGCTGAGTGCAGCCTAGGTCAAGGCCGTGGCCGGGCACCCCCTCGAGGACTACAACTCCCAGAAGGCAGCGCGGCGGCGAAGCGCGAGCCGCGGAGGATTCCGGAAGCTGACGTCGGCGCTGTGTGGAGCCGGGAAGACGCCGGGCGGGTAGGTAAGTGTAGGTGAAGGGCCGATTGGGGAGGGCGGGAGCGTTGGGCCAGTGTCCCTGAGGTTAGGTGGTATGGAGGGTGGGTGAGGGAGAAGGACAGGGAGTGGTCTCGGGTGAAGAGCAGGTCGTGGGGTGTCAGGGACCTCGAGCTCTGCTTCCTCTTCCCGCAGTGTCCATGACGAAATTAGCGCAGTGGCTGTGGGGGCTGGCGCTCCTGGGCTCCACCTGGGCGGCCCTGACCATGGGAGCCCTGGGCCTGGAGCTGCCTCCGTCTTTCCGGGAGGTCCTGTGGCCACTGCCCGCCTACTTGCTGGTGTCTGCCGGCTGCTATGCCCTGGGCACCGTGGGCTACCGCGTCGCTACTTTTCACGACTGCGAGGACGCCGCCCGCGAGCTGCAGAGCCAGATCCAAGAAGCCAGAGCCGACTTGACCCGCAGGGGACTGCGCTTCTGACACTCTAACCCCGATCCCTCCCGGACAGCCTGTTCTCCCATTCCCCATTAAAGGGCCAGTTTATTTTCTAAGCTTGTTTGGTTTGAGTATGGATGCTGGGAACAGATGTGTACTAACTGTTGAGAGAGGCTCCTTGAGGCTCTCTCACAGCCTTTATCTTTTGCATTTTGCTGGTGCTTCTTCCTTTTTGCTCTGAAGGAGGCACAGACCCCCTTTCTCAAGATCTCTCAATGGAAAAATCATTTCACTTTCCTGGTCTTTTTAGCCCTGTTAGGAGAGATTTCTTGAAGTCTGTTCATAACACCCAAGCTCTGTTCTTTTTTAAAGCCTTCTTAGGTCTTTCCAATTTCTTGGTTCTTCCAGATACCTTTTCTGAGCTAACCCTACCAGTCCAAGAGCAACTGTGAATCAGACAGTGCCCTTCTACCCTTTACCCAACCAGGTGGATTGATTATCCCTGAATAGAGAAGGAGCCTTGATGGGCAGGGGTAGGGAACAGTTTATTTTAAGGCACATTCTAAAGATTTTCCCCCCACCTCCAAAGTTAAAAAATAAAATCTTGAAAAAAAAAAATGAATTCATCTCCCAGGTTCCATCCAATCTTCTAACTAAAGTTTTTTCTTTAGTCTCCAGATTCTCAAAGCATTCTTTTCCTTTACCACAAACCACTGCCCCTGTGGAGCTAACCAGCAGGAGCGGCTGAAACAAGGAAGTTTCTTTGGTAATAGGTTGGCATTATAGGTGCCCAGTGGTCAGGTGAACTCCCTCAGGTTTGTAGAAGCCGACAGTTCCTGTCTCCCTCCTGGGGAGTACTTCCAAAAAAGCCAGAAGCGAATGAAGCTGGTGAGAATTCCTGGAAGGTTTGGCACCTGAAATCACAAGGACTGCTATGAGGAGCTGATTTTCCACCTCATACACACCTGTCACCCTGCCCTTGTTCTGCTTACCACAATGTAGGGATCTTTTAGCCGAAACCCATAGAGTGTCCAGGAGGCAGAGGTGAGGAGGGTGGCAATGGTGAGTGAAAAGGAGAGACGCTGGGTTGATTTAGTACGAATGACCTTGGTCTATGGGAAAGGATGAAACACACTCCTAACCAGGCACATGGTAAATCTCCCACTTTGCCCAGAATTTCCTCAAAAAAAAACCCAACAAAAAAACATCAAACAGCCCCCATGATCTTCTGTTACCCAACCTTTCCCTCCTGCCTCCCACTCACCCAGCTCTACTGCCCTGTCTCCTTCCAGGATTTGGGTCTTCCCTTCCTCTGGACTGAAAGCTACAGTCTCTGTCCGTGGGAGATTTATCTCCCTTACCTCCCCGGACACCCCCACTCACCAAGTCAGCTAGTGGTGAGAGGTACATACTGATGGTGAAGACACTGCAGAAGAGGCCCAGGTGCTGAAGCCGCATCTCGGGGTCGGGCACCAGGAGCCAAAAGTAGGCAAAACCCAGGACAAGGACTGCCAGCAGGGTTGTAGTCTGAAGGAGCACGGCACGCTACAGAAGAGAGAGTAGCCATACTTCTGGATGTGCCAGGAGCCCTCTGACTCTGCTGCTGGAATTAATTCATCCCGCCTTCACCCGTGCTCCAGTGGGGGGGCCAGCCGTTGCCTAAGCCTCCAGTATAGCACTTGCCACAGCCTCTTTCCCACCAGTGATTTCAGCATGGGTCTGATCTACCCAAACCCTGGAGGTTTCTAGGAGAGAGAAAGGTATCTTTTTTTTGAGGTGAGCTTGCTACAGAGTAGGAGCTTAATGCTTGTGTGAATGGGGAAGCAGAGCTAATCATCTCACTCGCAGCCACTGGCACTGACTTTGAAGGAACTGTGGAGACAAAAATCTCTTTTCACTCTGTTGGGCAGCAAGGCACTTTCAGGCTTGGCAGAGCTATCAGCTTTGCCAGAATGGGGACAATATGTGAATCTCAGAAGGCTGACGTTATGGCGGAAGGAGGACTGCAAGGCTGCAGGGGTCTTCCAGGAAATGGTGGCAGTGCCAGCCTGTTATAGTCTTCTAGGAAAAGCAGTGTTTGCCTTGCCAGCAAGGCAGGGCAGGGCGTGCAGCAGAGGAAGGGCCTCTACCTTCCGATGGCAGTAGTGCAGGTACACCAAGATATACAGAGTCTGAAGCACAGCACCCACGGCGTTGACGGTGATTAGCGTCCAGTTTCCCTTCAAGGCCCCATAACTCAGCCAGCTCAGGTTGCTGCAGGGTGCAGGGGAGGGACATTGTCAAGCGGGGTTGAGTGTGAACGTGGGGGGGGGGGGGGACCCAAGGGGCCTCGTCCACATTCCTCCTCACCCCTCCCCAGCCTCCCTCAGACAGCCTTTCCCCCCAGCAGGCATCGCCCCCTCTCACTTGACATCCGTGGTGAGAAAGGGCAGGAACTGGACATTGTCCACGCTCCGGGTCATCCGCATGTGTTTGAGGTCCGAGCTGTAACGGGGCCCCGAAGGCAGGGGGGAGAGGTGGAAAGGAAGAGCCAGGCTGCTGGGGAGTCGAAATCCCCGATGCCTGTCATCCTTCCCGGACAACCGCAGACCCCCAGCCCTACCCTCAACTCCCTGGCCTTCCCTCTCAGGTCAAATGACCAGCCTCGCCCTTGTACCCCGTTCCCCTCGACCCGATTCCACTTTGACCCTAGGTTCCAGATGTAACCTGACAGAGCGGCCACGTCTCTGTCCCCTCTCTCTCCTTTCGTGACTTCCTGTCCTGCCCCAGCCCAGCCCGTCCGCTCTCTCACAAGCCGGTGGAGAACATGCCGAGGGTGAAGAGCACGCAAGCTCCAGAAAGAAGCGAGTCGGCCAAACCGCCCGCCTGCATCCCTCCCCGAGTCGCAGATCCCGCTCTCCGCGCCCGGGGCCAGCTAGCAGGATCCGGAGCCCCCGACGCCGGAGCCCCGCCCCTTCGCGCCCCTGGCTCCGCCCCTGCGCGCTCGGCGGTCCCCCCGGAAACTGAACCGGAACCTGGCCCACCCCTAGAACGTCAAGCCCGAGCTCGAGCCCCGCCTCTCCGAGGGCCTGTCCCGACCCTGCGCAGCGTTTAGGGTCTTCACGTTGCTTTCTATTTTCCCGTGAGGCCTCCTTTCTAAGGCTCCGCGGGTTTGTCCCGGCATCAGCCGCTCCACACTCTCTGCTTACTCTTTGGATCACCTAGACCCCCAGCCTCAACTCTTTTCCTCTGGCCCGCGAGCCTACGTGGTGGAACTCCAAACAAAAGCTTGCTAGGCAGACTTCAACACGCTTCCGATGCAGGACCCCAGCTCACAGCTTCAAGTTGGCCAGAGTTTGGGAGATTTTCCCGTTTGCTGAAGCCTCTTTCCGGTTTCTTCCCTAAATAACTGGAACTGCCAGGAATCACCGAGTCTTTGTGAAATGCCCTCCCCCTGCAGCCAACACTGCCAACTTTCTGTGACTTGGCGAATCCACTGGCCAAGTGTATCACTGACCCCCACCCAGTCCAACCAGCTTGCTGCTGGGAACTTTCCCTCCCAGCCTCCCACACGTCTTTGCTGGTGGGGCCGTGAGGCGGGCCGCATGCCTCAGCTGGCGTTCCAAGCGGCTGCCTTGACTCACCCAACAGCGTTTGAGTACCTGAAGAGTAAGTATGCCGAAGCCCAGCGCTGAGAGGGAGGGGGCTGGGCAGCGGTTGGACACAAGGACCTTCCAGAGTGGGGTGCAGCCTGGAACTGCTGTAGGGAGCACTCTTGTCCTGGACAATTCTCAGAGGAGGAAACACCCACCCTTATGGGCTGGTAAAAGGCATTATTTCTAGAGAGAGGAGAAAAAATTCAACCCCCCTTGCTACTGATATAGTGCAGAGCCTGGCAAGTAGCAGGTCTCAGTGGTCATAAATTAGGAAGGAGGGGCAGAAAACCATGTCCAAAAAAACAAACACATTCCTTTATTTTGAGACAAAGAACACTGTATAAAAAAAAAACTCCAGTTGTAGAAATCAGCATAGACACACATCAAGTTCATATACATTCCGTACTTGTGGGCCCTGCCCTTCAGGCTACAGACTAGGCGTAGACTGCACGTGGGCACTGCCCTTACAGTTACACTCTTAAGAACAGGTTGGCACAGCCCCCCTGCTGGTGCAGCTCTGCGGAGTGATGTCCCAGGATGAGAGAGGATGCAGCGTCTGACTACAGACCTCCCTGTGGCAGCTCCACAGAGGCAAGTCCTGGGGGAGATGCTGGGTCAACCCAAGCAAGCATGCTGCTTCTCCTGTCCCTGGCTCCCAAGGAGGAAACTGTCTCTTGCTCTTCCTTCAGAGCCATCCTGGCTCTCCATGGGAGGGGCATCTTTGCCAAGCTCAGTGTCCATCTTGTGACCTCAAGCCCCATCCAGTTCGGCTCCCACGGTGCCCTTCTTAGGAGGCCATGTCCGTCTAGCTTGTTTCTTTGGCTTAAGGGCAGGAATGGAGGGGAAAGGACTGTCTCCACTTCTTTGTCTATCCCTCTGACGTGGAGGTGGGAATGGCACTGTCAGGCTTTCTGACCTCCTTAGGGTTGAAACCCTTAACATCGACCCGTTTTGAGGCTGCTGGGTGGCAGCTTGAGCATGTGGTAGGAGTGGTTCCCAGGACTGGGGCCTTGGGAGGGGCCCCAGGTAGGTGAGGGAGGCCCGCCTGCCTCCTCAGCCTGGTTCCAGTCCTTACAATAGATGTGGTGCACACCCTCACGGGATTTGCAGCAGCAGGAATGGCAGGAGCAGCACAGCCCAGGCCAGTGGGAAGAGGCGAGGGGCGGCGCTGTGACCAATGCTGTGCAGAACCTGCACCTCCGGGTCATCTGCAAGATGAGAGGGCAAAGGCCTCCACGGTGAGTGGCCCTACTGCTGGCACTGGCCCTCAGTCCAGCAAGGTTTCCCCTGCCCTTGCCTGGCAAAGGAGTCACTTTTTATACCCAGCCTCTTCAAGCAGACCCCATTTTGTGCCCCAGGCCCAATTTGCTCCAGCCACCTACCTGCTGGAAGTCTCTTCTCTTGTGCATTGGCATGGGCCTGAGGGCTGCGAGCTGAAAGATAAGGGTGGTCATAGGTCAGGTAACTTGGTACACGCAGGAGGCAAAGGAATGGGAGTGCTGACTGGACTGGGCAACGGGACTTCCCAACCATCCCAGATCTCTAGACCTGGCCCAGGACAGGATGGAGGAAGAAGGCCCACAGGACCCTGACACTCACTGATTTTGCCATCGATGAAAACCTTCAACTTCAAGCAGCGGTCTTCCTGGTGGTGCATGGGTTTGGCTACAAAATAAATCCAGAGAGTTTTAAGGAAGGGAAACTTTGTTGGAAGAAAATATTAAGTACAAATGCCTCTGGCCCTGCTTTCTCGGTCCCTACTCATTTTAATCCCTCTCTTCCCTCTAATCTTTGATTCTCACCTTCCCCACTTGCCCAGAAAGTTTTTGCCCACTTTCTGCCCCAAGTTCAGTCCAAACTCCCATTCTTGGGAATGACCCTTGACTTTGGAAGTGATGATAAAAAGAATATAGACACTGTCCCTTCCCCACAGTCCGTTCTCCACTCCTCCCAGCCTGAAGTTGGGGTGACCTGCACAATATGCTCCCCTTCCCCAGCCACTATGTCCTTGCTTTCCCTAAGCCCCCCGATAGGGTGAGGCCTGGATCCAGTCTACACAAAGTTGATCTTACAGTTCCTAAAATCTGCCCTCAGGATAAAGTCCTTAGCACTTCTTGGGTCCCCATGCCCTAACCTGTGTACTTCTCCAGGCTCCTATCTCCCCAGTTCCAAGTGTCCCTCCTGCTCCAGTCTGTCTGAACCATTTGGAGTTCCCTGAGGATGTCATGCTGTCTCTGTACATGACCTCTTGTTTGGCCAGCTCCTCTACTTGCCCTAAGCTCTTGGGTCATCTTCCCCAGAAAGCCTTCTATGAGGTGCACCCCACTCCCCCAGACTGGCAGGTATTCAAGTCATTTTCTCAGGGCCCCTGAGCTCATAGCTACCATATCCCCCTGTTCTAGTGGTATTAATAGATGTATGTCCCTTTATAGATTCTGGAGGACAGAGACCGTGCAGTGTTCTATTTATTTATCTCTGTGACTACACTGCCAAGCAGAGTGCCCAGGACACAGTAGAAACTCACTCTGCATTTGTAATGGGAATGAATAAAAACAGAATTCAGGATTGGAAGGGGCAGTCTGCTGCTTGCCTCCCCACTAGGCATGTACTGAAGCATGTACGTCATGTCAGGTGTGTCCCCGAGTAGTGGACCTGTGTGCATGCCTCCCGGGCACTCACAGATGTAGTAGTAGCTGTGTCCCTCTTTGAAATCCTTGCTCAGGGTAAAACCTGTGAAGCGGTGGAACTTCTCAGACAGCTTCTCCGGGCCATGCTTGGCCTTGGGATTGTTGCAGAACCAGCGGACGTGGTCCTTGGATTGGGGTTGGCACAGCTGGTACTGCTCGTGCTCCACCAGGTACAGTGTGTACTGCTCCATGGCCGCGTCTGCCACAGAGTTATCCTCGTAATGAGGACAGATGATGTCCAGGTAGTCATCTAGCCGCACATGTATTGTGTAGTCCTCATTCCAAAACCTGGACATGCGCAAAGGTGGAGAAAGTGGGTGGTCACTCAGAAGCCAGGCCAGAGCCTTTGAGCTTCCAAATATTTACATGACCCCTCACATTTCATACTGGACCCTACCCCAAAGATTTCTTAAAAAGTCTTAACTCCCAGTATTTACTGATCTTGATCTCTTAAATATCTTTCCACTATCTCCAAACATTCCCCCCACCATCATTGTCTGCCACTAATCCTCTAAATAGCATCCACTTATTATCTTTCAGGTACCAAAGCACTTCCGATAACCTCCCTGATATTTACCCAAGGATGGGCTTCTAAATATTTCCTCAGCTCACTCTTCTACTTATCAATATTTCTCCAACTCTGTTCTACCGCTTGTTCCTTTAAATGCTGTTAGACCTCAATCTGAGACCCTATTGGCCTATTCAGTAATCAAAATCCACGTAACCTTTTCTCTTTCCCATGCTAGTGCTTGACACCCAATAATCTGTTTTCACTTTTCTTACTCCTCTCATTTTCCCCTTGACCCACTGAGTATATCTCATATTGTTCAACTTAACTTTTCTCCCAATACCCAGGACATCCAGGCCCACAGATAATGCCCAGTCCTTTTAAGTTAAATTGCTTTCATCAATTTTTCCGGTCCTCTCAAATCCGCCCCCCCTTCTCAAATCAGTGCTCAGCTCTCCTGGTCCACTTCTCTCAAAGCACCCCAAAACCTCTCTTGTCCTTTTATCTCCAAAAGCCATACGTTCACCTCCTGTGAAATGAGCCCTAGAGAAGACCCTCCTTCCCAAGGTGGAGCCAGCTCCCCTCCCCCAGCCCATTCCCCCCAGGCTCCTCAGGCTCCAGCCTGACTGCCCACCGGCCCCTCCCCCGCCCAGCTCTAGACACCTGGCTCCAGTCTGGGTGGGGTCCTAGTAGGGGGAAAAGTGCCTCCCCACCTCCCTCTCCCAAGCCGGTCAGCTTCTCTGAATCCCCCCAAGCACTGCCAGCGAGAGACTCAGCAGAGTTGGCTGCCAACTTGCTTCAAACCAAAGCCAGGGGCAGGGGTGTGGGGGCGGGGTGGGGGTTAGGCCAAGAGGCCTCTGAGGTGGGCACCCACTGCCCAGTCAGCATGACCCTTAAGAGGCCTGGCCCTACAGGAGCATGCTAGCGCACTGGCTTACCAAGGCCCTTCCCCCACTCTGGGGAAAAGAGAGAGAGAGAGAGAGAGAGAGAGAGGAGCAGAGAGAGGCTTTTAAAATTCCTCTGTGGAGAGATAAACATAGAAGCCATTTCAGAACAGGTATTTCAGCTCTGGGCCTGGCGTCTTTCCTCCATTCCCGTGACGGGCACTGACTCATTCCTCATCTGCCTCTGCCACCCGCCCCAGATTTCATGAGAACCTGTGAAAATGTCCCTCATCAAATGTGCTCAGCCCCCAGGACCCCAGGACGGCCCTGTGCCCACCTCAGGCAAAGGGAGCTGACAGGTCTGAATCAGAGGGGGTGTTCCTGGCCCTGGAATACTAGGGCCAGCGCACAGTTCAGGCGGCACTGCCCTTCTTCCCACGCTGCCCCCTGCCTGGGGCCTGGAGATCCCAGGGCTGATGCCCACTGCCCTGAGTCACCCATGCCAGCCTCACACCCGCCCAGCTCACTGCCACCTCATCTTTGCCCTCAGGCTGGGCCTGGCTTGGCTGCTTGTGGACTCCACTCTGGGCTGGCTTCCCTTTAGTCCTGGGCATAGTAGTGTGTGTGTGTCCAGATGGACAGGGCAGACGCTGTGTTGGGTGGGTGCACCCATCACCCTCCTCCTGGGGGTACAATCTGCTCCACTTAGCACTCCTTTGACTCTTGCTTGCTATCTGGGAAAGGCGGGCAGCGGCGTCAGGGAAGGCGGGGGTGGGGGGGGGGGGCAAGGAAGAGGCTCCTTCCTGAAAGAGAGGAAACCTGGGAGCTTGGGAACGGAAAAAGCCAGGGTCCTCCCCCTACTCACGGCTTCCTGTCCCCTCCTCCTCCTTCAGCCAACACCTGGCATGGGCATAAACAGGGACTTTGCTCTCTCCCTCTAGGACAAGATTGGGTCAAAGAAGCAAAGAACAGACAGCAAGGAGTGAGGTGAGGGAGGGCCGACTACAGTCCTATCAGACAGCGGCTGATGGGCAAGAGGGCATTGCCCCCTTGGCTTGGCAGGTAGCTGTCTGTTCCCTCCCTCCCCAACAGACCCCCCACCAGGCAATGCTGCCACAAGGTCAGAGGAAACTGGCACAATCTATTTCTCAAGGGGATTGGGGGGGTAGGCCTGCTAGGGCTGGGGGTGGCCCAGCCGAGTGGAGTGTTTTCCCCTGACCCCAAGTTGCCCAGCTCTCCTCTCCTTACTCCACCCTACCCACCTCTCCTGTTTTCCCACAAATACTGTTCCCCTAACTTCAGAAAACTCAAGAACAAAGAGTCCGATGGGAACTTCTTCCTCCCAGTACCATTTGCCTCACAGCCCTAAATCTGCCCAGGAGAAATTAACTCCTTCCTGCCCAGAGCCCTTTGTAACCCTTTTAACCCCTTCCTGTCCTCTGGAACCATCCCCATGACCTCTGTCTCTCCCCTTCTTTTCAGTTTTACTACCTGAACCTCAGATACAGGTGACTCCTTCAAGCCTACCCACACACAACATATGCCTCACTCCTGCCACCTCAGAAGACCCTTGGGGGGGGGGGGTGTTCCAGGGACACCTTAAAATCAGAATAAACACTGAATTCAGGCAAGCCCAGGTTCCTCCTGAAGAGTCTTTCCAGGATTACTGTAGGAATTCTTCTTACTCTGGATGTCAAGACCTGTCAGTGTAGGTAAATGCCCAAATACACAGAGGCCTTTGTGGTAGAAGGGCTTAGAACAAGAGCCCTGAAGGTCAGAGAGAGTGGCCCTGCCAGAGGCAGGAGGTGTTCAGCATCCAAAGGATCGACAGTCTAAAGGGTGTAGAGTAACAGACAAGTTACAGCTCAGTTTAGCTCAAGCAGACAGATCTCTTACTACACAGACACTCCTAAGACATGGGAGCAGACTGATCATCAAAAGAGCCTTCCTTACCCTTCCAGTTAATCCCTCTTGGCTTCCCCCTTTCATTCGTCCAGTCTCCTCCTCTGGTTATGGCGGGTGCAAAGCAGAGCTTGTACCCACCACCAATGAATGAAAGGGAATGCAAATGGGCATACACTCAAGGCCGATTGACAATTGTAAGTCATATAACAGCAGGCTATGTTGTTTATGTCTTCCCATAATTTGGTCTGTTACACTTAGATGTAGAATATTCATGAGCTCTTACTGGGCTCCTAACTGCCTAAGGTTACTTGGAGAAACCCCTGTGGTTATTTTGTATCCACTGTGTGCCTAGGGCGCATGTGCAGGCGTTGAAAGGTCTCTGTGGTTTTTTTGTAGCACATCAGTGAGCTCTCCTGGGTGTGTCCGGGATGGATTTTAGAGATCAGCTTGCATCCCTTTCAGCGAGGCGTCCCATTGTTGCTCATGTCTAACTTCCCACCTAACAGAAGTAACAGCTGTAGCAGAGGGAAGGAAAAGAGGGGCAGAGACCGTACGGTGCAAGCAGATGCCGGCAGGGCCCTGCCCTGGGGTGTAACTCTCGGTTATGGGCGAGAAGAAAATCTATGGGAGCCCTCCCGCCGCTGGTCACCTCCCCAAGACTCAGGTTAGGGGCCGGGCGGGACAGTTAACCTGGAGGGGGGAGCGGTGCCAACCGGGCGTCCAGGCTGTCGGCCGGTGACTCGGGCTTACTTGGGGTTTGAACTGTTCCAGAAGACGGTGTGGCGGTCAGCAGCGGCCAGACTGCAGCACAGACCCAAGAGAGAGGCCCAGAGGAACTCCATAGCGCGGGGCCTGGCCAGGCCGGGCGGGGACGAGGGGCTCCTCCGAGTCTGGGTTCCCGCAGGGTTTCTCGGCAGCGCAGTCAGCACCGCGCTCGCAGCTCTGGCCCCTCCGCTTCGCGACTCCGCCTTTTGGGCCGGCGCCGCCCGACACCCCGCCCCGCCCCCGCCCCCGCCCCGCCCGGCGCGCGGCTGCCCGGGGCCTGGGGGCTGGGGAGGTGGAGGAGGGGAGGGCAGGGGCAGGGGGAGGGGAGCGGAGCGCGCACCTCCGCCCGGTAAATCTGTTCGGCGTTGTGTTTGCTCACTCGTGGGTCCGCGTGCAGCTTTGTGGGTCTGTGTCCCGGGCGCAGTCGCGTGCGGGAGAAGGGAACGCATTCCACATGCGGGTCTGCCAACTCGCGGGTGCCGGGCCTGGCTGGCGGCGCCGCGCGCCGATCTTGGCGGGTGCGAGGTTGTGGACAGGTCCCGCGCCTTTCCCGAGCCTTGTAACGCCCGGGCTTGGGTGCCCGCGTTCCCACACTTTCCTCCTACCCACCCCCTTCCCGGACTCTGCTCGGCTGCCCCTCCCCACACACGAGGCTGTTTGTTTTTGTTGGGTTTGTCAATGTTGTCTTTGTTCGGGAGATTGTGTCATCGCCTAGATGCCGGGAATAAAGTACGACCCTGTGTGTGATCAAGTGTGTAACGTGTGCGGCTAGGGCTAAGGGCGCCTCTGACCGTCAGTGCCTGTGAGAGGGGGGGACATGGGATCGTGGGCCCCCGAGGGGGTGCGCTCTTGTTTCTAGGGCTCCAAAGGGCACTAATGACCTCTGTGTGTGTGTGTGTGTGTGTGTGTGCCAACACGTGTGTACCGTGCGAACAGAGTTTGAATATGGACTGAGAATCTCGGCCTGAAGGGCGACAAACCGAAACCACACATGTGCATCTGGCGTGTGTAAATACGTGTGAGAGCGCGCAGGCGTGAAAGCATTTGTGAGTAGTATCACAGCCGCGTGTGGGGAAGCGTGTGAAACTTTGACGAACGCATGCTAATGTCTGTGAACAGTGTGTGAAGAGGAGGGGGAAACGTGCACTGGAGAGCCGGGGCTGCGGACTAAAGGCCCGGAAGGGGTGCTTGTGCGCGGCGTCCCAGGCCGGGCGGCGGCTGTGTCTGGCCCAGTTTGGGCTGGGTCTTCCAGTCCGTCGGGCCCCAGTATCCAACTCGGCCCCCTCCCCCCGAGCCGTGTAAACAAACCCGCTGGAATTCGCCTCTCGGGGCTCCTCTCTCCGCCGGGGTCTGCTGCCGTCTGGAGCGGGGGGTTGGGGGGGTGGGTGTCTGCCTCCCAGCTCTCGGGGCGGAGAGGGCGGGCAGGTGTTTGATTAGGGGGGTGTGTGTATGTGTGTGAGAGAGAGAGAGAGAATCTGGAGCTGGAGGTCCCAGTGGCTGTGTGCCCGCGTGCCTTTCGTGGTTCCTGTGTGCGACTGTGTGACTCTTTGTATGCCCGCTCAGAGTTGATTTTGCGAGTCTGTGTGCACCCCTGGCCAGCTCTTCCACGCGGCTGCGCAAAGCGGGAAGCTGCAGACCCGCCCCCCCCATCTCTTTCCCCCCACCCCGAGAAGCTCGGGCCGAGCTTCCCCAGTTCCCAAGCTGTTTCATCCTCTTCTTCTGCGGCCAGGCCTGGCCACAACGCCTGTAATTACGGAGGCGGGGGAGGGGGGCCGGGACGCCGCGGCTAGTCCGGCGCTGACCCCTGCCGGGGAGGAGCCTGGGCTTGAGGGAGGGCTCGGGCGGGGAGGGCTCCGGCGGGTACCACCCCGCGTGGGGCTCAGGCTGCTAGAGGCCCGACTCGTTTCGATTCGCCGCGCGTAGGATAAATATTTGCCCCCGCGCGGATTAGGTATTTGGCCGGGTAACCCTACGGCCAGGTCCGGCCAGGCTTTGCGCAAGGCCCCCACCCCCTCGCACACACCTGCCCCAGGCGACGTGTCCCGCCACGCGTTTATCCCAGGTGCAGCCGCCCCTCCCGCCGGGGCCGAAGTCTACCCGCCGACCAGCCCAGGGCAGTGCACCTCACGCGCGTTTTGCTCACTTGGGAGGACACCTGGGTGTCGTCCACCCACGTGTCCCCGGCGAGATACCACACCCCCCTGCTCTTGTCCCGTAGGCTCGAAGTCCCACGAGGGCAGGGGTTTTTGCTTGTTCACTGCTGTATTGCCAGTACCTGGCACAGCACCTAGCACACGTAGTAGGCAGTCAAGAAATATTTGTTGAGTAAGTGAAATCAGTATTCACTGTTACTTCTGCAAGACGTACTGCTCTGAAAAGAAACCAGAAGGGTTAGAGAAGGAAGGGGTGATGGTGGTTCTTCAGAGAGGATGGTCCACAACTGCCCCCTGGAGGAGACGGTTTGGGGCACATCCCCCCTCCCCAGTTTTTTTGACCGCCGGGATTTCTGGGCGGGAACGTGTGGGGTCCCTGGGCTGCGCCGCTCAGACCGGGCAGGTTCGGGCTCGCTCGGCCCAGCCCGGCGGGGCCACGTCCGTTCCCGCCCTGCCTGCGTCTAGGACTGGAGCAACCCGGGGGAGAAGAGGTGGGGGGAAATTCTGAGCACACGAACGGAACACGAAGCTCTCTTTTCCCAGGTTGGCACTGCCCCCAGCATTCTCTCTTAAGGCTTGGAGCTCATCACTCTTCTATCCCTAGGTTTGTGCGTACGGGGGTCTTTCATGCGAATTAATGGGGCGCCTCTAGATCCTGGCTGTTGTGATGAACACCGAGGATAAGGGTGCGTTTAGGATAAAACCCCTGTCCTTGGTTAGTCCTTAGGCCAGTAGGGGAAACAGACAAGCCACCTTTTAGCAACAAACTTGCTAAGTGGAAAAGCCGAGATTGCAGAGCCACAATGCGCATTCGCGCTGCCTGGACACTCCGAGAGCCGCTGCGACACCTGGTGGACTGGGAGGAGAGTTGCAGGCACTGAGCGATCCAGACCGAGACAGCAGAAGGGACTTTGGCTCAGAGACCCACCTGCAGACCAAGTTAGCCCTGTGCCCTCCCTCATCGCAGCCCCCAGCCTGCCCAGGCGGGTCTAGTCTTGGTTCTTGCTTTGGGTTACCTCTCACCACAAAGTCGTGAGCCTGTGTTGGCTCTCAGCACCGCCACCCTCAGGCGAACATCTGGGCTCAGTGGCGGGAGCTGTCTGAGGTGTCTGTCTGTCTGCCCGCCTGTCTGGGAAATTCCCCTTATGAATCCTTTCTGGGAATTCCTCAAGGACAAGATTAACTCTCTGAGTGCTCTGGGGGAGGCCTGGCCTCTGGAGGGAGGTGCTGTCCACCTGTGGGGGCACCGTTGGCCTGGAGGTACCATTTCCACTGTGGAACAGGCAGAGCTACTTGATTGCTACTCCCTTGCTGAGCGCCCTGTGGTTTGGGGTGGGGAAGGACAAAGCCACAAGGCCCTGGGGCACAGCTAACCTGGCGCAACCTCTAAGAGCATCACTGGGCAGTGGGGTGATGGGGAGGGTGCAGGGAAGGTGATCCTGAGCTTGGAGCAGCCTCTGCTCCACTCCCCACATCATTAAAAAAACCAAAGTGTATGTTTCCCATTTTACTAGTGATATGTGTGTGTTTTTCAAAAGTTGAAAAAGAGAACAGGAGAGTAAGGGGAGCTACCGGCTACTGTGAATATCTTCAACCCTTCCCTGCCAGCCTTTAGTCTGTGAGCTTTTGTTTCTTTGTCTTTAGGTATTGTGTTAAATATGATTCACTTCTATTGTGTAATTCTTTTTCTGCCCTTTAACTTTATGACAGAATATTTTCGTGTATAACCTCTTTGTAAAAAGTATTTTTAACCACAGCATAGTGTTTCTTTGAATGGTTCAGAGATTGCTGTTGTAATGGGGCAGAGTAGAGATAAATAAACACATTCCCACTTTCAAGTACTCCTCAGCCACTGAGCAATTGAGTTGATTGTTTCCTAGAACTTGCAAATAACTCTGTGGTTAACTTTCTTTCAACAAGTTCTTATGGCACTTCTGCTCTGGACCAGGCTCTGAATTGGGGCTGAATCCTTAGTGGAGGACAATAGGCGAGGGCCCTCCTCTCCTGGAGTTTGCAGTTTCAGATGATACCTGGGCATATGATTATCTAGATTTTGGAGAATTTCATGGATATGTGTGTGTGCTACGTCGCTTCAGTTATGTCTGACTCTATACAACCCTATGGACTGCAGCCTTCCAGGCTCCTCTTTCCATGGGATTCTCCAGGCAAAAGTATCAGAGTGGGTTGCTGTGCCCGCCTCCAGGGCATCTTCCCAACCCAGGGATCGAACTCTTGGAAAATACTTTGGATATTACCAAATCAAAGCCAGATTCTTTTGGCTACTAGTCTAGTTCTCTTAACTGAGGGCCAGAACCTAATGGATCTGTCTCTCCTCCACATCCAACTCAAAAGGGGCCAAACTCTGTGGGAGAAGATGGAATTCTCCCCTTGGGAGTCCCCTGCAGGGACAAGGAGGTTGGGCAGGATGGGGAATGGGAGGGAGATTGGAAGAGTAGTGTTAAGGAAGATAGGACCGTAATTTCTGCCTAGAAAGCAACAGGAAGTTTTTTGTTTTTTTTTTAATGCTGTCTCTTCCACCAAAAATTAGTCACTTACATCAACTTCTGTACTGGGAAGTCCTGGGGGCTCTGAAACATATCCTTGTCCTAAAGGAATCTAATCTACTTGTAGATATATACTGAGAATATAAAATAAGGATTATAGTAGAGGTATAGATGGAACAACAGGCCGTGGGTTCACAGAGGAAGGATGTTTCTTTGAGGTCAGGAGTGCTTCACAAGGAAGGGGATGTATATGTTTTTTCCTCTGCCTGCCTTTGAGTCTTTGCCAACCAGGCTGACTCTGGAGGAGATATTTGCAATGGGTTTTGAAAGATAAGTAGGCATTCACATTCAGGGATAAGGGAACAAGAAGCACAAATAGAAAGGTGAGAGTTGAGCAGTGAATACTCTGGTAAAGCTAAAATTTCAGAACCGGTCTGGGGCAGTGTGGCAGGAGATGAAAGCAGAAAGTGGTTTGGGGCCATGTTGCCAAGGGCCTTGAATGCCATGCCCAGGCTCTTGAAATTATTCTGTAGTCCATACATGCTTACTTAGGTAGGAAACACAATCAGACTTGTATTTTAGGAAACTCACTGCAGGTAACAGAAGGTGGGTGGAAGAGGAAGCCCAGAGGCAGGGGTGCTGGTTAGGCCTGAGCTGCAGGAGTGCCGTGGGAGTGAGGAGGGGCAGAGAGGGCAGAGCAGAGGACAGACTCGACAGGGCCGGGTGAGCCACGGGCGGAGACAGGGAGGAGTCTGGGATGGCCTGGGGGGTGGAAGGGCCGCTGACATACAGGACATGGAGGCCAGGGGCAGACCCAGGAGGGACAGATGAAGGGGAACGTTTTGGCCATTTTATCTTTAGGAGTGATTTCGGCTGCATAACAGAACGCCCAACTTCTAGTGGTTTAAACAAGAGGTTTTGGGACTTCTCTGCAGGTCCAGTGGTTAGAATTTGGCACTTTCACTGCCATGGCCCAGATTCGATCTCTGATCCAGAAACTAAGATTCTGCATGGTGTGGCCAAAAATAATAATAAAAAGATGGTTTATGTTTCCCCCACACCAAAGTCTTCTGATGTGGGTCAGCAGCTCAACCGTGTCATCAAAGACCCAATGTTCTCTGCCTCTCTGCTCTGCTGTCTTCATGACTCTGGTTGCAGGATGACTATATTAGAGCTACATTCGAGCTACAGGAGCTACAGGATGAAGGGCTGGGAGCAAGAGAGTTTCTCCTCCTAAGGAGCTCTTTTTATCTGTTAAGAAAATCTGTCCTAGCAGCTTTCTAGACAACTTACTCTCAGGGGACAGAGCTGTGTCCATGACTACACCAGCATCTGTGAAGGAGAAGCGACTGTTCTGAAGGGCTGGGGCTGAGCCTGGGGCCCCCTCCCCCAAATGGAATCTGCTCTGTTCCCCAAAGAAACAGGGGTCTCGTTAGCCTGGGAGCAGGGATGAGCCCTGAACAGTGCCTGCGCAGACATGTCGCATTTGAGTGGTCAGTGGAATTTCCAGATGGAGGTATCTAAGGGCAGCAGTGGGGGATGGGAGCCAGAAATCCTTGCCCTGTGATTTTAACTGGAAAGAAATTCTTCCTTCCCAGCTACTCAGCCTGGGTTCTCTAGGGTAGAAAAGCCAGGTGAGGGTGGGCAGGAAGACATTTACCCCCAAGGCAGCTGATGATAAACCTCATTTCTACTCCTCTGCCCACCTATACCTCCCTTCTCCCCAGTGTTTCACTATAACATAGTGTAAAAGCAGTTTAGACACTTTTATTTCAGAGGTATTACTTTTTTTCCCCCAGAGGTATTATTTTTATGTAACTTTTTTTTTCTAATTATGGAAGAAATACATGATCAATGCAGAAAACTTGGAGAAGCACAAATGAAAAACAAAATCACTCATAGAAGTTAAATCTTAGGAGCAAGCACACTTCACAGTTCTTTTCCCCATGGCTCTGGAAATTTTTATAGTAAATATCTTCGAGAGGTTATAGTTTAATGCCCATGTGACGGCCAGCTCGGAACCCCTTACATTTGTGTAACATTTTATGATCTTCCAGTGTTTCCAGCTGTGTATTTTATCACGTACTATTTCACCTTTATAGACTCCTACACATTTTGAGGTGGGCAAAGGCCATCACTGACTAGTTGAGGAAACTGAGGCTCGGAAAGATGATGGTATTCAGCATCCAGAGGGTAGGGGTAGCCTCTGTAGGGCTGGGGTTCACACCACCTTATTCCTTCCCCACACCTGTCCTGGGTATAAAGGAAAGGCCCTGGGCCCAAAGTGCTGAATTTGCTGTGGGCAAATGGAGGGGAGTGTGTATGGAGAAGGGAAAGGAAGAGAGTGGAGGGGGCAGCTCCTTCCCTCCCTAGAGCCCTTGAGAGAGACGGGGGAGAGGGAGGTGAGAGGGGAGGGGCCTGGGTCAGGCTGATGAGATGAGTCTTCCAGGGCTGCAGCCCGCCCTGGCCTGTCCCTGCAGGCAGTAGATGTCCAGATAATGGCTCACTTTCCACTTCACCAAACATTTTTTGAGGTCAGGTGTTTGTTTATGAGGTACTCTGTTAGGCACTGCAGGGGCTTCCGAGGTAGCTCAGTGGTAAAGAACTCACCTGCCAATGCAGGAGACACTGAAGATGTGGGTTTGATCTCTCAGCCGGAAGATCCCCTGGAGAAGGGAATGGCTTACCCCTCCAGTATTCTTGCCTGGAGAATCCCATGGACAGAGGAGCCGGGTGGGCTACAGTCCACGGGGTGGCAAAGAGTCCGACACGACTGAGCGACTAAGCGCCGGGGCACTGCAGGGAAAGCTGGATCAGGCAGCCTGTGAGCAGGAGAGAGAGCTGGGTCTGAGGCCTAGCTGTGAAAACTTGGAAAAGATGTTTGATGACACAGAGGCTCCATTGTTTTCATCTGTAAGATGGGGGCAAGACTACTTTTTTCCCCTGGAATTATTATTTGGATCAAAGAAAGTAACAGCTGTGCTGGTGCTAAGCCTGGGGGACCAGACTGTCAGTAAGGACTGGTGTGTGTTTTTCTTTACCTGGGCTGACTGGGGAGAAATGTGCTGTGAAGAAATGGGGGTGAAGAGGGGGAGGCTTCAGGATCCAGGAAAGGCAAGAGGGGAGGAGTCTTAGGAACACAAATATTTGTTCTGCCAGGCAGTACTTGATAAATGCCCAAGGGACACAGCAGCCAAGAGCCCTGAGGTGCAGGGGGGCAGAGGTGAATGGGGGAAAAATCCTTTTGAGGGTTCCCCAGGTAGAGATGATGGGCAAGGGCGTTCCATGCCTGGGGAGACAGTACAGGCCTCTCTCCCCTGACCTGCAGGGGCAAGGGGAAGGAGACGGGGAGAGACTCTGTCCCCTTCCGTGTTCTTTATTGCTCCTCCGGCTTCATCTGGTCCCCTCCCTCACTGACTGTGGGTCACACTGCTGGGTCCTAGGGATCCTGAGCTGGGTCTTAAGGAGGTGTAGGGATTGATGAATGATGGGGGAAAGGCACACAGCGTGGAAGGGTGACACAGCTTGGGGTTGGGCACAGGGAAGGGGACCAGAACCACCCAGAGAGGAGGGGCAGGAGTGGGCAAATCGCAGGAATACAGGCGGAAGTGGTGAACGCCTCAGGGTGTGCTTCTGGTGCCCTCTGACCCAGTGCCATGTGGCTGAAGGAAGAGCTCCTCACGTGGGCGTGAGTCCCCATGTGGGGGGGTGTCTGAACAGACATCCTGGAGGAGGCCCTTGGCGGTGTGGCTCACAGGGAAACTGCGTTTTTGTTTTTGTTTTTTTAAATGGCAGACCAAAAAATTGAGTTGGTTTTTTTTTTTTTTTTTTTATTTGAGATTTTAATCATACAAGACTCAGATCTAGAACTTGGAACTCAGAAATACCTCCAATTCAGTGTCTGTTCTCCAAGCTGAGACAGTCCTATGCCCCATTTTGACAGGAAGTTATCACAGTCATAGTTGCCTAGTGAAGCTCAGTCATGTCTGACTCTTTGCGACCCCATGGACTGTAGCCTACCAGGCTTCTCAGTCCATGGGATTTTCCAGGCAAGAGTACTGGAGTGGGTTGCCATTTCCTTCTCCAGGGGGAAACTGCGTTTAACTGGACTGAGGACAGCCCAGACCGGGCTGGAGCAGGCGAACCCAGTATGGCCTCAGAGACGAGCGGAGGGGGTTGTATTTCCTTGGGGAATCCACCCTAGCCTGAGGGAAGGCAGAGAGAGAGGGGAGGTTTGGAGACCTGAGAGTGGATAGTGGGCAGGTTGCCCTGGGAGTAATAACATCAGCTCGCGTTTATGAACATGTTTTCCATCCCAGGCTCATTGGAAGCACTTTGTGTACATTAAACCCTTACACCTCACAATCCTCATAAGAGATCAGGAGTATTATCCCTTCACTTTACAAATGAGCGAAAGGGAAAGCACAGAGAAGTTCATCACTTCCTCAAGGTCACACAGCTAATGAGTGGTGAAGCCGAAATCTGAAACAAGGCAGTCAGGCCGGTGAGTCCTGATTTAACCACTGCACCGTACCATCCCACTGTTTCTAGAGAGAGGCCACTAGTGCAGCCCACTGGGGGCATAGAGAGAAGCAGGGCCATTCCGGAAATTATCTCTACACGACGTAGCAGCTGTTTGGAGGCGGTAGAAAGATGGAGTTGTTAGTTCAGCATGTGGAGCTCAGGTGAGAGGCAGGGCCATGAAAGCCTCCAGATAAAATCCTTGCTCTCCCAGTCTTTTCTGTTAGAGCTCGGTCAATCAGGTGCTTCAACCCAGGGCTCTTGCTATGTATAAAGGTAGGACCCAGAGATGTGAGGAGTTAGAATTCATTTCTTCTTAGGCCCTTCCTTTGATCCTGGCTGCAGTTCTCTACGCTGGGCTGCCCCATGTACCTTGATCCCTGCCCATCTCCCAAGGTAGGTTCCCAGCCTTTCTGTCCATTGTGTGAACTACTGGAATTCCTTCCAATAAATCATTTTTTTCTGCTTTAAGTACAGTCAGTTTTTGTCACTGGCAAGCCAGAACCCGGATGGGTACAGAGCGAGTTGATGATGATAACAAGGTATAGAGCCTGGGAGACTAGAAGGGTCATTTGCAGATGTGTGCTTTGGGGGAATTTCTGTTTCAGGAGGTTGAGTTTACAGTGCTTGGAAAAGCCTGGAGAATGGATTGAGAAGAAGTTTCTTACTAGGGACTGAGCCTGAGGACAGTGCTTTGAGCTAGAAGTGTGGTGATGAAGCAGAGAATTAGGGTTTGAAGCCCTGGAATTGATGTGAGAGAGAGAGTGGGGAGCTGACTTGAACAGTGCCTGCAGGGAGCCAGGCAGGAATCATGAAAGAGTGAGGGAGCCCAGGTGTATTTGTCAGGAAGGCCAAATGCAGGCTTCAGGCGAGCATCCCATCACCGTAGTCATCCCCAAAGAAGGAGAACGTTTTTAATGTTTCAATAAGAGCCCAAGGAGAACTCGCATTGTCTTCCTGGGGTCACATTCCCACCCCCGGACCAAGCCCTGTGGCTGGGGGCTGCTGTGCTGGGACAGGCTGGGACAGGCCCGGACAGGCTCGAGACATTGGCTGGCTAACAGACCTGGGAGGTGGACTGAGGATGAAGTGGGGGGGTCCCACAGGAAAACTGGGCCTCTGTTCCCAGAAGGGGAAATGGAAGTGGGGCAAGCACACAGGCAGATGTCCTCAAGAGGAGCTGGGTGGCCTGAGAGGTTTTCAGAATGGAGGGAAGGATCTTTTTTGGATGGAGAAATCTGGGCCCAGTTATAGATAAAGAGAAGAAAACTACTGGAGAGGGCCTGGAAATACATTGTGGAAACTGAAGAAGCAGGCCCCAGGAAGGATGTGTGGGGATGGGGTTCAGGAGGGAGGGTAGGCGTTCGTCTTGGCCAAAGGAGGAACAGCTATTTGTGAGTGGAGGCAGGTAGGGAGATGACAGCGGGAAGAGGCTGAGAGGTATTGGAAGGAAGTCGTGAGATCCTGTCCCCAGGCCTCACCTAGGCTAAGAGCTTGGGCTTTGGAGGCTGATTATAGAGATTCAGATTCTAACTCTGACACTTAGTAGGATGTGACCCTGGTGCCTCAGTTTCCTCTTTTAATTCAATGAGGATGATAACAGGGCCCACCCAAAGAATCACAGAGAGGATTAAATGAGATAATGTATGCAAAGTACTGAGAAAAGCTGGTGTGTCTGGCATATGGAAAAACCTCAGGATTAGCTATTATGATGGTAATTATTATGATTTTTATTACAGAGGGCTCACGGTGACAGTAATGAATTCCAACACAACTGGCTCTGGCTCCTACCTGCTGACATAGGACCTCCAGCCCCCTGCCAAGTCCCCCTCAAATATTGCTGATGGTCCCCACAGGGCATTGCACGTGGGCTCATCATCGTGTCTGTGCGCGCTGCGCTGCAGATGTTCTGCTGGGTGCAGGGTTTTTCTGCTGGTAGGGTGTGGGGCGGCAGGCATCTCCCTCTCCTCTCCCGTGTCACCTCTGTCAGGGGATCCGGACGGTCCCTGAGAAAGGCCACTGGTGTTTCCACATGATGTCATTTGATGAGTCAGTTCTTCAGTTTCCATTCTGCAACTGCTTCTGTCTATGAGGCCCGACAGGCTTCCCTGGGGCTGGGCTGAGGATGGTTGGCATATTCGCCACCTTGCCATACGCCTCTCTGAGGACAACAGCCTTGCCACGGAGCCTCTGCGGAGCTTGTTCAGCCCCTCCAGCAAGGGCCCTCCTGTGAGGTGCCCTCTCCCGGCTGCTTGGTGATTGCCAGCCCCAGTGCACACACAAGGCTCTTGGTGAGTGACCTGCTGCAGCCCCTCCTGCCACAGCAGCCCGGCCCAGCCCCTCAGCAGAAAGCTCAGGCAAAGAGATCTGCCCCAGGCCAGGGCAGCCAAGGATAATGGTGAGGGGGCTGAGGAGGCAGCTGTCAATCCCCAGCACCAGGCAGAGCTGGGCCCCTGGCAAGGCAGGTGGGGGGTAGGCCCTCTCTCCAATTCTCTGCTCAGCTTAGTCACCAAAGGCCTGGAATCAGCCCCAAGGCACCAAACGCCCTTTGTTGTTGTTGTTCAGTCACTAATTGTCTGTGTCAGAAGCACACCAGGCTTCCCTGTCCATCACTATCTTCCTTATCAAAGGCCCTTATCAAACCCAGTTATCTGTCTTCTGCCCCCACCCTTCTACTGGCAAGGACCAGACCTCCTCCTCCCTCCACCTAGTCTCTATCTCTTCCCACACTCCTGTTTTAAACAGAACTCTCTCCTCCTTGTCCTTCCAAAAAAGAAAAAGAAAAAAAAAAAAAAATCCCCATGTGTCATTAGATGCACCTGGATCCTCTGTAGACTTGGAGAAGGCAAGGGTGCTGGGAGGGCGGCAGTGCCTGACACCACCCAGTCAGTGACAGTGCCCCTCGGGAAAATGTTAACTTTCAGCTCAGTTTAGTTGCTCTTTGCGACCGCATGGACTGCAGTATGCCAGGCTTCCCTGTCCATCACCAGCTCCTGGAGCTTGCTCAAACTCATGTCCATCGAGTCGGTGATGCCATCCAGCCATCTCATGCTCTGACGTCCCCTTCTCCTCCTGCCTTCAATCTTTCCCAGCATCGGGGTCTTTTCCAATGAATCAAGGTCTTTTCTAATTGACTTTAGAACCAGTGAGTAATCTACAGGGACAGAAAACAGCTCAGTGGTTTCCTGGGATGGGGACGAGGGGCAGGGCTGGGGATACTGACTGGAAGAGAGGCATGAAGGAACTCTCTTGGGAGATAGAAATGTTCTTTATCTTGACTGGGTGGTGATTACAGGGGTGTACATTTGTTGAGAAAGTCAATCATATGACTATTATTGTGTGCAAATTATACTTCTCTAAAGGTGATTAAAAGGGCTTCTCTGCTGGCTCAGTGGTAAAGAATCCACTTGCCAATGCAGGGGATGTTGGTTTGATCCCTGGGTTGGAAAGATCCCCTGGGGAAGGAAATGGCAACCCACTCCCATATTCTGGCTGGGGTAATCCCATGGACAGAGGAACCTGGCAGGCTACAGTCCATGGGGTTGCAGAGAGTCAGACATGATTGAGTGACTGAATAAAGACAACAAGGGTGATTAAAAAATACAAGAAATAACAGCCAAGTTAACTGAAGACTCTGGTTTGTGAACCAGTGAGAGGGACAGTGAATGAAGCAGCCAAGGGGGCTTCCTGAGGGTCTTCTGCAGATAAAGACACTGGGCCAGAAGCTGGGGGGCTGAGCGGGTCCGTCTCAGCCAGCATCCTCCAGGTGCCCCAGTCCCTGCAAAGGTCCTTTCCTTTGTCCACAGCCACCCTCATTCCAGAACTGTCCAACTCATGGTAGGAAACTATAGCCTCGAGAAGTTTCCTCATAAGTCTAACCCAGGAGCCTGACAAAGTTTTGTCCTGGGATGCTTGTGTGGCTCATGTCCTGAACAAGGAACGCTGCTTCTGTCCCATCGGCTACCGGGAGTGCCTATAAAATAAACACGACTGAAAAAGCCAGTGTTCACAGAAGACACAGATGAAATGAAAAAAAGAAAAATCAAAATAAACAAAACCCCCTACACCCACCCTGTGCCTCACATAGAACAAGCAAGATCCCCGAGCTGGGTGGGATGTAGAGCAGGCCTGTTTGGGGTGATATTTATACAAGGGGCTTGGTTCCTCCCTCGGGCGAGTAAAGCAAGTTGTAAAATTTGAAGGCACATTTTAAAATTGTTTAAAATCCTCCAAATGTGTTTCCTGTCTGGCACTGTGTATGGGGACTCGGTAATATGTGTGCCTGTGTGGCCCGGAGTATGTGTTAACAAGGGAGTTTAGAGGTAGTGATGCCGAGGAGCCAACGAGAATCAGGGGCAAGAAAGGAGTCTGTTGTTGGCCAGGGTATGTGTTCCTCGAGATGGAATGTGTGTAAAGGGCCCGGGGACCCGGGAGGGTGGTTTAGTCTGGGAAATTAGCATCTTTTTAAAAAACCACCCTGCTTATACATCATTAGTTAAAGGCCTATAGGGGTAATCATGCAGGTATGTGATTTTTTTACTTCTGACGCGAGTAGGTGTGATGATATTTGACAACATAGAATAATTAGAATGTCGCCATACATATTTTGATCAATTAGATGACGATCAGTCCTCCTGCACACCATGGCCTTCTACCTTTGCTTAAGCTGTTCCCTCTGCCTGGATGCCTTCACCAGCTGTCAGAGTCCTAGTCATCCTTCCCAGCTGGCTCGGTACCACCTCCCCACAGTGTGAATTAATCACTCCCTCTTCTAGGCCCCCATGACATTTTGTCTTTTACAATGTTTACTTCGTTCCTTCCTTTCTGAAATTTAGCTGAATATGTGTCCGTTCCCTGTCACACATCCTTGGAGGGCCAGAACTGACTTGGCTCTCAGAGTCTTCCTTGCAGTCTGTGCCCAGAGTGGGCTCTCGGATAATGTTTGCGGAATTAAGCTGCATGGGTTTTTTTTTGTTTTTTTTTAAAGAAGATTACTTTGCAGCAGATAAAGACCCTGCATTGGCACAGAACTAATTGGGTAAAAGCCATCACACTTTAGGATATCTTTATTTCATACCCTTTGAACTTTGCCTCATTTAGAGTGTTGCTGTAATTACACCGCATATAGAATCAGTGGAATTCAAAATCTGATTTGAAGAAAATGTGGTATTAGGTCATTGTAGTTCTGATATATAACGTTTATCTTCTTAGGGATTCAGTCCTTTGTTTTGGGATAGCTTTTGTGGGAGGGCAAGATGACCTGTGGTAAATTTGTCTTTATAATGAAATTTCCTGGCATCTGATTGATGAAGGATGGTGACACTCTGGCAACTGGGCACCGTTCCCTGCTGTGGTTTCTGGGATGGATAACATGGAACTCAAAACTGAGAATGGAAAAAACATGTGATTCGTATGAATAATTGAAAGGCACCCCAAATGTATCCTGGTTAAACAGAAATGTTAAAGGGCGGGGCAATCTATAAGCCTAGATGCTGTATTCAGCTCTCAAAAAAAAAAAAAATTACAAAAAACAAAAATTGAAGTTTCCTGAGTGTTCAGAAGTGAGGCTGTGTTGGAACAGAGCTGGAACAGATGCGTGGGGTGGGCTCTCTCATGAAGGTGGGTATTCACGCTTTTTTCCTTTGCTTCCTGGCTGCCCCCTGGGAGGATGTGGTGCTTGCAAAGAGACAGGTGCTTAGGAGCCAGGCAGATGGGGTGGGGATTTAAGGGGTCTCAAGTCTCAGTTCTTGAGTCTTGAGTCTCTGTTCCCTCATCTGCAGCCGTAATAGAATCTGCCTGCAATGCAGGAGACCTGGGTTCGATCCCTGAGTCAGGTAGATCCCCTGGAGGAGGGAATGGCTACCCACTCCAGTATTCTTTCCTGGAGAATTCCGTGGAGAGAGGTGGGCAACAGTCCATGGGGTCGCAAAGAGTCAGACATGACCAAGTGACTAACACTTTCACTTTCTTTACAAGAGTTTGGGATACTCCTGTAAAGTGCCCAGCACAGCACCTGACAGATGTAAATATATGTGTGGCAGTTCTTCCACTTAACTTGTGGGGGATCCCCCATCTTCTTCTTCCAGCCCATCTATGCTACCTTTTCTTCCAGATTAGGTTTATCAGATTTAGCAAATAAAAACGGGGCATGCCCAATTAAATTGGAATTTCAGATAAATGATGAAGAATATTTTAGTATAAGTATGTCCTGTGTAATATTTGGGACATACATACACTCAGAAAGTATTCATTGCTTATCTGAAATTCCAGTTCAACTGGGGGTTCTGTAGTTTATCTGACATCTCTATGTCAGGTTGCAATTTCCTTTGCAAAGTCTCCAGGGTCAACTTAGTAAGCCCCACCCTTTGAACTCCTGTAAACTTTCATGACTTTGATATTTGTTTGACATCTAGGAAACAGTACCACTTTTACTTATTATCAGTAATAACAGTGACCTCTTGCTGAGCATCTATGTCAGACATGTAGGGTTACACAATCTGCCAGATTAGCCCTCACACTAACCTTGCATGGCTGGAATTAGCATCATCAGAGAGGCCCAAGGAGCATGAATACCACCCAGCTGGTACACAGTGGCATCATGCTTTCAGTCCACGTGGGCAGGAATGAAGCCATGCCCATGCTGCTGCTCCCCAGGTTTCTGCCAATGCCTGGCCCACAGCGGAAGCTGCCCACATTTATTGTTATGGATGATGGTGCTCCAAAGGAGCACCAACCAGTATCAGAAGTGATTTGGGGCTGGACTCCCCTGCAAGTCCAGTGGTTGACTCCATGTTTCCTTCCACTGGAGGGTGTGTGGGTTTGATCCCTGCTTCGGGAACTAAGATTTCCAAGAGCCATGCCAAAAAAAGAGTCCTAAACAACATCAAGATAGAGACATGGGTTTCCAGACAAAATCAAGGGAGTTTCTAGACTTCTAGAAACGTCTAAAGTGCTGTTTGCTTTAGTGTGTGGATAACTTAGCATTGTTCGTTCCAATACTGTGAAACTTATCACCAAGCAAAGTCCTCTCTGACACCACCTGCCGTAGAGCGTGGTATAGGATGCTTAGTGTCTACACAGCATGTGGCAGAGACCTGGGGCTGGCCAGGACCAAGGGCACCCATACTCCTCTGGGATTTTTGTTTTTGGTTTAAGCTCAGGAAGCAACTATAGGAAGCTATGGTCCTTTTTGCAAAGATGTTAGGCATAACAAAGCAGCTATTTCCAATATCCAATCTCCACGGGTGTTCTTCATCCAGATGCAGAGAATCTGGGAGTGGGGGTGAGGGTAGATAGATTTATGATCACCAAATGGAAATGCAGCTCTTTTGTGGTTTGGACCTCAATTATCATATTAATGTTACTTCCTTGCTTGTGCTCCAAAGTAGACAAATGCATCATGGTCAAGCACATTTTGTTCCCAGGGTAGAAAGAAGTGACTGATGAGCGTGAATGGTTATAGCTGTGAATACATCTGAGCAAGGGGGTGGACCTTCACCTTCATAGGCTGGCTGCTTCTTTCTTCTTATTCCCCTTTTGTCTATTTTTATTCCCATTCTAACATATGTATTCTGGGGAGCTGCTTTTTTTTATATATATAATTTTTTAACACCAAAAATATTTTGTATTGGGGTATAGCTGATTAAGAATGTTGTGACAGTTTCAGGTGAATAGTGAAGGGACTCAGTGATACACATACATGTATCCATTCTCCCCCAAACTCCCCTCCCATCCAGGCTGGCACGTAACATTGAACAGAGTTCCATGTTGGGGAACTCTCTTATAAGGGGATGGGAGAGTGAAAGTACCAATCTTTCCTCACGATTACCAAAGAGTAGGTATCATCTCCATACTGGAGTGGGAAGAAAGTGAAAGTGTTCACTCAGTCGAGTCTTTGCCACCCCGTGGACTGTAGCCCACCAGGCTCTTCTGTCCATGGAATTCTCCAGGCAAGAATACTAGAGTGGGTTCTATTCCCTTCTCCAAGGGATCTTCCTGACCAGGGATCGAACCCGGGTCTCCTATATTGCAACCAGATTCTTTACCCTCTGAGCCACCAGAGTGGGGATGGGGGAGGTTAACGGCCTTTCCAGTCTGGCAAATCTGTAGATGGTGGAGCTGGGACTGGAACTCAGTCTGTCTGACCTTGAATCCTCAGCTTTTCCTGTAGTGACGCACAAATTCTGTCCTTCAAAGAGACTTGGGGAGACATGGGTTAATCACACATGTCTATTTCTTAAAACCATACTAGAATGACTATGAATCATTATGTAATAATAATAACGTAGCTCCTCCAAGTATGAGAGGTTTAGCACATTTTGGAAGATGAGCAGCAGGTGAAGGAGTGGGAACTGATTTTTTGAGAAATGAAAAAGTTCTAAGGTGGGTGCCTGCAGAATGAACTCTTGCCAAAGGGTTTTGGAAGAGTATGGCATCTCTCAAGGCACAGTCTGACCCAGGGCTGGTAATGGAGATGGGTTTAGGGAAGGGGGCCCTAGGGCAGTTAGGCACCCAGCTCTTTCCTGCATCCTCAGAAGTGAAACAACTCTACCTCTGCAAGCTCTACCCATAGACCACCAAGGAATCCCTACTCACACATTTATATCTAACCCATATCTCATCTTAATCATCACACTTGCAGATCTACTGCTTATGTGACATCTCCATCAGGACATCTGATTGGCATCCCATGCTCTTGGGATGGCCAAAACACACTCTTGATTTCTACCCCCAAACCCATTCCTCACCTAGCAACTCCTTCCTCAGCAATGGCACCACCTAATTGCCAAAACCAAAACAAAGTGAAACAGGAGTTGTCTTTGACTGTCCTCTCTCTCATCCAGTCCTCATCGAATCTTGTCAGGTCTGCCTTCCAGAATCTGACCTCAACCACTTGGGCAGGGCCACCATCACCTCTCACCTGGATCTAGGTAACAGCCTCCCCTCTGGGCTCCCAGCTTCCACTCTCACTCCTGTAATCTTATTCTGTACTTGACCACCAAGAGATCCTTTTCGATGTAAATTTTATCCTGGGCTCCCCTGGCCAAACCCTCCTGTGGCTCCCAGTCAAACTGTACAATTCAGATTCTCACTGTGGTCTATCAACCTCTTCATTATCTGGCCCCTGGCTCCCTCCTCCATCTTATCTCAGACTGTTTTCCTCCTTACTCACCATTGTCCAGCCACACTGGCTTTCTTGATGCTCTTTGACCTCCTTAACTATACTGTTGCCTCAGAGAATTTGTACTTTGAATGTCAGGCTGGAAAACTTTTCCCCAAGATATACACTTAGTCAGTCATGTTGCCTCCATTGAGATGTCTTTTATGATAACAAGCCTGAATGAGCTAGAAAGGTCACGTACATGCATTCCTACTCATCTTCATCCTTTGCTTTATTTTTCTACATAGCACCTGTCATTATTTGACATTTACATACACACATATATGTATTCATATTTAAAACAGGCTTAATATATTTATTGCATATATATATAGATAGATATATATCCATATATATATATGGATCTTCCCTGGATTGGGAAGATCCGCTGGAGAAGGAAATAGCAACTCAACTCCAGTATTCATGCCTGGGAAATCCCATGGACAGAGGAGCCTGGCGGACTACAGTTCATGGGGTCACAAAGAGGCAGACATGACTTAGCGACTGAGGCAGCATGTATATATTTATATATATATTTTCTGTTTATGTTTCTTCTCAGTAGATCTTCAGTTTCATGAGTCAAGGACTCTTTCCCCTACTATAGGGAACATTGCTGGGAAGATAGGACTTGAAAAAATAATCTAGCCTTAGGAACACCAGGCAAAAATAGGTAAAAGGAGCACATGAATAAAAATAATCTGTGTACTGAATGATGCAACCCCTTGCCTCTTTCCTTACCTGCTTCCTGAAAGCTAAGGTTGCACTCCCAGGAACAAAATTAGAGCATTCTTTTCTGGAAAAACTCCCAGAGAATGGTCCCAAAGAAAAGGCTAACCTTTCAGAAAAGATAAGAAAGCCTCTACTTAGGGCTGTTAGTCACTCAGTTGTGTCTGACTCTTCGTGACCCCGTGAACTGTAGCCCTCCAGGCTCCTCTGTTCCTAGGATTTCCCAGGCAAGAATACTGGAGCGGCTTGCCATTCTCTTCTTCAGAGGATTTTCCTGACCCAGAGATCAAACCAAGTCTCCTGCACTGCAGGCAGATTCTTTACCATCTGAACCACCAGGGAAGCTCGATGTCCTTCTTTCCCTCCCCCTTTGCTTCTGTCCTTCACTCCTTCCATTTCCCCCTCCCTTTCTTCCTTCTACAAATCTTTGTTGAGCATCTACTAGGTGCCAAACAATCTTCTAGGTGCTCTATCTGTAAACAAAGCTAATATAGACTGTCAACTACGAATTGGCACTTGCCATGGGCACTTGCCATCTCCCTCTACAAGGATTAAATCATGTACTGCTGCAGCTGCTGACCTTCAACACCTGCTGAAAGGAGTTCAGGGTGGAGAGCAGAAATGAGGCACTCTGCTGGTGTGGGTGGTGGGGGGGAGGGGGACTGGCAAGACAGGTCTTCAGATAGTTTGATATTTTCAGGAGCCAGTTTTATGAGCCCAGTTCTGGTATCTCCCCATATCTAGAAAAGCAATAAAATCCTTCATGGTGATGACTGTTCCTCGTGACTAGAAAAAGCTTCACAAGACTAGTAGAAAGAAACCTTCTGGAAAAATATGTGCTTGATTCCATGTACTCTCCCTTCACCAAAATCACATATATACTGACTTTTCCCCTCCGCTGCCTCTTTGGGGAAGTTTCTAAGGGCTAATCTGAGGTGCTATCCAGACTGCAGTCCTCATTTTGCCCCAAATAAAAGTTATCTCACAACACTCACATTGTGCTTTTTTTTTTTTTTTAGGTCAACAAGATCTTTGCCTTGAAGATCTAGTATTCTGTTGGGATACAATCAGGACCCAGCTAGTACATACAGTTATCCAACAGATTTTTTTTATGCCTCATGCTGAAGTATGAATGGATATCCAAGGATCAGCAGACATTTGAGGAGGGACCTGATGGGAAATAGACAGAGAAAAAGCACATGTTGTTCAGTTGCTTAGTTGTGTCCCACTCTTTGTAACCCCATGGACTACAGCGTGCCAGGCTTCCCTGTCCTTCACCATCTCCCAGAGCTTGTTCAAACTCATGTCCATTGAGTCAGTGATGCCATCCAACCATCTCATCCTCTGTGGTCCCCTTCTCCTCCTGCCTTCAATCTTTCCCAGCACCAGGGTCTTCTCCAACGAGTCGGCTCTTCACATCAGGTGGTCAAAGTATTGGAGCTTCGGCTTCAGCATCAGTCCTTCCAATGAATATTCAGGACTAATTTCCTTTACGATTGACTGGTTTGATCTCTTTGCTGTCCAAGAGACTCTCAAGAGTCTTCCCCAACACCACAGTTCAAAAACATCAATTCTAAAAACAAAAAACAAAAAACATCAATTCTTTGGCGCTCAGCCTTCTTTATGGTTCAACTCTCACATCCATACATGACTACTGGAAAAACCATAGCTTTGACTGGATGGATAGTATGAAAGGATAGCCAAGGGTCAGCAGGCATTTGAAGAGGGAGCCAATGGGAAAAAGAAAGCGGTAAAGCACATAGAGAAAAAGAAATCACAAAGAAAATAAGAAATCTTTCAAAAATGGTAACTAATATTTTTTGAGAAGAGTCACAAAATAACAAGATTATATTAAAAAGCAATCAGAAATTTAATCAGAAATTAGATATAAATTAGTGAAAACAATTAGCCAAGGGAATGGAAAGTCTAGTTGAGGAAATCTCTTAAGAAGCAGAAGAAAACAAGGCATTGGGCAGTAGGGGAGGAAATATAAAAATTAGGGCAACAGGAGAATAATGTATCCAACTAATAAGAGAAAGGAGATGGGAGGAAGCTATCAAAGAAATAATGAGGACTTCCCAGGTGGAGCTAGTGATAAAGAATCCGCCTGCCAATGCAGGAGACCCAAGAGACGTAGGTTCTATCCCTGGGTCAGGAAGATCCTCTAGAGTAGAAAATGGCAACTTGCTTCAGTATTCTTGCCTGGAAAATTCCATGGACAGAGGAGCCTGATGGGCTAGAGTCCATGGGGCCGTGGACAGTTAGATGCGACTGAGCACATTCTATCAAAGAAATAATACTAGAAACTTTATAAGAACCAAAATTTTAGGAAACTGAAAGCATTAATCTCTCAGTCACATGGGACTCTTTGCGACCACATGGACTGTAGCCCGTCAGGCTCCTCTGTCCATGGGATTCTCCAGGCAAGGATCTTCCTGACCCAGGGATCGAACTGCATTGCAGGCAGATTCTTTACCATCTGAGCCACTAGGGAAGCCCCAAAATTTTAGAGGGAGAGTGATAAAAGATTTGCATTCACACAAAAGATCAGGAATTAGTCTTAGATTTCTCGTAGCAATGCTAGAAACTAGGAGACCTTGATATCCTAAGGGAAAATGTTTCCCTAAGATTCTACTCCAGGCAAACTAGCAATTAAGGATGGGATTAGGATAACAAGCACTTCAAGACACTTAAACACGTAAAGCAAAACAAATGTTTCTCAGGAAGTTCTTGGAAATATGTCCACAAAGAAGAAGTAAACAGAACAGGACGTGGGATCCAGGAAACAGGGCTCTAACACAGGAAAAGGGGGAAGGGAATTCCCAGACTGTCAGTGAAGGTAAGCTCCAAGGTGTAGCTGTGAAGCAGAACCAAGGGCCAGCCAACCCAGATTAGAGGAGGAGAGTGAAGGACTCCAGAAGGCAGTCTCCAAGAAAAAGGGTGCTGCCAAGCTAGCAGGCGAGTTTGACCACATTGAGAGGAAGAGGGTTTGGGGATAAGTGAGTAATCAGAAAAAGAAAATAAAAATTACCCCCCAGACAATATTTTAAATTTATGTTCATTTTTTAACAAGTTGTACACTCACATGGAGGAAAAATCAAAATGATATAAAAAGCAAAATAAATGGGCTTCCCTGGTGGCACAGGCAGATAAGAATCTGCCTGCCACACAGAAGACCTGGGTTCAATCCCTAATCAGGGAAGATCCCACATGACACAGAGAAGGTAAGTCCGTTTGCCAGAACTACTAAGCCTATGCTCTAGAGCCCAGGAAACATGAGTATTGAGCCCATGTGCTGCAACTAGTGAAGCCTGTGTGCCTGAGAGCCCATCCTCTGCAAAAAGAGAAGCCACTGCAGTGAGAAGCCCTTGCACTGCAACTAGAGAAAAGCCCTCCCATCAATGAAGTCCCAGCACAGCCAAAAAAAAAAGCAAAATAAGTGACTTTATGCACATGGTTTCCTCCCAAATAAGCAACCATATTACGTTAACTTCTCACAGACACTTCGGATTTTTTTTTTTTAATTATGATAAAAAAAACACATGAAGAATCTGCCTGCAGTGCAAGAGACACAGAAGATGTGGGTTCAATCCCTGGGTCAGGAAGATTCCCTGGAGAAGGAAATGGTAACCCACTCCAGTATTCTTGCCTGGAAAATTCCATGGGCAGAGGAGCCTGGCAGGCTATAGCCCATGGGGCGGCAGAGACACAACTGAGTGACTGAGCAGGCACAAAAAAATAAAATTATTATCATAATCATTTTCAAGTGTACAGTTCAGTATGTTAATTATATTCATATTAAGTTCCAGTATTTTTTAATAAGGTAGGTGTCAATATGAATAGACTCTTACTTTAATTTTTTTGGGTGCAGTGTGGCATGTTGGATATTAATTCCATGAACCTGTGCTCCCTGTGTTGGAAGGTGGAGTTTTAACTACTAGACACTGGGGAAATCCTGATACTATCTTATTTTTTAAAAAACTCTAAAAAAAAATACTCTATATACATTGTTCTACATTTTGCTATTTTCATTTTCCATTATATCCTGGAGATCTTTCTGTGGAAAGCTTCCTCATTCTTTTGTCAAGTGGCTTAGTGTTCCATCGTGTGGGTGTACAGTAGTTTATTTGACCAGCTCTCTTTAGAAAGACACTTGTTTTTTTCCTAGTACTTTACTGTTGTAAAAAATGCCACAATGAATAACTATATACATACATCGTTTCAAGTGTGTGCTGCTATAGCTGCAGGACAAATTCCCTGAAGTGGGGCTGCTGGGTGAAAGGGTAAATGCGTTTGTAATTTTGCTTGATATCTCTAAATCCCGCTCCATGTGAGCTGTGCTGTTTGCCTTCCCACTGGCAATATATGAAAATGCCTGTTCCCTGAAGCCTCATTCACAGACTGTGTTGTAAACTCTTGGATTTTTGCCAAGCTGATAAATGAGAAATGCTATCTCAATGTAGTTTTAATTTTCATTTATCTTATGTGTGAGATTGAGCATCTTTTTAATAATTTAAGAGCCATTTGCATTTCTTTTCTGTGAAATATTTATGTTCTTTGGCCATTTCTCTACTGGGCTGTTGGTCTTTCCAGATAATTATTAACTACAAAGAAAATAAAAAGTTTTTGAAGAAATAAGAATGGACCATAGTATATTACTTGGCTCAATTGTGACTAATTACTACAGTTTCATAACTATCTAAATATCTAGCATCTATCTAAATGCTAAATATTGAATTAACTTTAAGTTTGGATTTAATGATATTGGGAAAGTAGCAGCAACGTGCATGTGTTTGTGCGCTGAGGGGTAAGACAGAGAGAAATAAATTTCACCTTCCAGAGGAGAAAGTCATAGAGGAAGATTTAAAAAAAAAAAGAGCGAGCAAACAGCAGTACTAGTTAAATCAGATTGTTTGGAAATATGAAGGTAAATATCAGAGAAAGCAACTAGAAATTTTGAGGGTGGTTGCCTCTGGGAGTAGGGACTGGGAATTAGGGAGGAGTGTGACAGGGGCTATTGTTTTTCAACAAAGTTATTTAGTCCTGTTTGACTTTCCAAACTACGTAATGCATTCCTGTGATAAGACAATTATACACAATTAAAATAGGTGGTGTGTACATTACAGTATAAAGCCTCCCCCTTTTCAGTAGAAAGATACAATGGAGTGTGATACACAGGAGTGTTTATGCTGGTTATTGCAGCCAGAAGGGTTAAAGGAGACTGAAGAAGACCCAAGAAGCAAACAAAGTAATGTTTACAGCGAAGTCTCAACTGATGCTAAAGCTGAAACTCCAATATTTTGGCCACCTGATGTGAAGAACTGACTCGTTGGAAAAGACTCTGATGCTGGGAAAGATTGAAGGCAGGAGGAGAAGGGGACGACAGAGGATGAGATGGTTGAATGGCGTCACCAACTCGATGGACATGAGTTTGAGCAAGCTTTGGGAGTTGGTGATGGACAGGGAAGCCTGGCGGAGAAGGCAATGGCACCCCACTCCAGTACTCTTGCCTGGGAAAGCCCATGGACGGGGGAGCCTGGTGGGCTGCAGTCCATGGGGTTGCTAAGAGTTCAACACGACTGAGCGACCTCACTTTCACTTTTCACTTTCATGCACTGGAGAAGGAAATGGCAACCCACTCCAGTGTTCTTGCCTGGAGAATCCCAGGGACGGGAGCCTGGTGGGCTGCCGTCTATGGGGTCACACAGAGTCGGACACGACTGAAGCGACTTAGCAGCAGCAGCAGCAGCCGCAGCAGGCCTGGCGTGCTGCAGACCATGGAGTCACAAAGAATCGGACAGGACTGAGTGACTGAACTGACTGACTGATTCCCCCAAAGTCAGAGCAGTGTGCTCAGTTGCCAAATTGTGTCTGACTTTTTTTGACCCCATGGACTGTAGCCCACCAGGCTCCTCTGTCCATGGGATTTTCCAGGCAAGAATACTGGAGTGGGTTGCCATTTCCTTCTCAGGGGATCTTCCCAACCCAGAGATCAAACTCACATCTCCCAAATTTCTGCATTGGCAGGAATTTACCACTGAGCCACCAGGGAAGCCCTCCAAAGTCATAGGCCAACTTCTGTTTCCATCCACAGTGGGATAATAGGGACTATCCTCTACTTTCCTGCATGAAACGCCTGAAAAATGGACAAACCATATGAAACAATGATATTCAGACAATGGACAACAGGCAGAATAGGATGGTGATCCCTGAGAGACAGAAAACAAACAGGATGAACTCTAAGATTTCCCAAGATTACTGCCTAAAGAGAATTTCCAGGCAGTGATGTGTGTGTGTGGCGGGGGGCATCCAGGCTCAGCCTGGTGATCTCCCAGAGTTGAGGAGAGGGAGCTGGGAATCTGGGGAGGCCGCAGTTCAGAGGGCAGGACACTGAAGAGGAGAGAGCTGCATGGAGTCAGGGTTCCGGAGATCCACAGAGCATTCGCTCCAGGCCTTCGGCTGTGTGCTGAGCAGTGTACGCATGCAGAGGTAGAACCATAGGAAAGGGGGCCATCCCTTGAGCTCAGACAATGCCAGGCATACTTGTGTTCCTGTTAACAGAACCAGACTTGGGTCTGCTTGCCTACGCAATGTAAAGCCAGTTTTTTGACACCACGTCAAGCAAGCAAGGAGTCCAGGCATCTAGTTCTTAAAAGACCTGCACTCCTGGGTGCTTTTCAGAGAAAAGTTTTTCAAGACAGGGTGAGGGAGGGTGGTTGTATGGTACGTGATCAACTCATGGACATTCTTCTGCTTGGTGGGTGGTGAGGTAATCTGGAGTCAACATCATGAACCTTCTGGTTCCAACTGGTCTGGGACGGCATATAGTTAACATCTTCCACCTGTGGGGATTTCAGTATCTGCAAAACAGCTCAAAGGATATGGCTTAAAATATTGTCTATAGCCCTAGAGGAACTAAAAGTCCTGAACTTCCTTTAATGGCTAAACTATTATTATTTTATCTTGCTTGACTGTTTTCCTTTGTTTCTACATTTCCTCACTTCTCTGGTTAAATTTATCCCTTGGAACTCGGGGAAGGCCTAGGAGGCTGATGTTTTTCTACGAACAAGAAGTCAAGTGGAGCATGTGGGGCAGGGTTTGTCCTGGGCAAGCTCCAAAGAGTCCTGCGTGGTGATAGTCCCACCAGCCAATGTGAACAGAATGCCTAACAGTTACCATTCTGTGCCAGGTTTATTTATTGCCTCTCAGCTCTAAATTGATTCTTCATTTCCTGCTCTGGGACAGTAGAGATGAACTCTTTAAATATATTTTGTTGTTTCAAAATTATTTTTTCTTCCAGTTTTGAGGTATAATTGACATACAGCATTGTATAAGTTTAAGGTATATAGCATAATGATTTGACTTAGATGCATTATGAAATGATGGCCACCATGAGTTTAGTGAACTTCCATCATCTCATACAGGTACAAACTAAAAAATAAAAAGAAAGAAAGAAAAATATTTTTAACTAAAAAAAAAAAAGAAAAGAAAAATATTTTTTCCTTATGATAAGAACTCTTAGGATTTACTGTCTTAACAACTTTCATATATAATATATAGCAGTATTAATCAGATTAATCATCTTGTACATGATATCCCTAATACTTACTTGTCTCATAACAGGAAGTTTGTAACTTTTGACTGCTTTCATCCAGTTCTCCCTCTCCTCACCCCACCTCTGGTAACCACAAATATGATCTCTTTCTCTCCTAGTTAGTTTCTTTTTGAAGTCTATTGACCTACAACACTAAGTCAGTTCCTGGTGCTATTAGGGAAATTAGAATGGAGGTAGTCTTGTTCAGGTTTCAGAAGTAGGGGAGCAGGCCACTGACTGACTTCTGACCTTGACTGGACCCTGCCTGGAATACATACCTGCCTTCAAGCACACCAATTATTATCAGCAAGTCAAGCAGCCCTTTAGATAAGAAAGGGTGTGGGTCTTAAGTTAAGGAGTTTCTTAAGCTCCTGGAGACCTACTCAGTCCCCCAGGGCCTAAGGAATCTTATGACTCACAAGGTGAAACAAAGTTAAAAAAAGGACTTCCCTGGTGGCACAGTGGATAAGAATCTGCCTGCCAACGCAGGGGACAGGGGTTCATTCTCTGGTTTGGGAAGATTCCACATACCATGGAGCAACTACGTTTGCGTGCCACAACTACTGAGCCTGTGCTCCAGAGCCTTGGTGCTGCAACTACTGAAGCCGATGCACCTGGAGCCCGTGCTCTGCAACAAGAGAAGCCCCTGCAATGAGAAGCCTGTGTGCTGCAATGAAGCGTAGCCCATACTCACCACACCAGAGAAAAGTCCTAATGCAGCAAGGAAGACCCAGCACAATCCAAAATAAAAAATACTCAAAATGTTTTAAAAAAGAAAACATGTTGCCCAGAAAAAAAAAGTTAAAAGCTAATCAGAGCTGCATTTTTATGATGCAGGGAAGGCAGGCTCGATCCTTGGTTAGGGAACTAAGATCCTACGTACTGTGGAGCAACTAAGCCTGTGTGCTGCAACTAGAGAACCCATATACTGCAGTGAAGGCTCCACATGATGCAGTGAAGATCCTGCATGCTGCAACTAAGACCTGATGTGACCAAATTAATTAATTAATTTTAAAAAGTGAAACTTTTGGCAAATCAGGTGCATAATACAGTGATTTGATATTTCTTTTTTGGTTAAGATGTACTTATTTTTGGCTGTGCTGGGTCTTCATTGCTGCCCATAGGCCTTCCCTCTAGTTGTGTTGATGGGGGGCTACTCTGATTGCAGCGCATGGGATTCTCCACCAGGGAAGCCCTGATATTTCTACACAGTCCACAATGATCACCTTTGCTTTGGGCATGATGCTGTGTGTGTGTGCCTGTGTTCAATCGTGTCGAGCTCTTTGCCACCCTGGGGATTGTAGCCTGCTAGGCTCCTCTGTCCATGGAATTTTCCAGTCAAAAGTACTGGAGTGGGTTGCCATTTCCTCCTCCAGAGGATCTTCCCAACCCAGGGATTGAACCCACATCTTCTGTGTCTCCTGCATTGGCGGGTAGATTCTTTACCACTGCGCCACCTGGGAAGCTTGGGCATGATGTTAAGCTTTGTCAGTGGAGGAGCTGGAGAGACAATGCAGGAGGAAGAATTTTTCCTTCTGGATTCTGGTGTGCTGTCTCCACAGGTTTCTGTAGTTAATGCAGCTTCTCAGATGCAGCTGGGGGAGGGCTCATCCTTGGAAACTTTCTCTCAGCCCTAGAAGTAGTGGCTGTTCCTGGTATCTTCTATTCTCATGTGCCTTTAGAGTTCCGTTTATTTCTTCCTAGCGAATGTCTTGTTAGTTATGTTCCTGGCTGATGCATGGGCGTCAGGTAGACTTCTCAGAAGAGTATTGCCTCAGTGACCAGGCCAAATTAGCCCAAATGAAATGCTGTTTTGGTCTTGCCAAATGGCACTTAAAAGCACGTTTTAAAAGATCAATCTGTTTTCAAGTAACTTAGCTGTGTCCCTGAATGAGGCTCAAAAATATTCAAAGCAATTTAAAAAAAAAAAAGTCCAGTACCAAACATCATAAAATTCAGTGTCTGACATCCAACTGATAATTACCACACATGCAAAGAGGGGAAATAAGACCCAAAATGAGAAAAATCAACCAACCAAAGTAGATCCAGAAATGACACAGATGACAGAATTAGTAGTCAAAGGATTCTAAGTATTATTAAATATATTCCATGTGTTTGGGAAGATGAAGAAACACAGAAATGTGATAAGGATAGATATGAAAGAGATAAAATTAGACATCAATTGAACTTCTGGAAATGAAAATTACAATGGGATGAAAAATATACTGGATGAAATATATATATATATATATATTTTTAGCTAAGAAATGGATTTATTCAGATTCAGAGAGATGCACACTCCACAGAGTATGGGTCATTGCAAAGGGTGAGTGTGGCCTGGATGGAATTTAAAGCAGATTAGACACCACAGGGAGAAGGCAATGGCACCCCACTCCAGTACTCTTGCCTGGAAAATCCCATGGAGGAACCTGGTAGGCCACAGTCCATGAGGTAGCTAAGAGTCGGGACACGACTGAGCGAATTCACTTTCACTTTTCACTTTCATGCGCTGGAGAAGGAAATGGCAATCTACTCCAGTGTTCTTGCCTGGAGAATCCCAGGGACGGGGGAGCCTGGTGGGCTGCTGTCTATGGGGTCGCACAGAGTCAGACACGACTGAAGTGACTTAGCAGCAGCAGCAGACACCACAGAGTAAAGCTGGGTGAACTTGAAGACTTAGCAATAGAAAGTAGCTAAAATGAAACACAGAGAGGAAAAAGAAGACGAAGAAGGAGAGGAGGAAGCAGTAGTTGTAGAAGCAGTGATCAGAGAGCCCTGGAATAATATCAAGTAGCACATATGCCTGTTTGAAGAGCCAGAAAAGCGGGGAGAGGGGTGACAGAAAAATATTTGAAGAAATAATGGTCAAGAGATTTTGCATTTTTGACAAAAACTATAAATGCATATATCTAAGAATCTCAACAAACCCATAAGAAATATGAGAGCGCATCATAATCTGCCTAATCACTGCTGAACACCACTGATGAAGAGAAAATCTTAAGAGCAGCTAGAGCAAAAACACATGTTAAGAGGAAAAAGAGAAGCAGACTTCTCGTCAGAAACAACACAAACCTGAGACAATGGAGCAACGTCTTTAAAATTCTAAAAGATAAAGTTGTCAACTGAGAATTCAGGGGAGATGTCTTTCCAAACTGAGGGAAAAAAGATGCATTCAGACATTCAAAAGCTGAAAGAATTCATCATCAGCAGACCTGCACTATAAGAAAAAATTTAAAGTCCTTCAAGCAGAAGAAAAATGATACCAGATGGAAATCTCTGTCTACACAAAGGAATGAAGAGCTCCAGAAATGATAAATATACGGGTAAATATAAAAGACATTTTCTTGCTTTAAATTTCTCTTTAAATGATGGCGGAGGGATTAAAACAAAAATATTAATATGGGTGGGATATATGGGATATGTAGAAGAAATAAAGCTCAGGACAACAACAGCACAGGTTGGGAGGTGGGAAACAGGCAAAAGTGAGGTGCTTATATGATAAATAAAGTGCACTATAAATAAAGTGGTCTAATATTACTTAACGAAGATAGTCTATGATATAGTAAAGATGTACTCTGTAATCCTAGAGGAACCATGCAAAAAACAAACAAAAAAATCCAACGTTTTAAAGTATCACTTAATAAGATAATAAAGAAGATAAAACGGAATCACAGGTCACAGGCATCCACAGGGCCTCGCTGGCTGCCCGTTCTGCAGACTGAGCTCTTGGGTTGGGTTCCTCATGCCAGAGGGGCGGGAGGAGAGGGGTGTCCCACTGAGCCTCCAGGTGTTTAGGACAAAATAAGTACTGTCAAAAAAGAGCTTTCTCTCCTGCCACCTTCTGGCAGTAAATCCAGCCTATTTTTAACTCAGGCCTCTGCTTAAGTGCTTTTGGCTAAAAGAGAACCTGCCACTTCTGGCTCCCCCGCTGTCCCCAGCCCCCGGAGGCTCGCGGGCTGCTGAGATACGCCGAGCTGCCCCGCCACTGGTCCTCACTTGCTGCGGGTGTCGCTGCCAACACCCACGGCAGGCGGCCCCTCAGCCCGGGCGCAGATGTGCGAGAAGAACCTCTAGGGGGCGCCATGCACGCGGAGACGAAGGCAACAGAGCCCACGGGGTAGTCCTGGGAGGGAATGGGACGCAAACTCGTGCTGGAGAGGGGCGTGTGTGCGCACGTGTGCACGCGCGTACGTGTGTGCGTGCGCCCGCGTGTGCGTGCGTGTGTACGCGTGCGTGTGTGTGCGTGTGCGTGCGTGTGCTCGTGTGTGTGCATATGTGCGTGTGTGTGCGTGTGCGTGCGTGTGCTCGTGTGTGTGCATATGTGCGTGTGTGCGTGCTGCGTGTGTGCGTGGGCGCACGTGCGTGTGCGCGCGCGCGTGCGTGTGTTTGCGTGTGTGCACGCGCGCGCGCGCGTGTGTGTGTGTGCATGTGTGTGTGCGTGTGTGCACGCGCGCACCGCGCATAAAGACGCTCTGTGTGAAAAGGATGTGCTCCGCTGCGAATGTGAGTGTTTTTGTGACTGCTTATGCTATGAAACGTAAACAACAGCCTCTGCCCTTTGGGTAGCCGCCCCCTCTGCCTGGCCTGTCTTCCCTCCTAGTCCGCCAGCCAACTCCCACACGCTAGCTGGCAATCTGCCGCCCATCCCTCAAGCCTCTTGTCTCCCCAAAAGCCTTCTCTGACAGGCCCTGCCTACAGGCCCGGCCAAATGGCCCTTTCACTCTGGGTTGTACACCAGGGTGGAGGGTTTATACGTTGTATAAGGTATAAGAGTATACCTTAGCACAGGGCCAGGGCGTGCTTAGGCCTCAGGAAGTGAGGAATGCTCCCAAGGTCGGCTGTGAGCCCTTCCTAGGGGTCAGACCAGGTCTTGGCAGGCCTCAGTACACAGGTGCCAGGGTCGCCCTCCAGGCTTGCTCTGGGGCGTCTGTGCCCAGAGAGGTGGATGTGGGGACATGGCCCCACAGAGTGGGACAGGCTCTGTTGGCCCATCCCCATGTTGGTCCCCCAGGCTCAGAGTCTGGTTTGTGTGTGTGTGTGTGTCTGTGTGTGTGTGTGTGCAAGGATGTCTGTGGTGTGCAGAGGGGGGTCCGTTTCACTGCTCTCTCCTTGTTGAGCAGCCTATGGCAGGGCTGGGGGTGTCACTCAGGGCCCCCTGGGAGGAGCTGTGCTGGGCATCTGTGTCTCTGTACATACAGAAGTGGGTGAGAAGCCCCTCACTCTGTGTCTGCGAGTGTCCCAGGACCTTGGGGTCCTGGGGTTTGTTTTTGTGTCCCATGTGGCTCTTGACACGACCTGTGGGTTCCGGAGAGTGTGAATGTGGCACTGCTCCCTCCCCTAGATTTTCCCGGGCTCCAGACTTGGTCCAGTCGGTTTGGCTGCTTCCCTTCCCGGCAGGAAACACTGTTTAGTTGGGACCGTCAGAGTGGTCTGTGTTGGCAACTGTCATCTGTCGGATCCTGGTCCTCAAATGTGTCACCCTGTGTGACCCTGGACGCACGTGCGGTTTGAGAGCCCGGGAGCCCCTCCCCCTGTGTGTGGGCTTGAGTTCGCCGAGTGTGTTAGACAGTGTGACCTTCCTGTGTGCGCTGGGTGCCTGTGAAGGGCGGGCGTGTGACTTGGAAGTGTGTTGAGCACACACGCCTGAATGTGTGCGGAAGTGTGGAGTGTGTGTCCGGGGTCTGCCCAGGGGGCAGGGCAGAGGTGGGGGTGCCGCTGGGCCTGCAGGGCCCGGGGAGGCCCCTTCCACTTCAGCTGTGTAAACAAAGGCCCTGCCTTCCTTTCTGAGGCCCCGTCTGGGCTGTCATCCCCCCACCGCCGCCCCTCCTGGAGCAGGGAATTTCATTGACTGTGTGGGGTCGCCAGGTTGTGAAGTTATATGACTGAGTGTGAACTGAAGTGTACAAACGTGTGTGAGCCTGAATGCAAGGCCAGAGCGTCCCCCCTGGCCAGCAGCAGACTCTCAGGGGCAGGTCGGGGGACTCTAGGCCACTTGGACTGAGCTTTCTCAGGCGCCCAGGCTGGTTCATCCACGGTTTTATAGCCAAGTACAGTAACAGCCCCATAATGACCCGTGGCCAGACGCTGCAGGGAAAGCCAAGAGTGTGATGCTGGCCTTCTGGAGGAGCGGCCGTATTTGCCCCTCCTCTCTTCAACCTTTGTGGAAACCGGAGCCCAGGCCTCCCCAGCTCACGTCTCAGGTAGCATCACTGGCTTCTGCCTGCAGCTGCTGTTCCTGCTCTGGACCCATGGTGTCCTGGCTGGCTCGGCCCTGGCACACCTGGACTGTTCTCTGTGTCAGCGTCACACTTGCTAGTCGGACATTGGGGTGAGCCACCCAGCCTGTGGGTCCCCGGCACTTCCCACCTCTGTCCCTCCTGCTAGCCCTCGCCCCTACCTAGCTCATGGCCATCATCCACCCCTGTGACCCCCATCCAAGTCCGTATCTCCTGGTCCTAGCTCATGTCCCTCCATTTCAACCTCTGTCCCAGCCCAGCCCGTGTCACCACCACATCTACCCCATGACCCATGTCCCCCCGCTCAGCCTATGCTCCTGGGTTTGCCAACTGGGCAGAACAAGGAGGGTAAGGGAGACCACTGAAGGTTTTGGAGCTGAGTAGCTCTAAGCTGGACAGGTGTGGACGGGGCTCAAGTCCTCTTTCAACCCCAAAGCTTCTAGAACTGAAGGGGGGGAGAGAAGGGGGTCAGGGGTCAGAGAAATTCTGAGATGAAGGATGGGTGGGGAGGTCTCCACCCTGCCCCAGGCTCCAAAGCATGCTGAGCCCAAAGCACCTCCCCCCAGGCCCCCCTCAAGAGCCAACACCCACCCTTGCAGGCCCCCAACCCCAGGGACAAGGCTTTGAGCCCAGCCTGGATTGCCAATGGCCCTGCTGACCTCGCTTCCAGAAGGGGAGGATGTGGCCAGCTCTCTAACCTCGCTCCTCCAGCCAAAATCTGTGTAGAGTTGTTAGTTGTGGCTGCTGTTTCTCACCCTGGGGAGGGTAGGAAGGAAAGGATGTGTGAGCGTCTCTGTCTGTCCGTGTCCTGGGATGTCCCTTTGAGGACCCTCTGGGAATCCCGGCATGTGTTGATACGACCCCTCTTGAGGCCCGTGTGGAGGTGACCAGAAGTAGACCTCAAGGGGGAGAGGACCCTGCCGGGGCGGGGGGTGGGGGTGAGGGTGGTGCCTTGCTGTCTGGAGCTGGCTTTGCTGGTCTAAAGCCAGCACAGCTCACTACACTGAACTTCCCTGGCCTTAGGGCCCTGTTCTTCGGGGGTGTGGACAGGACACCAGCGGTATGTCAGGTCTCGGGGGCACCATCTGGTAGCCATCTGTAGGATTTAGGGGCATCCCAGGTGCTGGGGTGTGGCAGCAGGAAGGAAGTGCCTTAGCCTGGCTTCCCCTCGTCCTGCTGTTGTCCTTCCCCTCCCCCCCCAGTATCCTGCTCAGCCCTGTAGCCAAACTGCCCGTGTGGTTCTGCGCACTCCTTTCATGCTTTATCTTCTCCATCAGCAGGTATTGAGTCTGGATCTGGCCCCTTTCCTGCCTGCCTGCCACCCCTGCCCTCATTCGCACCTCCAGCCTGTGCTTTCAGGCTGGCCCACCATGGGCTGCATCTCACCTCGGCCTGGGCCAGGACGTGCTGGGCTATGCAGATCTTCAGGCCCCAAGGCAGGCTCAGGGTCATGGTATCTGTGCATCTAAGCGCTGAGTCCTCACCCCACTCCCTCTTACTTGCTCTGGAAACTAAAGCCTTGCCTGAAGGGTATCCCAGCAACATCCCAGAGCTTCCTGAAGCCCCAGCCTGGGGGGAAATGAAAAGAGATATTGCTGTGTGTGGTGCTTCCTCCTTAGTCCCTGCCTGTGGGGATTTAAGAGGTTTCAAAGACCAGGCTCCGATTCCTGGGAAGACGCAGATCTTCTCTTCCGGGGCATCACAGTCTGGTAGGAAAAATGGGGGCTCAGGACGCCTGAGTTCCAGTCCTGGGTCTGCCATGGATATCGAAGTGACTGTGGGCAAGTCACTTGCTCTCTCAGAGCCTCAGTTTTTATGTATGTAAAATGTGGGCTTCAGATTGGCTCCTCCAGTCCGGGTCTGAGGTCCTTTGATGTCTTTCCCCAAGAACTCTGAGTGACTTTGGTGGATGAGGTGGCAGGAGGCAATCAGGATTTGTGGGGAAGGGCTCCAGGTGGTGGTTCGGGGTCCAATGTTCAGAGCACAGTGACAGGCAGATCCACTTTGAATGCGAACCTTGAGGGACATGGCCTCTCAGACCCTCAAGTTTTCTCATCCGTGCTATTGGGTGAGCAAGACTTCCAAGGGCACGGTGCCTGCAATGCATGTAAAGCAATGGGCAGTGTGCCCGGGCCACAGTGGGCACTGAGTGAGTGAAAGCTGGCTTGGTCTAGCTCCCGCTCCACCGACTGGCCTTTTTACAGCCTTCTCATTCTTAGACTTTTTATTTTTTAATTTAATTTTTGTTTATTTATTTGACTGCTCCAGGTCTTAGCTGCAGCACGTGGGATCTTGAGTTGTGGCATGCAGGATTTAGTACTTCAACCAGGGATCGAACCTGGGCCCCTTGCATTGGCAACACAGAGTCTTAGCCACTGGACCACCAGGCAAGTCCCCCAGTAGGGCCCCAGCTATGTGGTATCTCCTCCTCCTGTGTCCCCAGGGTAGGGCGTGGTTGTTCCTATAGCCTCCTGGCATTTACCAATGTAACACCTGATTGTATGTTCATATGTGTGTGTTACTGATTCCTCTTCACCTGTCATCACACACATATAACCCATGCTGAGTTATGAGCTTGAGGCTAAAAACTGTGTCTTCTTTGTGTCCTCAGTCCCCAGGATAGGGCCTAGCACTCAGCAGGCGCCAATAAATGTCTATTGAATCCATGAACAACTGGATCGATGAGCCTAACTTTTCATGTCTTGTTTTCACATCAGGAGCCTCAGACTACTGCGCTGACCTTCTCTGGTCCTTTCCCCACCTGCCCTCCCACCCCCGTCCCCCCCAGCTCTGCTGGTGGAAAATCTACCCACTCTCCAGGGTCCAGTTGAAATTCCATTTCCTGTGTTGTATGAGTACAGAGGGGGAGGAGACACAGTCCCTGCTGCCCAGAGACTCACAATGCAGCTGGTAAGGGCCCCAGGACACACAGGAGGGGCGCTCGCCCAGGACCAGCCTGCCCACACAGTGCCCTGGTTGGGATGGAGTCACAGCCAGGCAACGAAGAAAAAGGCACCCGCTCTCAGGCCAGGGAGCTTGGCTGGGCAAGGGATGCCTGAATAGATTTTAGCCCCTATCAGCAACCCCTCACTGCCCTCCCAATGTGCCCACCTGAACAACCCTGACCTCACTTAGCTTGGGAGGGGCTGTGACCTTTGACTGCTTCCACCGTGGTCCCATCTTTTTTATTATTATTATTTTGCCACACCACACAGCATGTGGGATCCTATTTCCCTGAACAGGGATTGAACTCACGCCTCCTGCATTGGAATGCAGACTCTTATGCAATGGAATGCATTCCCTGGACTTCCAGGGAAGGCCCTGTCCCATCTTTCACCTTCTGTCCCCCGCCCCCCCGCCCCCATGGACGCAGGAGGCTGTAGTTATGTGCGGCCCCAGCACCAGCAAACTCTCAGCCTTTTGGCCATAATGTTTTCTGTTTGTTTTTGTTGTTTAATATTCATTTCTTTATTTTTGGCTGCGCTGGGACTTCATTCCCGCGTGCGGGCTTTCTCTAGTTGCAATGAGAGGGGGCTAGTCTCTAGTTGTGTGTGGGCTTTTCATTGCAGTGGCTTCTCTTGTTTGCAGAGCATGGACTCTATAGAGTGCGGGCCCAGTAGTTGTGGTGCATGGGCTCAGATGCCCCATGGCACATGGAATCTTCCCGGACCATAGATCAAACCCATATCCCCTGCATTGGCAGGTGGATTCTTAACCACTGGACCACCAGGAAAGTCTAGCCATAACGTTTTAAACAGAAAAAAAAAAAAAAAAAAAATTGCAAAGGATTATAAAGGAAACCAATTATATTGAAACACAGTTATCAAAACATCTACATTTTTTGGTATAGTAATATATATGCTTCTTTATTAACACATTAAAAACAAGATCTAACAGCTACGGTTATTTCAAAGTAGTGATGAGAGTAAATGATACTTTGCGATATCTTCAAAAACTATAACACATTCTGAACACATCTGTGATTTCTGTTGGTTACAAAGTCACAGGCACTCTTAAAACTACTGTGGCTTATTGCCCGTACATAGGAGAATGGTAAATTTCAGTTACAGGTGAGTGAAAGTAAAGATATAATTTTTTCCTATCTAGTTTCACAACCCCCTGAAATCCATAGACCCCAGTCAAGAACTTCTGGTTACAGAATAGAATGGGAAGGAAAGGAGAAAACCATCTTCATTGAGCCTTATATTCCCTCCACCATTTAATCTTTACACCAATCCTGGGAGAGATGTATTATAACCTAGATTTTCTGATGAGATACTTGCAGCTCAGAGAGGTTGAGCGTGTTGCCCAAAGTCATCCAGGCCCTGCTCAGAAGCCTTTATTGCTCCTCCACACAGAGGTGTCTCCTTAGGGGAGATGAGCTACAGAACAAGATGTTCAGTTGACCCTTTGGCCCTAGAGTCCTGTCTCCTCCCCAGGCCTTATGACCTGTGGGGTTTATTTAACCAGTGTACAGAAGAGTGATGGCCCCTGGAAATCACACACACTCAGTTATTTTTATCTCCAGTTTATTTTTTTTAGACTAAGAGCAGAGTATGAAAGTCACAGCCAAAGCACTTGAAAAAGGCCCAGGAGGATGGGTGGGGACCACAGAGGATGGGCAGGGCAAGGTCCTGGGAGCTGGGTCCTGGCTCAGGGCTGGAGGGGAGGGGGCATTGTTGTCTCACGGTCTCCAAAAGTGTCTGTGCGTTGCATAGGTCCTGTCTTCACAGAAGACAAAAGAGGGGCCAGGGGGTCCCCCATGGGGGGGGGGCTAGCCTGGTGGGGAAGGGGTCTGAAGCTGGAGGGGGAAGTCAAGGAAGGTCAGGGGGTTAAGGAGGGGGAGGGATTCTGTCCGTCTGTACATTATATATAGAGATATAGAGTCTGTACATGCCTGCCTGGCACCCCAATGCCCACCCCTTGTCACCCTTGTCCACTGTCGGCGGCCCCCACAGCGGTGTCTGCTTGTAAACTTGGATTCAATCCAAACCACAGTCCTGGGAGTGGGAGTGGGAGGAGGACGTGCTTATTGCTGTAAACAGGGGAGGGGCAGCCGGCGGAGCCACCCCCTCACCCATCTAGTCCCCTCCCGGTGTTCTGGCCCTGGAAGAGAGTGACTGGGGGTGTCTCCCACACTTCGATTTGCTCTCTCTGGGGCACATTTGCCTCTTGGGGGGGGGACAAAGGGGAGGGCACCAGGGGTCACAGAAAGGTACCAGGGGGCAGGGAGTCCTGAGCACTGCCCTTCACAGCTCCCGGGTTTGGTACCAAACATTACCAGAGCCACAAGGCCACTTGGGACCCATGGCTGTGCCTGTGCCTGGCCCACTACAGTGCCCTACTTGGTGGGGAGGGGACAGAAGGGGTGAGCACAGATGTATGGTGCAGACCCCACTTCCAGCCATCGGAGGAGGGGTCTAGGCCCCACGGCTAGGCTTCCCTGGAGAGGCCAAAGGCTCCCTGCTCTGTCCCAGCCCCGTCCCATCTCTCCCCTCCAAGGGAGGGGGCAGAGCTAGGAGGCCAAGAGTGTCATCAGGAAGAAGGCGATGCCCACCGCCAGGGGCAGATGTTCCCGCTTGGGGCTGGTACCGCTGATGCTCTTCTCAAGCTTGGGCACCTGGGGGTTCTCTCCCTCAAAGTCTTCTGTGGATAGAGGAAGAGACAGACTGGTGAGAGCCGGGCTGCGCGCTGGGGCGGGAACACGCGGCAGCGGTAGCAGCAGTGGAGCGGGGGACGTGACCACCACGGGGGTGGGAAGGATCGGTGCCCCCGGCGGAAAGACATGCAAGAGGAGCAGGCACCGGGGAGGGGGCTGCGGTTCCAGCAGTGGCCACCAGAGGGCGCTGCGCAGACTCACCCAGCACGTTGATCTTCACATTGGGGCCCATGGTGAACTGGGGGAGAGTGGGGACCGGCTTCTCCCCGGAGTGCGATGCTGCGGGGTGGGGTGCGGGTGGGGAGAGAGGAGGGGAGAGTCAGGGCCAGGATCCCCTCCCCCTGCTACAGCTGGGGAGCGAGTCCCCCTCGCCTGTGCCCTCCACCTCCACCCCCAGGAAGCCAGGGGAGCCCCAAAGCAGGGGAGCCAAGGACGGGGTGGCGGCTGGGAGCCGATTATACTCACTGGAGGCGCAGCAGACGAACACCTTCATCCTCAGACACTTCCAGTGCAGGTTGTGGGTAGGCGTGGCTGGGGAGGAGACCGGGCCTGAGTCTTTTTCTCCAGATGTTCTACCCCGTGCCCTCCTCGCTCAGAAACGCGCCTCACTCCCTCCAAACGGCCCCTCTTGCGCAGTGTCCTTCAGGACCTCCTCCACCCTTTGGGCATTGGTCGTGGTGGCTCTGCCGTTAGCCCTAGAAGCTCCTGGGGTCCTATCCCTCAATAAACAGTGAACCCCGAGGTCCCGCCTCTGAAATGTCCCTCACAGAAACAGTGACTCTGTGACCTTTGGGAATGCCACTAAACCTCTTTTCTTAGCCTCACGACCCTGAGCTGGAACCCTGAGGGCCCCAGCTCCCACGCCTCATCCCGGGGTATCACTCGGAGAGACAGAGACCTAGCGCCTGCAGCGTTGGCCCGGCCCGGGCCCCTGGGGACCCCACCCCCTGGCACTCTTAGGCCCCGCCCCGGCCCGCCTCCAGGCCGTCACTTACAGATGTAGTAGTACTCGTGGCCGGCGTGGAACTCGTAGCCCAGAGAGAAGGCGCTGTAGCGCTGGAACTTCTCCGAGAACTTGATAGGGCTGTGGGGGGCGTGCGGTCGGTTGCACTCCCAGCGCTTGGAGCCTTGGCTGGCGTTGCAGGTGCGGTAGCCGTCCCGGCTCACCATATACAGCACGTACTGCTCCGCCCCGCCTCCGGGCCCTGGCCCCGCCCCGGGGCCCACCCCTGAGCTGTTGTAGTGCGGGCAGTAAATATCCAGATAATCGTTCACGTTCACCTGCACCGTGTAGCCCTCTCGCCGCAGGCTGTGGGGGGAAGGAAGCGGGTCAGAGAGAAGAAACCCAAAGCCAACCCACTTTCCACCTCACCTCTCCGCAGACCTTCCCTAGGGTCCTTAGAGTCTCCAGGTTTTCCTTCTGAGCTTCCTCTCCTCTGTCCCTTTCTCTGTCCCCAGGGCCCTAGTGCCTCCAATCCCCGCACTATCTTTCCAGGCCCACTCCTGGTTCTGCCCTTCTCCTGGTAGCCACCAGAGGGTAGCAAAGACGCAGGGAAGCCCAGCCGGCCTCCAAAGGAAAAGAGGCGGGGGAGAAGGGTGGAGGGAAGAAGGGAACGTATGCTTTGGTTACCACAGAAACGGCGCAGGTCCCTGCGACTCCCAGACCCAGGCCCGGATTTCCTCCGTCCATCCCCCGTAATTCATTAGTGGGGAGGAGGGATAGAAGGAATGGAAGTGTGAAAGTGGGAGGGATTCCTTGGAGGGATGCGCACCCTCCATCGCCTCTCCCAGCATGCTTTCCTGATGCTGCCAGTCCACCCCCAAGGCGAGTCCGACAAGACCTGCCCTCACAGACATATGTATGCAGGCTTCATGCATATACATGCACAAGTTCTGTGGCACACACACAATTATGTCCACCACCCACTCACAGGCAGCGTACACATAGAAAAACTAGGTGATATGTGTGCTGGCTGGCATGCCAGGATTGGTTGACACCAGCAATCTTCAGCTCTTTCCCTGCCCTTCCTATACAGACACACACACTGGCACATGCTTTCTGTACAGTATGTCTGGCCTCTGTGCCTTGAGTCTCACCGACCTCCACCCTGAGGGTACGGACAACTAGGTCTCCGATAATGTGACACCCCAGGACTTCCCTGGTGGCTCAGATGGTAAAGAATCTGCCTGCAGTGCAGGAGAGCCAGGTTTGATCCCTGGGTTGGGAAGATCCCCTGGAGGAGGGAATGGCTACCCAGTCCAGTATTCTTGCCTGGAGAATTCCATGGACAGAGGAGCCTGGTAGGCTACAGTCTATAGGTTGCAAAGAGTCTGACACGACGGAGAGACTAACACATATACCAGTGTGACACAACAGATTAGGGAGCTAAGGGACTCAACACCAAGGCTCCATGTGGCATCACGCCAAAACTGGTATCTCGATAGCCCTCTCTCCTCAACCTGGACACTAACTCCCCCTTAATGATGCTGAACAGAGCAGTGGGCACAGTGCCCAGACAAGATGGCTGTGCCTCTTACTTCCCTGATCCTTCTATGGGCAGAGAAGCAGATGCTGGGTCCCTTGTAATCCCCACCTGCCTTGCTAGTTATCATCAAAGTGTTGGTCTTAATGCTCTCTCCATGGTGGTACTGAGTGATGTGGGGATGGGAGAAACATCTGAATGGAGAAAGAAACTCGGAGAAGTAGGCAGGAGTTTCCCTTAATTTTCTTCGCATAGGAATGCACACATCTTGGCAGTAAGAGGGGCGTATAGTGGACACAGGAAGGCATGGGGTACTTGGCAAAATGTCAAACCACTGGGGTCTCTGGTTCCTGGGAACTCCCTGAGGGGAGAGACTCGCTCCCCTTGTCACCAGGCACCTCCTAGTTCCACAAACAGTAATTAGATCCATTAGGGAAACAAGCTCGGAGGCCTTTGGATGGGGCGGGGACTTGAGGGTCCTCCCCATCTCAGCCTACATCCTTGGCCTTGCCTGTGCCACCCCCTCCCCAAACACTCCCTTTCAAGCCTAGCAGTAAGGAAGACAGGTAAGAGCAGGTGTTTGAGCACCCCAGTAAGAATGGGCTCAGCCTCCTTGAGTCATCAAGAATGCCACCAGCCCCACTCGGTTCCCATGGAGTGATGGGTCACTCTGGCTCCTCCCTGGCCCTGGCACCCAGGTGGGCAGGAGTCTCGGCCTGGGGCACTGGGAGCAGGAGAACGGGTTAGACCAGGCCTAGCTCCCAGCTGCCACCCCAGGTTTACCTCTCTATCCACAAGCTCAAAGCCTAGTGTTCCTCGCCCACAGGCTTTGGGGAGGGGGCCACCAGTGCCAGGCCCGGAGCAGCGGCACAGCCACTCTGGGGCCTCTGTCCTTGAGCCTCACCTGGGTTTGCAGGCCTGAAGTAGTGCCTCCCTAGGACACTGCGTGGTTTTCCGGCAACATACCCGGTTCCAGAATGGAGGAAGCCAAAGCCAGAGCTATTCCTACAGGCACTTCAGTTTCCTCAACACACAGGGGACTAGCCTTATAGAAAGGCTGCTGGGCGACCACAACTGAAGAGAAGCCTCCTCTTATCTGTCCCTGGGCTGAGTGGTGTGAACAGCCCCTGAAATGCCCCTACCCTCCCTGGTGGGCATGTGGGAGAAAGAACTGCTTGGGGAATGACTGTGCCCAGGTGGTAGCTGGTGGACAGGGGGCAAAAGGCTGGCTGCCAGGAAAACCCAGCCACAACTCCTGGGAGACCTGAGGTGTCTGCTTGGCTTGGGCGCTTTAATTGAATCTGTCATCCTCCCAGTTTTGGCAGTAAAGAGGGAGGTGCCGCTAGGCCCCAGCTTAGCTTCACAGCTAACCCCTCCTTCAGGGCCGCACCTCCCTAACCTAGAGCCACACCCCGCCCCACCCCGCCCCCGCGGGAGAGGAGGGCAGGCTGGGCTCTGGGGACTGAGTCGTGCCTGCCCCTTCACACAGTTCTCTACTCTTCCTCACTTCATCTCCTACTAGCCTCCCACTTCTCTCGCAGAAAGGCGAGGGTCAACACACCCCACTGGAGGGGGTGCCCCCTCACCCCGTTATTTCATCTTTTCCGGCTTTCGCCGCCCCGGGTGCACATTCCAACCCCTCTCTTTCACTCCTTCAGTGCCCTGTCTGCCCGAGCCTCGTGGGGTGGGCGGCGGGGGAACCGGGGAGGAGCAAACCTCTCCCCCCGGGGCAATTAGGGGCTGGTAAACAGGGTGTCTAACAAGACCAGAGAGTAAGGAAAGGATCCCAAGAGATCCTGAACTTGTTAAATCCCTGCCCCCCACCTCTAAACGCCAAGATGCAGAGCTACGGAAGTGAAGGAGGGATAAAGACACCGGACCCCTGTTCTCCTCTCTAGCGCGCGCCCCCGAGGCTGCGCGCCACTCACCCCGGCAGGCGAGGCCGGACCACGTGTGCGCGGCGTGGGGTCCGCGCGCCGGGGCTGGGATGGGTGGTTGGCGAGAACGCTCGCGGGGCGGCGCGTGCACGCTGACACCCCCGCACCCCTCCGGCATCCTGGGCTTCTGCGCCCCGCCGGACTGGGTCTCGCCAGCTCGGGAGTCGGCTCCGGGCTCCTCTGGCCGGCGTCGGGTGGGAGAAAATCAGCGCGCCCCACATCCCCGCCCCTCCTCCCTGCGACAGCGGCGGCGGCGGCGGCGAAGGTTTATTGATCTGCAGCGGCGGAGAAGCGCGAGAGACCCGCCGAAAGCGAGACACAGAAATGGAGTGAGAGGGAGACGAGAGGGGGGATGGACAGAGGCTGGATTCACCACGAGGTGAAAGGGAGTGAGACAGTGAGAAAGAGAGGAATCCAGAAACCGAGAAAGCGATGTTAGAATGAGACGGGAGAGAGGCTTGAAGAAAGGGAGAGCCATAGAGGCCGCTCCAGAGAGGCCCACAGACAGCAAAGACGGAGACAGGGACTCAAAGGAGAATATCAGGGACAGGCAGCCGGTTCAGGGCAGAGACTCGGTGACAGGAAGAAAAGAGAGAGAAGGACCAACAGGGACGTAGTAGAGCCTCAATATTTGTTGAATGAACGTATGAATGAAAGAGAGATAAGCAACAGAAACATTCAAGAGATAAAAAGACAGGTAGGGAGACAGCTACAGAAAGATATTCTGACGCTTCTTGAGATAGGGGCGAATGCCAGCACCCTTGTACAGTTCTGCAAAGCAATGAAGCACAGACCCGGGCGCTTCCATTTGGCCACTGGCCGGTCCCGCCCCCGGCCATTCAATTCCGGGCTCATGGGACCCCTCGACCTCACACTCTCATGCTTTCTTCCAGTAAGGTTCCTCCACGCTCGGTTTCTGGGCCAGACTGGGAACAGGTCTCCTCTATTCCAGAGGACCAAACGCAGGGGCTGAGTGCGGGATAGGGGCAAGATCACCGTCGCTGTGCAGGGTCCTGCCCCCAGGTCTGTCAAAGAGGCCACCGCACGTGTCCCACCAGTACCCTCCCACGTGACCCTCCAGGAGGCGGGGTCGCAAGACCCTCTTCACGTGACCCCAGGGGGCAGAGACCCTTGGCACGTGATGGGGGGGTGGGAGCCAGGAGCCCAGCTCACGTGACCGGGGGGAGGGGACGCGGGAGCCTGTGGCTCGGCCCGGCCCCGCCCCCAGCTCCCTGGCCCTCTCCACTCCCGGCTCCGGAGCACGTCGCTCTCACGATTTATGGGGCCGCGGCTGCCGCAGTGAGGGAGCCGGGGAGCCCGGGCGCAGCGGCAACAAAGGCGGAGGAAGCGAGGCGGGGGCGGCGGCGGCCTCCCGGCCCGGTACGCGCCCCCTCCCATCTCTACCGGTCCAGACCTGCGGAGGAGCAGGGGAGACAGAAAGGAGGCTCTCGGAACCTGGGCTCCCCCACCCCCTCCCAGGGCTTTCACCTGCGCCCAGGTGTATGCGGGGGAGGGGAGCCTGATCAACAACATCCCCCCTTCACCCCTACCCACGCCATTCCCGCATCCCCTGGCTCCGGCTTATCCTAAGAACGTGAGGGTGCCCTGACCGTGGTGGGGAACCCGGAGCCCCTCACCTGCGTGCTCTCCACTCCCTGCCAGACTCTAGCGGGGCGGGGGGCAGACGTGTGAGTCTGGGGGAGGGAACGAGCTAGATACAGAGGGGAGTCAGCCCCTAGCGGCCCCCGGAGTTCTCCGAGTCCCGCTGGGGGGGGAGGGGCCGTATCCCCACCCCCGAGGTTTCCATGGGAAGCGAGAGGGGGGCGTCGTTGCCTCATCCCCACCCCCCAGTCTGACACTCCGGGCGCGAGGAGGGAGAGAGGGGGAGGCGCAGAGCCCCAAACAACAAAGAGCAGGAGCCGCGAGCGGCAGCCCCTCCCCCGGGAGGTTGGGGGTCGCGGCCGTCCGGCCCTCCCGGTCCCCTCTCGAGGGGCCTCGCCATTTGCTCCCGAGTCGCCCCCTGGGATGGGGAGCCAGAGACAGTGCCGCCGCCGCCGCCTGGGCAGGTGTGACAGTGACCCCCGTGTCCCCAGGGATCCCCCCAACACACAGACACACACGGAGGCGGCAGGGGTGATACACACGGCGGCTCGGCGGGGAGGAGAAGACAAGGGCAGCAAGGACTGAGCAGAATGAGAAACTGGCCCCGCAGCCGGCACCCAGCCGCCGCTCCACACACCCCGGGAAACCGCACGGCCGCCCTGACACCCGCCCAGACCGCGGCGGCGCCGACAGCCACCCTAGCCCAGACGCGGCCGGCCACGCGGACAGCGACCGCAGCCCCCTCCTCGACCCGTCGCCCGCTCCCACCCCCAGACGATCGCCGACGCAGACACACAAATCACACACTCAGACACACACGCACACTGACAGCCGCGCACGCCCGCTCACACTTGGAGCCACACGCTGTCCCCAGCCCGGGCGTGTGTGTGTGTGTGACACGCCGACATCTCCTTGCCTTCCTCCCTTTCGCCGGAACCCCACGTTCCTATCCTTTCCAAGCAGCACCTCCAGAGCCCCCCAACTTGGCGACCCAGCCCCAGCTCATCCCAGCCCCGCTTATCCATACAACCAGGGTAATCCATTCACCTTCCTTCTGAGGAGGTGCTCGCCCGGACTCCTTGCCTCAGCTTTGGACCCCACTTGTTAAAGCGGGAGTCATGCCCAGAACCCCTAGAAACGCTCGCCACTGAAAACAGGTCATCCCTGGGCTCCCCAAGTGCGGCGGCCTATCCCCAGCATGCTGGGGCTCCCAAACCCCAGGCCGGCCGAAGGGGGTGAAGATGGGGGGACTGTCGAGTTGGGGGGTAAGCTATTCCAGAGGCGGGTGTGGAGAGAAGCCAAGGTGGGGTGGGGTGTTCCCAAGCTGCCTCCTCCGCTCGGCCCAAGCCCTGGTTACTCTACCTTAACAGCCTCTTTCAGACACCCGCTGAGTTTCATAGACGCCCACAGAGTGTGTCCCCCGCTCCCTCGCCTTCTAGCCCCCAACTGTGGTTTCCCAGGACTGCCACCCCAGGTTCCCCCAGGACTTCCCAGGCCTCCCCCTCTCACTGACGCGGGACGCATGGGCTCCCTGGGCCCCCGACTCACTGCTGGTTGGAGCTGTTCCAGTACACCGCATGCCGGTTTCCTAGCGCCCCCCCGGGCCCCTGGGCCAGCAGCGGCAGCAGCGGCACGGGCACGAGCAGCAGCAGCAGCAGCAGCGGAGCCGCCGCCATCCCCGGAGCCGCCGCCGCCGCCGCCCCCCGACTGAGCCCCGCGCTCCCGGCTTCTCGCTTCCCAGCTCCCTGCTGCCGCCGCCGCCGGCCCCCGAGCCTTAGGCCACGCCCCCAGCCCTTCCCTCCGCCCTCCCGGGCTCGCCCCCAAGGCCCCGCCCCTGGCGCGCTCTTGTCAGGCCCCGCCCCGCTCGGGCCCGGAGCGCGCGCGGCGCGTGGCAGGTGAGACCCGTGCTGCCCCCTTGGGAACACCCGGAGCGCTCGTCGCCTCTCCCTCGTAGGTTTAATTTGCTACCGCCGGTCCCGTATCTTCTGCTCCCCAGTGTGGAGAAGACGACTGGGGAGGCCAAGACAGGGATCTCAATCTCTTGTCAACATTCATTTCTGGGATGGGAGACTTGAGAAGAAGCTTGCGGTCCAGGATCCTTTAATAAGTAAAACTAGACCTCCCTCCTTTCTGAACAGTCAGGTCCTCTGCTCCCTTCACATGCCTCTTCCCATGTGCCTGAGGAGCCAGATGGGGTCTAGAGGGTGGCTGAGCAGCCCTTAGCTGCCACCAAGGACCTTACTGCTGTTGCCCTGAACCCCCCAGCTGAGCAGGAGGCTTGTTTTTCTTGGAGGTAGTGTAGAGGAGCTTGGCTGGAGAGTGTCAAGGCTGGCTGCTGGGAGGGCCTTCAGCAGTCCAGGGCCCAAGGCAGAGGAGGGACTGAGGAGAGTCAGCTAGAGCCAAACCGGCTTTCGTGGGACACTGACAAAGGATTCTTCACTCACTCTCAACCAGAGACCCCTTCCAGTACAGCCAGTGGCGTCCCTGGGCATTCTCACTCCTACTCGCAAAGACGTTGGTGAGAGCGCGTACGGGCAGAGCACCTTGTGCTCCAGTTCTCACCACAGTCATTGTCCTCACAGTGACACCCAAGCACAGACATTACATCCACACATTCAGAAGAGGCACAGACACCCAGAAGCAGAGAACACAGAAACACAGGCGTTTGACACAGGCATATGGACACACAGATAACCCCTCAGAGACATACAGGTATAGGTGCCACTAGGTACCTGGAGATCTGTAGCAACACAGAGATTCAGTACACAGAGACGTTGGGGCACACATACCTAGACACACACACAGTGACACACACAAGCCCATGCACACCCTCTGACATACACACAGTTCTGCACTCTCCTCTCTTGTCCTATGAATTAGAAATTCAGGGAAAGAAAAATTTAGAATCTAGAAAGTGTTAGTCACTCAGTTGTGTCCGACTCTCTGTGACCCCTCGCCAGGCTCCTCTGTCCATGGGATTCTCCAGACAAGAATACCAGAGTGAGTGGCCATCCCTCTCCAGGGAATCTTCCTGACCCAGGGATCGAACCCTCATCTCCCACATTGCAGGCAGATTCTTTACCATCTGAGCCACCTGGACGACCTCAGAGATTGAGGGTCTCAAATCCAGACCTAGTGATTGTCCACCCCTTATCTCCTTTTGTTGGGGAGGCTCAGATTAAGAGTGATCAGGAGGACCAGGTCTCAGACCAGACTCTCAGAACCCAGTCCAACCACCTGAGCCCAGGGTGACAGGAATGATGTGCTTTTCTTCTTACTGCAGGAGAGAGAGCATACAAGCACCCCTTATCTGCTTATTGTTGGCAGGACAGGGGTCCTGACCACAATTTGGCCTCAGATGCTGGGTTTGGGGGAGGGGCAGTACCATCCAGAAAAAGCCCTGTGCCTAGCTGCTGTCAGGAGAGAGCAGACTGTGTCCTCCCTGGGCTCTTCTCCTCCCCAGGAGATCTCCTCTCCCTTCTCAGGAGCCAGAAAATAAATTAGACCCCTTGGGGTGGGAATGGGGGACATTGCAAACATCTCTCCCTCCCCTCAGACACCTCAGCCCGAGGGAGATTTGTTTCACCCAAATGATGCTGACCTGCCTACTCCAGGTGCCACGCATCCCAGCCTCCTCCCCGCCTACCCACATTCCTGTTCTGCAGAAGAAGCATCTCTCTGTAGGTCCCACAGTTGGCAGAGAGACTGCCCGTATTCATAGGGAGTGGGAGCTTGCTGGTTTGGCCTAGGACTTTAAATTCCATTTTAGAAGCCCTGTTTATAGAATCTGGGTCCCACTTAAGGATTTGGGCTCTTTTCCATAGGACTCAGATACTCCTCCTTAGAATCTAGCACACTCCCTCCCAGCCCCCCAATAACAACTGAGCTCTCTTCTCTAGAATTTGGAGCCCTCTCTTCTGGATATAAGCAGCTCTCTCTATGGGGTCTAAACCTCTGGCTTTTAAGTTCTGAGACACTCTCTGTAAAGCCTAGGCCTCTGACCATGGGATCTGGTGCTCTATCTATCTAGGCCTCTAAATCAGCTGCTGGCTGATTTGGGCTTTTGTGTGAATTAGCAAAACCACCCCTCTCTGCAGACCCAGTCCTTAGGGCGCATCTCTTTGCAAGTGGTACCTTTGTGCAAAAACAAAAGTGCCACTCCTTTCAGTGGGATGTGGCCCCATGTGTCTCCCCATCTTAGTGAGGGAGCTTGGACTGATCATCTCTACTACTCCTTGGGGGCCTCCTTTGTGCCAAGCACAAAGAGCACACCCATATGTGGCAGTTCTGAATATAGGATATGTGCTTCCAGCTGTTATTCTTAGGCCTGTTGATAGGCCTCTATTGATGGGGTCTGGGCATCTCTAGGGATTGGGTCTCTGTGTATAAGATCTGGGCCACTGTCCACAAGCTGGGATCTGATCTGAAGCCTATGCCTCTTTATGTGACATCTGGGTCATTGAAGGACCCAGGCCTCCATCAATGGGGCGTAGGGCCTCTGTTTATAACTGTGACTCAGATCTTTCCTATGACCCACAGTAAGATGTATATTTTGCATTTGCCATACAATAGACACACACACATTCACATATAATTGAAATAACAAGTTTCGTGAAACAATACTTACCCTTATTACAGAGGCTGCACTTTGATGTTTTTCTTCTGTTCTACTCTTAAAAAAACAAAAATGTGAAGCTCGTTCAGTCCAAGAAAATTGATTGCTTGATTGTATAACCCCTAATGGGTTACAACCTACAGTTTGAAACGCTCTAAGGCCTGGGCCGTGACTGACACCTCTCTGTTGGGTGAGGGCCTCTGTGAAAGCTGAGGTTCTCTCCATGGGGCTGATCCCCTCTCTCTAGGGCCTTGGGCCTCTTTCTCCTCTTCTGCCTACATTTCCCTCTGCCCCTCAGCTTGCCAGGACACTGCTGGCTGCCATGTTCTCTCCAGCGGCACTGAGATCAGGCCCCTGGGAGTTCTCTGAGTGTGATGCCTCACCCTGCCGCCCACCCCCCACCCCCGCCCCCTGGGGCCAAGGAAGCCGGGAGCTGAACAGGTCCGGGGCAGAGAGAGTACTCAGGCTGTGTGGCCCAAGGCGGCTCCTGGGACAACGGGTGGCAACCACAGAGCCGAGCCGTGTTCAATAAATCATGGAGGCTAGGGCCTGGGGGAGGGGGAGGCCAGGAGGGAAGGGGGGCCGTGGATAAATAATTCATTAAACAAACAAACAAGGAGCCTGTAAAAGGGAGGATGGGGCACGCGTGTGAGCAGGAGAGGCAGCCGCCAGCTCCAGACATGAAATATTCACAGGTTCCACACCTTGCCTAGGGCCCATGCGTGTGTCCTGGTGCAGGCAGCCTGTCGGCATGGTCCTAACATGGGACCCTGGGTGCCAACAAGGAGCGGGATGTATGTGTCTTCTGACTTCGAGTGTGATGTGTGTGTCAGCGTGACTACATGGTTCGCTAATGCCCTTGAGTTGACATGGAACAACACACATGACTGACAGTAGGGAAGCTGGTTCACAGGACACAGGAAATTAGGATTCAGGGCTTGATGGGTGGGGTCAGAGCATCATAACCTCTGATTCTAGTCATGCCTTGAACCCTCAAATGAGTCCAGCAAGCCAAGAACCCTGAAGTGGAGAGGCATCTCTGGGATGTTATACTGGAGGTTTGAGTGCGTCCTCTGAATGTGCTTCTTTCTAGAAAAGCTGAGAGGGAGGCAGTTGGGCTTGGCAGTTAACAGGATGGGATTGGGTTCAAATTCCATTTCCACCATTCACGGACTGAGCTGGTCACCTCAGTTCTCTGAGACTGTTTCCTTATCTGTAAACTGGGGATAACAACACCCTTCCTCGAAGAGCTGGTTGTTATGAGGATAAAGATCCGTGTCTGGGAAGCAAGCACTGGGCACAGAATTTAGAACCCACAAGGTGCTTGATTGATGGAGGCCTCATCATTATTATTATCCTGAGGTCTGCCAACCTAGACTAGCTCCAGACTCTCTTTTTCATCTTTCTTCCCAGCCATTTCCAAACTTCTTTCATAGCTGTCATAGTGGGAGAGGTGACCTTGGGCTTGGGGAATAGTGATGGGATAGGAAAAGCTCAGATAGAATGAGGGGGAGTAGAAGTTACAGCCAAAGAGACGTTCACATCCTTGAGAGTGTGAAAAGAGAGGTCCTTGACCTTCTCCTCGGACCCCAGAGCCTCTCTTTAGCCCCTAAATCTCTCCTTCAATCCACAGTCTCTTCTCTTTCCTGCCACCAAATTTGAGTTTTCTAGTAAGTGGCTGCAAGGGGACAGAAGGAACTGGGGTAGAATCTCAGAGGAGCACTGCAGTCTCCTCGCCTCACCCTTCCCCAGGCCAGTCCCCACTGCCATAGCTCTAGCCTCTACCCTCTGCCTACTGTTTGAGCACTTCCCTGGCAAAGATGGCTGTGTCTGGGCAAAACCCAGAGAAGTGGCACCCCATAGTGGGTGGGGAGAATCCAGGCTGGAGAGAGCTGAAGAGGGCCAGGGTGGAGTACCTAGGGCCTCTTAGTAGGCCCTAGCATTCCCCAGCCCTCTCGTGTCCCCTGGAAAGGATCCGCTCCCAGTGGGAGAGAGCCAGCAGACAGGTCTGAGCTGGCCTGCTCCTCCACAGACAGAAGAAGAACAGGCTGGGGGAGGGGGCCTGAGATCTTGGTGGGGAGTGGTGGCTATAACCCCCACATCTCCTATGGGGAGCTGGGGCAGAAGGCACTGTGGCCTGGGCACAGCTTACCATAGCCTGGGGGCCCAGCCCTTGTCTCCCTTGGCTAGCCTGCTGCTACTTGGGGTGTCAAGGGTCTGGGCCCCCAGGTGTGAAGGTGGTGCCTGCCCACCTCTTCCCAGAAAGCCAACACTGGCTCTCCACTTCCCCTCCCCTGGGCTGGGCAGGTTCAGGCTAATCTGCACCAGAGCTTCACGGCAAACATTGATCTGTAATAAAACCACAGTGTGTGCTCGGGAGAAGGGATTCCAGACACAGAAAAATCCAGACACATACACACTCACACACATACACATGGATGCAAAACATACAGCTCTGAGGAGCACAGACACCAGCAATCCTGAAAACACAGCTAGACACGGACCTCTACGCTGAATCAAAAGCATGATTAGCTCTACACTTACCCTCCATGCCATAAACTTTGTCCTTCAAAACCCAAGCCTTCTCTGACAGTTCATTTTCCCTCTGTTCCCATAGCACATTCTGCACAGCTCCATAACTGCATTTGCACTTGGCATTGTAATTATTTCTTGGCCAGTTTTTCTCAAGTAATCTGAAGATTCCTTAAGGGAAGGGATCCTGACTTAGGCAAGTGTATATCCTCAGCATCTAGCATGAAGCCTGGTATTTATAGGCATAGGTGAGGTGCTTAATAAATAATTGTTGAATTGATGGACAGAATAATAAATGGATTCTTATAGTGAGACACCCATGCTGAAAATCCCTCAGAAGCACACAGCATAACTAGTACAAGCTACTCAGGCCTCTGGTCCCGCCTTCTTGTCTCCAGCTCCCCTGACCTTACTGCCTCTTAGCTTCCTCAAAGGCCCTCCTTTTTCCCTCTTTGCTCAGTGTGAGACCATGAATTTGAGTACCACCTGAGGGCTGGTAGGCAAGGTAAGGGTTAATGACACCTCATTAGTGCTTAATAGGAGGAAGGAAGCTGCCCTGGCACCAGACAGGTGGGCAGGCCTGCCCCTCAGCTGGAAGCAGGCATCCCGAGTTCCAGCACCCTGCCGGGCATGTGGGTGATTTGGCCCTGGAGACCCTCAACTCAGCCCAGGGCACCTCCCCCCACCATTTGCTTTGCCAATGTAGTCTCCAGGCAGTACAGACCAGCCCTCCCCATCTGTCACCAAACGTCCAGAGGGAGAGGCAGACTTCTTATCCTTTCTCCTTTAGCTAGGCTGTGCCCTCTCCCTCCCCTGGAGAGACTGGAGGCTGGGAGGAGAGGTAGGGTAAGGAACTGGACCACTGAGAGGTAGATTAGAGAGTCAGTGAGGGATAGATTTGGGATACAGACAAGCGACAGAGCTGGGGATGTGGAGATGTCTGCCCAATTTGACCTTAAATGAAGAGAATGCAAATGAGATGCAGACGATATGCAGATAAACGCGAGGATCTCAGAATTAACATTCCGGGTGGCGTAAGCTCTGTACCCAGGACCCCCACGCTTTTGCCAATACTCCCCTCCTAACCTTCCTGGGCTGAGTGAGTAAAAGGATCTCAAGAAAAATAAGAGCTTGATTGGGCTAGGACTGCAGGACCTGGGAAACAGGGCTCTGCTCTCGCCTCCCCGCCCCCAACCCAAGCACCACCCAAGCTGCCATTGAAGCACAAGCAAAGACCACTCTCCAGGTTACGCTCGGACGCACCGTCGGTTGCTATGGGGACCCCCTCCACGTCCAGGCCTGAACCAATGGGCATCACCGCTGATGACCTCATGCCCCAGGCCCAAGGATTCTATTGGTTATTTGGAAGTCAGCGTGCCCCTCTCCAACTGCGTCACCGCTGGGGATCCCCCGACGACCCCAGCTGGTGTGGCCGACTGAAAGAAGAACGCGCTGGGAGCTCACAACTTGCCGAATGAATGAATAAGGAAAGGAAGGAATTAGTGAAAGGGAAGAAGAAAAAACGGTGGGGTTACATTAAAAAGACCAAAACTTTAGGGTTTAGCCTCTTGTGGAAGACTTGCAACCCCAGAAAGTGGGGAGCAGGATCGAGGTCGGAGACTGGGGCTCTCGGGTTCTCGGAACAGCGACAAAGCTTGATGCGAAGATGAGGGGTTTTTGCATCATTCTGGTGAGACTAGGGCAAGCCCAGCAAATTGAGGGCCCCACCCTCGGCCATCTAGCGCCGGTGAGTTTAGGGGAGATCGGTGACGCCTCAAAACCTGCAGGTCCGCCGAGCCTCCTGGAACCACGCCCAGGAACACGCCTCGAGGACTTCTCATGGGTAGGGCCCAGTGCCGGAAGACCGCCCAGCGTCTTCGTCCTGTCTAGGCCCCATGAGCGGACTTGGCCCTCGCTTTCCTTGGAGACGCGCCCCGCAACTGAATCAGTTGTCCACACAAGGCCCAGGCTGGGCGGAAAGCGAGTGTAGGGAGGGGCTGGCTCGAGGCCTGCGGCCGGCGGGCCTGCGTCTTCCCCGCCTCCTCTCCCTCCCCAGCCCAAGTGCGTGGCGGCCCAGGTGTCCACCCTCACACCTGCAGGGAGCCAGGAGCCGGCGAGGGCCTGCCTGTGTCTGTGTCAAGTGTGCGCGTCTGCCTGAGAGAGAGGGCGTGTGTCTTGAGTGTGGGGGAAAGCCGGTTTGGCCCCGCGTCTCTTTCGCACATGCGTTATCAGCGGCGAGATCCGCGCGCCGGCTACAGGCTCGGGAGCGAGCGCGCCGGGCTGGGTCCGCGAAGGGAGGGTGCCTGCGGCCGCTGGGAGCAGGATGAGAAGCCCGCAGTCCTTAATGCTGGTCTAACCAGTCATCCCCGGCCTGCGCCGCCTCTGGCTTCACTGGAGAGGGGCGGAGGTAGCAGTACAGTGGGTTTCCACGGCGACAGGTAGACACCCTTCAGGTTGGCAGTAGAGACTGAACTCGAACACAGGACCGAAGATCGAGCCCATAGCTCAGGCCTCAGCTCAGACTTCACCCTCTTCACTCTGGCCCCTCGCCCCCGCTAAGAATTGTGTTTTGGGGTGAGGGCCCTGACACGAATACGCAAGCACATGCACCTACAGATATGGCATTTTATGAAAGTGGCCTTGAATCAGGGGGCGGGTCAACTCATGTAGGTGCTGCCCTCCGCCCCAGGCCTCAGCCAGAGCAATGGAAACAACCCAGAGGGACGGGGTGTGAGCCAGGTGTGCAAAGGGGTGGGGCAGGGGCTCGAAAACCTCCAGCATTTCGGCCTGGTTATCAGTCTCTGGACCTCTAGCACCCTCCGCCCGCCACCCCCCCCCACGCGCATGTTCACACGCCGCCTCTTGCCGCCGCAGCCCCGCCGAGCTAATCAGCACAACATCCACCTATCGATCGTTGGCTGGGTGCCAGGCGGGCCGGCACCGTGCCAGGGGAAGCTGTGGGGCACCGGGGCGGGTAGAGCATAGCGCCGGGGGGACACCCCTTCTTTGGCTCCCCCCAGGTCACTGGTCAGTCTTGGGAGGGGGGCGTCATAGCTTTGCCTGCCAGAGGTAATAGAGACAGAGTGGGGCTGAGAGCAAAGGGGGCCCTCCCTCCTCGGCCCCACCCCCTCCTCCTTATAAAAGCGAAGAACAAAGAGGCCGCTGGGGAAGGAGGCTTTGATCTGACCCCACCTTCTCAGTTCTAGGCCAGGCACCGCCCAGGCTGCCCTTACGGAGTGGGGGGACACCCAGCTCTCAGGGACCCAGGCATTCTGAAACCCAGATGCTCTCTTTCTACTACCCCTTGCCTTTGCCCCAACATCCTGCTCGGTGCTGCCAGAGCTTGAGCAGTGCCCCGAGTGTATGGGGGGTGGCGGCTATCAGGAGAACCTGTCCCCTCCCCAGCCCAGGAAACCAGCTAGAGAGGTGGTAAAGGGTGCCAAGGTCCACAGCTGCTGCTGGCACCCACCCCACACTGCCCAGAGGGGTGCCCACTGAGGCCTGGCATGGATGGCTTGGGCACAGCTGGCATGGGGGTCAGGCCAAGCCACACTGAGAGCAGAGGCTTCAGGGAGCTCCGCTGCTGTGCCACCCCCCACCCTGCACCCCGCTCCCCCCCACCCCCCTCCAGGGCCCAGTGTCAGGCAAGGAGCTAGAGGGCAGAGGGCAGTAGGTTGGAAAAAGAACAAAAAGATGGGTAGTTGGTTTATTGAAGTCCAGACACTTACAAAAATATACACTGGCATGAAATTCAACCTCATGCTAAGTCCGTCTTCACAGAAGACAAGTGAGTGATCCTCTCGGGAGGCGAGGTGCTGCCCCAGGGAAGAGGCCCACAGGGCACTGGGGACAGATGGCAGGCCTGGGCTTCTTGCCTGACCTGGTCCAGCAATCCGCCTGTCCCCAGGTCTTCGCCTTGGCCCCCAGCAGGCTCCAGGATGCCATCCCATCAAGTCCCTGCCTTCCTGGGGGCAGGGATTTGAACATCAAAGTCGCTGATGGAGACCTTATGTTTGTCTCGCCTCTGCTCCAAGGTGCCCAGGGCTGTCTGCTGCTCCCTGTGGCTCCTCTTCAGCCTGTGATGAGGAGGCCAGTACCTGGACGGGTCACCTCAGACCTCCCCCATCACTCTTCCATCTTGTCTGTCTGGCTTGGCACTCCCAGCTCAGGTAGGGGGCAGGGGCCCCTCTCCAAGGAGTCTTAGGAGGGCTCTGGTTCCTGGGGGTGGCAGGAAGGGTCCACTTGGCTCAGAGAACTCTCAGGAGTCGCAGAATTGGAAACAGCAGCAGCAGCAAGAGACAGAGGGGACTGGGAGTGGCCCCTCCTTGCCACCCTGACGTGCCACTCTCTCCATGGCTCCCAACAGGATGGGCTGACTCAGGCTCTGTGAGGGGGAGGGGGTAGCACTGATGGGTCCTCCTGCTTCGGCAGCCTCCTTCTTGCTCTGCCCGTTAGTTGTTCACTCCCACCCCTTGCTTCAGGGTCTCCCGAACTAGCCAATCCCTCCCATAATCTACCACCTCTAAGCCCCAACTTGCAGGTCTCCTCCCAGGTGCCATTAGAGGCCACCAGTTCAGTGAAGGCCTTGGAGGGCCTTGCCCCGGAGATGCCATTCCCACTGTGCAGCGGAGGCTCCCACATGCTAAAGGGGGAAGAAGAGGCCCCCCAGAGTCTAATGCTCCCATATTCTTCCCACTGCTCCCCCCATTCCCGAGGGCGCCACACTAGCCAGAAGGGTTGCTCCCCTGCCCCAACCCACTCACTGTCCTCCTTGCAGCAGATAGACACCTGGAGCCTCAAGCATTGGCCAGGACTCCCCGGAGTTGGCACTGCTGGGTGGTGGGAAATTGGGAGGAAGAAGTTAGCATGGGCTAGTTTGCACGCTTCAGAGTCACTTTAAAACCCTCCTAGCTTCTCCTCTCTCCAGTTCTCTGGAAAACTTTTCCTTATTGTGGGGCTACATCTAGATGCCCACCTGTGTTCCTCCTCATGTCCCCTTGCCCAGCTCCTCTTCCTTGCCCCGTGTCTCTATCAGCTCACTCTAGATATCCCCCTACCATGTTCTGGACCCTTGCCCGCTCCCCCTTCCCAGGCCTGGCCTGCCTTCCTTTCCTTTCCCCGCCCCTCAGGCTCTCTGCCTTGACTGCTGGCAATGGCAGGTAGCCCCACTCCCCTCCCTGCCTTCCCCAGGAGGTGGCCAGGGTGCCCATCCTCACTCACAGATGTAGTAGTAGGTCTCTCCAGGCAAGAACTCCATGCCAAGGGAGAAGGGTGTGAAGCGCTGAATCTTCTCTGGAAATCGAACAGGGCCAAAGGGAGCGAAGGGGTGGGAGCACTCCCAGCGCTTGAAGGCACCCGGCCCTTCAGCCCGGCAGGCCTTGTAGCCCGCCCAGTCCACTACGTATAATGCGAATGTCTCGGGGCCCTCAGGGGGCCCTGGACTCTCATAGTGTGGGCAGATGATGTCTAGGTAATCCTTGAAGCCCAGCTCCACCACAGCGTCTCCTCGAAGCAGCCTGCAGGCATAAGGTAGTTGAGGGCAGAGGGGCTCCTTGGCACAGCACACCAGGGGCACAAGGGTCAAAGATACCCCTTCCCAATGGTCCCTGCCAGCCAGTCCCCCACCCACTGGAGCGGGAGCAGCTTGGGAAGGTCTTTGAGTTCCCCAGACCGACAACTCTTGAGAGACAAAGAGAGTGCAAGAAATGGATGAGGTAACAGATGCACAGTTTCAGAGAGGTTAAGGGACTGCAGGGCCTACAACCACAAGGCTCAAATGTGAGAAGGCCACTCCCAAACCCTAGCTTTTGGGTGGGAGCTGCCACCCCTCTCTAGCTCTGATGCCCAACACAAGGCCTTGGTGTAGCACCTGTGCTTGACAGATGTTAGGTGGATGGCTGCGGTGAAGAAGCCGAGGCACAGAGGCGAAGGGCACAGATCTGGGCCCACAGTGCAGTCACAGACCAGAGATGGAGACTGGGAACAGTATCCTCTTTAACTGATTCACAAAGAGGAAGGCTGCCTTTTTAAGATGTCAATTCAATGCCGAAAGAATGCCATAGCTAAGAGAGAAAGAAAAAGAGTGGATGGTGGGAACCTCCCCTCCCCCTCCTTTTTTTGCCAGGACAACAAAGTGCCAGACTTGGAGCCCCCTCCACATATCTCCCAATCTTTGGCCTCCTCAGGACTCCCTTGGACATCTTGGGAGACGTCTGGGGGGGAGCCACTATGGGTGGGAAGACCTAGGACATGTCAACCCCTCCCGCATCAAGTAAAGCATGAACTACTCCCACCCCCATGCTCATCATACACAGAGCCCAACTTGACTTATGAAAGGCCCCCAACTCTCTCTCAATGGGTGGTCTCAAGACCACCTGCATCTGGAGTTGTGATTAGGAATGCAGATTCCTGGGCTCAGCTCAGACCTGCTGGAACACAAGCTGGGCTTTTGTTTAGTTCCGCGGCATCCCTAGTGCCTGGAAAAGTGTCATGCACAAGGAAAATGCTTAATAAATATTTGGGAATGGAATGAATGAGTCAGAAACCTCAGGGTTAGGGGGTAGGAACCTGAATTTTTAACCAATTTTCCAAGTCATTCAGAGGCAGTGGTCTGGAACACAGAGAGGAATTCAGAGGTGGAAGACAACAGCAGCTCTCACCACACAGCATTGGTATTGTAATGACCTCTTCTGAAGCCTGCTCACCCAGGGGCCCTTGGGGATCCCAACGGGCAGAGCCTAGGTCTTATTTCTAACCCCCAGCACCCTAGCACAAGTCCGGGCACACCGTACACGCTTAACAAATGTTAGTGACTGAACAAATGAACAGAGTCACAGATTGTTTTAAGTAGAAAATCAGAAAGGAAAACATGGAGAAAGCAGAGAGAGGCAAGGAGAATTGGGGAGGAGCATGGAAACAGGAAAAAAACATCCGGGTTCCAAGGCAGGCAGATCAGGAGACAGAAAATAGTAGTTTATATCTGTAACAGCCTTTACCTCCTGGACACACATGACCTCAGTCTACCTGACTTCCCAGGGTACTAGACATTATTACCCCATTTTACAGATGAGATAACTGAGGTTAGGGAGGTCAGATGACTTGCCTAAAAGTGACTCAACTCTAGAAGGGCAGGGCCGAGACTGCACAGAAATAGAAGGACTAATAATGACTGAGATGAAAGCGTTCTAGAATGAGCTCAGGAGAAAAGCGAGCGCCAAAGGGGAGGCCAAGCCAGCAGGAGAGTAACCCTCTTTCACAAGAGTAACCACCCCCCCTCCGGCGCCCCGCAAGTCCGCTCGCCCCAGCTTCGGCCGGAGGAAGGCTGGGGATCCCCAAGACAGAAGCGAGGGGGGCGGGGCTCGGAGTGCAGGCTGAGGTTCCCCCAGCTCCCGGCTCTGAGACCCCACCGACTGCCTTCGGGGCTGGGGTCCTCCGCTCGTCTCCAACGCGTGCTGGCGAGCATAGGGGACCCCAGGCGCGCCTCGCCCCTCCCTCCTCCCCCGCCGGCTCAAACAAAGGATCCCCGGCGCGCGGCCGGGTCCAGGCGGCGCCGCGCACAGAGCGAGTGTCGTGCGCGCGCCCGGCCCGGGAGCGTGCAGGCCCGGCTCGCCGCCCGCCGGTTTCGGCCCGGCTACCTGGGGTTACTGGAGTTCCAGTAGACCGCAAGGCGGAGGCCACAGCCCCCTCGGAGAGGGGAGCTGAGGAGCACGGCCCAGAGGACAGTCTGCAGCAGGGGCTGCAGCCGCATCGCCCCCTAGGTCTGGTGTGGTCTGGCCCGGCCCGTCCCGGTCCGCTTCGCAGTCGCGGCGAGAAAGGTACAAAGTGCAGAGGAGGTTGGGGTGGGGCTTGCGAGAAGTGGGGTGGGGTGCAGAGACTCACAGGCCACGCCCCTGGATAACTTTTCACCAATGGGGTCGCGTCTCCGCCTCTTCATTCAAAGCCAACTCTTGTTAACCTTCTGGGCGCCGCAGCGCTCTCCAGCTTCGGCAAGCTGTTGCTGAGGTTGGGCCCGTTTCAAGGGGGTGGCAAGGAGGGACATATTCCCCTGTCTAGGAGTTGTTTTAGAGAGGTCGTGTCTTTCGTGCTGTGTTAGTACAGGGTGCTTCCCTGGTGGTTCAGGGGTAAAGAATCCGTCTGCAGTGCGGGAGACGCGGGTTCGATCCCTAGGTTGGGATGATCCCCTGGTTGGGATGATCCCCTGGAGAAGGAAATGACAACCCACTCCAGTATTCTTGCCGGGATAATCCCATGGACAGAGGAACCTGGCGGGCTACAGTCCATGGGGGTCGCAAAGAGTCGGACTGAGAGACTAAACAAAAACAATATAGTGTGTGTGTGTGTTCAATTGCTCAGTCGTGTCTGACTCTTCGTGACCCCATGGACTGTAACCGGCCAGGTTCTTCTGTTCTTGGGATTATATCGACAAGAATACTGGAGTGGGTTGTCATTTCCTTCTCCAGGGGATCATCCGGACCCAGGGATTGAACTCGCGTCTCTTGCGTCCCCTGCTTTGGCAAGTGGATTCTTTGCCACAGCACCACCTGGAAAGCCATAATTCAGGGTAGAAAGCCTTATTAAATCTTTAGATTTAAATATGGGCCCACGCCTCTCACCCAGAAAGAGGCAAGTGAGGCGCGGGGGCAAGGATCCATGAAGTTCGTCCAGCCATCGTAGGCACATTGCTCCTTTTTCTTTGCACGTCTAGAGATACAGCGAGAGGAAGGGACAAATCGCCTCCCGGGGACCCCTCACCCCACCCTTTACAGAGCCTCAAGTGGCAAGCTTGATGCTTACCTTGGGATTGGCAACTGTCCCTTTCCACCCCACACCTTCGTTCTGGGAGAACGAAGGCCACAGTCTCCAAGACGAAGTAATGAGGTGGTTGCGGGCCGGTACAAAGCACCTTTGTTCCCAAACCCTCAGGTGGGGTGGGGGAGGGGGGAGGCAGGTGTGCGGCCTTGGAATCGTGGGAGCCGCTGCCCCGCCCTGCCCCAGCTCCGGGGCTCTGAGAACGTCAGCCAGTTCCATTTTTCCCAGCCACTGGTCAGAGGGTGGGGAAGGCGAGTCCAACAGCTTGACGGGTTTGTCAATGGCCGCCGCTAAAGGGCCGCGCAGCGTTGGCGGTGAGAACTTGGCGACTGGGGGTGGTAGAGGGCATACAGCGCCCTTTGTGGTACTGGATTATGCAGAGAGACATCACAGGCTAGGCAGAAACAAGCCGCGAGCATCCCAGGGATCCTCTCACCCAACCTGGGACTCTCGCCCTCCCTATCCTGTCTTCGTCTGAGGCGGCAGCGTCTCCTGGCGGCCAGACCTGGAATCGCAACAGGGGAGACCCTCCTTCCCGAAGCAGACAAACTTGAAGGCGTGCTCCCAAGACCTCACTTTTATTGTAAGTCAGCAGACAGGCTGTGCGCACTTCCTTCAGCTCCGTCCAGCTCCCAGACCCTCCCCAACCCCCAGATGCCGCGGAGTGGGCCGGTCCCCAGAGTGCTGTTTGACAGCAAGTGGAGGTACCCGGTGTCTTAAGACTCCTGCTCCACAGCGTCCAGGCTCCAGCTCCTTCAGTCACCGTCGGGGGCTTCAGGGGTCAGGTCTGCCTATTGACGTCCTAAGTCCAGGCTGGAGGCAGCAGAACCTCAGGAGAAGTTAGAGGTAGAGCGAGGACGCTGCTGGGGGCGGCGGCGCAGGCCTGGGATGTGGAAAGCCAAGAAAAAAGGTCAGAGGTGCTGTTTTCCCAGACCACTAGCCCAATCCACCCATCCTCCGCGCCTCTCCTCTCCTCTCCTACCTGGAGGGTACCACTGGGGGCGAGATTCCAGCTCCAGGGCCAGGCAGGTCACCAGAAGGGCGCCGGCCGTGAGGGTCAGCAGGCAGTGGCTTTCTCGGGGGTGGGGGCTTGGTGGGCCCCTGTGACTGAGAGAGAGAAGGCCAGCTTGGGAGAGCGTATCATGTTGTTCACCTCTGACGCACTGATGCTGGGGAGCACCAGCTTGAGAGGTGGCATCATGGGTCACCTGTGTCTCCAAACGAACCTGTCACCATTAAAGATGCCACTGGGGTATGTGGCCTCAGGCACAGAGGGCGTCTTGCCACCAGCACCACAGCCCTGGGTGGGGGGAGAGGCTGTGCCCTTCTCTCCCCCCACGGTTACCTTTGGGCGCCTCACCACCGGGTCAGCGGGCAGAGGGCGGGTGGGGGGATTGGGTCGGTCTGCCAGCTCAGCCTGAACAGAGAGAGGGGCGGTGACTATGAGAGCACAGCCAGGGGCAGTGGACATGCGACGGGTCGCCCCAGGGGTTCAGGTCAACATGCAAAGTCAGCCAGGGGGCAGGAGAGAACTGGGACATGCGCATGGGGCTTGAGTGCATGCCGGGAGAGGCCTCAGGGGAGAGAGGTGTGGGTCACTGGGGGTGTCCCTGGCCAACTGCAGTCCCACCACTGACCACTAGATGGTGGTAGAAACCAAGGCAGACGGCTCACCCTTTGCTGCTTCTGGGGCTCAGAGTGTCTGAAGGCTGAGGGCACCCTGGTCCCCTAATGACGAGTACTACTGGCAGGGAACAGGGATGAGAGCTGCGGTTGGGCACCAAGCCTCCCACCTGCCCTGGGCCAGGGCCGGGCCTGGCCCAGATTTACCTGGAGTCTCTTGGGCACAGGGTCAGGAGGCAGCGGCCTGGAAGGAGGGGCCGGGAAGCCAAGAGCACTAGCCTGCTGAGAGAGCAGGAGGAGCAGACAGGCAGGGGGCCGGGAGGGAGCAGAGAGACAGATGTGGGCAGAGAGGTGTTAGTGCTCAGGGATGGGCAGCCAGGGCCCCAGGGGCAGTGGGGGCTGTGCATGCATGCAGTTATTCAATTGCATGCAGAGAGGGTGACAAGTGGTGGAGTAGGCATGCAGACCACCTCCACACATGCACTCCTGTCATCAGATCCAGGGGGCTCAGGGCAGAGGCACTCACCAGCCCTTCTACACTTGGTGGCCTGGGCCTCATCAGGTCCTGGCACACTGAAGCCCACTCTGAGCACCCCCTCGTGCCCTCCTGGGGCACCACTGCTGGGAGCACAGGGAGACCCACCTTTGAAAGCCACGGGCTTGGCCAGCTCGCAGAGCTCAGCACTCCTTCCTCTAGGTGATTGCCCCGCCCCAGTCCAGACTGGACTGTTTCTCAGCCTGCAGCCAGGGGAGGTGCGGGGAGGGCTGGCCCTGACTCCAATGACTGACTCATGGGCGATACAAGTCTTTCTCTGAGTCCAGAGCCTTGGACACCCCCACCCAAGCTGGATTCCTGCCTGGGTCGGGGCCCTCTCTGCTCTGGCATACAGACTTACCTTGGCACCTGGCATCAGCAGGGCCCTCTGTGGGGGTCCTGGGCGTTCTGGGGGACCAGACTGAGCTGCCCTGAGCATGGAGAAAGGCAAGGAGGGTGAGGACCCAGCCTCAGACCATTTTGTGCCCATAGGAAGCCCTTGAATCGGGTTAATTCTTTGTGGCCCCTTGGAGCATGGTTTAGGCCAAATCAGAGGTGAGGAGGGGAAGCTGATCAGCCTGACGGATGGCCCTACATATCCAGCCCTGGGGCTCCTGGAGAGAAATGGTCCTAGCACCGCAGTTGCCCCATCTGGGTCTACACGTGAGGTGAAGAGTTATGGGGCACAAGTAGGGAAGGGGCTGGTATGGGGTGTGGTCTGGGGGCTGCCCAGAGGGTGGGGGCAGGGCTTCAGAGCTGTGGTCCTTAACAGAGATGTTGAGAGAGTTGGTAACAGGGAGGCTGGTACCTGTATTGGCAGCTGGGTCCTTTGAGCTGGCAGAGTCGTTGGCGCAGGCGGGCACGGTGCCAGTAGCTGGCACCAAGGAGCACCAGGACCAGCAACAACAGGAGGCTGAGGGGCAGCCCTGTGGTCAGGGAGCTGGTTGCTGTGGGTGAGATCAGGTGATCGTGAAGTGAAAGGGTCAGGGGTCACAGGGAGGCAAGGAACCAGCAGTGAAGGGATCAGGAAAAGAGGGGTGATGAAGGACGCCCTCTCAGCTGCCCCTGTGCCCCACGCCGTGCTACCTCTGATGTGGGTGGCGCAGTCTGGGGGTGCCCAGCCGTCCTCACAGTGGCAGCGTCTGTTGCTGTCGCAGACCTAGGATGCACAGGTTGGACAGTGAGGAGCTGGGCCCTCTGGGGCCATGTTTCCCTGTCCCCAGCTTTTCAGGATCTCAGATGTCCACGGCTGGGCATGCTGAGGATGAGGAGGTAGAAGGTGCCACCGCTCTGGAGAGAGGGACTCGATCGGCGCCAGCAGCAGAGGAAATTAGATTGAACTCACACTGTGAGTGCCTTCTATCTGCCGGCCATTGTGCCAGAAGCTAGTGTTGTACTCACCTCGTGTGCCCCAGGAAGTGGGTACTACTATTATGCCCATTAGTTAGATGAGGAACTGAGCTCAGAGAGGTTAATAACCTGCCGGGGGTCCCACAGTTAAGACATGGTAGAGCGAGGATTAGAACCCAGGTGTGTCTGTTTGCAAAGCCCACCATTATTTTCCTTCCCAGAGGCTCCCTGCTCCCCCTTCATCTCCCCCCATGCCAGCTCACCCCATGCCCATGGCATCTCCTTCGACATTCCTGTGCTCCCAGGACCTCTACTGGCTGGCACTGCTGCTCAACACACACCTGCCCAGTGGGGAGAGAAGAGCAAAGATCACCCTCTCACACGCTTTACTGGCACTGGGAGGCCGAGGCCCAGCACACTTTTACAGATGGGGACACCAAGGCTCACAGGACCACAGGACTCTGCTCCATCTGAAGTGAGAATCTGAACTCCCCTCAGAGCCTGCACTGTTTGCACTGGTGGCTAATGAGGCCTGGGCACTGCTCACAGCAGTTCAGACATCCTTCCCCACCTGGCCCTGCCCACCGAGGCTACTCACCAGGCCAGGGCCACAGGCTGTGCCAGGCAGAGTCAAGAGGGGCTGGGCCACGTCGTTGCCCAGGTCCAGGTGTACCCAGCTGCAGTTCAACTTCAGCTGGGTCCCGTTGGCTTCCAGCATCTCCCAGCGAAGATCCCGGGCTGAGCCCAGCAGAGGCTGGGCCCTCCCGCCCTGGCACTGGAGTTGCCCGCACATGGCATCTCTGGGGTGAGGGAGGAGGTGCAGGGTCAGTGTGGTGGAGCCAAGATGCCCACAGACTAGAGGAGGAGCCAGGTTCCCTCACTTACCGAGAGGCACAGGACACATAACTGCCATCAGGGTTGCGCCCACAGCTCCCAAAGGCGTCCCCTCTAGTATTGGCAGTAAGGAGGCAGAGCGGTGCGGCGGGCTTGGCCCCAGGCCCCCAGAGAGCCTGGCACTGCTGGGCATAGGAGGCACAACGTCCTAGCATGCACACAGCCTGTCCGCCAGCACATGGCTCACCGTCCCCCATGCTGACATCTGGGGGGCACTGGGAACTGTCTCCGGGGCAGAACTCGGGTAAGTCGCATTCACCTCTGGTGGGGCGGCACTTCCAGCCAGCTGGACGCAGCTGTGGAGGGTGGGTGAATGTCAGTGTGGGGTTGGGGGCAAATCCAGCCAGGCCCTGGGAGTTAGGATGACCTTTTCCACCCTGGCCCCTGGCAGGTGGGCTCTGGGTGGCCGGTCCAGTCTGGGCTCACCTGGCAATTGTGACAACAGAGTCCATCAGATGCGCACTGGGCCCCTGGCCTCAGCTGGCAGGTGAAGTAGTCACAGCAGGGATCAGTGCAGTCCTGTAGGGAAGGGCACAGAAGGCCAGGCATCAGAGCGGGCTGGCCTGGGACCCTACCCCAACCGCCCCCTGGAGCCTGAACCCTAGGCCTGTGCACGACGGATGAGAGCTAGAGCTGGACAGCCTGCCTGCTGTCCCCACAGACAGGCAGGTGGGGAGCGGGGCTCTGGGGGCTTAGAGACAGCCGATGAGCCAGGGTGAGGGCACAGCTCTGGGGGAGGGGCTTACATCTGGGAAGCCACAGTCACACTGCTCGCCGGGCTCCACCAACATATTTCCGCAGACACTGGCCATAGAAGGCAGATCGGACAGCCGTTCAAAGAGGCAGCTGCCCATTCCACCCAGGAGGGCTTTCTCCAGGGCCTGTCGGCTGCAGTTGCTGAAGTTCAAGCCTGGCAGGAAGCTGGGGATGACAGCAAGGAGGTTGGGGCTGCGGACCTCCCCCTGCCCCCTTCCCTCTCCATCCTGCAGTTACTCACTCTGTGGAGGCCTCCATGATGCAGCTCTTGGCTGGGGCTGGACCCGGACAGGGGCAGCTATTCCCAGGGGAGTCATGGCCCAGGCCCAGGCTGTGTCCCAGCTCGTGGGCTATTGAGGAGGCGACTCCCAGGATGCTCGTGGAGTGGTCCTGTCATTGGGGAGGGGATAGCCCAGGTCGAGCACCAGCCTGATTGCTCCTGTTCTCTCTTCATCTGACCTCTTGGACCCTGAGCAGTTCCCGCCTCCCTCCTTAAGTGCTTCTAAACCAGGAGGAGAGCCCAGGCCTGGGTGGTAGGAAACCTGGGCTCTAGCTCAGCTCTGTTCCCCATATCTCACTGTATGGCCCTGGGAGAGCACCAAGGTCCTTTGGGCCTCAGCTGTCTACCCCCCCCAAGAAATGGGCAGAGCTTCTAGGTGAAGACATGATGAGCTGGCCATAGGCGAGGGGCACCTTCCATGCACCCCTGCCCTCTATACCCTCAGCTTGGGGTTGGTAACTCTGCTGGGGGTTTCAGTGAATATATGGTACCACAGCTGTAGGACTTGGATGGGGAATGGGGAGGCGATGTGGACATAACTCACCATGTTCACACCTCCTGAAAACTCAGGAGAACAGATGGAGTTCTGAATGGCCATGCCCACCGTGGGCCCAGAGAATGAAGTGGCACTGTGGGATTGAGAGGTCAAAGGTCAGGGCTCCAAAGTAAAAGTGGCCAGAGCTTCAGGCCCTCAGGGAGGGAGTTGGGGTATGAAATTGGCCAGGCCAAGGCAGAGCCAGACCCTGCTGGCTGATCCTGGGGGGGTGTCTTACGTCACCAGCTGGGCACTGTCGTGGGGCAACCGAGGCAGCAGGTTTGTCCGGCGCCAGTGGAGGAAGCTGTCTAATGTGAGACCTGGGTTCTGGCTTATCTCTATCAGGTCGTGCTGGGTCCAGGCCTCCAGGCCCACTAGTGCCACCCGGACATTCATAGGCCTGAAGAACTGGAAGAGAACTGGGACTCAGGAGAGGGGTTCCCAAGGTTGGGGGCCATCAGGATGCTGTCAGGCCTGATACTCACTGTGTCCAGGAGGAGGGCCACTTCCAGGGTGCGGTTCAGTAGGCTCTGGAAGTCCCGGTGCCTCTGGACCTGCGGGTCAAGAGAGGTGACCAGGAAAGTAGCACGGCTGGCAGAGGTCAGGGGAGGGCAGCCAGGGGCCGGCCAGCTCACCTCGGAATGGTCAGCCACAATCACCAGCTCAACAATCTTGGTCTCTGTCACCACGTCCCGCCTCCACTGTGGACAAGAGGAAGGAGCATCAGACACACCCACTGGTCACCACCCACAGCCACGCCCAACTGGCCAGGCTGTGTCCACACCCACCCTGTGTGGTCAAAGTGGAGAGAGTGAAGAGTCCATTTTACAGAGAACCACGGAGAACCTGGGAGGCCGGGGACTTGCCCAAGTGGACTAAGAATAGGTTATGAAGCTGGGAGTAGAGCCCTACTTTTCTGGCTTCAAATTCAGTGCTTTTTCCAAATTAGGAAAAAAAAAAAAAAAAGCTGACACCATCAAATACTTAACATATGCCAGACAGATTGGAGTTCTAAGCATTTACATACATATATATATGTATGTGGATACATTTAATCTTCACAGTAATCCTATAAGGTAAGTAGTTCCATTATCCCCATTGAATAAATTGAGTTCTTACTGCTTGATGATCAGTAACTATGTATTTGCTATATCCAAGTGAGAGCTCTCTGCATTTGGATCACAAGACAGATGAAGGGTTTGAGTCAAGTGCCTGCATCCAAATCCTGGAAATACCATGTATTAGTTGAATGGCCTTGACCAAGTCACTTAACCTCTTAGAGCCAGTTTTCTCACTAAAACAGAGCTATGGATAGCACCTACCCCCCAGGGTTGCTGGGGTGAGTGAAGGAGTTAATGTTTACAAAGTGCCTGGTACTGCGAAATCGCTCCATGAGCAGGAACTGTCGTTACTATGAGCCAATAGTTCTGAGGACCAGGGGGCCAACCCCGGGGACAACAGAAGCCCAGCCCTCCTGCCTTTCCTCCTCACCCGGTGAGTGTGACGCTGTCCCAGGGGGTGCTCCGGTAGAGCCTGAGTGAGCACAGATGCAGGCCAGCTCAGGGCACAAGTGTGGCGTGGCAGGAGGAGGTCTTGGATCCGGGAGATGACTGGGGGACCCTGAAGGTCCCCAGGCCCCAGCTCCACGGAGTAGCTTCTCTCTGGGGACAGGATCACTAAGCCCCTATGCAAAGATGCAGGAAGTCAGAAAGCTTACCAGCTCTGTACCTCGTTTACCCTCACTTTCTCCACCTTCATGGATTAGACCCCTTGTACCTGAGCCCAGAGCAGGTGCAGAGAGAGACCCAGGAGTGGGCGTGGCCATGCACTCTCCCCTCGTAGCAGCAGTTCTCCTACAGCAGAGAAACATGAGTGCTGACCTGAAGGCCAGGCCAGATCTGAGCCAGGAGGCTAGCTTGTTGGTGAGGATATGCAGTGTCCTCCCATCCTCTAGGGATGGCACCTTCCAGTTGCCCCTTCCGTTATCCCCTCGGGCCAGAAACGGGGCACAAGATGGCCTGACTCACCAGGGTATGTCCCTCACTGACCACCCGGGTGCCATCAGGCTGGTACCACACCAGGGTTGGGCGGCCTGAGACTAGCTCCCTGCGGAACGAAGAAAAAGGAGGGCAGGGTCAGCTGCCTCTTAGGATGGTGCAGTGACAGCTTGAGGCCTGGAGGGGGTAGAGGGGCGGCTGGGGGCTAGGCAATCCCCCCGACCTTCCTGCTTCCCCTCGAGTAGCAGAATATGGTGGTTGGGCCATAGACTGGCTACAAGCCCAGGCTATCTGGGTTCCAATCTAGTCTTTAGCACCCACCAGCTGTGTGACCTTGGGGGAGTTATTTAACGTCTCTGTGCCTTGACTTCTTCACCTATGAGGCCAATAATGATACAGAATAGTATCTACTTGATAGAGGTTGTTATGAAGATTTAGTGCATTCAGGCTCTTGGTACCTAAGTACCACATCGTAGTACCACCTCGTAGATGCTGTGAGTTGTTAGTCGTGTTATTAGTAACATTACTGCTATCATTATTACCTATTCTGCAGCAGCTCCAGGATATGACTCTCACCATCCAATTCCAGTTTGATCCGCAAAGCCTCAGGCAGACTGGTCTGTGGGCACCAGAGGGCATGTCACCTCCCTGGCCCTGTTTGTAACTCCTATCTTCTCTAACCAGAAAACCTCAGGCCCTTAGGAGAGCACCGACGATTAGATCATTGGTGGGGGGATCCCGAGGGAGGGGCCAGGAAGCCCTGCCTGGCCTGGGGCATTGTTCTGGGGGGTTGTGTGGGGAGGTCAAGGAAGGTATCTGAGCCGCCCCTTCTCGGCTTCCTGCCCAGAGAGGAAGCATCATGGAGGGCCCAGTGCAGGCCCCAGCCCTTCCTCTGACTCAGCTTTAGAATTGGGAGGGGAGGGTGTCTGGTGGGGCCCGACCCTCTCCAAGTCCCCCCACCGAGAGAACCGACCACAGGAGACCAAGAGAGCAAGTTTGGCCTCAGTGGAGATGGACGACTTGGGTGGGGCTGAGGCAGACAGATGTGTGTGTAGACGGGAGAGGGAGATAAGTGAAGCCAGGTGCTGGGGTGGGCAGGGAGAGGCAGCAGGCCAGGGATGGCCATGCTGCTGCGAAGTGCACTCACCCGCTCTCGGCCTGCCTCTGCCTGGAGACACCTGGTTACTCAGGGTGGTGGGGGGTGCAAACGTATTTCTTTGAGGGGAGAGAGAGGCTCACCTGAAGCACCGCTGCTTGGCTGAGTGTGAGGTTGTCCCGAAGGATCCGGGGCTCCAGAGGTCGTTTCTGGACCCTCTCTGGCCTCGCCTGCGTCTCCTTAGTGACACCTGCAGGGTTCCCAGGACACCCCAAAAGAGTGGAGAGAATCAGCGCCAGGGCTGGAGGTGGCTGCTGCCCTCTGACCCACCTGGCTCCCAACCCATCAAGGCCCTTCTCTGCTTGAAGGGCTCCTACACTGCATTCTGGGACTTCAGGGAGAATACTAGAGGGTGGGGGCTTCTCTCCAGTTTTTTCCTTTCATCCCACCAACCCATCCACAAGTCCCCAGAGAAAGAAGTTCAGCATGCCCAGCCTGTTGTCCTTCCCTGTCCCCCTCAGACCAATCCCAGGTTCTCACAGGGACCCTCCCCCTGTTCCCACTCCCTCCCAACCCCCTACTCCCCAGGAACGCCCCCTCTCAGGACTGGGCGAAGCCTTGTGGCCCAGTGCCCACTCACCCTCCCTTTCCTCACATCAGAGATGCTGGGAACGCCCATTTCTGGGTGAGCATTGCAAACACCCCCCTCCCTAAATACCCCTCATGCCCAGTTAGGCACACCCGCTCCCCAAGCCTCTGCTTCCTCCCGGAGTCCCCCCCTCCCAAGTGGCCCTCTCTCCTCCGGACACTCCACCCCCGCCTGCCCTCTCGGCCCCCAGCCCAAGACAGCAGCGGGAAGTGAAAGTTCCAAGGAGGGGTTGGTGTCCCAGCTTCTTTCCTGGCCAACTCTCCCATTCCTGGCTCCTCCCGGGCCCCCTCCCGCTCGGCGAGCTTTCTGGTGGGATCAGCACCAGGGTGAGGGGTGCCGGCCTCTCAGGCCTGGGATGAGGGGCCGGGAAGTATCCTCTTCACCAAACCCTAGGAGCCGTGCCTACTCGGCGCCCTGGCACCGGGTGGAACGATCAACTAGGCCCCAGAGGAGCGAAGACGTCAGTCCCGGGGAGCAGAGCCCCACTACCGCGATCCTGAGGGGGTGCTGGGCCAGGCCCCGCGGTGCCCGGTCCCGGAGCCTGAAAGTGTCCGCGGGGACCCTGCAGAGGATGACCGGCCCAGGGGCGCCGGCATCCCTCCACCTTCCCTTCCCACTCCATCGCCCCGTCGCCGGGTCCTCGGCCCAGAACATCAGACGAGGGTAGGCTGTGCTCTGAATGGGGTCTCTCGGGGTCTCCGGCCGACCCCAGGACCCCAGGGTCTCCCGACTTCCCCGCGCGTCCTCCCAGGGCGACCCCCGGCCCACTTCTGGCCAGGCACTCACCTATATCTGGGAGCGGCCGGGAGGGCAGTGGGCTGCCCGCGCCCAGGAGCCCCAGGGCCCAGAGCAGCGCCAGGCGCATGGCAGCGCCGCCCGGGGCCGGGCGAGGGCAGCAGGTGCTGGGCCGGGCGCCGAGGAGCCGCGGCTGCCGGGTCAGCTTCTCGCACCTCGCAGCCAGGCGCAGCCACAGGCCCCTCCCAGGCTCCTCCCACACGGCCAGAGCCAGGCCCCGCCTCGAGGCCCCGCCCCTGGAAGGGCTCCACCCCCACAGCGCGCCGGGTTCCAAAGAAGTGTGGATCCAGCCCTTGAGTCCGACTGCCGCACTGCTCATCCTGCTCTGCACAGCCACTTCAGGCTGCTTGCAGGATGGGAGCCAAGGCCCGGTCCGACCGGCTTGGGAGTCGCGCCTCCACCCGGCCCTGGGTCAGGACGCCTTCGTAGCAGCTTCACTGCCCTCCGCTCTCACGACCGCAGCCGGGCTCTGCCGGATCAGGTGGACTGGTTCTCCCGACTGCCTAGGTCACCCTCCGGTACCGGACGCCTGCGAAGCGCGGGCAGCAGGAGTGTATGAAGCATTTTATTAAACGGGAAGGAGCGGATGGGAGAGCGAGCAAGACGCCCCTTCACTCCGCGTAGGTAGCATCATCGTTGCTGTCGCTGTAGGCGGAGGAGGAGAGCTCCTCGCGGGGTGTGCAGGCCGGGCACCGCTGCCGCATGTCATTCCAGCAGGAGCGGCAGTACACTGCCTCGCAGTTCGGTGTAGGGCACACGTAGGACTCGGGCGTCTCGGGTGCTTGGCACACCACGCATCGGCGGCGCAGCAAGGGGCGCAAGAGCGGGCAGCTGCGGTGCAGGATGTCAAGCAGATGGCGGCGCTGTTGAGAAACAAGGCGGGTTTGGAGCCGGTTGGGGAGCAGGCGAGAAAGATGGGGAGGTGGAGAACAGAGCTTCTTTTTGGAGAAGCGCTTCTTATCTGAAGTCTCAAGACCTGACTATGCCCATATGTTGGAGGAAGCTGGATTTGGCAAAGAAGGGCCCTGGAGGGCAAGGGTTCTATGGATGTCGGTCCTGGAGAGCTTCCCTCACTTCGTGGTGGAGAGTGAGAGGATGCAGTCGGTAACAGCCACAACCATCATCACATGTACTCTCCGGTAAATCGTAAATCGTCTTATTTGATTCTCACCGTGAGGCTGAGAAGTGAGTAGGGCAGATAAGACTATCACTACCGTGTTCTCCTACTTTACAGATGAGAAAGCTGAATCTCATAAATGTTAAATGACTTTCCCAAAGGCACAGACTGAACAGTAAAACCTGTCTGGATCCAGGTACCCTGATTCCAAATTACAAGCCTGGCTCATTATGCTCCCTCTGTCTCCCACCCTCTCTCCACACGTTTTCCAGGAATTCTCAGGCCACCTTATCAGGTCACTCTTTGCTCAAGAAACTCCAGGGGCCCCACTGCCTGCCAAGCAAAGGCAGGACTCCTGGCCTTGGCCTTCTGAGCCTTCCACAATTTGGTCCCTTTCTAGCCTCTGCCCCAACTTACCTCTCCCTGAACTTTACATGTTCTGTGCTGGTTCCTCCTTAGACTTCAAGCCCTGCACTTGGTTGGCATTTCCTTTGGACTCTGAGTCCTTGCACATTCTGCTTCCTCAACTGGGAATGAATGCCCATCACATTTCCATCTGCCCATCAAAATCCAGTTAACTCCATGATCTGGTCATGGAATCACATTATGTTCATTTTGAATGAGTTTCTTAGGACATCTGGATCAAGACGATGGACTAGAAGGACATGGAGCTCACCTCCTCTCATAGTATATTCATCCAGCCTCTACTGCATGTCATGGGAGTTGGGGGGAGGGGGGTCTAGGAGCTAGAGGAAAAATTTAAGCAAACATGGTCTCTCACTTTTATGAGCTTTTTTAGGGCTGATTAAATAAGAGTAGCTACTCCTTGTGTTTTTAAATGATATTGGGCCCTGTACCAAAAAACTAGGGGGGCTTCCCTGGTGGTTCAGATGGTAACACATCTGTCTGCAATGCAGGAGACCCGGGTTCGATCCCTGGGTCAGGAAGATCCCCTGGAGAAGGAAATGGCAGCCCACTTCAGTACTCTTGCCTGGAAGATCCCACAGACAGAGGAGCCTGGTAGGCTACAGTCCATGGGATTGCAAAGAGTCGGACACGACTGAGCGATGTCACTTTCACTGTCACTTTCACCAAGAAACTGTAAGTAAATTAATTCAATCCAAACAATAACTATGTAAGGCAGATCTCTTTTCAGCTGAAAAAAACTGATGACTTGGAGAGGTGATCATTTTCAGACAATGACAACTAACACATATATATAACTTGCTATGCACCTGCACTGTGATTAAATGAGTGAAACTCACTTAATCCTTACTACAAATAGATGGAGTAGTTAAGTCCATTTTACAGAAGGGAAAAACCAAGACTCAGCATTTAAGTCAGTGCTCAAGATCACACAATTGTCGCAGTAATAAGGGGAGAGGCCAGGATTCAAACCTAGGCTCTCTAGGGATTTCCCTGGTGGTCCAGTGGCTAAGACTCCAAATGCAGGAGGCCTGGGTTCCACCTCTGGTCAGGGAACTAGATCCCACCTGCTGCAACTAAGACTTCACATACCGCAACTAAAGATGCTGCATGCCACAACTAAGACCTGGCACAGCCAGATAAGTAAATAATATCTTTTTTTAAAAAAGATATCTTTATATTAAAAAAAAAAAAAAGAATCTCTCTGGCACCAGAGCCTCACACCTGACCACCACTCTATTACTGATCTCTAGTGAGCAGGCCTCATAGAGTTGTCCAACCTCCCCATTCTGCAGAGGGAAAAACTGAGGTCCAGTGAAGACCATGGCCAAGGTTACAAAGCTTAATGAGGGGGTGTGGACTGAAGCCTGGTTCTGCTGACTGTGTGCCCTTTCTGTACACCACATGCCTCTTCATGAGACCTCCCTGATCCCCAGTCCACCTGAGTCCCCTCGCCTATGCCACCTCCTCACACCCTCCACACCTCCCACCCCCCTCTGCTGGAATGGCACTGAGCTTCTAATCTGAAGTCCTCTCAGAAGAACCTGTGGCTTTGCCTTGGGCCCCTTGTTTCTGATGAACCTGTCTTGCTTTTCTTTGACCCAACTATATCAAATCTGATTCCTCCTTTTTGCCTGCTTCTCTATGGTCCAGGCGTCCCTGGTGGCTCAGTTGGTAAAGAATTCACCTGCAATGCAGGAGACCCCGGTTCGATTCCTGGGTCAGGAAGATTCCCTGGAGAAGGGATAGGTTACCCACTCCAGTATTCTTGGGCTTCCCTGGTGGCTCGGATAGTAAAGAATCTGCCTGCAATTCAGGAGACCTGGTTTTGATCCCTGGGTTGGGAAGATCCCCTGGAGGAGGGCATAGCAACCCATTCCAGTATTCTTGCCTGGAGAATTCCATGTATAGAGCAGCCTGGCAGGCTACAGTCCATGGGGTTGCAAAGAGTCAGACATGGCTGAGTGACCACGCACAGCACAGCCCTATGGTCCACTTAGGATCTCAGGCTGGGCTGAATACTGGATACAGATATGGGCACAGCCTTGACCTCCAGGCACTGGATGACCAAGGCCTTTGCATGCCCGCCATCAGAACTCACTGAGCATCAGTAGACTTGGGACTTTGGTAGGGGCTGGAGGGACTAAGGGGAGATGCCCCCCCACTCCAGTTCTTAGACCCAGAGGAGCAGGCCTGGACTCACCGGAGCCCTCTGCTGTCTTGCCCGCCTCAGGATGGTAGCCCTCCTCAGCTGGGTGAAGGCTGCTCTCTTCCTCAGGAGGTCATTGTAGAGGAACAGGGTCCGCTTCTTTTCTCGCTGGGGCCAAGGAGACAGCACAGAGGAGGAAGACATCCCCCGAGGTGGGGCTGGTGGGGAGCTGGGTGCAGGCCGGTGTGTGCGCACCCCGGGGTGGAGAGGTTGTGGGGGGCACACCTTGGGGAAGTAGAAGGCTGTGATGACCCTCCGGAGCCGGTAGCCGAAAGCCTGGAGCAGGCAGAGACACACTAGGAGGCCACTTGGTAGTGCAGCTTTCAAATAGGCCCTGGTGCTCAGGGGCACGGGCTGGGGCAGGCAGGCTGGGGGAGGAGGTGGGCCTATCAGGGGTATGGCCCGGGCCGGCTGGCCGCAACTCTGCACTGAATTCCCCACGTTCACGGGTGTGGGTTAGGTCTCTGATTACCCTGTTATCTTCCTGCCTGCCCCTCACCCTGCAGAGCTTTGTTGCAGTATGGTAGTCATTAGGCCCAGGAAGCTATTTGTTCAACATGGCACAGACGCAGAAATTTTCCATCATGGCAGAAAGTTCTATTGAACGGCATTGCTCCAGAGGGCTGGGACTTTGGGGGACCCTCTGGACTCCTCTGACCCAAACCTGTCATCCTCCAATCCTTCAAGCTTGACCTGATGTTTCCTACTCTGATTCTCCAATGCAAACACACCGACCCCCATTTCACCATAGCCAAGGCCCGGTCCCCTAACTCTTTGTCTTGGAAACACCCCGCCTGCCTCCTCTCCCTTGGCCCCCAGCCATCAACTCCTCTGATCCAAACTTTCGGCATCACTCACGCATGTTGTTTGAGTCCACCACTATCTCAGAGGAGGTGTTCAGGGCTCCGATGGTATTCCGAAGAAGCCGGGCGAGCATGGAGTCTCCCCCGACTTTCACTTCCAGTTTATGACTGCCTGATGCCAGGATAGGGGTCGTGGTGTGTATGGGGAGAGGGGGAGTCAGGAGAGAGTTGGAGTTACGGAGATGGGGCAGGATGGGGACTGGATGGAGGGGAGAGGTCAAGGCATAGCAATACTTCTCAACTGCACAGGACTTTCCATCCCTTTACTGATTACTAATGCCTCCTCTTGACAGATACAAAGGGGAGTGGAAACTGAGGCTCCCAGTGACAGCTGTCAAGTTGCAGGGCTGATATCTGACCCTAAGGTGGGCAGGTAGGAGCTGAGAAGCAGAAGGAAATGACAAAACTGGAAGAACTAGGGACTTCCTTCGTGGTCCGGTGGTTAAGAATCTGCCTTCCAGCGCACGGTTCCATCCCTGGTTGGGAACCCAAGCTCCCACATGCCGTGAGGGAACTAAGCCTGGGAGCCACAGCTGCTGAGTCCGTGCTCTGGAAGCCATGCGCCACAACTAGAGAGAAGCCCATGAGCCACAGCTAAGACCTCACGCAGCCAAATGAAAGAAATTTTTTAAAAATTGGAAAAATTGGGGTGGGGTGGCTGTGCAAGGGTGGGAGTTCTCCAGGGGGTTGTCTCCTTGGGCCTGGAGCCTGGAGTGGGGGCTGGGCTCACTGCGGAAGGAGTACTGCACGAAGGAGTGGTGGCGGATAGTGTCGAAGATGGAGTAGAGAGCCCAGTCCAGGCCACAGAGCACCAGCAGCAGCAGCAGCACGGGCAGTGTCTCCATGAGCTCCCTTAACTGGCCAGGGAGCAGGAGGGGCGGAGCTGGGCAGTGCCACTGCACCCCCTCTGCCCTCCACCCCTCAGACCCCTGCCTCTAGTAGGATCTGGGGTCCTGCCTCCATGCCATCCTCACCACATTTCTCATTTCTGCGGCCTGGATCGTGGGGTCCCAGGGGAAGATGACGGTTTTCTTCTCAGCTTTGCGGAGTGGCAGCAGCGTCTGCTTGCCCTGGGAAAAACATCCCCACGGTGAGAAACGCTGAGCACCCTCTCCTCTTCCCCTCTGCCCTCCTGGAGCAGGACGCCACCCAGAGAACGGGACAGGGCACTCTTGGGCAAGGCTGCGCACACTCACTAGCTTCTTTCTGCGTTCATCGATCTGACAGAAGTAGGTACTGATATAGATGTTGTCGAAGCGGATGTCCCTGTTATAGCTGTCCATGTAGGAGAAGCACCTGTGGATGAGAGTGTCTCCATTGCCTACAGGTTTACCCACCCCCAACCATGGGCTTCCCTGATGTGGTCAGTCAGCCGACCGCCCAGCACGCACCAAGCACCGTCTGTGTCCTAGGAGGAGAAAGCCCTGCCCTGCCCTCCAGCAGCCCTGCAGTCCCATGAAAAACATGCACATACATACTGCTGAGACAGAACAGAGGGGAGGACGGGAGGGAGGGTTGTGTAAGTGCATGTGTGTGCCTGGGAGGTAGGGGAAGGTTTCCCAGGCATGGAACTTTCAGGAAGAATAGCAAGCAGAGGAAACATTAGGAGCAAAGGATGGAGACAAGGGAAATCCCTCAAGGATGCAGAAATCGCCCGATCCACTGACTCCCACGTTCACCTCTCAAGCCCCTGCCTCTTGGCTGAGCCCTCAAAACATCTCCTGGGAGCTCACTTGAAGCAAACCTCATTTCAACCATCATTTCCCTTCTCCACTGATACACCCCTGAGTAAAGTGATATTTTCTGTGTGAGCGTGTGTGCACGCGCAGACGTAGCTTTTCTGTGTATCTCTCAAAGTCCCACATAATGCTTCAGTTTCCTGAGGAAAAATGTTAATTGTTGGAAATGTGTTTAAAACTGTAAAAGTACATTAAATAAGCTCTGTAAACTGTGAAACATGATTTCCAATGCTATTGGTTCTGGGACCCTGTAAAAATCCACATCTTTGCCTTTCAGAGAGAAATGTCTATAAATGCAAAGAAAGACTGTGAGCGCCCCCTTGTGGGGAGACCTACCACTGCTGGGTCTGGGCCTCCGGAGCCGGGTCTCCATCCCTCCCCACCTCAGCCCCTTCAATGAGTGACCTCACCCAGGTTGAAAGCCTGGAAGTGGCTTTTGACTCTGTACCTCCTTCCTTCCCTCCGCAAGCTGGCTCTGCACCTTCCCCCACCTCCCTCCATTTCAGGCCAACTTCCTGCCACGCCCCCGCCCACCTCCGTTCCAGCCTGGCTCCCTAACCTCTGACCCACCTTGGCCTCCCTGCCTCCAGGCTGCTCCAGTACAGCCTGCAACCTTGCCGCTGGGGGGCGGTTCAGGGCCCTTCCGCAGGGATTTCCAGACTGTTCTGACTATGCCGGGTCCTCAACCACAGCCTCTGCCGTCCACATCCCACAAATGCTGAATTCCTGACCCAAGAGAAGACTTTTCCTCTTCTTGGCCGTGGCTCCCCATCTGCAGCCTTTTGAAGCTCAGTTATGGCCCTTTCAGGGGCACTTCCTCAGCTCCCATATCTGTCCATAGTACAGCCTTTGAATCATCTCTGTCTTGTGGACGCCTCTCCTACTTCCGCTCAACCATGAGCGTCTTGAGGGCAGAACTATGGCTCATTCATCTCTGTCCTCCCACAGGACTCTGGACACACACATAAACACTCACTTGCAGTCTACGCCCCACAAACAGGGGCAGAAGGAGCAAGAGGCCCTGCGGCCTCCCTTGTTCAGCCCCTGCCCATCTCAGGCACGTGGGGCTAGAGACAGGAAACAGAGGGTCCGGAGGTCGGCAGGGAAGCAGAGTGAGGCCCAGGGCAGCCCAGCTGGACGCCAGGCTGGGTGGGGTTGAGGACTTTGGTCCAAATGGAGGGAAAGTAGCTGCCAACACAGCAGGCGGGAGAAAATGAAAGCAGAATTGGACGATAAAAATGGCACAAAGTCAGAGCCAAGGGGAATATGAAGGGCAAGAAAAAAAAATCAAAAGTCAAAGCTAAAAGTTAAAAAAAAAAAAAAAGAAGTCAGCGTTGGGATAAAGGCCGGAAGGAGGTAGATAAATGAAGACGGTCGCCCTTTTAAGGTGGTGGGAACATGGGGTAACGTTTCTTCTGACAAAATGTCCACATTTCCTTTAACTTTGTGTAAACAACGAACCCAGCTTTGTAAAAAGGCAAAGTCAAAGGCGCAGAGCGTTCAGATTCAGTCGGAGGAGGGCTCTGCAGCTCCATTCCGAGGGCCTCCCTCGGGGCACGGCCAGCAGGAGGCCGGGGCTCCCGGGCAGAGGCTGAGGACTCACGCATGCAGGACCAGCAGGAAGGTGCAGGAGAGCAGCGCGTGCAGCAGCCCCAGGGTCCACTCGAGCTGGGCCTCCTGGCGTCTGACGTAGTCCCGCACCTCGCTGCTCACGTGTTTCCAGCTCGTGTTGAGGCCCAGCACCCCAGCCCGCTTCTCCTCCTGGTGGGCGGCACAGGCGCCGCCTCAGAGGCCCAGACCCAGCTTCCCAGACTCTCTGTGGCTTCTCTCCACGCGCCGCCCCCCCCCACGCCCCGCCCCGGGATGCTTCACTCATGCTCTCCTCCTCCCAGGAACTTCAGGGCTGCCTCTGCCTCCTGTTTGCCGCCCTCCTTGACACAGTCTTGCTCCTCTGCACCTCTGCGAGCTGACACCCTCTCACACCTGGCTGACCCTTCCCACAGGCTGGACACCCTCCCCCTCTCCGTCATCCAATGCCTCCACCACTCCGCACCCCGTCCCCTCCCTCACCAGCCACCTCTCCTGCGTCCTCGCCCGCTCTTCCTCGCATCCTGTTCCTGTGCCCTCCTCCTCCCACTCCCTATCCCCCCCACCTCTCACTGCCCATTTCTTACCTTGAGGTTAATAGTTGCTGAAAATTCCCCCTCCAGGCCATGAATAGACTGGTTGAGGGAGTCATAGGTCTGCCCAAAGTTGCCTTCCACTGGGATGCGACCGCGGCACCAAACTTCCATCACTGGTGGGGGGCAGTGGGGCCGGGTCAGGGGGCCTCCAGTCCTCCCTTCCCGTGACCCTCTTCATCCTACTGCTTTTGTCTCTCTGCCCGTGACTTTCTTTCTTTCTTTTCATTTTTTGGTGAGACTTATGGAATCTTAGTTCCCAGGCCAGGGATTGAACCTCTTGGCAGTGACAGCCTGGAGCCCTAAACATTGGAGCCTTAATCACTGGACTAAAAGGGAATTCCCTGCCCATGGCTTTCTACCACCTTGAGTTTTTCCCTTCTTCGCTCCCCTTGAATTCTTCCCCCATTTTTTTCACCTGTCTATGACCGTACCAAACACTAATTATGATAGCCAACACGTAACAGAGCAGTTACTCTGTGTGCCGGCTCGGTCAGCTGCTTCACATGTATCATCTCCTTAAATCCTCAAGACCCCTAATGGGATAAGTACTATCGTGATGTCCATCTTTCAGATGAAGAGACAAAGCAGGAACTTACCTGAGTCACAGATCTAGTCAGCTGGAGGCGCTGGGCCCTAAGGATGCCGTGTCCTCAGAGCCCAAAGCCTCCCCTCCTGACTGCCTTCCTGCCTGACACCTTCCCAGGGTCCCCCAGGACTCAGATCCCTAGCCCTGGTGCTCCCCATCCTCCTGCCTCACCCTTGTGCTCACCCTTGGCAATGCTGCAGAAGAACTTGAACTTCATGGGCAGGCAGAGTAGGTGGTTGAGGAGGGGCACCCAGATGCGCTGCATACAAGCTCCATGCTTTTGGTCAAACCAGCGGCGGCAGCTGAACATGGCCTTGTTCACCACATCTGCAGGAAGGGCCAACGGGGGTCTGAGGTCCCCACACCCTGAGCCAACGCCCAGGCCCCTGCCTGCCCAGGGACCCCCGCTCACAGGAGCAGCGCAGCTTAGTCTTCAGCTCATACATCTTCTGTGTAGACAGGTGGTGTCTGAAGGCTGAGGCAAGGGGGGCTGCTCCACCTGGGGCTGTCTCTGAGCCCTCGGCATCCTTGGGTGAGAATCCGCTCTTACTGTTCACCTGGGCATCCAGTTCCTCAAAGGAGTTGGTGATGTTCTGAGTCTCGGCTTTCAGTGAATCTTTGCTGCTCTGGGGTTGGAGGGAGGAAAGGGGTCCGGCATGGCAACTTGGAGCTTCTGTGCCCAACAGCCTGTTCGTCCCCATCAGCCCAGCCTCGGGCTCTTACCTCCAGCTATAAGGAGCTGAGACCTGGAGACGGGCTCTCATCTCAGATTCTCCACTGTATGTAGTCCTTGGGAGCCCTCTCCCCTCCCCAGGTGCCTCTGCTCTACTCACCTCCCAGGCTCCCAGCTCCTCCCAAGGCCTCCTGTTCCGGATCCTTGCTAGTCAAGGAGGGTTCCCCAGGCCCTTGACTTTACCCCTCACCGCTACTCTCTCAGGCCACTGTGTCATCTCCACTGTCCCAACTCCGAAGCCCCGAGGTCCTTGTCTTCCCAATGCTTCAACTTTCCAATTTTTCCAGACCCCAATCTTCAGTCTTCCAGTACCCTATTCCCTCATGCCCTGACTCTCAAAGTTTCCCAACTCCTCAAGGCCAGGGCCCCCAATTTCCTGACATTCTAGCTCAGCTGCCCAGAACACTACCTACTTGGGTGTTTGGGAATGTGTGTGGGATGTGTCCCAGTGGTTGGGGCATAGGAGCTCTTCTGCCATTTAATGCCCAGAGACCCGGGCACATCCTGCAATGTTTGGGAACAGTTCTGCCCCAAATGCCAGTACCACTCGCCCTGTTGTGTAACTATAAGTCCAGGGTCCCAGCTCTCAGCTCAGGTCATCTAGGCCCTGTGAGGAGAGGGACCCCTAGACCCTGCCGTGTAGGGTCCTGACCAGCAAGTCCTTGAACACCGCCCGCAGGGGGGCTGTGGAGACACGCCAAGCTGTGCGGGTGTTGTTGATCTGCAGCTCCACCGTGCAGCCGAGCGATGCTATCACCTCGTTGAGGTTGTGCCGCAGATTGGCCACTGGTCCTGGGGGAAGATGCCCTGGTAGATTACCTCCCTCTAGAGCCAATTAACTTTCTTCAGCCCATCCTGAGCTCCCACTCTGCGGGCGGTGACCACCTCCTAGAACCGTACATTGATGGGGCCCAGAAGCTGGTGAGAGGTCATCTCATTCAACCCCTGATTTTTTTTTTTTCTTTTTGTAAATGAAGGAGGCTCAGAGACTCAGAGGAACTCTCTCAGGGGATACACAAGTCAGAACAGCTGGGATTAGACTCCCCACTCTTTGCTCTTCAACAAGCCTGGCTCTCAATGGATAGCCCACCAAGAGTCATTGCTTCAGTGTCACTAACTGGTACCCAGGGGCACACACTCACCCTCATAGATGGCAGCCAAGGCATATCCCAGTACAAAGAGCCTGCCCTCTTTGCCCAGCATCTTGGGTATTAGCAGAAGGCTGGCACAGCGAATGTGAGGCGAGGTCCCCCAGCCTACGACCCCCAAGCCTGTCAGGAGAGCCCAGGAAGTGGTGCGGCAGAGTAAGGAAGCTGCCTCCCCCACCAAGTTTAGCAGAGCACCCACCTCCCACAACTCCTTTCTAGAACCATCACCACACTGCCCTTGTCCCATTCACTCTGGCTCTGATAGGCCTTCAGGCCACTCATGCATTCATCTACCGAACAGCCGTTTATAGAGTTCGACTGTGTGCCAGCCTCCGGACGGGCTTGGAGAGGAGGCCGGAGGCTGAAAAGCCGGGGTCAGTGATTGACTTGGTGCGTATATACGAGTGTGTGTATTTGTGTTAGGGGAGGGGGCCAACACTTTCCCTTTCCAGGCTGGACTCCCAGGTACCCTAGGTACTGAGGGGGCAGAGAGGTGAATTCTGGAAACAGGCACTGGTGCTCAGAGCAGTCGGAAGAGAGGTCACAGCCACCTCGATATTCCCTGCGCTCTGACACCTACAGCTCTGTCCCTAATTTTAGCCTTTAGTCGTCTACCTCCTGGTGTGTTTCAGCAGTTTCACATGTGTCTCCCTGTGGTCTCTGCAGGGAGACAGTGAGCTCCTTGAAGCTCATAATCCAGGGAGAGAGACAGACGGGTAAACAAATGACTGCAACACCCGGTGCTAAGTGCGCGGGGAGGTGTTGTGGAGAGCTGTGGGAGCCCAGGAGGGAGCAGGCGTTTCTGCGGGGAGGGTGGGGCTGGCAAGGCCGGACACAGGAGGCGATGTGACAGCTGGGCCTGAACGGTGAGTAAGTGCTGCGAGGCATTCCAAGCCAAAGGAGTAACACAAACTGGTCAGGGAACCTAGAAGGTTCCTGTGTGGCTGGAGTGTTCTCCCAAAGTTGGCCAAGGCAGAGCCCTAGTCCGTACCCTCCTCTCCCTCTGCTCAGCCCTCACGGGGTCCCCAGTGTCTCTCATGGGAGCTGCCTCGTCCCTTACTTCCTCTCTTGCTAGTCTAGATTTCAATTTTCATGAGGCAGCCAGAGTGATCTTACAAAAACAAAAATTGGATCATGGTCCCTCCTCTGCTTGAAACCATGCAGTGATGTCCCATCTCTGCTTGGGATCAAATCTGGACTCCTCTAACACGATCACCGGACTCTCCTGATCTGGCCCCTTCCCACCTTCTGAGGTGATCTCATCCTATTCAGCCCTTCGCCCACCACGTCCGCCCACATTGGCCTTGTTGCTGTTTCTGGAATTTGCCAAGCTCCCGCGTCCTCTCAGGTCTTTACCCTGGCTGTTCCCCCTGCCAGGAGCACTCCTCCCCCTAGTCTTCACCTGGCCGGCTCTACCTTGTCATACAGGTTTGCTGCAAACCCTGCCGGGTGCCACCCATGGTTTGTTCTCCCTTCTTCCTTGCTAACACAACTTGGGTTTTGTTCCAGGGCAATGGCCTGTCCCTATCCTGGCCCCTGGGGGTAAATCTGGATCCGTCTAACCCAAGCATGCTATAGTAGGACATCGAAAGGGGAGTGATTCTGTGGTCTTGGCCTTTTGGCCAAGACTCAAGCTGAGGATGATAGTTGACAAATAGTCACCCTACTTTCTGAGGGTGATTGTTGACCAAGGGCTGCTCTGCCTTCTAAAGAGAGCCTCATGGAGTTTGCTATCTGGGCATTCCCAAAAGAGCAAAACTGGTGTCTCACCCCTCTACCCCAACCAGCCTAGACAAAGACAGGGCCAGAAATCGGAATTATCTGGAAGTGGAGGGAAGTGGTTAGAGCAGGCAGACATAGGAGAGGCTGTGGGGAGGATGGGTGTTCACTTCCTCATGGCAAGTGACAGACTCCGAGAGCACCCGTCTGAGGCTGGTGTTGCAAGAAGGGGAACCCGGCTTACCCCTCCCAACTGGACACCCGCTGAGCTGCAGAGCCTGGCAGGGCCACCCCAGGGCTGCCCCAGAGCACAGAGGCAGGAGCGTTCAGAGGTCAGCAGGGCCTCCCAGGAGTATGGGGGAAATGTGCACATGGAGAGTGGTGCTTCTCATCATGATGGGGAGGGGGTGACTTCAAGGGGTCCTGTGTTCCCCGTTTGGGAGGGCAAGGACGTTTCCTTTGGGACATATAGAGGGCATGTTAAGTCGCCTCCATCATCCAGACTCCCTGTGACCCCATGGACTGTAGCCCACCAGGCTCCTCTGTCCATGGTATTCTGCAGGCATGAATACTGGAGTGGGTTGCCATGCCCTCCTTCAGGGGATCTTCCCAACCCAGGGATCGAAACTGCATCTCTTATGTCTCCTGCATTGGCAGGCAGGTTCTTTACCACTAGCGCCACCTGGGAAACAGAGAGGGCAGCAGGCCTCAAAGCCATCTGTGGGGTCCCCCTGTGGGGTCCATCTGTGGGGTCCCCCTGTTCAGGGGGAGGCATCCAAAAATAAGGGTCTGCAGGTGGCCTGTAGGAACTACAGGGAGCTTCGTTCAAGGTCAGTCAAATAGAACTGCCTCAGCAGGAAACTGGGCCCAGCACGGTCCACACAGAGCCTCCAGCCAGACCATGAACAGGGCCCCCTGAGACGGCCAGGGTGTGAGGGAGTGCCGCACAGAGGCGGGGGAATTCTAACAGTATCGATGACTTCAGACTTTTGTCCCTTTTCCTCTAATTCTTCTAATCCCCTTTCTGACATCAGAAGAGCCAGAAAGGGAAGGAAGTGGAGAAAAAAAGTGAGTGAGCAGGCTGTGCCTCTTGTCCGCCGCAGGACCCCACTCCACGATCAGGCCTGAGCTTCGGGGCAAGGGCGTGGTCAGAAGGGAAGATGTTTGAGAATGATGTGAGATTGAAATCTTGACGTAGACAGGACTGGACCTTTTAAGCCCCGAAAATGGTCATAATTACTGAAGCAAGACTAGATCTTCTAGATGAAAATCACCAGAAAGCTAAGGGTCTGTGTGAGAGGTCATCAGTGGGGAGAAATGTTGGAAAACAGTGGCCAGAGAGAAAGTAGTTTCCTGTTGGAGCCCCATAGAAGGAGTTGATTCAGTGAGCTTGGGATGATGCCATGTCCGTGCCCCGTGCTTGGGAGAGGGTTAGAAAGGACACATGTTCTGACAAAAGAGGTGTGGGGGAAGTCGGCTGGGGGGTTACAGGAAGTTCTTTGTTCTTATAGGAGACACGAGGAAGGAATGCTCTGATCTTTTGATATTGTCATATGGGGACATGGTGTCTGGATTTGCTGCAGCCATTTGGTGACCTGAAGAGGAATGATCTACAGGCCAAAAATGGCAGAGAAAAAAGTCAAAAGGAAGCTTGGTCCTTGGTGGGTTTACTGAGCTGCCAAATTATCCAAATTCCAAAACTACTCTACCTTGAAACTTGTTAAATGAGATGATAAATTTCCTCTATGGTTAAACCACTTTTAGGTGGGTTTTCTGTTCCTGTGTCTCAACACCTCTTGATGCAAGGTCTCCCTTCACATGTCACCTTCTCTAAGAAGCCTTCCCTGACTACTCCCCAGCTAATTCCGAATCCCTTTCTATCACATTCCCCTGGTTTACGTTTTTCATACCACTTGTAACCATCCAAAATGCTCTTGTCTATTTCTTCATTTATTGTCTAACTCTTTCAACTAGAATGTAAACTTGAAAGAGAATGTAAAAAAAAAAAGAAAAAGAATGTAAACTCTGAAAAAACTGGGTGTGTGGGGGGGAATAGTTAAAAGGAATTAAGAGGTACAAACCTCCAGTTATATAATAAATAAGTCAGAGATATATAACAAGGAATTTGGTCAATAGGAAATATGGCCAATATTTTACAATAACTTTAAATGGAGTATAATCTATAAGGATGCTGAATCAAAATGTTGTACACCTGAAACTAATATAACATTTCAAATTAACTATACTTCAATTAAAAACAACATATTCAATAATATTGTAAAAACTTTGTACGGGGAAAGATGGTTCTTAGACTTATTGTGGTGATCATTTTATAATGTATGCAAGTGTCAAATCACTATATCGTACACCTGAAATTAACATAATATTGTACATCAACTATGTCAATTAAAAAAAGAAATCATTATAAATTTAAAGCAGTTACTGCACATACATATATATACACAGAGGTATGCACTATATACCATAATGTATGTATGTGTATGTAATGCGTGTTATATATATTATAAACTCTAGGGGTCTAAAATTTTTAAAATGAGCTGAGTGCTTGTCAACCTTGTTCACTGCTGAATGAATCCTCAGAAGGTGCTCAGTTAGTGCTAAATGAATGAGTGAATGAGTGAATTGAATTTATCAGAAGCAGCAGGAAACAAGATCAGAGAGGTCAGGAGAGATGGGGATTATGAATGGTTTTGGGGTTTATCATGGGGGTTAATCTCTGGAGGAGGAAATGGCAACCCATTCCAGTATTCTTGCCTGGAGAATCCCAAGGACCGAGAAGCCTGGCGGGCTACAGTCTGTGGGGTTGTGAAGAGTCGGACGTGACTGATCACACACATAGGGGTTAATAGGGAGGCCCTCAGATTGGGGAGATTCTTGTGGGCAAGGACTGTGTCTTCTGTAGACTGGGGCCTCTTCCCTCTGATCTCCCTTCAAAATCCAAGATGAGGCTGAAATTACAAGGGACACTTGGGAACAGAAGAAACAAGAGAAGATTCCTTCCTGGGCACCCAGGGCTGTGCTGCATCCCTGCGCTTAGCCCAGCACTAACCCACCAAGCTGTACAATGTCACCATCTTCTGATCTTCATAGATGTTCATAGGGTTCACCAGAAGCTGAAAGAGACCTAAAGATACAGGGTTCAGCCAAAGGTCAAAAGGTGCGCCCCACCTCTGACCTCTGCTCCGTACTCACCTATGGCCAGGAGCCCTCCGGTGCCTGCCCCCAGCAGGAAAGCACTGACGGGAAACTCACCCGGCTGGCGCCATAGGAATTGGTTACAGGATCTGGGCAGCGCCCAGTTCAGGAACCCCTGCACCGCTGAGGGGTCAAACGGTTTAGCCCAGCAGGGCCAACATACCACTCTTCTGGCTGGGACATGATTCATTCAGATTAGGGGTGGCAGAGGGGTGGAGGCTGGGGGAACCTGGATGAGGGTGGCCGGAACTCGGGGGACCCTGGGGAAGTGGGGCAGACACGAGGGAGAGAAGAAGAAAGGGCTAGGCCAGAGGAGGGTGGCGCAGGATGAGCAGGGTGGAGGCTGGGGGCCCCCAAAGTGGGGGAAGGGGCGGGAGTCCTGGAGGAGAGACTGGGTGAGAGGAGTGGGGGCCAGGAGCTGCTGGAAGTCACTGGGAAGGGCCGGGGTCTCTGGTGACTGACTCACTGGTGTGGGGTAGCTTCCTTGGCCCTTTTGCTCCATTTTGATGAGGTCTGATGGCCATGAGTCTGCTATGGGGAACTCTCTCTCATCCCAGAAAGCTCCTCGAGGATGTCTTTGGATCAGAGGTTTGGCTTCTGTCTCCTCCGCCTCACCCACAGCCTGTCTGAGGGCTGTGTCTTTTAATCCCTCAGCTATGAAATGATAGAGAGCTACCTATCCCTTGGCAACTAGATAAAGAATTCCAAGACACACACGGTAAAAGCCCTAAGGAACCTTAGAATATGGTGAGAAATTCTAGGGCCTTTAAAGAGCCACAGAACCCGGTAGGCCTCACCTGGAGACAGGCAAACATTTGGTTGCCTCAACCATGTCCAAGGTCACGAAGGATGCCGTGCACCCCTTGGAGGCAGAGGAGCCCAGCAGGGCGCGGGCTGTGGTCCGCAGCACGGGGGCCTTTATCCTGGGCTTGTCCCTGGCCACAGCCTATGGGCTCCTGGAGCTGCTGGTGGAAGGGCACAGCCCCTGGGGCTGCCTGGTGGGCACCCTCACTTTGGCCGCTTTCCTTAGTCTGGGCATGGGATTCTCCCGCCAGGTCCGGGTCACTGTCCTCCTGCTGCTGCCCCAGGCCTTCTCCAGTGAGTTTGGCGCCCAGTGCAGGGGGTGGGCCTGGTGGAGGGGCTGGGGCAGGAGGGATCCTGCGGAAGACGGCGGTTGAAGGAGGCCCTGCTGGCTTCCGTACGGCACTTGTACATGCTGCCATGGGCAAGGCTGCCGGCTTGGTTCCCATGGTGCTCTCTCCCCAGAGCAGGGCCGGACACTGCTGTTGGTGGCTGCCTTTGGGTTGGTGTTACAAGGGCCTTGTGCCAACACCCTGCGCAACTTCACCCAGGCCAGCGAGGCTGTGGCCTGTGGGGCAGAACTGGCCCTGAACCAGACCGCCAAAGTGCTAGAGAGGGCCAAGCAGCCCCTCGTCAGTAAGGCCGCCCACCTCCATGGGCCCCCGAGCTCCCCTCAGCCTGCACCTTCACAGTCCTCTGGCTCCATTCCTCTCTGTTGGTCCTGGGCCTTAACCTCAAAGCATCCAGCAGGACCCCCTGACCCTCACTCTCTGGCCCGCTCCGCTGCCAGATGGACTATCTCCCAGACCCCAGCATCAGGGCAGCTCCCCAACTCCACTCCCTACTCCAGGGCAATGGTTAGAACCAGCCGCTAGAGGAGGAGACCCAACCGGACCCCTGTCCCTGCCTCTCAGGTGCTCTGAACAAGATTAAAGCCATTGCCCAGAGAGCCAAGCAGGTGGCTGACCGGGTCCGAAAGTTCTTCCGGTCAATCATGGATGGCGTGAAGCACGTAGGTCAGCACGTTAGCATGTCTGTTTTGGGGGGCCAGGATTTACCCAGTCTCCTCACCCTCACCCCCATCCAGGGCTTCTTGGGCCCTGCCAGAGTGCTGACTAGGCCCCACTGGATAAAGCACAGCCCGGCCCCTGACCACGGGCCTCTCCGGCTCTGGGTGCTGCCCTGGTGTTTCCCCCAACCCCCCTGAGAAGATGCTGCAGGACTCCTGGGTACCAGCCCTGCAGCCATTTCCAGCCAGGGCCCTGCGGAACGTGTGGTATTGGCTCCTGCACATCGGCGATGTGTGCAACTCGGAGCTGGGCAACCCCTACTTGAAGTGTGCTCGGGTCTTTGATGACGCCAAGGACAGCTGCATGAAGGTCATACCACAAGCCTACCACCTGTGCTTCGTGCTCATGCCCTTCAAGCTGATGCTCTGTGGACTTGCCAGTGGTGAGAGAATATGGACTTACTGGCAGGAAGGGGGGCCCGGCAAATGTAGGGATCAGTTGGGTGAGGGACCAATAGTGTAATAGTGTGTGTGTGTTTAGTTGTGTCTGACTCTGCGACCCCATGGACTGTAGCCCTCCAGGCTCCTCTGTCCATGGGATTTCCCAGGCAAGAACACTGGAGTGGGTTGCCGTTTCCTTCTCCAGGGGCTCTTCCTGATCCAGGGATCAAATCCATGTCTCCTGCCTTGGCAGGTGAATTCTTTACCACTGGGCCACCTGGGAAGCCCCCTTCCAGGGGACTAATGGGGGGCAATAAATATGGGACCAACAAGGATGCTGGGCACCATGCAGGATTAGAGGGGGCAGGTAGGGGGAAAACCAATGTGGAGGGTGGGGTAGTAAGGAGAAGCCAAAAGGTTTTGAGCTGATGTGGAGGCCAGCAGGAACAGTGAAAAGCCGGGGGGCCCTGTGAGAGCAAGGTCTCTGGAGATCGGAGAGACAGGCCGCGTCTCTCTGCCCCTCCTGACCCTCAGTCTTGGCTCTCAGTGATCCAGGTGTTCTGCATCATCCCTGGGTATATCCAGACCTTCCTGCGAGAGACCATCAGCACCCGTAAGTGATCCCCGCCTAGCCCTACCCATGTGGTGCTCCTCGGAGGCCTCCCTCCCTCATCCCGGCATATGCCAGCCCAGGAGTGCTCCCCATCTGCAGATGAGAATTCAGGAAAAGACCTCCAGAGGTTACCCAGGCCAATGTCCATGCCATACAGATTAGAAAATTAGGGCCCAGTGAAGAGAGGGTGCTTCATCAAAGCCTGACTTGAGAGCAGGAGCTGGGGAGAGAAGTGGGGCCCCCTGCAGCCGAGGCAGGTCGCTGCGATGTTCCTTATGAAGGCAGAAGCCTGGTGCTAAGCGTGCATCGGCCGTGGCATAGACTGTGGAGGCTCTGTCCCCTCCTCAGTCCACTGTAGGTCCCAACACTGGCGGTTTCTAGCTGACCTGGGAGCCATGGGACCCCTGGGCTGGCCAGGCCCCTCCAGGGTGCAGCCCTGCCCCCTTGTAACTCTCCTTGCTCACATCTCCCCTGGACATGGGGCCTCAGCTGTGAGGAATTTGATTAACCGAGTGCGTCAAGAGTTTGAGTTCAACATGACAGCCACTCATTACTTCTCTGTGGATCTCAACGCCTCTCGGAGCCTGTCCCAGGTAGCTCTGGACCTCTGTGAAGCCGTCAGCATGAAGCTGTACCGCGTCCGAGAGGCCTTGGCTCTGATGGGCTACACCACACCTCTGCTGCTCCTGCTTCTTTACCTCCAGTGAGAGGCTGGAGGGCCCCTCCAATGTAGGGGTGGGAGCTAGGGCTGTTGGGGGCCAGTTTGTCCCCATGGCATCCTGGGAGGCTGGAGTTCGTGGGTAGGGGTGAGAGTGGGGAGTGTGGTACCCTGGGATGTCTGGTTGGGGCTGCTGAAGAGCCTCACGTGTGTCCCACCAGAGCCCTGTATTACCGATACGGTTACCTGAACTGGGACAATTTCGACAACATCTACATCACCAGCCGATTCCTGCGCATGGAGGCTGTCCGCTCCAGGGTGGGATTGCCCACAGTGCTGCCGCTCACTGCCCATGAGGCCAGACACTACATCCAGCCAGGCAAGGCCCCGAAGACCCGGAGATAGGGTCTCTGAGGGGGGCCAGGGCTCCCTCCAACCCTAGTGCTCTGCCCAGAAGTGCTGGGCACAGGCCTGGCTCAGGGCAGGCCGGAGATGCGGGATGACAGAGAAGAAGGAAATTTCAGGCTCCGGAGGTGGGGGAGATACAACCCTGTCCTTGGGAAGTTTCAGCCTAAAAGGGGGGCTCTCAGAGCATGCAGACAAAGAGAAGAGGGGCAGGTGATGCTTCTGGGAGCACCCTGGATGTCAAGACAGAGGGAAGGATGGGTGGGGAGTGGATGTGGAGCAAGGGAAGTGAAGCTCTGGAGGCTTTTGGAGGTGGTGAGCAAGAATGTGCATGCGCGCTGATATGGAGGTGATGCAGCCAGTGGGGAGGTGGGGAGCAGTGCTGTCTCTGAAGTGGGGGGCAGGGAACCACATAAGTGTACCAGGGATGCCTTAGAAGGGGGGATTCCTGGAGACTGAAAACAGACCACCAGGTCAAGGTGGAGATACTACGTGTGTATCTCGAGCCATGGAGGCCCTGCCCAGGAAGAGTGCTTCCTTTCCACTCTTGCACAGGGGTCCTCACAGCTTCTGCATCTTCCAGGTGAGCAGACGGGAAAAGCCTGATGAGGGGCAGGAGCTGCCTCCAGGAGGGAGGTCTCTGTAGGAGCTGGGGTCTGGTGGGTAGGAGAACTGCAGAGCGTCCTCCTGACCAGGCTTCCCCCACGCAGGCTCCATCTTACTGTCCCGATGGGAGCAGATTTTTTGCATCCTGGCGATCTTCCACCTTGTCCGGCACCTCCTGCTCGTGTTGTTCCTGGTCTTCCTGGACTATGCCGTCTTCTGGGTCCTGGACCTGGCTCGGTACCACCTGCAGGGGGAGATTGTGGCCCGAAGTGAGTGCCCAAACTTCTCTAGCTTCCTCAGTCCTGGGGGATGGCCTGAATGTCCCCCTGTCACTGCTACTTACCAGCCCCTGACATTGCCCCTCCTCCAACCCCATCCTCTGCCTGGTAACCCCTGTGCCCAGTTCAAGATTACACCATAACACAGTAGAGGAAAACACAAGCTCTAAAGTCAGACTGGCCTGGGGTCAAATCTCAGTAGTGTCCTTTACCAGATGGTGACCTTGAGCAGTTTGCTCAACCTCCCAGACCTTCAGTTGCCTCATCTGAACCATGAGACAGTAATGGTAGCAACCTCTCTGGGCGGCTCTGCATAGATGAGACCACATGTGTGAGTGCCTGGTGGACCTTGGATTGACAGAGTGCCACAAACCACAGAACAGAATTAATCTAATCATTTGTGCCAGAGGCCCAACAGAAAAAGTAAAAAAAAAACAACAAACTTGAAACAATCGATAAAGCCCTTAGTTCAATACCTGCTTGGAGAAGGGCAGGGCAACCCACTCCAGTGTTCTTGCCTAGAGAATTCCATGGACAGAGGAGCCTGGAGAGCTACACTCCATGGGGTCACAAAGAGTCGGACACGACTGAAGTGACTGAGCATGCATCAATGCCTGCTACACAGTCAGTGCTTCACAAATGCTTTATTTTTGAAAAATTTAAAAAAATTTGATTGAAATACAGTTGACTTACAATGTTTTAACTTCTGCTGTACGGCAAAGAGATTCAGTTATATATAAATATACATATATATATTCCTTTTCATATTCTTTTCTATTATGATTTATCACAGGATATTGATTATAGTTCCCTGTGCCACATAGTAGGACCTTGTTTATCCATCCTATATATAATACCTTGCATCTGCTAATCCCACACTCCCAAACCTCCCCTCCCCCAACAAATGCTTTAAAATGAATGTTTCTGGGTGGTCATGGAGTCTGGGCATGAACTCACAGGCTATCAAGTTCATTTCAGATCTGTGGCCTGAGAAGGCAGACCAGGTAGGTACCAGTGCCATCCAGCTCTGGACCATGGAGCCAGGCCTAGTTTCTAGGAGCTGATGTTGGGGCCTGGAGCACCACGAGGGTGCCTGCGGCCTCCAGGGGGGCCATCTCTATGCTTCGTACCACCCACGTGCACCCTCCAGAAGGTGTGGTCTTTTGTGCACGGTGGAGTGGGCAGCTTCCAAGAACATCCCTCACACAGTGTCTTGGTACCCAGGCCCTGTGTTCATATCCATAACCGTGGAAGGCACTGGCTCCACGGGGAAGATTTACCGTGACCTAGTGTCGGCATTCGATGTCCTCCAGCACGGCAACATCACCATCCTGTCCCGACGCTGCCGTCTGCATCCCTCAGAGCCCGACTCCACCGGTTACATAGTCATCGGTATCCACACCTCCGAGGGCGCTGGGGGGACAGACACAATTAAGGGCATGAGGGGCACAGTCCGCTGAGGGTGAGTGTGGCTGGCACCTGGTGCCCCCCAGCAGCAGCTTACTGGGTCTGCTGTGCCCCCAGGCGTCATGTATGGCCTTTGCTTCTTTGTCACTTTGTTCGGCAACTATGTCAGTCGGCTGCGGCGGCTCATCTGTGCCTCCTACTACCCATCTCGGGAGCAGGTGAGGGGGCCGAGGCCAGTTCCTGCTCCCCCCAGGGGGCTAAGCTCCTGGCTGTCTGTCTTGGTATGGGGGAGTTCAGAAGCCTTCTGCAGCCCAGCTCTCTCCCTCTGGTTGAACCCCAAAGCAAATGACCTGGACTGCAGAAGGGAGAAATGGTACCTCTTGAGATAAACCTTTCTTCCGAAGTTTTGTTAAAATCCTGGGGAAGGGGACTTCCCTGGTGGTCCAGGGTGGCTTCTTCCCTGGTGGTTCAGACTCCACGCTCCCAATTCAGGAGGCCCAGGTTTGATTCTGTCAGGGAACTAGACCCCACATGCCAAAACTAAGGATCTGGTGCAGCCAAGTAAACAAATAATTTAAAAACAAAACAAACAAACAAACAAACAAACCCTGGGAGGCAGGAGCCATGCTGGTGTTGAGGTAGGAATGAAAACCTGCCATTTGTTTACTTACTCATGACTCAGTGAGCACCTACTGTATGCCAGTCACCATGCCGGCGGCCTCAAGGATGCAGAGATGAACCAGACACAGTCTCGAGGCAGGTTGGCAGGGTTTTAACAAGACCGTTACAATGAAAAAAGTGTTTTTAGGAAACTCCCTGGCCATCCAGTGATTAAGACTCTGAGCTCCCACTGCAGGGGGCGAGAGGGTGAGGGTGCGATCCCTGGTTGGAGAATTAAGACCCCACAAGCCGTGGAGCACAGCCAAAGAAAAGAGAAAGAAAAAATTGTTTTTATTAAGGAATAAATAAATTGCTATGGAAACCCAGAGGAGGGGATGGGTGAGTCCACCTAGGGAAGCCCTGAAGTCTATTGAGCCAAGCCTACAAGGAGTCATAGGAAATGGACAGAAGGTAAAGGTAAGGGGTAAGGGTGAGTGCAGAGGGCATTCCAGGCAGACAGGATCAAGGGGACGCCATCCTTGACTTCCCTCCCACCAGGAGAGGATCTCCTACCTCTACAATGTACTTCTGAGCCGCCGAACCAAGCTGCTGGCTGCCCTGCATCGATCAGTGAGGAGACGGGCAGCTGACTACGGCCACATGAGCATCCTCCATGTGCTGGCCGGACGGTAAGCCCACTGTCTTTTATGGGAAGTGGAGTGAGAGGGAGTAGAAAAAGAGCCAGAGGTCAGAATGGATCACTATCCTTCCCAGGTGTCCAGAGATTTGGTTGAAGACGGTGCTTATTCATGAATGGATTAGGGATGAGGCTTTGTAGGGGTGGGGAGTCAAAGGAGGAGGAGGACAGGAAGAAGGGAGGTTCTTGCTATGGGTCGGAGGGATGGAGGTTAGACTGTAGGGAGACCCACCTTTGATTTGGAGGGTGATACTGGAGAGGATGAGGGTTAGTTAGGCCAGCTGGCTGGCCTGCTTTTTAAAAAATTAATTAATTAAAAAATTGTAATATAGTTGGTTTATAATAATGTGTTAATTTCTGCTGTACTATATAGCAAAGTGATTCAGCCATCCACACATATACACTCTTTTAAAAAAATATTCTCTTTTTTGTTATGGTTTATCACAGAATGCAGAATATGGTTCCCTGTGTTATACAGTAGGACTTTGTTATTTACCATTCTATATATACTAGTTTGCATCTGCTAACCCCAAACTCCCACTCCATTGCTCCCTTCCCCCTCCCCCTTGGAAACCACAAGTCTGTTATCCATGTCTGTGAGTCTGTTCTCCATGTCTGTGAGTCTGTTTCATAAAAGTTCATCTGTGTCATATGTTAGACTCCACGAATAAGCGTTATCATACAGTATTTATCTTTCTGTTTCTGACTTCATTTGGTATGAGAATCTCCAGGTCCATCCATGTTGCTGCAAATGGCATTACTTCACTCTTTTCCTGGCTGAGTCGTATTCCACAGTATAAATGTGCCACATCTTCTTTATCCATTAATCTGTCCACGGACATTTAGGCTGTTTCCACGTCTTGGCTATTGTGAATAGTGCTGCTGTGAACAGAGGGGTGTACGCATCTTTTTGAATTATATTTTTGTCCAGATATATTGAGCCGACCTACTTAGTGTCTGGGACCCCTCTCCTCAGGTGTTCCTGCCTGGTTCCATTTATCAGCCACTTCAGCCAGCGTCAGACCTACTGCTTGGGCTGTGGGCAGCCCCAGGATGAGGGGGACACAGAGAATTCGGTGGCCTGCAGTACCCCAGGCTGCAGAGGTGGGAGTTCCGGGGAGGATGCCTCTCTGCTGGGGCTCCCAGCATTTGTATATGACAATCAGCTTTTATGGACTTCTGTACCTCACCTTTTGTACCCCTCCCTTCGTTATGATGCATGTCCTCATTTACACAGAACCCTCAGGTAGCTCATTTCCTCTGTGTGCCTTAATCCTCCAGTGCAAGTAGAATTCCTATGCAAGTGGTATTGCAGCAGTTCCCCAGACTGCATGGCGTGATGAATGGTCTCCCCCTTGGGTGGAGTTGGGGAGGCAAGGGCTGAAAGCTCGGGAGCACAGTGCCGGGGTGGGGGTGGGGAACAAGTTCAATTTCTCCCCTCCTGGCCTCCTCCAGGTCTCTTCTGTCTCACCTGCTTCCGTCTCCTGGACAACACCTGCTCCGTGTGTGCGTCTCCCCTCTCCTACCAGGAGGGGCTGGACCTAGAGCTGTGAGTCTCAGGCGACATGGGCTGGCTGGAGACTGTGGGGGCAGTGGGGGCAGCCCCCTCTCCTGCAGGACTTCTGTGGGCTACTGAGATGGGAGGCTTCTCCAGGGACTCCAGTGATGAGGAGGGCCCCCGCCTGTGGCTGGCTGCCGCCCACCGAAAGAGTCCTGAGCAGGAGGTGCTCCTGCGGCAGCAGCTCCAGGAAGCGCTGGGCAGGACCCTCTCATCGGATTCCACGTCGTCGGAATCCAGGTGAGCAGCAAACTTCAGGAGTGGGGGCTGGGAGGCCTAAGCATGTTCAGCCACATTTATCAAGGGTTTCTTGGGTGCCTGGCCCTCTGCTAGAGCTGGAGAGATAAAAGAGGTGGGGGAGGGAGGTCTGCCCCGTGCCTGCTGTGTCAGCACCCCTGCCCTGGGGTGAGTGGGGGAGAGTGGCATCAAGTAGGTAAGTGACAATGTAGAGAGCGCCCCAAGTGAGGAGTGAAGCAGGCTCTGGGAAGCACAGAGGACAGAACACCCAGTTTGGGATGGAGGGATATTAATGAAGGCTTCACGAAAGAAGTCAAAAAAATAGGTGGGTCTGATTTTCACTCAGAGAGCCAAGTATATCAAATGCTGTGAGATTATCCAGTAGGATGAAGACTGGAAGCCAGAGGGTTTGTTAGGCTGAGGTGTGCAAGAGAACATTCCAGGGGGAGGCTTGTGTGAGTCTGGAGAATAGGGGACACTTAGAGGTGGGGGGGAGGGTCAGGGAGGGGTGTATTTGTGGCTGGGTGGAGTCAGCAGAGCATATGGGAGATGAGGTTGGCCATCAAGGCGGGGAGAGGTGGGAGAGGGCCTCAGTTTACCATCTGAAGATCCTCAGTCAGAAAGTGATGTGTTCGTGTTTGTCTTTTGGGACAACAAGCTAAGAAGCCAGAGTGGAGGCAGGGTGGGAACAGGGAGACCAGAGAGGAGGCTGTATTAGCTCAGGAAAAGTTGGTGATGGCCTCAGGATTGAGGTGCTGAGAATGACAGGGAGCTTGTGTTTGGAACTGGGTGGTGTTAGGGCAAGAGGAGAAACAGGTTCTGCAGAAAGAATGGCCCAGTTCTAGACCTTTCAGGTATCTGTAGGGAATCCACTGGGAATGCCCAGGGGACAGTTAGAAAAGGGCAGGGCTCTGGGCCAGAGGTATCTTTTGGGGGGTTGTTGACTTGGAGACTGTGAGAGAGATGAGCTGGATCACCTGGTGGAGGGCAGGGCAACAGAGGAGGGGGCAGGGACAGGACCCTGAGGGGCTCCTTCACAAACCAAGGAGGGGAGAGGCTCATCAACAGAGAGCCAAGCAACAGAAAGCCAGATCCAATGCTGTGAGATGATCAAGTAGGATGAGGCCTAAAGACTGGCCATTGAATTCAGTGGTCAAGAGATTCTTGGAGTGGCTTGTGGGAATATTTCTCATGGTGTGGGGAAGGCCAAAACCAGTCATCGTGGGTTGAGGGGGGTGACTGGCAGAGAGGGCTCAGAAACAGGGTACATGGCTCTGTGTCACTGTTGCAAGAAGTTTGGGAATTCTTTTTTTTTTTTTTAATATAACTGCTGTAGTTTAAAAAATGAAGCTTGATGGTAAAGAGGAGAGAGTTAGCTTCATAGAACAAGAAAGTAGCTTGAAGGGAACCTAAAAGATTTTTCTTTATCCAATAAAAAGCTTTTTCTTTACCCAAGTATGGGGAGATTTGAGGATTTCAGAGATGAAAAAAGTGTTGAAGAGTGAGAGATGCCGGAGAGATGGGATCTAGGGCCAGGTGAACAGGGTGGCCTCAAATAGGACCGGGCTCGCCTGAGGCAGGAGGGGAAAGGGCATGTTCCTCCCATCAGAGCTGAGCCTGCTCCAGTCTGGTGGCCTTGCTTTTCTCAGGGTGAGGGGGTGGGGGTGGGGACTGGGGGTGGGGATAGGAGGCATGCACACCTGCTGAAACAGTAGAGAATGGGGCTGGGAGTGGAATAAAGGTTTCAAGGAGTGGGTGGTGGAGGTTGAAATGCTTGCCTTGGGGAGTGTGCAAAGGAGCCAACTGGGGAGGTTAAGAGATTTCCAGGGAGCGTTAAAGGCTGAGATGAAGTTGAAAATCATCACGTGTAATGACAGACTCCAGCATGCTTGGTTACCTGGTTTTCTCAAGCAAATGTGGTAGCCATGAATGGGCTTCCAAGGTTGAAGGCTTTTTCTGGGCCGGTCAGGAGATGATGGGGTGAGAATTGGGGTGCTTTAGTCAGAGTATCTGACTGGGGAAGAAAAAGGGGTTGAGACCCCAGAGGGCAGTCCAAGGTCTATGTGTTGCTGGGGTGTTAAAGCCGAGGCCAGGAGGGATGCAGACAATGGGCCAGGCCCAGAAAGAATCCGGGGGATAAATCCAGAGAGTGGCCAAGATTGAGGGTGATGTCCGAGTAGGAGCAGAGAGGAAGGTCATTATGGCCAAGGAGGTTGAGCATTGGGAGGCCAGTGTGTTGGAAGAGTCGGCCCACCAGTGAGAAGGCAGCTGGGCCACAAGAGCGGCTCAAGTCTGGTACTAGCACCCTGGATGGGTATGGCAGGATGTCGGCAGGGCCTGGGGAGATAGGCACAGCCTGGGAGTGTAGCTTCCATGGCAGCCAGGGGCTTTGCAATATGCCAGAGGCATGCCAAGTCTGAGAAAGACAAGCAGTCTCCACTTGGGAGGACTGAAAAGAAAACTGTCCCGTGGTTACATTCTAGTGTGAATAGGGCACCGGAAGTTAGTAATGAATTCAGAGGTTGAAGGGGAAGGAAAGTTTTATTTTGAGCGGTTCCAGAGGGCTCAATGAAGTTAAAAGCCGGGCGGCCAGGGAGCATCACTACAGCCTTGAGTATTATTTCCAAGGTCACTACTGGTTCTGCCCTTGCAAAGCACATGACCTTGGGCACATCATTGCCCACTCATCTCTCAGCCTAAAGTCAGAAGATATCTACAGACACACGCTGCCTTGCCTTGGAGGGGCCTGTGAGAGCCGCAGTGGCTGGAAAATAACAGGAGCCAAATCTGAATAGACAGGGCAGGGGCAGGAGGCAGGAAGTCACCTGTGAAAACAGAATACTGGTGACTGGGCCACCCTCTTCCTCTCCTCACTAGTGACCTGGATGAGGAGAAGGGGCCTCAGGAGAGAAGGCACAGGTAGCCACCCCCACCTGAGGCCCAGTCTGTCAGCATCTCCCTCAGCCCCACTGACCACCTCAGAAATCCTCTGCCCTCAAAGCAGCCCCTCCCCTGCTTCAGAACCTGCAGTCCCCCTGTCTCTCATTTCCCTCTCCTCCCCATCCCTCCCACTTACCTCCAAAATAAAGAAACCAAAGGTGGACACAAGTGTGAATCTTAAATTATTATTATTTCTTCCTGTCGCTTACACCCGAGGTGGGGGGCAAGGGAAGGGGAGGGGAACAGGAGAGGGGGGATCGCCTCCCCCCTTAAGGCACTGAGTGGAGAAGCCGCAAGGGGGGAGGGGGGAGGCCACATTGTCCTCACTCCCTGGGGCTGGGCCCCGGGTCTCCTCAGCCCTGGGCTCCCCCATCACCTGAAATGCAAAGATGAGGCCCAGAGCAACCTGACCTCCCCCTACCCCAATATATTACATCATCACTTTTTAAATAGAGACAAGGACTGGTCCCGCTACCCCCTCCCTGTGACCCCCCCCCATTATCGGGGGTACCTGGGCAGCTGTGCAAATGGGCATGGGGGTGCATGGGAGGGAGGGAGAGCACCGGGCCCCTGAACCTGCCCCTTTTAAGGAGGTGGGGGGGGCCGCCAGGCCAGGGAGGGGAAATAGTGCAAGGCAGAGCCCAGGCCCGAGCGGGGTCCAGCACCCAGCGAGGAAGGCGGGGGAGATACCCCCACCCCCAGCAGAATTGGGTAGTTAAAAATCTGAAACTAGATTTCAACAAGACCAACAGAAAAGGCTATGTACAGAACAGGGGTGGATTCAATCCTAAGGGAAGAGTGAGGGAATTATTCTCCCCACCCCAACAGGGAGCCCTGGCAGGCAAGGGTCTGAGGGTAGGAGTCCTTTCCCACAGGGCCGCAGCCCACTTTCCCTGGGGGCGGGCGAGCAGTTCCGCGCCCCGGCCTTGGCAAGGGGGCGCGGCTCACCCGCTGGGGCGGTGGAGGTGGAGAAGACGGCTCCCTGGCAGTAGCCGCCAGGGGCGCTCGCCCGCGCAGGGCACAGCCGCCAGATGGCGCCGGGTGGCCCGTTCTCCGCCAGGCTCCCCCCCAGCCCCTCACCGGGTCCCACACCCTGCACCGCGCCAGCCCGGGGGCGGCGTGAGTCAGGGGCGGCAGCGGTGGTGGCGGCGGCTCGCACCTGGGCGGGGAGGAGGTGGGGAGGAGGAGAAGAGGGTAGGACACCGCCCGGCCCGCCCTGCCCTCTGGCCCCGGGGAGGGAGCGGCGGGAACAAGACATTCCCTGCCCGGGGACGCGGGAGGGGAGGGCAGGGGAGGAGAACCGGCAGCGGCTCCCCTGGCTGGGCGGGGCCCTCCCGCTGCCCCCAGGGGCGGGCGAGCCAATCAGGCCACCCCGCCCCCTTCTCCAGGACCCCATGACTCAGCGCTGGGAGAAGGGCGGAGGGGGACTGGGATGGCTCCTTCCTTACAGGCCCAGTCCCCGTCTTTCAAGCTTTTACCTTGCTTTCCCCCACTTACCCTTCCTTTGCCGCCCCCCTTTGCATAATTCACTGCCAGGAAAAGGGAACAGAAACCAGGAAGGAGGGGTCTCGAAAGGGAGGGGCAGTCCTTCACCCCCTTACACAGCCAAAACCCCAAGGGGCATGGGGGCAGGGTAAGGCTTTGGTCCCAAGCCCCCCACCCCCTAGAAACCCGCATAGCCGAAGAGGGACCCCACAAATCAGAAATACATTATTGCTTCTACTCCCCAGGAGCAGCTGGGGACAGGGACCCCACCTTTACAATGGAGCTGTAAATATATACATAATATCATATGTATCACTCCTTGGGAGAGCACCCCAATCTGGGGAGACTCTGCCCCAAAACCTTCTCGGCTTGGAACTGGAATGAGGGCTCCGAGGGAAGGAGCCTATTTCCGACGCCAGGGAGACTCAGTGCCTGAACCCCCAGCGCCGTCTCTGCTGTACACACTCCCATTGCTTGGCATGGGCCTCCCCGGTCCCCGTGCTGCTCCAGCTCGGCCCCTCGTCCCTCTTTAAGAGGTGTCCATGGCACCTTCAGCCTGAGGTGTGGTGGGTGCCCCCTCCTCCTCCTCGTCATCGGGGGGCCCTGGGGTGGAGTCTGGGGGCCCGGTAGGGGCGGATGTCTCCCAGAATCGAGCCAGAGACAGGCGGAAGGTGTCCAAGTGGCCGTTGGAGAGGTCGAGGCCGGCAGGGGACGAGGTGGTGGCGGAGGGCGGGGGGTAGTGAGGGGGCGCATCGTCCTTGCGGCGCCGCCGGGTGCGCACCTCCAGGCAGTTCTGGCCCTTGAGGTGGCGCTGCAGGTGGTCCTCCTTGGCGAAAGCCTTGTGGCACAGGTGGCACTCGTAGGGCCGGTCCCCTGTGTGCAGGTGCATGTGGTTCTTGAGGTCGTAGCTGTGCAGGAAGCGGGCCGGGCAGTGTGAGCACGAGTAGGGGCGCTCTCCGGTGTGCTTCCGCATGTGGATCTTCAGCTTGTCATTCCTGGGCGGGCGGGGGAGGGCGAAGGGAGCGGGTCAGCCGGGGTCCCAGGTCGTCCGGGCCAGGTTCCCCGGCCTTGTCCACTCCTGTCCTCTAGCGCTCCTTGCCCTATTTCTGCTACGGGAGACCCTTGCTGACTTAGCCCCAGGTTAACGACCTGCCTCCAGCACAGTCCGATCTTTAAGGCCCCACACCCACCTTCCCTGACTTTCTTTGTCCCGGTCTCTCTCCCCAGCCTGGGGACCACCCCACAGACCCTCCAGGATCACCTCCCTCCACAAGCCCTTTCTCCCTCGCGCCACCCCCCCACGTGGCCCCTGCTGGGCCTCTTCCCCCTGGTGCTCACCGGGTGAAACGGACGCCACAGACTTCACAGGCGAAGGGCTTCTCACCCGTATGGGTCCTCATGTGGCGTGGCAGTTTGCCCGCCCCGTGGATGATCTTGTGGCAGACGGGGCACTCCTGGGGCATCTGGGAACGGCGTTTGCGCACCAGCTTGTCCTGGCTGTCCAGGCCCGCTGGCAGGGTGTCCTGGTGCAGGGAGCTGAGGTAGGCCATCAGGTCAGGATCGATGGCATCCTCGTCTGAGCCCAGCTCCTCTGGGGACAGCGGGGGCCCGCCGCCCTGTGCCAGCCCGTAGGGCGGGGGGTACACCAGCTCCTCCTCTTCTTCTTCACCCTCGTAGGCCTCGTAGCTCAGGGGCCTCTCGGGGGGTGAGGCAGTCCCTGTGGGAGGGCTGTAGCTGTCCCCTGGCCCGCTGCCCCCGCTGCTGCCCACTCTGCCCGCCTCCTCCTCCTCCTCGTAGGTTAAGGGCTGGGTGGGCACGTCGGGCACCAGGTGGTTGGCCCGGGCCCCCTTGGTCTGCAGGAAAGCTTTGCGGGGCTTGCGGCTGCGGCGGGCAACAGGCCGAGGCGGCGGCGGTGGCGGCGGCGGGAGGGGTGCCTGTGGAGGGCTGTCGTCACCGTTGGGGACTCCCGAAGCTGAGGCGGTGGCTGTACAGGCGAAGGCTTCCAGGTACTGCCGCGCGCGCTCACAGTCGTCCTCGTCCGGGCTGGGCGCCTCTAGTCCGCTGCCCTGCAGAATCTCCATGCAGGCTGCGATGACACAGGGGATCTCCAGCAGCCGTGCGGCCTGCAGTACTGCCGGCATGTTGGCGCTGCTGGTGGTCAGGGTGGCTGTGTAGGCAAACTCGAGCAGGGCACCCAGTGCCTCCGGCCCCACAAAGTCCAACTCACACACGCCGGCCCCTGCACCCCCGGCAGCTGTCCCACCGCCCCCAGCGCCCGAGAGCGCGCCCCCACCACCCTCGGTGAAGAGCTTCTTGAAGTAGTGGCTGCAGGCAGCCAGCACAGCCCGGTGGGTGCGGTACTCCAGGCCCTGCGTCCGGATGGTGAGGTCACAGAGGTGGCCCAGCTGGCGCTGCTCATTGAGGCAGCTCAGAAGCTCACTGCTGTGGTCTGGGAATGGAATCCCGATCAGGTCATCCTCAGGGCTCCCCATCTTCTCCTGTGGAGTGAAGGAAAAGGGGAGGTTAGGAGCGCTCAGCCCTGCCAGGGGGCCCAGAGAGGGGATACCAACACTGGCCATGAGTCTAGGCCCTTCAGGTACTTTACACCCATTTCATCTTCCACGACCTTCTAAAGTAACAATTATCTATTTCACAGACAGGAACCTGAGGTGCAGACAGGTGAAGAGACTTTCTATATTAAGTGCGGAACAGGTTCAAAGCCAGGCGGCCGGCCGAGCCATGTTCCTAACCACTGTGCATCATTCTGCCTCAGTGAGCACGGGAGCTCTGCCTTTCTGGCCTTTCCTAGAGACCCATCTGCTTCACCTGCCCCGTTCCCATCCCTTTGGAAGAAGCACTGGTCTGGGAGAAAAGATGCCTGTGTTCTGGTTCAGGCTTCATGAAGAACTGGCTGAAGGACTCTGGGTGCCTCTTGCAGCTAGCCTCAGGCATCTGAAAAGTGGGGTCACAGTCTCTGTGATGGAACCTCCTCTCAACCCAGAGACAGGGCAATGAGAGAGTTCAGATTCACATTGGGCCAAGGTCTGTTCAAGGCAAGGTCAGGTCCTTTAGCTCACATTCTCTCCCTACGGCATTTGGTGCACTATAAAACACTAGGCAAACTTGGGAGGTGGCTCCCCAGGACCCCACCTCCTCCTTCCCCACCCACTAAAAGTTCATCTCCCCTTCTAGATCTCCCCCTTGTAGAGGCCAAAAGGGAAACACAGCTCCCAGCATACCTCCCCCCACATCCTCCCCTCCCCCATGGGGCCAAGGAGCAGCCACCCTTTGCTGGGGTGTCGCTGGTGCTGGCGCGGGTGCTTCCTGCCCCGCACCGATAAGCATCGTCCCCGCCCCTCCCCCCCTGCCAATAGGCCAAGTTCCAGTCCTACCCCTCCTCCACTGGGCTACCACCACCACCCCTCCCTCTCCATTCCTGGCCAGTCAGGAGAGTCCCTCCTCTCCAGAGGACCTTCTTCCAGCCTCTGTGCTATCTTCCCCAAGGCACAGCCAAGGAAGGCGCAGCACTTCGGCAGTCCCAAGGCTGGTGGAGGGAGGCGGGTGGCAGAGTGAGTCTGGCCTGGACGCGAGGAGATCAGCTTCTAATCCTGGCTCTGCTACTATCTTGCCAAATGACCTTGGCCAAGTCATTTCTCTCTGTGCTTCAGTCTCCTCATGGTACACAAGGAGTGGGTGGGGATGAAAGCCGCAGGGCCTCAGCCCTTCCACGCTGACATTTGGTGGTCTGGATCAACTGGAGACAGAGTTGAGGCCTGAAAAGAGCTGGGCTCTGCAGTCATCCAGGCTTGAGTTTGAATCCTCATTCTAAGGCTGATTAGCTCTGTGATCCTTAAACAGTTGTTTAATCTCTGAACCTTCTTTTCCATCTGTAACATGGGATAATTCCACCTGACTCCTAGGACTGTGATGAAGGTTAAATGAGCCTGTGGGTGGCACAATGCCTAACATATAGTAGGGGCTCAATAAAAGTTCTGGCCTTGGGAGGGAGAAACCAACCCTCACCCGGAGGCAGACTGCACTATACAGATGGTCTCTGCTGGGAGAAAGGTCTGTCTCCTTCCGTCAAATCACCCAGGGGGAGTCCAGTTACTACTAGCTACATGACCTTGAACCAGTCACTTTCTTTCCTGTTTCCTCATCTGCAAAATTAAAGACTGACCTGGATGATCCCTAGGGCAAGTCCCACTGACAGTTTGTCAGTGTCTTCTCTGCCACTCCCAACAACTGCTCAGTTTCGGCCACTGATGGGGAAGGGTTTTGAGGGGGTCGGAGGAGTCGAGGGCTACAGGTTTCCTTTTGAGGACACAAGAACTGCATCGTCTCTGCCTGCCTCCCCGTCTTCACTATAGCATCTGGACGCCTGCGTGGAAGCCTTGAGTGAGCAGCACCCATGTGCTGGCTCATAAGCCACAGTCAGACACCCTCAGATAGCCCACCCCTTCCCACCTTAAGTCCCCAAAACACTTCTCTCCCTGGGAGCCAAGCAGTCTGGGAGCACTCCCAGTTGCCTTGGGTTTCCCCCCTTGTACTTTACAAATAGTTCAAGTGGCAAATGGCCCCCGGACCTAGGAGCAAACAGAACCAGGTGGGCAGCGGCAGTGGCCACTCAGGTGGCAGCGGGCACCCTCCCGGGCCCAGGTGAATCCTGGCCCTCCTGGGGGTGGGGTGGGGCTGTCCTCGCTGTCCATTGGCCCGGAGCTGTGCACCCGCAGACACGTGGCTCACCCTCTCGTCCCTCTCCCTTCTTCCCTCCACACCCCACCCATTCCCGCAGCTTAAGCCCGCCTCCCTTCTCCCACCCCAGGGCCATCTCCGTGGCAACTTGGTGTGGCAGGGTTGCTGATTGGCTGACCCTGCTGTCAGGTCACAGGCTCAGGCTGGTTCATGATGCAGATCACACGGGGCTTGGGCAAGGGTGGGTGTTTAACCCCGAGGGCCTAACTCCAAAGCCCACGGCCATGCGGTAGCAATGAAGGAAGAGAGAGGCAGAGGACCCATTTGGGAAGGGGAGGTGTTCCTACGGGTCTCTAGCTTCTGGGAAACTCCCCTAGCCCTTACCCAGGGCTCTGGCACCCATGCTAACTTAGGTGCCACCTGGAGCTCGGCTGGTGCCAACCAGGCCAAGGGGGCACTCCAGGCCCCATCATCTGGGAGGGCTTGATGGGGACGAACTCCCCCCTTCTTTCTGCCAGGGTGGGGCACTGATGCCAGGGTGCCCACCCCAACTTGGGCACCCTTCCCACCTCTGTATCCCAGAGGGCCCAGCCCCCCAACGCCCATGAGGACGGCCCATCCCCACCCAGCCTGGCATGCCCCCTCTTGCTAAGACCTTGTGGGCATGGGTGTGTGTGGTGGTTGGTGGGGGGGGCAGCTGTGCCAGGGAGCCAGGCAAGGTCTGTTTGCCGGGTAGGGGGAAGAACTGGGGGCCCCGCCCCACCTCTCCCCCCTTTCCCGTCACCCCCTCCAGGGCTCCCCTCACTGTCAGGCCTGCTAGACCGGCCAAGCCGGTGGGCAGCTCTCTTGAAACTGGGCCCTGAGTCAAGCTTGCCCCATCTTTGGTGGGGGAAGACTTTGGGGATAGAAAAGTATGGGGGGGGCGGCAAAGGAGGGAGCCCCTATCACCTACCCCTCAGTGCCCAAAGGCACCTCCCAAGGTGTGTCCACCACCAAGAAACCAAAAGGTAGAGGGCACTGGCCCTGGCACGGGAGGGAAAAGGAGGCTGAAAGTCTTTCCAGGTGCTGACCTCAGGCAGTGTCCAGTGAAGGGCTGGGGGATACCAGGGCCAACACTGCCGGCTTGAGCCAGCTGCAGAGCTGGGATACGAGGCCCTGAATGGGGCAGCTGAGTAAAGCTGGCCCCCCTTCCCCACACCCTGGGGATTAGGGGAGTGAGGCTTAGTGTGGGGGGCAGCAGGCGGAAACAGGATTAGCGGCGGAGAAAATAGATATGGGCCTGAGACTCAGGCACACAGAGCCCCCCCACCTTAGGCTCAGAGGCCCCCACCTCCGGGCTCTGCCAGAGAGCCTGAGAGGGACCTGGCCAGCTTCTCCAGGTGTAGCAGCTTGGGGTGAGGATGAGGGCCAGGCTGTGATGCCTCCTGCCAGGGTGATGGAGAGGCCTGACGCTCTTCCCACCTTGGCTGGCCACCCTTCCCCCTTACTTCTTTCTCCTTTCTCCCCCCCCAACCCCCACCCCAACTCCAGCCTCAGGTTCTCTTCCTGTTTTTTTGGAGCGAAGTTTGCACGAAGCCAGGGCTTTGGCCTGTGGCTGGACCAGGGCGGGGGTGGGGAAATAGGACAGCCAGTCCAAAGTCCTCAGGGACCCAGGAATCCTAGCTCCCCAGCTTCTTCCACCCTTTCTCAGGGCCTCTGGGGCCCAGGGGCTGAAGCCATCTGGACTGCCCAGTTGGAAAGGCAGGGTGAGGGGTGGAGGTGAATCCCCTGGAGGACTAGAAGGACTTCGAAGGAGAGGCCCTCGGCCCAGGATGCCCCAGACATGTATGGAGCCTTTCCCTCCCCAGCCAGCCCCTCCAAGCTAGTACATGCCTTCCCCATCCCCCATATGTCGCTTCCCCCTCCTAACCTCACCACCCCCAGCACTCACACTTCCTGGGGGCCGAGGCGGGGAAGAGAGACCGCAAGCCACGAAGGGGGAAGGAGGCAAGGGGAGTTGGCTGCTTCCCGGTGCTGTGGGGGTTAAGCCTCTCCTCCCTCAAAATCCCCAATTCCTGGTGCTTCAGCTCTTGACAGGAGGGAGACCTCAGTGTTCCCCCACACTTTCTTTCCATGACACCTGCCCTAGTCCACAGCCTCTGAGATCGCATCAGGGGAAATCTGAGGGAGATAAAAGATGGCGGGGGAAGGAATGGGGGCAACTCCGTCTTCCCTAGTCTTCTCCTCTTTTGCTTTGGGGACCCCTGCCCTCAGCCCCTCTCCACTCTTGGCCCCTTGCCTTGGCCTCTTCCTGCCTTCTCGGACCCTTGTGTCCCTTCTCCGCGACCCATCCTTTGCTTTCCTCCCTTCAGCCCTTGTAAGGTTCCTGCTTCCTCTCTACTGCGTCCTTAAGTCCCCAGGTCTCCAAGGCACCATCCCTACCTCTCCTTTCTTTTGGCTTTTGGTTCTCTCGCTCAGGCCTCTCCCACTTCCTCCATTTCGCCCTACTCCAAGCATCCCTTCTCTTCTCCCCAGGCCGATGGATGGATGCGGGTGGAGAGGGGCAGAAGAATTAAATTAGGAAACCGGGCCTGCCCTCCAAGGCCTGGTCTTGCCATGAGATGGTTGCATTTAGGCACCCACGACCCCGTTCTGGATGAAGCACAGGACCAAAATCGGGGGGACAGTTAGTGAAGATGGGTGGGGGGGTGTACAGTGAGAGCGGATGTGGGGTAGGGTGGGGGGACAGCCTAGGCCTCTCTGCCCGTCAGAGTTTCCAGCCCTGGAGCAGCTGGAGTTTCCCCAGAGGCTGCCCACCCAAGGCCAGGCAACCATGCGCCTGGACAGACCCTGGCCATCAGTGCTCCCAGCAGGGGTCTGCCGGAGCAGCGCCAGATCCCCTTAGGGCCTGAGGAGACCCACAAGGTGCCAGGGTCTGCCCTGTGCCCACCCCCTCCCCCCCAGCCTAGCGTCCCCGGCTGCGTAACCGAGCTGGCTGGTAACCCCACACCCGCCAAGCCGCCGGCAGAAACCTGAGCCCCCCAGCCCCAGAGGACACCCCAGCCCAATCCCCGGAGCCCGGCTCCCTGCCAGCCTGTCCAACCTCCTGTCCTGGCCCAGCAGCCCCTCGGCTCCCGTAGGCCCCTTCTCCTGCTCTCCTGTCCTCCTATGTCCCTCGGACACACAGGCTTCCCCACACTCCAGCCCCTCAGCCCCTCAGCCCCTCAGTTCCCTAAACCACCCCCTGTGAAAATTTGGACACCCTCTTCCTAGCCTGTTTTTCAGTCCCTCTCTGACCCTTGGCCAATTCCAGGCCTCCGAGCCTCCCCTGGGGCCTGATCTCCCAAGCCAGAGCGGGGCCTACTCACCTGAACGCTGAGGGGCCTTGCCGGCAACTCCTCCTGGCCCCTGGGGGGAACAGGTTGGGAGGGGTGGGGGAGGGCCTGGCTGGGGGGGAGGCAGGGTGGCTGTTCCCCGCTCCAGCTCCCTCCTTCAAAGGGGCCGCCCACGACTTGGCCCAGCCCCTCCCCCCTACAGCCTTAACCCTCTGGGTGCTGTCCCCCCTCCCCCCAGATGGAGGGAGGGGTTACCAGAGGCCTGGCAGCGTGGGAGAGGGCCTAGAGTCTCTGCCTGTGGTGCCCGAAGCCCCAGCTGTACCCACCCCCGCCTGTCCTGACTCAGTCCTAAAAGGGGAAAAAGGTGAGCGGTAGGAAAGGTAGGAGCTGGGACAGTCCAGGAGGACAGAGGTGAGGAGGAGCAATGGGAGAGGCTGCTGGAGGTGGGACCAGGAGAAGGAAGAAGGGAGGGGAGGGGACAGGAGGCGGCAGTGGCCAGGAGAGGGAGGAGGGGACGCCTGGACAGTCAGTGCCAGGGGTGACAGGTGCCCAGGTCCCAGCCCCTCAGGGCATGTGGACGAACAGGGGGCCACAGGGAGGCCCTTCAGACCCCCAGTGGGCCCCTCGGCACCCTTGGGAGCTGGCCGAATTCTCCCCACCCCGTACTGGGCTGGGGCCCTCAGGGGCTGGGCAAGGCAGCACCCCGCCCTCCCCATGCCTCACCCCAAACCCACTCACATACCACAGTTCCTTGCCCGGGCGCCAGCCCCTGCCAACCAGGCCAGGGGGCAGCACTTGTGCCAGCCCCCAATGGCCAGGGGGATCAGGGGGATAGAGCTGGCCTGAGGTGGGGTGGACAGATGAGGGGAGCTGTGGGCACCGAAAGAGGAAGGAGCCGAGAGGGGGCATCTGCTGGGAAGCGCCTAGCCCCACCCCTTGCGTAAGCTGCTGCCACCCTGGCCGGTTGGGTGGGACCCGCCTGGGCCTGAGGGGCAACTCAGGAGGGCTCTGAGCCCAGAGGAGGGTGGGCCACAAAGTTCCACTTAAACAACTCTGGGGGTCCCTTATTCCTATAACGAGGTGGGCCCTAGGTCCCCCAGCCACTAGGCCATCCCATGTCCTGCTGGGCTAGGAGGGGGGACCACAGAAATGCCCCCTAAAATATCCCCTCCCCTTTCCCCCCAACAGCTGCTGGCTCAATGCCGCTGGCCTGCTGCCCCTCACCAGCTCCCGGCCCGGTTGGCACCTACCCACCAGGATGCTGGCAGTCCTGCCCTCCTCTCCCTCCTACCCCCCTGGCTCCCAGCGCCCCATGCCAACTGTGGGCCTGGGGTGGGGGAGGGTCACCCCTGTGCCTTGGTGCCAGCTAGGCGGGCCCAGGCCCCTAGGTCCTACAGATAAGGCCCAAGACCCTGTTCTCAAGCCATCTCCTCAAGAGGCAGTACACAGGTTAGGGCCTACACGAAGAGTCCAAGCGGGCTATGGACAGCTTGATGAACAGTTATTGAAGGCTCTACTCCCCAAGATGGGGCCAGTGTCTCTCCCTGCCGCCAGGTGCCGGTCTCCCGGCATCCCCCTGCCCAACCATTTGCTTGGGCACCAGAGTCCCTGCTATTCCTGATCGCCCTGGTGCCCGCAGCCTGCCAGGGAGTGGGGTGGGGCTGCTCTCTGCCCTTTGATCCCTGTAAAGGGAGGGAACCAGCCTAGAGGGCACGGGGCAGGGAGGGAGTTCATGGGGCCCCTCCATTCCACCCCTGCCAGGGGCAGCAGGGCAGGGTGTGGGCATCTCTTGGGTGGAGTCCTAAGGTGAGAATGGGTAGCATGTCTCAGCTGGGGGTGGGGTGGGGGGGTGGATGACAATCATGGATACATGGTGTCATGGGGGAACAAGGTGATGAGGACAAGCTGGGGGGATCCAGAGGGTCCCCAGGTTCCAAGTCATCCCAGTCCACTTTTAGTCCCATCAAGAAAAATTCCAACTTAACCAAACTGAGAGATCAAGGAGGACTACAACTCCCAGTATGCACCACAATTGCTTTGCATGTACCTTGGGAGTTGTAGTTCCCTTGAGAAGCCCTGTGAGAGCCTCATCAGAGCCTCGCTGCTGATGGGGTGGGGACAGCAGAGCAGGGGATGGGAGGTGGTCATGAATCTCCAGGGGGTCTGTGTTTAGAAGAGGTAAAAGGCAGGAGGTCTATGGTTGGGGGAGAGGACCCCTGCTCCCAGGCAAAGCGGGAGGAAAGGAGGAAGGAAGGAGGAGAGGATGTCTGTTGAAAGGGGCATATGGGTGGGGAGGAGCTGGTGGGGGGGGCGGTGGAAACAGGAAGGAAACTGAAGCCAGAGACATGAGGTCGAAAGCAAGGGCCTGGTGGAGCCCCACTCCGAGGCCGGTAGGGACTGGGAAGGCGTTTCCCCCTGCCGGGCCTCGGGACCATTCTGGTGGCCTAGGGAGGCCTAAGAGAAATTAGTGATGTCAAGTAAAAAGTCAGTTGGCATGTTTGTGGGGGTCACTGGCTTCATTTACCTGCCACCAGCCCTCTTTTGTCTGGGGCACCGTCAGCCCCTGGATCTGGCACGAGTATTTCTGGCTGGAGAGCTCTGAAAGCTGACTCGGCTCTGTGATGCTAGCAAGCAGAGGAAGGGGTTGGGGAAGACTAGGGCCAGGCCTGATGGGTAGTATGGTGGAGTGATATATATAGGGTTAGGCCCAGGGGTGAGATCAAGAAATTGTGCTCATAAATGTGTATTCCACCCTCTAGGGCTGAGGCCCTGGCAACTGGGAAGCCTCAGTGAAGACAGGGCTAAGATGCTAAGGAAGGCCACTAGCCTCCCACCCACCCCAGGCTGTGGGACAGAATGAAGAGGGAACCACTTTCTGGTGTCCCTGTAGAATTTGCTAAAGGTAGCCTTTCCCCTTGTGTCCGGTAGCCTGTGAACATTAAAGGTGGCAACTCAGGGGACCAGATGGCAGCTGGGTGCCTTTACCAAGTGGTGGTGGAAGTCAGAAGTGGGCAGAGGCTCTGCTTCCAGGCCACTTTCCGTAGGCTCCCCAAGGTTCTGGGACAGATGTTTATAGGCCCCAGACAAGACTCTCGCCAAGACCTGGGTCTGCCTGGGTGGGGGATCATTCTTGCCTCTCCAGGATCCGTGATGGTGGACAACAGTAGCTCTAACCCCTTCCCCCTAGTCCCCCAGGCCAGCCTTGGCGCCTGGCCGCCTGTGTGTTGGCAGGACTGGTGGTGGTGGGGGGGCGGCGAGGCAACTTCAAACTGTCCGGGCAAAACGTCAAGTTTACTCACGAGTTTACTCAGCAGAAGGAGGGGGAAGAGGCCAGGGCGGGCACACCCCATGCCAGGGTCCTATCCTTCTGCCCGTCCCCACCTTCCTCCCCCACCCTCCTCTTCAGCCCTAGGCCAAAACAGGCACAGGCCCTAAGGCCTGGTAGCAGGGCAGTCTTAACTCTCTGAAGGTCAGGGAGCCAAGCAGACTGGAGGCAGGAAGCCCCGAAGCAGTCCCAGAGGCTTCTATCAGAGGGCAATGCCCTGCCTGGAGCCCAGTCACTACCCGTCTTGGGACCTCGGCTTTGGGCCAGAACTGGGTCTCTTAGCCACCAAGAAGGAGGCAGTACAGGCCAGGCCTCCTCTATCTGAGCAGTCCCCTGGGCAGTGACTTCTGACCCCAAATGCCCAGTCCTAGGCTGTGCCCCAGGCAGCGTGATGCCATCTGGGCAGCCATAGGATCAGGGGCTGGTTCTCTCGGCCCTGGCTTGGGATGGGGGGCCAGCACCCTAGCTGACCTACTTCCCTTTCCTCCCCACCTGCTTTCATTCTCCGCTTCTCTCCCCCAGTCTTCACTGTCCCCACCCCAGAGGCGCTCCGCCCCCCATGCCCGCTGGGCCCCCTCCCCCACCCTTCCCCAGGGTGCCAAGTGCAAGCACACAAAGGCCCGATGGTGCATTGTTAGCCCAGCCCCCGCTGCCCGCCGCGCCCTCCCAGGACGGGCACCAGGCCAAGGAGGAGCTGGGGGCCCTGGGTGCCAGGGGGCACCATGGGGAAGGGGAAGAGGTCAGCACCTGTCTCCCAGTCACTGGGGTCCCTGTCAGCCAGAGCTGAGCAGGGATGAGAGTGCCCCAGAGGAGCAGGCCTCCTTGACACCTGAGCCCAGTGGGCACTGCCTGCTTTCTTCCCCAGAGCCCCTTTTGGGTGGTATTAACCCCTTCCTGACCCCTGTACTAAGGTTGGGGGGTGTGGTACCCAAGGGAGGGGACAGTGTCTGGGGGTGCCAGCAGGCTGCGTCGTGCCCACAGCAACCATGTAACAGAGGCACGCTGGGGGAGCCGGGGTCCCGGGGGCCAGAGCCAGGCGGCACTGACAGAGATTTCTTCTTGTTTCATCAGCTGCTCCAGGGGGAGCCCCCTGCCCTTCTCCCCAGTCACCACTAAGGAGGAATACTAACTGCTACCCAAACCCAGTCACAAATATGCCCCTCTCCAGCCCAGCACAACACTCCATATGCCCACTCTCTCTGCCCAACCTGATGCCCACTCCATGCCAGCTCTCCCAGCAGTGCCAGACGGGTACAGGGGTGACCAAACCAGTTGGTGTGTGTGGGGGGAGCAGGAGGCAACCCCATAATCCTCCAGGCCTCACCCCCCCCACACACATGCACCATCAGGGAAGAGAGAGCTCCCATCCCAGTTTAACCCCTCACTGCCCAATCTGGCTCCCCCTGCGCCTTGATAAACTGTCTCCCTCCTCCAGGAATAAGTTGAGGGAAGCGGGAATAGCTGCGCTGACTCATTCTCATTCTTAGCTGCAGCTCGGGGTCTTCACTGCATTCGGGTGGGGGTCAATTCAAGAACGCCTTCCACCTGGCCCGGAAGCCAGGACAGCCTGCTGGTCTCCCCCTCTCCCCAGCACCCACTTCCGGTGTCCCAAACTAGGTCAGCAGCGCTCGTTTCCTGTGGGTCAGCTAGCACCCGCGCCTCTGCCCCTCCCCTGCTCCGGACCCAGGCTCCCTGCCCCCCCCCCCAGGGCGCCCCGAGGTCTCACCACGTCTCAGCCGCCCTTTGATACGTGGGGGTTGTGCGGGGCGGGGGGCAGGGGACCCGCCCTCTCTCCAAACACCAGCAGGGCCGGGGCGCCTGGGCAGGCACGTGTCCGGGCACAACCCGCTGCCCACGCCGCCCCCCCACTCCCGGCCCCCCCTCGCTCTGGCCGGGACACGTCGCTCTCTTACTTCGGGTGGGGTGGGAGGAGAGAGAGAAAACTGGAAATTGAAAGTAGCGCCCCCCACCCCTTTGAATGGCAGCCCTCTGCCAGCCTCGCTCAGACTAGGTCCTACAACAACACAGTAGCGACCCCCCACTCCGGGTAGGGGCAGGTGCGCCAGCGCCGGTGGGGGACGGACGATAGGTGGAATTCTTCCTAGTCGCCCACACTCGCTCTTGGGTTCTGAGGGCAGGAGCTGGCTTTGAAAAGGTGGCGGCGGTACTGGAGCCCGAACGAAGAGAGAGGGATTGAGGGGCGGCGGAGAGAGGGGTCGTTCTGTATCGCTCGGAGGTTGTCGCTGAGCCCCACTACCGGCGAGAGAGCGCGGCTGTGCAAGCGCAAGAAACCAAATAGTCCAGCCGGTAACTTTCCCCCAAGCCGCGGCTCCTCCTGTGCTCCCCCCACCCCCCATGCAACTGGCCCGAGTCCAACCCACCGCGCCAGGGGGCGCGGAGGAGGTGGGGGGAGCGTTGTCCTAGTTAGAGTCCGTCAGCGTTTCCATTCCCTCAACTCGGTCGGGTCGGGGGTCTACCTCTAAAGTCACGAAGGAGACTAGGGGAGCGCTGGGCGCCGCCTCGCCCTCTCTCCATCCCGGAGCCGCCAGTCTGTCTGATCCCAGAAGTGCAGAGAAAGTTTCTGGGGACCCTCCGCCCTGGGTTGGGGGAGGCTGTAGTTCCTTCTCTATCTTTCCTCCCCGTTGAAATCAATTCCCAAGACCCGGAGTGTTCGGAAGGCACAGGAAAGGGGAGTGGTGGGAATCTGGTCTGCATGCGCGCGTGTGTGGGGGGGTCCCACTTACAGGACAGACGAAGGACACTGCAGTAATCTCGAGTATGGGGGACCCCTAGCCAGGAGGCAAAAGTGGGGTACACTCACCTCTCCGCCTTTGGGTCCGCTGGCTGGAGCTGCTGAGGCTCCGGGTGTGGGGAGAAGCGCGTCCCCCGCCAGGCCCGGGGGCTTGGGGCCCTGCTCCGGTCCTGGTCAGAAGGCCGCGGTCAGTGGCTCGCCGCTCTCTGCTGGGGGGCTCCTCCTCCGCAGCCCTCTGCCTCCTCCTGCCGCCCGCCCCCCCCTCGGCCGCCGAGAACCGTACATTCACCTGGCTCCCACCCGCCCCCCCCCCTCAGGGCCCGCCTCACCTGTCCTGCTGTCTCACCTGTCCTCCTGCTTGCTTTCCCCCCATCCCTCCCCTCCCTCCCCCCGCCCCCTGCCACCCCCCAAACTCCCCCTCCCAACCCTTAGCAACACCCTCTGTCACTTCCTGGTTTTTCACCCGCCCCCCCAGGTCCCCCTCCCTCCGCCCAATAAGGACATAAACTTCAACCCCTTGGTCCAGCCAGTCTCTGCAGGGCGCAGATGGATCCCTCCCTCCTTTTTCGCTCTTTTCTTCCAAGCTCTTACTTTGCACTCTGAGCTTTTCCCACCCTCCTCTTTTCCCTCCTTCTTTCCTTGTCTCTTTCTCCCTTCACCTGCCGCGGTCCCTTTCCCCCTCCCTTTCCTCTTTCTCTCTTTCTAGCCCCTATCTCTCCCAGTCCACCTTAACTCGAGCTCCGCCCTCGACCCCCATCCAGCCCTCTGCAGCTACTCCGCCCCGCCCCCTGCACTCCACCGCCCTGCCCGCCCATTGGCCTGAACACCCGCCCATCCCAAGTGGGTCCCGCCTTGCGTTGGGCCAGGGAGGGGGCGGAGCCGAGGGGGCTGGCCTGAAACCTGGAGGAGGGGAAGAGGAGGGGGCAGTGTCCGCAGCGGCCGGGGAACCGAGCACCCCCAAGAAGGGCTCTCACTCCTCTAAGAGGGGCTTCTGTAGGGTCAGCACTTCGGGAGGGAAGGGTATGAGGATATCGAAAATAGGCTAGGTGGGGGTGAGGCAGGGACTTAGGGGGTTGAGGGAGGGGGTCCCGTGAGGGGCTATAATCAGGTCAGGGCCCCTGGAGGTAGGGGGAGGGGAGCCACCCGGCCATCAACTTCAGCTCCTACGCCCCACCCCCACCCCCCTTAGAAGGAGCGGGGGAGTTGAGGCTGCAGGCACCCTGCCTCCCTCCCCACGCGTGACGGCGCCCCGCGGGGAGGGAACGGCGCCCTGGGCAAGCAGCCTCTGCGCTCCAGCCGGTGCCCGCTGCGGCCTTGGCATTGTCGAAGGGGAGGGGCCAGGTCCATGAGGGGGGAGGGGGGGAGGAACGCTCAAGCTTCTGCTCCCCGCCTCCATCCCGCTGTGCCATAAGTGGAGAAACTGAGTCTCCGCGGAGAGACATCTGGACTTGGATTCGCTCAGAGACCCAGAAGGCGAGGGAGACCTGAGTGTTTTACGATGTATATGTAGGTTTAGGAGGATCGAGATACGTGCTTCAGTGCCCCCCAACTGAGGAAGGTAGCCCGTTTGGGACGCTTCCAACTGGGCCTGCGGCGCTACATACCCCAAAGAGCCCCTCCCACTAGTGTAAAACTGATTCAAATCCGGCTATCGCGGGCCAGGTTCCGCTCCCCGCGGCCTGCCGGGCCGAACCGGGTCGAGCTCGCTTTCTCCAACCCCAGCCCCCTCCGCAGGGGGCCTCCCTCCCTTTTCAGCAGGTGGCTCCGCGGGACACCAGCTCAACCTGTTGGACCACAATAGGCGGCGCCAGGGGGGCCCTGGCCCTCACCCGGGCTGACCCGGGATCCCCGCGCAGGGGGAGGGGCGGAGTGCTGGTCCCTCCCTCCTTCTCCCTCCGGCCGTGACTCAGCCTCGGGGCCGCTGCCCTGCTCCCCAGCCAGGGGCGGAAAGTGTGAGGCGCCCCTGAGGGCCTAGGCCAAACCAAACAGCCCCCCACCCCAGACATTATCTCACTGTAGAATTGGGGGGGCTCTAAGAAGGAGGGGGTAGCAGCAGCAGGAACGGGGCGCTCACGATAGGTAATCCGCTCCGGGTTTTCTTATCGTCCCTGTCCCCCATGGGTCCCGAGGCTGGTCACTGCTCCGGGTTTTCTTCTCGGCCCTGCCGGACAGATTCTGGTTCGTCAGGGCCCGGAGCCGGTGGCGTCCAGGCCAGGGTTTTCCCCTCCCTCCTCCAGCTCGGGGTCGCGCTAGACTGGAGAAGGGCAGTGCCAGGGGCAAGGCGACAGTGCCAGAAGCACAAGTGAAATGGAGAGGGGGCTGCTTCGGGCTGGAGACGGCATGGAAAGTGGCTCGGGAGGGCAGAGCCAGAGCCTCTAGAAGCAACAGAAAGGAAGGCGCCTTGGCATCAGCCCTTAGGTATAGAAAAACGAACAGCGGCCTCGCCGTGTCCCCCGTTTCTTTGGCTCGTGCCAGGCGTCTTGTTGGACCCTACCTGGATCTTTCAGCAGCCGGAATGCATTTCCCACTTGAATCTGGACAGTCCTGGAACCTCCTGTTAGTTTTTAGTGACCACCTCCCTGCCCCCCCCACATTCTCGGCTCCCTTCCTCGCTCAGAAGTCAGAGGGTGGAACCCCAACTTGAAATTCCCGCCTAACCCCCAACTCCAAGCCTTACCTCGCCAAACAACTGTGGCTATTTCAGCCAAGAGAAGCTGACTGGGGGCCCTGCCCCCTCCCACGAAACCCCAGAGGCCTGCCACCACCCCTGCCCAGGCACTAGGCCTGTACTAGAACCGGGAACTGGAGGACAGGCGTGGGATCTCCAAGGGGCTTCTTGGGGATCTGGGAGCTTCCAAGATCCATAGTGTCAGACAGAAATTTTCAGGCAACCAACTAGACCTAAATTTGGGGGGCAAGTTGGCAGGAGGTCTGTAAATACCCGGAGGATGAAGTGGTTGACCAAAGAGAAGGATGAATGTCCAGACCTGCCGGGAGTTAACCCCTTTTAAGAAGAACTGCACACCTGGGGCTGGGGGCGGCGATTCGGAGTGACAGGCCCGAAGTCCGGGCCATGTGCGCCTAGGAGCAGCTGCAGGGGAGCTGCAGAGCCCGGAGAAGAGAGTACTTCTGACGGGAAGAAAGGCAAAGCTGTGAGCGGGCGGGGTCCTGAGAGAGTGGGTCTAGGGGCCTGTTTTGGAATGTGGAGGGGCTGAGCTGGAAGCGGAGCTTCAGCCTGCGCCGGGCGCCCACCTCTTCCCCACTCTCCGCCTTCCCCAGGCTGCCTCCGCTTCCCTCGAAAAACCCGCCGCCCAGGAAACCGCTGGGGGCGCTCAGACCGCAGCCCCGGCGCCCCCACCGTGACCGCCCAACCCACCTGAAGGGACCGTGGCTGCCAGGGTTGCCCCCCTCCCGCCGACTCCCCCCACACCTGCGGGCTGCTCTATTTATAACTCGGCGCCTATTCCGGGCCTCTGGGCGGGAGCGCGCTGCCGCGCAGCGCTAATCGTCGCCGGGATCTCTGCGCCCCCCGGGGCAGGGGGAGATAAATTTAGCCTCAGGAAGCTCGGGGGGACATTTTCCAAAACTCCACGTCCCAGAGAAGGCGAAACAGAACCCCCTTGCCCTCCGCTTCCTCCCGCCAGCCGCCAGGCGGCGCAGGTCCCCCGGCTTCTCGAGCCGGGTCGTTGCTTTGAAGCTGGGGTAGGCTAAGGATTGAGAACGAACGACGTAAGAACACGAAGGGGCGCAGGTCAGAGGGGCCAGAGTATGGCCAGAAAAATGGATATGGCTCTAAGGCTGGCAAAGACGGGAGTAGATAGCTTCAGCTGGGAGTAACTGAGAAAGGACTTCTGCCTTTTGAAGGGGAAATAACTCTTGTGCAAACGAGATGCAAATAGGGATGCAAATAAGAGCCTATGCCCTTGGAGGCCGGCGCTCTGGCGCCAGTGAAACAACTGCCACACTGCCTTCTGCCCGCCTTTCAGTGTTGCTGGGAAAACGTGGGACTCTCCCAAGAGCATCACTATAATATCTAGTTAATTGCGCACGGCTCCTCAGACCACTTTTCTCGACTCCTCTCCACCTATTTTCTGCACACCATTGAGAGTCATGTCCGACGTAATCAGCTGGGAATCCCGGTTATGAGGCCGGTTTTCCTCCGCATGCTGTCCTATTTGGGGAGTCCCTTCCAGTTCTGCCAGTTCAGTTCTTCGAGTTCCGACAAGGAAACTGAGAGTGAGTGAGGAAAACTGACTCACCCAAAGCACCAGTGCAGGTAACAAAGCCGGTACTGGTAAAACGCTTCCTAGGTGGTGCAGTGGTAAGGAACCCGCCTGCCAATGCAGGAGAAGCCAGAGACGTGGGGTCCATCCCTCGGTCGGGAAGATCCTCTGGAGTGGGAAATGGCAACCCACTCCAGTATTCTTGCCTGGAAAATTCCATGGACAAAGGAGCCTAGCAGGTTACAGTCCATAGCTTCTCAAAGAATCAGACAGGACTGAGCACCCACCTTTCCCTTTTACTTTTTCAGTTCTGCCTGGTCTCCTTTGGCGCTTTACCAGCCTAGTCCCCTCCCCCTTGTAGCCACTAGGCGGTCCCGGGGCGAGGAGGGGTAGATGAGCTCTTACCCATTCCTCCCTGTCTTGGTGCCTCCTCCATATCTTCTTTTATCCCTCCCCTCATCCCTCTCCAGTGAGTTCTGGAGAGAGCGGTTTGGACATTCAAAACCAGAACTTATTCTAGATGGGAAGAGAACACTACAGGGAAACTGCCGTCTTTTACTTTTCCTTCTAGACCAGTGGGGAGGTGTAGTCTGGGAACCGTCTCCTGGCTCTGTGGCTTACATGAAAAGGGCATAGCTGGGGCTCCCAAATGCCCCCGGCAGGAAATGAAGAACAAGGGGAGCTTAGGGTTGAGGTCAAGCAGGAGAGCATGCAGTGGGTGTAGAATAGGGTTGATTGTCCCCTCCACCATTTCGCTTTCCTGGCCCTGCCTCCCAGGCCACTTAGACCACCATCCCAAGCACATGTTCAGAAGAGGAAGGCAGGCTAATTGAGAGAGGCTCTGAATTTGAGATGAAAAAAATCTGGGTTCACCAAATGACTACCGTACTGCAGAGTACTGTTTGTGTGACTTTGGAGGGGTCATCTCAGCTCTCCGGGCTTGTTCGTTCATGTAAAGATATGATAATTACTGTTGTCCTGCCTACTTTTGAAGTGGACTTTTGTAAGGCTCAGAGCACTCTTTAGCTGAACTGGGCTTTTGGCACGGTGTGTGAGGTTTCTGTTATCCTCCCCATCTCCCTCCAGTCTCTGCACTCTCAGAGTTCTGACACTCTTTCCAGCTCTGGCACTCTCCCTGGGCTACTGGCAGTCCCTGCTTATCTCCCTCCTTCAGTTCCTACCACGGGCCACAGCCCTGGGCCCTGCCTTCCTCCACCTACCACTTCCCCAGCGGCCCTGGCCAGACGTCCCCTCCCCTGGCAAAGTCAGAAGCCTCAGACTTTAGGATCCACCTCCAGCACTGCTGCAGCTTGGGGGGAGTGAGGTCTAAGAAAGGAAAAGGAGGCAGACTTCTCCAGCTCGAGTGAGGGGAGGGCTGGAGCCCGCCAAGCAGGGTGCAGGCTACAATGGGGAAAGGGAACTCCAAATTCAGAGGCAAAGGTGAATTCTTTATCCACCTCTACACTAACCTCTGGTGCTTCCCTGGTGGCTCAGACGGCAACGCGCCTGCCTACAATGCGGGAGATCAGGGTTCAATCCTTGCGTCGGGAAGATCTCCTAGAGAAGGAAATGGCAACCCACTCCAGTATTCTTGCCTGGAAAGTCCCATGGATGGAGGAACCTGGTAGGCTACAGTCCATGGACTCGCAAAGAGTTGGACACAACTGAGTGACTTCACTCACTCACTTTCACCGCTAACCTTTCTCTGGATGGATTCAGGACCTTCTCACTGCTGTGCCCTGGGGCCCTGGAGACACCAGGGAAGAACGATGACCTGCATTTTGTGGATGCGGGGCTGCCTGGGTTAAGAAATAACCTTGATTTGGAGTACTATAGAGTACCATGCTACCATAAAAAAGAATGGACAGGCTGTAAATATACTGGTATGAAATCCTTTACAAGGTATGTGAAGCAAAAACAGCAAGGTGCAGAGCAGGGTGTAGAGTATGTTATTAACTAGAAGGACAAGTATATGCAGAATGCAGCCACTTCTGTCCACTGCTATGGCTGTAAGCTTGCTATAAGCCACCAACACATCTGGCCCCAATTGTGCCCATTAACTCCTAAGAGGTCTCTGCTGTTCTACCCTTGGTCCCCTAAAGGCTATTCTCAACCCAGCACCAGTGTGAACCTTTTAAATAAAAAAATCAGTTCATGCTCAACTGCCTACAACAGTTCCTTATTTCACTCAGCATAAAATCTCAAGTTGTTACCATGGCCTACTAGGCTTGCTCCAACTCCCATTCCTAGCTCAACTTTCTCTTTTTCCATAGCACCTATCACCTAATAACATCAATGTGCTTGTTTTTATGTTTATATTTTCTGTCTCTACCCACCAGCACGTAAACTCCAAAAGTACAGGGATCTATTTTGTTCAGTGCTGTATTCAAAGCAGCCAGAATGGCATATAGCAGATGCTCAATAATATATGTTAAATGAATGAATGAACCTTTTGCCATTTGCAACAGCATGGTTGAACCTGGAGAGTATTATGCTTAATGAAATAAGTCAGAGAGAGAAAGACAAATATGGTATGTTATCAGTCACATGTGGAATCTAAAAAACAAAACAAATGAATATAAGATATAGAGAACAAACTAGTGGTTACTAGTGGAGAGGGAAGGGGGAGGGACAGGATCTACGGGATTAAGAGGTACAAACTACTATGTATAAAATAAATAAGCTACAAGTATCTTTTGTACAGCACAGGGAATATAGCCAATATTTTATAATGAGTATAATCTATAAAAAATTTGAATCACTATGCTGTACACCTGAAACTAATATAATATTGTAAGTCAACTATATACCAATTTAAAGAACTTAAAAAAAAATGCTGTCCAAGAAATGGGTCACCGTGGTTACCTCTGGCGAGGGAAGCTAGGGGATAGGTGCTAGGGGATAAAGAATTATCAGAGTTCTTTACTCTAGGCATATATTACTTTGACAAACAAAGAAAAAGAAAACAAGCCCAGAGGAAAAGGAGTTAACTAAGAAGTCTGAGGAAGCGCTGGTCCCTGGCAGTGGGAGAAGGTGGCATACACCACCTCCAGGCCAGTGTCCCAGGGGGAAAGGCAGAACTGGGCCCCAGAGAATGCTGGGTAGAGATCCGAGGGATGCTTTGGCTGCCTCTGAGGTTGTGGGGGGTCTGAGTGGGCATGTCAGTAGGCAGGAGCAAGACGATGTAAATAACTGGCGTGTACTGACCCCAGGGAGTGATTCAGGGAGAGCGTGTGTTGGTGGCTGCCAAGGGGAAGCCAAGAGTCAATTCTGCTCATTCTGGCTGTGTCCTGTGCATTGTCGTAAGCCCGCAGCACAGCTTTCCCTTGCAGCTTTGTGTGTGAGCTAGAGGAGCAGGGCCTGCTCTCTGTAAGCTGGGAACTAGTACCAGCTCAGTGATTTCCCCAAGATCTTCAGGGGCAGGGAGCTGGCCAGATCAGGTCTTCTATTTAGGTTCCCAGCCTTACATGGAGGGCCTCAGAGAAGAACCCACCCAAGCTAGACTCCACCCTTTCTACAAGTTGGGAGGAACCTGGCCTTTCCACCCAACGCCCTCCCCACCCAGGCACCAGTGAGTCAGGAAACCTGGCTTTCAGTCTTTCTATCCAGGACAACCTCCTTTCCTCCCTGGCTCCAGACTCTTCCGGTGCTGACTTTTTCTGATTCCCCTGTAGACATTTAGAACTTTCGGTCTCAAGGCCTGTTTATTATACATATAGTTCAGTGATTCTCAAACAGAGAGACTGGGGGCAGGCCATTCCTGGTATTGGGAGGGTATGGTAAGATCAGCCATCTGGGCCAGCAGGCTCCCCGAGCCAGACTTGGAGGAGCGCCAGGTCTGCTGCAGTCTGACTGGGGTCCTAGCCAGCGGGCCAAGCCCCTGTGCACCAGAGGTGCGCTGGCGGTGGGGGCTGGGAACGGAGGCCCAGAGACGAGGCAGGTCTGACAGATGGCACAAACTCGAAACAGGATAGCACTTCACTCGTTGTTTGTGGCCCATCCTTGGTCAAGCACAGCTGGCCCCGGGAGTCTTGATGGATGCTGGACTGGGTGCTAGAAAAAGAAGAACGGGAAGCTGAGAGGCAGGTTCTGCCACAGAAGTTGCAGCCGTGCCTCCTGTCTGTCTGCCCTACCCTGCCCACCTGAGCGATGCCGGCCATGGTGCCCGTGGAGTGGAGGCAGGTCTCTGCCACCGTTAATCCAGCAGCTCCTTGATACACCAGCAGCAGAGGAGGATGTAGACCATTTCCTTCAGGGTCCGCTGCAGGCCCTCCCACCCTGTACCCATCTTCATGATGGGAACCCGAAGTCCAGTGTCTCGCAGGACCCCTGCGAGGGAGAAGGGCAGGGCCTGGGCTAGGGGCTGTGTCCGGGGCTGCATGTGGGCTGCAGCTATGGAAGGGTGTGGGAGCTGCGTCCAGTGCCTTTTATCAACATTGTCCCCACCCCCTTCAGACCTCATGACTGTGGGCACAAGGGCCCCAGGGTCTAGCACAGGGAAGGTTCTGGGCCGGAGAATGGGCTGAGTCAGCCCCTGTGCCCAGGGATGCTGGGATGGGGTTAGTAGGAGGGCCCGGCCACTCCATCTTTCATCCTCCACGGCCAGGCCAGCTCAGCTTCCCTTCTTCCAGCCTGGGTCCTGAAACCCTGGGTCCACTGCCTGGTTGTCCCTCCCCCCTCCCCCCAGGGTTGGCACTGCTCCCTGTTTCCGCCCTCTAGTGGGCTCCTGATGAGACTGGCACTGAAAATCATCAGTGAGAGCTCCTTCCCAGCCTGTGCTGCCCCCACCATCCCCCTTAGAGTGAGCACTGGGGGCTCCGAGCTGCCAGGGCCTGGCTTCCTTTTGCTTCTCCCATTCCCTGAAGCAGGAAGACAAAGGCACAGCCAGAGCCACAGGCACAGGAGAGGTGGTTTATTGACAGGTTAGACCCCAGGACGGCCTCCTTCCTTCCCGCCTTGAAAAGGGCGGGAGTGGGAGGTCATGTGCGGGAGTTCCGCTCCTCATCTTCATTCTCAAGCAGGTAGGCTGGACGGTAGGTGGGCTGTCCTCCTGGGCTCAGGCACTTCAGGGCTGGGTTCCGTACCGTGTTCTCCCGGCTTCCCAGTGACGTGTAGCTGGGTGGGGGGTGGGGTGGGGGTGGTGGAGAGTGTGGTGGGTTTCTGATGGGCTTGGTGTTCCCAATCCCACACACTCATGTCTTCCACATGCCCGTCCCGTTCCCCCAACACCTTACCCTCGGTCATACAGGATACAGTAGGGGACAAACAGTTGGCGCAGGAAGTCCCAGATGTCTCTGTAGGTCCAGTCCTGGGAGGCCAGAGTCAGAGCAGACTCACAAATACTCCCCCTCCAACATCTATCCTCATACCCCTGGGAAAGGGCCTATCCCGGCTCTTCCGCTCCCCTAGCCTCTGAGGGAGGACCTGCTACTAAACTCTCTGGTGCATCTTGCTCTGTGTACGCCAATCAATGAGAGAAACCATCCTGTCCCCTCTCCATTCTCAATCCAACCTCCACTGACATGTAATTTCCAGGAGGAAAGGGAGAGGCTGTTCAAGGCTATTTGTGTAAGCTTGTGCTGTCCAGTAGAACTATCTGCAATGATGGAAATGGTCTATATCTATGCTGTCTAACATGGTAGTCATTTGACATAAGGCTAGTACAACGTACAACTAAGGAACAGAAGTTTGAATTGTATTTAATTAAAAAATTGAGATATAATTCACAAGCAATGATATTCATCTTTTTAAAGTATACAATTCAATTTTTTAAAGCAATATGTATTTCATTTCAATTAATTACAATTCAAGTGTAAATAAATGGCTCACGGCTACCATATTGGACAGCACAGGTCTAAGACACTGTTCGGTCCACAATGCTTGCCGTTGAATTAGTGCTCAATAAAACCTGATCAAAAGGCTGAATGAACAAATACCACTGCCTCCCTTGGCTGATGGGCCATTTCATCTAAGCCCCAGGGTCTAACCCTCCCACCCCAGGAAGCCAGGGTGCAATGACTGAGAGGGGACAGGAGACTGAAGGTGGTAAACCCCCTTCCCCATACCAGGAGCGGGTTGATGCGCATGAATGAAGGCCAGCCTGGGTCAGTGGGGCTGAAGGGGCAGAGGCTGCAGGAGTAGGGGTCAGTGCGGCGGGTGCCCATCAGCACCGCCTCAAGCTGGGGGTGCCGCGCCTGCAGCTCACTCAGGGCCTGCTTCATGTCTCCCTCAGCCTCCAGCACTTGCAGATTGTACCTGAGGAAGAGCGCCGGGAGTCAGGAGTGGGCCCTGCCAAGCCCCTCTGGGATCCCAAATCTCCAAGGCCCCTGGTACCTCTTGATGGTGTCCTGTAGAAACTGCTCCAGCTCAGGGAAAGGGGAGATGCTGCGGATATACAGGATCTGGAGGGGCTCCTGAGCATCAGGGCACTTCCTGGGGAGGGGGCAGGATCCATTGGCTTGCCAGGATGGGCAGGGAAACGCTCTCCAGAGAGCTTGCTCTGTTCCCTTTGGCCACTGGGATAGACACCCTCTCCTCCTCCTTTTTCCTCATCCTTCTCATCTGAAGGGAAGAACCCATTTCCTCTGGCAAGCCCACTCAGATCTCTCAAATCTGGAGCCCATACTCGTACCTCCCCGACAGGACTGTGACCTCCCTGTGGTTGGGGAAGGTGGCTTGCACATCCATACCCAGGGCCAGGCAGGTGTCAGATGCTCAATAAATATGGGGAGGAACGGAACTGAGAGGTCACTGTGGCTACCACCCTGCCAAGCCCCACCCAGACACCCCCCTTCCTTCCTGCTTCTTAGGATGGGGAACTAGCAAATGGGGCAGCTCTATCTCTGGGGTCTGCCTCCAGGGGGTGAGCTCACCTCTGCACTGCGGCGTGGAAGAGGTGCAGGAGGGCAGTGCAGTCCTTGCCCCCGTTGAAGCCCACGCAGAGCTGGGTGAGGCTGTATCGAGCCAGGGCAGTCTCAATGGTCTGGAGGGCGCCTGCCACCTTCTCCCCCAGAGAAGACCCTGCCAGGCAGGCAGGGAAGAGGGCATCAGCTTAGATACATATGGCTGTCAAAGGGCAGGGGTGGCCAAGCTGCCCTTGCTTAAGCCCCTCTCTATCTTCCCAGTGTTCAATTCCCTCATCTGCCCCCTGCCCGCCATTGAGCCATACCTCACGGTATTCTTCACCTCAGTGTATTCCCTCTGGGGGTCCTGGTTTCTTTTCATTCTCCTAAAGCTCCTGCTGTTTCCTTCCCTCTTTCACACTGTTTCCTCTTGCTCATCTCCTGGTCTAACCAAATTCTTCTTGCGTGTGTGTGTGCTAAGTCGCTTCAGTTGTGTCTCTTTGTGACCCTACGGACTGTATCCCGCCAGGCTCCTCTGTCCACTGGATTCTCCAGGCAAGAATATTGGAGTGGATTGCTATGCTCTCCTCCAGGGGATCTTCCTGACCTAGGGATCGAACCTGTGTCTCTTAAGTCTTCTGCATTGGCAGGGGGGTTTTTTACCACTAGCGCCATGTGAAAATCCTCCTTATCACTCAGCTTATACGTCAGTCATGCAGGGAAGCCTTCTCTGACCCCAGATCAAGGCTAATCTCCCTGCTGTGGAAACCCCCTCATCACTGACCCCTCATGCACAATTACCTTTTTTTTTTTTTCACAATTACCTTTTTAACATCCCCCTCTCCTGTTAAATAAAACTACTTGTCCAGAGCAAGGGTACCTCTGTCCTGTTGAGCTAAACCCCCAACACCCAGCACAATGTTGCTGAAAGGAGGTACTCAATTGATGTTTATTGGAAGAATGAATGAATCTGCTGTAGCTATCTTCTACCTTCTCTTGGATCTGCGGCAAGCCTCCAACAGCCCACCACTCCTAAGACCTAGGGTGGCACCAGTGGTCTGGTGCCTTCTGCCCCTTCCCCAGAAGGCCCCTACCTGACTCAGTGAGTTTGTACACGGCCTCACCGGCCTGCTCCACGGCATTGGGCACGTAGGGGACCACTGATCCCTGGGGCAGACGGGCGGTCAGGTAGGCCAGGCATTCCTCCAGGGGCCCTTCTTCCTCCGAGTCCAGTGTCAGCTTCACCTGATAGTAGTTGCTGCCCCAGTCAGGGTAGGAACCCAGGCCAAGCCTGCGCCCAAAATGGGCCTGGGCCTCAGCCAGGATGGGGGCGATAGAGGCCTCGTTAGCTGCCACATACATTTCCCGCAAGTGGAACTGAACAGCTGTGTTTTGGAACAGCCCCTTCAGCCCTTCCAGCACCCGACGCAGCAGCTCCGGAATTCCCGGGAAGAGGTAGACATTTCGGACGGAGACTAGTGGGAATCGGAAGGGGTGGCCAGTGCGAGGATCTGTGCCATAATGCAGGCGGGCAGAGGCAGGCACCCGCGACAGTTTCTCCCAGCCCGCCCCTCCTAGGGCCTTGATGGCCGCTTCCAGCTCAGGGTGTGGCTTAAGCTCGTCCCCAAAGGCCTGGGCCACTGCCTCAAAGGTCACATCATCATGTGTGGGGCCGATGCCCCCTGCTGTGAGGACGTGGGTGAAACGGCTGGAGAAAGCTGTGACCTCAGCTGCGATGGTGGCTACCTCGTCGGGTACCACGGAGACTCGGCACACCTGGACCCCCAGGGAACGCAGTGTCCGGCACAGAAAGTAGGTGTTGGTGTCTTGAGTGTGTCCCTGGGAGATTGGGGGTGGGGAAGATGAGCGTGTCAGTGCTGTGGGGATGCAGGGCAAAGGAGGAAGGATCAAGCTGCAACTGCCTGCTGACGGAGCACTCTGCTCTTTGGGGGACACCCACTTCCAGCAGCCCACAAGCCCACACTGGGCCCAAGAGTGGGAAAATCCATGTGAATGGAGTCAGGGGTAATGTGATCCACCTTGGGCTTCCATCTCTGCGCCTGGACCTTGACCTCCTCTTTGCTTATCGATTCAATTATCAATTTTATGTGGACCACTCATCCACTTCCTTATCAACCCTGACAGTTTCAGGCCCCTGGCCCCAAGTGCTTAAGGGCATCTTCAGATTCCTGGCCGTTGTCACTTTGGTCAGTGGCATCCTCAGACACTGTCTACAGCCTGTCAGGCCCTTCATGCTGTCAATTCTACTTCTGAAATGTCTCTCCATCTGCTCTCTTCTTTGTTCCTACTGCTACCAAACAGGTCCTTGGCACTTTTCACCTGGATGGTGGCAACAGACCCCTGGCCAGGCTCCCAGTGTCCTGCCACAGCACTCTGCCCTAGGCCTCCGCAGCAACCTTCCTAACATGTCACTGTGATTGTGTCACTCTTGGCTGAAAAGTCGCTTGTTATTTCCAACCATATACAGAATAAAGTTCAAATTCCTTTACAGAATATTCAAGGCTGTGTGTCTATGGTGTGTACACATGCACTCTTCTTTTCTAGCCCCATCTCCTTCTATTTCTCTACAGAGTTTAGTGGTTAAGGTTGGCTCTGGTGTAAATGTGACTCAAGTTGGAATCCCACCTACCACTTACTAGCTGTTCAGGGAAAGCTTCTCAGCCTTTCTCAAGCCTCAGTCTCTATCTATTAATTGAGATTTGTAATAGAAGTACCCACATCATAAGGATAAGGATTAGGAAAATCATATATGTGATGTAATACAAGCACACTGCCAGGCCCTAGTAAGCACTCAATATTACTATTACAAACCTGATGCCCACCATGACCTCTAGTGACACTTCCCTGATCATTCAGAAGAGATTTCCCCCTTCTAGTACTTTCCTTCTATCTCTCCTGAATGCTTTGGATCATTTTTCCAAATAGGTTGGACATAACTCTGAAATAATACATGCACCTGTACCTCCTATACATGCTGGACTCCTTGTCATTTCTGTAAAGGTCCTCCTCCCCCTACCATACTGCTTGGCAGTTTGTAGGGACTTTGCTACAAGTTTTTCAACAGAGTAATTGAAAAAATAAGGGTCACTTTTCCTCCAATATCTTGGACTCACTCCAGGGCCCTACTGCAGCAAGAGGGCTCCCACCCTGGTTCACCCTCCCTCAACAGAACGTGGAGAAAGCTCCCAAGGACCGGAGAATGCTACCACCGCCCCCCACCCCCGCCCCCGCCCTGTCCCAGACACACCTTGAGGATCTCATCTCCAACAATGATGATGCCCGCTGTCACGTTGCGCCCTGGCGGAGGTTCAGAGGCCCTAGATGCCATGGTCCTGCCTTCTCTGCCCCTCTGGAAGGCCCTCCAGTAGCCACCCAGACCCCCAAATAGGGGTCGCAAGCACTGGGGGCCCGCCAGGTCTACAGGGCACTGGGGGTCATAGCTTGGGAACAGGGATTCCGGGGTGGAGGGAACCTGGAGGAGCCAGAAAGGACAATGGGGAAGAGGAGGAGTGCATAGTTTTCCTCATCAGGCCCTTGACAATCGACTCCTTTATCCCTGTCCGTTTAGTAAACGTGTTCTTAAACTCTAGCCCATACCTCTTTTAATGTCTTCTATGCTCCGTCCTAGTCTCCTTTATTAAAATGTCCTCTCCCGAACCTACCAGTTAAAAATGTCTTCTGTCTGCAGAGCTCGGTTCTTCTAGGGTCGGCTCTATCCAGGGCATCTGCACTTTTATATTTATATGTTTCTTCTCTTTGGGGCACCTGTCCCTTTAAATGTCTACCTTATTCTGGGCCTTGGCCCCTTTAAATGCGTTCCCTCCTTCCACCACCGACCAGAACTCAGCAGCCTTCTTCTGCAGTCTTCCACACCCTTTCTAGCCCAGAATCCTGTCTTTTCCCGCCACGCTTCAGACTGCTGAACTCTTCCAGGTTCTCACCTGCCTCTTGCCCCTTCACCGGGTCTTTCCCTCTCTCCTTTCCTCCTGTCTCGGGGCAGCTTCCGTACTCAGAGTCCCGCCTCAGACTTACACTCACCTCATACTAATTGGTTATTTTGGCCGTCGCTCAGACTACTTTTATGGGTCCATTGGTGTAGTCGACTATCGCTCGCGAGCCTTAGCCAGAGGGCGGGAGTAGTGCTGGGTTGTTATTGGCGACAACCACGTGGCCGCCCTCACCCGGAAGCGAGGGGGCTGGGCCTTAGCCGGGGGGCGGGGCTTTTCTCTCAGGAAAGAACCTGAGGAGTGGAAGGAGCGGAGGGGACTGAAAGGGCTCTAAGGTGTTTGTGGTGCTCCCCTCTGGTGCTGGAAGTAAAGAGATGCTTGACTCTAACCTCCGCTCAGTGTTCAGATTCTTGCGTGCACATACTATCTGTTATTCATGAACCACGACTCTGAGGGGTCAGGGGCTGGCACTGCAGGTGGAAGTTGGACGGACACCAAGAAAAATTGTCAGGATTGCCTGTGAGCTAATGAGATCCTGGTGGTGAGCTTTTATTGTGTGGAACTTTCATTTGTCTCTCTTATAAACGATAGAGCTAATTACTTCAAATTTTTGACAACGAAGTCTTGCCCCACCTTGTTCCAGATGGTGCTTTAAACAACCTCTCCCAGTTAATTGGTCTTGTAGGTACAAGTGAGGGCAGAGACAAAGGGAGGGCCACATGTCCACTTTGGATTCTCAGCTTCCACTTATTTTACTTGTCTCTGGTCTAAAAGTACTTAATACTCCTACCAATCTTCTGGGGGCCTTTTTAATATGCTGATTAAATCTACAGGGTTCTGGCCGTTTGGGTGGGGCCAGAGGTCTGCATTTAACAAACCCTCCTGTCATCCTGATGCCATTGCTTTTTGTAGTAAAGGTCTAAAATTTCATGTGGAGAACTACTGAACCACACCTGCCTCATTTTACTCTCCTAAAACCCCTCTAAGAGAGAGATGCCCATTTTACAGATGGGCAACAGGCTCAAATAGGTGACGAGATGCCACATAAAAACCACAAAAACACTACAGTGAATAATAGAGTCAGGCTTCTAGAACCTTCAAGTAATAAGCCCAGTTTTGTTTTATTTTTCCAATTAAGGGAGTCTCAGCTCTAAAAAACAAACTTGGGCTTTCCTAATGGCATAAGCCATATGCTACAGTATCTTTCTTAATAATCATGGTGATATTTGACAAGCCCCTCCCTAAAATGCCTCCTCCCTACCCCTCAACATCAGCTCCGAGTCTTTTAGTGGGTTCTCAAACTTAAGTGTGCACCAGAATCACCTAGAGAGCTTGTTGAAATGTCTCTGTGTCCAACCAACCCTCAGAGTTTGATTCAGTAGGCCTAGGGTGGAGTCCAAGAACGAGCACTTCTAAGGAATTTTCAGGTGATATTGATGCTTCTGGACCAGGGACCACACCTCTACTGCTGACTACTACTGCTCTAGGAATAAATGAGTGAAAAATAAGAGAAAGTGGGAAGATTAATCTCCCTTACTTAGCACTACTATTAAAAGTAGAAGGTAAGCTATTATTTGGCAAAATGTTTCTTAAATAGTAACGGTTTACAACCGTTTTCTCAAAGCTCAGTGCAGTAACTACCTGTTTAAGAATGCTTGAAATCCCCTTATCCAGGCCATACCCCAGACCAATTAAGTCAACTTCCCTGGGAATGACTCCGGTGATTCCAATGTTTGGCCAAAGTGAGAACCACTGAAAACACTCCCAAACCACTCTGTGGAGTGAACAGGCCATAGGTGTGCTGGAGCCTTAGGCTGGTCAGGAAGTGGAGTATACTAGCAGCTTGTGACCCTATGGACTATAGCCCGCCAGGCTCTTCTATCCATGGAATTCTCCAGGCAAGAGTAGAATACTGGAGTGGGTAGCCATTCCCTTCTCCAGAGGATCTTCCCAACCCAGGGATCGAATTTGGGTCTCCTGCATTGCAGGAAGATTTTTTTTACCGTCTGAACCACCAGGGAGGCCCCCAAAACCCTTGTGTGCCCTTCAGAAAAATCAGACTATGTTAATGGCAGTACCTGACCATAGAAAACAACTGATTTGTTTTGATGAGATGATGTTGTCCCTATATAACCTCTCTTAGGCCTGCAATTAGAGTGAAATATTTCAGTAGATATTTGACAGCAAAGTCTACTTAAAGTAGATTACAAACCAGTTACTTGAATGTTGAAACAAACCTCAATGTCAACAAAGAGCCGAGCTTCATTATCTTACTGAAGGGCATATAACTAGAACCATGATAGTGAGGGTGATGCCCTGAGAGAAGGGGGGAAAAAAAACTTTAACAATTAGAGAATTAGATTATAAAAACATTCTCTTTAATCAAGGCTTTTAACATGGAACAGATTTCTTGGAATAAAATGGAAAGTTTCCAATATACTGAAACATAAATCAACATACACACAACACCTGGCAGGAAAAAACCAAAACAGCCAAGTTTACACAATCCCTGTAATAGCCGTGGTCTTATTCTCAGATGCTTTCTCCATCTGTCAACCGTGTTCTGCTGGATTCAGAGCTCACGTAGATTTTGGGGGTCACACTTAGCTGAGGCTGCAACCCAGAGAGCACTCACTCATCTAGCTGGGCTGTGGTCCTTCCTGTCAGTTCTGCTCAAGAAGCAAAGCAGTCACCAGCACATTCAGTGTATTGAAAATCCTTTAAATATCAAAGTGAGAAACAAGAAGGCAACACAATAATGTCATCAGGAAGATGTTAGCAAGTGAGGACAGCTGTGTAAAGCTTGAGGCTGAAAAGTGGCTCCTCAGCTTCATTTCTTTGGTTTCTTGGGCAGTGGCCGCCGGAACAGCAAGATGTGAGGTTCTGAAAGAGTGAGTGAGTGAGTGAGATCTAAAGAGTAAGTAAAATCACACCATCCTATGCACAACCTATAGTGTATCCCACTCCCACTTCCCAGCTATCACCACTTAGATCTTTGTAACTAAACGAAGATTTAAGCATATGGCCTTAGAAGCAGACCCAGAAGCCTGGCTTGTGTGCCAAGCACAGAATTGTTAATATCGGTTCTCTTGCTAAGTTTCTATAGCCCCAGGGTGCCCTTTATTAGTTTTGCCTGGTGGTTTGGTGTCTGGTGCCTTATCGAGAAATATACTTTCCTTTGTTTATTTGGAACACACCTCAAAATTCACTTTCTGATGGAGAATGAAGAAGAGGCCATAACCTCTACACCAAGATATATGTGGCCTTTAAATATATATATATGTATATATATTCTCTGACTGAATTAGAGATTAAAGGAGTTTTGTTTTTTTCCTTTTCCCCTCCAGTGACAGATTGTATCTGAACCTCCCAGATACTTTATTTCTTATTTTTGGTCACTCCTGTTTTTCTAGACAGCTGGTGAGTTAAGAAACCAGTAAATCATCCCCGCCTATCATTCCTTCATTTCCTTGGTCCTAGATGGTTGCTTTCTGCCATTGCACTGACCTGGTTCATGGATCATATAATGGACCCATCCCTGACTCTGCTGAACACCAAGATTCCTCCATTCAGATTCAGACATCAAATGTGTTTTAGGGACCAGCTTGGCTATGTCCTTGGGCAACATGACATGCCTGTAATAGAAACATGGGAAGGTGGGAAATTTGTATCAGTACTGGGTACAATCTATCAGATGAGGGGGCCAGCAGGTAAAGCCAAGACAGACAAGAGAAACCAGTTTGTAACGGCAGGGAGTTTATAAAATCTTACTGTAGTGCAAAGGCAGCTAGAAATAAAGCCCAAGTTATGGGCCAAGTTACATAAATTCTCACGAAAGTATATTAGTAAGTACTTATTAATGAATAACACCCATGAATGAGCGCCAAAATCCCAGGCACTGATGATACATTATAGTCCTCTAGTTGATTACTCTTAAATAATATAACGGGAGCCCCAGACATACACACATAGTGTTAATAATTAAAGGTGGTTCTGAACAGGGTTGTAAGTAAGGGAGAAAAGTGATTTCAGAGAGGAAAGGCCTATCAGGGAGTGCTGTGTGGAAGAGCCAGAACATAAAATCAAATATATGGAGAAGGAAATGGCAACCCACTCCAGTATTCTTGCTTGGGGAATTCCATGGACAGAGGAGCCTATCGGGCTATAATCCATGGGGTCGCAAAGAGTTGGACACGACTTAGTGACTAAACAACAACAAAGATATCTATTTATACATTTATACTTATATAAATTTCTTTGGCCTATGTATAAAAATGTCCATAATCCCCTCCCTTATTTTTAAGTTTTACAATTTACAACTTTACAAAAACCTGAAGGCAAACAAATTTTTCTCATAATCCATTTGGTTACTAAATCTGAGATGACCTGAATTTATCTGCTGGTGAAATAAAGGCTTTTTTGCCCGCCCCCGCCCCCAAGAATGAAACAGAAAAATCTTATCTTTTAAAATCTATCCTCAGTTACATTTTTCAACTCTGAAAGGATGTGCCACGAGACTTCTTTGGGGGGAGACTCCATGCTTTCCTAACCAAGGATAAGTCTCCTTTTATAGCAAAGAAATTACTACTTGAATTGGGGTGACCCAGACTTGATTTTGTTCAGTGAAACTGTATTGAATGCTCTCTCTGTGCTAAGTAAAAGGGACTGCACCCCTCCAGCCCCCCGAGGGTCAATTCTAGTCTAAATGTCTGAAAACAGCTTACATCCTAACAAGCCCCTGGCATAAAGACTGGCTTCTAGGACTATGTAGACCAAAAAAAAAAGAAAAACCCAAACCTTTCCTTAAATTAAATATCACTGCCAAGACTTACATCCTTCAGAGGATGAAACTAGTGATGTCTCCCTAGCCCTGCAAATACATTTTAAGCACATAATTTTAGTTAGCCTAGTTCAGATGTAGAGAAAAACAGCTGAGGAAAAGAAAGTTAATTGGGTCCAAAACAGGGCTGGAGTGTTTTTTTTTTTTTTTTTTTTTTCTTTTGGTCTGGATGGTAGTTGCAGCATGTGGGACCTAGTTCCCTGACCAGGGATTGAACTCAGGTCCCCTGCATGGGGAATTTGGCGTCTTAGCCACTGGACCACCAGTGAGATCCCAGAGCCAGCATATTTGTCAGCATACACCAAGTTCTCCAGAAGGCTCAGAGCCCTGCACTAGGCTGAAGAAACACAAGAAAATCAAGCCTCCAGTTGTTTTAACTATTAACGCTTACTACAGATTAGTGGAGTGCCAACATTTGTAAAATTCTTTGTCTTGCCTTATTTTCTAATCTAGAATTATATGGACTTAGGGTTTATCGAATGCAAACTCTGTACGGAGTCCTTTCTTTATAATGCTTGGTAAATCCTACATGCTTCCACCACAACCTACCTGAACATAGCTCTATCATACCAATTATCTTCTTCTTTCTGAAGCCTGTCAGTATTTCCACATATTTTTTAGGTCTGTTGAAAGCAGGGACCATGGCTTATCCGTGTACTTTAGCAGAACACCTGAAACCTATAAACACTCCATAATTGTTTCCCAAGTAGATGCCCTTCAAACATTCGACGGTAATCTCTTAGGGCCATATTAAGTCTTTCCTCAGTGTTCCTGGTCAGTTTTATTCCATTCCAGTTCCTCGAAGCCCCCCTTCCTAAAACAAATCAGACAACCACGCCCCTTTCCCATGGATTAATAAGCAATACCCAGGCTCTCTTAGAACTCCCCGCACTTTGAAGACTCGAGGAAAATTCAAGCTTCGCCTTTGCCACCTTCTCCCATAAGGCTCTACGGTGTGGCTGTAATACAAGCAGTCTCAAGAAGGCAAGTTCAGTTTACTGAACTGAGGTGAGAGAATGGTCCAGAAACCCGCAAAGCTGAGGGTGGTCAGTATTCTAACATTCGAACACTCTAACCACGACCACCCACGCCTCCTTCCAAATTCGCTATCACTTCAGGGTTTTTTTTTGATTGCCCCCTACCTTTCGCGCATGCGCTTTACACTCAACACACCCATTCCCGTTAATCTCCCGCGCATGCGCTAACTCTGCTGTTTCAATCCCCGTTACCAACTTCTCGTGCCCTCAGTTGTCAAAACTCACGACCTTGATTTTGCCCCCGCGCCGGCACTAACCGGTACTCGAACTCCTCGTCGTCGTATTTGTCCGAATAGTAAATTTGTTTGTGCGACATAATCACTCTGCCTGAGGACCTTCAGCCCCGCGCCGCCAACCTCCGAACAACTCCCAGCAGCACGCGCTCCCACCCTCTTTGGCCTCGCTTTCAAACACGCCGCCTGCGCTTTCTATTGGTCCCTCTGACGGAAGGCGGGACAACCCCACCTTCAAGCCTCCGATTGGCTTAGATTTGCTTCTACTCAAGTCCTTATTGGAATGAACATTGCTTAAGAATTGGCGTGAGTAAAAAATAGGCCTTTTATTGGCTATCACTGCCACTGTGCGCGTCCTCGCGCTGCCATTGGTTGATTCGGGAAAGTGGGACGGGTGAAGGAGGGACAATGAGGTAGAGGGTCAGGGGTTAGTGAGGCCGGAAGTGAGTGCAATAAAGTTTCTCCAGGGAGGCTGGGCCCGGGGAGAAAGTTGGAGCGGCGACCTGAGGAGGCAGTGGCGTGATCCGGAACCAAATCGGCCCGCGGTGCGGTGCGGAGACTCCATGAAGCCCTGGTGAGTTGGGACATTTTTCTCCTTAGGTGACCCACTCCTCCACCCCGGAACCCCTCTCCCGGGACCCTACTTCCGGTCTTCATTTACAAGTCCCGCCCCCTGCGACCCCCTCCCCGGAAGTCCCACCTCCCAACTTCAGGGGGCTCTCCGAACCCCGACTTATTTTCTGTTTATTGTCCCCAATCCTACCCTGTCGTCCAACTTTCCTGGAAGTCCCACCCCCAGACATGCTTTCAAACCCCTGCGTTAGTCCTTCCGATTCCCCGAAACCCCGCCTCCTCGAGACGATTCTCCGCTAACCCCTGTCTGTCAAAAGCCTAGCTCCCAAAAGGGCAGAACCCTGCTACTCAAAAAACTATTCGAATTCGTGAGGCCACGCCTCCCTAAGGGTTCCGCCCCTTTAGAAGCCTCGCCCCTTCCTTAATCCACGTCGGATCGTCCAGAAGCCTCGCCTCCTGGGAGTCTCCGGTGCACGCGTCTTGAGGGGCCACGCCCCTTCAGGAGCGTTATCCCGGTTGGACCCTTGTCATCGCCTCAGGAACTTTGTCTTCAATCCCAGAAACTTCACGTGCTTGCGCTTCCTCGTTCCTTTTCTCTTTGGTGCCCTTGGCTTAGTTTTCCTGAGCTCTTAGGCTCAAACTGGGTAGGAAGTCAAAAGTTCCCATCTCTGACTCTGAGGAGTAAGAGATTAGAGGCAGCCCCTTTCCTCTCCCTTAGCCCGTTCCAAGGGTGGACCTACTTGAAGGGGGCTGGACTTGGGGTTTGGCACGAGAGTGGGAGGGAGACTTGCTCATAGATTCCCTGCCCCACTCCCTGAGTTTCCCTTCCCAGGACCGACTCCACCCCAGAAACAGCTGTTTGTCTCATACCTGTACGACGGGAGCTGGGTAGGGCCGTGAATTTGTCGATGTGTGACATGTGGGTGTGACAGAAGAGAAAGTTTTCTACCACCTGAAGACGGTGGCTTGGAATGGGTGTAGGTAACAGTGTCCTTTTTGCTGTTTGATTTTTTTTTTTTTTTTTAAGGGACTCTTCAGGCCCCACCACTTCTCTGGCTCTTCCCCTCCCCCAAACAGTTCTAGTCTGGGCATTTCTCCTGGTCCTGCTTGCCCAGCCTTCCCTGCTGGAAACATTCCTGAGGCTTTCGCCATTTCCTGCTACTTTCCGCCTATCTTGCCTCCTCCTCCCTGCTGGGCTGAGAAGCCACATGCAACTTCTTCCCCCTACCCAGTCGTTCAGATTCCCAGTTGCAATCTCCTTTCTTCCTCTGTAAATTTAAAGAGCCCTACTTCCTCTCTCTTTTCTAACCATGCCCACACCTGTTGGTCATTCCTTGTCTCTGGATTCTGCAGGCACCCGCAGAATGCCCACCTCTAAAGATGAGGATATCCTGGTGTGTGTTTGTATGTGTGTAGGGGGGGCGGTGAGGCTTTGGCAGAATACTTTCCTCATTCTCTCTGTTTCTGAGTTCTGAGGCCTTAGGAAACAGAGTGATAGATTTTCTTCTCAGGAGTGGTGCATGGAGTGGTAAAGCTCTCCTGGGTTGAGGACTATGGGGGCGGTGATAAGCACAGTATCTAACATGTTTTAATTGTCAGGGTTGTTAGTCACTGTAATCATGATAATTTGCATTTTTAAAAATATTCTGAAGTAAATTTAAAGATAGGCAATTCTGAGGTGAGCCTGGTGAGGGTATATGTGTCTTTTACTACTACTTTTTTTGGGTTGCTTTCTAACTTCCTCTGGCCCCCTGGAGCAGAGCTGTGGCAGGATGCTGTGGGTGGAAGGAATGAGTTTGGGACTGTTCCCTGTGTCCAGCCTCAATCCTCTTCTGGCACCCCTTTCTTATGAGCACAGATTTGTCTTCTGCCCCTCTGTCCCTTCCTGGCCACTTCTCTTGGAGAACTGTTGCACTGCCCCATCTCCTCCGGCCAGACTCTGCCCTTGGTATGAGGGGCATCATGCTCCGTGGTGGATACCTGCACTTTCCCTGGTCACTACTAAAGAGGAGGGGTATGTGTTCACCTGCAGGTCTAGGGATCTGACCTTAGTGTCAATGCTCTGGCCACCCCCCACCCCTTCTACCCTTGACAGCTTATTTGCCATAAAAGAGGGGGGCAGAAGAGTACTTGGCTTGGGCCTCTGCTCCTTGGCATGGTAGGCGCCATGCACGGAGAACAATCCTCCACCAAACTGTCCTCTGCTCCAGCTCCTGCCTGGTGGTTCCCTGACGTGCCACCAGGTTGGACTTTATTCCTCTTACTTTAACAGCTTTGCCTTTCCTCTTGGCCCCTCCCTGCATCCACTGGGACCATGTCCTTCCTTTTCCCATTTCTTTAGCTCCCTCCACAGCTGTGATAGCCAAGGAGGCTAATGGCCCAGGCTCCCTGGGGCCACCACCCCTCTGTGGGGCAGTGGTGGGGGGTGGCTGGGGCTGGAGGCTGAGGGAATTTGAGTGTTCAACCAGGACAGGAAGGGAATTGCTGAGCTCAGGGATCCCCTCCCTTTCCCACCCCCAACTGACTCTGTTTCCTCCCTCAGCCTACCCCCCACCCCCCACCACCCTCCCTCAGCTTCCTGCTCCCTTTGGCCTGCCCTGTCCGGTCTGGATTGATCCAGACCTCCTCTTATCGCCCTCCTTTCCTCCTCACTCCTCCATCCTTCCCTCCCACTCCCACTTTACTCCTCCCCCAATTACTTGTTTGTACGGTTGGGTGGGGGGATCAGGCAGTGGGGCATGGATCGCTCTGCCAGGCAGCGAGAGTTCTGGGTTGGGGCAGTGTTGGGGGCTCAGCCCCTCAGAGCCTGTGAGTCAGCACTGTCCTCGGGATTGGTCTCTCCCCTTAGCTCCCCGCCCCTGGGGAGGAGCCAGGCAGCTCTAGGTCCAGCCTGTTCTCCTCTCAGCCTGAGAAGAGGCTCCACGCTGGGCGGGGATGGGGCCTGAAACTGTCTGGGTCTGAGCCGGGGAAGCCAGAGCTACTTGTCCCTCTCCCTCCCCAGGACCCTTGAGATCCCTGGGCCATAGAGGTCCGATCAGGCTAAGGGCCTGGGATGCCCCCTGCCTGGCCCCCTTGCCCTGACTGGCAGGGGGGCCAGGCTGGGCAGCAGCCTCCCTCTCACTCCAGCCATGGATCTCCTGCCCCCCAAGCCCAAGTACAACCCACTTCGGAATGAGTCTCTGTCATCGCTGGAGGAGGGGGCTTCAGGGTCCACCCCACCGGAGGAGCTGCCATCCCCATCAGCCTCATCCCTGGGGCCCATGCTACCACCTTTGCCTGGGGACGACAGTCCCACTACCCTGTGCTCCTTCTTCCCCCGGATGAGCAACCTGAAGCTGGCCAACCCAGCTGGGGGGCGCCCGGGGCCGAAGGGGGAGCCAGGAAGGGCAAACGAGGATGGGGAGGGGATCGTAGGGGCAGCCATGCTGGACTCAGGCCCCCTGCCCCTCCTCCAGGACATGAACAAGCTGAGTGGAGGCGGCGGGCGCAGGACTCGGGTGGAAGGGGGCCAGCTGGGGGGCGAGGAGTGGACTCGCCACGGGAGCTTTGTCAATAAGCCCACCCGGGGCTGGCTGCATCCCAACGACAAAGTCATGGGACCCGGGGTTTCCTACTTGGTTCGGGTGAGTGAACATCCTCCCTCCCACTCCCTCGTGGACCTCTCCAGTTCCTCTGCTTACTAATCTCTCTCCTTTCCCCTGCTCTTCCCCAGCACTCCCTTGATTCTGGTGTCCTGTTTCTTAAACCTTTCTTGCCCCTTCTCCAATTCTCTAGCCTCTTCCCTTCCAGCTCTGTCTGGGGCCCCTTCCTTCTTGTGACTCCCCTACCCCCACCCCGCCAGGCTTAGCACAAAGCCCAGCACAAGCCCTTAGTGAGTGTCGGCATGAGTGACTCTTGACTATCCCCTCCGGTCTCCTCCCCGCTTTCTGGAGAGGCACTCCATCCCACCCAGTGCCCATCACTCCTCCCAGATTCTCTTCCCACAGGCATGAGGTCTGCCTAGCTTGCCCTTCTCTCTTTGCCCCTCTTGTCCTGCATGTTGTGGGATATATCCATGGGCAGTGGGCAGAACTTCTTCATCTTTACTTCCCTGAGGGACCAAGGAAGGAGAAGTCCTAGGGCCCTTTGTGAAGAGGTGGGGGGAGGTGGCTTACCGGTGTCCTGTCCCTCCCCTCAGTACATGGGCTGTGTGGAGGTCCTGCAGTCAATGCGCGCCCTCGACTTCAACACCCGGACTCAGGTCACCAGGTTAGTGGGGGTTGGGGGAGGAGGGTGGCAGTCCCAGGATTCACGAGGGGTGGGGAGAATGGGTCACTTGGTGGTGGTGATGGCTTTTCTTTGGGTGGTAAAGAGGGTTGAGAGAAAGTTAGGGAAATGAGTCTAAGTCTTAATGTAAAGGGGCAACTCTGACCTGGCTCCTTCTTATTATCCAGCCCCGGGAATTGTGGGGGAGGTGGCAGAGGCAGCTGGCAGCTAGAGCTGGAGTGGAAGATGCGGGTAGATGGAAGGTTGCTGCTGCCTTTGGGAAGGGGATGGGACATTTGGTAGCTGGAAGAGGGTGGGGCCAGACCCATTGAGGCCCTAACCCAATCAGCCAGGAAGCGGCCTCTCAGTGTCATCAAATATTAAAGGCCCTTAATTCAATCCACCACGACAAAGAGCCTGGAGTGCCCCTGGAGTCTGGCCTGGCCTTCCCCTCCCCCAGCACTGTGGCAGTCCCAGCCGAGTGGGAGGCAGGCTCTGGGTCTGAGTATCCCTCTTTCCCCAGGGAGGCCATCAGTCTGGTGTGTGAGGCTGTGCCGGGTGCTAAGGGGGCAACAAGGAGGAGAAAGGTACCTGGGGTCGGTGGGGCTAGGGATGCTGGGAGATGTGGAGGAGCAGGGGGAAGGCTAGTATGGGGCAGGTGGGGAGAAGTCCAGAAGGCAGGAGTGTGGGGGTTTCCTGGTGTGGGGGGCCCCCCAGCTTCTGAGACCCTTGGGCCCTTCCCTAGCCCTGTAGCCGTCCACTCAGCTCCATTCTGGGGAGGAGTAACCTGAAATTTGCTGGAATGCCAATCACTCTGACCGTCTCCACCAGCAGCCTCAACCTCATGGCCGCAGACTGCAAACAGGTTGGTGGGGTGAGGCGGCAGGGGGGTGGGCAGAAACATTGATGGGAGGGCTAAACGAGAACTTGGTTATGAGGGCAAGGCACTGGTAGAGAAGGCCTGGGAGCAGTAGAACAGTAGGGAAGGCAGAGATGAGGAGAACATGCGTTGAGAAGCCAGAAGGATGAGACTGGGACACCAGGGTCTTGGGCCAGTGGTGGGTGGTGCCCAGTGGACCCTGAGGCTGCCTGATGCCCATCATTCCCTTCCTTCTCCATCCTCTGCCCTAACCCTCAGATCATCGCCAACCACCACATGCAGTCCATCTCGTTTGCATCCGGCGGGGACCCGGTGAGTTGGGGAATGGAGCTCAGGTGGTGGGAGGAGAGTAAGGGGCTAGGGATTGGGAGGACACTGGCAAGAGAAGCAAGCCTGCTAGGACTGAGGCAGTGTCTGAGAAAGACTGGGCTTGAAGGGGTCAGGAGTGGTGTGGGGCTGTACAGTTTAGCTAACTGGCCTCTTCTGACTCTTTCCACCCCAGGACACAGCCGAATATGTCGCCTATGTTGCCAAAGACCCAGTGAATCAGAGAGGTGAGGTGTGAATGGGGAGCACTGGGTGGGGCTGGCTGTCCAAGGGGCAGGTGAGCAGGACCCAGGGGGCCCTCATGCCAAGGACAGAGGCCGAGGGCCCTGTCTGCGCCTCCTCCCAGCCCCACAGTCCCCCCACCGCCCAGCTCCCTAATAGCCTCTGCTGCGCCCCCAGCCTGCCACATCCTGGAGTGTCCCGAAGGGCTCGCTCAGGACGTCATCAGCACCATCGGCCAGGCCTTCGAGCTTCGCTTCAAACAGTACCTCAGGAACCCGCCCAGGCTCGTTACCCCCCACGACAGGTGCGTGGGCAAGGCGGTGGGGGGTGGGTAGCCCCCTCCCAGGGGCCCTAGACCAGAACTGGAAAAGGAGGCCTGCTCTTCCCACACTCCAGCTCAGAAAAGGGCAGGGAAGGAAATAACCTGAGTGCCCCTGCTTCCTGCTATTCTTAAGTTTCCTGTGGCCGGCAGGAAGGTGTTCCGTGGCCCTGCCCGCTGCAGGGCCAGCTCTTCCCGTCGGGTGCCCGTGGCGGAGCTGCAGTGCGGGACATCCAGCTCTTCCCTGGCTAGATGGGCTTCTCTTTTCCCAGCCGTCTCGTTTCTGGTCTGTCCTTTTGTGCTTCTCTCCGTATGTAGTTTAGTTCTTCACATTCTTGCCTCTAGAAGCCATCAAGAATTTGGGTGAGGGAGGATGGCTCTTTCCTGAGATGGTCACATTTCCCACCTCAGACCAGGAGGATTGAGTGTTTAGAGGAGGTGTTAGAATATTCTGGAGCACCCCCTCCCTGGTACTTGGTGCTCCCGCTCCCTCTTGGGAGACCGCATGACGACCAAGGGCATGATGTTAAGTCCAAATCTGACTTGACATTCTGCTCCACCAGTAGTAGTGCTTGTTCAGTCGCTAAGTTGTGTCCAGCTCTTTGTGACCCCATGGACTGCAGCACGCCAGGCTTCCCTGTCCTCCACTGTCTCCCGAAGTTTGCTCAAACTCATATCCATCTAGTCGGTGATGCTATCCGACCATTTCTTAGTTGTGTGACCAAAATCTTTTTATCCCTGATGATCATTTTCCTCACCTAAAAAACTGGAGAAGGAAACAGTATCTGGTTTATCAGTTGTCCAGGGAATGAAATGATTATATATGAAACACCCAGCCTCAGGCCTACCCCTCAGGGAATGCCCAATACGTGACCGCTGTTCTGATCTCCCTCCGTCCTGCCATCCATGCTCCTTTCTCCCTCCTGTCTCTCTCAGGATGGCTGGCTTTGATGGCTCAGCTTGGGATGAGGAGGAGGAAGAGCCCCCTGACCATCAGTACTATAATGACTTCCCGGGGAAGGAACCACCTCTTGGGGGTGTGGTGGACATGAGGCTTCGGGAAGGAGCCCTCCCAGGGGCTGCTCGACCCACTCCACCCAGTGCCCAGACCCCCAGCCACCTGGGAGCCACGCTGGTAAGTTGCTTGGATGGAGGCGGGCGGGGCTTGGATGGGAGCAGCTGGTTAGGGCCTCTGGCCTCACTCTGTCTTGGTCCCTTCAGCCTGTGGGGCAGCCTGCTGGGGGAGACCCAGAAGCCCGCAAACAGATGCCGCCCCCACCACCCTGCTCAGGTACGAAGGGAACTGAGGGGGCAGAGTGGGGACTGAGAAGCGGGGGGCGGGGGTGGCACTCTAAAGCCTCCGTTTCCTCAGCAGGCAGAGAGCTCTTTGATGACCCCTCCTATGTCAACGTCCAGAACCTAGACAAGGCCCGGCAAGCAGGGGCTGGGGCCGGGCCCCCCAATCCTGCCATCAATGGCAGTGCACCCCGAGACCTCTTTGACATGAGTGAGTGTGCCTGTCGCCTTTCTGTGTCTCCGTCTTCCCACTTGGTTCCTCCTCTTCTCCTGCCTCTCTGCTCTTTCCTTCCTGGCCTCCCCTCCCTAAAGGCCTGGGTCCTGAGCATAGGGTTGTGTCAGCTGCCTCTCCTAGCCCTCTCTCTGTATCCCCAGAGCCCTTTGAAGATGCCTTGCGAATGCCTCCACCTCCCCAGTCAATAGCCATGGCTGAGCAGCTCCGAGGGGAGCCCTGGTTCCACGGGAAGCTGAGCCGGCGAGAGGCCGAGGCACTGCTACAAGTCAACGGGGACTTCTTGGTGCGGGAAAGCACGACCACGCCGGGCCAGTACGTGCTCACCGGCCTGCAGAGTGGGCAGCCAAAGCACCTGCTCCTGGTGGACCCTGAGGGTGTGGTGAGTGTGGCAGGGGTGTAGGTGGGCACAGCAGAAAGGAAGGTCCAGTATCCTACCTGTGGCTCTGTTCCTGCCTCACTGCTTCCTTGACTTTTGTCTGCTGGGCACCTCTGTCTGGGCCTACCCTGTTCTCAAGGGGTCTGGCATCTCCCTCGTCTAGTGGTTTAGGGTTCCTTCCCTTCTCACATCCCTCACCTGAGCTGTATTCCCTTCAGTCCTTGCCAGTCCCCCAACCTTATGCCCTCGAGAGCTAGAAAGTGGTCATCTTACTAGTCCCTCTTTTGACAAATAAGGAAACCATCCTTCAGAAGTTGTAGTGTTCTTTGTCAGATGTCTGGAGGCTAAATATCCCAAAACTTTTCACAGGATGAGCCAGGGGCCTCCCCAGCTCCTCCAGACTCAGGGATCAGACCAGAGTCCTGTCTCCTGTCTGCACTGCCTCCTGCCCCTCATAACTTTGGTCTTGTTTCTACAGCAATCTCAGCCTCCTTTGCGTGTCTGTTTTTGTACTGTGTATCCTCTTCTGAGACATAGCACCTTCCTCCAGGTCAAGGAAGGAGTAGCTAGCCTTCAGTTTCACGACTTCTGGGCTGATGTCTGTTCTGCCTTTTCCCAGTTCACTGACTTGCCCATTCCCACAGCTGTCTCCAGCTTCTCTTTCTAGAGAAGCCTCAATGATCAGGACCGAGGGCCCTCCCTCTGCTGCCATCTTTTTCTCCTGCCTCAACCCTCTTGAATATCCCAGCTTCCTCGGCCTTGGATATAGGCTTTATCTGACCCTTCACCTGAATTGACCTTCTCCCTTCCCACTCCCCAGGTTCGGACAAAGGATCACCGCTTTGAAAGTGTCAGTCACCTCATCAGCTACCACATGGACAATCACTTGCCCATCATCTCTGCGGGCAGCGAACTGTGTCTCCAGCAGCCTGTGGAGCGGAAACTGTGACCTGTCCCAGTGCTCTCTCAGAAGATGCCCTGCGGTCCCTTCCACCCTGTTCCCTGACTCTTAGGACCTCACATGGGAGTGTTCATGGGCTTGCCCTTGTGTAGGACTGGGGATACTGTGGACACTGGGTTCAGCATGCAGCTGAGAGAGACGGTTTGAGTCAGGAACCAGGGGTAGGGTCCTGCTTCTCCCCAGACCTCACCAAAGTATTAATGTACAGAGTGGCCTCCTTCCCTGGGCCTTGCCTGTGCCAACTTGATACCCCCTTCCCCAAGGTGGGTGCTAGAGGCCTGGGCAGGATGCCTCCTGGTGATGGAAGATGTTCTGTGGTGATAGGCCCTGCGGAGCAATCACCCTTCCAGGGAAGGGGAACTGAATCATACCTTTCGTCTACCCCTGGGCTCAGGGTACCCCAGACTCCTCTCAACAACCCTCCCTCCCAGCGTTTAAACTTTGTGCCTTTGACCATCTCCTAGGTCTGAAGATATTTTATGCAAAGAGTTCTTGGGCCCCTGAAGTCAAGGATGGGGCTGCTGACAGCTTGGCTTCTGGGACCCGGGCCTGTCCTTGCTCAGCACCTCCTCCAGTTCAGGTGGGGCAAACAGAGGCGGGAGTAGCAGCTGCCCCTCTTCCTGGGATATGCAGCCCTTAGAGACTGCCTCAGAGCCCCGCTCTCAGCCAGGGGGGAGATGGGCCCCTCCTTGCTCAGTGCCTCCTGGCCGGGGCCCCTCACCCAGGGCTCTGTATATACATTTCGTAAGCCCACCCCTCCCATGTTGCATGCATGTTATACTCTACAGCCAAAGTTCAGCCCTTCCTCCTGGCCTCTGTCCTGCCTCCCCCTGCAGGGGTGGTGGGGGGATGACGGAGCTGTCATCCCAACAGGAATTTGTAGAGGTGGGAACAGGGGCATTGAGACTTTAAAGCAGTAGACAATCCCCAGATACCATCGGTAGGTTTGGAACTGCGTTTATTTTTTATTTTATATGCGTATATTTTAGGGCTGTAGATTTACTTTCCTAATTTGATTTCCATAGCTTATTCCTGAGCACAAAATGATAATAATCGATGACATTTATACATCACCTCTTTGACTTTTTCAAAGCCCTTTTACGACTATTGGCATTTTCCTCACCCCGGCCTGTGGGGCAGTTGGAACCGGTAGCATTATCTTTTTCTACCAGAGAGACCCAAAGAAGTGGAGTGGAAGCTAGGACTAGAGAAACTTGGCCCTCCCACCGCGAGGCGGGGAGGCAGAAGTTTGGCTGTTAGTTTCACACGAGGCGAGGCGGGGGGTCGCGGTTATTGAATCCCTTCTCCCTTCTCCAGGCCGCGCCCTGCAGCAGCAACAGAGGAGCCGGTCCTGCTCTGTCTTTAGGCCTTGTAGATAAGGGAGAGTGGACTATCTAAGTCCTCGCCTCCCTTTTTTTCTTTTCTTTTTGTTTGGATGTTTTCACGGGTCTCACTTATACCAAAGGGAAAGAATCATTAAAGTCCATATTTCTTCTACCTCGGCCTCTAGGTCTCTGTCTCAGCTTATTGTTGGCTCTGGGCGCCCCCCACGGCAGGAGGGGAGGCGGGAGGCCGGACTCGGACTCGGCCTCACCTGGACTCGCTCGGGTCGGGCTCGAGTGAGAACTTAGGGATTCGCGTAGGAGGGTGCGGCGCGGTGGGGCGTGCGGGGCCACCATCCCAGGGGATGTTCATGTCTGCAGCGGGGACCGAGGCGGGGTGGGATCGCGGACGGCATGACCCCAGGCGGCTCGGGCCAGCGTGCACCCCTGCGGGGGCACCTCGGCCCGGGATGGTACGGCCCAGCCGCACGCCTCAGCTGCCGTCTCCCCTAGTCAGCCCGCACGCAGCGCTCCCGGGCTGGAAACGGCCTCCCCCAGGCTTGCACCTTGGTACGGCCCAACCCGCCCAGCGCTCGGGGGAGGGTCTGGCCCGGGCCTCGCTCCCCCTCCTCGCCGAGCGCAGTGGTGGCTGCCACGCCGAATTCCGCTTCCTGTGGCTGCGGCCGCTGGCGGGCGGTGAGGCCGGGAGAGCGTGCAGTTGGCACCGCGGCTCCGCACCCCAGCCTCGCCGCACCTCGGGCTTGCTGCCGCGCGGGGGCCTACGCCGCCCCTGCCTTCCCTTCTGGGCCATGGTGCAACCCGAGGGCGCGTCTGTCCCCCGCCGCTGCTGACCCGGGTCCCCCACTCCATGGCCGCCTCGGCGCCGCCCCCACCGGACAAGCTGGAGGGAGGTGGCGGCCCCGCACCGCCCCCTGCGCCGCCCAGCACCGGGAGAAAACAGGGCAAGGCCGGTGAGAACGCGGAGGGGGCTGGGGCTGGCGAGGCTCAGAACTCTTGGACCTTGGAGGGAGGGCTGGTGGGCTGGGGAGGTGGCGGTTCTCAGGCTGAGGGCCCTGAAGAGGGGAGGCTCAGTGGAAAGGATAGGTGGGTGAAGCCCTCCAGGAGTTGGGGACGAGGGGTCATGACTGCCGATCCTAGAGTTTGGGGCACCTGGAATGAAGGAGCCACTTGGGAGTCTGAGGCTATCGAGAGATGGGGACGTCTCTCATTTAAAGGAAAAGGCAGCTGAGAGTGTAGCATCCCATTTATTCTTCATAGTGTACCTTTGTTAGTATCTAACAAAGTAGGTACTAAGTAAATAAACAAGAGTATAGTGAAGTTAGGAGAGTCTCCTGGATCATCATGGTTGGGAGAAAGGATGTTGGGGAAACCTCAGGGAAACTTGTTTGTGTCTGCCTTCTACTGCCTTTCCAGGTCTGCAAATGAAGAGCCCAGAAAAGAAGCGAAGGAAGTCAAATACTCAGGTGAATGGTGGTTGGTTGTGGGGGTAATTTCTGGTAGCCCCTTCGGGTTCTCTGTTCTGCCACCCCGATGTCTTCATCTTGCATCAGCTGCAGGGAGAAGAGAAAGTTGTCTTTCTTATTCCTTTTCTGGTCCTTTCCTTCAGCTTTATAACATTTTGGGAGTAGGGTGGGGATGAGATGATTTGACCAGAGATTTTATCAGCGGGGATTAGAGTCGTCCTCTCCCCTTTTTGTCCTGCTCTGGTTCCCCCACGATGATAACAGCTATCACTTGCTGAAACTTTTCTAAGTACCAGGGATTGTGCTAAAAGGCTTCCACAGTTTTGGGAGATAGGCATTGTCACAGTTTTACAGATGAGAAACCTGAGGCTTAACCATGTTCCATGCCTGCTCCAGGGCTTTGAGGTTACTCAGTGTCAGAACGAGGATTCCAGTTTAGTTCTGCCTGTTTTCAAAACAGTGACTGCACCTTGCAGGTTGTGCCCTCCATTCTGTTTTGTTGTTGCACTCTAAGATCCATCTGAACTGGCCGGGACCAGCCTCTAAAACTGTGTACTGTGTTTCTGGTGCTCTCTTGGTTTAGCTCTGGGTCTCCCTCCATGATCCTCTTTCCCTCATCTTTTTCCCCCAGGGCCCTGCGTACTCGCACCTGACGGAGTTTGCACCACCCCCAACTCCCATGGTGGACCACCTGGTTGCATCCAACCCTTTTGAGGATGACTTCGGAGCCCCTAAGGTGGGGGGCGCAGCCCCTCCATTCCTTGGCAGTCCCGTCCCCTTTGGGGGCTTCCGTGTCCAGGGGGGCATGGCAGGTCAGGTACCCCCAGGATATGGCACTGGGGGTGGAGGAGGTCCTCAGCCTCTTCGTCGACAGCCACCCCCTTTCCCTCCCAGCCCCATGGGCCCTGCTTTCAACATGCCCCCCCAGGGCCCTGGCTATCCACCCCCAGGTAACATGAATTTTCCCAGCCAACCCTTCAACCAGCCTCTGGGTCAGAACTTTAGCCCACCTGGTGGGCAGATGATGCCAGGCCCAGTGGGGGGATTTGGCCCCATGATCTCACCCACCATGGGACAACCTCCCAGAGGGGAGCTAGGCCCCCCTTCTCTCCCCCAACGCTTTGCCCAGCCAGGGGCCCCTTTTGGCCCTTCTCCTCTCCAGAGACCTGGTCAGGGGCTCCCCAGCTTGCCTCCCAACACAAGTCCCTTCCCTGGTCCGGACCCTGGCTTTCCTGGCCCTGGTGGTGAGGATGGAGGGAAGCCTTTAAATCCCCCTGCGCCCACTGCTTTTCCCCAGGAGCCCCACTCAGGCTCCCCGGCTGCTGCTGTTAATGGGAATCAGCCCAGTTTTCCTCCAAACAGCAGTGGGCGGGGTGGGGGCACTCCAGATGCCAACAGCCTGGCACCCCCTGGAAAGGCAGGTGGGGGCTCAGGACCCCAGCCTCCCCCAGGCCTGGTGTATCCATGTGGTGCCTGTCGGAGCGAGGTGAATGACGACCAAGATGCCATTCTCTGTGAGGCCTCCTGCCAGAAGTGGTTCCACCGTGAGTGCACGGGCATGACTGAGAGCGCCTATGGGCTGCTGACCACCGAGGCCTCTGCTGTCTGGGCCTGCGATCTCTGCCTCAAGACCAAGGAGATTCAGTCTGTCTACATCCGCGAGGGCATGGGGCAGCTGGTGGCCGCTAACGATGGGTGATGCTGGCGAGGGGCCCAGGGAAGTGCACATGTTCCTCCCTGCTCTTCCAGGGTGATTGCCTTCTTGTCTGGCTCTTGGTCCTGGTTTCCATCGGCTTCCCATCCCCATGGGGCAGAAACCCAGTGGCTCCTGGGGGCAGAAAAAGGAACTGAGGTGGGCAGGCAGAAGAGCCTGTATCTCTCACTCGTGTGGAAACTTACGCATTGAGATCTACAGAGGTTCAGGAAACCAAAGCCCTGCCAAGCAGAGCCACTTTTGGTGGCTATCTCTGGAAACCCAGGGGTATGGCTGCAAGAGGAAAGAGGCTGGAGGAAGATCCGAAGGGCAGGGGTGTCCCCTCTACAGATGATGGATGCCCCCAACACCTGTGCCTAACATGCCTCTCTAGCTCCACAGCTCCAGCCTTAGTGTTTGGAGTCCAGTATTAAAGATTTCTGGCCAGAAGAGTTGGGGTCTCTTCCCATCTCTGCGGTAGCCCTTTCATGGGCTCTGGGAGATAGCTTTAGGGAATAAATGGAGATTTTCCCCTTTTCCTACCTTCCCCTTGTCTCTTTCACCTGTCCAACTCGTCCCCCTTCAGAAACCAAATAGCTTGAAGAAGCAGGAGAGTACGTGGCTATGGCAGTTCTTGGTGATCTGGGGCTTGGAGACAGTAGGTAAGATGCTGTCAGGACATATTTCCCTCATACCAAAGTCACTGGTCCTTTCTCAGCCTCTCTTGTGCTTTTCCCCTAATGACCATGTTTTTGCCAAAAATTGGGATGTGTGGTCTGACAGACCAGAATATTTGACATTCAGACTGTCCTGGAAGCCCAGATTCTGTGGTTGTACACCCCTCCTCTCCGCCTAAGCGCTGGTCTTCAACTTCTGGCCTCGAGTTCCCTGCCTTGCTGGAAGGAAAGCTTGAAAAGGCGCAGAGCCCTTATACCTCATTTTTTCTCCTGATAAAAGGATTCCTGTCAGAGCCTGTGGGGAGTCTGCAGGACCCTCATTGCTGCGGTACTAGAATGCAGTCCAGAGCCTGGATGTTTTTGCTCCCCTCTCTTCCTGCTGTTCTATCTTCTCTGGCCTGGTGATCGAGCTGTTCTCATCCTTCTCAGCCAAAATCTGTGCCAGGGCGTTATTTTTTATGTTTTAAGCACTGCCTGCCAGAGATGGGCCTGGGGCCCCACAAGGAGCCCCTCACAGCTGCACGCTCTTCCCTACAGCTCTTCCCTACAGCTCCCGCACACATTCCTCAAGTTGGGTAGGGAAGGCAGGCTAGGGGTGTGGCCCTGAGAGGGGCTGGAGGTCCTCTGCCCCCACTTCTCCTGGGACGTTATACGTGTGAAGAGAAGACCGGTATACTGCAGAACTCTTGCCTTCCCCGGGTGGAGCATGCGGCCTTCCCGGCTGTGCGACAGAAGGGAGTGGCCTCTGGGCTTCTCTTCCAGTGTTACTGCCATCCAACAGCAGAGATGGCAACCCCCTCACTGCTCAACTTTGTGTTGTGTTTGTGGTTCTGTTTGCCCCTCTTTTTATCTGTTGATGTTTTTGTGGTCTCCCCCCCCTCACCCGCCCTGCATTTTGTAAGATGGCTCCTGGCCAGGGATGGGGTGGGGGGCGGTGTCTGGTCAATCCCTCCCTCTCATGCCACTGCTTTTTGGAAGAAAGTGGGGCGGCAGAGATGTGGGGAAAGTTTTGTATGGTTGGATTAATAAAATGACTTGGAAGATCCACACCCGGACTCCTTGGTGTTGGTGTGCACAAGGCTGGAATGAGTCAGTCACTGCTGGTGAGGATGGTTGGGGGGTGAGGACAGGGAACCCCCAGGGTCTCTGGAAGTGGCAATAGCAGGAAGAGTCAGGCCCCTGACCTGACCTAATACAAGCTGTGGAGCCTGGGGAGGCCTCTTTGCCCCACCGCTCCCTGTTTCCCTGCTGTGAGAAACAAGTTTCCTTTCTGAGCACATTCCTGGGCCAGGCCTAAAGCCAAGCAGGATCTTCGGCTCCAAGGCTTCAGGGTGACAACTGCCATTAGTGCTTCTCGGTGTAACGCCCCACTCCCACTCCTGAGTTAGGGGGTCAAGTGTAGCTCCAGGGGTGGGGGAAGGGGCTGCCCTGGTCTAGCAGATTGCATTTTAGGATGCTTTAAAGCCCCCCACCCACCGCCCGCCCCCTTTAAAGAAAAGAATAGTGGCATCCTGAAACAATCGGCGCCAGGATGAGGATAGGGACAACCCACACTTTGCCACTCTCCTCCCCCATCCTGCAGCTGTCTCTTGTCTATCCTGGGACCAACCTGGCTCCTTGTCCTGGACATGCCACCCCCTTGCCTTTCAGTTCTGGGTCTTCCCTTCAGAAATTGTTTAGCCACTGGAAAAGGAGGGGAGGTGACCCCCAGTTGAGTTTGCTGGAACCCCAGTGTCCCACCGGGAGGTAAGCCCAGGTTTAGGGGCTCTGCAGGCGCCCCGCACCCCAGCGGCTCTCAGGTCTAGCTGTTATTGGCCAAAAGTTTCCGCCCCCTCAGGGAAGTTGACTTTCCATTGGTCAGCTCTCAGTCACGTGACCTTCCTTTCCTGCGGCTCTAAGAGCCGGAGAGGCAGCAACAAGTTCAGCTGAAGACTGAAGCAAGAGCTGGGTCAGGTAATGCCCTAGCCGGGCAGGGGCAACAGAAATCCCCAGGAGAGCAAGGATAGAGGAGAGGAAGGGTAGAACGTTGAAGGGTTGAGCTCCACCCAGGATCGATAGAGCTGTTTGTCATTTCTGGCCCGGGAGGGAGGGGGATCATGGGCGGCCGTTTCCAAAACAGGAACTTGCTCTGGGTCTCCCAGACAAGTTTTTGTAGTTTTATTTTAGAGGTTTGGGGGAACAGCTCTTAGAGGGGTTGAAATTAGCTGGACGAAACTTTCCCAGTGGCAGAGCTCCCCCTTTAGCTGTCTTTTGGAAATAGCACAAGTCCCTGACAATCCTTACAGGATGTTTTTGTTGAATCTTGCCTGAAAAAAGGAGAGGGAGTAGTGAGGAGGGGGTGGAGGTGGGTGTTCTTCCAAGAGGTTGATGAGAAGAAAGAGATCTGAAAGCAGCAGGGAAGGGTGGGAATTAGACAGCAGAAAGAACTTCCTAATAAGGCAGTGAGATGCTGGCCTGGGGGGAACAGGGAGAACTTATGGGATCTTCAGTGAATCCAACCAAGAGAGAGGTAACAACCAGGGTTTGGAACCCTGAGTGCAGAGGTTCTGGACTGTATTCTGTTTGGGTCTCAGAAGTGTTTGTCTTGTTGACCCAAATACCGTTTCTGGTTTCCATGGAGACAGTGGGTCTGACATCACCCTGGTTGCCATAGTGCCTGCTTCTGGAGGACCTGAGCAGGCTATACACAGCCAGGGGTAAACAGGGACTTCAGCCCAAGCTGCTGCCACTTCCTTCCTGCTGCCACCTGTTAAGAGTCACACGCAGCAACTGGGGATGGGGAGATGATGACAGAGTGGCGGGGGTGGGGCCTGAGACCAGAAGGCAGCACAGTAATGATTCTGTGGATGCCGTAGAAGCTGGCCAGGGGTGTCCTGCTGGACTGTGGTGTGGGGAAGTCATTGCAGCCTTTCTTCTGTCTCCTTGTGGGATGAGTGCCTGTCTCTGGGAGGCAGTGTGTAGGACTCCCACGGTGTGTCCTGCTGAAAGGGGGAAGTGTAGTGGTTTCCCAAAGTAGAACTGCCTCGCTTCTTCCCCAGCCTTACTTCCTCTCCCCAGGATTTCCTTTCAGGATCCTTTTCCACTTACCATCCTTCTAGCCCCTCAGCAAGCAGTCATGTAGCCTCAAAAGGATCACAGTCCAAGACCAGGGGCTCAGCTCATCTACCCCTCAGCTTTATGCCAGGTCCCAGTTGCCAGCCTGGGGCGATAGTGTTGGTCACGGAGGGAGGGGTAGGTCCTTCTCTTCTTATCTTGCTTTGTGTCAGGCTTTTGACGCTGGAGTGATCTCCCACCCCCACTCCACCATGTCAGAGCAGATTAGCAGGAAACAGGGCCACAGCCCTGGTTAATGTCCGTGCTTTGCAAATGGCAACGTGCTTTCTGTATTCGTGGTGGTTGCCACACATCCCTTTTCCTAGTCACCTTCAAGTTTCCTCAGATGAAACGCTGGAGTTTGCTGAGAAGGGAAACGAGAATGGAGAGTGACAAGGACATTTACTAGAGGCACATTCAGGTGGATGTAAGCTGTGCCATTGCTCTCAACCCTGGCTGCATGTGAGACTCATTTGGGAGATTTCTCGGAGCCTGAGCCTGATCCTTGAACTCAGTTATATCAGAATCTTAGGTGATTGATTCCATTGTGTAGCCAGTGAACAGGACCCCAAACTAAACCATACAGAGGACTTAATGGTGGGTGATGGGTTGGTGGCTTGTGGCTGATGAAGACCATCGACTTTTCTCTTCCAGGCCCTGGGGGAGGAGGTGGGATTGTGAGGGAGCCTGGGGAGGTGAAGGGAGGGCCAGATTGTTCCTCACTCTTCTCACTTGCTATTCATTGCTGGCAAGCCAAGTCAGCCAGTTTTCAGGCCTTCGTTTTCCCTGACTATAACATGAGAGAGTTGGCCTGGATTTTTCCCAGAGCTTTTCCAGCCCTGTGCTTCTCTGACCTTTCAAGGTCAGTTCTATTTCCCAGTTTCCCAAGGGCTCTTTTAGTCCCTGGGAAAGGCAAACTTGACTGCAGCTGTTGGTAGGTTCTGATTTGCAAGGCAAATACTGCCCAGAAGAATTCGGATCTTGGGGTCAGAAGGACTGGAACCGGGCTGATTCTGGAAGTGACTGCCCAGCCCTCACACTTGGAACCCAGCTGAGGCTGCTGTCTGTATCCCACCTCCCCCAAAGGGAGCTGGAGTCCCTAAGAGAGCCTTTCTCTGCAGGTGGCAGCCTCAGCAGCTTCGGGAACCTCAGCAGTGATGGCCTCCTGCCCAGACTCGGACAATAGCTGGGTGCTTGCCGGCTCAGAGGTAGGAAGAGCAGGCCTGGGAACCATATGGAATGGCGGTTCTGGCTGGGCTGGGCTACTTTCTGGGTCTGTCCCCCTTCCTTGCTCCTGGTGATCACACGTGTCACCTCCTGCCGGCTGTGAGAGGAACTCCAGGGACAGGGAGAATACGATCAGGCCCCAGGAGTCAGGAGTTGGGACTTAGACCGTGACTTGAAAGAAGGGAATTGTTGGGGTAAGCTATGAGAAGCAGAGGAGAAATTCTGGTGGGGAGACCAGCATTAGCAAAGGTCCTGAGGCAGCAATAGAGGAGCTGTGCTGGGGGAGACTGAGGAGGTCCGTTGGAGGAGGTGGAGACATGGGCCAGATGGTGTTGAAGTGAGGTTGGGTCAGAGCCTGCGAGCCTCCGGAAGAGGCCTATAGGGCCTGGCTCAGGCATTCGGGCCTCCCCTTGATGGAAAATAGCGGGCAGGCTCTGAGCCTGAGGGGGTCAGGACCATCGCTGCGGTGGGCAGAGGGTGCAGTCACTATGGGGGCTGTGTGGGAACAGGGGAGGGCGTTTTGAAGGTCCTACAGTCCAGGTTGTAGTTGGTGGGACGAGAACGCAGTGGGATCCTGTGCCCCAAAGCCACTGAGAAGGGGGCTGGCAGGATGGGGGATGGAGTGGCTGGAGACTTTGTCAAGGACTTGGTATGTTCCTTCCACAGGGAGGGAGGTAGCTGAGGAGTTTGAGGTAGAGACTAGGGTTTGGGTGGCCTTGAAAACTGATGGGGAGGGAGGGAGCTGCCTTCAGTGAGATGCGGGAGCAGGACCCGTGGGCTGGGGCTGGCTGGCGGAGCAGATGACAACGCGCTCCCAGCCAGAGCCCTGGCTGCCTTTGCAGACAGCTGGGGGAACTCGGACCAGCTGTTTCCCCTCGGTGTCCTCCCTTTAACGAGGCGGAGTCGTGTTTCTTGCCTTGTAGGAGGGACTGTGAGAAAAAGGTGACTTGAAAATTGTAAAGAGGGACTTCCCTGGCGGTCTAGTGGTTAAGACTTTGCCTTCCAACGCAGGGGGTACAGGTTAGATCCCTGTTCCAGAAGCTGAGATTTCCACATGCGTTGGGGCCAAAAAACCCAAACATAAAACAGAAACCGTATTGTAACAAATTCAATAAAGACTTTTAAAATGGTACACATTAAAAAAATCTTTTTTTAAAAAAGAATCCTGTAAAGAAACGTATTAAGGTCAAGAATTATTCTTGGAAGTTTAGCGAGAGCCATGGATGGGATGAGCAGGCCGTGGGCCTGCTGAGGGGGCGTTTGCAGAAAAAGGAGAGGCTGAGGCTGTAGACGGGTGGGCTGAGAGCACCCTGGGAGACAGGCTGGCTGTGGCTGGGGTGAGATGGGCTTCCATTAGCTCCTGGGAGAGGGGTGTGCAGGGAGCGGGAAAGGCCAGAAAAGTTTGGAGGATGGAGCAGGTGGCCCCTTATGAGGAGAACTGGGGAAGCCCGTGGGGGATGGGACGGTGATCCTTAGGCTCCAGGGGACTTTGTTCTCTTGCCAGTTACTGAGTTGGTCACTTGTGGGGAGGGAGACCCAGGCTGTAGCTGGCTTCTCTGGGGAGGTGGTGGTGGGGTGCCAGGTTTGTACAGTGGTCCAGTGCCTTGGGCCAGTGGTACTTTTTTTTTTTTTAATTAGCTTAATATCTGATTGAATAACTTAATTCTTTTTTTTTTTTTTTCAACTCCATGTCCTCCCATTCACCATACAGACCAGGCAGAGTGCCTGCCCAGGCTGTATGTGGGGTGGGTTTACTTTGACTCCTGTTTCTATACTGTCAGTGTAAGAACGCAGCCTGTACCAAGTACCAGGAGGCTGAAGTTAATTAATTTTTAACCTAATCCTGTAAATATAGGATTCCTTTAAAAATAACATTTACTTGTTTTTTTTTGGCTGTGCTGGGTCTTAGTTGTGGCATGCGGGATCTAGTTTCCTGACCAGGGAACAAACCCTGGCCCCCTGCATTGGGAACACTGAGTCTTAGCCACCGGACCACCAGGAAAGTCCCCAGGGGTGCGTCTTCACAGAAATTTGGCCTCTAAAAGTTCCTCAGAGCAGCAAGTGAAGTTAGGGAATGGCTGAACATTGTGTCGAGCGGAGATGTCACAGTGCCAGCTGACCCCTGCCCCCTCCCCACTTTGGAGCAGCCACTACTGAGTGTATTATGTATTTGTAAGATGTGGGCTGGGATCCCTGAACGCTGTGGCTGGTCTCAGGCACCCCAGGAGAGCACCCCGTGCTCTTGGCTTCGTCCTGCTGTCCTTCCTCTAAAGCAGCCCTTCTGCTTGCACCCCTGCCCCCAGAGCCTGCCTGTGGAGACCTTGGGTCCTGAATCTGGGATGGACCCAGAATCTGAGAGAGCTCCCCGGGCCCCTCTGAGCCCCTCCAAGGCAGCTGCTGAGGAATCAGCTGGGACCTTGGATGGAGGAGGTAACGGGGCCCTGCTGAGGGGGGCGGTGCAGCCACCTGTCCCCCATGTTCTGGGGTTTCCCAGTTTCCTCAGGGAGAGGGAGGCCAGTTGGTCTTATTCCCAGCATTGATCTCAGTTTAAAACCTTCCTTTATCCCATCCTGGCTTTCTCCTGTCCCTTCCTGCCTGGTCGCGGCCTGTGGGAGCCGGGGAGCTGTGTAGTATGTTCAACTGGGAGGGGGGGCCATGATGTTTTTCCTGAGTCTTCTCTCCCACCACAGAGACTGTGTCCCAGAGTGAGAGCTCCCAATCGGGGACCATCCTGTCAGAGGAGGCTGAGGCCAAGGTGAGGACCTTCCCCGGGGGAAGGGTGGGAAGTGGGGAGGGCCAGGGGACGTGGGAAGCGCTCATAGCTGTGTCTGCAGCAGGGTGTCCTGGAAGGGGATGACCCTGGAATGGAGAACCCCGGCCCAGGAGACACAGAGGCCCGGGGAGACTTGGAGGAGACCCCTGAGGTGGTAGGCCTGGAACCGGACTCACAGGACCTGGAGGATCAGAGCCCCCCCTGCAGCCTGCCTTCATCCCCCAACACAGGTGAGAGTCCTCCTTGTTTCCCCTGTCACTATCCTTCTAGAAGGTGTTGGAGTGGGAATAGATAGACATCACTGCCAAGCACAGCTCCGGTCCAGGTCCTAGGACTCGGCAGCTCGGAGCCTTCCTTAAGCTGTGTCTGTGAATCCTCACCACCGTCACCCCTGGGGACACTCAGGTGTAGGTTAAGTCATACAGCTGATAAGTGGCAGGGCCTGGGTCTGATCAGCTCTTTCCTCTCTACTGTGGGGCCTCCTCTTTACTCGCCTCTAGATTTGGCTCTCATTCCCTGAGTCCCTCCCATGAGTCAGCCCTGGGAAGGCAGGCTGGCTTCACAGCCTGTATAAGAGGTGGACTAGGCTGAGCCAAGGGGCAAGTCTTGTGAGGGGTGCAAGGTGGTGTGATTAAGGGGCCCCCTCAGGAACGGGGGAGGGTGGTTTAGTCAGGGGACAGGTCGAGGGGAAGGGGGAGGCAGGGACAGTTGGGGAACAGGTTCACACCGGAGGTGACATTTGAGTGGAAGCTTGAGCAAAGAGTGGACTTTTGGTAGGTAGGGTAGGAGGAAGACAACATGCAGGCCAAGGCTGTAGCGTCAACAAAGGGCTGGGTTCCCCTGTCCTGTACTGAGGAGGCTGCGTCCAAGGCCGGTGGCAGGAGAAGTGTGAGAAGGCATCTTTGTTGAGGGGTGACAGGGTGGAGGGGGCGGCGGGGTCTGGGGCCATTTAGGGGGCAACTGCAGTCAGACAAAGCTGAGGAAGACCTGAACTGAGGCAGAAAGGGGCATGTGCCGCTGAGACGGCGTGTTGTCAAACTGTGCATGGGAGGTAAAGAGGGAGGGCTGAGGTTGGCTCGGTGGAGCAGTGGCATCTTGCCCTGCATTGGGGGTGGCGCCAGGAGATAACCAGCTTGGAGAGCAGTGTGTTGAGTGGTTGGTCCCCAGGGACAGCCAGGTGGACGTGACCAGGAGGTGGTCAGACATCTGGGCCTGGAGCTTCCAGGGAGGCCAGTCGGGAGCTACAGATGAGGGACTCAATCCGCTCTGGGGGGAAGCCGGCGGGGTGGGTGAGAGTGGGTGACTCTGTGTGCGGTGAGAAGAGCAGAAAAGCAGAAATGGTGCCAGGGAGACCTCTGCCTCTAGGACCGGGAGCAGCTGGGCATTGAAAGGAGACACTGAGAGGGCGTGGCCAGGTTTCCGACAAAACAAGGGCTGGAGGCACAGGTGGGAGCAGGGGGGCGCTTTTAGGATGAAAGTTGCTCTTGTATCTTGTCTGTAGTAGAAAGGACTGGTCTTCAGTCTGGGCAGGGGTAGTCACTGATGCCCAAGCACGTGTGGGCAGGGTCTCCCCTGGCACCATTTCTGCTTTTCTGCTCTTCTCACCCTCTGTGATCACGGCTGGGGGTCTCCTGTGTTTGCCTCTGGTTCTGGTCTGTCTGTCTGTCCGTCTCTCCAGTTGCTTTACTGCCTGTCCCCCTCCCTTCCTCCAGCTCAGATCAGGGAGGAGGCCCACCGCTCCAGCAGCGAGGAGGACGACACCGATGTGGATGTGGAGGGTCTGCGGAGACGGCGGGGCCGGGAGCCCGGCACTCCTCAGCCCGCGGCCACCCTGGGTGTGGAGCGCCAGGGCCAGGGGGAAGGTGCAGGCGGGGAGCTGGGCATCTCCCTCAACATGTGTCTTCTCGGGGCCCTGGTTCTGCTGGGCCTGGGGATCCTCCTCTTTGGTGAGTGGTCCCTCCCCCGCTGGCACCTTGAGCCTCTGCTCTGGCCCCTCTTGCAGCACTCTGACCCCATTCTGCCCCTGCCTCTGTCTCCATTTCAGGTGGCCTCTCAGAGTCTGAAAGTGGTGAGTGAGGATGGGCCGTGACCGGTTTGTGTCTGTCCCCTTCCAGCCCTGCGGGAGGCTGATGGGGGCAGTTCCCTGGGTCAGGAGTAGGGATGCTGGGGGCTGTACAGTTTTTGCTCAGATATAGGCCTTATGTCAGCTATTCGGGGTGACCCTTGACCTTTTACCTTGCTGGACCCCTCAGCCCTAGGGCGAGGTCCAGGGCAGGACAGCGACTGTGTGTGTGTTGGGGGGGCAGGGAGGGGGAGAAGGAGAGGGCGCTGTGTGCCTGGAGGCCAGTTTCAGGATTCCACTTTCCCACAGGGCCCCTGGAGGGAGTAGACCTGCAGGTCTTGCCAGATCCGGAGTCTGATGCTGAGATGCTGGAGGCTGTGGGGGATGGGCAGGCATGTGTGACTGTCTCCCTCTGTGCCAGGGATCTGGTGGGGGCTGTCTGGGTTGTGGGGCTGGGCTGGGGTGACTGGCTCCTTTGCCCTTGTGTGTGTGTGTGTGTATGTATGTTAGTCACTCAGTCGTGTCTGACTCTGCGACCCCATGGACTGTAGCCCACTAGGCTCCTCTGTCCATGAAATTCTCCAGGCAGAAATGCTGGAGTGAGTAGCCATTCCCTTCTCTTGGGATCTTCCCGACCCAGGGATCGAACCTGGGTCTCCTACACTGCAGGCAGATTCTTTACTGACTGAGCCACCTTTGCCCTCAGGATGGACTACAGCAGCTACAGACCTCAGAGCTCCTGGACAGTGTCCCCAGCCTGCAGAATATGGCCCTTCTGCTGGATAAGCTGGCCAAGGAGAACCAGGACATCCGACTACTGCAGGCCCAGCTGCAGGTGGGCACAAGCAGGATGGGGTGGGCTACATACCCTCCCTAGGCCACGTGTCTGTCTGTCCAGTTTCCTCCCCGCAGAGAAGTTTCCTGTGTTCACCCACATACCCTGACCCCCTCCCTTTCCCACTAGAGTCCAGTCATCTTCCTTGTTTTGTTCCTGTCCTGCATGCTAAGGGTTAGGCCAGGACTGGCATATCTGCTTCACGTGGCATGCCACCTCTGCTTGATTGGCATGGTCTACCTGGAGCCTTGTGTGGAGAAGGATTTGAAGAACATGCCAAGACTCAGTGGGAAAGAAGTGCTGTGATCAGTTAATAATATCTGTTTTGGGTATGGGAGGTGGAAATAGGGCAATGAGAGCCATATCTTGGCTCTCTTTAGGTGAATTAAAGAAGTGTGGGCTTATAAACAGACAGAGCTAAGGTAGAATTTGGGGATCCCAGGGTCTGGTGAAGGGTGCAGATGGGCTGGGAGATGAAAACCAAATCCTCTGAGTCTCTCAGGCCATAAAGGCTATGATGGAATAGAATTAGGGTAGCAGGCACTGGACCTATCCTTGACGACTCCCTGGGCCCTCTATCCCTACTCCCACTCCAGGCCCAGAAGGAAGAGCTTCAGAGCCTGATGCATCAGCCCAAAGGGCTAGAAGAGGAGAATGCCCGGCTCCGAGGGGCCCTCCAGCAGGGCGAGGCCTCCCAGCGGGCCCTGGAGTCAGAGCTGCAGCAGCTGCGGGCCCAGCTTCAGGGACTGGAGGCTGACTGCGTCCAGGGTGCAGATGGGCTGTGTCTCCATTGGGGCAGAGGCCCGCAGGCTGGCAAGGTCACCAAGGAGCAAGGCGCTACAGGGCCGGAGCCAAGCCCTGGATTCCTGGAGCAAAAGAAACAGCTAGAGGCCGAGGCCCAGGCATTAAGGCAAGAGTTGGAGCGGCAGCGGCGGCTGCTGGGGTCTGTGCAGCAGGACCTGGAACGGAGCTTGAGGGATGCGGGCCGAGGGCATCCAGCCCAGGCTGGCCTGGCTGAGTTGGGTCACAGGCTGGCCCAGAAGCTGCGGGGCCTGGAGGACTGGGGCCAGCGCCCTGGGGTCCCTGCTAATGTCTCAGAGGCCTGGCATCAGAAGCCTCACTTCCAGAATTCCAGGGAGCGGAGTGGGAAGGAAAAGTGGTGGGATAAGCAAGGGGACTGGAAGACTGAGCACCGGAAACATAAGAAGGAGGTATCTGGCCGGGAGAAGAGCTGGCGGGGTGAGGAGGACAGGGAGCGGGCGGGGAGGTGGAAGGAGGGCAAGCCAAGGGTGGAGGAGTGGGCCAGCAAGAAGGATGGCAAGCGACAGCGTTCCAAGGAGCCCCCCAGGAAAAGTGGGAGCTCCCACCCCTCCGGAGAAAGGCAGAAACACCCTCGGTGGAAGGAAGGAGCTAAAGACAGGCATGACCCCCTGCCACTCTGGGCAGAGCTGTCCAAGCACAAGTACCAGGCACCCCAGGGCTGTTCAGGTGTCCATGAGTGTGCCCGGCAGGAGGGCCTGGCCTTCTTTGGCATAGAGCTAGCCCCCGTGCAGCAACAGGAGCTGGCCTCTCTGCTGAGGACGTACCTGGCACGACTGCCTTGGGCTGGGCCACTGAGCAAGGAGCTGCCCCTCTCTCCCACTTACTTCGGTGAGGATGGTATCTTCCGCCACGACCGCCTCCGGTTCCGTGACTTTGTAGACGCCTTGGAGGACAGCCTGGAGGAGGTGGCGGTGAGACAAACAGGTGACGACGACGAGGTGGATGACTTTGAGGATTTCATCTTCAGCCACTTCTTTGGAGACAAAGCACTGAAGAAGAGGTGGGCAGCTGTGGGGGAGTTGGGTCAGTGGGACAGAGCAGGGGGCAGGAGGTGATGGTGGGGTGGGGTGTCTGTGTGTGTGTGAAAGATTCAGGGCCCTGAGTTGGGGGTGTTCAGTTTGAGATTTCGCCTCCTGAGGGCAGAAAGCTGAGCCTGTGCTCAGCCCAGAGTGGTCCTGGGGAGTCTCCTTTTGGGCTAGAGTTTTTTTCCTCCCAAGTTGCCCTGTGCTATCCATACTTGTGTGGTCTGGTGGGTAAGAGAGATTGCTTCCCGTCTCCCCAGCTGGGGCCTTGTCCTGGGACACCAGGTCTGGCCACACGCCCCTCCCCCCAGTCTGATGGACGGTGGCTGCCCGTGTCACCTGCCTAGGGGGAACAGGGTCCCCTCTCAGGGGGCTGTCTTCTCATCACATGACGTTGTTCTCTAAAGGCCTCTTCCTGCTTCCACTCCCTGCCCCCCTACAGGTCTGGGAAGGACAAACATTTGCAGAACTCCAGAGTTGTGGGGCCCAGGGAGGAGCACAGCCCCCACCGCCGGGGCTGAGGCCCCGCGTTATCTATCCCCTGGGAACCGTTAAACTGCCACCTCCCTCGGCTCGGTTGGTGTCATTGGATGTCCTTCACAGAGGAGAGTGGCGATCACCGAGCCCTGCACTGATACCACTTCTGCTACAAAAAGGCCTTAGCTGGAGCTGCTTTGCTGTCTATGCAAATGAATGCAAATTCATAGGGCCTTGACCCTTGCAGCCGGATTGTGAAGGGGGGATGGGAGACAAGCCTGTTTTTTAGGAGGGTAGGGTGGGGGTAAGAGGTATGGGGCAATTCAGATTCTAAAGCCAGAGAGCTGGTGCGTGCGTGCGCGTGCGTGCGTGCGTGTGTGTGTGTGTGTGTGTGTGTCTGTAGGGGGGCCCCTTGGCTGCACACACTGACCCGTGCACCCTGGGATTCTCTTCGCCCGGCTGGCTGAAGGCCCAGCATGAAGGCTTTCCCTGGGGTTTTGTTAGATTTGGAAGGAGCTATCCCTAGGGAATCGAAGCCCCCTTTTTAGCTCTGCTCCTCACGTGGCCTCACCTCTGCTTGTGAACTGTAGACTCAGATTCCAATAAATTTCTGTAGGAGCTGTGACTTTGGGTGGAGGCTCTGTCGCTTAGGGCTGTTTCTAAGCACAGGGGAAGCCCACACCCATCACCTCATAGGCACTGGTACTCACCTTCTCCCCTCCCCGTCACCTCACCCTCCCCGCAAACCTCAGGCCCTCTGGGCTGGAACTCCCCATTTTGCTCACAGCTGTCTTGGCTGCATCCCTGGTAGATGTAGAAATATGCAAGTGGGTTTTGGGCTCAAATCCAGGTTGAGTGATTTTGGGCACATCAATCCCTGGGAACCTTGGGTTTCTAATCCCCAAAAAGGGAGATTGAAGGGCTGGGGACTCTTCGAGCAGGATTGTAAATAAATCAATGTAAACAAAATATGTGTCCAATATTTGGCCCTCAGAAGTGATTTCATTCCCTTTAGAGTGTGGAGGAGGGTGGAGGAGGGGATCCCCGCCCCCACCTCACAGCACAGGCTTTTGCGTTGGGGGGATGAGGGGACCACTAGGTGGCGCCCTGGCTCCACATTTGCTCCAGACCTCACCTACCTCACTACTAAGCGCCCCGAATCTTGGACCCCAATCCCACTGACTTGGGCCACTCTCTGGCTACTTCTCCCAGGAAGACCCAGATTCCCCCAGGCTTCTCTTTAGAAAGTCCTTCCTGACTGGGCTTCTTGCTTGGCCTGGAAATCCCCTTGGGGGGACAGAATGAATGTGTGACTTCAGGCCAGGTCCAAGGAGTGTGTTAGAGCCGAGGTGTGTGAGTCCCTCAGTCACGTCTGACTCTGTGACCCCATAGACTGTAACCCTCCAGGCTCCTCTTGTCCATGGGATTTCCCAGGCAGGAATACCAGAGTGGGTTGCCATTTCCTTCTCCAGGGGATCTTCCTGATCCAGGGATCGAACCCAGGTCTCTCACATTGCAGGCAGACTCTTTACTGTCTGAGCCACCTGGGAAGCCCAGGGTTTTGCCCAAAAGGGGACTGTAATTGATAACAAGTGCTTCTGTAACACTACAACTGATGGGTTGCTCACTGCTAAAGGACTTTAAGGGTGCTAGCTTATTTAATTCAGGTATGGATGTGAGAGTTGGACTATACAGAAAGCTGAGCGCCGAAGAATTGATGCTTTTGGACTGTGGTGTTGGAGAAGACTCTTGAGAGTCCCTTGGACTGCAAGGAGATCCACCAGTCAATCCTAAAGGAAATCGGTCCTGAATACTCATTGGAAGGACTGATGCTGAAGCTGAAACTCCAATACTTTGGCCACCTGATGCGAAGAACCGACTCATTGGAAAAGACCCTGATGCTGGGGAAGATTGAAGGCGGGAGAAGGGGACGACAGAGGAAGAGATGGTTGGATGGCATCACCAACGCGATGGACATGAGTTTGGGTTCCTGGAGTTAGTGATGGACAGGGAAGCCTGGAGTGCTGCAGTCCACAGGGTTGCAAAGAGTCATACATGACTGAGTGACTGAACTGAACTGAATTCTAATTGGATGGGGTGAGGCAGGGTGGGGATGGAACAAGGTCCACTCATTCAGCAAACATTTACACTCTATTGTGTACCAGAGGCAGTGTGGTACTGAGAATACAGAGGCGTGTTAAGGAGTTTATAGTTCAGTGGAGCCCACTTTCTGCAGCACGAGGGATTGCAGTTAGACCTAAGGAAGAACTTCCTCCTAGGCAGAGGGTCAGTGAAAAGGGGCTTTAGGAAAGAGGTTTTCTAGAGTGGGGGTCGGGAGGAGCAAGTACAGTCTAGCCTGGGGTCTGGATTTGGCATCCTGGCTCTGTGGACCATCATACACCTGAGGAAGCCTCTTTTACTTGGTTCACATTGCTTGCCTTCTGTAGGTGTCAGAACTTAAACTTCTTGGAGAGGGAAGCAGGCTAGGTAGGAGGTATGATTCCGTGTCCCAGGAGGGAGAATGTGTTTAGGGAGGGGACACAAACTGGCCCCCTGGGTTCCCAGAGGGTGTGGGCTGCCTGGGGTTTCTCAGTTTCGTTTCTAGGGCCCATTTCCTTCGTTTGCATAACGAACTCTCAAGGAGGCTAGGAAGTTCCCCCAAGCCCCCTCCTCTTTCTGAGCCACTCAGGAAGTAGATATGCTGAGCTGGAGGTTTCTGAAACTGCTGAATCAGGAAGAAAAGGCCACGAACCCAGGGGGTAGGTTGGGGAGGGGCCAGGACACGAAGGACATTGGCCATTCTGATTACCCTGTCTCAGGTGCCCCCCGTCAGTGATCCTCCTGCCCATTGTAGGTCACTATGCCACTCCATCACACCCATGCCCCTACAGCAGCGCTGGTAAAGAGTGGGGACCCCGAGTCTCAGGTCATAGGGTGCTCGCTGGTCACAGGCACAGCATGTGGAGACAAGCCAAGGGAGGCTGGAGCTGTGGGGACAGAGCTCCCTCCCCACAGGGCCGGGGACAGCTTTTGACCATGCAGGAGGGTAGACCCACTGGACTCTGCCACACGACCTTGCTTGGCCCCCAGGTCTGGCCTGGGCCCTTCCAGTTTAAGCATTTGGGATTTTAAGCACTTGGCTTTTCTGCCTTTTCCTCTGGGAACTCCCCCAGCTAAGTGCTCAGCTCCGGCGTGTCGGGGAAATCACTAGAGTCGGGGGTGGCCCTCCTTGGCTTTCCCCTCTCAAGTGGAAAAGTTTTGCTTCCTTTGACCATCCCCCAACTTCATTTCCCTGCGGTCCCCCAACCTGCCATTCCTCCCTCCCACCCCTGCCCCTCATTCTTCAGCCCTCAGCTCCTTTCCCGCCCTCAGCTCCACCTTCTCTCATCATGCCCACACCAGCCCTAACCTCCTCCAGGATCCTCCCCATCTCTTCCTGCTTCCCTGGGTCCTCCAGGCCCCAGTTTTACCCCTGCCTTTTACTCCCACCCATACTGGGGAGTGGGGGCATGGGGTGGTGGTCACCTTCAGGCCTGCCCCACCCTATAAGCTCCTTGAAGGCCAGAGGCCTGTGTTCCTTTTGAGAACCACTCCCAGCCCTCTCTGCTGGGCCCCTGGACAGATGCTGGATTGGCAGGCTGTTGCCATGGGAACCTCCCAGGGCCACTGGTGCAGGGACATCCCCTCCTCTCATCTGTTCCGAGTCATAGATACTCCTGGTCCCTCCACACTTCACTTGCTCACAGAGGGTCTAGCAGGAACTCTGCAGGGTGGGGTGTGTGTGTGGGTTATTGGCCTAAACCCCGACCATATCAGGTCCCTCCTCTCTGCTTTCACCAGTCGGTGGTCAGAGCCACAGAAACCCCCTAGTAGTAATTCTTGGGGGTTGTCCGAGTTCCCTATCCCTCCCCTGTGGGCCTTCCGTCAAGGTTGCTGCCCATCCCTTTGGTAGCCCTTGGCTTCTGGAATAGGCCCTGCCCATATAGAACCAAAGCAGGCCCCTTCCCCTCTCACCTGGTCTTTATCCGGGGCCAGGTGGAGACCCAGCCCAGGTCTCTTTTAACTAGACCGGTGGCCTGGGCAAACTTTCGGTCTCCGGTCTCCACAACCGCCTGCCTGCGGGCCTTCTCGCTTTAGGGCTCGGCTTCCTCATCACTGAAGTGAGCCTGTGGATCCCCCTCATGAGTTGTTGTGATGATGGAATGAGTCATCCAAAGACAAAGGAAAAGGCTTTTCAAACTGTAGAGTGCTGTCAAAAGTTTTATTTTTATTTTACTTAGCCTCTAAGGGGGAAGTTGAGGCCTCTGTGAACTACAGATATGGGAGCAGAGGGTGTTGGTTCCCAGACCGTGTAGTAGGAGCGGACAGGGAAAAGATGCCAGCTAACACTCAAGACCGAACACTGTGCTCCGTGCTGGGGGGAGACCACAGTCTTTGCCCCCGAAGCTAACCAAATGAGTTTATTACCAGGCAGAGAGTTTTTGCTTTTAAATTTTAAATAAGAATATTTATTTTTAATTGATTGATGATTGCTTTACAATATTGGTTTGATATCTGTTGTACATCAACATGGATTAACCATAGGTGTCCCCTCCGTCTTGAACCTCCCTCCCACCTCCCATCCCTCTAGATTGCTAGGGAGCCCCAGTTGGAGTTCCCTGAGTTATAGAGCAAATTCCCACTGACTATCTATTTACATATGTTAGTGTAATACCAAGCAGAGTTTGTTTTTTTTTCAAGCAGAGTTTAAAAGTACTCTCTTATCGGTGCCAGGAAGGTGAAGAGGAAGGAGGGGGTGGTGTTTTTTTGGGGGGTGCTGTGCTCTGTGACATGTGGGATCCTAGTCCCTTGGCCAGGAATTGAACCTCACTTCCCACAGTGGAAGCATGGAGTCTTAACTACTGGACCACCAGGGAAGTCCCGGGAAGGGGTGGCCTTTGAGCTGGACCTTGAAGATAATAAGGATAGATGATGTGGAGGGGATTTCAGATGAGGCAGAGGTGAGGCCTTAGGGGAGGGTGGAACAACCCTCCCCTCTGTGGTCAGATGGTGTTAAGTTCATGTTCCTGTAAGGGAGCAAGTTCTCCCATGGGCCTGCTTGCAAGTCTGAGGGGGAGTGCCACTATAGGAAATGGGGAGAGGTGTGAGGGGCAGGGGGAATGGAAAGGGAAGACACAGGGGTGCAGGGCAGCTGGCAGGTGGAAGGGTGGACTAGAAAGAGGTGAAATCACAGGTAGGTAGGAGGTGTCAGCCAGCAGCTCAGGAGGAAGATGATGCAGGCCTGATTTAGAGCAGGGAGTTAGAAAGGCCTGGCCTTGGACGGGACAAGGACAAGGGGGAGGGAGGAGCCAAGGACACACGGAGCTTCCCAGCCTCGTGACAGTTGGATGACTGCAGCCTCACAGGATACCAGGAAAGAAGGAGGAAAGTCTGGAACTGGTTTTGTAGGGGGTGGGGTGGGGTGAGGTGTGTGGAGTAGGGATGGAGGGGGGAGGGGGCTGGGGACGGGGGAGGGGGAGCTGGTGGGCTTGACTGCTTAGGATGCGGGACAGGGATAGGGCCAGTCTTCCAGCAGGTCACCCTACTGCTCCACCAAGTTGTATGCGCCTGCCTCCCAGTCCTTGTGTCCCTCCTACCCCCTGCCCACCCCCGAATTCCTTTCCAGGGCAGGGCCCCTTTGGAGAACTTCTTACCAGTCAGTACACTTATCTTTACAGGGCCTGAGGGGAGGCACCCAGCAGAGGGGAGTGCGTCCACTGAGGTCACCACTGAGCCCTTCACTGCAGTCAAAGTGAAAGGTCATCGTGCAGGGCCCATGGGCAGAAACCTGAAGCCGTGCATTGTGGAGAGGGAGGTAGGTGTTAGATGGCCCCCTTGAGAAGCTCAATCCCCTGTGGGCCAAACAGACCTGCCAGAAATGCTTGCTTATCTGGAATGCAGCCTTGGGCCCTTGGGGAGGCAGCTTTCTTTGTAGGGATGGCCCAGTGCAGGAACCTTGGCATGAGGAACAGGCCACCCCTCTCATCTCCATGGGCCATGGACTTTCAGAGCCCTTCTCTGCCTTTTATCTCACTGAGAAGTAGGCCTTAAAGAAGGTGAGACCACGAATCTCTCATTTTTATACAGACGAAGAACTGAGAGGGAGGGAGGAGTTGACTTGCCTAAGGTCCTATGATAGCTGGACAGTGACAGTGGAAGACTGGCCCCTAAGAAGCCTTTAGGACGCCAGGGGAAATTTGAAATGTCCGGTACTATGGCTTTCCACACCCCTCCCCCAGAGCTGACCCAGGGTTGCAAGAAATAGCTGAGCTCCCATCTGTGGGTCCCTTTTGGGCTTCCCCAGTGGCTGAGTGGTAAAGAATCCACCTGCAACTCAGTCCTTGAGTTGGGAAGATCCCTTGGAGGAGGGCATGGCGACACACTCAGTATTCTTGCCTGGAGAATCCCATGGACAGAGGAGCACCTGGCGGGCTGCAATTCACAGGGCTGCAAAGTGTCGGACAAGACTGAAGTGACTGAGCATGCGTGCACTCTGGGTCCCTTTAGCTGACTCCTCCTCCCTGGGCCTGTGTGCCCCCGACTTCAGCTACCTGGCCCTGGAGGCATTTCCTCTCTGGCTCCCAGCTGCCACCTGACTGGCCCCAGCATGTGGGTAGGAGAAGGCCAGTCCTGGAAGGACCGTCATGAGCACTGGTCCCACCCCTTTTGTTGTTCAGAGGTGAAAACTGAGGGCCAGAGAGGGAAGTGACTTGTCCAAGGTCGCAAATCTTGCTAGGGACAGAATGGAGACCAGAGCCCAGGGCTGCTGACTCCTAAGAGTCCCCTGTTCCTCTTACCTCCACTCCTCTCTCTGGTTCTTCACCCTTGGAATTTAGGCTCTGAGGTGAGGTCTGGAGAAGCAGCTTGCTGCAAGACAGATCTTCCTCTGCTACCACTGAGCAGTGACTTCACGCCTGGTTCCTTCTGCAGCGATGCCTGCAGCAGTGGCCACAGGGGGCAGCCGCGGGAGAGACAGGAGGCTGGCCAAGGATGGGCTGCGGGGGAGAGAGGGGACCCCTGGAGCTGCCCTGGAACCAGAACAACTGAATGTGGGCTTATGAGGTCTCAGCCTTGAGGATACCCACAAATGGCCTTGTAGCCTCAAGAGTAAATCCAGGCTCCCCACCTCTTTGCGTCAGAGCTCCCATTAATATGCTCATTCATTTATTCATCAGTCACTTATGGAGCGCTCATACCCTGGGCCTGGCCCTGGGCTGTTACTTGATATTCTTTCCAAGAACTGGTGAGTGTTCAATCTCCTTTTGAAAAGAAATATCAAACTTTATCACTAACATTGTTAAATAACAGTCCCCAAAGGGGAAAGGTAGGGGGGGAGGGATAAATTAGAAGTCTGGGAGTAACAATATACACACCACTGTATATAAAATAGGTAACCAACAAGGACCTACTGTATAGTAGGGAACTCTACTCAATATTCCATAATAACTTATACAAGAAAAAGAATCTGAAAAAGAATAGATACATATATATGTATAACTAAATAACTTGGCTGTACACTGGAAACTAACCCAACAGTGTAAATTAACTACAATATATAATTTAAAAAAAGAAAATAAATATTGGCCTTTATCACTAAGGTTGTTAAATGACAGATGAAATCTATAAATCACTAATCATTTTGCCTGCCCCAAGCGGCTTGTGGGACCTCAGTTCCTCAGCCAGGGATTGAACCTGGGCCACTGCAGTGAAAGCCTGGAATTCTAACCCCCAGGCCAGCAGGAGCTCCCCTCAATTGCTCTTTTGTAGTCTGTCCCTCAGCTCCACGGTTTACATTCGCCACAAAATAATCTAATGGAAAAACAAAATCATGCCTCAAAATCACAAATCTTTATTTAAAAAAAAAAATAAAACTCAGACTTCCGTGGTGGTCTAGTGGTTAGGAACCCATCTGCCAATGCAGGGGACATGGGTTCGATCTCTGGTCTGGGAAGATTCTGCACGCTGCGGAGCAACTGAGCCTGTGTGCCTCAGCTACTAAACCCACGCTCTAGAGCCTTCAAGCCACAACAAGAGAAGCCACTTCAAGGAGAAACCCATGCACTGCAACTGGAAAGTAGGCCCTGCTCATGGTAACAAGAGGAAGCCTGAGGACAGCGACTAAGCCCCAGTGCAACAACAGCAAAAAAGACCCCAAACAAACTACCCCCACAGAAACCAAAAGGAAACTCTGTTCTCTTATTGTGTTCAATGTTTACATGTAGCCACCATCCTTGAGTACATTAGTTAAATTTTTGGAGACTGTTTCTTTTGAAGATGGGAGGATCCTTGCTTTGCCTACATTATTATTATTTTAATTTTTAACATGTATCAGAATTTAATTCTTTTTTCCTCAAGCCACCTATTATTCTTTATTTCATAGATTTTATGATTTTTCAAAAGCTTAAAAAAATTGGAGTATAATTGCTTCACAAAATTGCATTAGTTTCTGCTGCACAATGAAGTGAATCAGCTATGTGTATGCATGTATCCCCTCCCTCTTGAACCTCACATCCCACCCCCATCCCACCCCCATCCCACCCCTCTAGGTCATCACAAAGCAGCAACCTGAGCTCCCCTGTTACACAGCAGCTTCCCCCAGCTATCTATTTTGCATACTGCAGTGTAAACAAGTCAGTTCTACTCCTGTGATTTGTCTCACCCTCCTCTTCCCTCCTTAGAATTTTATCCTTTTTAAAGGCTGAATGATATTCCATTGCAAGTATATATCACATTTAGTTTATTCATTCATCTGTTTGGGTTTTTTTTGTTGTTGTTGTTGTTTGTTTGTTTTTTGGTTTCACCAAGAGGGGTATAGGATTTTAATTCCTTGACCAGGGATCGAACCTGGGCCCCAGCTCTGAGAGTGCCAGTTCCTAACCATTGGACCACCAGGGAATTCCCTCATTTACCCATTCATTTGTTGATGGACATCTGAATTGTTTTCATCTTTTGATGACTGCGACTAGTGCTGATATGAATGTGAATTTTATATCTGTTCGAGAACTACGTTCCAATCTGTTGGTTACATACCCAAAAGTGGAATTGCTCATCATATGGTCATTCTTTCATTTACTTTTTAAATAGTGCTTTGCCTACATTACAGATATGGTAAGAATATGAAGTTAAAAGTATTTACAGTCTATAGTAGATGCTCTTTGAATGCTAGAAGCATGCCTTTTTATATATTAATATACAGATTGCTCAGATTTTATCTTGGCTGTACAATATTCATTGAACTGCGCCTCAGTTTTCTCAGCCATAAAACTGAAGGTAAAATCTCTACCTTATAGTGATGTAAATGATTTGTGGACCAGCGATTGAACAGGAGACTCCAACTCTCCGCTGGTCTGCCGGAGGGGATGCACTGTCCAGTGGAGGGTTGGATGACCCTCTGGGAACTCCCTGGGAGAGCAACCTCTCACCTCCAGGGACCACTTTGGCTTGCGGCATTTCTTAAAGCTAGAGAACCTACAAAGTCAGAGCTGGGTTCATCCTCACTGGGTTCTTAAAAATTTGGGGGGAGGGGGTTCACGAGAGGAGTGGGACCCTAAGTGTCAGATTCTTCACTTGTTTGTTTTTTACTTTTTTTAGACTTTTCCTTCTAAACATTTTATTTATTTATATTTATTTTGGCTGCACTGGGTCTTTGTCATGGTGCTCTGGCTTGCTCTAGGTGCGGCACACAGGGGCTTCTCTTGTGGCACACGGGCTCAGTAGGGCGTGCTTAGTTGCCCCGTGGCATGTGAGATCTTAACTTCCCTGACCAGCGATCAAACCTGAGTTGCTTGCATTGCAAAGCAGATTCTTAACCCCTGGGCCAACAGGGACGTTCCTCCAGTTGTGTTTAAGTTGTTTGGCCCCTTCTCTCTGCTGTGGGATCCCAGGGTGGGGGGCAATGTATGATAATCTTTTTGGTAAATGAGAACATGGGCAAATCTCTGAGTTATAATGAGCCTCGGTCGTCTCGTTTTTAAGTCAGGACAGTACTGTTTACATCACATGATTGAGGTCTGACACAGAGTAAATACTCAGCCGTTGTTGTTCAGTCACTCGGTCATGTCCTTGTGACCCCACGGACTGCGGCATGCCAGGCTTCCTGTCCTTCACTATTTCCTGGAGCTTGCTCAAACTCATGTCCGTTCAGTTTATGATGCCATCCAACCATCTCATCCTGTCGCCTCCTTCTCCTGCTCTCAATCTTTCCCAGCATCAGGGGCTTTTCCAGTGAGTCCGCTCTTTGCATCAGATGCTCAGTAGATATTAATTATTGGCTATCTGAGGGGAGAGAAGTAAGTTGACAGTTATGGTGTGGTGTAAGGTGCTGTGTAGGGGAGCGGTGCTGTGTTTAGTCGCTCAGTCGTGTCCGACTCTTTGCGACCCCATGGACTGTGGCCTGCCAGGCTCCTCTGTCCATGGAATTCTCCAGGCAAGAATACTGGAGTGGGTTGCCATGCCCTCCTCCACAGGATCTTCCCAATCCAGGGAGCAAACCCAGGTCTCCCGAATTACAGGTGGATTCTTTACCGTCTGAGCCACAGAGCAGAGGGTATATCAGGAGCATAGAAAACAGATGCGTGTAAATCAGATGGGATAGGGGGTCAGGGACGGCTCACTGGAAGAGGCAAGACAAGCTAAGTGTTGAAGTACAAGTCGGACTCCGTTTCATGACAAAAAAATGGGAAGAGTGTTTCAGGCAGAGGGAATAACATTTATTAATATAAGGATGCATAGAGACATTTCCAGGCTATATCAGAGCATCCTGCAAGTGCTAATTTATATAAATTTACCCTCGCCAATTCTGGAATGAAGGCTCTCATGCTCCATGTTTAAGCTGTCTTGAAATTGCCTGCCTCCCATGAGAATCAAGGCTGTTTGAGAAAAGGCTCTGTTTGGTTTACTGTTGTGTCTCTAGCAGTTCCTGGCACGTTTTAGAACTTTATTTATTTTTTTCATTTTAGAACTTTAATACACGTTGAATGAATGCACAGATGTCTCTCCCAACAGCTTCTTATAGACTCAGACTTCCCCTCCTATCTTTCCCTCTCGTACTATTTTCTTACAACCCCAGGGGACTTCCCTAGTGGTCCAGCAGTTAAGACTCCATGCTCCCAACACAGGGGGTGCAAGTTCGCTCTCTGTTCAGGGAACTAGATCCCACATGCTGTAACTAAGACCTGGTGGAGCAAAAAAATAAATGAATAAGGATTGAAAAAAAAAAATCCAAACAAAACAAACAAGCCCATCCCATTCTGTCCTGCATCTCCTAGGCTCCACTGCCCCTGAGATGGTGGTCATCAAACACACGAGGACTGAATCACAAGTCACATCTACACTGACCACACCAGCAGAGGGGGATGCTTGGGTCAGTTGGACAATGACCATGGGAGAATAAACTGGAACCAGAGCACAGAGCTGAAGCAAGGGTAACTCGTGGTGTTGCTGAGCCAGGATGGCATCTGGTTCCACTGTGGGACAGGCTCGCCCTGGAGGGGCAGACCTTGGTACCCCCTGCTCAGGGCTCCCTCTGCCTGGGCAAGGTTGGAGGGGTACTGACAAGCCCAGCTCTTCCCTCTTCTAGGCTCTGCAGAACTGTAAGAGCCACTCCCCTGCAGGCTTATCCTGTTTCTGAGTATGTTAAAACAATGAGCAGGTGACCTTCAAATAGGCCTTCCTCCCAAGCTTTGGGTTAGTGAGGCAAACTTCTCTTTATTATTATTTAAAAAAATTTTTTTTATTTGGCTGCACTGGGTTTTAGCTGTTGTGGAGTCACTCAGTCATGTCCGACTCTTTGCAACCCCATGGACTGCAGCACGCCGCCAGGCGTCCCTGTCCTTCACCATCTCCTGGAGCTTGCTCAAACTCATGTCCATTGAGTCAATGATGCCATCCAACCATCTCATCCTCTGTCATCCCCTTCTCCTCCTGTCCTCAATCTTTCCCAGCATCAGGGTCTTTTCTAATGAGCTGGCTCTTCGAGTTAGGTGGCCAAAGTATTGGAGCTTCAGCTTCAGCATCAGTCCTTCTAATGAATATTCAGGACTGGTTTCCTTTAGGATTGACTGGTTTGCTCTCTGCAGTCCAAGAGACTCTCAGGAGGATCTTAGTTATAGCCTGTGAACCCTTAGTTGTGGCATGTGGGATCTAGTTCCCTGACCGGGGATGGAACCCTGGGTTCCCTGCATTGGGAGTGTGGAGTCTTAACCACTGAACCACCAGGGAAACCCCAAAGTTAAAGGGAAAGTGTTAGTCATTCAGTCGTGTTTGACTCTTTGCAACCCCATGGACTAATAACCTGCCAGGCTCCTCTGGGTTGGGAAGATCCCCTGGAGAAGGGAATGGCAACCCACTCCAGTCTTGTAGCCTGGAGAATTCCATGGACAGAGGGAAGTCCCAAAGCTCTCTTTAAATTGTCCACTCCTTTAGTGAGAGGTGACTCTCAGAGGTTCCTGTGTTCCTGAGTTCTGGGAGTACTCTTCTGTTTTCTGAGGCTGGCACTGGCTTCCTCAGGCATCACCTTCGGAACTGCCATCATGAGGCAGTGTCACCTAGAGTCTCTGGCTTCCAGTCTCAGTCCCCAGGAAGTCTGGCCACTCCCTTCTGGTGTCTGCTCCTGTCAGACACTCCTACTCCTTCGGTCTTTCCTGCCTCACCCTTGGCAGCAGCCTGGCCTTTAGCCCAGCCTGCTCTACCCTAAAAATAGTGCAGTCCTACACATTTGTGCAGTCCTGGACAGATTAGGAAAGCTTTCTACACGTATTCATATATTCCATGTTCCCTTTGGTTGTTGAAGGAAGGAGGAGCAGATGTTACGTAACATGAAGAGTTTCATGGGCTCTGGGAGGGAAGCACTCCTTTGGGGAGCACGTGGGCAAGTGACCTTGGAGGGTAGGGTGGATGGGTGTGGGAATTTGCAGGTTGAATGGTTTCTGATGATGACAAGGCCCAGGGTGTGCCCATGAGAGCTGGTATCCTGAGGAAGAGAGGAAGAAAAAGACTTTGGACGTCCGAGGCCAAGGCTTTGAGCTGTTGGGGTGTTGGATGGGCTGGCCAACAGACAGTGAAGTCACCAAGAAGGATGATGGGAATCCAGTGGAAAAGAAGACAGGGAGCCAATGGCTGAGACTCAGGATGTGAGAATGATCGCCAGCATTGGTGGTTGTCAACAATGAGGGGAAGAGGGCAGTTCAGGCAGGTGGTATGAGTTTTAGAGGAGCCACAGTTTTCTAAGAAGCAGAGGAGGAACGGCTCGGAAGATGAAATGGAGTGGGAGGAAGGCTACAGACACAAGTTTATGGATGCTTAGCTCTGAGGCTGCCCCTGGGAGGGTAGTAGGGGATAGCGAGGTTCCGCCAAGGCAGGGAGCAGGAGGGAGCCACTGAGAAGAGACTGGGGTTTGGGGGATACATTCTAATCACTGGGCCTTCCAGGGAGCTTCCTTCTGGGAAGGGTTGAGGGAAGGAGCAGGGGCGTGGTTGGGTCAGGTGAGGGAGGAGACTCTGGGAGGTCTGACTTCTCAGGGGTGACTCAGGAGGGCAGGAGCATGAGTGCAGTTAATCCTTTTTAGTCTCTGCTGGCAGAGGTGGGCCTGGTGCTTTTGGTGAACTCCCAGAGAAACTTGTTGAAGGTGACCTGGGAAATCTGATCCTGCATTGGATCGTAAACTCTGAAACTGAGACTTCCCTGGTGGTCCAGAGACTAAGACTCAGCTCCCAATGCAGGGGGTCCAGGTTCCATCCCTGGTCAGGGAACTACATCCCACATGCCACAACACAGGCCCAGTGCAGCCAAATAAGTAAGTAAATATCAAAAAGAAAAATGAACTCTGAACTCACACATGGCTCAGAATAAATAACAACTCCATATTTGAAATCTTTCTTGTTTACTTATTTATTTTTGGCTGCTCTGGGTCACTGCTGTGCCAGGGCCTTCACTAGTTGCAGCAAGCAGCGTGGGCTACTCTGTTGCCACGCACAGTCTTCTCATTGTGGTGGTTTCTCTTGTTGCAGAGCACAGGCTCTAGGTGTGAGGGCTTCTGTAGTTGTAGCACTCTGCCTCAGTAGTTGCAGAGTGCAGGCTCTAGGGCTTTTAATGGTTGTGGCACACAAGCTCAGTAGTTGTGGCTTGTGGGCACAAGAGCGTAGTTGCTGTGTGGCATGTGGAATCTTCCTGGACCAGGGATTGAACCTATGTCCCCAGAATTGGCAGGCAGATTCTTATGCACTGCGCCACCAGGGAAGTCCAACGATTCCATATTTAGGTTGTTCAGTTGCTCAGTTGTGTCCAACTCTTTTCGACCCCATGGACTGTAGCATAGCAGGCTTCCCCGTCCTTCACCATCTCCTGGAGCTTGCTCAAACTTCCGTCATTAAGTTGGTGATACCATCCAACCATCTCATCCTCTGTTGTCCTCATCTCCTCCTGACTTCAGTCTTTCCCAGCATCAAGGTCTTTTCCAATGAGTCAGCTCTTTGCATCTGGCACTTAATAATAAATGAAGCATTTTTATTGTATTTTATCATATATTTTCCTCATTTCCTTCTTAACACAACCCTGTGAGATGGGAACTCACAGTGACTTGCTGAAGGTCACATTCCGACCAAGTGCTAGGATGCCAAAGCTGGGATTACAATTCCACTGTAGGCTTCCTTCGAAGTGCATGCAAATGTGCAGTGCTTTCAGAGTTTCTTACAAGAAAAAAAAAACAAAAAACCTTCCCAAAGTCCATTCTTTTTGTATCTTACCACTGATCATTTTATTTTCCTTAGCTGCTTCTGTGCCATCTTTTCCATGTTCAGAGAATTAACGGTTTCTCCCAAAGGAGATCTTCACACCTCACTTCTCTTTACATGATAGCATGTAAAACAGAAGCAGTAATGGGTTGCAGGCTGTTTTGACAAATTCAGAGAGATACAGGGCAGCGAGCCATAGCTAAAGACAACTCCACTTCCTTAACTGGGGCTGGCTGGCAGCTGCTGTGGGCAGAGTCAGAGCTGAGAATTCAGGGTAGAGACAGATCACTGCCCCTTATTTTGCCCCTTGAACTCCTGGTTGAGAGCTGGACTCCAGATGAAACTAGATAATCTAGTCCAGGAGTGGCTTCAAAGAGCCTTTTAAACTTACTTTATTCCAAGCTCTCTGGCTTCAGAAAACTTTTGGAGAGGAAGCCGCGGCTAGAAAACCGACGTGAGTTTTCTTTCCTGGCTTAAGGGGTCAAACTGCAGTAGCCTCGCTGACTATAAAACCCATTTAACAATAAAATAAAGCATGTTTGACTAAGTCCCTCCCCCCAGCAGACGTCACAAAACACGCCCCTCGCGTCCTCGCCTTATTTCACATCCAGAAACACCTATTTTTCACTGTGGGGGGCATATACGGATTTGCTTTAGCACATGCATTAAAATGCACAGATAAACAGGTAGTTCTGAAAGCTTTCACAATATTAAAAAGTTTATTCTTTTTTGGGTGTGTTATTAGGATTGTGTGGAAGGCAATGTGAGGTTCACTTAAGAAATTTTAAGACGTCACCACCCTCGGAAGAGAATAGTTGCGTCCAACTCCCGCCTCCCCAATTGTCACGCGTGTCAGCTTAGAAGGCGGGGCCGTGACGTCATGTGGTGGGCGGGTTGGACTGTTCCAAATGAGTTCTGGTAGGGGAGCTTCTTTAAGGGAGAAGGCTGCCCTAGGAATTAACATTCTTTCTCTCCTTATTCCACTTGCGCAGGCTTTAATTTAAAGCCACGGAAGCACATGTACGGGCTGTCTGTCCTCTCCACGGCCATGAAGAAGACGGGGAGGGGCGGAACCCCTCCTTGTTGCCGCTCCACCGAGTGGCCGCGTCCATTCTGTGCCGGTGGTCGGATTTAAGGAGTGGGGAAAAGTTAGCTTTAGGGATCGCAGAGCGTGGTGACCCCCATGGCCCCGCTCGGAGGCGTACCGGGGCTGGTGCTGCTGTTCAGCGGGAAGAGGAAATCCGGGAAGGACTTCGTGACCGAGGCGCTTCAGAGCAGGTGTCCGTGGGGTGGGGAAGGAGGAGGACCGCGAGACCCCGAATCACGTGACACGAGCGGTGTGTTGGGGTGTGATGGAGTGAGCTTTGGAGTTGGGGTCCTCAGGTTGCAGGGCAGAAGGAGCACTGGGTGGCCAGAAGTGGAGGATTGTCACCGTCAGGAAAAACAGCAGTATACACACGCCCACCTCAAAGAACCAGGCGGCCTCCTCTCCAAAGAGAGGTGGTGAGCTATAGATCTTTCGAGGAGTATTAGTAACAGTTGCTACCAAAGCGCTTTTTATACACCATTCCTAATCCTCCAGACAGTATTGCGAGGTAATGTACAGAAGAAGAAACTGAGTCACAAATAAAGCATTTGCCTCAGACCACACCCCGATTGTATCTGACTTCACAGACAAATCCTTACCTAGCACTCCACCTCGTTGATGGGATTTATTGAGCCTTTATTGTATGCCAGATACTGTTGTTAGGTACTGTGTGGTAATTTTAGTCAGTATCTTCATTTTGCACATGCAGAAAAGGAGACTCTGAAAAGTTCAAAAGGCAAACAACACCCAAACCTGCCAGGAACACAAAGTAATTGGTAGATCCAGGACTCAAATCCAGCTTTTGTCTAGCTCTAAGGAATGGGTTCTTTTTGCTTTTCCCCATTGCTTCTTTAATACCTTTTTTGTTCAAGTGGTTTTTTTTTTTTTTTTTTGGCCTCTGCCTGTATGCTTGTGAGACTTAGTTCCCCAGTCAGGGATCGAATCCCGGCCCTTAGCAGTGAAAGCATGAAGTCTTGGCCCCTGGGCCACCAGGGAATTTCAGCAGGTTTTCTCCCAAAGGAAGATGTTCTGTGTGGGAGCATTTTTTCTGGGAGAGCACAGAAGCCAGAGAAGGTGGAGTGGGGCTTCTCTCCTGTTGAAGGCCAGTGTGTTGAGGGTGGTAGGAGGCTGCTTTTGGTCACCATGGGGAGTCTAAGAGGTTGTAGAAAATCCAAGGCAGAGTTTGCCACCTGAATCTTTCACCACTAAGTATTTGCAACCTTTTCCCAAGTTACATTTCTCCACCCAGCACATTAATTAATTTGTGGTCAGAAGCACAGACTCGGGAATTTGACTGCTGGGATTCAAATCCTGACTCACCACTTTATTCGAGTATGATCTTGTCCAAATTTCTATGCATTCTGTTCCTCAGTTTTGTCATCCGTGAGTTGGAGATAATAGGGTGAGTGTAAGGATTAAATGAGATGATGTACACGAAGGGCCTAGAACAACTCTTAGCACCTAGTTACAGGCATGGCTTCCCAGGTGGCTCAGTGATAAAGAGTCCGCCTGCTCATTCAGGAGACACAGGACACGCTGGGCTTTGATCCCTGGGTCTGGAAGATCCCTGGAATAGAAAATGGCAACCCACTCCAGTATTCTTGCCTGAAAAATCCCAAAGACAGAGGAGCCTGTTGGGCTACAGTACTTGGGGTTGCAAAGAGTCAGACAAGACTTAGCAATTGAACACGCCTGCACAGCCCTGGGACTAAATGTTGGCTTTTATTTTTATTTTACCAATGTGTGTCTGTGTGTGCTCAGGTGTGTCCGACTCTCCAGCACTCTGAACTGTAGCCTGACAGGCTCCTCTGTCCATGGAATTTTCCAGGCAAGAATACTGGAGTGGGTTGCCATTTTCTACTTTAGGGGATCTTCCTGAACCAGGGATCGAACCTGCGTCTCCTGCGTTGACAGGCGGATTCTTTACCACTGTGCCACCTAGGATGCATTTTACAATATTGGCTTTGTTGCTAGTACTTGACTAGTCCTTTGGGTGAGTCAGTTTTCCTCCCTCAACCTCAGTTTCCTCACCTGAAACATGGAAATAAGAACACCCACCTCACCATGTCAGTGTTTAAGTGAATCTGTGAGCACCTCACGGTCAGGGCAGAAGTCATGTATCTTTTTTTTTGGCCATGTCGCAGGCAGGATCTTAGTTCCCTGACCAGGAATTGAACCTGTGCCCCCTGCAGAGGAAGCATGAAGTCTTAACCACTGGACCAGTAGTGAAGTCAGAAATCGCATATCTTATTCACATTTGTATCACCTGGATCCAAATATAGTACCGAGCAGATGGTTGGTTGAGTAAATTGAGCAAGTGAATGAATGAGTTGTTTATGTGTGCGATCCAAGTCTTTTAAGACTGAGATACCCCTGGCTATGAGAGAACAAGTCGAGGAGCCCAGCAGTAACCAAATCCAGCCAGAATATTCCTGGGATCTTCACACTGTAATTATACTTTTATTTGTCTTGTTAGTTTCAGGGCTTTTTCACATTTGAGTTTCATGTTAATCCTGTGGAGACAGAACAGACACTGTTAGCCCATTTTACAGATGAGGAGATCAGGGAAGTTGAGACCTGACAAGGTTATATAGGTACTCACAGCTGACATGGGGCTTCACTCTTCTGGGGCCTGGAAACCCTAGGTTAATGGGGTTTGGCTCTCCCTGTCTCACAGGCTAGGGGCTGACGTGTGTGCTGTCCTCCGGCTCTCCGGTCCACTCAAGGAGCAGTACGCTCAGGTAGGTGGCAGCTCTGTGGCACCTGGTGGGTTGGAAGGAGCCAGCTCCCAAGCTTTGGTTGCTGTGCTGTTGCTTGAGTCACTAGCAGGGTCCCTATGACCCCCTGCTGGCAGGATGGCACACAGCTCTCCACTTTCTATAGGTGGACCTATAGGGTGGCATTTTCCATTTAAGTTTCTTTCCCATTGGCCTTACTCCAGGCCACCTCCCTAGAGGGTGTTCAGGAAAGTGTGTCCAGAAAAGGCTGTAGATGTGAGTTGACAGCTCTGATGCTGTGTTATTGGTAACAGTCTGTCCCCTTATTCAACAAATATGACACAGATCAACTCCCCCGGCCCCCTCTAAAGTTTGCCTGCCACAACCCATGGAATTCTCCCCTTAGAAATTTAATCACATGAGTTGTCAAGTTACATTGCTAAGTGAAAAAAGTAGGATGTAGAACAGTGTATAGAGAATACTGCTGTTTCTAAGTCGCTTCAGTTGTGTCCAACTCTTTGTGACCCTATGGACTGTAGCCCGCCAGGCTCCCACGTCTATGGGATTTTCCAGGCAAGGATGCTGGAGTGGGTTGCCATGCCCTCCTTCAGGGGATCTTCTAGACCCAGGAATGGAATCTACATCTCTTACATCTCCTGCATTGGCAGACAGGTTCTTTACCACTAGTGCCACCTGGGAACACTGTAGAGAATGCTGCATTTGTATAAAAATGGGGGAAATTGTCAACATATTTGCTTATATATTCAGCCATTCAACAGATACATATGGAGCGCATTCAGCACCATTCTGGATGCTTGGGTTGTGTAAAAGTCTGGGCAGGATACATAAGAGACTGGACCACTGGCTGCCTCCAGGAGGGGAGCTGTGTGGCTGGGGAACAGAGAATGGAGATGTTTCACTGTAAACAGTGTTTATTTTTTGAGTTTTGAACCATGTAGATTAAAAACAAAATAGGACTGTAAAAAATATTTTGAACCATGTAGCTTAAAAAAAAATAGAACTGTAAAAAATAAACAGAAATTTCAGAACCTTAGATTTTAAAAAGGGAACTGGAAGTTGGGATCAGCTCCCCACACCATGAAGAGCCTGCTTTTCGCTTGCATTTCTGTCCTTGACCTCTAGGTGCGTCATTCTTGTGCTTATGGTTCCTTGGTCGGCTGGCCTGTGTCTGGACCACTGAGTCCACACAAAATGAATCTGTTCCCTAAGCCACTGGTCTTCTCCCACCAGCACAGCAGACCCATTTGTAGGATGGCAGCCTGGGGGGCCCTGGGATAACAGAGTCAGTGATTTTCAAAATCTTTTCCTAGTGGAAACCTTTCACAAATGAAATTGGATGCAGAGATTCTTTGTATCCAATAGACAGACTGGGAGCAAGATTTTGATTGGGGGGGGGGGGGCACTCAGCCTTCTCCAGTGGGGCTTGACACTTCCAAACCCCAGGGCTCAGAGGAAAAGTTTAAATACCATTGGTCTGCTTCCAGACTTCCCAAATTAGGCCCCAGTCCAGACTGATGAGCCAGGCTGGAGGGTGGGGTAGGGTCGGTGGGCAGGATTTGGCATTTCTAAAACCCCAGTAGGAGACTCTGATAGGCCAGCCTGCCCCTGCTGTTTTTAAGTCCAGCACCACTTCATCCCTTACACCCATTACAAAACAGATTCAAAATGAAATGTTAACGCACTGATTTCTTCAGTTGTAGTGGGGAATATAATTGACAGGCCGACCGTAATGCCCCTGGGAGCTAACCTCCCATGGTAAAGAGTATGTGGGAAACTAGTTTATAAATGGGAGATGGCTGTTGGCCTCACCTTGGAACAAGGTGGTTGTAGGTGATTTGACTGGCTGGGCCACAGCCCCCTCAGTTTGCCCGTGAAGAAACTGAGTCTTTGGGGAGAGGGTCTTGCTGCAGTGAACGTCAGGGGAGCTGACCCCTGAACCCTCCCATTCCGGGGCCCTCTGATGGACCCTGTTGCTTGTCAATGTCCCTGGAGAAAGGGAGGCCCTCCTGGAAGGAGCTTCCCAGGGCCTCAGAGCTGCCCCTCCTGCCTCAGGGTTCCAGGAGCGCCCGGAGCCAAACATAGTGAGGCTGACTCAGCAAAGGTGCCTGGAATTGGGAGTGAGGAAGCAGATTGGGGGAGGGGAGAGAGACAGGGAAGCCAGGTCTCCTGGGCTTTGGGATGGGGACAGACAATGCCAGAAGGGGTAGTGGAAGGATACGGAGTGCGATGTTTTCAGACTCCCCACTTCTGGGTGAAGGCTAAGCCTGTGTGCCCAAGCGAGGCAAACTAATTTCAGGACTAGTTTAAGCCAGAAATAATTGGGAAGGTAGAACTGTTGCAGAAGAGAAAACCACATCATACATTTAAAGGCAAGCCAAAACAATTTCTGGATTACCTCAAGGCTTTTCTTCCATCTGTCTGCCAGTGTTTGGGGTTTCTCAGTTTCTAGGCCCCTTTCCCTTGCAGGCCTCTGTCCTGGTGGCAACCTCATGAGTCCTTGCAGCAGCCTTCAGGGAGGGGCGGGTCAAGGTGGGGGTGGCGGGGCACCCTCCTTCTGTTTTAGGGGAGACCAGCGAGGTTGAGAGGCTGGTGGCATAAACAGAATGTGCTTTGGGCAGGAGCACGGCTTGGACTTCCAGAGACTCCTGGATGCCAGCACCTACAAGGAGGCCTATCGGAGGGACATGATCCGCTGGGGCGAGGAGAAGCGCCAGGCTGACCCAGGCTTCTTCTGCAGGAAGATTGTGGAGGGTGTCTGCCAGCCTGTCTGGGTGAGTGGGCTCTATGGTGGCATTGAGAAATCTGTTTCCCCAGCCCTCCGTCACTCCCCAGATATGTCCATTTCTCTCTCTCCACGGCCACCTCCCTGGCCCAAGGCCCCACTGTCTCTCACCCAGACAGTTGGAGTAGCCCCCACACTGGTCCCTGCTTCGGCTCTTGTCCCTTGTGATCCATTCATCACACAGCAGCCAGAGTGGCCTTTTAAAAACACAAACCAAGTCATGTTTGGAACCCTTTGTCCTACCGTTCTGATGGACGAATTGAAATCCTTAACATGAACTTCTGGGCCTTGAATGATCAGCTCCTGCTGCCCTTCTAGCCTCATTGTTCCTTCAGCTGCAGCAACATTGGCTTTCTCTCTGTTCCTCAAATAAATCAACCTCCTTCTGGAATCAGCACCTCCTCCCGTGTCCTTCTACCTGCTTGGAGCGCTCTTCCTTTCCCTCTTCACCTGGTTCAGTCCAGGGCAGCGTCCATGGCACTTCCATGGGGAAGCCTTCCCTGATACCCAGGTCCTAACTGATGCTCCCTCTCAGATGCTCCTGTAGCTGCTTACCCTTTTCCTTCCTCATTCTTTCTGGCAGCCAGTGGTACCTTCTTGTACCAGGACTGGTTCCAGGTGATGTGGGGATATATCATGTGAAAATCTGAAGTCCCTACTCTCAGGATACATACATTGTCGCTGGGGGCAGAAGGAGTCAGGCCCTAAATAAATATAGAGTATGTGGAGGTAACTACTAAGGGGCAAAAGAAAGCAGGCCACAGCTATGAGGAGGCCCTGGTTGCTGCTTTGTTAAGGGTATCGGGGAAGGCCTCACTGACAGGATGACATTTGAGCAGGACCTAGGAAGTGAGGGGTGACCTAGATGGATTTTTGCGGGTGAGGGTTGAGTGGCAGGAGGTGAGGTCAAGTCATGCAGGTTCTCTGGAAGAGCCTGGAGTTTGCTTTGAGTGAGGTGGGGACTCGAGGGTTTTGAGCAGAGGAGAGGCATAATGTGATCTTGTTTTTAAAAAATTTATTTTAAAGATGATCTAGGATTTAAGAGGCTCTTCCTGGCTGTTGGGAGGAGGGCAAGAGTGGAAGCAGAGAGGCCAGGCGGAGGATCTTTCCACAGGACAGCAAAGTGGCCGTGGCTTGACTTGAGTGGCAGGGGAGTGGAGAGGGATGCATTCTGCACAGATTTTTGAACATAGAACCAGTAGAGTTTCCTGATGTGATGGCTCTAGGGTGGAAGGACAGGAGACAAGTCCAAGGATTTTGTTCTGAGCAGTTGGACAGCTGGAGTTGTCGTGTTCTGAGACACAGGGATGATGTGGCAGAACAAGTTTGGGGAGAAAGCCAGGAGTTTGGTTTCACAGTGTTAAGGTCCAGATGCAAGTTGATACGTGCTGTGATTGCATGGTAATTAGTGAAGCTGCTGGCTTAGAGCGTGAGCTCCCTGAGGGCAAGTACCAGGTCTGCTTACAGCTCTACTCCAAGAGTCTAACACAGTGCCAGGCACACGGTAGGTGTTTGACACGTGTGTGTTAGTCAATCAGTCGTGTCTGACTCTTTGCGACCCCAAGGACTGTATGCTGCTAGACTCCTCTGTCTATGGGTTTCTTCAGGCAAGAATGCTGGAGTGAGTATTCTTCCCTTCATAGTATTGGTTTAGTAATTGGCTGAGTGAACATGCCCGCAGCTTGGACAAGAACATCTGGCCTCTTTATTCATTGACTCATTCATTCATTGACTACGTGCTCCTGAATGCTCCATGTGGGTCAGGTGGTACTATGGGCCAGGGACAGAGTAGTGAGTGAGACACAGTCCTTCCCCTCATGGAGCTCCTCTACAGAGCATGGGTCAGACAGTCAACACACACAGAGACAGTGATGGTTTCATGAATGCTTAGTGGTCAGAGAATAAACAGCATGTCAGAATTGAGAGGGACAGGAAGGGAGCCAGGATGGTAGGGCCAGCCTGTCCAAGGAGGTGACATTTGAGCAGAAACCTCTCTGAAGTGAGGGAGCCAGGGAGAAGGAAGTGCAAAGGCCCTGAGGAGGAGACCTGGTTAGGATGTTTAAGAAAGGGTAAGGTTGTCAGTTGGATGCAGCAGAATGAATGAAAGGAAGGTGACAGGAAATAGGTGTCAGATCTTAAAGGGCCTTGTAAGCTGGGGTGAGAGCTTTGGATTTATTAAAATGATGGTAAGTCTTGGAGGGACTTAGGGCAGGGGACAGACAAGGTCACATTTCCATTTTAAAAGGTGTTGGGGGCAGGGACTGATTAAGGTATCTTTGTTTCTGGCCTGGGTTTGTTCATCTGTAAAATGACTCCCTGATCTGATTTCAGAGCCTGAGGCCTCTTCAGCTCAGCAATGAGGACCGTAGCACACAGCGTGGTCAGAGCAGGCCTCAGGCTGCATGGATCAGGGAGGGATGCCTGAAGGGAGGAGCGGATGTCCCTTCCAGCTGGTTGGGTGATCTTAGGGAATGGGGCTACACTCGTCTGAGCTCTGTAGTCTGCCTTCTGCTTATTGGGAATGGGGCCAGGTCTCCCTCTCTCCCCTTTAGCCCGTGTCCGGCCCTGCTGCTTTCTGCACCGTGTCCTGTTGGTCACTGGTTTATGTCCTTTCCCTCTAGCTGGTGAGTGATACACGGAGGGTGTCTGACATCCAGTGGTTTCAGGAGGCCTATGGGGCTGTGACACAGACGGTCCGTGTGGTGGCCACAGAGGAGAGCCGGCAGCAGCGGGGCTGGGTGTTCACACCAGGTGAGCTGCTCACAACCTCTGCCCCAGGGCTCAGCATGCGGGCCGGCTGGCCCACTGTAGACCAGGCCGCCCCCTCCCACGTTCTCCGTCTTCCGCTGTCTCCCTGGCAGGCTGGGGGTTGTGAGCAGGGGGTTATAGAAAGGAGTCTGAGGTCTGGGGCTCAGGCGTGCGTCCAGATTAAAAAGTGGAGTTGAGTAGAGGATGCTGTCCTTGGGGTAAAGGTTTCCCTGTGACCTTGGCCTGGTTCCCTTACCTGGGATGTCTTCTCTAGGCCAGTGGGCTTCTGGAGGTCTGGCTGGGACCCCTCTGCTGCCCCTGGTCCTTCACCTTTGCGTTCCAGCCTGGAGGGGGCTCTGACAGTGGGTCAGAGGGCAGGCCTGACAAACCTCACTCCTGTTTGATTAACACAGTGGGGGAGGGGGAGCGGAAGCTCTCCTCGATGGCTCTGGTGCTGCCAGCCCAGGACCTGCTCTGGGACAGTTCAGGGGCACAGCTCAGGTGTCTTCCCTGCCCCGGGTCACTGTGACCTGGGGGATCAGTGGGTCTGACTCTTCCTAAACGAGGTGAGTAGCTTCCTAATGGCAACCCGCTCTAGTATTCTTGCCTGGAGAATCCCATGGACAGAGAAGCCTGGTAGGCCACAGTCCATAGGGTCGCACAGAGTCATGACTGAGTGTCTAAGCACACTCATCTCCTGGGCACTCACTCTGGCCTGGGCTAAGCGCTTTGAACATATTATCTCACTTTATCGTCCCGGCGGACCCACCAGGTGGATGCCCTTACTACCATCCTCGCTGTCAGATGAGAATGGCACATGCTGCCTCCCAAGGGGCCTGAATCAGCGCTGTCAGGATCGAAATTGACATGACCAGCTTTACATAAAATGAAAACAAAATTGCCGTTTGGATTGTCTGTGGTTTGAGATGGCAGTGACAAGTAAAGACGTCAGTGGGACCCTCTGCGGGGCGCAGGTGGCTGTGGGCTGCTGAATCTGATGTCCCGGTGTTTCGGGGTGCGGGAGTGCCTGCTGGGGTGAGTGGTGCTTAGCTCTGAGGGGCTGAGGAGCAGCCCGTTCAAGAGGGTGGCTCCTCGTGGGGCCAGCAGGCCTCGATGCCCTGTGTTTGTTGGGAGGGATGCGCCTGACTTTGCCATATACCTCTCCGCAGGGGTGGACGACGCTGAGTCAGAGTGTGGCCTGGACAACTTCGGGACCTTCGATTGGGTCATTGAGAACCACGGGGATGAGCAGCGCCTGGAGGAGCAGTTGGAGCACCTGGTAGAATTTGTCCACTCCAGACTTTAGCCGGCAGGTTCTCGGAGCAAGCCGGGGGCCTCTGGGGTGAGGGTGGGCTGACTGTGACGGACATGCGGTTGCTGATGCTGGCCAAGGTTGGGGAACAGACAGAGGGCCTGGGTCAAGCTTTCTGGGGGCTGATAGATGTCAGACAAGTTAAGAAACCACCAGGGACCTCATTTCGTCATGAAAAGGACAGCCCTACCTCTTTACGAGGAGGCTTAAAGGACAGAGGGAGGGAGTTGGCTGTGTTTGAAGCAGAAGCGTCACCATCTCCACAGGTACCAGGCTTGTCAGCCGGGGGTGGCCGTGATTCCCTGACTGGATGTTCTCAGGCCCTTGTTCTGAGCAGGAGCCTGGGGCTCCCCAGTGTGGATATATTAAACCTGTCTGGAGCACCTGCTCAGAATTGGACATCTCTCTGTTTCCCAGATGACAGCTCAGCTTGCATGGGGCTCCATAGTGTCTGGGTTGACGTGCTGGCTCTGGGTTCTTGCTCTGTCTTCCCCCTGGGCTGGAGTATATCCTGCAGAGACTGACCTTGATCTGGGCCACTCGGGTAACAGGCCTGTGTATGTCTGAGGCAGGATTGGAGTCTGAGGGTCTCGTCTTCTGGGATGGCCTCAAGGGAGGCTCAGTGTTCCACAGAAAGTGCCACCAGCTGGTACGCAGAAGGGCTGGGGTGTCATAGAAAGCCAGAGGCACCAGAGCTGGGTGGGCTTTGGTAACCATTGAGAGGCCCTGGGCAAGTCATGTAACCTCAGCTTTCCCATAGAAGTCCTTGGACTTTACCCTACTTATTTATAGAGCCTTATACGTGTGTGTGTGCGCGCCAAGTCACTTCAGTCATGTCCAACTCTTTGCGACCCCTTGGACTGTGACCTGCCAGGCTCCTCTCTCCATGGGATTCTCTAAGCAAGGATACTGGAGTGGCTTGCCATGCCCTCCTGTAGGGGATCTTCCCACCCAGGGATCAGACTTGCATCTCTATGTCTCTTGCATTGGCAGGCAGGTTCTTTACAACTGGTGCCGCTTGGGAAGCCCATAGAGCCTTATGCTGCTGCTGCTGCTAAGTCGCTTCAGTCGTGTCCGACTCTGTGCGACCCCATAGATGGCAGCCCACCAGGCTCCGCCATCCCTGGGATTCTCCAGGCAAGAACACTGGAGTGGGTTGTCATTTCCTTCTCCATGCATGAAAGTGAGAAGTGAAAGTGAAGTCGCTCAGTCATGTCCAACTGTTAGCAACCCCATGGACTGCAGCCTACCAGGCTCCTCCATCCATGGGATTTCCCAGGCAAGAGTACTGGAGTCGGTTGCCGTTGCCTTCTCCAATAGAGCCTTATACAGTATCTAAATTTCTTCCAGATTCTTCACAACCACTCTGTGAAATATTCGAGGAGGACATTTTCATCTGCATTTAGCAGATGCCAAGGACTCAAGAGAAGTAAACAGCCTGTCCAGGGTAGAGGATTAGTAAATGTTGGCACTCTGGCCAGAACACAGGCCGCCTGACTCCTGACCGGGCCCCTCGGCCATGTCCCTTTGGGGTATGGTGCAAAGCTGCATGGCCATCCTGGCCATCCTACTGCGTAGCCTCGGCCCGCCACCTCTCTGGCACTGACTTTGTTGTCCTATAAATTCTGATGGTTCACACTGATAAGGGGACAACCAAGGAAATTCCAGTGGTTTCACTGTGACCCACACTGAACTCTGCACATTCCTGCCCACATCTCCCCCCTAGATCACCTCATCCTGAGACTAGTCCCCTGGCTCTCTCACAGGTCTGAAGGCTGTGGACTCCTCTGTGTCCCCTAACCCCTGGCTGATTGGTCCCCAGGTTATGTTAATCTGCCCTGTCTGTGTGCCTGGCACACAGTGAGGCCAGACAAGACCAAAATGTCAGAGTTGGGAGCAGAGAGAGGTTCACTGCAGGGCCACGCAGGGAGACGGGTGGCTTCTGCCTTAAAAGACCCCCAACTCCCGGAAAGCTTTCAGCAAAGCTCTTTTATAGGAAAGGGGGGTGGCGTGGTTAGTTGTTGCAGGCTTCTTGGCGTCAGATCCTTTGTTCTTAAGGTCAGGTCATGGTCCGGTCACAATGTTGCTGGAAGCCTCCACCAAAACAAATGTTATTCTCTGTTCTGACAAAGAAGGGCAAAGTCCTACGGCTCAACTTTTGCCCTCTGAGGCCCAGGCTAAGAGGAGGAGTCCCTGGGTTGGCTGGTTACTCTGCCCCAGAGCACTGGTCCAGCACCTAGTCTCTGTCCTTCTACCAGTGCCCAGGCCCTGCTGAAGAGGCAGATCTTAGCTGGTGGTGCACTCAGGGGCAGGGCCCCAGAGCCTGCCCAACTGTCATCATTGAGGGAGCCAGGCACCCAGCACCCAGCCAGCCCTCGGGCTTTTCATTTAAACTGGAGTGAATCATTTGGTTGGGATCAGTAGGAACACATGTTGTAGCAAATGCCCATCATGTTAGTTCCCAGCTTACAGCAGTTGCCATTCATTGAGAACAGCTCCACCCATAGGGGTGGACCTGAAGTCATGATGGGCAGTGGCCTTGCAACTTAACCCTGACCTCTGCCACCTCCTAGAGGGTAGACAGCTGATCTCAGCTGAATCAGTTTTTGAAGTGTGAATGGAGACCCTGAAGCTGGTTGAAGCTGTGACCTTAGTGGCAGTGCCATGCACTCCAGTTGTGGCGGCCTCTCTGGGTGTTGACCCACGGAGACCGGCACCACCATTAGACCCAGAGGGGAATGGAGGAGAGGGCGCAGCGGCTTTGAGGCCTGGGCCTGGCCAGCACATGGCCTTGGCGAGGGCTCTGGAGCTCTGCGAGACACAGCCCTCTGCCTTTCCCCGGGCCCCCAAGCGCACCCACCAGCTCTGAGGCTAGAGAGCCTGTATAGCCCCGGGGAGAAGGCCGAGACCCGCCTCTCATCTACCCTGCCGTGAGGGCCACTGCCGGGCTGACTGTTGGTGGAGTGGCACCTCTAACCACAGCGCTAAGGGTCTGGAACTCATCGCCGGGCACCCGCCCTGCCCCGCCCCGCCCCGTCACATGTCTTCCCTCTGGGATTCTCACTGGAAGGTAAACTCCCTGATGGTCAGGCTGTCTATCTTGTAGTTGTAGTCCTGTCTCCTAGAGCTGTGGGTCCACAGTGGGCATCAGAAAATGGATGTAATTGGAGGCAGGGCGAGGCAGGACTGTAGGAGTCACACTAGATGGAATCCTGTGGGTAGTCATTTCGTGCATTGGATGTTTCCTCACCTCCCAGCAGAGGCTCTGATCCAGCCCCACTACCTGGGCCTGGAACCTCTGCTTTCTGCTGGTATTGAGGCTGCTGGAGTCCTTTCCAACACAGACTGTGCTGGCCTCCTTTGGCCTCCCCTTAGCTCTGCTCTTTGTGAGGGCTTCCCTGATAGCTCACTTGGTAAAGAATCTGCCTGCAATGCAGGAGACCCTGGTTCGATTCCTCAGTAGGGAAGATCTGCTGGAGAAGGGATAGGCTACCCACTCCAGTATTCTTGGGCTTCCCTTGTGGCTCAGCTGGTGAAGAGTCTGCCTGTAGTGAGGGAGAGCTGGGTTTGATCCCTGGGTTGGGAAGGTCCTCTGGAAAAGGGAAAGGCTACCCACTTCAGTATTCTGGCCTGGAGAATTCCATGGACTATACAGTTGCAAAGAGTCAGACACGACTGAGCAACTTTAACTTCACTTGTGAGGTCATTTTCCCCTCAGTGTTGTACCAGACTAAGAGATGACTGATTTGTTTTTCTTTCTTTCTCGTTTTAGTGAGCTGTAATTGACATATAACATTTATAAGTTTAAGGTGTACACGTGATGTTTTGATTCATATATCTATTATGAAATAATTACCACAAAATTGGTGAAGAACCAACTCACTGGAAAACATCCTGCTGCTGGGAAAGATTGCAGGCAGGAAGAGAAGGGGACAGGGGATGAGATGGTTGGATGTCATCACTGGCTCAGTGGACATGAGTTTGAGCAAACTCCGGGAGATAGTGAAGGACAGGGAAGCCTGGTGTGCTGTAGTCCACGGGGTCACAAAGAGTTGGACATGACTGAACAACACCACCTCTGTCACCTCACATAACTGTCATTTGTTTTGGGTGGTGGTAAGGACATTTAGCAACTTCCAAGTATATAATACAGTATTGCTAAGTGCAGTGACTGTGGTACATTAGATCTCCAGAACTTGCTCACCTCGTAACTGAAAGTTTGTAACCTCTAACCAACATCTCTGCATTTCTCCAACTCCCAGCCCCTGGCAGCCAGCATTTTACTCTTGTTTCTGAGTTCAGTTTTTTTAGATCCTACATGTAAGTGAGATCATGCAGTGTTGATCTTTCTTTGTCTGCCTCTTTCACTTAGCATAATGCCCTCAAAGTTCATCCGTGTTGCTGTCAAAGCTGGGTTTCCCTCTTTTTTTTTTGGTTAAAAATATTCCATTCTGTGTAAACCTAGCACATCTTCTTAATCCATTCATTCGTTGATGGACATTTGGGTTGTTTCCATGTCTTGGCTAGTGTGAATAATGCTACAATAAACATGGGGATGCAGAGATCTCTTTGAAATAGTTGTTTTCTTTCCTTCAGATGTCTGCCCAGCAGTGGAATTGCCCTATGATCACTGATTGTTGTTAATTAAGTTTAAACACCAAGGAGGCAGGGATGAAGCAGAGAAGGGGATGTGGGGTTGGTGGTTCTCATATGTCCCTTGTAGGAGTGCTGACCTGGTTCCTGGCTCGGAGTGTTTGGAAGTCACAGGATGTGACTTGGGAAGCCAGCAAGTCTACTCCCCATCCTTTGACAGGTTGGCCCTGATGCCTTTTAACATGGGAGGACCCAGTGGCTAACTAGAGTCACTTCTGCTGGACTTGAAGATTCTCTGCACTTTAAAAAAAAAAAACCTGAAATTTCTCTAAATGTCAAAATCAGTAATAACCCTGAGTTTTAATACCCTATGTTATGATGAGAGTTTTAACTCCTTTTGTTTCAAGACAGTCTCCCCACCTTCCTAATCTTTGTTAATTTTGTATATGGTTATGATCTCAGAGTATTGCTCTTAAGTTATTTTTAATATTATATATATGTTCTTTTAATAATGATTTGTATCACTAACATTCTCTTAAAATTTTATTATTCTGCTTCTAAACTGCTGAATGGAGGTATAATTGTTGTGTAATAACTGCACATTTAAAGTGCACAATTTGTCAAGTTTTGATATTTGTATATGCCCAGGATCACAGTTATGATGGTTATATCCAGGACTTCCCTGGAGGTCCAGTGGCTAAGACTCCGAGCTCCCAATGCAGGGGGCTTGGGTTTGATCCCTGGTCAGGGAACTAGATCCCATATACCACAGCTGAGAGTTCGCATGCTGCAGCTGAAGATCCCAGATTCTGTAACGAAGATCTGGGATCCTGTGTGCAACTAAGACTGGTGCAGCCAAATATTTTTTTAAAAAAATGGACATATCCATCACCCTCAAAAACTTCACCATGTCTACCCTCCCTCTCCCAACCCTTGTTCCCAGGCAACCACTGATTTGCTTTCTGTCTCTATAGATTAGTTGCCATTTTCAGTAACTTTGTATAAATGAGCTATACACTGTATAGTCTTTTTTGGTCTGATTTCTTTTTCTCAGCATAAGTTTTGAGCTCGGTCTACATCACTGCAGGTTCATGTGGATAGTTTGTTTCTTTTTATTGCTGTTGTGTGGTGTGAATATACCACCATTGTCTATTCATTCACCTGTTGAACATTTGGGTTGTTTCCAGTGTTTGGATATAACAAATAAAGAAGCTATGAACATTCATGTCACATTTTTGTGTGTGGATATGTATTTTCATTTCTCTTGGATAGATACATTCTTAACTTTTAAAGAAGCCATCACATTGGTTTCCAAAGTGGTTGTACAACATGCTCCCCAGTACTGAATGAGATTTCCGGTTGCTTCTTGTCCTCACCAATACTTGGTATGGTCAGTCTTTTTAATTTTACTTATTCTAATAGGTATATAGTGAAATCTCTTTAACATTTTATTTGCATTTCTCTAAGATTAATTTGATACAAATCCTATGTTCAATTTTGATAAAAATCTCTCAGCAAACTGGGAATAAAATGGAACATCCTCTACTTGAAAAAGAACATCTACAAAAGTCCCATAGCTAACAGCATACTTCATAGTGAAATACTAAATGCTTTCACTCTAAGACTGAGAAATGAGGCAGGGTTGTCCACTCTTATTACCTATTCAACATCATACTGAAGAGTCTAGTCTGTAATAAGAAAAAGAAATAAAAGGCATCTGGATTGAGGGGGGGGAGTGTGAAAATATCTTTATTCACATATGACATGATCTTTTATATAGAAAATTTGATGGGAGTCTCCAAAAAAACTACTAGAATTGATAAGTGAGTTCAAGATTTCAAGATATAAGATCAATGGATAAAAATAAATTGTATTTCTATTTATAAGTAAGAAGCAAAAATTAAAATAGGGCTTCACTGGTCCAGTGGTTAAGAATCTGTCTGCCAATTCAGGAGACAGAGATTCAATCCCTGGTCCAGGAAGATTCTACGTGCCTTGGGGCAGCTAAACATGTGTGCCACAACTACTGAACCTGAGCTCTAGAGCCTGTCTGTGCTCTGCAACAAGAGAAACTACTGCAATGTGAAGCCCTCACACCACAATGAAGAGGAACACCTGATCTCTACAATGAGAAAAAGCCCACAAAGTAATGAGGACCCAGTGCAGGCAAAACATAAATAAAAATAAAAAATTAAATCTTAAAAAGTTAAATGATGCAAATTAACTATAGCATAAAAAACATGGAATAAAAAAAAAAAACATGGAATAGAGGTAAATCTGGTAAAAGATATGCAAAATCTGTACCCTGAAATCTGTAAAGCATTGCTGAGAGAAATTAAAGATGACCTAAAAAGCAGAGATTATGCCATATTCATAGATTATAAGACTCAAGATATTCATTTTTATTGCAACATCATTATATACAGTGAAAGGTACTGGCTTTAAGTGTACAATTCAAGTTTTGACAAATGTGCATACCTGTTTAATAAAAGTCCTTTATAAAATAGAGATGTTTTCTTCACTCTAGGTTTCTTTTTAATCTTTCCTAGGAAGTCGACCCCTGTCCTCCCAGAAACAACTGTTGTTTTAATTTCTTTAACCATATGTTAATTCTTTCACCATATATTTTGCCTGTTCTGGAATTTCATATAAATGGCTAACATCCAGTGTTAAAACACATTTACAGCAATTATTTATTATTTTTAAAATTAATTTTTATTGGCATATAGTTGCTTTACAATGTCGTGTTAGTTCTGCTGCACCGCAAAGCGCATCAGCTACATATATATCCATGTATCCTCTCTGTTTTTGATTTCTTTCCCATTTAGTTCACCACAGAGCACTGGGTAGAGTTCCCTGGGCTATACCGTGGATTCTCGTTAGTTATCTATTTTGTACATGGTATCAATAGTGTATATATGTTGATCCTAATATTTATTATTTATTGGCCATGCCATGCAGCTTATGGGATCTTAGTTCCCTGACCAGGGATTGAACCTGGGCCCTGGCAGTGAAAGTGGAGTCCTAACCACTGGACTGCCAGGGAAATTCCCCAAGAATAATTTATGTTTTAGACTTAACTGGTTTACTGCACACTTCCAAGTTTTTCATGTTACCTCAACTTCCCCATTTTTGAATTTTGTATTTTACTTCCTCTCCAGATGGTTAATTGCCTTCAAATACTTTTTTCAAAAAGGGCATGTGGGTGGTATAATTTTCTGAACCCCTGTGAATGAGAGAATGACATTCTGTTGCCTCTACACGTGGACAGTGACTTGGCTGGCTTAGGATTCATGACCTGGTTCCACTGTTGGCTAGTGTTTAATGTTGAGGAGTCTGAGGTCACCTTGAGTTTTGTTCCTTTGAAGGTAGCCTCCTTTTGCTGTCTGGATGCTTTTTTTTTTTTTCTTGGCCTTCACTTTTGAAATTCAAATTCTGGCATTCTCCAAGGCAGAATGTGGACACATTTCAAGAGAAAAAAGTTGGTGCTCATTGTTCCCTATAAAGCATTATTAAGAAATGAGATGGAAATTTAAACATGTCTCATATATCCAAGAGCCAGCCTGAAGGATCCCCCTCAACAGAGAGGTTGTCTTTCTCAGTGTCTTTACTTTGAGTGGCTGGACTCCACAATGGCAAATTCTCATCCCCTGAAAGTGGATTTCGGTTTTGGAAACAGCCAAAGGAAATTTGGTGATAAATGCTGCTGAGAGGAGTGAGGTGAGAGATATACTTTTTGGCTAGAATAAATAATGCCTATAGTTCAGTTCAGTTCAGTCAGTCGTATCTGACTCTTTGTGACCCCATGGACTGCAGCATTCCAGGCCTCCTTGTCCATCACCAACTCCCGGAGTTTACTCAAACTCATGTCCGTTGAGTCGGTGATGCCATCCAACCATCTCATCCTCTGTTGTCCCCTTCTCCTCCCGCCTTCAATCTTTCCCAGCATCAGGCTCTTTTCCAATGAGTCAGTTCTTTGCATCAGGTGGCCAAAGTATTGGAGTTTCAGCTTCAACATCAGTCCTTCCAGTGAATATTCAGGACTGATTTCCTTTAGGATGGACTGGTTGGATCTCCTTGCAGTCCAAGGGACTCTCAAGAGTCTTCTCCAACACCACAGTTCAAAAGCATCAATTCTTCGGGGCTCAGCTTTCTGTATAGTTCAATTCTCACAGCCATTCATGACTACTGGAAAAGCCATAGCTTGACTAGACAGACCTTTGTTGCCTCTGCTTTTTAATAAATAAATAAAATGTCTTTGCTTTTTAATATGCTGTCTAAGTTGGTCATAATTTTTCTTCCAAGGTGTAAGTGTCTTTTAATTTCATGGCTGCAGTCAGCATCTGCAGTGATTTTGGAGCCCAAAATAAAGTCTGTCACTGTTTCCACTGTTTCCCTATATATTTGCCATGAAGTGATGGGACTAGATGCCATGATCTTAGTTTTCTGAATGTTGAGTTTTAAGCCAACTTTTCACTCTTCTCTTTCATCAAGAGGCTCTTTAGTTCTTCTTAGCTTTCTGTAATAAGGGTGGTGTCATCTGCATATCTAAGGTTATTGATATTTCTCCTGGCAATCTTGATTCCAGCTTGTGCTTCATCCAGCCAGGCATTTCCCATGATGTACTCTGCATGTAAGTTAAATAAGCAGGGTGACAACATACAGCCTTGATGTACTCCTTTCTCAATTTGGAACCAGTCTGTTGTTCCATGTCCAGTTCTAACTGTTGACTCCTGATCTTCATACAGATTTCTGAAGAGGCAGGTCAGATGGTATGGTATTCCCATCTCTTTAAGAATCTTCCACAGTTTGTCGTGATCGACACAGTTAAAGGCTTTGGCATGGTCATTAAAGCAGAAATAGATGTTTTTCTGGAACTCTCTTGCTTTTTCAATGATCCAACGGATGTTAGCAATTTAATCTCTGATTCAAAAAAAAAAAATCTCTGATTCCTCTGCCTTTTCTAAATCCAGCTTGAACATCTGGAAGTTTACAGTTCATGTACTGTTGAAGCCTGGCTTGGAGAATTTTGAGCATTACTTTACTAGCGTGTGAGATGAGTGTAATTTTGCGGTAGTTTGAGCGTTCTTTGGCATTGCCTTTCTTTGGGATTGGAATGAAAACTCACATTTTCCAGTCCTGTGGCCACTGCTGAGTTTTCCAAATTTGCCGGCAGATTGAGTGCAGCACTTTCACAGCATCATCTTTTAGGATTTGAAATAGTTCAGCTGGAATTTCATCACCTCCACCAGCTCTGTTCATAGTGATGCTTCCTAAGGCCCACTTGACTTCGCATTCCAGGATGTCTGTCTCTAGGTGAGTGATCACACCGTCGTGATTATCTGGGTTGTGAAGATCTTTTTTGTATAGTTCTTCTGTGTATTCTTGCCACCTCTTCTTAATATCTTCTGCTTCTGTTAGGTCCATACCATTTCTGTCCTTTATTTTGCCCATCTTTGCATGAAATGTTCCCTTGGTATCTCTAATTTTCTTGATGAGATCTCTAGTCTTTCCGACTCTATTGTTTTCCTCTATTTCTTTGCACTGATCACTGAGGAAGGCTTTCTTATCTCTCCTTGCTATTCTTTGGAACTCTGCATTCAAATGGATATATCTTTCCTTTTCTCCTTTGCTTTTCACTTCTTTTCACAGCTATTTGTAAGGCCTCTTCAGACAGCCATTTTGTTTTTTTGCATTTCTTTTTCTTGGGGATGGTCTTGGTCCCTGTCTCCTGTACAATGTCACAAACCTCCATCTATAGTTCTTCAGGCACTCTGTCTATCAGATCTAATCCCTTGAATCTATTTCTCACTTCCACTGTATAATTGTAAGGGATTTGATTTAGGTCATACCTGAATGATCTAGTGGTTTTACCTACTTTCTTCAATTTAAGTCTGAATTTGCCAATAAGGAGTTCATGATCTGAGCCACAGTCAGCTCCTGGTCTTGTTTTGCTGACTGTGTCGAACTTCTCCATCTTTGGCTGGAAAGAATATAATCAATCTGATTTCAGTGTTGACCATCTGGTGATGTCCATATGTAAAGTTTTCTCGTGTTGTTGGAAGAGGGTGTTTACTATGACCAGTGCATTCTCTTGGCAAAACTCTATTAGCCTTTTCCCTACCTATAGGAGATCAACTTTAAAACTTCTTCAAAGCCAATTTTAGAGAGAAACTTAAAAAAATTGTCTTATCACCCATCCCTCTGTACCTTTCCATATGCCATTCCCTCTGCCTACAGTGCCCTTCCCTGTGGCTGGCAACTAGGAATCAGGCTGCTCCACTCCTGGAGTGTCCTGTTGTATATGCTGTCTCACTCCTCTGTCACCCTGTGAGCCATTCAGGAAAGTTTTGTTTGTTTTGTTTTCTTTGGTTTTGAATTTTTGGTGCCTGACATGTAGTAGATCTCAATACATGTTTGTGGAAATGGAAAGGTTTTTTTTTTTTTTGGCCACACCATGTGGCGTGCAGGATCTTCCCTGACCAGGGATTGAACTTGTGCCCTCCTACATTGGAAGCGCAAAGTCTTAACCACTAGACTGCCAAGGAAGTCCTGAGAATGTTTTATAAGTGTTAGGAAAGAATATAACCTCCCAAGCTTACTGTCTTAAATTAGTCAACAGTCATTTGCATGTATAAAGTTGTGGTGAGTGTGTTTGAAGCAACAGCACATTGACTCCTGTTGCACTGCTCTTATTTATGAACAGTGGTGTGCTGGTAAATATTGAAAGCTTGGCTCTCTGGGGTGGGAAAAAAGCCCTCTTTGATGGGTTTTTACATTTCTGAGATGTAAATACTCCTGCTATAGCTGATTTCAAGCTGCTGTTGCTGCTGCTAAGTCACTTCAGTCGTGTCCGACTCTGTGCGACCCCATAGATGGTAGCCCACCAGGCTCCACTGTCCCTGGGATTCTCCAGGCAAGAATACTGGAGTGGGTTGCCATTTCCTTCTCCAATGATTTCAAGCTACTAAACACAATATTAACTGGCTAGCAAAATTCCTGAATATTTAAAAATGAGCTCTTGCAAGCTCACTCCAGTACACGGTACATCATGAAAATTCTACACCGCTTTTGTTTTTTCACCATTACCCAGTTTGTTTGGGTGACTTTTTTGCTGTTTATACAGCACATGTCTCTGTATTGTATATTTTATCTCTTGTGTCATCCAATTATTACTCTTATCCTCAGAGACTAAGAGACTTCTCCAAGGTGGCAAAGCTTTCCTGTCTATTCCTGGGTTTGGGCTTTCTGTCTGGAGCTTGCTGCCAGCACCACAAGGGGCTGGAGAGATGTGTGCTTTGCCCAGTATTCTGTTTGCTGGTGTTGCAGTGAGCTTCTGGAAGGACCCAGGGATCTGTTCTTGGCCCAGGATATACCTGTCAGTAACCAGACTGTGATGAAAGCTGGCCTTTGTTATGTTCCCTTGTGATCTGATGAACAGGTGACAAGGAGGCAAATTTATTATATTTTGGATGAACAGCTGTACTTCCATGACCTAATTCAGGATCTGGACGGTGCCTCATTGTCTGACAGGTGAATGAAGTGATGAGCTCCCCTTAACAGTTTAGAGTGTTAGCCTGTTTCTTCTAGGTGGGTTCGGGGAGAGTCCCACTGGGAGTTGTGTTCCTCGGGAGCCTCAGCTGAGGGCGGTGAGGGCTCCCCCAGGAGGTGAGAGGTGGACCTGCCGCCTATTCCTGCTTGGCTTCCCTGGTGGTTCAGATGGTAAAGAATCTACCTGCAATGCAGGAGACCTGCGTTCAATCCCTGAGTTGGGAAGATCCCCTGGAGGAGGGCATGGCAACCCACTCCAGTATTCTTGCCTGGAGAATTCTGTGGACAGAGGAGCCTGGCGGGCTGCATTCCATGGGGTTGCAAAGAGTTGGACACGACTGAGCGAGTTACAATCTCTGACTCAAATGAGGCCCAGTTTCAGGGCCTGTGAAGGGTCTGTGTTGGGGACTGTGTGAGGCTCTCTGAGGGTGACCACCATATGTGATGTCATAGAAAGCAAGTGTTACAATGGGCCTCGGTGATCTAGCTTCAGACCCTTCGCTTACAGATGAGGAGACTGAGGGGAAGTGCTTTGCTCAAGGTCATACGGCAGTCCTGGTAATGCCAGGCCCAAGCCCCAGGGCTCCTGACTCCCCACCCAGGGCTCATCCCCTGCCTTTTGTGTTCCCGAGGGTGCATGAGTCTTGTGCCCTTTATCAGAGGCTGGCAGAGAAAGCCCAGCTTGAGCTCTTGGGAGCTCGGCTTGCTTCTTGGATTTTTCCAGACTTCCCTGAGGAGGCCGGGCCACCTGTCTACACCACCTGGCATGTTCTGTTTAGGTGAATCAAGCTGTACCAGGACGAGGAGGCCACAGAGGCCACTTCCCAGGAGGGAACACTCGTGGCGTGCGAGGGACAGGAGGGGAGAGATGAGTGTACACCCGGACCTGCCTTCTTCAGAGGTTGGGGCTGGGGTTCTGAAGGCAGAGGGCCCTGCCCAGCACCACGGCTGCTTTCCACCTGGGCGTAGACAATGTCTCCAGGTGGAGACATTCCCAGCAATGTCCCTGTGTCGTGACAACGCTGGTGAATTTCCAGGCACACCCAGTCCTGAGCCAGCAGAACTGTTGGCACATCAGGTCTCCAGCTGCCGTGGCTGGCTGGTCCTACAAGATGGTTTGGAGGCTCCAGGACAGCTGGCCTGGGTTGGACATCCTTGTTCTAGCCGATCTGCAATGTTCCAGGAACTACGCTAAATCCTATTGAGTATTGGCCAAGCAAGCCAGGAAGGGCAGGGAGTCCAGACCTTGGATGGGTTTGGCAGAGTCATTCTCAACACCTGCCCTCTGTGAGGTGTGGAGGGGGAGGCACCAGGGAGGCCAGTGGGTCAGATTGTGCCCCGGCGGGGGAGGGGCGCGGGGAGGACAGGCTTCACAGTTTTCGCGTGTGTTTTTGCGTATTATTTCATTCCATTCTCGCAGTCTCCCTATTATTGTTTCCACTTTAAAATTGAAAAAAGAGGGACACAGAAAGGTGAGTGACTTTGCTCAGCACGGTCTGTCATCAGGTTTGAACCCTACCTGTTCTTATCCAGCTGTGGAACCTTGAGCTGGTTGGGTCACTTTCTGAGCTTTGGTTCCCAGCTTTGCTACTCACTGCAGAGGTTGTGCAGGTAGCACTGTGCTTGGCTTACCCCTCAGGACCTCAGTTCCTGAGACTTCTTCCTTTCCCCCCTCTCCCCAAACCACACAGCCAGCAGCCAGTGAGTTGGGCCTGGAATTGAGCTTCTATTCCATTTTTAGTTGTTCCCCCCCCCCGCCCCACCTTTCCCTTTGGTATGTGTAAGCTAAACTTTACTTTTTTGGAAAGGGAATTCTTACTAAGATATAAAGGAAAACACAGGACTTCCCCGGGTAGTCCAGTGGTTGAGACTCCACACTCCCAATGCAGGGGCCCATGTTCAGTCCCTGGTTGGGGAACTAGATCCTGCATGCTGCAACTAAGAGCCTGTATGTGGCCACTGAGATGTGGCACAGACCAAAAAAAAAAAGAAAAGAGGGAGAAAAATATCAGGCTGGCTTCCCTGGGGCTCACCAACACCTACCTCTGGTCCTTTATTCCCTCTCTCCCTCCCCTCCCTCCCTTCCTTTGTTCCTTCTGCAAGTGCAGACTCTGACTTGCAAGGGCCCCCTGGCAGGTTCTCCAGGGTCCTTAGACCTTCCCAGAAGCTTCTCCCACCTGCACTGGGACTGGGCCCTCACGGTGGGCTCACTAGTGGGTGGTCTGAGCCCACCTTGAACCTGGAGGGGATGCTCAACTCGAATCAGCCCTGGAGAAGGCTCAGCTGTGCTCTTTGTTTTCTCTGGGGCCCTGAGCAGCTTCTCACCATACCCCCAGATGCTGACCCCTTCCCACTCTGGCTGGGAGACTATGGAGGTTTTTCACTTGATAACCCCCACATCTGGGAGGACCACACTCAGGATGGTACTGGACATACAAGCAGAAGTCAGGTGCAGTTCAGGGCTTGTTCAGACCAGATTTCCCTCTGTCAATCCTTCTTCAGAGGCCTTGCTTTCATGACATCGATGGGACTAAACATGATCAGCTTAAAAAAAAAAGTCAGTTATTTTCAGCTTCCATTAAGCCAAGCTGGTACAGGCTCTCTCCTTCCTGCTCCTTCCTTTCCTCTCTCTGTCCCTCCCTCCCTTTCTTTCACAGTTTCTGATGGTCACTGATTTAGTCACTGCAGCAATTCCCTCCCCCCCCCACCACCCGCTGGCAAGGGTTATGGATTTTATTCAGTACACAATGTACACAGTTGTTTTGGTCCCAGGATATAGTGACCTGTGGAGGCTGTACTTGTAATTAGGTAATTGTTTTATTTGATTCTGTTTTGTTTTGTTGCTAAATATCTCAGGCAGGCCCTGTTCCTACGGCTTCAACCCCATCCCTTGAATGACTGTGCTGTGCTCCGCTCTCCAGCCACCCTGACCTTCTGGAGCCCGGTTCTTGGAATCACCAGGTCTCGCTCATTTCTGTGTCTTTGAGTGCTCTGTACCCTCTGCCTGGAACACCACTGCCCTTTTGTTCTCTTGGCTCCCTTCCTCCTCTGGCCTTGGTTCTTAGCTTCTGTGTCGCTTTCTCCCCAGGTGCTTCCTCCCCAAGGTGAGATGTCCTTGCTCTGGAATTCCATATCCCCTTCTGTCTAGCCTTCCCACACTGTGTGAAGGCCTGCTTCCTCTTGCTCCCTGCTGCTCTCTGAGCTCTGTGAGGGCAAGTCCAGGTCCTTCTGACTTTTGTAACTCCCAGCATTCAGTGAAGTACCCATCACAGAGTAGGGGGTGGTGAAGAAAGTGAAAGTGTTAGTTGCTTGTGTCTGACTCTGTGCAACCCTATAGACTGTAGCCCGCCAAGCTTCTCTGTGCATGGAGTTCTCCAGGCAAGAATACTGGTGTGGGTAGCCATTCCCTTCTCCAGGGGATCTTCCCGACCCAGGGATTGAACCTGGGTCTCCTGCACTGCAGGCAGATTCTTTACAGTCTGAGCTACCAGGGAAGCCCAATATTGTCAAATAAGTGAATGAGAGAGTGAACCAGGAGGTATTGAGAGTTGGTCAGGAGGTATTTATTATGACCATGAAAATGACTGGGCTCTTGGGCATACGGGCCCTTTAGCTCAGATGCCAGACACAGTGGCGGTTGGGCCATGCTGACCTTTGTTTCCCAGGCTGGGGAGGTGACAGCAGCCACAGTGGCTGAGCCCCAACCTGGGTCCTCTCTTCCTCCCTCAACTCCATCCTTCTCCTTCTGTCCCACCTGCTTTGGTGGTGGAGGGCCTGTCCCTGGTTCTCTGCAGTGATTCACTCCCCACTAGTGGTCCATCCCTCCATCTAGGACTTGGCTGCATCAATTAACTCCTTTCTGTTGGATTTCCCAGTGTCTCCATCTGCGCCTGTCCTAAAACAGCTTCCGTTCTGTCTACTGACCCCTCAATTACCATCTCAGTTTTCTCTTCCTTTTACTCCTTCACACCCTACAATTGGACCTCCGCTCCCATCTCTTCTGAAACGGCTTCTTACAGGTCACCCACCATGGACACATGTCTTCAGTTCTCACTCTGGGCCTGCCTGCATCTGTGGAGATGACCACCCACTCCCTCTCTCTTGAATTCACTTTTCTTGGTTCTCCTGCCTCTTCTGCTCCTGCCTTTTCTATTTCTGACTCCTCCTCTCCTCTTGTCCTAGAAATACAGGTGTTCTTCAGGCCCTTGCCTTCTGTTCTCTCTCTTCCCCCCCTCCCTTGGTGAGCTCATCTTCATGTGGATGACTCCCAAATATTCTTGCTTCGCTACACATGCCACTAGTTATACTCAAACCAGCCTTGTCATAAACTCTCCAAGTCTGCTCCTTGCCTTCCGTGTTCCATTGCTCAAACTATATAGCACGGTGCTCAGGCTGAGACCAATCTCTCAGACTTTTGAAACCTCGATGAAAAACTCTCCGGAAAGGTCACAAGAAGTTTCGGTTTTTAGAAGTGATGACTTCAATTCTCTTTTTGGAGCAGGCAGTTCCTTTGTTTCAGAAAAATTGCCCAAAGCAGTCCCTTCATTATATGCGTGTAAAGTAAGCATTTACCCATTGTTCTCAGGGAGACGTGAAGTCATGGGGTCCTTGAGTGCATTCCCAGCTGTCCAGTCATTCTGTTTGGTAATAGCAACTCTTGCATATAGTTGAGTCAGAGCTCTGCCTCTGAGACTTTCTTACTTTCAGGGGTGGTGGTTGGGGCGGGTGGTGGTTGGGGTGGGTGGTGGGGAGTTGCGGGGAGAAGTGTTTCTTGAATCTTTGTGAATATGGGGGACCCTGAGCAGCAGACTGCTGTTTGTTCTTCAGTGTTGAGTGTTCTTGTCGGGCCAGCAGCCCGTGGGGCATCCAGAGCCGAGTAAAGACCGGCTGGCAGGATCCATGGTCCCCACACCTCACTGGGAGGAGAGACTGAAGCCAGAGCAGTCTGGCCCTGGTGATCCCACCTGGATTGGATGGGCTGCAGGTCCTCTATGTGTGTGACTGTGGTGTCACTTCCTCACTAGGCTAAAGGCAGCCTGAGGGCGGGGACTCTGCATCTGGCCTGTGAAGTAATGAATGGATAAATACTGTGTTCTGCTGTCCCTGGGGTCATAGAGCAGGAGCACCCTCTCTTGGTAGGTTGGGGTTTCTCCCAAGGGCCCATCATCCCGGGAAGCAGATGCTCCTAACTAAGGAAGGCAGATATCTGCCTGGTTATGGGGGAGTCATCTTTTTTCCCTCTGCAGGTGGGCTGGGAGTGCGTTATGGAGGGCCTGTGGGCCCCGGAAGTGGCCCCTTCTCTGGTATCTGGGGTTGTTTATCCTCTCTCTGTATGCTTGCCTTCCATCACCCTCAGAAAGAGTCTGAAGGCACAGCCAGTGGGCCTGCCCATCGGGTTTGTGGGGCTGGGGTGAGAGGCCTACATAATATTACATGGCCAAATATTTAAAAGTTATAAGGAAAACAAACTGTTTTCTTTATAAATAATAAAACACTTTCTAACCTTCTACTTTGACAAATATAACTTTATAACAACAAACCTAGGAAATAATGTAACTCAAAGTTGGCAACATAATCAAAACTGATTGAATTTAATTTTGTGCATGTCTGGGTGTTCTGTTAATGGGCCAGAGATGACTGGATAAGTAATAAAGATAAATATCATTCATAAATTATTATATAATTTCCATGGAATTGATTTTTCTTGTCTTTATTTTAATAAAACCACTAATTATATTGATTTGATCAAGATTTTTCCTAGTTTGTGTGCTGTTGTTAGCAATGAACTAAAGGATAAAAATACAAAGAACACTTTCCAAAAAGTACGGACCTTGAATTGTTTCATTAATTCAATGTAAATTGAAACAAATGTAAAACAGTATAAAGTGAAAATTAATTACCATATATTTTCAAAGAAATCCCTTTTCTTCCAAAAATCATCTATTAAAATGCACACTAGTTTAAATAGAAAAGTATAAAAATGTAAAGCAAATATTTCAAATAAAGCTGATGACTTAAACTTTTATTTTATGAAAATTCAGTTAAATCTTTTTTTCCTTTGGCTACACCTTGACTTGTGGGATCTTAGTGCCCTGACCTGGGATTGAACCCAGGCCACACAGTGAAAGCTTGGAATCCTAACCACTAGGCCATCAATTGAATGTTATTACATGCTTTTATAAGCATAAAACTATTTCCAGCTCTAGTATTCAGCATTCTTCTGGTGGCCAATGTAAAGAATCAGTGCCAAGCTGTATGCATTTCCATCTAGACCTCCACATTTACAAATCGAGGAGTAATATGAATGATTTAATATTGAAAATATTTCTCAAAAATCACATGTAAGAGTTGCGAATACTTTGCTCATTCCTGAATACTTTATGATTGTAGCAGGAAGTAAAGCAAGAACATCAACACCCCCTTCCTGGGAAAGGAGGTATTGTCACATGATCTAAAAGGAAGGATTTGGGAAATGGGTTACTTCTTTTCATTTACTGAGGACTTCCTCAGGACTATCTCCCTGGCCCTCTAAAGCAGGTTCATCTCCAGCACTGGCTGCACCATGGCCCACACCTTGTTCTGACCCCGGGCTTAGTTGTCTTCGACAGGAAGCCCTGGGGCGAGAGACACGGAAGAATGTGGGTCACAACAGAGGATGTTTAGGGTTGTACCCCGCACTGTGCGTGCCCTAAGCTATGCTTCTGAGTGAGGGAGGTGTCTGTGTGTGTCTGTTTGTTTGTTTATTATTAACAGCTGTATTCTAACAGTATTGACATACCATACCCCTCGCCCATTTCAAATGAATAGGCCAGTGGTTTTTAGTATGTTCACAGAGTTGTGCAACCATTACCACCAATTCAGAGTATCTTTTTTTTTTATCAACTACTAAAGAAATGCTGCACCCATGAGCTGTCACCTGTCCTTCTCCCCTCGCCCAAGTCCCTGGCAACTACTGGTCTACTTCCTTCTGTATGAATTTGCCTATTCTGGACATTAAATATAAACAGTATCATAACATGTGCCTTTTTTTACTTAGCATAATGTTTTCAAGGCTTGTCCAAGTTGAAGCATGTATCAGCACGTCATTCCTTTCTGTGCCTGAATGAGATTCCAGTTTTGAAGAGACCACATTTTGTTTACCCAGTTTCCTGTTGATGGACATTTGGACTGTTTCCACTTTTTGTGGCTATTGTGAATAATGCTGCAGTGAGCATTCATGTACAAGCTTTTGTGTGGATATGTTTCTGTTCTCTTGGAGATATACTTAAGAGGGAATGGAATTGCTGAGTCACTCGTGTTCTTTAACAATATTTCTGTGTATGCGTATGTGTTTGGGTATATGCATGTGTGTGTGTGTGTGTGTGTGTGTGTATGCGTGTGTGTGTGTGTGTGTTCACGCGCATGCAGGAGGTCCCAGGACAGGGCTCCTTGGCCTCGGTCTAAGAATGGTGCTGGCAGCCTAGTTTCTGTAGTGCAGTGGGGAACGAAAGCAGAGGCTTTTGTCACACTGGTGCTGGGCGGCCAGAAAGGCATATAGGGCCAGAGTGGTAGCAGTCAGTCAGTTGCAGTTTGGGTAATTTACATGAAACGTGGTCGACCTTATTTTGTGGTCCCAGTGTGGTGGGGTGTTACCCTCCTGGTTTAGGTCCATTGCTCTCCTCATCACCCAGGCTTACAATCTGTGACTCTTGTCTCATCAATAGCTCTCATGCCTGGCCTCTTCTCTGTACTCCATCTCCCACTGTCCTAGTTCAACTGCCTGCCATTTATTACCTCTTGTTTGCCTTTGCTATTTTCTGGTCACTGGCTTCCCTGGTGGCTCAGTGGTAGAGAATCTGCCTGCCAATGCAGGCAGATGTAAGAGACGCAGGTTCGATCCCTGGGTCAGGAAGACCCTCTGGAGGAGGGCACGGCATTTTTGCTGGGAGAATCCCCATGGACGGAGGAGCCTGGCGGGTTGCAGTCCATAGGGTTGCATGGAGTTGGACACGACTGAAGCGGTTTAGCACACATACACGTATGCCGGTGCAGGAGACACGGGTTTGATCCCTGGTCGGGGACGATCCCACATGCTGCGGAGCAACTAAGTCTGTGCGCCACAACTACTGAGCCTGTGCTCTAGAGTCTGTGAGCTTCAACTACTGAGTCCAGGCGCCCTAGAGCCATATATCAGAACTACTGAGCCCGAGCGCGGCAACCACTGAAGCCACGAGAGAAGCCACAGCAATGAGAAGCCTGTGCACCACACCTAGAGTATCCTGAGCAGCAGTGAAGATCCAGCACAGCCAAAAATAAAAAATAAATAAAGTAGAAAATTTCCGGTCACAGAAATAATGTATGGATATACAAACCCAACACATTGCAGAAATATAAAATCTAAAAAGTTGAACCTCCCTGCATACAGAATCCCCTCAAAATAACAGTCACAAACAGTTTAGTGTATTCTCTCCCAACATTTTTATACACATATTAACATATTTTATTTCTTTTTAAAAACAAAAATAGGATAGTATTGTGTATATGGCTCATTCTGCAACTTGTTTTTCTCCCCTATTGGACTATATTAGATGTCTTTTCTAGAAAATACGTATAAATCTGCCTCATTCTTTTAAGTCTGTTGTGCAGTTATACAATAGTTTATGTAACCAGTTCCCTATTTATGGACATTTGAGTTATTGCCAAGTTTCTGCCATGATAAACAGTGCTGCAGTGTTTTTGTATATATTTCTCTTCATGCATTTGTGGGAGTTTGTCTGCAGGATAAACACCCAGAAGTGAAAATGTTGGGTCAGAGAACACAAACATTTAATATTTTAAATAGATACTACCAAAGTTGCCTCCAGAAACATTTGTTGTTGTTCAGTCGCTCAGTTGTGTCTGACTCTTTGTGACCCCATGGACTGCAGCATGCCAGGCTTCCCTGTCCCTCATGATCTCCCAGAGTTTGCTCAAACTCATGTCCATTGAGTTGGTGATGCCATCCAACCATCTCATCCTCTGTTGCCCCCTTCTTCTCCTGCCCTCAATCTTTCCCAGCAGCAGGGTCTTTTCTAATGAGTTGGCTCTTCGCATCAGGTGGCCAAAGTACTGGGGCTTCAGCTTCAGCATCAGTCCTTCCAATGAATATTCAGGGTTGATTTCCTTTAGGATTGACAGGTTTGACCTCCTTGCTGTCCAAGGGACTCTCAAAAGTCTTTTCCAGCACCACAGTTCGAAGGCATCAATTCTTCAGTGTTCAGCCTGTTTTTATTGTCCAACTCTAACATCTGTACATGACTACTGGGAAAATCATAGCTTTGACTATATGGACCTTTGTAGCAAAGTAATGTCTCTGCTTTTTAATACACTGTCTAGGTTTGTCATAGCTTTCCTTTCAAAGAACCAGCGTCTTTTAATTTCATGGCTCCAGTCACCATCCACAGTGATTTTGAAATCCAAGAAAATAAAGTCTGTCACTGTTTCCATTCTTTCCCCATCTATTTGCTATGAAGTGATGGGACTGGATGCCATGATCTTTGTTTTTTGAAGCATTACATAGTTTATAGTGTCATTCTCAGTTCATGAGAATGCTGGTTTTCCTGCCCCTGCCAGCCCTGGATATTTTTGACTGTTGCCTTTTATCAATCTTGGCAGCATGTCCTCTTGCCTCCCCTGTGGCATCAGCTTCCTAAAGCCCCCTCTATTCCCAGCTTCTCTCCTTTTGCATGTCAATCTTCCATTACCTAGTTTTAATAATGACCTTGACAACTTAAAAAACCCCTCTAAAAGATTGAAATAGGCTTGTCCAGGACACCTTTATTCAGCCAATCGACACGTAGTCATTGCCTATTAATCAGGTGCCAGGCACTGTCTAAGCGCAGCACTGAATGAGCACGATAAGGCCTCTGCTGTTGTGGAGTTTAGTTCTTGTAGTGGAGGACGGGTCACAAAGGAAGAAGCAGAAAATGATCGAGCACTTAGTCTGCGTGTGAGGTCGCTTCAACCTCAGGGACTGTAGCCCACCAGGCTCCTTTGTCCATGCGATTCTCCAGGCAAGAATACTGAAGTGGGTAGACACTCCCTTCTTCAAGGGATCTTCCCGACCCAGGGATCGAACTCGCGTCTCTTATGTCTCCTGCATCAGCAGGTGGGTTCTTTACCACTAGCACCACCTGGGAAGCCCAACAGTCAGTTTACTTACTAGACAGTTAAGTGTTATCCTGAGAATTAATACAGGGAGACGTGATGGTTACTGGGAGGTTGGTTGAGGTTGAATGGTCAAGAAAAGAACTTCTGAGGAAAAAAACACATAAACCGAGCTCTGAAGGACAAGAGCCAAGATTGGGGAGGAGTCTGCTAGGCAGTGGGAGCACGACATGCAAAGGCCAGAAAGGAGGAAGGAGCTTGGCTTCCCAGTGGGGGACGCTGAGAGAGGATGATGGACGATTGGGTGGAGTGTGGGTTGCTGCCACCGCCCTACAGTTTTGTTGTGGAGGGGGAGGAAAGCTTGGGGTGAGCGCCTGGAAGGGGACATGAGATTGTGGGAAGATTTTTACGGACACGAGATGCTGAAGCGTGCTTACATGCCGATGGGTGGCTTTGGTAGAAGAGAAGCTCGTGATGCAGGTATGAGGGCCTGGGCAGGAGCCATGGCCTTGAGGAGCGGGGGACGGTGGAATCAAGGCACCTGGATGGACCTAGGACATCATCCCTCCTCACGGGAGGTACGCAGACAGGTGGTCTTGATGTGAGGAGGCCAGTGGTTTGTGGTAAGGAGAGGAGGGGGTTCCTGTCAGATTGCACCAGGTTTTTCCCCAGGAAGTATAAAGCAAGGTCATTGGCGTGGTGGTGGTATGAAGCGGCAGGGGTGTGAGGAGAATGTAGGAGGTGTGAAGAGTGAGGGGAGGAGAGTGTATATCACTTTGGAGTCTGGGGAAATGTCATTCTGAGGAGGCAGACGGGGCTCACTGAGCATGCGGGTGCCCATTTGAAATGAAAAAAAAAAATTTATTTGGCTGCGCTGGGTCTTTTGTGGCAGCACGGAGAATCTTCCAGTCGCAGCATGCAAACTCTTAGTTGCCACATGTGGATGTGGAGTCTAGTTCCCTGATCGGGGATCGAACCCGGGCCCCCTGTCTTGGGAGTGTGGAATCTTAGCGACTGGACCACCTGGAACGTCCCCCGTCTGAGCTTGACTTACAGCTGTACCCAGCTGTTGACTCGGAGGGAAGCCTACTGTTCTTCCAGGCCCAGCAGTCCCACTCCTAGCTTCGCTCGCTCACCTCCTTAGTTGGGAGCATGAGGTAGGAAGCCAGGTGAATTCTGCACCTGAGAGCTGGCAGGAGGAGGCAGGTGAGGAGGGAGGGCCAGCAGTGGAGGAAACACAAGCAGGCCCATGTCCCCAGCTCAGGAAGGCAGTGACCCTGGGCAGCAGCAGGAGCCCTGGCAGGGCTGGAGGCTAATTTTAGAAGGCCTCCAGGTTCCATTGTTCCGGGTGAAGCTGGGCAGGAGAGGTGGTGGCTTGGGGCGGTGATACCAGTGTGGGAAAGGAAGCGAGGCTTCGTGTGAGAAGGATGGAAACTCTGAGGGTGGTGTGCAGGTTTCGGCCCTTGGGGACGTTCTGCCCCGGTTCCCACGGGCAGGTAGGAAGTCACCCCTCCCCTGACTCCTTTCTGCCGTGGGTAGCTTTTCCATCGTCCTGCTGAGCACGTGGTCGGCTAGAACCCTCAGCTCCCACACCCATCCAGCACTGTTGTCCCCCGGCCAGCTCTCAGGCTGGTGGAGGGTAAATGCCAGTCCATCAGAGGAGCACAGTGACTCTGTGTGACTGTCTCCACTGCTGGTGAGGCAGCTAGGTCCGCTTTACATGGAGGGATTTGAGGCCCAGATACAGCCAGTGACTGCCCAATGTCTCACTTTGGTAGCTGCGCCCTGTCAAGATCTACCAGCTGGTGGTTTAGTCACTGTTGTGTCTGACTCTTGCAACCCCATGGACTGTAGCCCGCCAGGCTCCTCTGTCCATGGGGTTCTCCAGGCAAGAATCCTGGAGTGGGTTGCCATTTCTTTCTCCAGGGGATCTTCCCGACCCAGGAATTGAAGCTGGGTCTCCTGCACTGCAAGCAGGTTCTTTACTGACTGAGCTATGAGGGAAGGCATGATCTACCGGGGGATTTCTAGATTTCTGGAAGGACAGAATACTATTGTTGCCCTGGTGAGGTTGGCTGCTGTTCGCACAGCAGACTGTAGGCACAGTGGAGTTGCTTTTCTGAGAATTCGTGTAAGAAGAGAGGCAGTGCAGGGGTCCAAGGACGGGCCCCCACCGGTGCTAGCTGCGTGACCTTGAGCAAGCCATTTAATCTCTGGGAGACCCCAGGTCCTCATCTGCTAGGTGGGGCCCAGAATCCCTGGCTGGTTCTCAGCTCGGATGAGATAACGTGCTGGAAAGCACTGCGCAAGAAGGAACTCTTATCAACATGAAGCTCTAAGGCCACATCAAAGGCTGGATTTTTATCTCAGCCCAAGGGGAAAAGGCTTGCTTCTCAAAAAGGAAAAAGGATTCATTATAATTATGTGACGGTTTCATGACTAGGTGGATCTTGTTAAAGTCTCATGACTGAAGGGCACGCAGGGGAGAGGGATGAGGCGTGCCCAGGCTAGGAAAATTCCAGACCCCGTTGGTCTCCAAGGTCCTCTCGAGGTGGAGAGCTCTTACAGGCAGGGAAAGCCATTCAAGAAGGCCACTTGCATGATTTAGAATTCTGAAGATGACTTGATAGCTGGGTATGTTCTTTGTTGCTTAATAGGTTTTTTCCAGTTAATTCTCCGGGGTTCTTTCCATTTCCTGGGCAGGAGGAGTCGGCTTTAATATATCCCCACTGGCAGTAAGCTGCTGCATGGTGAACGGAGGTGAGAAGGTACAGATTCGAGGGGGAGAGAGGACTTAGGGAAAGGATCTCAGCTTCAGGGTTGGAGGGACGTCAGGCTGTCCTCAAGGTGACAGATTCAGCTGATCATTCTTACTTCTCTTGTTAGCTGGCAAAAACCTACTTAGCCTATAAATCAAAGGTCGAATGATTTTCCCCTCTGGGAAGACTTCCCCAGTATTATCAGACAAAATTAATGAGCTCTCTTCTATGCTCCTATATCAATAAGGTTGCTTTTAGATGCAAGTAAGAGGAAATTCCATTCAAATGGACTTAAATAATAAAGAGAATTTATTATCTCAGATGTCTAAGAATTTCAGACATGGTTTGATCAGGACTCCAGCTCTTTTCGTCATTTGTTCTCTAGATTCTAGCCCCTTCAGATGTGTTGGCTTTGTTTTCAGATTGACTTCTCTCAAGGAGTCAAGATGGCAGCCACCAGCGATAAAGACTACATTCATCCTTCTTGACCTAAGGGCAGAAGGAGAGAATGCTCCCTAGCCATAGAGCAAAAGCCTTAAGCCCCACTGTGGTTAGACTGACCTGAAGTGGATAAGAGAATCCACGCACCAGTTAATAGTATAGCTTCTCTTCCTGAATCAGTCAGTGTGTGGTACAAACAATGAAATTATGCCAGGCAGATCACCTTGGAACTGGAGTGAGAGCAATCTCATCCAAGCACGTGGCTCCTACAAAGTAGGAGTGGGGTGGTTCCCAGAGGGAGAGTTTTTAGGACAGAGATGAGGGCAATTATTGCCGGGAATGTAACCAACTAATGCCCACTATACTCCCACGGCGCTTGGCATTCTGTACTAAAATTGGGTGCATTTTGTTAGGCTCTCCAATTCCCCTTAATTATGTTGAAGTTCAGTTTATAATTTTTTCTTTTAAAGACTGTGCTTTTACTATTGTATCTATTGATCTGAAGATTCAACACAATCCCAATCAAAACCCCAGTCTGACCCAAGGTCACAAAGATTTTCTCCTATGTTCTCTTCTAGAAGTTTTATAAATTTAGGTTTTACATTTAAGCCTATGATCCATTTTAAGTTGATTTCTGTATGTAGTGTGAGGTATAGATGGTTAGTTTTTTTTTTTTTTTTTTTGCATATAGATATCCAGTTGTTCTGGCATCATTTATTGAAAAGACTATCTTTTCTCTACTGAACTGCCTTTCCACACTTGTTGAAAATCAGTAGTACACATATGAGTGTGTGCTAAGTCACTTCAGTCGTGTCCGACTCTGTGTGACCGTAGGGATTGTAGCCCACCAGGCTCCTCTGTCCATAGGATTCTCCAGGCAAGAATACTGGAGTGGGTTGCCATGCCTTTCTCAAGCGGATCTTCCCCACCCAGGGATCGAACCCTAGTCTCTTAAGTCTCCTGCATTGGCAGGCAGGTTCTTTAACCACTAGCACCACTGGGGAAGCCCTGTGTACACCTTTGTTTAGGAATTTCTATTCCTTTCAGTTGATTTATTTGTCTACTTTTAAAAGCAAACTCCACACTGTCTTAATTATTTTAGTTAGATAATTAGTCTTCAAATCAGGTAGTGTAAATCCTCCAACTTTGTTTTTTCAAGGTTTTTTCGGCTCCTCAAGGTCCTTTGCTTTTCCACACACATAAACTTTAGAATAAGCTCATAAATATCTATAAAAAAGCTGGCTGGGGTTTTGATTGGGATTGCATTGAATCCCATAGACACTTTGGGAGAATTGGCATTTTAACATCCTTGAGTCTCTGATCCATGACTGTGGTATATATCTCTCCACTTATTTAGATCTTTAATTCTTCTCAGCCATGTTTTGTAATTTTTAGTGCACAGATGTTGCATGTCTTTGATCAGATCTACCCCTATGTCATAGTTTTAAAACTACTAAAATTGTCATTTATTTTGTTGTCATTACTTATTTATTGCTAATAAGTAGAAATACAATTGAGTTTTGTATATTGATCTTGTATCCTGCAACTTCATTGAATTCACTTATCATTTCCAGTAGCTTTTTTAGAGAACTTCATCAAATTTTCTCCATAGATGATTATGTCATCTCTGAATAGAGACAGTGGTTTTTTTTTTTTTTGCTTTGTTTTGTTTAGTCACTAAGTCATGTCTGACTCTTTTGAGACCCTCTGGACTATAGCCTGCCAGGCTCTTTTGTCCATGGGATTTTTCCCAGGCAAGAATGGTGGAATGTGTTGCCATTTCCTCCTCCAGGGGATCTTCCTGACCCAGGGATAGAACCCATATCTCCTGTGTCTCCTGCATTGCAGGTGGATTCTTTATCGCTGAGCTACCAGGGAAGCCCAAGGCAGTTTCACGTCTTTCTAATATGGATGTCTTTTATTTCTTATCTTGTTGTGCTGGCTAGAAACTTCAGTACCATCATCAGAATAGGTGATGAGCTTGGATGTCACTCATTCCCAGTCTTGGGCAGAAAGCCCTTAGACTTTAACCATTATGTATGCTGTTAACCATAGTTATTTTTGTAGATGCCTTTTATCAGAATGCGGAGGTTTGTTCTATTACTGGTTCGCTGAAGGTTTTTAATCAGGAATGTGTGTTGGATTTCATCAAATACCTTTGCCACATCTAAAAGTATCTTTTTTTCTTTTTAAGTTGGTTATTAATAACTAGGGGATTATATTGATTGATTTTCAAATGTTAGACCAACTTTGCCTTTGTTGGCTAAATCTCACTTGATTGTGGTATTTTATCCTTTATATATATACATATATATATATTCTTTTCATATATAGCAAAATTCAATTTGCTAAATTTTGGTTTAGAATTTTTGTATCTATGTTTATGAGGAATTTTGGCCTTGTTTTCTTTTAATGCCTTTGTCTTGTTTTGGTATCAGAGTAATTCTAGCCTTATAGAATGAGTTAGGAGTACTTCTTCCTCTTCAATTATCTGAAAGAGTTTGTGTAAAATTGGTATTATTTCTTCCTTGTATACTTGGTTGAATTCATCAGTCAAGACATGCAGGGCTGGGGTTTCTTTGTGGGAAGATTTTAAGCAAGGGAAATTTCCTTAATAAATATAAGATTATTCACATTATCTATTTCTTTCTGTATGAATTTTGGTAGTTTGCGTCTTTCAAGCAATTTGTCCATTTCATTTAAGTTGTCAAATTTATTGGCATAGAGTTGTTTTCAATATTTCCTCATTATTTTCTTAATACCTAAGAATGTGGAGGTTTGTTACTTTCTCAGTCCTGATGTCGATGAATTTTTGTCTTTACTCTTTTTCCTGATTGATTTGGCTGGAAATTCATCAGTTTTTTAAATAAAAACATTCTACCAGTTTATTTAAGGATATACAGAGATACACAGGGCAAGGTCTGGGAGGGTCCTGAGCACCGGAGTTTCTCTCCCTGTGGAGCTGGGGACCATTGTCCTACCTCCATGTGGATGTGTTCACCAACCTGCAAGCTCCCCGAACCCCATGCTATTGGGATTTTATGGAGGCTTCCTCGTGTCGGCATGATCAATTTTAATTAACTCCATTTCTAGCCTCTCTCCCCTCTCTGGAGGATGAGGAGTAGGACTGAAAACTTCAGGCTTCTAATCACAGCTTGGTATTTCTGGTAACCAGCTGTTATCCTGGAGTCAAGAGATTCATCAATTTCATTAATGTTCTCAAAGATGCAACTTTTGGTTTGATAGATTTTTTTTCCCTTAATTTTTTTAGGTTTTCTATTTCATTGATTTCCACTGATAATCCTTTCTTTCATTTGCTTAGGTTTTTAATTTTCTCTTCTTTTCTTAACTTTTTCTTTTAAAATATGGAATGCTTTCACCAATTTGCCTGTCGTCCTTACCCAGGGGCCATGTTAATCTTACCTGTATTGTTTCTGCATTGGCAGGCAGATTCTTTTCCACTAGCATCACCTGGGAAGCCCTGTATGGTTTCAATTTTAGTATATGTGCTGCTGAAGGGAGCACCCCAACTTCTTAACATTAAAGCTAAAGTCATTTGTTTGAGATCCTTATTTTTTAAAAAAAATTTTTTTGGCTGTACCTTGCAGGACCTTGGCTCTCTGACCAGGGATTGGATCCACACATCCTGCAGTGGAAGTGCAAAATCTTAACCACTCCACGATTCTTTATTTTTTTCTAATACAGGTATTTGGTGCTATAACTTTTAAGTATTGTTTCGTGGCAAATTATAATTTGTGTGTTTTCTTTTCATCCAAAATACTTTCTATTGTCCCTTTTGATTTCTTCTTTGACCCATGGATTATTTGGAGGTGTGTTACATGGTTTCCAAATGGTTGCGGATATTGCTGAGATCTTTCTGTAATTTTTTTTGCATTTTTTATTTTGTACTGGGGTACAGCCGATTAACAATGTTGTGATAGTTTCAGGTGAACAGCCAAGGGACTAAGCCATACATATACATGTATCCATTCTCTGCCAAACCCAGCTCCCATCTAGGCTGCCACATAACATTGAGCAGAGTTCCATGTGCTATACAATAAGTCCTTGTTGGTTATCCATTTGAAATACCTCTGTGTGTACATGACCATCCCAAACTCTCTAACTATCCTTACCAGCCCCCATCTCTTGCAACCATAAGTTCATTTTCTAAGTCTGTGAGTTTTTTTTTTTTGTTTTGTAAGTAAGTTTATTTGTATCATTTCTTTTTAGATTCCACACATTCCCTTAGGATATCATATGATATTTCCCCTTCTCTGTCTGACTTCTGTCATTGATTTCTAAGTTAGTTTCATTATGGCCAGAGAATATTTTTACGTGACTTAAATTCTTTGAGACTTGCTTTATGACTCTGGATATAGTTTGTATTGGTAAATGTTCTATGTGCACTTGAAAATAATATGTGTTCTACTATTGTTGTGTGGAGGGTTCTGTAAATGTCAATTAGGTCAACTTGGTTGATTGTACTGTTTAAGGCATTTACGTCCTAACTGGATTTTTGTTTGTCCTCTTTATTTTTGTCTCTTTCCCCTTTTTTTCTGTCTAGTTTTGGATTAATCAGTATTTTAAGTAATTCCATTTTCTCTAATTTTTTTGCTTATTCACATAGTTACCAGTTTTGATGTTCTTCATTCCTTTGTGTAGATATACATATATATATATATATATATATATATACACACATATATATATGTTATCATTTTCCTTCCATATGATAGACTTCCTTTAACATATATAACTATAGTTCAGGTCTCCTTTTGATGAAACTTTTTAGGTTTTGTATGTCTGAAAACATCTTTGTTTTATCTTCATTTTGAAGATATTTTCACTGGGTATAGAACTCATAGTCTACGGTGCTTTTCTTCTTTTAAAAAATATATATATATTTATCTTTATTTACTTTGGCTGTGTTGGGTCTTAGTTGCGGCGCGTAGGATCTGCACTGCATCACGTGGGGTCTTTTGTTGCGGTCCACGGGTCCTCTAGCTGTGGCTCACGGATCCTCTAGCTGTGGCTCACGGGTCCTCTAGCTTAGCCTCAGTAGTTGTAGCTCATGGGCTCAGTTGCTCATCAGCATGTGGGATCTTAAGTTTCCCCACCAGGGACTGGACTTGCGTCCCTACCAGGGAAGTCCGATAGTGCTTTTCTTTTACCACTTTAAAGATGTCATTTAATAGTTGTCTGCTTGAATTATTTATGACAGGAAGTCTGCTATTACACTATCATTTTTCTTCTGGATATAATGTCTCTGGTTGCTTTTAAGATTTTCTTTTTAGTCCTCTCTGATATTGACATCTCTGAGCATCACCCTTTCTTTAACCACATAATTTATTTATTTATTTTTGGTCATGCTGGGTCTACCTCGCGTGCCCAGGCTTTCTTTAGTGGCTTTCTTTAGTTGCAGTGAGTGGGGGCTATTCTCGGTTGCAGTGCTCAGGCTTCTCATTGCGGTGGCTTCTCTTGTTGGGGAGCGCAGGCTCTAGGGGCATGGGTTTCAGTAGTTGCAGCATACAACCTCAGTAGTTGTGGTGCACTGGCTTTTCATTGCTCTGTGGCATGTGGAATTGTCCCAGACCAGGGATCAAACCCATGTCCCCTGCAGTGGCAGGCAGATTCCTATCCACTGTACCACCAGGGAAGTCTTCTGAGCATCAGCCATTCATTCCGAGTGCTTGACAAATCATTTCTGAATTGCACACCTGCTGGCCTCTCTCTTGAGCTCCAGGCCCATTTAACACGTGCATTTGGTTTGGCTCATAGACACCCGGATTTCAACATATCAAATAAGTGGTGTATCATCACCTTGCCCTGATCTCTTCTTCATCCTGCATTCCTTATCTTAGAGAATTTACCTTCACTGAGCTGCTCAAGACAGGAATTTGGGAATGACCCTCTTCTCTATCTTAATCTATTTTGTCACCAAAATAGATTACCAAAATTGTCTCCTTGTCAATCCTATCTTCAAATGCCTCTCTAATTTTCCTCTTTCCCTCCTTTCTCTTCTCATTGCCTCAGCATAGGCCCTTATCAGCTTCCTGGATTACTGCAGCAGCCTCCAAATTGATCTTCTTGCCTCCAACCTTGATACCATGCCATCCTTTCTCCATACAGGAGCCAAAGTGTACTTTTTTTCTTTTTTTTTAAAATAAGGTCACTCTCCTGTTTAAATCCTTTGATGCTCTCCATTCCCTTATCAAACTACCTCTCTTGGTTGTAAAAATCCTTCAATCTATCTCCTGCTTAATTCTTTAGCCATCTCTCAAAGTGTTCTTGCACTCAGGTGAACCCAAGCCATCTGGGATTATTTTCAGTTTCTGCAAAACCATCCTCCAAAGCTTTATCTCTGCCTAAAGTGAGAAGCTCTTCACTCCAGCCCCTGGTTGGCTCACCTTCAGGACTCGGCTTAAACTTTACCATTCCCCAGCCCCACCCATTTTTCAGGGGTTGATATCCAGGGGCCTCATCTGTGTCTACTGTCACAGCTCCTAGCTCTATGCTATAATTGTCACTTAACAATTTAAAAAATTAATTACTTAATTTGACCGCATTGGGTCTTCATTGTGGCATGTGAGATTTTTCATTGTGGCACACAGGCTTTAGTTGTGGTGCCTGGGGCTTAGTTGTTCCATGGGACATGGGATCTTATTTCCCTGACCAGGAAATGAACTCATGTCCCCTGCACTGGAAGGCAGATTCTTAACCCCTGGACCAGCAGGGAAGTCTCTTACTTAATTTTTATAGAATTTCTGTGCTCCAGGCCCTAGGTTACCCGGCACCCACTCTTTGGAGTTTCTGTTTTAGTGGGAGTTGGGGTGGAAGGCTCCAGCACTAAGTACATAGTCTCTGGTTAGAGTTGAGCTAGTGCCAGGGAAGCTAGGACAGGGTATTAATGGAATGAATAACAGAGAGCCAGACTTAGCCTAGGTATCAGGGATGGCTTCCCTGAGGAAGCGGTGGCTGCATGGGAACTCTAGGGATGGGGAGGGGTTGGTGATCAGGGAAGGAAGACGGTGGGAAGGAGTGTTGGTGGTATTCTAGGCAGAGGAACATCACAGGCACCCTGAGTGGTGGGATCACCTGGGTCTTTGTGTAGCTGGAGGAAGCCAGTGTGGTGAGTGTGTGGGAGCAGGTGGGGAGAGATGAAGGGTGCTGCAAGGGAGGAGAGTGAGGTCAGCCCCCCTTGGGCCATGGGGCTGCACTAAAGAGGACTTTGGCTTTCATCCCAAGGGCCCTGGGAAGCCATTATGGGCTTTTAAGCAGAGAAGCAGGGCTTCCATGGTGCCTTAGCAGTAAAGAATGCACCTGCAATGCAGGAGCTGCAAGAGATGTGGGTTCGATCCCTGGGTCAAGAAGATCCCCTGGAGGAGGGCGTGGCAACCCACTCCAGTATCCTTGCCTGGAGAATTCCAGGGACAGAGGAGCCTGGCGGGCTATAGTCCATGGGGTCTCAAAGAGTCAGACATGACTGAAGCGAATCAGCGTGCATGCAAGCAGTGGAGCAATATGATCAGATTTGCATTTTCAAAAGATTTCTCTGCTGCCCTGTGCAGGGTAGGTGTGAAGGTGGGGTGGGGGTGACAGTCAGACCAGTCAGGAGGTGTTGGGGTCATGGCTTGGACTGGAGAGGTGGAGAGGAAAATAGGAAGGTGTTGTAAGGCATTTATGAGCTTGGGTAGGCAGGATCAGAAGCAGGAACTGAGGATGGCTCTCAGCATCTGGAGGGGGAGTGTGGGTGGTGGTGATGGGGCTTTCTCCACCTGAGATGAGGAATACGGGACAAGGGGATGGTTTGGGGATCGCAAAACAAGAGCCAGTCTGGGATAAAAGGGTGAGTTCCTTAAGGACGGACTCATCTGTTATTCACCTTGAATTCTCGGTATTAGGCTCAGCAGGGGCCCGAGGACTGTGCATGCAGTGAACAACAGGACAGACCTCTCAGGCCTGCTGACCTGCGTTGCTGCTCCTTGGATGACAGGGAAAGCCCTGTTATGTTCTTTCTCACTCAGCAGGTTATCTGCCCAAACAGCCTGCTCTGGCGGTTACCCCGGATGAGAGCGGAGAGGCTCACGTGGGTAGGAGCGGGTGGGTGTGTGGGTGTGACAGCACGTGAGGGACACTGGGAGTCGGGGGAGCTTTGTACTCAGCATCTCATCACTACCCGTTCCCTTTACTGCTCAGCTGGGGGCAGGGTCCGGCTGCTGCAGGGCAGCGCTGAGGACCAAGGACTTGGAACACTTCCCTGCTGCTAACATAGACCAGTCCCAGATTTCCCCAGAGGCTTGGGGCTCTGTTTTGCGGTCAGGGAGTAAAACACACAGAAGGCTGAGATGCTGCCAAGGCATCTAAGCACAGTTTATATACCCCCCCCCATCTATGTACCATTCATTCATTCATTCATTCACCCACTGTGTGCCAGGATCTGGGCTCCAGGGGTATCACGGCAACCTGGCCCCGGCCCCCTAGGCTCATACACTTCACCTGCATCCATACACTAGTGGTGCACCATCACCACGGTCGCCTTTAGGGCCAGTTAGTGGCTTCCAGAGCACATTATTCTTGCTTCCACCTAAGCTAGCTGAGATGCAGCACTTCCGGAATCCATAGATGATGCTGTTATTAGAAGCTTTACCTCTAACCACATATACGTACTTGCTGGAAGTTCAGAGCAGTGATGCTGATAATGGCCAGAAACTGACAAGTACCCCCAAATAGTGAATGACTGAGCAAACTATAGACATAAGATGGGAGAGGAAGACTAACAAAAACACCAAGTAGGTAGGATTATACTTATTTGCAGTATGATGGAATTTAATGTGTTGGTGAGATTTCCTTTTACGAAATAAACAGAACAGAAATACAGATAGAAAGTCAGGTACATATTAATTACAGCTACTGTAAAACCTATGTACATACACCACAATCTCAATTTTATAAGGAAAACAATGCATCGCAGAAGACTGGAATATGCCAAATATTAACAACGCCTGATTCAGATAGAGAGTATATACATGATTTTTTGGCTTCTTTATTGTCTTCTATTCTTTCCAAACCTTTCATAATGAGAAAGCTTTTCCTATGAAAATTCAGAAAAGTAAATAAATGAAAACACTGGAACTTTCCTGTGTCTACACATCGGCATAGATCAGTGATCTACTCCCAGGGATGTAAGAAGAGCTTGGTGATCCCTGAATTCTGTTGTTCATGTTTGCTGATATTTGACAGCTGGACTCGGTGGGTGCTAAGCACTCTTTGGCTCTAATGTTCTGGGATTCAATTTGATTCCACACAAGTTGAGAATCTCACCATCTAGTCAGGGAAGCAGACTTATTTATTTATTCATTCATTAACTCAGCAAATATTTATGGCATTTCTGCTATGTTTGTGGCATTGCCCAGTTGCTGGGGAACATAAATGTATAATTACAATGCCGTGTGAGAAGTGCTTCAAGAGAATTCCTTTTCAGAGTGTTAGGGGGCACGTAGCAGGGGAAGCAGCTGACCCTTTGCGGGGTGTAAAGGGTCATGGAAGGAGGCTTATCTGAATAAGGTCTCGAGGGGTGAATGAGTTCTTTAGGCAGCAACTAGAGGAAACAGAGCTTTTGCTAAGTTGAGAGTTATTCCTGGAGAGGGTATGTGGGAAGATGGAATATACAGATTGTTTATAGACGCTTGTCCTCATCCCAGCCACGGAAACCAGGATAAGAAGTGAGTTCAGATGTCGGAGCTCACAAAGTAAGAATAACTCTTTTGAGTCCTGGCTGTTTCTTCTTCCACCTTTACTAGGAGTCAGGCGTATTCAAGGCCTCTTTGAATAATGACCCCTCGACCCTTCAGCACAGCCTCGTTCAGGAACTGGAAACATCTGGATCCTGCTGGCTACAAAAACATTGTGTGACTCCTGGATTTCTGTCCTCGTGCAGAAAGCAAAGCCAGCTATAAGAAGATGACCTCAGGCTGAAAATTCCAACCAGTAAACAAGAATCCTTGAAAAAGTGATCATTGGACATCTCCTGCCTGCCTAGTTCTGTGGCTTCTCTTTCTTCCCTTCTTTTTCCAGTTTCTTATCTCCCTTTCCTCCTTTCTCTCTCTTTTGTCACATCTACTTTCCTCCCTTTCTCTTTTCCGTCTCTCGTTAGTCTCTTGATGTCACTCTCTGCCTCCTGTTTCTCTGAGTGTTTTTGTCTCTCTCGCTTTGCATATTTTCTCTTTTTCTTTTCCTTTATCTCTTGCCTGTCTTCAGGTCAGGGTTTTCTGACCTGAAAGGGGTTTTCTCCACTGAAAGGGGCCCTGGCCTGCCTTTGAGGGGCTTTGGAGAGGGCAGAGTTGGTGGGCTACTCTGAGCTTGTTTGGCCTTCTTAGACAAGCATCTCTTTTTAAGGAGTCTGAATTTAGAACGTGACCACATAAAGAGCCCTTTCATTCTGGCTCTCCTATATCCCTACTTGAGCTGAGACATTTCCAGACAGATAATCATCAGGCTTCCTACAGGAAATTAAAGACCTTGGTGCTGTGTGGCTGCTTGCCTCACCTGTGTGGCCCGTTAAGTTTCACAAAAGGCTTCGCTGCCCTGTTATGTGACAGAACACATCTCTGATAAGATTTCTTTTCCAAATCTCTCTAATGAAGGCGGTTGTGTGTGTCTTCTAGATAAGCAAGCTCACAATAAGGCCAGCAGTTCTCATTTTGGTGCAAGCTGGCGCCTCGCCCCTTTTCATCTGAGTTACAGGGATGCTGAGTTGGTGCATGTCCTCAGGTCCACCACACTCAGGGCAAGCGTCCTTATAATGACGTACATTTGGATCTTTGGCTAACTTGCAGATGCGGTACTTGCTTCACGTCTTTCATGAATCCCCACTTTGTCCACACCCTCTGGTCAGCACCTTCCTTACAGGATGACAGGTCCTGGTCTAGACAACATGGTAATCCTACTCCCATGGGATTTGTCAGTGATTGGCTTAGGTCTGAGCATGCAACCCATTTTTTTTTTTTTTCATGCAACCCATTTTTAACCAGTGAGAAGTGAAGGAAAACCTAGGGACTGCTGGGAGTTTTTCTCATTATTAAAAAGAGATCCAAGGGACTTCCCTGGTGTTCCACTTTCCTGGTGGTCCCTGCTAAAATTCCTGGCTCCTAATGCAGGGGGCTCAGGTTCGATCCCTGCTCAGGAAACTAAATCCTACACGCTGCAACTAAGAATTCGCATGCTGCAACAAAAGTCGAAGATACTGCATGCGGCAACTAAGACCTGAAGCAGCCAAGTAAATTAATAAATATTAAAAAAAAAAAAAAGAGATCCAAGACAAGAGTGCTTCCTTTACTTGTCTCCACACTTTGAAGTGTAATGGTGGGATGCCTGGAGGTGCTGCAGCCACCTTGTGACCATGAGGGAGTGGCCAACATGCAGAAGATAGAGCAGAAAGTCAGAAAGAACATGTTCATGGTGACACACACCATCAAATTAATGGCCCTTGAAACTGTCCTACCTTTGGAGTTAATGTGTGGGATCATAAATGTCCTTTTTTTTTTTTTTTGCCATGTGGCTTGTAGGACCTTAGTTCCCCAAGCAGGGACTGAATCTGGGCCGTGGCAGTGAAAGCTCCAGGTCCTAACCCCTTGGACAATCAGGGAACTCCCTAAATGTCTTTGTTTGTAAACTCTCTTGAGTTAGGGTTTCTTTACTGGCAGCTGAAGGTATCTTAGCAAATATAGACAGGGAGGTCCAAGACGGGCCCACTGTGTCTTATGGGAGAAGCGTGAGTTCGCTGAGAGAGGGGTGGCGTGGGGAAATGAGCCTTGGGGTGAGCCTTGAGGTCAGTTGGCTCTGCGCTAGAGCACCAGCTTTGTTGCTCCTGCCTGTGACAATCACGGGCAAATTACTTAACCTCTCTGAGTTGTAGTTTCCTTGGCTCAGAATGAGTACTGAGTACCACATGGATGCTCAATAATTGTCAGTTCTCTTCCCACTAGATATGTTTCTCTTCCAGTTATTTTTAAAGGGACCAGGAGGGGCCAGGCGCAGAGAGTTATTTAATGGCATTTCAGTGCTAGGGGGAGTTTATACAGAGACCGTTCTGAGTCCTTTCCCACAGTTGCTCCAAGTACAAATCACATTTCTAATGCCAGCAAGAGCGCTGAGGGGGAGGCAAATACACCCAATTCTCAATTCTCCATGGTGATGAGGGACGTGGATAATTGAAAACAGCAGATAATCCCCGAACCTGCTTTGAGTCACTGACTTCCACCACCTCCCCCACCATCACTTTTCTGGTACAGCTGACAAACTGCCACAAGGATGCCCATCTCTCCTCTCTTCTGGTGCATCACTTGGCAAAGCTGCTTCAGTACAGTCAAGGCCAGGGTGATGGGAGAAGCAAGGGGACTGACACCTCCCCCGCCCTCCGCCCCAGCCAAGAACAACTCAGAAGCTGCGTGACTAAGCTTGCCTTGGAGTTGGGCTCTGTCTACGCTTGGGCTAGTTTGACTTCAGTTTCTCCAAGCTCCTCCAGGTGGAAATGAGCCCCACAGATGCAGGTTCTTCACCTCTGATGGGCCCTATTCAGGCCAGACAGGGCAAAACTACATGTATGCTCAGAGATCCTCCCCTTATGTCATCATTTCTTAGAGCCAAGGGTGACTTTCCCCCTCCCAAGCAATGGCATGAACTAAAATGCATTAGATGCATTGAATTTAGAGCTTTTGGATTTTTGAAGAAAGATTTTGGCTGTGTCGGGTTTTAGCTGTGGCACATGGGATCTTTCATTGCAGCGTGAGGGCTCTCTAGTTGTGGAGCACAGGCTTAATTGCCCCGAGGTCTTCCCTGGTGGCTCAGATGGTAAAGAATCCGCCTGCAATGCAGGAGACCCGGGGTTCCATCCCTGGGCTGGGAAGATCCCCTGGAGAAGGGAATACTTTTGTATTCTTGTCTGGAGAATTCCCTAGATAGAGGAGCCTACAGTTGCAAAGAGTTGGAAACAACTGAGCGATAAAGCACATGCATGGGAAATGAAGTATTAAGTGCAATTGCAAAGTCACTCATTTCCCATCTTCCACTACATGCGAGATCTTCGTTCCCTGACTAGGGATCGAACCCACATCCCCCTGCATTGGAAGGTGGATTCCTAACCACTGGACCACCAGGGAAGTCCCCTAGAGCTTCTGGATTCTTTAGCCAGGTGACAGAACCCTCTTATTTACCAAAGCCTCCTTTCTGTCAGTGAAACACCTTCATATGAAAAGGATGAAAATTGAGGCAAGAAAGATGAGCATTTGATTACCTATCCCATGCTGTCTCTGTGCTAAGCACTACGGATCTTTTGCTTCATGGGGAGACCAGATCTTTCCAGTGAAAACTTGTCTAGCCTGAAGTAGGAGATACTGGCTGCTTGCTTATCTCTGGTAACCTATTCTGGAAAATTCCTGCTTTGGTACCAATAACACAAAAATAAATCTTCTCCAGTCCTAGACCTGGGGTTCAGGTCTCTCAGGCTCTTTTGCAATCTTGTTCTTTTTCTCTACTCTAAAAATTTGATTGGATGAGATCTATGGGTCTAAGAGAACTGGGCAAACTGAAATTTCTTGGTTGGGGGGTTGCTAGCCTTCTTGGCCTTTATTGGGAGATGCAGAAGTGCCCCATTGGCCAGAATCAAGGCTCAGAGCGCCGGAAGCAGCTTTGATAAGATCTAGGGGACCTTCAGGGCAGGCTCTCATCCCTCTGTCTCTTCTTTCCCTTCTATGTAGTTTAGAAGCTCTCTAATGGAAGTGACAAGAAGTAAGTAGGAAGCCACTGGCCTTTCTCACCCTCTGCAGCTCGCATCTGCCAGTTCCTGGAGGTTTGCAGGAGGAAAAAGCTATTATGCTAAGAAAGACAATTAGTGCTCACCAGGCCTCCCCGGAGCTCCCACGGGCCACAGGGATTGCCAGAGATGGTACTTGTCATACAATCAGTGCTGGGAACATAGTTTCAGAGCAATCAGAGGAGGCAAGGTTTCCTAAATTGTGGGAAAAACTCCCCAGTTAGAATAACGGCTTATTTTTGGCACGTACTCTTTCTGAGAGGGCTTCCCCAGTGGCTCATGGTAAAGAATCCACCTGCAATGCAGGAGACACAGGAGACAATGGGTTTGATTCCTGGGTCAGGAAGATCCCCGGAGGAGAAACTGGCAACCTGCTCCAGTATACTTGCCTAGAGCGTGCTGTGGACAGAGGAGCCTGGTGGGCTACAGTCCGTGGGGTCACAAAGGTTCGAACAGAACTAAGGGGCTGGGCAGCAGCAGCAGCAGCTTGCTGAGATGTACGGCCGCATCTCATTTCCCTTCTGTGCGTGCCTTCAAACACCAGATGGGAAAACAGCCAAGATGAGCGTGCTGGGCCTTGAGCCTGCAACTCAGTTACTTGATCTTGGGCAAGTCCCCTAGGCCTCTTGTTTCTCTTTGTTTTAAAACTTTATTTACTTTATTCTGGCTGCACTGGGTCTTTGTTGCTGCGTGTGGACTTTCCCTGGTTGTGGCAAGCAGGTGTGCTCGGATTTCTCACTGCGGTGGCTTCTCTTGTTGTGGAGCACAGGCTCCAGAACCTGCGGGATCAGTAGTTGTGGCGAATGGTCTTTGTTGCCCCGAGGCATGTGGGATCTTAGTTCCTGGAGGGATCGAAACGGTGTCCCCTGCATTGCCAGGCAGATTCTTAACCACTGGGGCACCCTCTTGTTACTCTGTATGAGGGGGATGAGAGGAACTGCCTGGTAGAGGATCACCAGGTCAGCGAGAAGTTGGTTGCATGATGCCTGGGGCTTGGTGAAAGTGAAAGTGTTAGTTGCTCAGTTACGTATGACACTTTGTGACCCCATGGACTGTAGCCCACCAGGCTCCTCTGTTCATGGAATTCTCCAGGCAAGAATACTGGAGTGGGTAGCCATTTCTTCTCTAGGGGATCTTCCTCATCCAGGTCTCGACATTGCAGACAGAACCTTTACCGTCTGAGCTACCAGGCTTGGTAGGTGCCCCCAAACTGTTTCTAGAATTGGTTTCTGAAATATGGTTCATGCTTGGTCTTGTGGCAAGGGAAGGAGGATCCTTGTGCAGCCCCATGCCCTTTCTCCCCATCCAATGATGGGCAGCCTGGAAATCCAGAACGAAAATGTTCTCTCTTCTCTTGACCCTCCTGAGGGTCAACCGAGCTCATCATCAGGAAGAGAAGATTTCCAAGGTGCAGGGCAGAGGCCAGAACAGAAAGGACCAGTCTGGCAGCCCACCTGATCTCATGGGGGTGTCCTATATGAGGTCTCCCTACTTCTTTGGCGTCTTTCCTTTTATTAGAAAAACCTGCCAAAGGCTCTGGAGCAGAAAGCGGAGTGCCAGGCTGGGCTGTGGTTCCCATCAAGGGGGAATTTGTCACTGCACCAACTGTCCAGCCAGCAGTGGTTGGCTGTCCTGTCCGGCACTGTAGACCCTCAGCATTCTAGCTCCAGCGTCTGTGATGAGGGTTATCTTTGAGTGACCCTCACTCCAGGGTGGGGGGTTATTTGTGGTTCTCCTGAGGTGCGGGATGGAGTTCCACTTGTTATAAAGTCAGCATTGGAGAGAGTCACTGCTGGTATGTGAGCTCAGCTGGTTGTCCTGCACCCAGTTCCTGGGGTGACCTCGTGGTCTTGTTTTCAAGGTAAGTCTTAGAATTTCCATTACAGGTCTGGGGGAGAAACAGCTTTTCTGTTCTACTTCATTGTATTTAATGGCTGAAATTGAAAATGAGAGAAATAGTGTAAATGTGGGGATTTGGAAAAGCTTTTGATCCCTCCCTTAATCAATCTTTTCAACCTTTAAAAAAATATATATGTATAGACACATGTATATACACATATATGTGTATGTGTATGTATGTATGTAGATCTCTATCTGTATCATCTATATCTATCTCAAGGATCTTTGGGGGTAGAGATGGGGCTTCCCTGGTTCATTCACATGCTTCTTCTAGGATATGGGAAGGGTTTTTTTTTTTTAAGTGGTGTTCAGGGCACAGCTTCACTCTCCTCTTTTACCATTGCTGCTGCTGCTGCTAAGTCGCTTCAGTTGTATCTGACTCTGTGCGACCCCATAGACGGCAGCCCACCAGACTCCCCCATCCCTGGGATTCTCCAGGCAAGAATACTGGAGTGGGTTGCCATTTCCTTCTCCAATGCATGAAGGTGAAAAGTGAAAGTGAACTCGCTCAGTCATGTCTGACTCTTCGCAACCCCGTGGACTGCAGCCTGCCAGGCTCCTCTGTCCATGGGATTTTCCAGGCAAGAACACTGGAGTGGGGTGCCAGTGCCTTCTCCGAATTCTGTCGTTTGAGTGGTATTATTTGTATATCTGAGGTTGTTGATATTTCTCCTGGCAATCTTGATACCACTCTAATGGCAGAAAGCCAGGAAGAAATAAAGAATCTTTTGATGAGGGTAAAAGAGGAGAGTGAAAAAGCTGGCTTAAAACTCAACATTCAAGAAACTAAGATCATGGCATCTGGTCCCATCACTTCATGGCAAATAGAAGAGGAAAAAGTGGAAGCAGTGACAGATTTTATTTTCTTGGGCTCCAAAATCACTGTGGATGGTGACTGCAGCCATGAAATTAAAAGACACTTGTTCTTTGGAAGGAAAGTTATGACAAGCCTAGACAATGTATTAAAAAAAGCAGAGACATCACTTTGCTGAAAAAGGTCCTTACAGTCAAAACTATGGTTTTTTTTTCCCAGTGGTCAAGTATGGATGTGAGATTTGGACCATAAAGAAGGCTAAGCACTGAAGAATTGATACTTTCAAATTGTGCTGGAGAAGATTCTTGAGAGTCCCTTGGACAGCAACACCAAACCAGTCAATCCTAAAGGTAATCAGTACTGATATTCATCTGAAGGACTGAGGCTGAAGCTGAAGCTCCAATACTTTGGCCACCCAATGTGAAGAAATGACACATTGGAAAAGACCCTACTGCTGGAAAAGCTTGAAGGCAGGAGGAAAAGGCGACGACAGAGGATGAGAAGGTTGGATAGCATCACTGACTCAGTGGACATGAGTTTGAGCAAACTCCGAGAAATATTGAAGGACAGGGAAGCCTGGTGTGCCACAGTCCATGGGGTCACAAAGAGTCGGACACAACTTATTGACTGAACAACAATCTTGATTCCAGCTTGTGATTCATTCACCCCAGCATTTTGCATGATGTACTTTGCATATAAGTTAAATAAGCAAGGTGACAATATATAGCCTTGTCGTACTCCTTTCCCAATCTGGGACCAGTCAGTTGTTCCCTATCCTGTTCTTTAAAGGTTCCTTGTGGCCACTGGGGGTGCTGGAGGATGAAACTGGCTGTCCTTCCAACCAAAAGCACGTGGCTTTTGGTTGAAAACAGAGAAAGGATGTTCCACTTTGAACTCTCCTGTTCAGCTGGACCTGAGTCCGTAACTGCATGGAATCTCGCTCGTGGTCTTGGTGACCTGGTCTGATGTGTAGATGGGCAGCCGCGGGATGGACATGGACAGTGGCGACAGTGTTCTGATCTCATGGTGGAGAGCCCAATGCCGGAAAAGAGCTCTAGTCTCAGGATGGGGACAGGAATAGCAGCGGTGGTATCCCCATCTCTCAGAGGGCATGTTCACAGAGGTGATATGCTCTGGTTCTCGTGGCAGGGACAGGATTCGAGGTGAGAGTTCTCCCGTCACCTATGGGATCCTAACGGTGGGTGGCAGTGCCAGCTCTGTCCCCATGGTGGGGAAACTAGTACTGCTGATGACGCTTTGACCTCTTGGGGAGGATAAATGAAGGGGGTTGTGTGGCAGGGGGGAGTTGGGATGCCTCTGCCCACGGGGCAGCGGGGGCCCAGGAGCTGATCTCAGAGAAGCTCCTGGACTCATGTTGGTTCTTATGTGAGAGCAAGAAGGCTGTCAAGGTCTTTCCTGCAGACACTGCTCACGCACGCAGCTGTGGGGCCTCGCCTCTCCCCCTTCCTTTCAGAATCCTGCTTGAGACACGCTGGCCACAGTGATTAAGTGTCCAATTTGATGGGGATCCTGTTAAGACCCTAATGCTTTTCTAATTCTGCCTAAATCGACATTGGTTTTGTCGATCTGCCTACACAGGTTGAGCTTGTTGCTTCCAATTTCAAGTGATTTCCATCTCGTCCCTCTGTCCTTCCCCCTTAGCCTGTCTAATCCCTGGGTTCTTCCAGCTGCCTGGTACCTCCTGCGAGGCTTCCTGCTGCCTCTGAGGCTTGGCAATTAGAAACAGGCTCCAGCAGGGAGGGCGGCTACGGGATTATTATTGAGGAGGGAGAGCCTGAGCGCAGTGTCCATAGCAACCCTCCAGTGTTCACCTTTACCGGGAGAGGAGGAAGGCAAGGGAAGGCAGGGAGGCAGCGAGATGCCTGCCCTCTTGCATTATTCATATCAAAGTGCTGGGTGCAGAAGGCCTTGGCTGTTGACTTTGCCCTGTGCAGGTGGTGTGGGGACAGGGGACTTTTCCCCATCTCGTAGCAGCGCCTTGGAGTGGAGCTTGGGTATGGGGCGGAGTCGGTAAGAAAGCAGGCTTCCCAGGTGGCGCTAGTCGTAAAGAACAATGCGAGAGACGCAGGTTCGATCTCTGGTTCCCTCCAGCCCTCTCAGTTGGTGATTTTATGCTGGCTTCCTTAGGAAGATAATAGTGGTAGTATGTTCTTTTCCGATGATGGAACAGCTCAAGGAACCTGCCAAATAGGAGCTACTTCTTCAAAATGTTCACAGAGGTGAATCCTGGCACTGAATGTAGTTCCTGGGTCTCCAAGGAAGGAGGCAGAAGGTTAAGGGCGTGGTTCTGTTTGGGGATCTCCCTCCTAGCTTCCTAAGGGGCCTGGAGTGCAGTGCTATGTGTATGTGCCTCCAGCAGAGGTCGCCACACTCCTCACAAACCCGCCACTGGTTTCTGTGCCGCAGGTGGGTGATGGGTGAGCACAGGCTGTGGCCTCAATCTCAAAGCCAGAGCTGGGGTGGGAGCCTCCAGGACCTTCCTGCTTGAGCCGCCTCTGGTCAACTGGAGTCTGGGGAAGGGCTGATGTCACCGGTTGGCTCGGAAGCCTGGGGCCTAAGTCACCAGCCAGCCTCTGGGGGCCTGTTCTCCACTCTCGACCTGAACTGTAGGAGGGCCATTCATCCAAGGCTACAGAGTGCCTGGGGCCCTGGGCTGCCCTGGTTCTTGGCCTTCTCTTTGGCAGCTCAGGTGCCAGTTCTGAGCTTGGGAAACTGTTAGAGGTAATTTTTTTTTTTCTCCTCTGAGCCTTTTGGGACTGAGACCAGGAAATGGACTTAATCAGTAAATTTTAATTGAGAGCATGAGCTGTGCTAGGTATGGGGGCTTCAGCAGTGGATAAAATAGACAGAAATTCCACCTTCAGGAAGCTGAATGTCTAGTTGGGGACAGAGGGGAGGATGCCATCACCTACATTGCAGTGTGGGGCTGGGAGTGGATACACCTTCCTCTCCACCGGCAGTGGTGTGCTCTCTCCACTGACTTAGCCCTGAGTAGACTGGCCTTTGGACCTGCCCTGACTCTAGGGATGAGGCTCAGCTGCTGAACCCTGGCCAAACAGGTCTCCATGGGCTCCACCCCAGCCACCAAGGTCCACCAAGGTCCTTGCACTTTCCCAGTCCACCTATGTATCGCTTTACAGTTTGCGAAGAGTGTCCCCCTATCCTAGCTCCCTGTGAGCCTGGCCAGGCAGCGTGGAGACAAGATGTTAGTGCCCTGTACCCATTATCTCATGCATTCTTTTCAGAGATCATATTAGCACCCTTTATTTGACCTCTGTGCATGCTTAGTTGCTTCAGCTGTGTCTGATTCTTTGCGACCCCATGGACTGTAGCCCGCCAGGTTCCTCTGTCCATGGGATTCTCCAGGAAAGAAGACTGGAGGGGGTTGCCATGCCCTCCTCCAGGGAATCTTCCCGACTCAGGGATCAACCCCTGTCTCTTATGTCTCCTGCATTGGCAGATGAGTTCTTTACCACTAGCACCACCTAGGAAGCCCCAAAGACCTTTAACTCATCTAAAAAACATTCCCATCCAGACTGACTCATTTGGCCAGAACAGCAAGTTCTCACACCAAAGCCATGGAGAAGGGGTCAGGAGAAGCATTAAAAAATGTGTCTCGATTTTCACAAGACAACTGTGGAGGGAGACATGACTGGATCCAGGTTTATGGGCTCAGAGTGGTGCCGTGTGGTCACCGGCGGCTCTAAAGCTGACAGACTGGACTCCCAGCCTGAGGCTCCTCTGGCTCCGCTGCCTGCCTGCTCACTCTGTCTTCTCTCCATGTCCAGAGCCAGCCTCGCTGGCCACACAGTTTTTGGAGCAGAATCGTCACCCTTCCTTCACCCTTCTCCGTGCTGCTGCTTTTATGAAACTTCCCCAGGTCCTTTTGTCAGAGGGGGTTTCATGGAGAACCTGGCTAGAAGTGGGGGGCAGGAGGAATTGTCCTCTGGAAGGGGACGAAGCCCAGTGGCAGTGACTGAGTGGAGAGGTGACTTGCAAGTGGATGGTCCAGTTTGGCTCAAGGCATGACCTCTTGCCTTCTTTGAGAACAAGAGCAAGCCAGTTGCCTTCCCTGGAACTTAACTCAGCTTCCCCAACTGTAGAACGGGGCTACTAATTCAACCCCACTGGCTTGTTGGGACCACATATGCACAGAGCAGGCTTTCAGTGAACGCACCAGGGCATGAGATGTTAAGCTGTACATCTCTTTTGTAGCGAGATCCATGCAAAGCACAAAAGTTTCAGTGTTTCTTCAGCAAAGCAGGATCCTGGAGGAGATGGTATATGCTGCCGTAGGTGGCTAAGAGCGGCTGGTGGGTGCCCTGGAAGCAGGTAGGGGTATGCTGTGGTCTTGCCTCACTCTTTCTGCCATGGCTTGGGGGAGGGTGAGCAGGCTTGAGTTAGGAGAGCCCTCGTCCGGGGTCTGGATGTTCAGGGACTCAGAGGAATGCATGGATGAGGGATCTACACTTACAGATCAGAGCTCACGGTGGCCAGGGGTGCAGGTAAGGGGTAAGCATTGTGTCCAGGGTCAAAGTGCCCTGAATTCTCACTCAGGGCATCAATTCACTCACTCACTTCCCGATTAACACACAGTCTGGGTGCGAGGTGAAGTGCAGTGTTGTGTGTGTGTTCTACAATTCACACTACAGGCTCCTGTCACCGAGCTGCTTATGGGTGTAAATTAAAATCAGGGGAGGAAAGACATGTATACAGACGACTCCAATACAAGGCAAGGGGTGAAAAGTATCCCCAGAGAGACAAATAAAGTGCTAAGGGAATTCAGAAGAGGGAGATGGTGTCAAACTAGGGGGGAGAAGCTAGGAGGGGGTGTCTGGGAAGGCTTTGGGTGGAGGCAGCACTGTGCTTCCCTTAAATTCTAGTGGGATTGGACACCGAGTGAGGGCTGGAGTGGCGTTCCAGGCAGCATGAATGGGGACGTGGACGAGCATGAGTCTGGGGTCAGAAGGATCCAGGTTCAAGTCCATGACTGACTAATAAACTTGAGCGAGTCACTTCAGCCTTTCTACATTTTAGTTTATGGGGGTGAGAGTGTAAAGGCTGGAATGATAGAATCTTCCTGGCCTGCTTTCCAGGGCTGCAAGGAAGTGCAAACTTTATGTGAAAGCAGTTGGAAAACTATAAAGTGCTATGAAAGTGCAGGGGCTGTTTTTATTTTTAAAGCATTAATTGATTCAGCAACAAAACTCCTAGGTAAGAACACAGTAATGACTGAACCTGGATGGGCTATACAGTAGTTCAGCTCAAAGCTGTCTCTAACCCAGTCATCCAGGGTCTGAGGAAGTGTGGTTGATCTTTATTCTTTCATTCCTGGAAGGTTAAGGAAAGCCCTTAACCACCACAAACTTTCTCAAAAATCCCACTATTGTCTGTTGTTGTAGATTATCTGAACTCCATCCATCCACCTATTTATCTGTTCAGCCAGCCATCCAGCCAATTTACCAATCTATCCACCCACCCATTCACCTATCTATCCATCCATCCAGTAAACCTATATCGAGTACATCCGTGGCCAGATACCCTGCTCATTGTTGGGGATACAGAAGAAAATCAGACCTCTTCTCTGTGCTCAAGAACTCTACAGCTTAGTGAGAAAGACAGCCATATAAATCATGTATCATTACTCTTTTTAAACCCATTTTCAGTTCTACGTTTTTGGGGGTAACAAATTCCAGAGACCACAGATTATGGGATTTTAAGGCTGAGTGATCTCAGAACTCTGTTCTATCACGCTCATTTTACTGATGGGGAAATTGTGATTATTGTTTATTGTGGAGAGCAATATGGCTTCCTCTTATTTGCCTCCAAATGACCTCTCCAAGCTTTCAAGTTCAGTTCAGTTCAGTGAATCTTTATTAAACATCTATTATGTGCCAGGCTCTGGGCAAGAGCTGCAGGTGTGGCAGTGAAGAAGATGTCATCCCTGCCATCAGGGAGGTCACAGTCTAGGGACAAAAGGACATACAGAGAGATAATAGCTCTAGTGCTTGATAAAGACAGGGATAGAGGTGAGCACAGGGTACCGAACATACAGGAGAAGGGCCCCTGCTCTGAATATGGGGAGCTTGGGAGAGGCTTCCTAGAAAGAAGTCCTGTGAGCCATATCTTGAAGGGCAAAAAGCAATGTGTTAGATGAAGATGTCCTGGAAAGGCATGCTGGGCAGAAGGAACAGCGTGGGCAAAGGCATGGAGGTAGAAATAGCGTGGCTTATTGGAGAAACTCCCCGGGAGTAGGAAATGGCATTCCACTCCAATATTCTTGCCTACAAAATCCCATGGACAGAGGGCCCTAGCAGACTACAGTCCACAGGGTTGCAAAGAGTTGTACACTCTTTGAGTGACTGACTATATACTGGAGAAACCATATATGGGGTTGGGACTTAAAGAGGGAAGTGGTGAGGGATGAATGTGGAGAGGAGGGCAGGGGAAAAATGATAGCACATCTGAGGTGGAGCTGGTATGGCCAAAGGCCACCTTTACCTTCCTGGGTTTGGTGAGTATGTCCTTGCTTACTTTCTCTGTCCTCTCTGGGCTAAGAAACTCCAGCACATTCCCTTGGCCTTCCTCTTTACAGTCTTAGTCACTCAGTTGTGCCCAACTCTTTGTGACCCATTGGACTGTAACCCACCAGGTTCCTCTGTCCATGGGATTTTTCAGGCAAGAATACCAGAGTGGGTTGCCATTTCCTTCTCCAGGGGATCTTCCTGACCCAGGAATGGAACCAGTGTCTCCTGCATTGCAGGTGGATTCTTTACCTGCTAAGCCATCGGGGAAGCCCCTTTCAGTCTTAAGAAGGCTAATTCATGTGAAGGCTGAGCCTGTCCTTCAAGGCGTGGGTTTGGATGCGCAGGAAAAGTCAGCCTTGATTTGCAAGATTTGCCAGTTCCTATGGTGTAAACATTTCCAACAGCAAGGATTTCAAGCTATCAATGCAACATCACTGGTCATGGAGTTGAGAAGAGATATACACTGTTGAGTTTTATAAGCCAGTACCAGCCAGCTCCAGCATAGCTTCTGGGCTGCATGTGTGGTCTGAAGAGGTAGCCTACTCCTACTGACTTGCATGATGTAGGGACCCTTATCACTCCCATTTTATAGACTGGGAAGCTGAGGGTCAGAAGGTGGTTGTCCTGCCTGTGATCACATAGCCACTGCCTGACAGAGAGGGGCAGCCTGGGCAGCCTGACTCCAGAGCCTGAGCTCTAACCATGATATTGTGCTCTTCCCATTCCAACAGGGTGGGCGTATCGAAGTGTGTGAGCTGCATCAGTGGCATTAGCCTTCAAGTTCCAGCCCATTTCCAGATGAATCTCCAGTTGACATTTGGCTCTGTATAGTTAGTTCTCCCATCTGCCAGGTGTTTCTCACCCCCATCCATGCTAGAAGGACATACTCTAACAGTCCCCATTGGATCCACCAGGCACAGCCAGGGAGCCTGGAAGCAGGAGGGGATCCAGAAAGGTCAGCTGAGACAGAAGACAGATCATGGTGGTGGAGTGGGCACAGAAATGCCTAGACCTGGAGTCTCTCCCTAAAAATTGGTTTTTCACAGCCCAGATGCTGTGTCTAGCACTGAGAAGCAATAGTAACAGCACATTTCTGCTACTCACGACACAGTAATGGTAATTTGTTATGAAATCATTAAGCCTAAGTATATGATCTGGAGCCTTGAACAAAACAGGTGGCTCTGTTTGGGGATGGAAGGAGGGAAACCAAGAAGACAGAAGGAAAGGAGAGGGCATGCTCGAGGGAGTGAGGTGTGGGAGGGGTACTGGTGGGCTGGCATGGTTGTGGGAAAACACATGAGACCCCAGGCTTATGTCTGAGCCCGTGTTATGACTTGCAGTGGTGGGGGTAGGGGTGCAGGGTGGTGTTACCATGTTATCAATAATAATAACACTTCTCAAGATATTGTCTATAGTTGTGATTATTGAGGTTTCAGGGGTTGTGGCTTACAAGTAACACTTAACTCTCAATCATTAGGGCTGATAGGGGATTGGAGAGGTGAGAACTGGCATAGGAAGGGTACTCTGGGCTCTTTTGATGGGAGCTCTGCCCCTTCCTGACCTGGCTACTTGCTGCTCACCATTCAGAACTGCTTTAAAACTTCACTGTGTGTGTGCATGTTTATGGACCAGTGAGTGCACACCTATGTATATATGTGCACCTGCATACATGTATCTGTGTGTGTGTATGTGTGCATGGCTCTCCTACTCTTCCCCCTTCCTACCAAGAAAGCAGCTAGACAGAGGCCAAGGGGTGATGGGGGAACCAAGAGCCAGGTAGGAAGACATCGCCTTCCTAAAACCCCAGGTATGCCTGGGGAATCCCAGGCCCCCTCTTCACTCATCTCTAAGTCAGTTGCAGTTAGAAATGGAAATGAATTCAGCAGGGTCCCATTTTTTTGGAACTCCCTTTGCACACAGTGGGAGCTTAATAAATACTTGATGATGGTTCTGAGCCTGGGAAGCCAGCAGCTGTTCCCAGCTCTGACTCTCAGAGCTCCATGGAACAGATCAGGTGGGGAGCAGCCACGGGGGTCTTCAGTCTTCCTGCCAGACCCTCCCGTGACTCCAAGTCCACATGCAGCCATAGTCCATTTCACACATCCTGCTTTGGGGAGGCCAGTTCTTCCTCCACAATTTCTATCTGGCTCTTTCCCACTCGTCATTTGAGCCACATTTATGGAGCCACCACTTTGCACTGAGCATCAGAGTGGAAAGGCATCCTGGGAAATGTTATAGGGGCTGTGGGTTCAGACTGACCTGGGTTCAGATTCTATTACCCTAAATTATAAATGGGGTAACATCTGGCAAGTTACTTATCTGTGCTTGAGTGGTTTTTTTAAAAAAACGGTTTTCATCTGTAGAAGGAGAATAATGACATAATTTTCATAGGGTTATTGTGAGGCTTAGAAATAACAGATGCCCCTGCACGCATATTGCAGGCAGTTCAGTATTTACCTGGGGTCAGAAGGATGTGACCTTTGCTTCTGTGACCTTGAAGTTGTTACTCAGTATCTCTGAGCATCAGTTTGTGAAATGGAAACACGATGCCCGCCTCCTTGGGTATTTGGAGGCTGTAGCTGGATAATAGGTGTGAAATAAGCTATCGTAGACCCTGATCATGAATAACTCTTCCTGTTTCTTGCCGCCGCATCACGGTGCACAGTTCCCCTCCGGACGAGGACCTCCGCTCCTCTTCGCCACCGCCCCGCGTGCGCATACATCCCGTATCGCCGTGGGCTGACGGGTTTCTGCCATACCTGTCAGAGGAAAAGAGGGCAGCGGCTCAGCTCCCGGGTGGGGAGCGGAAACTACAGTTCCCAGCCCTCGCTGCGCCACCGCCGGGGCTGGGAGCGGAGCGCGGCAGGCCCCTCCTCCGGGGAGGAGCCTATGCGGGGGGCGGAGTTAGGAGGTGGTTGGAGAGTTAAGCCAAGCCAATGAGACCAGCTGCTAATAAGTGGGCTTGGCTTACCCTATAACAGTGGCAGGAGGAGGAGAGCAAAGCTATTGAGCCAGCGAGGAGTGAAGCTGAACCTGGCCTCACACGCTCCTAGAGGACCACCTCCTGAGACAGAGTTCTTTTTCCCCCTTCTTCTTCTTTCTCCAAGCTCCCCTCCTGCCCTCCCTCCCTGCCCAGTACCATGCGTTCTTGAGTGGCGGCGTCTGGACTCCAGGCAGCCCCAGAGAACCGGAGCAAGCCAAAGAGAGAGGACTGGAGCCAAGACACTCTGGTCGGGGAGCTTGGATGCCTGGCTTTCTTTGAGGACATCTTTGGAACGAGGGTGGCTTTGGGGTGGGGGGTTGTGCTGCAGGCAATACAGCCCGGCCCCAAGATGGACACTTCTGGGCACTTCCATGACTCCGGGGTGGGGGACCTGGATGAAGACCCCAAGTGCCCCTGTCCATCCTCCGGGGATGAGCAGCAGCAGCAGCCGCCGCCGCCACCGCCGCCAGCACCACCAGCAGCCCCCCAGCAGCCCCCAGGACCCCCGTTGCAGCCTCAGCCTCCGCAGCTTCAGCAGCAGCAGCAGCAGCCACCGCATCCCCTGTCTCAGCTCACCCAACTCCAGAGCCAGCCTGTCCATCCCGGCCTGCTACACTCCTCTCCCACTGCTTTCAGGGGCCCCCCTTCATCCAACTCCACCGCCATCCTCCACCCTTCCTCCAGGCAAGGCAGCCAGCTCAATCTCAATGACCACTTGCTTGGCCACTCTCCAAGTTCCACAGCCACAAGTGGGCCTGGTGGAGGCGGCAGGCACCGGCAGGCCAGCCCCCTGGTGCACCGGCGGGACAGCAACCCCTTCACGGAGATCGCCATGAGTTCCTGCAAGTACAGCGGGGGGGTCATGAAGCCCCTTAGCCGCCTCAGCGCCTCCCGGAGGAACCTCATTGAGGCTGAGCCCGAGGGCCAACCCCTCCAGCTCTTCAGCCCCAGCAACCCCCCGGAGATCATCATCTCCTCCCGGGAGGACAACCATGCCCACCAGACCTTGCTCCATCACCCCAATGCCACCCACAACCACCAGCATGCCGGTACCACCGCCAGCAGCACCACCTTCCCCAAAGCCAACAAGCGGAAAAACCAAAACATTGGCTATAAGCTGGGACACAGGAGGGCCCTGTTTGAAAAGAGGAAGCGACTGAGTGACTATGCTCTGATTTTTGGGATGTTTGGAATTGTTGTTATGGTGATAGAGACCGAGCTCTCTTGGGGTTTGTACTCAAAGGTAGGGGCTGCAGTTTCTCTTTATACCTTTGAACAAAAGGAATATGTAGGTAGCAAAAGAGAGAGAGAGAGTGGGGGAGAGAGAGAGAGATTGGGGGAGTGAGAGATGGTGGTGGTGGGGAGAGGCGTTTGCTCAATTATATCGAACACTTAACTTCCCATGGTTTTCCTGCTTAATCCCGGGAGAATTCATTCCTTGCTTCCCTTGGAGGGGGGACATCCCCACACACTGTCTAATTTGCGGACTCTGTGTTAGGGAGGATTAAAGAATCCCTTCTGAGAAATCATCTTTCCTCCTGGCTCACTCGTACTAAAGCATAACCCAGCAGCTTAACGCACCAATTAATTACACTCTGCCTTGATGTGCTTGCCAGTTCCTGTGACTTCCCTCCTCTCCTCCCCTCCCTGCTCCACTCCATTTTCCCGAGGATAAAAAAGAAATAAATGTCTGGGTGGGGGGTGGGGATTCCATGCCAGTCCCTTCTCTGTCTTCTCCCTCTCTTCCCAAGTTTCCATTTCCCTCCTCCTCCCTGAGAGACTTAGGGCAAAATAGAAAAGCACCGGTGATTTGGCGTCTCCTGGGGTGAGGAGGGGCATGGGGTAAAAATACAGGCGGAGGAAATCAGCGGTCCTTTCCCTCAGGAAAGAGGACTCAGAATAAACCTGCTGCTGCCTCGTAAACACCCCCTGATAAAAATGGCTACAGGTGTTACCCGGGCAGAGCAGATGGGCGCCGCCTTGGCATCAGCGGCGGTGGTGGGGGGCGGAGTGCCTCTCCTTGGGATGGAATTGACAGGGTTTCCCGGGCGTCCCCGAGAGCCCGCGCCCCCGGCTCAGCCCCAGTTCTCCCCTCCCACCCCAACTCCTTCTTCTCGGGGATAAATAAGGATGAGTGTGTGCGCGAGAGTGTGAGTGCGCGCCCCGATGGAGAACGGCGGCGGCGGCGGCACCGGCTTTAGCGGGGGAGCTGGCCCCGCTGCTCCAGCCTCGGTCCAGTCCCCAGGCGGAGGAGGGGGCTTCCCTCCCCTAGCGGGCTTGGAAATCGCGTCCTCCAAGGGAGTGGGGCTTGAGGAAGGTGGATTTCTGTCAAAGCTCTGCTTGCTGGGAGCCCTCCTGCTGCGAGCTTGAAGGCTTGGAGACCTGGGGAGTCATTGGGCAAGTGGATTTTTTTCCCCCCACTCTACCCTTCACCCGCAGTTTACTTGTTGGTGTGTGTGTGTGTGTATGTGTGTGTGTGCTTGCTTGTTGCTTGGATTTCTCTACTTATTTGTCATTTTGGGCAGGGGGTGGCTAGGCTGGCCAGCGGGTAGCTGGGAGGGGCTCAGCTGTTGGGGGTTTCAAATAGAGCTTGTTTCAGGCTGGGCACAGCTGCTGTGAGACTGTCACATTCCTTGTTGAAATCCAGCCACGAAAACCTGGGAGGTGCTGATCGGATTTCCCCCATTCCCAGCCTCTCGCTCTCTGAGCTGGGGATGGCTAGATCTGCCTGCTCTAGAAAGGGGTGGGGCAGACCTGTCAGAAGGCCTGAAGAGCCAGAATGAAGACTTCCAGGGGGAAGGTCCTGGCTGCTCAGAGGGCAATGCCCCAGCTCTGGGCAGCTCCCGGAAGTCGCCTTTGTCTCTGGAGGTCTAGGATTTGAGCCCCTCAGTGAGCTGGAGAAAGCGGGGTTTCCCCTGGAATCGCAGCTCACTTAGTCATTCCCTGTAATGAGCCTCTGAGTCTGCAGGTCTTTCTGCTTGCTGCCTTCTCCCGCTGGGCGCTCCAGGAGAGGGGGCCACTGGCTTCGGCAGGCCCGGCAGCCACCCTGGGCACAACCCCGGCCCCCCCCAGGCTCCCCCTGGGGACCAGGAGCCCTTGCTGGGGGAAACTGATGCAGGCCCAAGTGCTGGGGGCTGGGGAGAAGGGGCAAGACCAGTACCCTCTCTTTTAGTGAACCCCTGAGCTCTTAGGGGAATGGCTCTTCCTTGAGACAGCTCCCAGTGTGGGATCTGTCTGTGCACATTTGTCCTGATGGGGTGGGAGGGTTGCTGCTGGAGCAGGTGGCTCCCTGCTGGAGTATTCAGGGAAAGGGGCTTTCCCAGAGCCCGAGAAAGCAGACTCTGGGGCAAAGGAAAGTTGAGGTGATCCAAGGGGCTGGGCTTTGCCTAATATTAAACTGATGACCCTCTGGCTGATGGACGCATGGAGGGGAGCAGCAACCCAGAAAGTCTTGCTTGCCTCAGCTAATGAGGTGGCCACTTCCTGTGCACCTTGCGGTTGGTCTTGGTGTGCTGAGCAGGGCTCACTTTCACCTGCTCACCAGCCCTCCCATCCTCTATCCAACCAGGCTCTGAGTCATTATGGAACAAGTATTTTCTGGGTGTCTGTGTCAGGCCCTATGGGCCTAGTAGGGGGTTAGGGCAGCTATTGTCTCTCCTCTCCTGGAGGCAAATAGGGTTGTTTTAAAGAAGCAGAGCAGAGTCTGAGTCCCAGCTCTGCCATCTCCAGTGTGTGATCCTGGACAATCCATGTAGCTTCTTCGAACCTGTCTCCCCAGCTGTCAAGTGGGGAGAGTGGGATGCTCCATGAAGGACCTATTGCTATTTTTTTTTTTGGACCTATTGCTATTGTTATTGATGATGGGAGAAAAAAAGATGTCTTTATCCTCTGTTATTTAGCTCTGGCTTCGGAATTAGTTGGGGCCTTGATACGCTTGGAACCAAGACTTGTCAGTGGAGTGAGAAGTTGCATCTTGGAGGGGAGAACTTTGGAGAACGGGCTGGGTCTTCTGATTCACATGCATGCATGTTAAGTTGCCTCAGTCGTGTCTGACTCTTGTGACACTATGAACTGTAGCCCACCTACGTCCTCTGTCCATGGGATTCCCCAGGCAAGAATACTGGTTCTCTTCCAGGGGATCTTCCTGACTGAGGGATCAAACCCTAGTCTCTTATGTCTCCTGCATTGGCAGACAGGTTCTTTACCACTATTGCAACCTGGGAAGCCTGGAAACCACCTATAGCATGGGTCTGTTGCAGGGGAGGTGAACCTTTGTTGCTCAGCCTTGCAGAGAAAACGGATTCTGTTGTGACGAGAGGGTTTAGGTCAGAATGAAGAATCACCAGCTGGGGGAACTCAGAGACAGTCAGTGACCCTGGGGACGGATGGCTGACAGCCTCTTTTGCTGGAGAACTCTGTGTCTGGTTGGTTTGCTGACTGGTGTGGAAGCAGGAGGATGGACAGATTGGATTATTCTGTCCTGATGGTGACAGTTCCCACTCAAAGGCCCTGGGAGAGGGACACACTTTCTTTTCCCTAAGTGATGAAGATTGCTAACCTTGTGTTTGAGCTGCCACTTTCTGTAGTTTTCTGCTCTTTTTCATGGGGCTGTGGCCTTTATGTTTGCCTGTCTCTGGCTGCTATCTGTTACTGGGGGAGGAATTCACCACAGAGGCCTGGCTCTCTTGAGAAGAAACAGCGTGACCCCTGAGCATAGTCAGTTCATGCTAAAGGGCGACAGCGCAAGGAAGTAAAAGAAATCAGGATGGAATGGTCTTCGGCCTCCCTCTCGCAAGCCGCAGGTGATGATGGGAAAGGAAGGTGGGCTGAGGTAACAGGAGAGCTGTTTGTGATCACACCCAGGCCGTGGCTCCTGATGGTTATTCCCGAACCAAACGAGGGCGAGGTGTTTTCTTTATGGGTGGATTCACCCTTGAGGACTTGGCCCACGGTGGGACAGGGTCTAGATATCCTGTTGAGGAAGGAGTCTTAGTGGAGTCTTAGTCTTAGTATACTGCCTTAGTGCAGGTCAGGGTTAAGGGATGAGGATGTGGGGGTCCGCCTTGGCGTGCTTTATTTTCCTGCAGATCCGGTCTGAGCCACACCTGCTCCGGCATCATACACTGCCTGTTGTGCTCTTTCGGGGAGAGCTGGGGGCTCGGCGGCTGCCCCCTCCCCACCTTGCCATCCTGCTGGTGCCAGAGCTGGTGCTTCCGTCCAGCGGGGGCGTCATCAGTGGCCTTGTGTCTCAGCGGCCTCCGGTGTTGGGCGGTGGGCTCAGTCCCGGGGAGGCTGGGAAATGCTGGGGCAGCAGAGTGCCTGTTTTGCACAACCTCAAACCACTTCCCCACCCCCGGCCTCACAATCTGAGTTTCACCTCCCAGGCAGAGCCCATCCTCTGCCCACTCATGCCCTGCTCCTGCCGTCCCCCCCCCAGCTTCCTGCCTCTCTGCTCTTCCTCTCCCCTGGGGGCCTTGTTGCTGGGATCATCCAGGCCACGAGTGGAGGCGTGGGTATACCGGGCTTCCCCGGGCTGCCCTGTCTACTCCCATGTGTGGCTTCCTTTCTTCAGGCCGCCTCGTGGGAGGCCAGCCTGAGAAAGGCAGGTTTCTCTGCACACCCCGGGGAGCTCGGTCCCCTGGCTGTTCACCCTTCCAAGGGAGTGGGGTCCTTTAGGGCCAACTGGTAGCTCTTCGGTGACCTCACAGAGGTCTACCCCCAGCCTCTAGCTGGAATAATTGAGTGGGTTCACTGGTCCTAGCTCTTCTGTTCTCCTGCCCTCCCTGTCATGGAGGGCTTGTTTGCAGACCAGCAGCTGATGCTGGGTGCTGAGTGAATGGTCTACACCTCCTGCCAGACCCAGAAGCCGCTCTGGGGTAGGAGGGTGACTGTGGGGTGATGTCCCGGTGTTTGGGAGCAGATGCCACAGGGTACTCATGTCTGTGGTTTCCAGCATGTTGGGAAGGTAGGAAAAGGTCAGATTCCTCTCCCTGGAACCTCCCTGTGGGACAGGGAGCAGAAGGCAGGAGACTTTTTTTTTTTTTTTAATTATTTATTTGGCTGCACCGGGTCTTAGTTGCAGCATGTGGGATCTAGTTCCCTGACCAGGGATCGAACCTGTGCCCTCTCCATTGGCAGCACAGAGTCTTAGCCACTGGACCACCAGGGAAGTCCCAGGAGACTCTTTATAAGCAATTGGCTGGAGGCAGGCACCCGGGGAGCCAGCCACCCAGGCCTGAGGCATATATTTTTTGATCACAGGTCACACCCAGTGTCTTGGCCCAAGGAGGTCAAGAGAGAGACTGGGAGCGTGAAAGCGAGCCTGTTCTCCCACCCAGGGTGGTGGTGACTCTATTTATAACCTTGGTGGACAGTCTGCAAATGAGTCAAACGTTTGTAACCCACAGAAGGGACAGCTAACTTTTATATATGCTGCTCTTTTGCGTGTCATGACACTATTTATAACTGTCCCGGGGGAAAGACTTCATAACACATCCGGACTTCCTTTCCCCACAGGCAGCGCTCCCTGCTGCTCTGGCCCTGGCATCATCGCTGGGGCATTTATCGGCTGCATGGGCTCGTTATAAGCCTGATGCGTGGCCTTGTATTTCCCTTATTGAGCTTGCAGGAAGGGGGATTTGTGGGGCCAGGGTCCACAAAGATCTGCTCTAAAACATAGATGGAAAAGAAAAACAAAATGAAAAGAAATTGGAGTAACCTCTGTTGAAGCTGAGGCCTGGATGGAGATGTAAAATCAGAACTGAGAGCTTTGGCTTTGTTGCAGTTATTTGTAAGCACATTTGGGGGAGAAAATGAGTATGTGAGAGGGAGAGAGAGGAGAGAGAGAGAGAAGGGGTGGTGAGGGGCGGCTGTGTACTGATTACATACTGCCTTCCGCAGCTCAGTGGCAGGCGGACCAGCACATTCATTCATTTGTAGCTGTTTTTCTTCTCTTTCTTTCAAAACCCCAAAGGGGGAGAGAGAAAGAAGAAAGTCTTCTAGTCCTCTTTAAATAATGAGGGTGGGGAATTCTAAGACTGCACTGTTCTTAGGAGCTGTGGGGAGGAACATTCTAGTGCCTTTTTTTCTGGTGAGGAAAGTCCGGAGAAGGCTGTTGGGTTTTGGGGTGCCCCCTCCCCCTCCCCTGTCATTCCACCCCCAGGAGCTCAGCTGGGATCCGAGAGAGCAAGGGTGGAAGGGGGAGCTGGGGGCAGGAACCACCCTGCTTCGTCTCTGGGCCTGGCCCTGCAGGGGCCATGAATGCTGGGTGACAGGAGTGGGGAGGCAGGGGACATTCGTGCCCCACTGGGTAACCTTCTACTGGAGAGTCCTGGAGGTAGGGGGTGGTCACAGCCCCCTGCGTAGATGATGTCACGGGGCCAAGCGGACACTGCTGGTGGGTAGCAGGACTGGATTAAGAACCCAGGGCCATTAGACTCCGAAGTTTAGGCCTTTCTGCTTGCCTGCCTGCTGCTGGAGAAATTGCTTATCATTCTTAAGAGACCAACCAAGGTTTATGGGCCTGAGAGCTGTGATGCAAAATGTGGGAATGGGAGAAACTTTACCGAGGGCCGAGAAGTGGCTTGATGGAGGGTGGGTACCAGTGCAGGCACCCAGAGGACACAGCGTGGGCAAGACGGTGAGGGGGCGGGGTCCTGGAGGCAGCCTCAGTCCAGGGTGACATGTGGACAGGTCCACGGTCTGTCCTCCGCTGCCTCCTCACTCGGAGGCCCGGTGATACTGCTCTGGGGCGAGGCTGGCAAAGCCGAGAGGGCAGAGGTGTGGGGATTACAGGAAGAATAGCGGTGTATCCTGCAAGGGCCTGGACCGGGGGGGCTCCTGCCGCAGGTCTGCAGAGCTCGCCCTCCACTCCCTGGGAGTCAGCAGGACACGGCCGTGCATGGCTGCCTGGCCTCCGGGCCCTCCTTTCCTCTTCCCCAGCTCTGACTTCAGGGCTCCTTATTGGAGTGACCCGTGTCGGCTCAGCATCTTACGTCTCACAAGGTATTTCCATGTTTGTTCCTCAGGATCCCCACCTCCGCCCCGGGGGTCGTTTCAGTCTGCAGTATCTCACAGATGAGAAAGCTGAGCTGTAGGGGGGTTAAGTGGATAACTCCTGGTGCCCATGTGAGGAGAGATGGGTCTAGAATGAAAGCTCAGGTCCCTAGTACCCTACTCATCTCTCTGTTCCAAACCCCACCATAGACCTCTTCTGGGGATTTGAGTGAGGGAAACTTCAAGGGCTTCCCCATCCCTGCTTCTAGAACTTTCTTCTGCATCTGTGAGTCCCAGTTTCCTACTTATTTAGCTCTCGTCAGCAGCAGTTAGTGTTCAAGGAAGGCCTATCTTTGCTTTAAAGGAGCCCTGTAGAGGTCCCTCCACCTCTTGCTTCTGGCATGCTGTGTGGCCTTTGTCAAGTCCCTTCACCTCTCTGGGTCTCTGATTTTCCAGCTTAAAAATGAGGGCTGAACTCGGATGCTGAGCTTCTTTCCTGCTCCAAAACTTTCCGATTGCACTGAACATACATTTGTCCTGGCTTTATCACCAAGATGCCAAGCCATAGTCTTCCAGCTCCTGTTCTCAAGGGGTGCTGGGCCTGCACCCAGGCGCGATCCACCCAGGCTGGGCTGCGGTTTCTGCCAGTGGTGTTGGGAGTGCTGAGAAAGGATGCAGTCATTCGGGATGTTGGGGGGCTCCCTGTAGGAGGTGGGATGGCCCCTGAAGGGTTAGACAGACCAAGATGGCAGGGTCACGGGCAGTGGGCCTTTCTGAGAGTGAGAACGTTGGCAGCCAGGGTGGCGGGTGCAGACGGGAGGGAACAGAGCAGGGGCGGCGTGGAGGTATCCCCCATGTGGTGTCCACGGCGCAGGCAGGGAGGAAAGGAAAATCTGGGGTTTAATATCTAGTTGATGACTGTAATTGCCAGGGGCTTGAGTGCTGAAGACCCGCAGCTCTTAGAGGTGATACCGGTTGACCAGAGGTGGCCTGGCATGGCAGTTGCGGCCGTGGGCTCTGGGCTCATATCTAGACTCGGCAACCTCCTATTGGTGGGTCCTCAGGGAGTTTCCTGAACCTGGGGCCAGTTTCTCAGATGTTCAGAGAGAAGCAGGCCTGCCCATAGCATACATGGTACCCAGGTCAGAGCTGGGCATACTCTAAGCCCCGACGTTCACCAGTGGTTGCTTTTGTGAGAGCGGTGTTTAGAAGATGCTCCTGTTAGCCCAGAGTCCCCACCACCCTGAGAGCCATGGGGGGGTCGGGGGTGCGGATGCACACATCACCCTCCACCCAGGTGGCTGTAGAAAGGGGCTCTGGAAGGGGCGAACACATGTGGAAATGCTGCCTTCTCATGAAATCAAACGACTTCACTTGGGGTCCTGTTTCTGACTGGGTCCCTGTGGGTAAGTCTGTAGAAGAGGGAAGCAGGCTGTCCCCTGGAAGGTGGGGCTGCGGCGGTGGCCCGGCTTGGGCTTCTGGAGCCTTCTAACCTCATGGGACCCAGTTATTCTACACTCAGCGTCAGCAGTCTGTGGCCTGGGCACAACTCATTGGGTGTGGACCTGCAAACTGGACAGGTGGAGAGAGATCAAAAATAAGCCCAGGGAGCCAGGCCAGAGGCTGAGAGGACCGAAGGAAGGTCATGGGGACACGCAATGACGAGGCAGAATGAGGCTGAGAGCATGGGGTGACAGGGATAGGGCCAGCCAGGAAGCCTTTCTGGGATAGAGCTGGGCAAGAAAAGAAAGGCTTTCCTGATGTGTCTTCAAGGGAACACAGCTTTTTGTCCTCCAACACTTGCAATGGGGTACCTTCTTGAATCCGAAGGTCGTAGGGGCTTGTGAATCAATCTCCCTAAAAAAAAAGTTCTCTCTACCCTTTCTGCTCTGCGTGCGTGCTAACTCACTTCAGTCATGTCCGACTCTTTACGACTCTGTGGACTGTAGCCCGCCAGGGTCCTCTGTCCATGTGATTATCTAGGCAAGAATACTGGAGTGGGTTGCCATGCCTTCCTCTAGAGGATCTTCCCGAACCAGGGATTGAACCTGCGTCTCTTACATCCCCTGCATTGGGAGGTGGGTTCTTTACCACTAGCACCATCTGGGAAGCCCCCTTTCTGCTCTGGCAGGTGGTAACTCTCCCACCCAGGCGTCAAGGAGCAGAAAGAGCAGTTGGGTCAGGGAGGGATGTACCAGGGGATTGGGGCTCGCCCTGTGTGGAAGCCATTTTTTTTTCAATAGGCCTGGTCGCAAGGTAACCAGAGTTGTATTCTGAGCAGAGCCGTGTTAACACTAAATGAACAACATGCAAATGATGTGTGAAATAATATGCAAATTGGCATCTGTTATTTTTGAGGCAGCGTGTTGGGCATTTTTCTTAAAGGACAGGCATTGTGCTCAGTGTCAAGTGAACAGGAAACTGTCTTACAGGATGCTCCCCTAGTAGCTGAATGGGCTGGTACCTGCCCCTCAGGATTCACGAGCACCAGACTGGCCAGCCAGCATCTTCAGGAATCATTGGTGTTTAGCTTGAGCTGATAGACTAAAAAGCCCAGGAAGCTGGGGGTCATGGCCAGGGCCCCCTGGCAGACAAGGAAGGGGAGGAGGCAGGTGATCTGGCTGATTGTGGGCAGCCGGGAAGAGACTGTGCCAGGGGCTAATGCTGGTTGGCCATAAGGCCAGTGACTCACAGTCTCTGAGCCTCAGTTTCCCCATCTGTAAATGGAGAGAGTGGCGTTCGCCAGCCCAGTGAGAACTAAACGTGATAATGGTTGGGTAAGTGGCCAGCCCAGTGGCTGACACATCCCGAGCTGCCAACAAATGGCAGTTCTTCCTAGCGCCTCTGCCTGAGTTGGCACCTGCCCGCGTCCTCGCACGGTTCCACCAGCAGGGATTTTTGCACAGCCTTTTCTCCCTTTTAAGAAGATTTCTGATTTTAACAAATTGGGGCTTAGCCATTTTCTCTCTCTTCTGGCTTCCATCGGGGAGGATGTTGGCTTGCTCAGCCGGTCCCCAAATAGCTCCCACAAGTGGGGATGCCCAGAGCCACGGACAGAGGTGATGTCACCTTCCTCCAGGATGAGGGCTTGGGCTGGGCATGTTGCTGTGGGTTGGGCTACTGCCTGTGGAGGGGCTCAGAGCTGGATGGCATTGACAGGTTGACCCGGAGAGTCCTCCTCTGGGGACAGCCACTGGCGTATCTGACCTGGTGTGGTACCATAGCTCCCTGAAGGGCCAAGCTCCATGGACCCACCATGTGTGTGCCAGCCTGCATGACATGGCCCCTGTACAGGCCTCCCACCTGTGTGAGGAAAGGGCAAAGACCATCCTCCTCTTTACAGGACCCCAAGGCCCAGAGAAGTTATGTAACTTGTCCGAGGCCACTCAGCATTGTGAGTGGAATCCAGGAATTCTGCGGTTTAGTCCCACTGAACACTCGCTATATGGCAGGCCCTATTCTAGTTTCCAGGAATGCAAAGGTCTGTGCCCTTAAGGATGCAAATCAGCTATAGGGGTGTCTCCTCAGTGAAATGTGTTACTATCTGCATTCTCTTTCTAGAAGGGTTCAGACTTTTAACACAGACCTGGATTCAAATCCTGGTCATGTGCTATTGAACTGTGTCACCTTGAGCAGTGGTCTCTTTATCTGGAAAGAGGGATTATAATTCCTTTTGCTGAGGGTGGAGGTGGAGGATTCAACTTGGCACAGACCTGGCTATTAGGGACTCTTTTGTCTACACTGCTCCATGGCAAGCTTTGCCATGCTGTTTCTTTTGAGAGTTCAGGGGCCATGGGATTGTAGAAACCCTTTAGAGTTGGGCCCATGACTCCCTACCCTTCCTGCTCTGGGCTGGATTAAGCATTCAGCTCTGTCAAGATGCTCTCCCCTGCTCCTGAGGGGCTAATGATGCTGAGCAGGGTGGGAGGACGTTTTGGTACAAGAAGCCAGACTGTGTGCCAGTGATGGAGAGATCCCTCAAGAGTAAAATGAAATTGATGTGAGTAGACAGCAAGTTCAGGATGGAGCTTGAGTCATGAGGGTTTCCTCGAGGGTGGGGGGGACCATCTATGATGCATCTGTTCTCAGCAGCTCAGCAGAATGCCCCGCTCTTACAAAATGGAAACTTCTTTCCGCTTTCATGAAAATGACTCCAAAGCAACACTCTTAGTCAGGAGTGTAACAAGGAGCAGATGGAGGAGTAGAGGAAAATGAACATATACCAGGGCCTACTGTGTGCTTTTATACACCTCCTCTCATCTAATCCTCTCAACAATCCTTGTTTTACAGATGACTGACCCAAGGCTCAGAGAGGTTGGTGACTTGCTCAGGAGCTTACAGCCAGGAAGCAGTGGTCTTGGGTCTCAAACCCAAGAGTGGCAAAATGCAGGCCTTGTGTGGCAGACATGTTTTTGCAGATCACCTCCTGGCCCGGGGCTCTTTCAAGCCAAAGAGCTGTTCTTGTTCTCTCCACCCTTGCCCGCTGTCACTGTCTTTCCAGTCTCCTCGGAGCCTCAGTGGATGATTTGAGCTCTGGAGGAAGGGGTGGAGGGGAGGAGAGAGAAGGGGAGGATGTCAGCTTGGACACAGGGGTCTGTTGAACCTTCAAGAGGCCTGGGCACGTTGCCAGGGAAGACTGGGCTCTGGGGCGGAGGATGGCCCCTGCGGGCTCTGGCAACAATCATGCTTTGGTGTTCTTGTCCCAGCTCTGCAGCTGCCCGGCTGTGCAACCTAGGTGACAAAGTTGACCTCTGTGAACCTCAGTCTTCAGCTCTGTGAATAGGGATGACGATGTGGGTCATGAGGAGCCAATGAGATGAGATCCAGTGCTGAACTCATGGTAAAGGGCTGGGGCAATGCCAGCTGGTTTTTATCATTAATTTTCTCATTGTACAACCTGAAAACTCCAAACACAGACGTAGTCTCCAAAACCCAGAGGACTAGATAGAGTTCCTGACCTTGTAGACCCTTCCTGGCTGGACCATCTGTGGCTGGCCTGGCCAGCAGGCATCTCCCTGGGCCCATCCCATTTCATGAACAGTCCAGTGCCCCCCTGCCCCCCCACCCCATCTCCCCACCGTTGGTCCCGCTCCCAGTTTATCCCAGGACCAACCCCACCCCAGCTTCACAGGCCCTTGGTCTTTTGTGAGTAACTCGACTCATGAGGCTTGACAGGTGCCAGGTTGGCTCTGGGAGTTCAGCACTTAAGACATGGAGCTCCAGGTTGGTGGGGAGGCTGGTGGTGAACCAGTCATGACAGGTATGGTGGGAGTTTTGTAGGAGACAGGACCACACACATTTGGGTCCTTGATTTGACCCATAAAGCTGAGACTGAGTCTCCCATTCCTTCTGCCTGTTCCCCTGCCCTCTCTTCCCGCAGGTCCGTCTCACCTCGCTGCTCTCATCTGCCCTTGTATCCGGCTCCCAGCCACCCCCTGCCTCCCCTCTGTGGCAGCATAGCCTGGTGTTACAAGAGCAGGCTTTCGCATGACAGATCTGCATTTGAACTCCCTACTGCCTGTGTGACTTTGGGCAAGTTGATCCAATGCTTTGATTCTCTCTCCTTGGAGGTTCAGCTTAACCCTATTTCTGGGGGCAGTTGTGAGGATTCAATGAGGCACCATGGTATGTAAAGCATATGACATGGATTTTGGCCCTTGCTGAGCACCAGTGAAGCCTGTGGGTGAAGAGAAAGGTCCTGGACGAGGAGGGAGAAAACTTAAAACTTGGTTTCTGGGCCTCTGTTTTGTCATCTGGAAAATGGGAGAAGTGAGGTTGATGATAATTTTTCATTTGGCCACTTTAAGGGAGGAGGGTCATGAGGACCAGATGGACTTAAGGAGTGAAGGGGAAGAAAGCTGTGATGCCTTGCGTGGAGTGGTGCTTGGCTGCTCATGTTTTGGGGTTGGGGAGGTGTGCTGGGGAGGTTTTATCTGCCTACCCAGGAGTGAAAACCTGCGAAGGCATTGTGGCTAAGTGGATTTTCTCACTATCAGGAGACAGCTGAGAGACAGACCCTTCTGGCTAGCCTCCCTGCCTGCTGCCTCCTCCCTGCAGGCCAGCCCTTGGCATGAGGCCTTTTCGGCTCCTGAACCCTCCTAGCAGCAGGGATTTAATTACTATAATGTAAGTAGCCGTGGCTCAAGGCCTTCTGGCGGAGGGGAAACAGATTTGTCTTCTCACTGGGAGAATAAAAATCAATAGGAAGGAAAGGCAATGTACCTTCCCCTGGAGTGTGGGGCTGATGTGCGGCTTTCTTGGAGGTGTGGGGAGAGCGGCCTGCATGGCAGTGGGCAAGACACAGGGTCTGGTTCAAGGACCTTTGCTTCTGGCTTTTGTCTTCAGTGCGTGACTCAGCAGAGCTGCCTCTGTTTCCCCAGTCACATGTCAAGCCCCTCCTGCGTGCCTTGCACCGCCCTTTAGAAATTTCTAGCCGAGTAAGGAGCCCAAAAAGAAAAGTAAATAACTTTATTGATTCAGTAAATAGTTATTGAACAGGGTTGTTCTAGGTACCATAGCTATAGTAGAAAGAAGCCAAGGAGATAAAAACCCTGGCCTCTGGAACTTACATTTTAGTAGGTAAAACTGACAATACACTATATGTTAATTATACTTTATGTTAGATGGCAATAAATGATGTGAAGAAAAAGAAAGCTGAGATGGGAGAGCTGGGAGTTCTGAACGAGTTGTAATCTTAAATACATTGGACGGTCTCACTGAGAAGGTGACAATTGATGGGAGATCTTTAGGAGGTGAGGGAGGGAGCCCCAGGGGAATAGGAAAGAGCAGTTTGAAGGCACTGGGTGAGCAGTCATGCCTCAGACATTGTCTGAGCAGCTCTGACCAGTACTAATATAGTACAAGCCACATCTGGAATTTCAGATTGTCCAGTCGCTATATTAGAGAATGGAAAAAGAGAAATGTGAAATTAATGCTAATGGTACTTTCTGTTTATCCCAATGTAGTAAAAAGTATTACCATTTCAATGTGTCATCAATGCAAAAGATGATTGAGATAGTTTAGATTCTGTTCTTCCTGCTAAGTCTCTGAAATCTGGAGTGTTGTGTATCTTACAGCACATTTCAACTGGACGCGAAATTTTCATTGGAGATACCTGATCTGTATTCAGAGTTCATAAAATTCACAGAAAAGTAGATGCACATACTCAGATTGCAGCAAATATATTTAAAAGTTTTCCAATAGATGAATGGAGTGTCATTTTTAGAATAGGTTATTGAAGATGAAATACATTAAATTCTTCTGCACTCACCACATTGCAGGGCTGCAGTGGACATGTGGCCAGCTGCTGCTCTGTTAGTGCAGGTCTTGTGCAGTGAGGCTGAGTTGGGGAGTGATGGGGACGTGGAGGAAGCATGAAGGGTGTGAGGTCAGAGAGGAGGCGGGTCTGACTACAGGGCTTTGCAGGCCATGGTGAGTTTGACTTCCACCCTGGGTTAAATGGGAGCAGATGGAGGGCTTTGAGTGAAGTAACAGACTCTGACTTACATTTCAATAGGGTGGCTCTGGCTGCAGTGATGGGAGCAGATGAGGGGGCAGGGGCAAAGGTACCCAGTTAAGAAGCTGCAGTCACAGTCCAGATGAGGGGTGGTGGTGCTTCAGGAGCAGCCCGTAGCAGTGAGATGGTGAGAAGTGGTTAACTCCTTGGCATTGTTGCAAGGAAGGCATTCCTGATGAACTAGATGCAGGGGTATGATAGTGGGGGAGGTGATGGAGAAAGGGAAGGTCAAGGATGAGGCCAAGATTTTGGCCCAAGACTCAGTGGACACGAATTTGAGCAAACTCCAGGAGATAGTGGAGGACAGAACAGACTTTCATGCTGCAGCCCATGGGGTCACAGAGAGTCGGACATGACTTTTAGCGACTGAACAACAATATATAAGGATGGAATTTCCATTAATCACAGTGGAGAAGACTGTGAGAGAAGCAGTTTGGGGGAGAAGATGGGAGTTTGGAATTTGACTTGCTAGATTTGAAATGTGTCAGTTTCAATATACTGTGGATAGCATGGGCCCTGAGGTTGTGGGAGGTCAGAGGCCTGGGGCGTGGAAGTCTTCTGCCCAAACCCCTGCACCATGACGGATGATTCCCCTCCCATTCCCAGGGGCAGTTCGTGGCACAGCTGAATTTTAAAAACATTCAAATAAATTCTCCCTGCCTCCAGCACCATCGATGCTTACTTCCTGAAGGTCACTGGAAGTTGCTAGGGTCTTCCGAGTCAGAGTCATATTTCAAGGTCACATCTCCCTGCTCCTGGCTGATCCCAGAACAGTGTGATGAATAAAAAAGAGTCATATGCGGTCAAGAGCTCTCCCAGCATGCTGGGAAGGCCAATTTTATGGGAAGTTACTAGAACAATACAAGACTCTGAAGCCACGCATTCCTAATTTCCCAGCACTGGAACTCTGTAAGAATGTGGGGGAAGGGATTAATTAGGGGTGGAGAGGGGGAGACACGTACTCCAGGTCTCTCAGCCAGGGAGGAGGAGGAGGAGGGGCCTGGCCTCTGGGGAGCCCCAGCCTCATCTTCACCAGCCATGTGACTACGTGCCAAGGGCTCTTAGGGACCGTGCCAGGCGTGGTCACACCTGTTCCTTTTCCAGCTAGGAGGAGGGTTAGGAAAGGGGGTTAGAGTGACTTGGAAGGGCTTCTCCCAATCCTACTGGTGTCCAGCCCTGGGACCTGGGCCTGGAGAGTGAGGGTCCTGGGACCTGTGGACAGAGGCCACGCCATCCTGGCAGCCTAGGCCTGCGGGGCATGGGTCTTTTGACTCGGGTCCAAATCCAGAGACTGACCATTATTCGGTGAAACTTCAGTGATTTGATCTTTGAGTCTGTTAGTGCATCTGTTGAATGGGGGTGATGATGCCTGCCTGGGCAGCTTTGTGGAGTGATGTTAATGAATGACCTTAGTGCTGAGATGCGACACTTAGTAAATATTGATATTTAGTAAATGTTGATTCTCCTCTTCCTTCTGCAGATGTAAGAATTGCCTGTGGAGAGGCCAGCTCTGCCCTTGGAATGGAGGGAGGTGGTGCAGAGGGTAGTGGTGTTGGAGTGAGGATGCCCAGTTAGCACTGAGAGAGGAAAAGAGAAGGAAGCACCTGTCTGAATGGGAGAGAGTGAGGACGAGGGGTGGGGAGTCTCCTCCCCCCTGAGGGAGGAGAGGTTGGGATCTCACCCTGTGCCTTTAGATCGAAGCTGTTGAGTGGGGTGACTTTGCTCCCCAGAGGAACACTTGGCCATGTCTGCAGACATTTTTGGTCATCATGACTAGGGGAAGGCTGTTACAGATGTCTCATGGGTAGAGACCAGGGATGCTGGTAAACGTCTTACAGCACACAGGGCAGTCCCCACAACAAAGAATTACCCGGCCCCAGTGTCAGGAGCACCGGGGCGGGGAAACCCTGCTTCAGATGACTCATTCTCACAGGCTTCTTGTGAGGAGGCATGAGAAGATGGATGAGACTGCTTTATCAGCTGGAGTGTTCCACTCCAACCCCTCTCTCCCCACACCCTTTTCTCAGGGGCAGCCCCGCGTCATGAAGGGCTCTGGACCAGGACTCGGAAGACCTGAGTTAAAGGCCCGACTCGGTGGACTGTGTCCTTGTGTTTGGTCTCCGTGTCCCTCACCCTTGCAGGCCTCACGTGTAATTGGGACGGGGTGTCTCCACAACGGTGGGCTGTGGTGTGGACCCCGTGGGAGCCTGTGTGGGGAAGGCGCTCCATCAGCTGGGCTGTGCTGGCAAACGAGGGTTTGGAACCCCCCACCAGGATTGGAACCTTTCCACATTTGCCTTTCCGTGAGTGATCCTTTAGGAAAGGGGAGTCCAGGAGCGCCTCTCTGCCCCTACAGGACCACATGGCTGCTCCCCCAAGGCCTGCTCCATCTTGCTTCTTGTTTTGTGTGTTCCCGAACAGGTGGAGCTGAAGTCTCCTTTTGGGAAGATGGAATTTGCAGGGAAATGCAGGGTTATTGTTTCTGTGTCGTGTGAGTGGGAGACAGAGCCGGTTGAGTGGCAGATTCCCTGGCAGGGGAGAGTCAGCTGAGTGTGCCAGCCTGGGCATGGCTAGAATCCCTTTGGGGTGAGTGGGCCAGGATCCCCCGGTAGTCCCCTTGGAAGACTGTTTGTTCTGAGCTCAAGACTGACCACAGGGGAAGACAGGCCCCGCTGATGGGGAGGATCCACATTGATGAGTGGAATCTCTGAGGGTGTTCCGGGCAGACTTTCCCCGAGGCCCGTTGGTGTGCCAGGCATAGGCCCCAGAAGTGTTGGGGGACAAAGAGATGGACAAAATGTGCTTGGGGCGGGTGGGTGGGTGGGTGGCCAGGCTGCCACGACTCTGAGGAGCGGCAGACTGTGACAAGGGCCCTGATAAGGTGGGGCATTACACTGAGGGCATGCCAGGAAACTCTCACATCTGGAGGCGTCTTAGAGGAAGTGGGGGTGCAGGCTTCATAGGTAGGGAGGGCTTCATGAGGCGAAAGGGAAAGAGTGTTCTGAGCTGATGGCACAGTGTGGGCAGAGGCCCAAAGTGGGAGTGTGCCCGGTGCTCTCAGGGAAGGACAAAGGAGGTTGGTTTTCCTGGAAGTGCTGGGAAGAGAGGACTGGGGACGGACATGGAAGCTGCCCATGGGGCTCATGCACCAGGCTGAGCACCAGGCCGAAGAGGCTGCACTTCTCTCTGAAGGCACGGGGAGCCATGGGAGGTGTCTGAGCAGAGGAGGGGCGTGATCAAGCCCCAGCAGAGGATGGGTTGTTTCTAAAAGGAGGGAGCTTGAAGCTGGGAGGCTGGTTAGAAGGTTATTGCAATAGTTCTACAGAAGAGGTGAGGGCTTGAACCAGACTGAAGGCAAAGACGGGGGAGGAGGTGTGTTCATTTAGCATACTTAGTGTTAGTCGCTCAGTCATGTCCAACTCTCTGGGACACCGCAGACTGTAGCCTGCCAGGCTCCTCTGTCCGTGGGATTCTCCAGGCAAGAATACTGGAGTGGGTTGCCATTTCTTCTCCAGGGGATCTTCCCGACCCAGGGATTGAACCCAGGTTGCCCTCCTTGCAGGCAGATTCTTACTGTCTGAGCCACCAGGGCAGCTTCACATTTCTCCACCCTGGATGTTGTGTGTGAGGATCACGGCGAGCACTGGGCCCTATTCCTCTTATTGCTCTGCTCAAAACCAGCGCCTTCTTGGAGGATGGGAATCCGTGAGCCTTGAAGCAGCCCGCCAGTCCCAGAGCCTGCACCCGCCACCCTGGCTGGGGGGCTTTCCTTCTGGAACCCACAGGGCTCAGCCCTGGCCTCCTGCCAAGCCCGAGGGAGATGGAACACACCCTCTTCCTGCTCGTTTTCAAAGACAGGGGAGGGATCATGGCAGCGGGCCGCAGCCAGCTCCGCCTGGGCTCACATCACCGCTCGGGTGCTGACAGGCTGTGCTCGTGGGCAAGTTGCCCGGTCTCCCTGAACCTCAGCCTGTGCAAGTGTGAAATGGGGGTCACGGTGCTCAGGCCCCGGGGTGTTGTGAGAGAGGATTAATAAGGACACAGGTGTAAAGTTCTTAGCTCAGTACATGGCCACGATTTCAATTTACAAGACACGGTAACAGACTGGCGTGACGGGGCGAGGAGAGCAGGGCCCTGTGGCCTGTGATGGAGATGGAGTCCTGGGAAGTGGTTGACATGGTGAGTTCTGTCTTAAGGGTGTCACCTCTGAGGGGCTGGTCCGGGGGGCATCCCAGGAGGGTATCCTGCAGGAATTCGGTGATGCTGGGGGTCTTCCAGCTGTGGGGTTCACAGGAACCGCCCTGACTAGTTAGCTTGGAGTCAGCTTTCCAGAACCCCAGTGTCACTGTAGGTGGTCCCAGTATGAGGCTTGGGAGCTGGTCCTCAGCGCCTCCCTCCCAGAGACTGGCTCCACCTCTGCCCAGGGTCCCGCTGGGTCTTGGCCCAGCACAGGCTCCAGAGAGGAGGAGCCCTGCGTTTGGGATCAGTGATCTGATGCCCGCCCCGGCTCTGCCCCTTCCCTGTCAGGGTGACCTGGGCAGTTGTGTGGGCTCTCAGGGTGGGGGGTCAGCTTCCTCATCCACGATGTGGGGGTGATTGTGGCAGGATCCGTGAACTGAGGTCTGGGGAAACCTCCTGCGGGTGCCTGGCCCATCGGAGCTCTCAGCAAACATTTGGTGAATGAATGAAGGCAAGCCTGGGCAGGAGGCAGAAAGGGATGTTGAGGGGTAGCCCTGAGGAGAGGCCAGGGAGTAGGGTGGATAGCGAGGGGATGGGCTTGATCCCAGCTCAACTCCTGGCTTTGCCACTTGCTTTCAGGATGTCTACCTCATTACCACCGTGTGTGGGTGGTAGGGACAGGAGGTTGGGCTTGGGGGCCACCCTCATGCCCACCTCCCCACGTGGCGATGGATCTGTAGGGATAAATGGCACCAGGGAAACATGCAGAGTACCCATGCATTCCTCCTTCAGGAAGCACGGTAGGCAGTTAGCGCAAAGTTGCCCCCAAAGGGTGCTCCCCAAATGCTTTTATTTCCCCAGTTGTGGCAGTGCAGAGAGCGGGGGTCCTTCTGAAGGCAGATGTTCTTGCTGCCCTGGCTGCAGGTCATGTATTCCTCTGCTCTTTCCTCTTCTGAAATGTGAGCCAGCTCTGTAGACACTGGCTTCAGCCACCCAAGGGCAGTGGCGGACCACGGCCTGGGAGGGACTGCGGGAGCCATCTGCTCCTGTGCCCACGATGAGGGGGTATACTGTGTGGAGAATGTAAAAAAAATAAGTAAGAATAAATAAAACCAACTAGAAGTCATTTTATTACCACCACGCGTGTGCTCTTAATAAGGTCGGTGATCAACTCCTCCCCCCCAGGGCCAGAGGCTGTTCCCCGCTTCCCCCCACCACCTCCCTGGTATGCTCTGCCCAGTGGCCCTCCAGAAAAGAGCCTCAGAGCTGTCGGTGGCAGGAGAGGAGCTCACGGAGCCCTGGCCGAGGAAGCAGAGGTGGTCTGGAGAGTAAGGCATTTATGATGGTAGTGGCAGCGTGGATTTGGGGCCCAGGAGACCTCACCAGGAAGTGAGAGGAGAAGGGGGTGGGGGATGTGGGCAGTGGAGGCGCCTGCTGTGAGCTCAGGCACTGGGGAGGCACTGTCCAGGCCCTTTGGTTGTGGGCAAGGCGAGGAGTGTTCCATCTCCCTCGGGCCCAGCAGGAGGCCAGCGCTGAGCTCTGTGGGTTCCAGAAGGAAACCCCCCAGCCCAGCGGCTGGTGCTAGCTGGTGCGGGCGTGTGCCACCCTGCTCTATGGGACTGGCGGGTTGCTGCCCATCCTCTAAGGAGGGGCTGGTCCTTTAACTGGGGAGGGGAGGAGTCGGAGCTACCCTGGGGGCCGGGGAAGCTGGAGGGGTTTGGAGAAGGCAGGAGACACGCTGGGATTCACAGTTCTCCACCTGGCAGAACAGGGATGTGCATGAGAGTCAGAATGAGTGCTTTTAGGGTTTAATGACCATGACTGAACAGGTTTCCTTGCAGGGTTGAGGGAGGGGCCCATGGGGAAGGATTGTGGGAGCATCTCTCCAGACTGCGGAGGCTCAGTGGATGTTCAAGGGGGGACAGCTTGTCCCTGGGGCTGGCTGAGGCACAGGGGTCTGTGACTGAGGTCTGGCAGGGCTTGGCCCCCTTTCTCCCTGAACTCCTTCTGAGGGATTGGCAAGGCCCTGGTCTGTTTTGGAACCAGATACCTCCGGCCCCTGCTGCATCTGAAGCAGATGTGTGTTCCTCCAGATGGACCTCTGTGGTCCTGAGTTGGTGGGGCCCCTGCAGTGAGAACAGAGACCTCTGGGACTTGGGGGCATGAGGGTCCCTCTTTTGGATCTCCTTCCCAAAGCAGGTGCATCTGGTTCCAGTTGGAGCCTGTTTGGAACCCATGAGTGGGCTGATGTGTGGCTGTCTGGGCGTGTGGGGCTGAGCAACCAAGCTAAGCCTAGCCCACAGGCATTTCCCGGAAACTCACGGCACCATCGCAGTGTTGCCTGGGTGTTGAGGAGTTGACAGGAGGTAGTGTAGGAACAGCGGACAGGTGTAATCTGGGTGTTGACTCTGAACAGTTGGTCCCAGGCGCCAGAAGAGCTGTGTTGAGGAGGATCCTGAGGTGCAGTCTGAGTTTGGTGGGAAGAGTCCTGTGATTGATTCATGATGCCTATACCGGGCAAGGAAGGATGGCCAGGTGGCAAGTGGTAAGGTATTTGCCCTCTCTGGTATGGTGGAAAGACAGCCTATGTTTGATTTTAGGTGAGTAACTTTTACCTCTCCGGGTCCTTTATCTCTAAAATGGGAGTAACATGTGGCACTTCCAACTTGATACCATATTGTGGGGACTGAGAGAATGGAGTGAAAGCACTGGATGAAACATAAACAGCGACACAGGTGCAGAGTGGGGTTTTGTTGTTATTCAATCACCCTGGACTCCCAAATGGCCTAATAATAATACTTTCTGCAGTCACTGGACCAGACCACATCATGGTCTGATGGCTGATGGGTACCTGGCACCCACACCTTTTATCCCCTCTTGGTCAAAGTGTCAACAAAGTGTTTGGTCATGTGTCCAGTTGGGGGTCACTCATTTCTCTCACTGACCCTCTCCCCAACTTAAGATTTAGAGACTGTTTTCATGTTTAATAAGGAAAGGACAGAAAAATATCTCTCCCCTTGACTCTTACACTCCATTAAAGATAGCAAAATTGCTTTATAAAGTCTGAAAGCCTGACAAGAGCACATACTAATAACGCATGAATTATGCAAATCTGTGTAGTCACTTGATTTGCATAATGGAGGGGCTGGCAGAGGGCTGGGGAGGGGAGAGGGTGGGGTGAAGGCACCAGCCCAGATCTGTGTGTGGCGGGGGACACCCGTTCTCTCCTCCTTCCGCAGAGGGTGACTGTTCCTCAGCCTTCCCCTGCTGGCCCTGCATCTGCCCCTCTCCCGCCTGGCTGCACGGCCATCCCGCCCCTTCACAGGGGTGTCACCGAGGCAGGGGCACGCCGCCCCGTGCTCCCCTCTCAAGTGGAACTGGCTTCATTAAATCTCACAGCAACCCCTCCCCGTACAGACAGCTTTCCCTGGGAAGTCCCCCGGGTCATTATTTCTCCAAACTGTTTTGTCTCTCAGAGGTCACAGACTCCGTTAAGTGCCGTCTGGAATTGTAACCACGGCCAAGTGCCTTTTTTTCCGGCTCTCTGGGAAGTGAGGGTGAGGAGGCGTCTGCAGAGGAGAGCTCACCTGGCCTCCTTGGTTTCTGATCATTGCTTGGAAGGGTTTGGCCCCCTGGCTGTCAAGCGGGCTCCATCTTCTGCTTTTCCCCCCGCCCGCCCCAAGCCCTTGCTAATCTTTGACTTCAGCTTTGATGAGGGCTGAGGTTGGGGCTGGGGGTACTTGAGGCCTGGCTCCTGTGGGTGCTGCCTGGGAAGCCTGGGCAGCTGGGGCTGCCCAGACTAAAGGGGTGTAAGGCAGCAGCTGCAGAGGTGGGAAGGTGGGAGGGGCTGGGCTGTTGGCTTTTCCAGAAAGCACAGGCACTTCCCTTTCTGGGTAAGGGGGATGTTCTGCCTGGTGGCTGCAGGCACCAGCCCTGGATGGGGAAGGAGCAGGTGTATCCAGCTTTTGGAAAGGCTGCGCAGCCTGTGAAGGCTCCCAAACAGGCTGGCATTCAGCTCAGCTCAGCATACTTCTTAGGTGTCTCGCTCTGTAGGCCAGGGCTTGTGTTAAGTACTAGAACCATGGAGATAAAACAAGTACTTGCAGTTCTTACTGAGCTGATGAAGAAGCAGATCAACCCCATGATTTCGGGTCTGAGGACTTCCCAGGTCTCCTCTCACCTACTGGCTCTCCAGGGCTCCCGCCCTTTCCCGGCTGGGCGTGCCCGGCTTAGCACCCGCGGTCCTGTATGATGTACCCACACATGTACACCCTTGCCACATTTCCCCCACACTTGGCCGTCCTCTTGGGATCCTCTTAGGCCAGGGCTTTGTTCTGGAGAGAACCTAAGTGGAATTGTCAGATGAAGAAGAAGCAGAACGTACTAATCACATTACTCCTTGAGAGGTCTCTCGCACACACTCAGCCCGCTCTCTCCAGCCCCGCCTGCCCCTGGGGTCTGCTCCTGCCGGGGGCTGGGGGATACTCTTGAGCAGGAGAGCAGGGCATGGGAGGTAGATCTGAAAGACTTGCTGCAGGAAGTCTGGAGTGAGGGGGGCTCCGTGTTGGATCACAGGGGTGTGAGCTGGAATCCTGACTCCGTCACCTATAAGCTATACGATATTTTTTTGAGTGTCAATTTACCTCATTAAGAAGATGGGGGTTTCTGAACCATTTTTTTGGTTCAGAAAGGGACTTAATATTTTTGAGTGTCAATTTCCTTTATTAAGAAATTGGGGGTTTCTGAACCAACAACATTCTGTTAAGCAATTATTCTTCAATTAAAAAATTAATTTGAAATTAAAAAAAAGAAAATGGGGATAATAGTACCTTTGTGCTTCCTAAACTTTGCTGCATTTTGGAATCACCTGGGGATCTTTGTTGTTGTTTAGTGACTACATCGTGTCTAACTCTTGCGACCCCATGGATTGTAGCCCGCCAGGCTCCTCTGTCCATGGGATTTCCCAGGCAAGAATACTATTTCCTTTTCCAGAGGATCTTCCTGACCCAGGGATCAAACCTGTGTCTCTGGCATCTCAGGTGGATTTTTGCCACTGAGCCACCAGGGAAACCCTTGGGGCTCTTTAAATAATGCTGTATGCTTTGTCGCTCAGTCGTGTCTGACTCTTAGTGACCCTATGGACTGTAGCCCACCGTGTCTGATTTCCAGCTTTTGACCTTCTGATTTTGTTGGTTTGGGGTGTCACCTGCTATCAGGAAAACTCCCCAGTTGATACCAGGCTGCAAAGTTGGAAACCTCTCCTCGTAGAGAGGAGGACTAAAGGAGGTGACGAAAACACGTGGGAAAGACTTGATAAATGGAGGTGATTATTTTTTAATTCAGTTTCCTGCCTCTTACTCCATTTATTGTGGGATCTAAGGGAGAAGGAGGGTTTTCATTTCTACTCCATACTGAGTTTGCCCTGAGTGCAGGCCTTGCATGGCCGTCAGTGGCCCTTCTTTTTACTAGAAAAGCCTCTCCCTTCCCCTCTCACTGTCTCTGCAGCCCTGGGACAGGCCGATGGCTGCCTGACAGTCTCCAGGGAGTTCGTGATCAGACCAGGATGCCTGAGAGGGGATCCAGAAGGAGCTGGAGGTTGATGGTACCTGACCCGACCTCCATGAACCTCCCTAGTGACTTAGGGGATGGAAAGGCTGGTCCACACACAGGCCTCGGGGAGACAGAGGCCCGAGAAGCTGGCACATGGATGTGGTGGTCTGCTGTGGGGTGGGGGTGGCCTCAGGGGAAGGTGTCGGTGGGCACAGAGTCGGGGAGGAGCCTCTTCCTTGATCCCCTGACTCTGCTCCTGGGCACATCTGGAGGCTCGGCAGACCTGAGGCGGAGGCTATGAAGGAAGACACATTTCCCTGGATTCCTCAGCTATTCTGACAGGAAGTTGTGCATCACCGGGGCTGACAGGAAGGAAATGGCTCTGCTATTTGGAGAGAAATAGAGAATTCTGACTGGGGCTGAGGAAGAAGGTGTTGGCTTGTAGAAGCCGTTTTGTTCCGATTTAGGAACTCTTTTCTCCCCTCAGGCGATGGCTCCCTGTTTATTTTCCTCTAAATGACAAAGATTGAGTTTAGCTAATGAGAAGCTGAGAGAGGGAAGTGAGAAGGGGTCCTGTGAGATTTCAGGAGGTGGTGAGCCTTCGCAGGACGTGCGTCCTTCTGCTTTTAATCAGCGTTTCTTACCGGCTTCCTGCTTCGGAGCTGCAAGGCGACGAAGCGTTTTGTGATCACACACACACCACTCTCTCCTCCATCCACAAACCGTACCTTGGCACATGCCTTTGATTTCTATTTCTTTTTACCACCCACAAAAAACACAGTGAATCTTTTAATAGCACAAGGCCTTTTGAATCGCTAACCAATCGGTCGCCAAATCTGTCCAAAGTGCGCTCAGAATAGACGCTTTTAATAAAAGAGATTCTCTTTAAGCCAGGGTAAACCTGTGAAATTTGTACATTTCTTTGAGAGCATCTCTACAAATTTTACAATATTGAAATTGCCACCCAGTGACCTTTCAGAAAGTACTAGATAAATTACAAGAGACAAATAGACCAACAGGAGAAGTACAATTTCCAGTGCCTTGCCTACCAGGTTCTCAGGTGGAGTTTTAGAAATCCCTTGCTCCCTGGGCACCCTTCCCTTTGGCTTGTGGTGGCCTCTGCCTGCCTGCCTCTCTCCCTGCCCACTTGGATGTCCTTGGAGACGTTTGCAGCTCTTAAGGCAGCTCTGGTATGTGGCTCCCAGCCCCTTGTCCCATCTGTGTTTGCCTTTGCGCTCCACCATTCAAAATGCTTCCACTGGTGGCCAGAGCCCCCAGAAATGCTCTTCAGGGAGACTAGGGGTTGCTTTGAAAGGCTCGGTTGTTCTCCTGACTGGGTGTGCCCCAGCCACGTGGGCGGTGAGAACCGGGCTGGTGTTCAAACCTGGCCACCCTCCCTGTGGAGCAATCTCTGCGTCCAGCTCAGCCCTGGGTCACCTGAGTGTGGACTGTCCACTTTGTGGATTTCCCTGCCCCCGGCCCCAGGTCAGGTCCCCGCTGTCTTCTCTCCACAGTGGGCACCTTCCTTCCCTACCAGTTGGTGGTGCTCAGGAGATGTAAACCAGGTGGAGTATGCTGTTCATGCTCTGGGCAGGGAAAATGGAATTTGGAAGGCAAATGGTTTATCAGGTCACATCACTTAGAGCCCCTGAGGGGTCTTCTGGGGACTCACTGCTCCTTTGGGCTCTGGGATCCATTCCACCTGCAGGGCAGGTACCCAGAGATTTGCAGCCAGGATGGGGGTGGTGCTACACAGCTGGGTCCTGCTGCCAGGGGGCTGCTAATTGCATGGTCCTTGATGGCAACGGCCATATGTTGACGTGCTCAGTTCATGGATAAGTGAACTCAGCAACCGGGCAGTTGCTTTGCCATCACTCTTCAGTGACCTTTGTTCGCATCAGCTGGAAGCATCAGTTGGGGCCCCTGGATCTCAGGGGCTGCGTTCCCCACAGAGATACAATCTCACATGACTTTTGGTTGTGGTGAGACCCCACCACCCTCCCACATGAGGAGAAAGGGAGATCAGAGAGAAAGCTGGGGGTTACTGAGTATTCTGAGTGCTGCTGGCCCTTCTGGAGGTTAAGTAGCTTCACAACATAAACAAGGCGCTAGCAATGCTGCCCAGGGGTTCACTCACTCCTTAATTTGATAGTTAATTCTGCAAACATTAGTGAAGCTTTTCTCACCTACTGGGCACTATGCTAGGTGCTGGGGGTCGGGGAGAAACTGGAGGATGAAAGACTTGGCTCCCACACTCACAGAGCTCACAGCCTGGTAAACAGATGCTTAGTGCACTTAGATTGTCTCCCAGAGAGGCCTGGTGTCCAGCAGAGAGCACAGAAGAGGAGGCGGCCCAGGAGAGTGGGGCAGTGGGAGTAGTGAGAGCGTCCTTGGGTCTGGGTTGACTAGGAATGAGACAGGCCAAGAGAGGAAGGTCGCTCCTGGTCCAGGAAGCATGTGCAAAGGCCCAGAGACGTGACAGTGCAGAACACACATTGGAGTGTAACTAGAGATTCAGTGTGGCTGGTGTCTATGATATGATGGGACAGGAGAGGTAGGCAATGATCAGATAATGCAGGCGCCTTGCTTAAGGGGTTCATCTCTATCCTAGAGGCTGTGGGGAGCCACAGAAGGGATTTAGGCAGAGGTGTGGCCCAATTTGTGTGTTTTTAAAAAATTTCATTCTTTAAAAAAAATTTTATTACTGAAGTATAGTTGATGTATAATATGTAAGTTACAGATGTGCAATAGAGTGATTCACAATTTTTAAAGGTTATGCCTCAATTATAGTTATTATAAAATATTGGCTATATTCTCCATTTTGTACAATGTATCTTTGTAGCTTATTTTATACATAGTAGCTTGTAACTCTTAATCCTCTTTCCCCATACTGCCCTTCCCATTTCCCTCTCTCCACTGGTAACCACTAGTTTGTTCTCTATATTTGTGAATCTGCTTCTTTTATGCTATATTCACTAGCTGTACTTTTTTAGATTCCACATGTAAGTGATATTGTACAGTACTTGTTTTTTCTGTCTGACTTATTTCACTGAGCATAATATCCTCCAAGTTCATCCATATTGCTGCAAATGGTGAAGTTTCACTCTTTTTAATGGCTGAGTAATATTCCATTATATATTTGTACCACATGTTCTTTATCCATTCATCTGATGATGGACACTTAGGTTGCTACCATATCTTGGCTATTGTAAATAATGCTGCTGTGAACATTGGGTTGCACGTATCTTTCTGAATTAGTGTTTTTTTTTAAGACACATGCTCAGGAGTGGAATAGCTGGGTCATATAGTAGGTCTATTTTTAGTTTTTAAAGAAAACTTCATACTTTTCTTCACAGTGGCTGCACCAATATACTTTCCTACCAATAGTGTACAGAGGTTCCCTTTTCTCCACAACCTCACCAACATTTGTTATTTGTAGACCTTCTGCCATTCTGACAAGTATGAGGTGAAAAATCTCACTGTGGTTTTGATTTGCACTTCCCTGATGATTAGGGATGTCGGGCATCTTTTCATGTATCTGTTGGCCATCTGCATTTCCTCTTTGGAAAAATGTCTATTCAGTTCTGCCCATTTTTTTGATAGAGTTGTTTTTTTGGACGTTAAGTTGTATGAACTGTTTCTATACGTTGTATTTTAACTCTTTATCAGTCATATCATTTGCAATATTTTCTCCTATTCAGCACAATTTATGTTTTATATTAACTGCTGTGGAATCTATATGGTGTAGCAAACGGAGCCCTGAAGTAGGGAGTCTAGGGAGCTAAAATCTAGTTCTGGACCTAGCAGCTGATTGACCTCAGCCAGGTCTGGCCCCAGTGTTCTGGTTTGTAAGATGATGTTGTTCAGTCACTCAGTCATGTCCAACTCTTTGTGACCCTATGGACTGCAGCACACCAGGCTTCCCTGTCCTTCACTATCTCCTGGAGCTTGCTCAAACTCATGTCCATTGAGTTGGTGATGCCATCCAACCATCTCATCCTCTGTCACCACCTTCTCCTCCTGCCCTCCATCTTTCCCAACATCAGGGTCTTTTCCAGTGAGTCAGCTCTTCACATCAAGAGAAGACGCCAAGACCTGTCTGAACTCTGACATTCTCTGCACCCAAGACCTTGTCTCGTTTTGGCGTCCGCACCTTTTGTTCCACGCTTGTCCATCCAGCTCTGGTCTCCTGACGCATGTCTCCTGGCTGTCCCACCATGTTCAGCAGCTGGTGGCAGCTGGAGGGAGAGGGGTGAGTTCTTCAGGAAGAACACGCCCTCCTGACCCCAGAGCTCACTGGCCGCCTGGCCTTTTCCACCCCTGCAGGAGCAGCTTCTCTTTCCCCTGCCCCAGCCCACCTGGCTCCCCATGGCTCACAGTCCTGGGCCCAGCTGGGTTTCCTCAGCGAAGCAATTCATTCCCCTGGGTCTAACCATCCCCCCTCCTCCCTCCTAACCTCCCGCCGCCAATCCACCTGGCCCCAAGCGACAAGAGGCAGCTGATTCCGAGTCCCCGCCCGGAAGCCAGGACATCTGCGTGGAGAGATGTCAGTGCCTTTGGCCTGTGTAATCTTTTCCCTTTGCTCTGACCGAGGTTTTAAAAGCTTAGTAAGTCATCAACCTCAGTGGTTTTCTGGGAGCACCAGCATTCGATCTTCCTGCCTAGGGACCTGTGAGCCACTTCTGCAGGAGAATTGAAAACTGCTGTGGCTGGAAAGACAGGTTTTCCTCACAAGCCTCATTTGTTCCACTACGTTTGCAGGGTTATTGCTCCTGGTCCTAGAACTTCTCCAGGGTGAGGAGCTGGGAGAAGAGCTTGGCTGGGACTTCTGTTTTCCTAGGTCTCTGATCACAGCTGTTACATTTAAAGGCTTAAACCATGGGTTCTAAACAAATAAATATCTGTTTAGTTAGTGGAATGAGGAAATTACAAGTGAGTCAGATTCCATCCCCCCGCCCCCCATTTCTAAGTGTTATTTACTACCTGAATGATCAGACCTGCAATGGAGTCATTTTGCTTGATTCTCCTGGGGAATTTGACATGGTCTTTCATTCATTCTATTCACTCATTCATTCATTCATTTGAGTATTTATTGAGCATCCATTACTATGTGCCAGGCCCTGTGTGAAGTAATGAGGACAGAGAGGACCCAGACCCTGCCATGAAGCAGCCCAGAGTCTGGAGTGACCATGCAGTGAGAGCCTGGGGGCTCCAGCATAATGAGTTCCGTGCAGACCGAGAACTCTAGCCGACAGTCTTAACCCTGTTTCTGGAAAACAGGGAAACAGAAGTCATGCAAGAGGAAAGAAATGTGAGTGCGGAGAGTGAGATGAGGGCAGAGGAAAGAGAGAGATGGAAGAAAGGAAGCAGCAAACTCTCCCACGAGAGAGACGTTGCAGATGGCCCTCCAGTTCCTTGAGGCAGCTCATGGCCATGGGCAGCAAGAACCCAGCAAGGGGGAAACCGCCCTTGCCCCTCCCTGCTCTGTTCCCTCTCAGCTCGGCGCTGGCAAGCTGGGTCATAGGCAGGCACTTCCAGCTTGGTGCCTCAGTTCCCCTATCTGTAAAATGGGGCTTTGCACTGGGGGGTCTTAGAGATCATTGAACTAGGATGCTGTAACCAGTGCAGGGCAGAGTAGATACAGGAAGGAGCCCAAATAAACACCCTGGAAGTAGAAGGCAGTGTTTGTCTGGCTTCTCCCATCTCAACACTGAGATACCCTTAGGTGTCTGAGGCCTGTGGGTGTGCTGCCATTCCCCTGCTAGCAAGAGGTTACTTCCAGCAACTCCCTCCGCTGACTAGTGGAAGAAGGAAGGTTCTGGGTCTCCATGTTTGTATATTTTTCTGGTGTGGACATTTTTTTCTTGGCATTTCTTTTTCTTTCTGATGGTAAGGTCACTTGAATGGCTCCAGGTACAGTGTGAGTCTGCAGAGTGGGCCTGCAGCATGTGATTCGTTGGACAGGCTCCTTGGCAGGCCTGCCTCCAGCTGCCTGCAGAGGCTGTCCTGAACGCCTCAGTGTGAGGCCAGGTCAGACTACTGAAGCCCCAGGGTCACATTCTGGAGGGCTCCAGTGCAGGTCACGCTCATTGATTGCTGAACAAAACAGTGTTTTGGCAACACAAGGTTATTAGTAGGAGAATTGGGCTTCCTAGCTAGGTGACCTTGGGTAATTGCTTAAATACTCTGAGCCTCGGTTTTCCCATCTGTGAAATGGGAGTGACTCTCCCTGTCTCCCGGAGATCCAATAAGAAACTGCAAGAACGTGCTTTGTAAATTGGGAAGCCCTAAACTGACACCCATGACACAATGATTCAATAGCAAATATATTCTGATATTCAGCCTTCTGCATGGTTGTAGCCTCTTCTGTGCTAGTAATTCAAGCCACAGAGGGTTAAGGCAGCTAGGCACATGACTGAGATTGTCCGTGATTGATAGAATAGACCTGAGAAGAGTGACATATAATTGCAGTTAATCCATGCACTGTGACACTGACACTGCCCTGCTGAAAACTATCTACTAATAATTGCTTTGATCTAGAAAAATGATGCCGGTCCATGAGCCTGGGAGCAGGGACCCTGGCCAAGGGTCTGCTAATGGCAGCACTGAGCCCAACCGCTGCCACTGGACAAGGTGGGGGGGGGGGGCTAGGAGACATGGAAGCAGGATGGCAGGGAGGGGCCCCCAATTCTCTGAGACCCTATGGCAGGAAGTGCTACGTATGTAGTCATGTGATTCACTAAATAGGGACGTTTTTGAGAGCATGACATTAATAATTGCTATTCATATCAATAACTATGCCAGACAATAGGCATAAACTGGTCTCCCCAGAGAAAACCTGCATATATATATATATATGGTCACTGTGTGCACAGACAGTTTGGAGCTTCGGGAACTCTTAGGTGGTAGAGCATTTCCAAAGTCACTATTTGGTCTTCACAATAACTGTGGAAGGAAGAAAGGATTTTTTACTCATTTAATGGATATCAAAGATAGAGTGAACGTGCTCGAGTGTTCTTGCCTGGAAAATCCCACGGACAGAGGTGCCTGGTGGACTATAGTTCATGGGGGTCGCAGAGAGTTGGGCATGACTGACTGAGCACAAAGATGCGGCTGGAGCTAAACCAGTCCAGTTGGGGTCTTGGGCCTGGCCTGCCCGGTGGCTGAGCACATGCGGGTAGAGGACAGCTGGCCAGGATCAGGAAGCTCTGGGGCCGGGGAAACACATGGGCGCAGAGGGAGAGACCCTGCAGCTTGGGCTTCAGAAGAGTCGAGTGACCACACCCATGGGGCGTGCAGGGCGCAGATGCCAACAGGGACTTTGCTCGGGTCTTCTCCAGTCCTGAGCTCAGAATCAGAAGACTCTGCCCCTCATTACTCACATGATCTCAGCTATTTGTGTGATCGTTGTGGGCCCCAGTTTCCTCTTTTTTCGAATGGGGACAATAATTCCTTGTCATAAGGATTAAGTGAGACCCTGTGTGAAAACGTGTGGCCTCAGAGACTGACATGCCATCGGTACTCAGTAAATCCGTGCAGAGTCAGAATCTGGAGAGAATTCCCAGGAGCAGTACGCTTTACAGCAGCAGTCCCCAACCTTTTCAGCGCCAGGGACCAGTTTCATGGAAGACAGTGTTTTCCATGGACCAGGGGTAGGGGGATGGTTTCGGGATGACTCAAGCACACTACATTTACTGTGCACTTTACTTCTATTATTACATCAGCTCCACCTCAGATCACCAGGCAGTAGATCCTGGAGGTGGGGGACCTCTGCTTTAGGGCACCATGGGGATCCTTCTACCTTGAAGCAGTTCTGACTTGGACCAGGTAGAGTAGATGTACTCCAGCCTTGAAATCAGGGCTGCTTCCAGCTCTTGCAGGGAGGAGGTGGATAAGAGAAATACAGGAGGGAATTGAGAGTTTTCTGACTCCCCTAAGCTGTGATTATCTCCTGTATCCACTGTGTGGGGTGGGGGCTGCATCCAAGGAAGCTTCAGGCCTTGTGATTCCCTGGAAGTTCTGAACACACAAGCGGCCCATGTTGGCTGGCTGCCTTGGCCATTTAGGCTCAAGGATAAGCTTGCTCGGACATGAGCAGGAGTTACGGCTCCTGGGGTGCCCTGTTGCTGGAATTGATGGCAGCTCAGAGCCAAAGGTAGGCAGGTTGGCAACAGTTTGGTGCCGGAGAGCTAGTGAGTGAGAAAGAGTGATAAAAATGCCACATCCGGCCTATTAATAGTCCGTGTTTGGTCTCCACCACTTCTATCAACATCGTCCATCACATCTAAACAATTGAAAAGCCTGTGCCAAGCGCCTAGGAGTTAACAACTCATGGCTGTGCTGAATTTCTGAAAAAACAGTATTTCCACTTCTTATGCAGTTCCGAAATGCCAATTGTTCCATGCCAACTGGTTATTTTTCCAGACCATTTCCCTTTATTTATGTTTAAGCTTTTCGAGTTTTAAGCAAGAAGATAGAGAACCTGGACTAGGTGATTATTATTTCTCCTGATTTGCCCTTGAATGAGCCATAGAAGAAATGTCCCTTCCCCAAACATGAACTGAGTATGTGCAGAGGGGTGGGAGAGGAATCAGAGAGGGGTCCCACCCCTTGTAGGGGTGTGTGGCTGATGGGCAGGCAGGATGGGGACGTGGCAAAAATACCAGCCCAGCCCTCAGAAGACTTAGGGCAAGATAAGCCTTTTCTGTTACCTGGTGTGGGGTCTTGACTGGGGGCAGAGCCCCTCGCTGGGCCCCCATTTCCTTGCCTATAAAGTGGGGTGGTTAGACTAGACAGCTGAGGGGGCCCCTTCCCGCTGAGTCTGTGCGTTGAGTGGAGGACTTGCTGTCTCACGTTTATTGGCAAGAGCCCGGGTGTGGAAGTGGAAGGAGGATGATGCTGTCCTTGGGCTGCTGCTCCGGGAAGCCTGGAAACGTGGCAGGGGAAACACAGGACAGGGCTGTTCCTTATCCGGGAAGCTCCAGCCTTCAGAGATGTCTGTGCAGCCTGCCAGGCGGTTGTTTTTCTCACCATATGTGATTTCTGGGCATCTTAAAATTTTCACTTGGCCCAAACATTGCCAGGCTCAGGGGTTGGCTGTGCTGCGTGTGGGGATGGAAGTGGGCTTGCATCTGGGTACCAGGCTGGGAGTAGGCAGAGAATTGTGCTGTGGAAGCCTCTGATGAGGTTGGAAGGTGTTGCTGGGATCATGGTGCTGCTTCTGCTGCTACAGCAGCCTCTGGTGCAGACAGAGCCAGGGGCTGAAGGGTGAAAAGAAGGAAGAGAATTGTGTGGAGGGTGATGAGGCTGAGAGATGAAGGGTGGGGGTAGTCTGTGGCTGTCAGGTGGTAGGAATTCTTATTTCAAAGACTACCCATCTGAAGAGGTTCAGTTTACCCAGTTCATTGGGTAAACTGGTTGACCACAGCTCTTGCAGAGACTCCAGGAGTCTGGTGCATCTCCTGGGGCTGGATGGAGAGAGAGAAGCCCAGGCCTGGGTCAGACCTGGCCTGGTCTGGTTTGGTTCTCGCTGGGAACCCAGTGTGCACACAGAACCTTCTGCAGAGCAAGGTGATTCCTGTTGTTTTCTTGGTTTGGGGGCCACATAGGTTTTAATAAGAGGGGAAAAAATGACTTCAAAGCAAGCCATCCAGAAAGCAGTTATTTGTCTCCAACTTTCTAGAACATTAAGAAAAGGGGTCCCCTGCCACCTGGAGGAACTATGGGGTTGATGGTCTTGGTGAGGGTAGCACTGGATATTTGCAAGGAGAAGCCCCTCTCACAGTGATGGCAAACCAAGCAGCCTTCTGGTAGGGCTCTGCCACAGCTGAGGGGGTGAAGTAAGCTTAAGTGGTTCTCTGTAACGGGGGACCCCCAGGCAGCCAGGATGCATGTTGGGCCTAGGACAAGAGACCTTCAGTGTGTGCTTCTCCTGAGATGATGGTGGGGATTGGGACCTTCAGAATGAGATGCGTAGTGACAGGTGTGCATTCATCAAAGCTGGAGAAGGTTGTATGGGGCTTTCTGACACTGTAAGAGTGATGTAATTGCCGACTGGCCAAGAGCACGCACATTCCACAAGCACAGGAGGATGAAAGGTAATCAGGAGCAGATTGTTTATTGGAGAAGGAAATAAAGTGGCTAGGTGAGAGGTTTGGAGGTGACTTCCAGGGTAGGAATCCAGGCTTTTGGAAGACAGATAAGTTTAGAGCTCTTATATCTTCAGAAACGGGGCGGGTAGCAGGGATAGCTGCCTTGTGAGCCTAAGCCTGGGAGCGCCCAAACCAGCTTCTAAGCTTTGTTTCAACACAGGCAGGTGTTTGATAGGGGCTGAGCTGGCCTCACTGGGCCTCAGTGTCCTCATGCAGAATGAAGGTGGGGACAAGCTGATTTCCAGGGGTGCCTCCAGGTCTGGTATTTGTATTTTTATTGGTATTTGTCTTGGGGAGGGGCTTGCTTTTTGAGGACTTATGCATAGGCACATGTGATACCAAGATCAGAGTGAGGCTTTACAGAGGCATTTGTTTGTTTAGCTTTACTGGGGGCTAAGCACCTCAGAAAGCTGAAGCCAGGTCTGTGAAAAAGTCAGAGCCTTTCCAACATAGAATAGATTGCCTTGATAGGAAGTGAGTTCCCCGTCCCTGGAGGCAATCAAGCAGAGACTGAATGACCATATGACAGGAATCTTATGGAGATTCATGAGCTGTTTAGGAGAGTCACGAGCCATTTAACTAGATGGCGTTTAAATTTCTTTTTAACTCTAAGGAATGCCACTGCTTATGCATGTGATTGTTCAACAGCATTTCCTCAAGACAGTGATGGCAGCCCCAGCCTTCTGGGCTTCTTTCTTGTGCCCCTGGAGGAGCAGTTCTCATCTCTGGCCTGCACATTTGCATCACTGAAATGTTCTTTGAAATGTCAGTGTCCAGGCCTCACCTGCAGAGGTTTGAGTCAATTGTTCTGGGGTGGAGATCAAGGTCCCTCTGTGCTGTTGGTGCCTGGTGGGCACCCTTCCCCCCTGCATTCTCTCTGATCGGGTGAGGAGACTCAATGCCACCCCCCAACTCCCAGTTTCATTCTGCCTTGGTATTGAGCTCAAAAGTCTAACCTTTCAACATTCATTCACCTAACAAACTTTTGTAAAGTGCTTACTTCCTGTTGGAAGTCCTAATGGGCCAGTTCTTGACTACTTCAGGAGCAACCAGCCCCAAACTGCCCTAAGAGAGACCTCATTATGTGTATTTTGATGTCCCACACTTAGCACAGTGCCTGGCACATGGCAAGTATGTAATAAAAATTTTGATTGAATTGCATGGAATCTTTGCCAATATTGTAAGTGGGGCAGGAAAATAAATTATAAGTAGGCATGCAGTAGAGAATTCATGATATGCCAGTTCCCCTCTGCTCAGACCTTGTAAAGGAAACCATCTCCTTAATTGGAATTATGTTTGTGGCCCTAGGGATGACCCATCTGACTTGATATTTTGGTAGTGTGGTCTTCCAAATGACCTTTTTGTCCTCTCTCGGGGCATTGCACGGCAGGAGAGCCGAGGCTTGGAGAGGATGGTTTCCTCTTAATTGGTGTCCCGGTCATCGTGCTGGCTTCAGTAACCATTACCAGGCCACTGTCTGCTCAGACCCAATGCCCTTGTATTAGCTGCACGGTGTCCCTCAGCCATCAGATTTCATTTCCTTCTGGGAGTGACAACTCGGAGGGCCGCAGAGAAACGCCCCAGGCCAACCTGACTTTACAAGTTTTATTTTGAGGCCTTTGGGGTCCTTCCTTGCACAAGAGTTTTCTGCCTGACCTCCTAACTGCAGGCCTGGTCTGGGCTGCACTTACAACGATGATGCAGACCCCCAGACCTGACCTCAGGTTGCTCATATTCTGTCATGGTAGTAAGTGACCGAGGTTTAATGGTGACATGACTGGGGCCTCCTCAGAGAGCCGTGAGGTGGGGGATTAGTCCTGCCTGGGAAGGCTGGGCTGGAAAGGGTGATGTTCTGATGATCGGTGGGCATCCTATATGTCATAAGACTCTCTGGGTGGAGAGAGCCCAGACCTTGAGGTCTGGCTTTGGCCCGGGTTAGAATCTGATCGCCACTTCATCCTCACTTGGGGATGGTGGGCAAGCGACAGAGCCTCCCTGGGATTGTCCTGAGATCTAAAGCCATCACACCAGTGCCTGGCCATGCTAAGCACACAGTAGATGCTGGCTGTCACTTTAATTTTTTATATGTGAATAGTTAACTACAGAATGATGTTCAATTGTATGGAGATCCCAGTTTGTTTATGCGTCTCCGATTGATAGACATCTGAAATGTTCTCTGATTGATAGACGTTTGAAATGTTCTCTGGTTGATAGACATTTGAAATGTTCCAGTTTGGGGCCATTATGTTTTTTATTTATTTGTGTTTTGGCTGTTCTGTCAGGCATATGGGATCTTAGTGCCCTGATCAAGAATTGAACTTGTGCCCCCTGCAGTGGAAGCATGGTCTTAACCACTGGACCACCAGAGAAATCCTATGGCTGTTATTTTGATTGTTTATTAGTTGTCATGTATTTGGAAGCTCAGGATGGAAGTGTCTACCTGCTTGACACATCTCAAAATATTCCCCCCTTCATTCAAATATTCGAGTTTCGACTAATACTTATTGACCTACTGTGTGTAGGACAATGTCCGAGGCACCAGGATATAGAAGTGGACAAATGAAACTGAAAAATACTACCCTTCTGGGGCTTCCATCTTGGTGGTGAGCGACAGCCCCTGGGACCTGGTGAAGACACATACTCACCTACACAGAGGGCTCGGGAAGGTGGGAAGGTGCCTGCAGCTTGGTCTCCACTACCCAGGCTGATGCTTAGCCCTGGTGGGCATCCAGCAGGAGACGGCCTCTTGCTCTCCTCGTCTGCACAGAGAGCCTGCATGCTCAGAAAAAAGCATCTTTGGGGAGAAGGCACTCTCTGAAGCCTCCTTTGGTCTCTGGTTAGTCTGTAATCCTCACCTCACATTCAGGATGTAAGGAGCCACTTGTATGTCTTCTCTCTCAGCATGGGCCCTCTGCCCATTCCTTCCAGGCTCTATGCACCTGCCCTTCATCTGCCAGGTGGGATTCGGGCTCAGCAGCCCGGGGGGGTGAATGGGTTTTGCAAGTACCCAGCATGGGGCCTGGGTATAGTTAAGTGCTCCATAAATATTTATAATGTGAATGAATGAGTGAATGAATGTTTGCCCCACTGCACCAAAGCTGTCTTTCTGAAAGGCCTGGGCGGGGTGGGGGGGGGATCTTTGTATATTGTTGCAAACCTCAAATGCTGATGATATTGGAGGGGTATTCTGCAGCCCCTCCCTGACCCACAACTGAGACACAGCTGACTTTCCCCGCATTGACGTCTGTGTAGCGAGAGAAATGGTGCTTGGCTACAAGAGAATGTGAGCTTTTCTTTCTGTGAAGAAAGAATGAGTTTTTTCATATGCATTATTTTACTGTATTCTCCAATACTAATGAGAGTTGATCCTGTTAGATCTGGCTTGCAGAGAAGGAAACAGAGGCCCAGAGAGGTTAAGTGACTGGTCCAGTGGCACATAGTCAGCAACAGAGATATGACTTGAATTCTGGCTTTTTGGTTTCAAATCCCATGTTATTTAGAAAAAGACAATGGTAATTTTCTTTGTTAGCCATCTTGTTCTATTTGAGGAGAAGTTGGCATGAGTGAGTTTTGTTGCTGACTGTTTCACAGTCACAGTTTTATCATGTATAGAAATGCTTGAGAAAAGGGGAAAAAAGGAAAAAATGTTGGGAGTGTCCCTGTGACCTATGTATGTTTCATGGCCAGTGCCATCAGCCAGTAGGCTTCAGGGACTATTTGGTCCAAGAGTCTCATTTTACTGGGGGGTATTGAGGTCTAGAAGAGTGATGCAGCCTGTCCAAAGCCAGGCATTTATCACAGAGGTGGCTGAGACCTCCTGGGTCCTCTGATGGCAAGCCCAGGGCCCAGCTCAAGACTTCTTGGTTATGAAGCACCCTGGGTTCTTAGCACTTCTCTCTTCTCAGGCCTGTCAGAGGCCCAAGTGCCCTCTGAGGCCCCCAGGGTCCACCTTCCCATCCCATCATGCAGCTTTGCCTGTTTTCCTTATTCTAAAGTTAGACATCCAAGGATGCAGAGGGTCTGAGTGATTCCCCTCTGGGCCATGAGTGACCAAAACCAGATTCTGGTGGGATCCAGGCGGGGCAGTCACTCTGCGGATGCCAGGAAGAGTCAGGGATGTATTTAAATGAGGCGGCTTAACCCGGGATGATGAGCCTGACCTAGGAGATGAGCATTAGAGTGAAAGGTGTGGAGGGCGAATGAGAATAAGAGATCATGAGGAGGCAGGAGAAAAGCAGAGGAAGGAGGAAGTCAGGGGTTTGATTCTGGCATGAAAGCACCAGGTTGAGGAAAGAAGCCGAGTCTCAGCAGAGAACATCAACCAAGAATACAGTCTTCCTGGCCAGTGGACGAGGGGCTGGATTTTAATTTGCATAGCATTAATTAGCAAGAGTGTCCAATTAGGACAGCCATTTTAGGGCCACAGTATTAAGCTGATGCTGAAATGTTAATCAGTTTTGGAGCTTCTCCATGAAATTGAAGGAAAAGTTGACCTTATTAAGCAGAAAAGAGTTCTAAATCAATTATTTCCCAAATCGAATGCATAAAACGTAGATCTTAATTCAGGAGATACATACTTTAGATGGTTTCGCCTCTTCCCCTTTGGGGATTCCAGCCAGTGACAGAGATCATGAATAGGCCTCACGTGTACACATGCGTACTCATTCTTGGGGGAAGGCACCTCTACATTTGTTACCTGACACGTTTCACTTGTTTTCAGTGCCCTTCCAGGACTCTGCTTGCAAGTATGGTTTTCTGTTATTTTCAAATGTTCCAACAATAAAACACATTTAGGACTTCAAAGTCTCTGGGAAGATCTACCGTAATCATTACAATTCTGGCTTGTCTTTGGAAGTTACAAGGCAGGCGGGGAGAGCAGTTTATACAGCTGGCTCAGGAGCCAGGAACACACTCCATCACACTCCACACAGCCTCAGGGGAGGAAGGGCTGGAGCGGTTCTGAGAAGGTTCACTGCAGAAACTGGAGGCTGGGAAGGTCTGACCCAGCAGGGCAGGTGGGGTGTTGATGCATGGACAGAGCACGGGACCTGAAAGCAGATTATCTGGAATAAGTCCTGCCTCCATTTTTTGGTCACATCCTTGGACAAATTAGGTGACTTCTCAAAGTCTCAGTTTCCTCCTCTGTAAAAGGGGGTTGACAATGCCCACCATGCATGGCAGGCCCCTACAGCAGTGCTTTACAACAGATTGTTGTCATCAATGAGAAGTCATAGATCTGTGAAGGGCTGGTTCTTGTCTTGGAGCAAAACAGGGACCACGCAGATGGGGGCATCTTGTAGGAATGTAGTTCACCCTCCTTCCCTGCTAGGAATCCCCTCTACAGCACCCTGATGGCTGTAGCCAGCCTCTACTAGGATGACACAAACTCAGCATCTCACATGGGAGTCTAGTTCATTTTGAAGGCATGGGGGGAGCATGGTATTTAGAAAAATCTGATGCATAGCTAAAATCTGGGCTAGGTGTATGACCTTGGAGAAGTCACATTGTCTCTATGACTCTCAGTTTACAAAAATTATTTATTTATATTTTTGGTTGTCTTAGGTCTTTGTTGCTGCGTGTGGGATTTCTCTAGTGGTAGAGAGCAGAGTCTACTCTTTGTTGCAATCCTGCGGCTTCTCATTGCCGTGGCCTCTATAATTGCAGAGCCCGGGCTCTAGGCGTGCGGGCTTCAGTAGTTGTGGCAGATAGGCTCAACTAAGCATGAGCTTAGTTGCTCCACGGCATGTAGAATCTTCCTGGACCAGGGATCCAATTTATGTCCCCTGCATTGGCAGGCAGATTCATATCCATTGCACCATCAGGGAAGTCCCTCAGTTTTCTTTTTAATCAGTAAAATGGAGACATTATGACCTCATCTGTAGGGTAAGGATGCAAAGTAATTTGTGAAAAAGGCATAGTCTGGGACCTGGTATGTAGTTGACACTTAATAAACATTAGGTCAAAATAAAAGCACTATTATTAAAAAGTTTCAAGAAGCACTCATTAAGCACTTGTTGTACTCAGAGCATCAGAGGTAATACAGTTGAGTACCCTGACACTTAATAGAATCATACTATATATTTTCAGTCATTTTTACATTAAAAATAATTGGAAATATATACATAGTTTTGGGGTCTGGATTTATCACTTGATATTGAATCATGAACCTTTCCTGACGTCTTCAAATATTCTCTACAAAAGTGGCTTTAAGTGAGAACATAGTGTTCCATCACTGGCTAGTCTCCAATTTGCTTACCCACTCTAATATTTGGGAGCATTTAGGAATAAATGGCTTTGAAAAAACAACTCTCATCTGTTGAGATATGATTCGTAAGCATTCTTGTGTATTAAGGATTATTCCTCTATTGTTTAAAAGTGCTGAGTTGCAGGGGAGAAGGGTTGATCGGTTGGGGTGATCACAGGGCTTGTGTATGTATGTACACACACCTATTTGGCCCCCACTCACTGCCATCTAAGGGCCAAACGGACTTATCGAGCTGGGAGGGAGTACTGTGATCAACTCAGCCCAGTCCCGCAGGCCCTCAAGCCCTACAGGTGCTTGGGTTTGCTTCCAGAGTTATTTCGCCTCCGTGAGAGGAATCTTCCACATGCCCAGCACAAGCTGCCAGGCCTGAGCTACTGGAAGGGGACCTTCTAGCTCCCTATCCATGGACTTTGCCTTAGTTTTTGGCCCCCTCCTTTTTTTTTTTTTTTTAATCTCTTTATGGCATGTGGCAGCTAGCCAGCCCTGATGGCTGCCATCATCCAAAGAACCATATCAATTTCAAGCTTATTTGGAGATCAGGCAGCAAAGAAAAGATAATTCAGCATTTTAACAAATAGAAAACATTTCTAGTCCAGCTGACTTCTTTGACATATTTTTGGCTATTAAAAATTGTTGATGGTTTATTTTTTATTGACATGTGCTAGAGACTGCAAAGAAATCTGTAAAGTAGCGCTCATTCCCGCTGATCCAGTGCACATTCATCCCCTCATGGGGCTGGAGCTGGCCAACGAGGTTTCACTGGCCAAAACCAAGAAGAAGGTGGAGTTGCCTTTTACGTAAAGGCTTAGAGTTTTAGAACAAAAGGAAGAGGCTCAAAGGAGAGGAGACAGCATCTGGCCTCTTTCCCTTTATTTCTTCCTCTAAAAATGATGGAAATAGACTTGGATTCTGATTTCGGTTAATTTCTGCCAAAAGAAATTAATTAGAGTTTGAAATATGCAGCTGATCCCAAATCCTTCCCTGGGGAGGTGTGATGCTCCCCAGATGTCTTCAGACCCCTTTGAGAAGAAAGTGATGGTCATTTCTGGCTCGAAAACATTATGATCTGTTCCCAGTTGATTTCTAAAGGGGAAGTGGCCTTTATCCTCAAAGTCTGAGTGTCCCTGAATTCACCACCTGCTCTTCAGCCCCACTAGGTCTTGTGGTTTGGATGGTGTTTCAGGCACCCAATAGTGCTTTCAAAGATTGGAACCTTCCAAAGGGCTGAAATTGTGTTCTGTTTTGTCCTGGGCCCTTAATTGGAGCGGCATAGTACTCCTCGAGATATCTCTGTGCCTGTGTGCTGAGTAAATGATTGCAGGCTGCTCTTCATTAAGTATAGAACATACAAGAGGCTGAATGAAAAGTGGCTTATAATTAGACCATCATCTGCGAAGAGCAAAATGGACATCTTTCCCTGCAGCTGGATGGTCCTACATAGTATAGAAAGTTGGGATCTGTGTATAAGCCAGTTTGGAAGCTTCTGGTAGGCAGGGGATCTCTGTAAATATCCTGTAGTGTCTAGCACACTGTTGGACACCTAGCAGGTGCTCAAGAAATGAGAAGTGGTTGAAATTGTCATGAAAGAATGAGCTCCTGCATGGGTTCTCCTGTGGGTTCCCAGCACTAAGTGGGCCCCAGAACTGTATCAAGTAGATGAATGGTAGATTGGCAGACACCAGGGAGAGCTGCTCTCTTTCCATCTCAGCATGCAAAGGGTGGTTGAGAACACAAACCTGGGCATCTGGGAATCCTGGGCTCAAATCCAAGCCCTCCACTGATTGCAATGGCTGCCCCATATTGGACCCCTCCTCCTCTAACGCTGGAGATCTCAGGTACCCCTCCCTCTGTTTCCGAAAGCTTGCTTTCTTGGACAGTGATGTCTCCCCCCTCTCTCCTGGAGGTTGCACGTGGTAGCTAATTATATCCCACCTTTGAGACCTGGAGGAGGAGATGGGGACTCACTCCAGTATTCTTGCCTGGAGAATCCCATGGACCGAGGAGCCTGGGGGGCTATATAGTCCATAGAGTCGAAAAGAATCGAACATGACTGGAGTGACTTAGGATGCACTCACGCACCTTTGAGACACTTTCCATTATTATCTTAAGTTGTCATTTGGGTCTGTGTAAATGGACACTTCTCACATTTTTATTGTTTCCTACCAAAGAGTGGGCTGATCACTTGTGGGCGGTGAGTCAGAAGCCTTGGCTTTGAACCCTGGCCCAAGCCACTCACCCCTCTGAGCCTTCACCTATAGCATCTATACAGTTGGGTGAAAGACCAAGGGCTGTCCTGAGGATGGATGAGAACAAGGTGTGAAACCACCTTGAAAACAGTAAGTTGCTTTGTAGACGGCAGGCATTTTATGATTCTGGAGCACAGGGACTGTCTCTCAGGATGCATGGGGCTACAACACCGTGCTTGGAAGTACTGCCGGCTCTCTGCTACCTTTGTTCAGGGCTGTGTTGCCGCCTTCCTCCGGGACTGGGAGCCACCTCTGCTCCCTGGCTTCCAAATGCCCAGGAGGTACCAGCCCTGCAGAGAAGGTGAGGGAAATGACAGTAGCCATCCCTCACAGGGCCGGGTACCGGGCTAGGCACCTTACATATTGTTATTCAGTTGCTCAGTCGTGTCTGACTATGCGACCCCATGGATTTGCAGCATGCCAGGCTTCCCTGTCCTTCCCCGTCTCCTGGAGTTTGCTGGAGCTCATGTCCTTTGAGTCGGTGATGCCATCCAACCATCTCATCTTCTGTCATCCCCTTCTCCTCCTGCCTTCACTCTCACAGAGTGCCTTTATCTTTCACAGCAGCCCTGAGAGGTAGGTACTGCTATTATCCCCATCTGATGCCGGAAGCCCCTGAGTGCAGAGGCAGAGAGAGCAGCCTGAGATCACATGGCTAGTAAGTGGCTGTGTCCGGGGTTGGATCCAGTGGGCCGGTCTGGAGCGCTTGCTGCTAACCATGTGGGTCCCCTAAGCTGCCCTGAGGCTGGAGGACTGCAGCAGAGGCCAAATGACCCACGTGCCTCCCCCAGCCTCAGCTGAAGGGACCCTCAGGGCCCTTCTCCTGCCCAGGAACCTCGCTGTGTGCTGCTGTGCTCGGCCCCTTCCCTCTCCAGGAATTCTTCCACTGCCCTCTCTTCCTTCTGCACCCTCGGCCTAAAACGGGAGAGCCACCAGCAGGATGTTCTCATTCATTCCTGAAAGAACTCTGCATTGTCAGGATGGAAGGGACCTTGGAATCCTCTGGTTCAGGTTTGTTAAGAGGAAAGAGAGGCCGAAGCTGGCACAGTATTGATGTCCAAACCAGATAATACAGCACAGAGAAGAATTATGTTCATATGACTTATGAGCATGAAGGCAAAAATTCTAAACAACACATCAGCAAACTGGATCTAGCCATGTATAACAAACACAATACATCACGCCCAAGCAGAGTTCATCCCAGGAATGCAAATATGATTTAACCCTAGAAAACAGAGGCTCAGAGGGCAGCTGCTGAGACTGAGCCAGCCTATGGCCCAGCCCAAGGTGCTTTCGGGGATCTGGTTACCTTTGTGCTGTATCCTGCTCCTGGGAGGTGCTGGTGACAGTCTTTTTTTTTTTCCCTTTATTTATTTATTTATTTATTTTTTCAGTGGGTTTTGTCATACATTGATATGAATCAGCCATAGATTTACACGTATTCCCCATCCCGATCCCCCCTCCCACCTCCCTCTCCACCCGATTCCTCTGGGTCTTCCCAGTGCACCAGGCCCGAGCACTTGTCTCATGCATCCCACCTGGGCTGGTGATCTGTTTCACCATAGATAATATACATGCTGTTCTTTCGAAACATCCCACCCTCACCTTCTCCCACAGAGTTTCCTTTGTTGTCACTGCCCCTCACCACTTTATGTAGCCTCAGAGTGAAATGTTCTGTCCTGGATTTTTTCTAATCCTCTCTTTCCATTTCTCCTGCAGGATTCCATGTTTTCGTTGGCCCTGAAATGCCTTATCAGTCTGTCTACCATCATCCTTTTGGGTTTGATCATCGCCTATCACACACGTGAAGTCCAGGTAGGTGCCCTTGCCAACATCCCTTCATGCCGGGGTCGTTCCTCTGCTCGAGGCTGAGCCCACCCCCGGCCCCCTCAGGAACTAGCTGGGGAATCTCACCAGACAGTATGCGAGATTGTGGCTCTTCTCTTTCGGTTTGGGCCCTCATGGAAGAGGTAACTGTGAGGCTGCTCTGGGGCTTTAGAACCATTGTGATTATCCCAGAGGCAAACATGGCTTCATGTTTTGGGGACAGTCCTGCTCAGAGTCTTCATTCTGCACTGCTTTACTGTAGGACTGACTTTGCTCTTTCTATCTCTTGCTGGATCTTTTCTGAGTGTGAGCCATTGAATCTCCCAGGTGAAGCAGACCTTCCTCCTATGCCCTTGCATGCATGTGCCTGCGTGTACACACACACAAACACAGACACTGCAGCAGATAACACTAGGAGTCTGATGGTGAGTTTACCGCTTCCTGGACTGTGCCAAGAAGGAGTCATTTTCTAGATAGAATAGAATCTTCTGTGGTCGAGGAGGCCTCTGTTTCTTGCTGCCAGGAGTCACTTGGTACCCAGAGAAATATTGGCCTGGCCTCTGGGGTGTACTCCAGTTTGGCTGCCATAAGGAGGACGGTTTGACCTGGGCTGGGAAGGGCAGGCAGGAGTGAGCAGGTCGGAGGCATCTTCTCCTGACAATGGGTCTCCCGTGTCACCAGGCCCTTCGGGCTGACCTGTTGTGCTGGGGCCCTGGGTGGTGGTTCTACAGTATCCAGATGTTTTTTCTCACTTGCATGCACATCTGAATATAACCCTGTCCTTTGGCTGGAGGAGCACAGATAGATCTACATCTGGGCAGCAGGCGAGAAATTGACAAAGACCAGAACTCAGAGTTGGGAAAGCTGGGGCCGAGACTCAGCCATGACCTCTTCTCACAGCAGGTCTCTGGCCAGCCCTGTCGCCTCTCTGGACTGGAACGTGTGAACTTTTCTTTGTCTGGAACATGGGGCTTTTTATTCCACTGTTTACGAGTTGTTGTAAGGATGAATGGGTAGTGTATGAGAGGGCTCTGTGAACTTTAAAACACTTCAAATATCGTACCTCTTGTCACCCAGCGTTTCTGGGCTGAGTGGCTGCACAGGCAGAGATGGGTGAACATCTTCCGCTCCTGGGAGGGTGGTCTGCTCTCCCGTTGCGTGTCGGGGGCCACTGCAGCTGGCCCGGGGGAGGGAGCCTTGTCTCCAGGCCACCTTGGCTCCACTCTGTTGATGAACAGAGGACACTCATTGAGAAGGTGGGGACTCGTTAGTTTCCGGAGGGGTCACAGGTGCAGGGACAGAGCTTGTGCTGTGAAGGCTGAGAGTCCCAGACACCACCCAGCGGGTTCCTTTATGGGGTCCAACCTGGACAAGGCGGGTGGGCTCTAACCCCAGGAAGAAGCCAGGAGTACAGGCAGGAGAAATGGGCAGGAATGGGAGACAGGCCCGGGAGTCACAGTCAGGGCTCCCGGCCAGGTTCACCCCACCCCAAACCAGCCGTGGGACCCAGGTGTTTCCTTAGTTCCTCTGAGCCCCTTCACCCTCATCTGGAGGCATCTATACTACACTATATCACCTTGACCTGTGCAGAGGGGTCACACAGGCCAGAGAAAAAGGCAGAGTAGTGAAGCTCAGCTGTGAGCCAGGCTCGGGGAAGGGGGAAAGGAGCTGGTCTCAGCCTCACACCCACACAGTGGGTCCACTCGGCTTGACTGCTGCTATTTCTACTCCAGGCCTTGGAACTAGAAGAGCCAGGTGTCCCTTCTCTGATTCTCTTGGGGTACTGCCCTGCCATCCCCAGGGCTGGCAGCCTTAGCTCTGACCCCACCCAGCTGCGGTTGTGATGTCAGTTCTGGCCAGGTGGTGGGGCCAGCACCTGGCTGGGCTCACTGTCCTTTCTCACTGGCTCACTGTCCAGTCTCTGCTTCGCCCTCATTATGGGCACCAGAGGATGCTGTGTTAGTTATTTGTCTTGGCCTGACACTCAAAGTTAAGAGCAGCGAAGTGAAATCAGTGAAGGCATTGAATCCTGGCTCAGACACCTTAGCCTGAATGCCCTTGGGCCAAGAACACCTTATAACAACTTCCCTGGGCCTTGGTTTCCCCATGGTATGGAAGTCATACCATCCACCTTGCTGAACTTGTAAGAGGGTGGGTCCCTTTCCTGTGACCTCTGTCCCACTGCTCCCAGCTGGGCCTCATTTTACAAGCTGTGCCCACCAGATGGTCACTGTCAGGACCACCTGGTGCTGGTAAGTGGTTGAATTTCCTCTCTACCCTGCCTGCACGCTCAGCTCCCACCACCTAGTCCGCCATCCTACTGGCCTACCAACACGTGGGTTGTCACCAGAACGTGGCTCCCTCTGTGCCTCTTACCTATCCAGTGAAGTTCTTTCTTCTGGAAAGTTCTAGCGGGACCTTCTTTTGCCAGAGAGAATTTGGAATGGTTTGAGCCCAGACAGCAGGGCCTTCATAGGTACTCACCTGACCATATTGTAGTTTTCTGTTCTGTGTCCTTTTCCCCAGCCTCAGGGACAATGATGTTGTGAATCTTTGTATTTCCAGGGACCCACAGCGTGTGACAGAGAGCCGGTGTCTGCAGGGGATGTTTTGAATGAAAGGGTGTTGTATTCGAGATGTCTGATTTCCAAAGTCGTTTTGACCATTACTTAGCCCTGTGGTCTTGGGCCTCAGTTTCCACATCTGTTCACTGGGGATCCTAAGCCCACCACACCCCAATTCTGTAATTCTCTGATTAAGGTCTGGTGCCAGCCAGCTGGGGGATGTGCCTCCTGAGAGTGAGTGGAGGGAGGGTAATCCCAGGCATGATTGCTTATCCAGAGGCGCTGCTTAGATAACCTCTTCTGTAGGGAGAGGCCAGCCGCTGCTCATCTGTTGGGAAGCAGGGCAGGGACAGGGTGGGTGAGGTCAGGGGCTTGTGTCAACGATATGCTTGCCACTTCCTTATCCACACCAGTTGCTGGCCACTTGGCTCAATTGTAGCAGGAACCGGATGGCCGTGTTTCCACCTCCCCCCAGCCCTGCCCCAGTTGCTCACACCCAGGCCCCTGGCCCCCGCCCAGCACACACAGAAGGCCAGGAGTGCTTTCTGGAATAGGATTCCTCTTTGTTATATGCACAACTTGCGTTTTCGAGAAAGAAGAATTCTGAAACATTATTGGGAACCTCTCAACCAAGCTCTGGCTTCAAGTCCTGCACTGAGGCTTGGAAGGTTCTTAGAGGCGATGGCGTGTACCCCTCACTGGTGCAGGAGGCTCCCCCTCTGTGGGCCGGCCTGTCACAGGGAGTCACGGCCTCTTGGGGGAGGCTGTTCCTGACTGGGCATTGTGAGTTTTAGAAAGTCTGCCCCTCCAACTGAGAGGAAACGGGCCTCTCTGGAACGTCCACTCAGCCTGGCTCTGTTGCCCCTAAGTTTCCCATGAGGCAGCCCCTATCATCTGTGGATGATGTCTTGGAGCACAAGGGCTTAAAGACCCAGGCGTCTGTTCTCCTCAGGCTAATGTGTCCCAAAAAGAAATGAAAAGCAAAATACACTGGGTTTTGTGTTGTGCATCAAAACTTTGAAAACCGCACTCTCCTGTGGGGAGTCCATTTATTCCTGTGGTTTGGTGATCACCAGCACCTCCCCGATCGGCTGCCAGCCTCCTCTCCCCCCACAGCAGAATCACATTTTGGGGCCACGGGCATGTCCCTGACTCGACTTGTCGTAAAGCACAGAACTTCTCCCTCCCTCCCTTTCTCTCTCTTTCTTTTTCCTTTCATTTGAAGTATAGTTGATTTACAATATTGTGTTAATTTCTGCAAAGTGATTCAGTTGTATATATATATTCTTTTTAAGATTCTTTTCCATTGTGATTTATAACAGGATATTGAATATATTTCCCTATATAGCTATACAGTAGGTCTTTATTGTCTATTTTATATGTAGTAGTGTATATCTGTTAATTCCAAACTCCTAACTTATTCCCCCTTTGATAAGCATATGTTTGTTTTCCATGTCTGTGAGTCTGTTTTTGTTTTATAAATAAGGTCTTCTTTTTTTTTTTTTACTGTGCTCAGTCATGTTCAACTCTTTGTGACCCCACTGACTATAACCTGCTAGGCTCCTCTGTCCAGGAGGAGGTTTTTCAGGCAAGAACACTGGAGTGGGTTGCCATTTCCTACTCCATGGTATCTTCCTGACCCAGGGATGGAAGCTGCATCTCTTGCATCTGCTGCATTGGCAGGCGGATTCTTTACCACTAGCCTCCCATAAGTTCATTTGTGTCATATTTTAGATTCCACATGTAAATGATATCGTATTTTATTTGTCTTTATCTTTCTGACTTACTTCACTTAGTATGATAATCTCTAGTTCCATCTATGTTGCTGCAATGGCATTATTTCATTCTTTTTAATGGCTAATTAGTATTCCATCATGTATATACATAATACAATATCTTCTTTATCCATTCATTTGTTAACGGACACTTAGGTTGCTTCCATGTCTTGGCTATTGTAAATAGTGCCACTATGAACATTGGGGTGCACATATCTTTTTGAATTAGTTTTCATCTTTTCTGGATAGATGCCCAGGAGTAGAATTGCTGGATCATATGGCAACTCTATTTTTAGTTTTCGAAGGAACCTCCTTTCTGTTTTCCATAGTGGCTGCACCAATTTACATTCCCACCAACAGTGTGGGAGGTTTCCCTTTTCTCCACACTGTCTCCAGCATTTATTATTTGTAGACTTTTTGATGATGGCATTCTGACTAGTGAAACACCGAATGCTTTATCGCTCCCCTATATCCTCCCTCCTCTTCCCTTCTTATCCATCTAGCTGTTCATTCATTCAGTGTATACCTAACGAGGGCCTACTCTGGGCAGATCCTGAGACAGGCACCCAGTTCTCTGTGCTGGAAACCTTCAAATCACTTTTGCTTCTGCAAGGAGTTGTCACTGTTGAGTGAATCCATGGCCCTAATTAATGTCTTTAGTGACATCCTGAGAGGCAGGATAGCAGGAGGCTGAGAACACAGATTTCTTAGTAGTTCAACGTGGGTTCAAATCATGTTCTTTGTCACACTGCAGTATGTATGATAGCCTTTAGGAAGCTACTGACTCTCCCTTAGTCTATTTCCTTTCTGGAAAATGATACTAACAATATCCACCACAGGGTTATTGTACAGATCAAATTAGATAATATGTGCAAAACATCTTAGCTTCAATGAGGATGTGTTTGCAGGGCTGACAGCAATGGAGAGGATATCCCAGGCAGAGGTCTCAAAATATCCAGAGTCTCTGAGACGGGAAACTGCAGAGTACATTCAGAATGCCTCGAGGACAATGTCCTGGGCAGTGGGGCGGGTCCACTCGGGAGCATGGCAGTACCAGCAGGAACTCATCTGTCTTGCTGAAGGGTTTTAGAACTGTCCTGTGGGCAGCAGGGAGAACCATGGAAGGGGTTTAAGTTAGGGAGACAGATGATCAGATTTGCATTTTTGCTGCAGCATGGCAAATGTTGCAAGGGCCAATTTCAGAGGCAGAGAGCCTAATTGGAAGCATGTTTCCACGGTCGATATGAGGGATGGTGACACCCTGAGTCAGGGCAAGACAAGAGCTGGGACAGGAGAGATTGTGCCTAAGAGATGCTGAGCAAGTAGAATTGACCAGGCTTGCTCACCTGTTAGGTTGGAGGTACTATCTGTGGAAAATAAGGAGTCCAGCCGTTTCTTGGGTAACTCAGTGGTTGGGAGTGCCATTCATTATGGTTGAAACCACAGAAGGAGGTTGAGGTGGGAAATGATGACCAGGTCAGTTTGGGACATGTCCATGTTGAGGTGGGGGGGAGGGTGGGCATCCAGCTGCCTCCAGGATAGTGATAAAGAGGATAGGCCTGGTGGGAAGGGGGCAGTGGGATGAGAGGAGGCGGGGGACAGACCCCCAGAAGGACGTCATCGAGTGAGAAGTGGGAGGAGGCAGATAAACCCACAAAGGAGAAGGAAACAGTCAGGGAGGTCAGAGGAGACCCCAGGGGAGGGAGTCAGGAAGCCGGGACAGGGAAAGAAGGGTCAGTTTTGTCACAAGGGGTCAAGGAGTTGGGGACTACACTGGTCCTTTGCATTTTCTGTGGGAAGGTCATTGTGCCCTTTATCAGCCCTGTCACTGGGAGTGGCAGTCACGGGCAGGGGAAGGGGAAGGGAGGACCAAGTAGGAGGTGAGACAGTGGAGACACTGAATACTGGTCAGTCTTCTGAGAAGTTTGGCAGAGTGGCAGCTGGGGAGGACACAGGGAGGAGGGAGAGCTGTTGGTCTGCGTATGTGACCTGGAGAGACGGCATGCGTCTGTCAGCTCTCAGGAAGGAGCCAGTGGAGAGGGAGAGGAAATACCCAGCAGCCAGGTTCTGGTCTGGGTGCCCCAGGGAGGAAGTGCCCTGGCTTAGGGCCTGGGGGGACGGGGTGGGGGATGGAGTGGGTGGAAAGTGCACACGTACATCTGGAGGTGTGGAGCCGAGCCTTGGTGTCCTCAGTGAAGCTACAGGGGCAGGAAGCTGCAGGACAGTGCCTGGCACATAGCGGGACTCAGTTAATGTTTGTCAAATTAAAATGGGGGGACTGCTGTGAGCCTAGCATAGGACACAGGCAGTGGCAGATTTCCCATCATCCAGTGCGGCTGGGAACTTTAGAGATCATTCATTTCAGCCTGTGATTATTGGCCATATTCAACGTAAAAAGCATCAGTCGGATCACAATCTGCTGTTGGCCCCCAGAGCCTTCTAGTCTGCTTCAGGTCTGACAGAAACAGAACAACAGTGACAAGATACAGGTCTTCAACCTCATGAATCTGAAACATAAGAGACCAATAAAAGGGGAGACTTTTAAGTTATGTGTAAATGTGGATATTTTTATGAAGTAGCCATAGAGTTCTCAGCTTACAGGGAGATTACTTCAAATTGTAGGACATAAATTATTTTCAAGAGACAGCTCATGTTACAGAAAGGCTCACATGCCCTGGCACGATGGTCCCCGTAGGTTGGAGTACCCTCCTGGGCACGTGAAACCTGCTGTCACAGGGATGTGGGCATCTGGAACACAGGAGGTGTCACTGGTTCATATGCTTTGGGCCTGTGTGTGCTCACTCAGTCATGTCCGACTCTGTGACTCCACGGACTGTAGCCCACCAGGCTCCTCTGTCCATGGGATTTTCCAGGCAAGAATATTGGAGCTGATTGCTATTTCCTTCTCCAGGGAATCTTCCCAACCCAGGGATCGAACCCGAACCTCCTGTGACTCCGGTATTGTCAGGCAGATTCTTTACCACTGAGTCACTGGAAATTCTGATGCTTTAGGGGTCCACTGCTAAATGAGGTAGGTAGGAGTGTCTTCCCTTCAGGGAATGGACTGAAGGTTCAGACTGAGTCTTGCTCTGTGCCCTTACTCTCCCTTCTTATAGAAGAAATTGGGCTCAAGTCACATCTTATCTGTTAGGTGAGGACTACTGAATGTCAGGCATGGAGGATCCAGAACTAACTGAGACCAGGTCCCTGACTTTGGAAGCTGCTTGTCCTAGACTTTGATCCACTGGGACCCAGGCTGATAAGCTTTGAGGTGTGAGGCGTGTGTGTGAAACATCAGGTGGCCACAGAGGGCTGGGAACCTCTCACAGGGAGATGAAATTTTAACTAAGCAGTGTATTCACCAGGAGCAGAGTCCTGTGTATGTCTGGGATAAAGTTGGCCTGGAGCATTTCAGGGGCATTAAAGAGGAGAGAAAGGAATGTCTGTCTGTCTTCCAGGGGAGAAGGGAGCTGCCTCACCCTGGTGGGGCTGGGATCCCTGTCCTTGCGAGCCCCTGACAGACATTTCCTGATGGTGTCTCTAGCTGGTTGACTGATGGGTTTGAATGGCCTTCACTGGGGCTCATGGATGGGCCAGTGGCCAAGGTCCTCCTTTAGAGCTGAACAGATAGATTGGGGATCCTGAAGCCCCTGGATAGCCCCTCAGCCTGCTTGGTCTGAGGACATGAGCTCCTTCAGAACCTTAGGACTTGACTGGAATGTTCTGGATAGTGGCTTCCTCTGCTGAGCTCACGTCCATTTCTTGCCCTATGCCAACAAACACTCCCCGGACAGATGGCCGCACATGAGGGAGACTGGAAATGGGGAATGTGTCCAGAGGACGGTGCCTGGCCTCCCACCGACCTGCCTGCACCTGGACGGCTGAAAGGGAAGGAGGAAAGAAGGGCCAGGGCTGCTCAGTCCAAACACCACGAGTCCTTGTCAGACTACCCTTCAAAGACAGAAAGCTGAGAGGATGATGCATTAGCAGCCCCCTTGGTGATGACGATGTCACCTCTCATCTTGTCTAGTGCTGTGTATTTTTTGGAGTGTTGTCATGTATATTGTCAGACCTCTTGCCTGCCTGACTTCACCCCTTTGACTTTTAGGTTTTTACCTCCTCCAGGAAGCTTTCTGGCTGCCCCCACTCCCCAGGCAAGGTGCCCCTTCTAGAAGTTGGCTGGGTTCTGACCTGGACACTGTTTCTCACCTGTGTCTGCTCTGACCACAGGTCCGTGATGGTGGAGACTGACTGGGATTCTCTGCTCTGTGCCACAGCCAAGAGCACCCGGCACACGGCAGGGATTCGATAAGTGGAACCAAATGAATGAACAACAAGCCCAGGGGGCAGACGGGTAGATTGATTCTTCCCTCGGTCCATAGAAGACCAAGCTGAGTCTCTTTAAGACTGAGAGGCTAGCCTGAAGTCCCTGGCTTGTGCATCATAAGGGGTCCAGGGTCTTGGCAGGCTGCCCCCTGTGAGCTGGGCTGGCCAGGCCCACTGTGACCCTCTGCATCACCCTCTTGTCCCTTCTTGTCCCCTCTCATCACAGGCTTTGGTCCCAGAGCCTCTTCACACTCAGATCTGCAGCTGGCCATGGATTGCCATGGTTACCACTCCAGCCTTGGCAGTCTCTGTGTGACATTTTGGTTTTATTTGCTAAATATTTGAACACTTGGCTTTAACTCTTTCTGCCCCAGAGAGGGCTTTCCTGCCATGTTGCCCTTCCTTAGGGGTGGTGGCCTCCCGCTGCCATCTCGGGGTCCCCCAGAGCCCAAGGGCAGTGTGCCTAAGGAGCAGCAAGGCTGTTTCTCAGCTGCTTGTGTTGACTTTCTGTTTTGGCAGTTGGAAATGTCATCCTGTGTCATGCTTCTTGACAGGGCGTGTGCTACGTCTGTTAACAGGTGTGAAAACCATTGCCCTGGGCATGTTCAGACTTGCCCCAGCCTGGAGGGCCAGTCCCAGACTTCCGGAGGCAGCTGCCTGCAGCTCCACTGACTTCCAGGCAGTCACCTCTTGCCAAGTCCTCCGGAAGCTTCCTCAGCTCCAGGACTCCAGGATGTCAGAGATGTCCTCTTCCCTTGACCCTGGCAGGGGGACAGAGGGGAAACTGGTTTTGGGAGGAGTCATTGTTTGTAAATGGGGAGGTGGTGTCACCTCACCTCCCACTCCTCTTCCCCTGCTGGTTCAAGATGAGGTAGTGCCTGGGAGGCTGAATTCACCCAGCTGTGCGTTACCTTGGAAACCACACACCTAGCCTTGGGAAAAAAGGAGGGCCGAGGCATACTTCTCAAGAAGCTCCCACTATAATTCAGGGATACAAGAGATCACTGTCCCAACACAGACAGCTAATGAGCGACCGGGTGGAGAAAAATAACCCAAGTGCCTGCCCCATCCAAGGCCCTTCCTTCCAACAAGCCTCTGCCCCCTTTACATGGTGCGAGGGGCCTGGTCTGTCTGGGATACTGATCACAGTGTGAGCTTGGGTAGGCTACTTCTGTCTCTACCCGCGTTTTGTCACCTATAAAGTAGGCAGATTAGATCAGATGATCTCTGGGGCCTCTGATTGTATACAGTATTCCATGTTGGAAGGATGCTCATGATAAAGAGAGAAAAGTGTAGACAGAGTGGCTATGAATGTTTTTTGTTTTTTAAAAAATATTTATCTTTATTTATTTGGCTGCACCAGGTCTTAGTTGCAGAATGGGAGATCTTCAGTCTTCTAAAGATTAAGAGCTGCCGCATGCAAGCTCTTAATTGTGGCATGCAGGATCTAGTTCCCCACTAGGGATTGAATCTGGGTCCCCTGCATTGGGAGCTCAGAGTCTTAGCCACTGGACCACTAGGGAAGTCCCTGAATGGTTTTTGATAGCAAGAACTGATAAAGTTTGCATTCAGGAGGCCCTTGTGTGGGACTGTCCAAGCAACCTGTCCCTTCTCCTAACTGCCTCCCTTTTCTGTCCAGAAAGGGAGCTGGCTATCCCCTTAATATAGCCTTGAACTTGAAATAGCAAACAATCAGAAGGACAGTTCTTTGGCTCCAACATACTTAAGTTTAAAGGTGACTCCTCTTAAATCTCTTACAAATATAATCTGGTCAGACATCTTAAAGCTTTTAGGATAATTAAAGTCAGTGACCGAATTCCCTTCCTCAGCACTCAGTTCCAACCTCCTTCCATGAATACAAACTCCCACTTCTTCAAAGTCACTGGGGAGCAAATGTTCAACTTAATAGAATATTCTATTTCCCTGTGAGTGCAGATGTGCAGTGTCCATGACTTTTTCAGAATTAATTCATTCTATTTTGTATGGTTCTTTTTAAAATATTTATTTATGTATTTGACTATGGTAGGTCTTAGTTGCAGCATGCAGGATCCTTTAGTTGCGGCACGTGGGATCCAGTTCCCTCACCAGGGATAGAACCCTGGGCCCGCTGTACTGGGAGCTTGGAGTCTTAGCTGTGGACCATCAGGGAAGTCCCTCTGCTACTTTTGTACTGTCGTTGTTACTGTTTTCAAATGATGATCTCTTCAGTTCTACATCAGGGATGAGCATCAGATCCCCTGTGCCACATTCTGGACCCTGCAGGCCAGGGAACCCCACTGCCTGGGGATGTGTGTTTGGAAAGCACCACGGGGTCCCAGGGCTTCCTCCCGATTAAGACACATCTTGCTCAGTTATGAGCTCCATGAGGGCCATGCTTTCTCGTAACCGCCTTCGTGGCTGTTCCTGCTGTGCTGATAAAGGGGGCTGTACGTAGTAGGAGTGCAGTGATTCTAAATCTGAGCTAAAGATAATTGACTCTCTGAGGGTTTGGGAAAATTGGAAGGCATGGTAGAATTTTTACTGTTTGGAGACTTCATTGCATTATACGACCAAGAAAATGCTGATAATTCTAGTCTCTGTTCAGCAGGAACCTGGTGAAATGACATCTTTTTGTTTTTAAGAGAATACATGGCAAAATCACCACTACTCAAATTCTCCCAAACCTAATAATTGGAAAAGAGATGAAATGTGCCGAGTTTATCTTGGAATTAAAGAATTCAATACAATTCAATCCAGCAGAATTCCGTTTCCTCTGAACATATCACTGGTACAAACCTGGTGGGTATGTGGGAGGGACCCTGGGCCCTGGTTGTAACTTTGTCATTAAAATTTTTTTTAGTTGTTGTAAATGGATATATAAAATTTACCATTTTAGCTGTTTTTAAGTGTACAGTTCAGTCAGTGTGAGTAAGTTCATCTATGTTGTGCAGCCATCACCACTGTGCATCTTCAGAACTGACTTTGTCAGTTTTTTTAAAGATTTTTTGTTAACATAGACCATTTTTAAAGTTTTTATTGAATTTGTTACAAATTTTTTCTGTTTTAGGTTTTGGTTTGTTGGCCATGAGGCATGTGGGATCTTAACTCTCAGACAAGGGTTTGAACCTGTACCCATTGCATTGGAAGGCGAAGTCTTAACTGCTGGCCTACTACGAAGTCCTGACTTTGTCACTTTTATGTAACCTCCAGGCACCTGATGGCTCATGGGTGTGTGGGCTCCCCCTCTGAGTCTGGGGGACTTTTTTCACATACGCATCTCCTACCAGCATACCTGCCTCACTGTGTCAGTCCCTGAAATGACCTTCACCCCGTCCCTTATATCACAGGCCCAGGTTCTGATTCCAAGTTTATATTTGAAAAAAGGTTTGTAAGCCCACAAATGACAAGAATGCCAGGCTCTATTTGTTGATCTCTTATGTGCCAGAAATTGTGTTCTTTATGATTTCAATGGATCCTCAGGTCATTCCTATGAGGTGAATTCTGTTACTATCCCTGCTTTATAGATAGGACAGCTGAGGTCTAAGAAGGTAAGTGAAGTGGTCAAAGTCATGTGGCTGGTGAGAGGCAGAGCTGGACTCAAGTGGACTATCTCCAGGCCCATTACGTTGTCTCTAGGCCTGTTTAGCTCTCATTACGTGAGAGCTCCATCCTCGGTCTGTCTCTCCTGCCCCTAGTTCCTGCAGGGTGAGAAGGCAGCTTGAAATTTGGGCTTGGCCGTGGGGACTCCTCTCCAAAAAAGGGCAAGAGCAAGCATGACAAAGCCCAGGGCAGAGCAACAACCCAGACTCTATTGGTCCAACCCTGCAGCAGCACCCCGGGCCCTTAGCCCCAGTTCCAGTTCCAGGAGGGAGCCCCAGCCTCTGCTCTGCCCTATGGTGGCCCCTCTGCCTGTTAGAAACCCCTTCCCTTGGGAGGGGAGTTTGGGGGAGAATGGATACATCTATGAGGCTTCCCAGGTGGCGCTAGTGGTAAATAACCTGCCTGCCAAAGCAGGAGGCATGAGACCTGGGTTTGATCCCTGGGTTGGGAAGATCCCCTGGAGGAGGGCTTGGCAGCCCACTCCAGTATTCTTGCCTGGAGAATCCCATGGACAGAGGAGCCTGGCGGGCTACAGTCCATGGGGTCACAAAGAGCCCGACACAACTGAAGCAACTTTGCACGCACGCACAGATAAGTGTGTATGTGTGGCAAGTCCCTCCACTGTTCATCTAAAACTATGCCCCAATACCAAACAAAGAGTTAAAGAAAGAAAGAAATCCCTTCCTTATCCTAATTCCCCTCTTGTCCTCCCCTTGGGTCCCAGGCCTACCCCAAGAATGAGGTCCAGCACCCTCAGGGATCTAGGGGCTGCCAATTCTAAGTGGCATTCCATCAAGACTGGATGATGCTTTGGTTTCCCTGCTTTCCCTCCTGATCCCTGCTTGGCTGGAGCCTTCTTTGAAGCTCTGGCTGCCTGGCTGGGTGCCCTATTGGGTCTTGCTCTTTTTTGTCCTTCCCCAGCCTCCACCCTCTAAGAGACTGGCTCCTACTTCTCTGCTAGCCGCTTGGCCCTCAGGGCTTCCTTGACAGGTCAGCTGCAATGTGGGAGACCTGGGATAGATCTGTGGGTTGGGAAGCTCTCCTGGAGAAGGGGACAGCTACCTACTCCAGTGTTCTGGCCTGGAGAATTCCATGGACTGTATAGTCTATGGGGTCCACAAAGAGTCGGACACTACTGAGCGACTTTCACTCTCACTTTCTGGCCCTCTGGACTAGTCAGCGCCTATCTGGGCTGCGTCTGGCCTTCCCTTTGGACACTGAGTCTTTGGCTGCCAGTGTCCTGGGTGCATCAGGTGTCAGCAGCCTTCTCAGTTTCCCCACCCCTCCTTCCTCCTCTTTCCAACATTCCTGTGGGAAGGGGTCAACAGTTTCACACTGAAGCCCCCCGGATTGGACACAGGACTTCCCATTGTCCTCTCCTGCCCATATAAAACATCCCTTGCTTCCCTGGCACTCATAAGAGCCCTGTCTCCATCCTGCCCACTGCACGGCCCAGGGCCCTTGCTCTGCACCTGCCCAGGGATTGTGAGTTGCTCAGGACAGAGGACCGCCATTCATTCCATTACTACAGCCAAAGACAACCAGTGCCCCTGAGACTGGGACAGTAGCCCATTAGTCCACATTGAATGGAATGTTTGCTAAAACCCTCTGTCTTCTACACAGAGCTGCCAAGCCAAGCCACAGGCCTCCACCCCCTTGTCCCCAAGCTCCCACCCTTGCTTGTCCAGTTGGCTTTTGGGGACGAGAGCTGCGCCTGTCGTTTGCATCTGTGCCTTTTCCCACCATTCATTTGGTTTCAGCCAACTCTAGTCTATCTGGGTCTTTTAGCATCTCACTCAGCAGCCTGTGTGTGGGGCCCTCCTGGCTTCATGTCTTCTCACATTTGATAAGCTTGACTGTGATAGCTTCATGCAAGCCATTGATACAAATGTGGCACCAGAAATGGAATCTGGGGAAGTAAACTTCCTTTTGTTGAATTAAAGGCAGGCGATATAGAGAAGAAGAAATTCAAGGCTCTGCAAATCTTTCTCGTTCTAAACATTTTGTGGCCTCCCCCTAGGCTATGGCTTTATGCGCCCTCCTACCCCCCTTCACCCAGAAGCCCAGCCTGCGTGCACATTGTCATGTTTACTGAGTGGTGCTCTGATGTGGGACGGGAGTCAGGGGCTGCGCAGTGGACCCTGACTCTGTGCCCCTCACCGTCTGTGAATGAAAGGGCGAGGTAGGTGTTTGGCCACCTGGCAGGCTTGGGTCGTCACAATGCTGTCCCAGCAGCCTGCGTCATAGGAGAGTGTTGCCCGGACTCCAACATTCCCAAAGCCACTCTCGGCTGCAGCAGCTGGACTTGGCCGTGACTACTGACCAGTGGCTGCGTTGGCCACAGGCACAACCAGAGATCAGTGAGCAGCCACGGTGGAGCCATCCGCCAGGTGCAGAGTGGCCGCAGCCTCTGAGCTCAACACCCCTCGGCTGCTCCTTGGAGGGGGAGGTGGGTGAGCCCCTGACGCTGGTCCTCTGTGTGTGTGCCCACACACCCTGCCCCTCGCAACCCTCAGGTCCCCCTTGTGTGTAACCAGGGTGGGGAGCTAAGTGCTCTCCAAGGCGCCTCTCAGCTCTCCCTTGTGCCTCTTGCCAGAATGTACTCGAATCCTTGTTGATTTGAGAGCAAAGAGAAATGACCACTTTTGGGTGTGTGTGTGTGGAATGAGGGGGGGTAGGGGGAGGGCAGGGCCATATTTGTCTTCCTGCTGCTGTTAGAAATAGCAACCGCTCTCCGCCTCCCCTGAGGACTGGACAAAAGGTGATTAATTCATCTGACACAGAGCTATTGAAGGTCTGTTATGAGCCTGGCACCACGTGGACGGCAAGGCCCCTGCCCTAAGCAGGCTTGTGATCTAATGGGGAGATAAGCCCTCAGGTACTCACCGCCTGGGGTGCCAAGTGCTGGGGGCTGAGCTGCGAGTATGGGTGTGGGTGCACCGGGGTGGAAATAAGGCTGCTGCCTCTGGGGCCTTTGGGTTGGGCCTTGAAGGCTGGGTGCAGTTTCTGCAGATGTAGGCGGGGTGAGGTGCTTGAGGGAAAGAGACCTGCTGGAGAAGATGAGGAGAGTGGGGAAAACTCAGAGTTTCTGGGAAGGATGCAGCTGGCCACAAAGGCAGTGGTTGGAAGTGAGAACAAATGGAAAGGCTGAGGGGCTTCCCTGGAGGCTCAGCAGTGGAGAGTCCACCTGCCAATGCAGGAGATGTGGGTTTGATCACCGGGCCGGGAAGTGGTTGAAATGCAAAGGCTTCTCATTGCAGTGACTACTCTTTTTGCGGAGCACTGGATCTGGGGTGCTTGAGCTTCGGTAGCTATGGCATACCGACTGAGTGGTTGCAACTCCCGGGCTCTAGATCACAGGCTCAGGAGCTGTGGCACACGGGCTCCGAGGCATGTAGGATCTTCCTGGCCACTGCTTGTCGAAAAGCCTGCATAGCAATGAAGAAAAAATAAGTAAGATTATTAAGAAAAAAAAAAGACTGGACCCAGAACCTGGCAAGCAGGATCAGGAGAGATGAGGCATCCTTATCTACAGTGGTAGCAGTCCTTGGGTGTTTATCAGAAAGAGCTCACAGATCTGGTGGGGGGGTGGGGAAGGAAGCCAGACAATTGATCCCCACGTTGCATCAGTGTAAGATTGAGAAGCCACCAGTAGTCAGCGTTAAGACCAGAGGTGGGGCTGGGGGTGGGAGGACTGGTGGAGGGAGGACTAGTGGAGATTTGGGTGGAAGCCCGCCCCTTCTGCAAGCTTAAGCACCTGCTGACTTTAAGGCACACCACTGGGCTTGAGGAAATGATGAAGCGTTCCTTCCTTGCGGGATCTTTAGACATAAAGATGACAGCTACCTGGTAAGCGCTTGTTCGAGACGGAGAGGAATGGAAAAATACCCCTCCAGAACCTGGGGTTCTGTGATCTCATTGACGGAACACGCCCCCACCGGGAGCCAGGGCCTCTTGGGGAGCCGGTTTGTCTTGTTCTGTCAGATCTTTTTAGATGCTTAACTGCACTGATGAGATTTACAAGAACCTCAGGACTTTACAGTTTCGCTCTTATTGTCCCCTAATCCATCCTCTTCCTAAATATACACAGCTCCCCAGCAGCCTCCCTCAGGCAGGGAGTTCGCGTCCTTCTTCTGCCTGCGGGATTGGAGAGGGGGTGTGGCGGGAGCGGCCACCCTCCTGGAGTGCTGGCGGGGCGGGCTCCTGTCCCCAAGGCCCAGCTTGTCCCCTGCAGGAGCGGTGACATCACTTGAGGCTGGTGTGGGAGCTTCTCAGTTTGTAGTGAGTTTGAAAGGTGCAAACGCCAGGGAAGTGCAGGAGGAGACACGCTGCCTGAGGCTTGCAAAGGAGCCCTGACTCCAGACAGGCACCCACTCCTGCCCCTGTTGGCTTATCCTGGAAGAGCCTGTCACAGTCTCCCTGCCTCTGTGCCACTTGTCCCCCTTCTTCTCAGTTTCTTTTCAAACCTCTTATCAGCATCATCTAAGCCTGTCTGGTTCCACCTTCTCTTCCGTCTTCTCTGGCTCTCCTTTCTGGCTCGTTTCAACCTTTCCCGCCCTTTGTATCTAAATGTGGGATGCCTGTCACTGTGGGCTGGCTTCATGGGTGTGTGTGGCTTTCAGGCTGAATGGACAGGGCTGAATTGACAGCCGATACTGCCTGGCTCTGGAAAAAGAGAGGACAATGAGGGACAGGATCTCTTCCAGCCGAGAACATTCTGATCTGGGTGTCGTTTCAGGATAAATTTAGTTCCAAGGGCTGGTGCAACATTCTAGTTTGGTGGGAGTCCTTGGGCGCCCATTGTGGGGAGGGAACAGGCCTCTTCTCACCGGCCTGGTCCATTTCAGGGGGCCACGTGAAATCCAGGTTTGTGATCATTACGTAGAATTGCAATTGTGGCCATCCCACGCTGACACAAGATTGATTCATCTGGGGTGAAATTTCCTTCAAGCCCCTTCTAGCTTGTGGGTTTTGAAGCTTCTACATTTTCATGGCTGGCCCACTTCAAGGTATAAATACCGATTAACAGTCTGTACTAGTTGTGTTCTCATGCTCCCCGGATTAAATCAATAATGACTAAAATATTAATTGGATCTTTATGAAAAGAAAATGAGATATGGTACAGAGTAGAGACTTTTAAAGTTGGAATCAGAAGTTTGAATCTCATGATGTTCTGATGCTAGCTCTGATGCTAATGGGTGACCTCAGGAGACACACTGAACTTCCCTGAGTATGTTTTCTCCTCTGTAGGATGAGATCACAGTGGCGACAAGGAGGGTCATGAGCATCAGCTACAAGAATTAGGGAAAGGGCCCATGAGAGCCTGGCGCAAACAAGGGGCTTGACAGAGATTTAATTTTAGACCCTGCTTGTCAAACCCAACCCTCTGCTCTTGGCCTGGTGGTCCAGTTCTTGCCTGCTGTTGGCAACTGTTGAGGTGCTAGACACCTTTAGTCCTTTAAAATAAGTCTCCGAGGCCCTTGCTGACCATTCCCACGATGCTTTCTTAGCTGGTGGTCAGGAAGACTCCCTGGGGGCCTCTCTTTGCCAACCTCTCCCCTTCTCCCATCCCTCGCCCCATTTCCTGTTGATTCTCATGAACAGAGTCAGGAAGCAGAAACACTGGTCCGTGCTGTGTTAATGGGTACTACAGGGCTCCAGGGAGCCTCTTGCTCTGTCCAAGAAAGACAGGCTGGTTCCTACCAGCGTGGGCCCAAGGTCACAGAGCCTCCTACTGACACCCGGGGACTGGAGCCACTCAGCCATCTCCGGAGCTGGGAGTGGATCCAGGGATGATGGGTAGAGAGTGGGTAGCCCTGTGACAGGTGCATGGAATGCAGGAGGTAGCAGCTCCCTGATAAGATGGTGATGGTAAAAGTGATCACGCGTGCATGTGAGCATGCTCGGTCATGTCTGACTCTTTGCAACCCCGTGAACTGTAGCCCACCAGGCTTCTCTGTCCATGGAAGTTTCCAGACAAGAATATTGGAGTGGCTTGCCATTTCCTACTCCAGGGGATCTTCCCCACCCAGGAATTGAACTCTTGTCTCCTGGGTCTCCTGCATTGGCAAACGGATTCTTTACCACTGAGCCACCTGGGATGCCCATAAAAGTGATCATAGCAACTAAAAATTACGAAGTGCTAAGAGTCGTGTTACAAGTTTTTCAGCATTTATCTCATTTAATTTTCATATGCTTCCCAATTTACTCCCATTCATCCTGTATTAGTTTCTGATGGCTGCTATAACAAATCACCACAAACTTAGTGGCTTAAAACAGCACCAATTTATCATCTTATAATGCTGGAGTCTAAAATGAGTTTTATTAAACTAAAATCAAGGTGTGTCAGCAAGTCTGCATTTTCCAGAGGCTCTGGGGAGAAAGCATTTCCTGTCTTTCCCAGCTTCTAGAAGTTGTCTGCCCTTCCATCTTCACATGGAAGGTTTTCACATGGTATCACTTTAACACTGACTCTTCTGGTCTCCCTCTTCCACTTTTAAGGACCCTTCTGATTACTCTGTATCTACCCGGATAATCCAGGATAATCTCCATATTTTAAAGTCAACTGATTAGCCATCCTAATCCATCTGCTCCCTTAATTCTGCTTCGCCATGTACCATACTCACAGGTTCTAGCGATGAGGATGTGGACTTTTGGGGGAGCCATTATTCTGCCTACCACAATCCCCTATTTGTAGATAAGGAAACTGAGGCTTGGCTGTTACATAACATTCCCAAAGTCATGCAGCCGGTAAGTGGCAAGGTTGGAATTTGAATTGGAGCTGCATGATCTAAAACCTGTTTTCATTTTAAAGGGCTTCCAAGGAAAACAGAGAAAACACACATCCCTAGAATGGCCCCAAACAGTCAACCACAGTGAGGGACGGGCAGATGGAAGGGACATGCCCTGTCTGAAGCCCCCAGCACCGTTTTAGCTCAGGATGGAAGAACAGACTGCTCTGTGAATAACACTGCATAAACTGAACCAGCGGTCCTCAAACTTGACTGAGTGTTGGAATCACCCAGGGAACTTTAAAATAATGCTGGTGCCTCAGTCCCAGCCCCAGAGATTGGGATTTAATGCTCTGGGGAGGCACTGAGTGTAGGGGTTTTTCCAAGCTCCCCAGGTGAATCTAAAACACAGCAGGATGTGGGAATCATTGCTTTGGGCATGCCCTCCATAATTATGTCAGTCTCTTATAACCACGCGCAGGGCACACCCCTCCCACCCCCAGCACTTTGCTCTGGGGCCCTTGTCCAGAATAGCCGTGTCTCCCTTGTTTCTTCCTGGCAGCCTCCCTTGCACCCTGGCTATGTATAAAGCCACATCCTTTGTGCACAGAGGAACTTCCGCTGGGGAACACGGCATACTTTCCTCCTGCGTCTCTTGTATGGCTCTTGTATGGCTCTGCGTCTCCTTCTGTATGGCTGTCTGCGGAATTGAATTTTATTAATTTCCCCATTGCACATGTTATACTTCTCTAAAGGGTCCCTCCAAGAAAATACAATAAACTGATTCTTAGGGAGTCTGCGTCCGTTCAACTTGAGAGGTGGGGATTAGAGATCAGACTCTGAAACCAGGCTTCCCTGGTGGCTCAGAGGTAAAGAGCCTGTCTGCAGTGTGGGAGACCTGGGTTTGATCCCTGGGTTGGGAAGATCCCCAAGAGAAGGAAATGGCAGCCCACGCCAATACTCTTGCCTGGAAATCCCATGAACAGAGGAGCCTGGTAGGCTACAGTCCATGGGGTTGCAAAGAGTCAGACATGACTGAGAGACTTCACTTTCATTTTTAAACCAGACTGCCTGGGTTCAAATCCCAGCCCTGCCAGTTCCTGCTGTGAACTTGGAGTGAGTTATTCTGTCTCTCTTTGCCTCAATTTCCACTGTTTAAAAAAATAAGGATAACAATAGTACTTATCTATACCTAGGTTGGAGTGCAAATTAATGGTTTTATCTATATAAAAGCGATTAACAAGAAGGGTGTCTGGCACATAGGAAGACTATATATAGGTATTTGCTAGTATTACTACCCCTGATCCTGCCATCACTACTGTTCTCTTAACCTGGCTCTGTGGGATTCAATTACAGTCAACAAACACTGAAGACCTACTCTGTGCCAGGACAGGAAAGGAGTGTTCCTGACCCTCAGATAATCCCTGGTCTTGGGAGGGAGTGAGGAGAAGGAGTCAAACAGGTGGGCAACTTGTTGTAATACAGTGTGAAAAGCTTGAACCGAATTGCTAAGGGATGATAAAGACAGGGATATCCCTGATATGGGGATTCAATGGGGGCCGCAGATGGGCAGGTGTGTTGTGAATTCTAAGCACTGAAACATCTCCATGGGCTTTTGTTCCTACCAGCTGCACTTGCAAAGTCGTGGTCTGTAAAAACTTTCTGTAAACTATTCTGTGAATAGTAAATTCAGATAAATCATGCTAGTGCTTGCTAGTGAATGCATTAATATGTCCCAATTCCTGCTGAGGATGCCCCTTGACGGGGGAACCTGGCCCTGAAGAAAGGGTTACCATCCCAGGTTGCAGGTGGTAGTCTAAGGAAGGTTGTCATGCAAACGAAAGTGTGGGGGTGGGAGTGGGGAGGGGGTGTGGGGCTAAGGGTGGGGAGGGCAATAGCAGAAATTAATGTGGAGTTCAGAGTTGCTTGGAAAACCCTAGACTTGGACCTTAACACCCCCAAGGAGAGGGACAGCAAGTTTCCAGATGGGAAGCTGGGTTAGTGGGGAAGGAGAGGGTGCAGCCAGGCTCTTTGGAGAGGAGCCCTCCTATCCCTTCGGAGCCAAGCGGCCGGTGGCTCCACCCACACCCTCTCCTGGCTCAGGGCCCCCTTGCTGGGTGCTGGCGCTTGTTGCTGGCAGGCAGCTGCAGCGTATCTGCCAGTTGTGGGAACAGCTGTGCACGGACAAGGGTCCGAGTTGTCCCCAGCATGTTCCCATCCCCGCCTGGGTGAACAAACATGCTTAGAAACAGGACTCAACACTCCTTGGGTTTGAGCTGTAAAATAGGCACTCAGAGTCCTGTCTGCCTGTTGAGGACAGTGGGGTGAATGCTTGATAGGCTTGTGGGTTTTCTGGTTTTGAAAAAAAGTCACCTGTCTTGGGCAGACAGATGTTCATGAGTATGTTTATGGGGGCTTTGCCCAAGCCAATCATGATACAAGATCCTTACCAAAATGACAGGCGTCAATTTGGACCCACAACTCAGGTTGTTACTATCAGAAAATTTCGACCCCACCTCTGTTGGGGCAGCCTGCTCCACACTGCCAACCTTTAACCGTTCAGCTGCAGCCCGGGTGTGACTTGTGGCAAAATGTTTGCAGTAGTCTGGGGCACTCTCCTAATCCATCCATGTGCCTTACAGGTGGTCAGATGTGTCCCTTGTTCCTTGGTCACTGGAGTCTCTAGGAATCTGTGTAGGGAAGAAGAGCCCTCGGGCTCATTGGTGGGGAGACCCAGGGGGATTTCGGAGCTACTTTCCAGGGCCTGGCCAGGGCCCAAAGCCCAGTGCAGTACAGCCAGGCAGAGGCCGTGGGACGGGAGGGCTCCACCCCAGCAAGAGGCATTTCACGCCCTTGGTGAGCCGGGACAGAGGGCAGAGTCGTGACTCATCTTGTGCAACATGATAAGGACCCTCACAAAGACAGGCAGTCTCTCCCTCCCATCCGGTCAGAGCAACTGCTTGAAAAGCTTAGAGAATAAGGCCTCAGAAGAAGCCTCCAAGTGACACCAGAGGAAACTGGTGGGGCCACTGGGATGGTTATGGTGCCCACGTGAGCCTTTGGCAGCAGGTGGGGCCGTGCAGGCCAACACAGGTTTCCTGGGGTTGAGCCTGATAACCTAGCAGTGGCTGGAGTGTTGCAATAGATGGATCCTATTTTTTTCTGTAATATTCTAAATACTTTGTTTTGCCCCATCTTCTAGGGTTATGAATGGTCATATGCACTGGTAGTCTTCCTAAAACCTGACTCTGAACAGATCCTCTTCTCTTCACACATTCTTACCCTTTGGTGACTTCTAGATGAATCGGAACCCCTAAACCTGGGTCTCAAGACCTCACAGTGTGGCTGGGCTCCCTGCTGCCTGGGTCCTGCCCCAGGCTGGCTGCCCGTGGTTACTGAACACGGCTCAGATCTCAGCTGTCCCCATCCCTGTGTTTATGCAGACTCTGCTCCTTCCTGGCTGGAGAGTGAACTCCTGGACATGGGGAAGTGTCCTGTGCTTCTCCATGCAGGTTTGGGTGAATACTGCCTGTTCTCACTGACCAGACCAGGATACGCATCGATGGTTAGTGCCTCTCCTGCCGAGACACAAGTGGGTCTGGTATAGACCCAGCTCTGCCTCTTATTAGCTACATAATCTTGGGCTGGAGGTTTAGCTCTCTGCCTCAGTTTCCTTGTCTACAGGCAGAACCATATTATTATCTTCCTTAAGGGGCTGCTATGACCATCAGATGAAATAACGCACAGAAAGTCCTTGGCAGAATATCTGGTTCAGGGTAGGAGTCCAGTGGTGACTGCTGTTAGTTTTGTTGCTATTTTAACTTCATCCTTCCTGCAGGGTGAGCCTCTGGTAACAGTAGGTGCTAATAATCAGAGGATTAATGAACAAGTGAGTGAATGTTGAGCTATGTTCTTATTTTTTGAAAAATGTTATTTATTTCTTATTTTTGGCTGCGCTGGGTCTTTGTTGCTATGCACAGGCTTTCTCTAGTTGCGGTGAGCCGGGGTTACACTCTAATTGCAGTGCACCGGCTTCTCACTGCGGTGGCTTTTCTTATTGCAAAGCATGGGCTCTAGGTTCACAGTCTTCAGTAGTTGCAGCGCACAGGCTTAGTTGCTCTGCAGCATGTGAGATCTTCCTAGACCAGGGATCGAACCTGTGTCCCCTGCATCGGAAGGTAGATTCTCAGCCACTGGACCGCCAGGGAAGTCCCGAGCTCTGTTCTCATTCCCCTGCTTTTGGGGCTGTAGCTCCTTCCCATTTTGGTGCCCATGTGCCTTCCCCTTGCACTCAGCTGTCATGAACATTCTCAGAGCACCTGGGTGCTGATGGAAGCAAACGGAGCACCAGAGGTCAAGTTCCTCCCTCTTGGATTGCACATCCCCTTGGGGTTTCAGCTCTTCAGTCTCTGCTCAGGGACCTTTTCCAGGTCCGGCAGCTGTTGGCTGGAGATGCCAACCCTGGAAGCAGCTGTACCTCCACCATCTTTCCTTGTCCTCCCCTTGGATTTTTTGCTCTCACTTTAGCAGGCAAGTGCACTTAAAAATAAGTGGCAAGAGCTACGTTTGTTTGAAGTGTAAGATATGTCACTCTCAGAAACAGATTTTGTTCTTGCTGTATAAAAGATAAGAAATAGCTATCTAGTTAAGGAACTTTTTGGGCCAGCTCTCCTTTCGGGGGGTGGGAGCGAGCGTCCTTTGTCCTTTCGGCGTGGGCTCCCGGGAAGAATGAGTGTACCCGCTTCAGAGCTGTCAGCGCAGCCACACGGTGCTGGGCTTTTCTCATTGATCTATTTCCCTCCAGTGAATGGGTTCTACAGAAGAAGCAGAGAGATTTTCCCCTAATGATTGTGGATAGAAAAGAATAAAAAGTGACTCTGGGAGTATCTTGGGACCTTGACTGTCATTGCATGCTGACACTTCATTTCAGAATGTAAAGGGCCTTCTCCCATTTTGCCAAGATAAATGGTTCTCTTTGGTCAGGGATAGTGAGCAAAGAAGCAGGGCTTTCCAGGTAAAGTTGAAGGGCCTCCTCTGTGAGGGGTGAGGGTCTTCCCCACCCCTTCTCCTGGTATCCCCCAGAATCTCAAAGAAAGGACGCTGGAGGCTGGAATCCACTGACCAGGTTGGGCCCAGGACAGCTCTGTGGATAGTATTTTTTTAAAAATAATTTTATTATTTATTTATTTTTGGCTGTGCTGGGTCTTTGTTGCTGCAAGGGCTTTTCTCTAGTTGTGGTTCGCGGGCTTCTCTCATTGCAGTGGCTTCTCCTGTTGTGGAACCCCAGGCCTAGGGCGCAGGGGCTTCAGTAGTTGTGGTGTGTGGGCTCAGGAGCTGCAGTTCCCAGGCTCCAGAGCACAGGCTCAATTGTTGTGGTGCACGTTCCGAGGCATGTGGGATCTTCCCAGATCAGGGATCAAACCCATGTCTCCTGACAGGTGGATTCTTTACCACTGAGCCACCAGAGAAGCCTGAGTCTTTTTTTAAGAAGTTAATTAATTTGGTTGCATCTGGTTCTTAGGCCCCGTAGTTGTGGCATGGGCTTAAGTTGCCTTGAGGCATGTGGGATCTTAGTTCCCCGACCAGGGATTGAACCTGTGTCACAGGTGTCTCTTGGTGAAGCCTGGAGTCTAGGGGAGGAATAATTGCTTACGGGGCGCTTGGGAAGAGCCCTTCTCAGACTGACTGGCATTGCAGCTGGTGTCCAGGAAGGAGGTTCCAGGCTTGGTCTGCCCAGGGCTGGGTGATGTCTGCTTTCCCTATGGATCATGCGTCCCAGTCAGTTATAACAAGGCCAGCTCTGGAGCTCCGCCCCAGGCAGAACAGCCCCTAGCCCTCAGTGCTCATCTCCTGGGTCAGGGTTTGGGTCCCCTGAGCCAGCTCTGACTTCCTTGTCTGTGTCCTGTATTAGAGCAGCAGCTCCGTAAGGACAGAGGGAGTGGAGCTGTGCTGTACCAACACCACAGAGGGCCCTGCGCTAGAGGGAATTCCTGTAATACCCACCTGTGATTGAATGGATGAACAAACAAGAGAGCTGACAGCTCTTTCTCTGGCAGGGGAGGTGGTCACTCATGATTCCAGGCAGTGGCGTGATCTGCTCTTGGAACGGTCAGGGGACAGGGAAGGGGAAAAGGCCCTCCTTTCATTTCAGAGTGATCTCTTTATATGGTCCGTTCTGTACGAACACAACCTATGAAGCTGTCCAAAATAGCAGGATGACAATGATGACTTTGACCCATCTAGTGAAGTCAAAGTCCCTTACATTACTCTGCAAAGCTGTTTCCCACATACAGTTCACATGCCTAGACTGGCATTTAGCCTCTGTTTACAGATGAGGCAGTTGAAGGGCCACATGTCAAGGTGTGCCCAGGACTGTCTGGACTGTAAACAGCAGGAGTACCATCTCCTGATCTGGGGTGCCGAGCCGTGGATACCCCAGCACTCAAACCCATTTTAAGTCCTGCTGCAGAAGTGATTTCATGACCCTTCCCAGGTCCTGCGTTCTGCTGCCTGATCCATTGAGGGATGAGGGCGTCAGGCCGACTGGAAACTCCAGGTCAGGACCCACTCATTGTCAGCCACAAGTCTCCCTGTCCTGGGGCACGTGTATGTTTCAGAGGGAAGCAGTGGAGGCTCTCATTGCCCTCAGTAGGATCCAAGCCCTTCCACCTGCCACTCTTTACAGCATTTACAGCTGAATTCCTACATGACCCTATGCAGGGATGGGGACGTGACCCAGGGCAGCGTCACTTTATGAGTATGTGGGTTCCAGAAGCAGGTCAGCCTGTCAGTAGTCTCTAGAGACTCTGGCTGCACTGTCTGGATAGTTCACAGGGGTTGTCCTCAGAAGCCCCCAACCAAAACACAGTAAATGCCTGACACTAATGTGTATTCACTCGTTGGGTGACTGTGATCTTGAACCTTTGACCTAATCCCAGAGATTGACCTGATCTGTTTGGTGTCAGTGCTGGCTGAGACTGGAGAGCACTCACCTCTTTTCATCTCAGTTTGATCATATTCTAAGTACTATATTGGAATGAATCATTGTATACAGCATGCTCGTCATTCAGTTGCCAAATCACGTCCAACTCTTCACAACCCCATGCCAGGCTTCCCTGTCATGTGTATGTGTTAATAGTATATTAATACAATAAATGTCAGTGTCATATAATTAAATGTTAATTTATCCCAGTAATCTCACCAGTCTGCCCAGGGTATGGCAAGGTAGTGAGGATGGATGTCTAAAAGACCAGGCTGGGAATTTTATCTCCACCACTTCTTATCTTGGTGACCTCAGACAAGTACATTGCCTCTCTAAGCCCCAGGCTCCTCATCCGCAAAGTGGGTACAGTATCAGCTCCTGCTCATTGAGTTTTCGTGAGGATAAACCTGGAGAGTGCTTGTGATGTGCTTAGCCCTGCGTCTACTTCACCCTTAGGAAATGCTCTGTAAGTGTTAGGACATTTCAGTGCTCTTATTATTCCATTAGTGTAAACAATGTTTCCTCTAGAGGCTGCTCTTGAATTAGTGGTATCTTCTTGCCATAAATTATACTTGGGGTATATCCTGAGTAACAGTCCCAGAAAAGAGGACCCAGGTTTAAACTCCATCAGGTTCTTCAGTGTGGGAGACTTGGAATCAGAAAGCTTAACTCTGTTACTTTCTGCTTCCCAGGGAGTGTTACTAGCATGCTCTCCTGGTCTGTGAGTGGGGATAATGCTATCAGTTCATCCTATGGTGAGGAACAGAGAAGCTGGCGATGCCAAAGTCCCTGGCTTAGGGTCTGGTGCATTTCCACGCCTGCCTGCCTTCCTTCCTATGTTTTCAAACCAGGCCTGAGACTAAGAGATGAGTGTTGGTGAGTCCTCTGGGCCTGATGTTTGGCAGCAAAGGAGTGGGGTTAGGGTGGCTGTTGGCTGTTGCCAATGCTCATTTCTACCTAGGAATTGCACCTGGGCCTCCCCGGGTCAATTTGTGTGGCATTTGTAGAGCTGAGGGCCCAGTGATGGAGCTGGCTTTTCCCTTGGTCCTTTTCAGTTCAGAGCCCATGTGGAGAATCAGAGACAGTTAGGGCCAGGAATGCTGCAGAGGGCCTTAGCGATCATCTTTAGACCATCATCTTCCTCATCAGACAGATGAAGAATCTGAGGGCCTACAGGCGAAGAGACTCACGTATTCCACACAAAAAGCTACAGAGATTTGTTCTGGGTCACAGGTGGGCTCGCGGCTCCATGCATCTGGGCTTTCCAGGTGTCTGGGTCACACTGACTACTATTCCTCGAACATCTACCGTGGGCCAGGCACCATGTTCCCCAGTTAAACTCATTTACCCCAAATTTAAAGAATGTCTACATTTTTCCAGGCATGGGGGATATCATGAATGATAATAGTGAATGAGACAGGTACAGTCCCCACCCTCATAGAACTTCCGGTCTAGTGGGCAGGAACAGGGTCAGGCAATCACAGATGAGGCATCAGATAGGTGAGTGTGAATGCAGGTGAGTGCAATGCACAAAATGGGCAATGATGGAGAATGATGCAAAGGGACATAACTTATTGTTGGGGTTTCAAGAAAGACATCTTTGAGATGATGGTTTGGTGCTGTGATTTATTTCTGTTCATATGATCTCTTTTCTGTTTGCACTACCATATTATCTCCCTAGGAAAGTGAGGCTTAGATGGATTAATTAACTTACCCAGGATGATACACCTGGTCAGTGGAGGAGCCAGAATTTGACTCCTACTCTGTCATACTCCAGGGTCCAAGTTCTTTCCACCTTCTGTGCTAGTCTCCAGGAATGAGGACACCCCTGCCCTACAAGTTCTTAGTAATATGAAGATCATCGATATGAGCATTAAACCCCTCACCCTGCCAAGGCAAGGCTCTCTCTGCCTCCTGTTCCAGGAGAAGGATGAGGTGGACTATCCAGGTGGCCTTTCCCCCTCCTTTCCCAGGACTGGCCTCATTGAGAGTGATATGACACTGTCCCTGGGCCAGCTTTTTTAGGTCACAATTTGTCCCAGGCTCTTTATGAAGTCAGGCAGAGCATTCCTTGTTTCCACAGGCAAACCAGGCTAATACACTTGTGTCCCAGCTCCCAAATGCCTTTTTCATTTCCCCCTTACTGATTGTTTCAATTCCACCAGCCTCATTGGAAAAACTCTTTCATTCATCACAAAAGCAAACCACACAGTTAAAAGCCATATCCTGTCCCCTGGGCAAAGCCTGTTTTCCTGCCCCATGATTGACACGTACCCAGGAGCACCCTGCGCACCTGTGATTGTGTGCACTTCAACCACTGGGGCCGTTATGCTGGGCTGGGGGTGGTGGCGGGGCTAGGTCCTCCCCTAGCGCTCTTGGCTTCAGACAGTTCTGAGCCTGCCGCTTTACGGATGTAATCGGTGCTTGAATCATGACTTGTCTCCCAAACCGCAAATCTGCAACTGGCTCAGAACAATCCGTGCATCTAAATCTTTCAATCAATTAAAAATTACATTGAGACATCTATGTATGCATGAAAGCATATCTGTCTATCATCTATTTAACTATTCATCCATCCATCCATCCATGGTCGGGTGTCAGGCACCGCGCTGGGCTGATGGGAAACACAGAAATGTGTGATTTGCCAACTCTGTGGACTGTAATTCAAGGAAGACAGGCTAATAACTAAGAGCTGTGCAGACTAGGGAAAGAGCAAAGGAATCAGATATGGAGTGGAGACCAGGATAAGGCTGGGCTTTCATGAGTTTATGATCTCTCTGTCTTTGCTGTTTATTGTCTGAGATAAAATGCTGTTTTAAAAAAAAGAAAAAACTTCTAATTTTGTATTGGGGTATAACTGATTAACAATGTTGAGAGAGTTTCGGTGAACAGCAAAGGGACCCATCAATACATATACATGTATCCATTCTCCCCCAGACTCCCCTCCCAATCCAGATAAAATGCCTTTTGATTGCAGGGTTCACTGTCTCCACTCATCTCCCCACACTGGTCTCAGGTGGAGTGTTAGGGCAGCCTCCAACTAGTTCCCCTGTCTCCTTGCCACCCTCCCTCACCCCACCCCACCCACATTGCTGCTGAGGAATCCTGACCTTGTCTGAACACCTTCAGAAGCTCCTCACTGTCCTTTGAGTGCAGTCTAGACTCCCCAGCCTGGCATACAGGACGCTCTGGGAGTGGCCGTGTCCTCTCTGCAGCCACGTCTGTGCCATTTCTTCTTCAGATGCTGTGCCAGTCCCCCTGGGTTGTTCTGTACCCCCACTCTTCCACATCTCTGGGCCTTAGCACATGCCACCGCTCCTCCTGAGGGCCCTTCTCCACCTCGGCTGATAGGTGAATACCTACTCGTCTCTAGCCTGAGCTGCTCCAGGCTGGGGGGCCTCCCTGACCTCCCTGATAGGAGCTGCTGTACCCCTTTCAGTGACCCCTTTTCAACCCCAGGCACACAGACCTCCTTTATTGTGCCTCTTGTGCCAACCAGTCGTCTCTTTTTAAAAATTATTTATTTATTTGCTTTTGGCGGTGTCAGTTCTTAGTGGTGGCATGTGGGACCTTTGTTCAACATGCAGGATTTTCACTGCAGTCTCCTCTCTAGTCGCAGGACAAGCGCTCAGTAGTTGCCGTGCAGAGACTTAGTTGCCTCACGGCATGTGGGATCTTAGTTCCTGGATCAGGGGTCGAACTGGAGTCCCCTGCATTGCAAGGCATATTCTTAACCACTGGACCATCAGGGAAGTCCCCACCCAGTCCTCTGGTTACATGATGGTCTCTCTTAGTGAGTTCTGAAGAGTATCTGGGCCCAGCTGCTCTGAGTTCTCTATGCCTCATACAGTGTCTGACAGAAGACCTGTCTCATGAAATGTTTGGCAAATGAGTGAATTATCTACAGCTTCCACTGACCTGTCAGATGTGAACTGGAGAGGTCGCCATCAAAGAAGCCTTCTCTTCAGGCTGTGGTCAGCAGGCAGGGACCTACCTCTGTCCCAGCAGAGGTGCCTCTGCTGTCTGCTCTATTTTGTCCTCCTATGTTTAACAAATGCTTTCTTTCAGCTGGCCAGCCTGCTAAGGGTGGCCGGGTTCTTTCCTCAGAAGCCAGTTAAAGGAGGACATGGCTTCTCAGACCACAATCTAGTGCTAGAACTTCCTTTTTGGTTTAACCAAGAGCTGCACAAGTAGCCTGAGACCACAAAAACTGGGACTTGGGCATTGTGGGTCCCCTGTTCTCTAGGATGCCATTTTCTCACAAGACTCCTTTAGCAGTGTTTCGGAGAACATTCTGGAAAAATGTGAATGACCAAAGGTGATACCTGCCTCAGTAACTTAGATATAGGCTTATGGAAATATCCAGCTGTGGGAAATCCAGCCACGACCACTAACTGGGAAGAAATGGCCTCCCTTATTCCACAGAGTACTTGGCCTCACAGACTGGACAGGGAATAGCTATCTAGCAAGTCAATGAACAAGCCTGCTTGCCTCCTCAGAGCAGGGCTGGCCAACACATGACAGGCATACCATTGGGATCCCATCTACACCCAGAGCAGACATGATTAATGGATCCCAGGGTCCTTTCTAGATGAGCTCAAATGTCTGCCCAGAGTTCTTCTCACTGAGCGCTCTAGGCAGGCATCGCCAACCATTGGGAGCTGGCCTCAGAGAAGAGCCTGTTTTCCCTCCCCGCACTGGTGCTTCCTCCCACCTGCTGCTGCTTGATGCTTGAGGCCAGGTTCCTGTGTAAGGTGCTCCTGTGACTCTGTGATTCAACCAGGGACCATGTGCTTGTCCTTACTGAGCCCAACAATTGTCTCTTCTCCCCAGTCCAGGTCTTTTCTCCTCTTAGAGAGTCTCTGACCTCATCAAGAGGACCCAGTTCCTCCCCCTAAAAACTGGTCTTGCAGGAAAGGCCTGTGGAACCACGTACATGGAGGACCAAAGAGAGTCTCTTCCATGTGGTGTGAGCTCTCTTAAGGTATACTTCAGTTTTTCATCCTTCAAGTATTTATTAAATACCTAGTATCAAGAGCAGGCCCTGAGGTAAACAATGGAGATTGAAACAAGTATGACCTCTGCCCTCAAGTAGCTTACAGTCTTATAACAGATCAGACTTTAGTAAGACAATTGCACAAAGAAGTAAAATTGCAGCTATAGTAAGTGTCGAGTGCCTAGGATTGACTCAGTCGATGGGAGGATGAATAGGCTCTAACTTGGCAGAGAGAAGAAAAGAGCATTCCATGCGAAGGGAACAGCATTGCCCAAAGGTCCTATGTCAGGTAGGAGAAGATGAGCATGAACTCCTGAAAGATGACTTGAAGTACAGACAGCAAGGGGCCTGAAATGCAAATGGAGGCTTGAAGTGGAGAGAGCAAGGTGGTTGAAGTGGAGTGAAATGCAAATGCAGGCTGTGGAGGAGGGACCCAATCCCTCGGCACCCTGCAGGCCCTGAGAAGATGACTTGTCTTCATTTCACACAACAGGAAACTGGTGGGCGGAACCACTGGTTCTGTGCCTTTAGCGCCTGGGACAGTGCCATGCACTAGTCTGAGGAACGGATAGATCCCGTCAGTGAGGGATGAAGGGATCCACGGGCGGAAGGATTGAGCCTGGTGAGGGCATGAGGGATGCTCTGTGGGTACTTACAAACCCTGGAACCGATGCATCGACGCATCACCCTCCCCCCACTGCAATGCTGGTCCTGGGGGTCTGGTGTAGGTTGGGATTTTAGCTTCTGGTCTTTGGCATCTCTTGACCAAGTCAGCTAAGTTACTGCTCTGGCCATTCTCATTGGTCACTGCAGGCATTTTGTGTTCTATTTCTGCCTTTTAACAAAACAGTTGAATAATAGTCCCTAGCATCCAGAATAAATTAATATTGATTTGTTGTTTTCCTTTTTATTAAAAGTATCATTAATGATCTATTGAGAATTTGAGGCTTACAGTAATAACCATTGTTAATAAGGTAGTTCTTTTATGTGGTTTTTAACTTGCAAATTGGGTGTGTCAGTTCCCAAGCTTGGCGGCTTTCATAGGCTGGATTGGGATCTGCCTCCTTAATCTCCCAACCATGCTCCCCATCCTCCCCCTTTGCTTTAATGTACAGGGAGGGAAATCCAGGTACGAGATTTTTTCATGTTAGTCTCTCTCCGAGGACATGCGCCCGAGAAACAGGGCCAGTGCTTCTGGCCCTGGGCCTTGGCCATGGGCAGGAGGAACCAGGCGGTTGCAAATTCAACACACCCCTCCCTTTGCAACTTGCCAACTTTTCGCTCACTGGTTTGCATGTCTGACACCTCACTTGGCACATGATTTATTACAGCTTTTAAATATCCCTTTCTTTCTGGATTGAACTGTCCATATCCATTTGGAATGGGAAGGCTGGCTTCTAAGTGTTTGTGGTGAGAATGTTTCTGGGTGTGATGGTTTTAGGTTAGGGGCTTCCTGTTCTTAGTGCTGAACCAAGGATCATGGCCCAGGAACCACCCTTGATCTGGCTGGAAATCAAGAAGATGGGGAGGGACACCCCAGCAGCCTCCTGAGACCTGGCTAAAGAGGGTGCACACGCAGAGAAAACCCTTTAGTCTTGCTAATACCTTTGAGGATAGAAAAACATCACACGTCTACCTGGATCTCAGACAGGGGAAGATAGATCCACCTTAACAGACTGGAAAGAGCTTCAGAATCCATGCAGGACTTTCTCTCCTGGATGCATGGATAGGTTGGATTCCATTTTGAAAGCACTTCCCTGGGGAGGGAGGGGGAGGTTTTCGCTAACATAATATCTCTCTCTCTTCTTCTGCAAGGTTTGACAGTCTCCCTAACCAAATTTCCTCTTGCTAGAGTTAAAGCCTCTTAGGGACCAGTTAAACTGGAATAAAGGATGGCTATAACAAGCAAATTCCCTTTCCTTTTAGAGAGGACTCTGTCTCATGGATATTACCTGAAGAAACTCATCAGTTTGTTATTACAATACCATTCTGGAATTATAACTGGGGAGGGCTGCAGAAATCCCTGTGAAAATCTTCCATGCTCTGTGTGGTGAGGGCAAGCCCTACCGGTTTCCTGTGGAACATTCTGGCCCCTATTGTTACCCTATATTTATAGATCGGGCTCCACTAAGAGCCCATGGCCTTCTGTCGCTGGTTGAAAGGCTGTTTAATACAATCCCAACTCAAGGAGGAGGATTTTCTGTGGTTGTGGGAGCTTGGCAGAGAGAGGGCCACAGAGGGAGGGGAGCACCCTGGGGTGCTTCATGAGTCACCTGACCTCTGCAAAGGGGCACCCATTAGCAACATCAGGGCCTTTTGTTTCCTTTCAAGATTCCCACAATGAGCACCACCCATTTTTACCACAACGGTGACAAGATTTATTCTCCAGCTCATCTGCCTCCACCTACTCTCAGTTCTGAAGCCTCAGTGGTTTCACCCTCCACTGATTATGACACAGGTGCCACCTGCTATTCTGGCTTGGATTTTCTTACAATCACGTTGTTTTCTGTGTTGTCCCTCTAGCTCAGTGGAAGGATGCTTTTATGAACCAGATATCATCAGCAGGTTGGCAGGTGAGGTGATTTCTGAGGGTCTGGCAGGATGCCCAAAAGGGATGCAGGTCAGCTCTTGGAGTTTGGTTCTTACCCCTGAATTTATGCAAACAGTAGAGAAGTTTTTTTTTTTTTTTTTTTTTAATCATCAGTATCTTACAACCCCATTCATTTGGCAGCAGAGGGATATAACAGTTGAAAAGCCTGGATACTTTTAGCCAAGGGAGCAGCATGGAGGCACTCTTGAGTTAGAGGGGGCTCAGCTTATTTGTAACATTGACATCAGAGTCCCTGGATCCCTTTTGAGATTCCTTTCAAATGGGCGAGAGACCCTCAGTCTTCACCACAACGCATCTGGGTTTATATTCATCCTATCTGCCTCCATTCATTCCCAATTCTCAGTGCTTTTACTGCTTTTGTTTTTAACCAAGCTTGGGGTAGTTGTTTAACCATCATTGTGGGACTTCTGGAAATACCAGCTCACAGCTGGGGAGGGCAGTAGCATCATCCACTGAACCCACAGGCAGTCTTGTGTTTAGCTCATTCTGTGCACAGATATGATCCCTTCCCTGCAAGGACTCTCAGTTTAGAGCAAGGATCATTTTTTTAAAAAGTAGTAAAGTACACATGGGCTTCCCAGGTGGCTCAGGGGTAAGGAATCTGCCTGCCAATGCAGAAGACTAGGTTGACTCCCTGGATGGGGAAGATCCCTTAGAGAAGGAAATGACAACCCACTCCAGTCGTCTTGCCTGGGAAATCCCATGGACAGAGGAGCCTGACAGGCTACAGTTCATGGGGTTGCCAAAAATTGGACACAACTTAGCAGCTAAACAAATAAAAAAATTACATATGGCTTAAAATTTGCCGTCCCAACCACTTCTAAGAGAACAGTTCAGTAGTGTTAAGTGCCTTCACACTGTTGTGCTGCCAACCTCCTGAGTGCTCTTCATCTTGCAGAACAGAAACTCTGCACCCCCTGAACAGGACCCCTCCCCCACTAGCCCCTGGCAACCACCACCCTACTTTTAGTCTGTGTGAATTTCACTATTCTGGAATTGTACAGTATTTATCTTTTTACAACTGGCTTATTTCACTTAGCATTATGTCCTCAAATTGCATCCATGTTGTAGCATATATCAAAATATCCTTCCTTTTCAAGGCTGAATAATGTTCCACTGTATAATATGTTGCTTGTCTGTTTATCCATCAGTAGACACTCTTGGTTATGATGAACAATGCTGCTATGATCATGGGTGTGCAAATACTTCTTTGAGACCTTGCTTTGAAGAACAAGCATTCTTAAACTGGAGTTCATAAACTCCCAGAGACTCTCTGCAAAATGTGATGTGTAAATGCATCTTATTCTGGGAAAGGCAATTCCATAGCTGTCATCAGGTTTACAGTGGGGTTAAGATGTCAAAAGGGTTCAATCTAGAAGGGAACAGGAGCACCCCCTACTTCAAAACCCCCTGAACTCACAATATACCAAATCACTTTGCCACTTACCTGAAATCACTTTACTCTACACCTGAATCACTTTGCTATGCATCTGAATTACTTTGCTCTACACCTGAAACTAACACAGTATTATAAACCAAATTTACTTCAATAAAAATACATATTAAAAAACTTAGAAAATCCTCTGAGCTCTCTAGAAGTAGGTACAGGAGGGCAGGAGCAAGTTGTCCCCGTCTATCATGTGCTATGCCATTTCCTACCTGAGCAAACCTTGGCAGCTCATTTGACTTCTTGGAGCCTTAGTCTCACAATCTGTAAAATAGGAATAATGACAACATCCTCCCAGAAATTGTTAGTTAGATGAACATAGTGCAGTGGTTACAAGCATGGAGTGATAGGCTGAATTGTTGTTGTTGAGTCTCTATGTCGTGTCAGACTCTTTGCGACCCCATGGACTGCAGCACGCCAGGCTGCCCTCTCCTCCACTATCTCCCAGTGTTTGCTCAAACTCATGTCCATTGAGTCAGTGATGCTATGATGCTATGTAACCACCTCTTCCTCTGCTGCCCCCTTCTCCTTTTGCCTTCAATCTTTCCCAGTATTGGGGTCTTTTCCAATGAGTTGGCTCTTTGCATCAGGTGGCCAAAGTATTGGAGCTTCAGCTTCAGCAGCAGTCCTTCTGTTAGGTTAGAATAGGAAAACGGAGTCCAGAATGGCGGTGGCTAAAAGACAAGGAAGGGAAAAGCCCGCGAAAATAGAACAAAGGAAGGTCTGGGGACTATAGTGAGGACCTCAGGTAAAACAGACAGCACTCCTGGCTAGCCCAGTTTACATAGGGCAGGCCCAGGGGGAGGAGAAAAAACAGATAAAAAGAGGAGCCAAAGTTGGGCTGGGGGCGCCTGTCTTCTCTTCGAGTGTTTTGGGTCAGCATGCTCTCAGCCTTGAGGATGTATTTTCCTTTACTTTCTAAATAAAACTGAGCTGTAACATGGAGCTGTAACACTGGACTGTTGCTTCAAATTTTTTTTGTGACGAGACAGAATCAAGGAAATGACAAACTTCCCCGACACTTTCGGGGAATATTCAGGCTTGATTTCCTTTAGGATTGACTGGTTTGATCTCCTTTAGTACTGACTGGTTTGATCTTCTTGATAGGTTGAATAATGGTTCCCTAAAATATCCAGGCCATAGTCCCTGGAATTGATGACTATTACCTTATATGGCAAAAGGGACCTTGCAGATGTGATCAAATTTGGGATCTTAAGATGAGGAGATACCCCAGATTTTCTTTTGGGATACTAAATATATATAAAATCACAAGTGTCCTTATAAAAGAGAGGCAGAGGGAAATTTAACTACAGAAGAGGAAGTGACAACTGAAGCCAGAGGTTGGAGACCTGGAGGGAAGAGTCTGTGAGATGCAAAGAAATGGACTCTCCCCTAGGGCCCCCAAAAGGAGCCAGTCTTGCTCAATGACCTTGACTTTCATCCACTGAGACTGATTTCAGACTCCTGGCTTCCAGAACTGGAAGAGAATAAATTTGTGTTGTTTTAAAGTCACTAATTTTGTGGTAATTTGTTACAGTGGCAATAAAAACTAGTAGGTATGGGCTCTGGAGCCAGACTGTGTGAGTCCCTCCAGGCTCCATCACTTCCCAGCTATGTGACCTTGGGCTGATCTCTTTGATTTCCCACGTAGCTTACAAAACCTTAGTTCCCCAGGGGGGAAATTGAACTCTGGTCACCTGGGTAGAAACAAGGAATTCTGTCTTCTAGACCATGGGGGCTGTTGAATAGAATCTAAATCCCTAGTCCTTGTCTGCCTTGAAAGGAAGAATCAGACAAGAAGGACGTATAGGGGAAAGAAAAGCCTGCATTAGAAAAGCAGAGTATATACAGAAAGACCATGAGGGAACTCAAAGAGAGAGTCATGCGAGTCACCCCTTTGGGAAGTTTAAATCCTTTACAAGGGGTAGGTAGTCTTCCAGGTCTTTGTCTTCTCCTTGGCCAGTTGTCTTGTTTTGACCCCATGGCTACTCTGGCTCAGGATACTCCCTTAGGTGTGCACACACCCCTCCATCAAGATGGATTTCATTCCAATGGCATCTGGGAGGGACAATGGCAAGACTTACTATGGTCTGGCGTGCCCTGCCTTTTTGACCCTCTGAAATCTATTTGCGCATGTGTAGTGTCTCCCTTGCCCTAAGGATGGGAAATATGTGACCTCTTGATCTCTTAACAGGGTTTAGCGCCTCTCTGTTCCTGCCATAAAAGTGTCCAGTGTCCGGTTATCCACCCTATTCCTGTTGTTGTTTCTTATATCGAAGTGCAGATCTCAAAATGTAGACAGGAGTCTGGTCATAAATATGTAGCCCGGAGCCCATCTGTCTCTTGCCTCAGGAAATGTAGACAGGGGGCTGGTAGTAAATGTCCAGCCTGGAACCCATCTTTTTCTTGCCCCCGGAAGTGTGAACAGGAGGCCAGTTGTAAATGTCTAGCCTGGAGCCCATCTATTTCCCGCCTCAACTTAATCTCATCAGGCCTCAACTTCCTCATCTTTGAATGGGATAATAATAGGACTCACTGCATAGGGTTGTTATGAGGCTAAAGGAATTCAATACTGTGAAGCGTGGAGAACAGTGCCTGGAGCCTGGTAAGTAATGTACATGCATTTGTTCAATAAAATACCTACAAAGCCTGTAGACACTCCTGGTTGACAGGAGGTCATCGGACAGTGCCAACTGACACTGGTTTGGCGGGTTTGGTGTGCTCTGCAGAGCCCATTGAAGAAAACCAGCGAGTGTGTGGTGCCTTCCGGAGAGACCATCAGCCGGTTTGGTTCATGGGCAGCATGGATGCCTGCAGGGTGAACGTGAGCTCTCTGCCACAGTGACGGCCCCACCCACTGTGCTTTCCAGTCTTCCTTGAAACATTAATAGTTGTTACTCTAATAGCTGGTCAAATAAGTTCAAGAAACAACATTTCAAGGTTAACTGGCTTTCCTTTCTTTGGAAATTCTCGAACATTTAATATACAGATGAATCTAGTGAATCTCCATGAGGCGTTTCCCAAACGTGGGCCACTGGACCCCCTTTCATGGCACTTCCTACAGAACTAGGGTCTTACAGAACTCACTTCAGAACAAGTCTAGAAGCCTGGGGCTTCCATGAAGGTGAGAGAGTGGAGGATAGACAACCTGAGATGGAGTATCAGGTCCTATCTGCCTGACCCGAGAACAACCTAGAAAATATAGCTTCTGCTGTTGCTGTACAGACATAAGCAGACGTCGCAAAGGATTACAGACAGACCCACTCCTGTCACCGTCAGGGCCTGGGGCTAGCCTTGAATGGGGGCACCCAAGCTCCCCATCCCTAGCATGCCTCCTCCCCCGACTCCCCCAGCTCACTCATCAGTACCCTGAGGACTCACGTGGACACCCTAGCACTCAGGTCCAGGCTCCATCCAACCCCCCTCTCAACTGCCCCTTGGCTACCTCTCAGGCCTAGGGCCGCATCTGCAAGCAGCCGTGGCCTGCCTGCCAGAGGACAGATGGGGGAAGAGGCAGTGAGGGCGCTAGAAGCCAGCTCAGATAGCGAATTCAGACGCCTGGACCTCTGAAGGGTGGTTTACAAGGTGGGGGTGGATGGGGCACTTGGCATCTGTGGACTCCTGTCTCCGTGGGATGTGGTGTGACCAGAGGAGGCATGGGGCATGGCCTCTATTTGGGGTGGCCCAGGGCAGGAGCCGGCGGGAGTCTGGGTGCAGGGCGACACCAGGGGTGGGCACTGACACGGCAGTGTCACAGGATCCGAGCTGCAGGTAGGGCTCTTCCTCTGCTCCCGTCACCAAGCTGAGCCCCTCCATAGCCTTGTCCTTGGTAACGTCTGGTGACGTCTAAGCTCCCAGCTGGGCAGACACTTGCATCCTAATCTCTGCTGTAACCCAGGGGGCCCAGCTCTGCACCTGGCACCCTGTGGCCACATCCCCAGTGACTTTGCCACCAGCGGTCACCCATGCCCCCTACCCCCCATGAATGGAGGAAACAGTGGAGCTCAATTCATGCTATGAATTGTGGGAGGAGGGCCACTTCTTCCCACAGGAAGCCCGGGCCTCTGCCCACGGTGCGCGCTCAGGGCAGGCTGCTGACTAACAAGGCTTTCAAGGCCTGCAATGTTAACGTGCCTAAGAGGTGGGCCTTGAGATAAGTGCCTTTGTTAATTTTTGTACATGAGAAATATTTTTCACAGGGTGGTTTAATCAGAAGAGCTATGGAACAGGTAATGAAATTGGCCTTGTGAGAGGAGCCCGGGTATTAACACTGTTCGGTAGGTCTTGTTCACAGTGTCCTAGTTGGGGGGGAGGCTCCTAGGGGCCTGGAAGCTCTGTGTGGAAAATTACAGAGCAGCCAAGCCTCAGGGATTGTGTTCCCTCCAAGAATGGCCATGCTTAAAACATCCCTACGAGGCTCAACTAGTGGCTTCCCCCAGGCCAGTTCTTATTAAAAAAACACTTTATTGGGTTTTCAAAATTACCAAAGCTTGTTTTAACACAGAAGAATGTCATAATTATTAAAGGGAAAAAAGATCAATAGTTTCCCTGACTCCCACCCCCTTACCTCCTTGGAAGTGTTAGCATTAACAATTAGGCAATTAATTAGAGGGCTTTTACCGTGTTTTCGTGTGTGTGTCCATATACAAGAATATATCAATATGTATAAAAGAATAGACTATAGGGGAATTGTTGTTTTCATATGTTGATATTCGCTTTTTTTTAAAAGAGGAATCACATTCACTCATTATGCTGCAATTTTCTCTTTTGACTTAATATCACAAACATTTTCTAAAGTCCATACAAATAGATCCACTTCATTTAAAAAAAAAACCAGCTACATAATGTTCCACAGTGTGAGTATCATAATTCATTCAGCTGTTTCTCTGTTGTGTATTCAGGCCGTTTCCAGGTTTGGTTTCTAATTATTAGTACGTCTAATAGCAGTTCTTATTAGCAGTTTTCTTATAAATATTCTTTAGTTTCTCTATCTTGCACATATGTTGCAAAAGACTATTTTACCTTGGGAGAATTATAGAAATGGTGGACAATGAAAATGGTTTTCTTTACCATCACACTGATAGAGTTTTGAAACCTTAACTTGTCACACTTTCAGAATATTTGCCCCCAGTCACACATTCATTTGGACAGCCTGCATCTGCTGAGCTCTGGCGTGGCCTGGGGGTGGGACAGTCCTCAAGAAGACAGCCTGTCCTCAAAGAGCCATGTGTCAGCATAAGTGCCGGTGTAGACAGGCAGATAGACCAGAGCATCTGTGAGGCAGCTCGCTGGGAGGGCTAGAGGATTAACAGAAGACAGTGTGGACTCTGGGTTCAGATCCCGCCACTACCACTCACTTGATATTGTGGCCTTGGGGAAGATGGCTCATCTGTAAACTAGGGAAGATAGTAGGACTTCCTTATTTATTTATGGTGGCACTGGGTCTTCGTTGCTGTGCTTGGGCTTTCTCTGGTTGCAGGACTTACTGCAGTGGCTTCTCTTATTGCAGAGCACAGGCTCTAGACATGCTGGTTTCAGTAGTTGCAGCTCACAGCCTTAGTTGCCCCATAGCAAGTGAAATCTTCTAGGACCAGGGATCGAAGCCATGTCCCCTGCATTGGCAGGCAGATTCTTAACCACTGGACCAGCGGGGAAGTCTGACTTTTCTCATGGGGCTGTTGTGAGGACAAAGAGGGTTAATGTAAAGAAAAGTACTTTGGACCAAGCCAGCAAGTCAGAAGCCCCAAGAGGCTGCAGTTGCAGTTTGCAGCAGCCTGCCTCTCTGTGGGGAGATTAGGAAAGCTCCTGTGAGTGTGGACATTTCAGTTGGTTCTTGAAGATGAGCTGAAGGGCATTTTTGTCTGTTGGGGAAAACAAGCACTCCCCACCCACCACTAACACCTGGTCCTGACCTGGTTCTTCGGCACCCCAGGTGGTTGAAAGATTCAGAAGCCTCTTCATTTGCAGTTACAAAAACGCCCTCTGAGCCAGGGTTAGAGAGTTTCTCCCCAGTGGTAAACAGGTTCGCGTTACAGTGGAGCTGGGTCTGGCAGCCCCAGTGACAATGCTGTTACCCCCAAAACATTCAGTAGGATCGGTTCATGTATCAAAACGAAATGGAAACTTATCAGAAACTTCCTGTTGAGAAAACGATTCTTCTCACCCCAGACTTAGCAGACACTCAGAAACCTTCTAACTCCCCAATCTGCTAAGGTGGGTAGAGACCCAGAAATACCCCCTAACCTGGTCTGAGTGGGCAAGCACTTGGGGTCCGCCCCCCTCACATAGCCCAGAACCAGGATATAGTGGTCAAGATTATAGCCTTTGGAACCTGTCTTCCTGGCTCTAGAGCCTATGTGTGCTCCTTATTAACTGTATGCGTGCATGCTTAGTTGCTTAAGTTGTGTCCAACTCTTTGCAGACCCTATGGACTATAGCCTGCTGGGCTCCTCTGTCCTCTTGCCTGGGGATTTCCAGGCAAGAATACTGAGTGGGTTGCCATGCCCTCCTCCAGGGGATTTTCCCCACAGAGAGCAAACCCACATCTCCTGTGTCTCCTACATTGCAGGCAGATTCTTTACCCACTGAGCCTACGGGAAAGCCCCTATTAACTGTTTGGCCTTCAACAAATTACTTAATCTCTTTTAGCCTCAATTTCCCTTTCTGTGTAATCGGAATAGTAATACCTATCCCAGAGCCCTATTAAAGATTCAGGCATGATCTCACTCAGATCATGCCTGTAAAACATACAGCATAGGGCTTGGTACACAATGAGGCTGCAATATCTGATGTCTGGTATTATGGTTGTTGATGGAGATGGCCACCCTGCCTCTCCCCACCTCCCCTGAAATTGGGGCTAGCACACCAGACGTTCTGACCATCCTTCCCAGATGCTATTTGAAAACTGGTTCTGTGATGGCATAGGGCACACGGACTGGGAGATTCCCAAGGGAGGCACCTAACCCTGCCTGGGTTGGGAAGAGGCCAGCTAAGATGTGTGGAAAAGATGCTTGATCTGGGCTTTCAAGAATGAGAAGGAAGGATTTCTCTGGTGATCCAGTGAAGACTCTGTGCTCCCAATACCGGGGGCCCGGGTTCTATCCCTGGTCAGGGAACTAGATCCCACATGCTATAACTAACAGTTCGCATTCCACAACTGAAGATTCCACATGTTGCAACTAAAAAAAAAAGCTCCTGCACGTCACAATGAAGATTGAAGATCCCATATGTGGCAACTAAGACCCGGTGCAGCCAAATAAATAAATATTTTTTAAAAGTTATATTTAAAAAAGAATGAGAAGGAGCTCCCTGGTGAAGAGGTTGAGAAGAGAGAACAGCTTGTACAGAACTTCCAGGAACAGAAGTTTGAAGATCACGAGTAACTTGGTTTGGCTGGAATGAGATGCTGGGTTTGTGGTAGGCAATAGCTGGGACCATGTGGGGAAGGGCCCTTTTGCCAAGTACAACTGGGAGGTTGAACTTGATTCTGAATACTCTGGGGAGCCATTGAAAGGCTCCAAGAAGAGAAATAACACAGTTTGGTTTGCATTTTAGACCATTTGCTCTGGTAGTAGGGTGGAGGATGGGTGGGGTAGGCCATGGCCAATCTAACCCAAGCATTATCTAGGGTTATCTTGTCCTTACTGCTTCTAATTGAATTGGACATGAACTCCCACCCCAAACAAGGAGGGGACCAGTGTCTCTCCACAGGTCTCTGGGGATTCTTAGGAACTTTCATTTCTCTCACTAGCTCCTTTGATGCCACACTCCTGGCTTCTGCTGAATTTTTCAGTTTCATCCTGCACATAGTGACCCCTGTAGGCATTGAGTCACCTCCTGGTCGGTCCTTTCATTCCTACAGGACCCATGATCAAGGTCAGATGTCTCTGTGGGTAGGGGGGAAGGGGGAGGGCCTGATGCTGCTGGTGGCACAAACACCATGGCATTGAACTTTGTGTAGCATTGTATTTAAAGTCTCATGACTGTTGCTGCTTCAGTGGGGAGTGCTTCTCAGTGCTATTCTCCCTGCTGGCTCAGGACTGGCCCCAAGGAAATGAACGCAATTGTCTTACTTCCACAGAGACCAATGTGGACTGCTAATCACAGGGTGGGTTTCCCAAGGTGGTGCAGACCTAGCCTATTTCTATTGTGTATTGATTCTGTGGTCAGTGAAGGTTCTTGTGAGAAATGAATATTTCAAACAGTGGGCCTGAGTTTTCTTTAGAATAAAATAAACTAAAGCCCAAACTGCTAGTCCCCAACACAGAGGGTCCTCCTTGGTGGATGGGCAGGTGAAAGGCACATGGAATGCAGGGCCCTGGGCAGTTGATTTAACCTTTCCGGGTTAGTCTCTCCGTCTGTAAAATGGGTATAATATTACTTCTTTACAGGAAGATTGTGAAGTTGCAATGAGGTAGTTGTGCAAAATCACTTGACTTGGCCTGTGGTTGGGCTTTGGGGTGATTTGGACACATGAGGACACTACTGTGAACTGAGTTGTATCCCCTTCAAAATCCATATGTTGAAGCAGTAACCCTCAATGTAACTATATTTGGAGAAAGGGTCTTCAGGAGGTATAACAGTAGCCCGATCATATAGGACTGTGGCCTTATAAGAAGAGAGATCTCTCTCTTGCACACGCTCTCTCTGCCATGTGAGAACACATGGAGAGACTGTCTACAAGTCAGGAAGAGAGCCCTCACCAGAACCCAGCTATGCTGACTACTTGGATCTCAGACTTCCAGCCCCCAGAACTGTGAGAAATGGACAATTCTGTTGCTTAAGCCATCCAGTCTGTGGTACTTTATTATGGCGGCCCAAGCTGACGGATACAGATATATATTTACCCTGTGTGCAGTCTGTCTTCAGAAATTGGTGATGGTGTGCACACAGCCCTGAGGAGGGTGGGCTTGGGGTCTCTCTGCCCCTCCATCAGCTCCTACCCCAGCCTCCCAGCTCCCAGTGATCTGGGCCCTGCCACCTACTTGGCCTCATCTGGTACCATCCCTCTCACTTGTTTCCCAGATTGGCCTTCATTTTTTCATTTCTCAAACTCTCTTAGCTCTGTTCTGCCTTGGGCCTTTGCACATGCTGTCCCCTTTGCCTACAGAGCTTACTTGTGTAGGGTTTACCTTTCATTCAGAGGTTCAGTCCTCAGAGAGCCCTGCCTGGACTGTCTGCCCAACATAGCACCACTTCTACCCAGACTGCTCTTGTTTCTTCCAAGCAGGCATCATGTACTGAAGTTAAATGATTTATCTGTTTCTTATCTGTGTTTCTCCACTAGAATGTAAGCTCCATGAGGACAGAGGTCTTGTTTACTTAGTCTTGCTATGTCCCCAGAGCTTAACATGGTGACTGTAGCATAATAGGGACTCAGCCCATACGGAATGAAAGAAGTCTGAAACAAATCAATGGATCTGGGAAAAACTCCATGCCTGTGCGTCTACCATCTCTTGCAGTAGACCCAAAGCACCTTGATATCCAGTACCACACGTTATTCCTCATTGTAACTAGAGGTCATCTGGTCCAGCCAAAGGTTTTCCAACTGAAGGGTTATATGGAGGGGTATGGGCCACCACACAGAGCTAGGTGGAGGAAGAGGTGAATGAATTGGCCTTTGAATGCTCTTTCCTACCCTTTCAACCAGAAGAGTTGTGAGTTTATGTTTCCCATATTGGGCTTTTATGAAAAATCTTATTGGAAAAAAGCAGCTCCACAGCTAGGAGAAGAGGGAAAACCACAAATTGGATCCAACCCTTCATGTTACAGATGAAGAATTTGAGGACCAGAGAGGGAAAGGGCCTTGCCCACGCACAGATGGTCAGTGGCAGAACACTCTATCCCCAGTGGTGCTGTGGTCAGGCACCATTCTTGTTAACAGTTCTTGTTATGTGAGTGAAAAATACTGGCATTCTCAAATGCTATAATTTGGCTTTCACTGTCTAAGAAATGGGGATAAGAAAGGGCTTATAGGGGACTTCTCTGGTGGTTCAATGCTTAAGAATCCACCTTGAATGCAGGGGACATGAGTTCAGTCCCTGGCTGGGGAACTAAGATCCCACATGCATGCATGCTGAGTCGCTTCAGTCATGTCCAACTCTTTGTGACTGTATGGGCTGTAGCCTGTTAGGCTCCTCTGTCCATGGGATTCTCCAGGCAAGAATACTGGAGTGGGTTACCATGTCCTTCTCCAGGGAATCTTCCTGACCCAGGAATCTAACCCATGTCTCCTGCACTGCAGGCTGATTCTTTACCACTAGACCCACCTAGGAAGCCTAAGATTCCACATGGGGTAGAGAAACAGCCTGTGCGCCACAATTAGAGAGTCTGTGAAGTGAAAAGTGAAAGTCATTCAAATCGTGTCCGACTCTTTGCAACCCTGTGGGCTGTAGCCCGCCTGGCTCCTCTGTCCATGGGATTCTCCAGGCCAGAATACTGGAGTGGGTAGCTGTTCCCTTCTCCAGGGGATCTTCTTGAACCCAGGTCTCCCGCTTTGCAGGCGGATTCTTTACTGTCTGAGCCACCAGGAAAGTCCAAAAACACTGGAGTGTGTAGCCTATCCCTTTTCCAGGGGATCATTCTGACCCAGGAATCGAACCAGGATCTCCCGCATTGCAGGTGGATTCTTTGGTGCACCGCAACAAAAGATCTAACGTGACACAGCAAGATCCTGTGTGCCTCAACTAGGGCCCAATGCAGCTGAATAAATAAAGATTTACAAAAGACAAGTATAATTACCAAAAAAAAGAAAAAGAAAGAAAGGGCTTATGGTCACTACTGACAGTCCCAAAGAAACTTCAGGCTCAAAAGTCCCTGTGGGGTCTCATGCCCACAGCAGAAGGCCAACAGTGAACTCTGCCAGGGACACCCAGGAGAACCCTGGCCAGGCCAAAGAGTCACCACAGGACATTACACATGAGCCAGGAAGTCACAGCAGCTTCTGAAGGAGAAGGTTTCTTCTTAGAAAAACACAGAGCTGGTGAGCATGGATCCTGACCCTCTGAGAGCCTTGATGGTAGAATGATGGACTTTTGTGACAGTCCCCTTACTTACTGACTTCTTTTCTACCTTCCCTTCTTTTCTTTCCTCCTTTTCTTCAGCCACTTCCACAGAGCATTTGCTGCCTGGCAATTTATGTTAACCATTACTGCAAACCCAGGCGTTCATTTCATCACTGGCAATCAGCTCTTGTCCTTGGGGAAACCTAATTAGGTATTACAGGACTTTTGATGTCGTTTCCATGGAAACCTCCATAGTAATGGTGTACATGCAGAATATATGCTCCAGGGAGTTTGGAAAAAATGCATATATATTATTACTGGATTTTAAGAAAATCTTAAATTTTTTTCCTCTTGCTTTTTTCCTGCATATATATTTTTTAAATCATGGAAATTTTCTCTGGAGTTTTTCTCCCACAGAGAAAACAGTAGAGAATACAAAGGGCCTTTTCCATCTTCTCTCCTTTAATTAAAAAAAATTCATAGTTGTACAAGAATGAAAGTTTTTTTGGATCGGTCAGAAAATGTCTAAGCAGGATCTCCCCTAACAGCTGAGAACATTTTGAGAAAAGATATTTCTTAAATAACTTGAAAGGCTTCAAGTCTTTCAAAATAGAATGGGGAAATGAGCAAATTCAATGAATCTATTCCAGACGTATTTACACTAAAAAAATAAAAGGCAGGCCCCCTGGTGCAGTTTCCTCTGTTAGGTTGATAGTGGGGGCTTCAGGACATCTCCTTGTCTCCCTGTCAAGACAGCCTGTTCCCAGCCCTGCAGCTAACACATGGTGGGCTCCAGAGATTGTACGTGAACTGACCTCTCCTAGGTGACCAGATGGCCCTTCAGAGTTGACTCCCATACAGAGCTAGTGAATCATATGATTGCTCTATGAGAAACTCCAGTGAGGGAAACGTGCAGGCCTGGTCTGACTGAGGTGGGGATGCACATGGAAGGTGCAGAGAGAGAGCCTGTTAAGCACCCATGTGCCACAGCTAAATTCAAAGGTTCTGGAGAACCCATCAATTACTGAACTGTTTTCTTTGACACCTCTAATTGACCACTCAAGGATGGAATGTCCACAATGACCTCTTTGGTAGCTGCCAGCAGATCAATTTACCCCTCAAATTTGCCTAGAAGATTCACCATTCCCAAGAGTCCCTGCAGTTTTTCTCTTCCACACCCAATAAATTCTGTTTTGCCTTTGTTCCTTGATTTAGTCTACCAGTTGACTTCCACACATATGAGAAACACGTTGCATGCAAAATAACTCAACTGCTTGCAAATTAATTTTTAAAATGCTTTGAGTTTTCTTTGATATATGAAATGATGTGTCCCCTAGGTGGGGTAGGGGTCAGGGAGGCTGGCATGGCCCTTGATCATGATCCCCTCTTCATCCAGTTGCCCAGTTATTGAGATAGACTGGCCAGCCCTGTCTGATTAACCATGCTGGCTGGGAGGATGGGAGTGGAAGTTCCTTCTACGGGCTGTGGCCTGAGAAGCTGAAAGGGAAATGTTGGACATGGCAGGGAAATCACCCAACTTCTAGCATGTGTGTTAAGTGAAGGCATGAGTTAGATTTGCTTATGTATTAGTTTTGTTGCATGATGAAGCACACCCCATATTAATGACTTAATAATCATTTAGCTCACAACTGTGTGGGTCAGCAGTCGGGGCAGGGCTCAGCATGGTAGTTCTGCTGCTGCCCTCACCTGGGGTGAGCTTCTGTCATGCAGCTTGTCAAGAAAAACCTCACTCTTATGTCTGGCAGCTGTGTTGGCGTAGGTTGGAGTGACAGGGAATGTGGGGCCCAGTATTACAGCAAACCCTGCCGCACTGACCTTCTTCAAAGGTCACATTCTATGTCATATTCTCTAATACCCCACTGACCAAAGGCAGGCAAATGGCCAGCTTCAGATTCAAGGGCTTGAGAAATGGACTGTACTTCTTACTGGAAAGAGAAGCAAAGTCACACATGAAGAAGCAGACAAAAGGAATGGGAGGAATCAGTGGTATTGTGGTAGCACAACACCAGGTTTGTCTAATACAGGCCTTCCAAGCACTACTAAATCCCTGTCTTGCCCAAGAAACTTTCCACAACGGCCCCTTATCATGTCTCTTGTATGCTGGAGTTACTTGAGATCGTGAGCTGATTCATGGGACATGTGTCTGATTCACATTTATATCACCACAGTTTTCTCACTTAGTTGATTCTAAAAAGAATCTTAAAAGAATTGAGGTATAACTGACAAATAAAATAGTATATATTTAAAGTGTACAATGAGACGATATAAGTATACATTGTGAAGTGATTACCACAGTCAAGTTAATTAACACATCTACTACCTCACATTGTTACCTTTTTTTTAAATTTAAGAACACTTAAGATCTGTTCTCTTAGCAAATTTCAAGTACTAGTTGGTTCTTCCTAATTATTTTATTGAATTGTGGTGAGTTGAATTGAATTGGTTCTCCTTTCTAATTACAAGCTCCTTGAAGGCAAGTTTGGAATTGCTCTGTCACATAAAATCTCCCTCCCAAAGCTCTTGGAATTACACCAACTGGCTGAAAAATCCCACAGGCTCTTAGAACCAGTTAAGTGGCAGAGAATCAAGTCTGGAGGCAGCTCTGTTCAGGATAGTATCTGGGGTAAGAGCAGGACTTGCAGATGACCCCAGGTCCTGGCACCAAAGCATTCCATTTTCAGGCTGACCAAACCCCAAAGGAGTGGAATCACTGTTGGATGCTAAGGAGGCAGTGAGACTCAGCAGTTTGGAGAATGTGGCATTCCCTCCTCACTCAGGAGAAACCTGGGCAAGGTCAGGAAGGAAGAATGTTTGTCACAGAGCTGAGTCTTCTGCTCTATGACAGGTGAGAGCAGACTTGCCCCCTGCCCCCCACAGGGCCCCCTGGCACCCCATGCCAGATCCTGTCCATGTCACATCAGAACTCTTCCAGAATTTATCAGGGCGGCCAGTCAGACTGCTCTAGAGCTAGGTCTGGTTGACTGAGACCTAACAAGAAGGGAGGACAGTCCTATGCCAGAGTCACCCTCCCCTCTCTGGTCCAGCACTGCTCCAGTACTTTCTAAGGCTTGGAGATCACCTGGGACCCTTTATTCCAGATTGGACCACCCCCTAGGAATAGGAGGGTGTCCTTCTCATGGCGTGAGGTAACTCGTCAGGTACGCCATTAGTCACAGGCTTAGCAATGAGTTTTCTACACGAATTTCCATTCTGGGTGGTTAACAAGGGCCACTGTCCACCTGTCCTTTTCTTTACATGACATAGTCATTCACCCACACACCTCTTTGTTCAGTAAAATTCTATTGACTGTACCAGGACCATCCTGGTCCTTGGAGAAAGGTGAGATGAGCCAGCCATGAGTCCTGTCCTCAGGGAGCTCATGTGCCTCGAGACCACACATGAGGTCTGCATAGAACAAGGGCTCAGAACAGAGCACAGAAGGACTTCCCTGGTGGTCCAGTGGTGAAGAGTCTGCCTGCCAGTGCAGGGGACACAGGTTCGATCCCTCGCCTGGGAAGATTTCCACATGCTGCAGAGCAACAAAGCCCATGTGCCACAACTAACTGAAGCCAGTGTGCCTAGAGCCTGTGATCTGAAACAAGAGAAGCCACCACAATAAGCCTGCGCACCACAACGAAGAGTAGCCCTCACTTGCTGCAACTAGAGAAAAGCCTATGTGAAGACCCAGCGCAACCAGGAATAAATAATAAATTAAAAAATTTAAAAAAAAAAACAGGGCACAGAATAAGGGATCTTCAGAGTGGAAGGCGCTTCAGAGCTCATCCAACCTATCCGCCTATTCCTCAGAGGAGGAAATCAGACCCAAGATGGGGGAGTCTAGTCATCCAGGGTCAAACAGTCAACAGTAGTTATTCATTCACTACACAAGAATTTACCCAACACCTATATGTGCTAAGAGCTGGGCCGGCACCAGAGATTCCACAGCAGACAAACAAGGCAGATATGGCCCCCCATCCCTTTTTGGGTCACAATCCAGATTACATTTGGGATCACCCAAGGAAACAAGAAAATTCCCAATGCCAAAGCCTCATGCCTAGAGTTTCAGATTTACTTGGTCTAGGGTGGGCCGGAGTGTGGGTCTTTTAAACAAGCTTTCCAAGTGATTCTCGCAGACAGATCAAGAAACACTGCTCTGGACGGTGGGGGAAGAGGTGGGGAAGAGATAGATAAAAACCAAGCTGTTGTTCAATAGCTAAGTTGTGTCCAACTTTTTGCGACCCCTTGCACTACAGCATTCTAGGCTCCCCTGTCCTTCACTATCTCCTGGAGTTTGCTCAGATTCCTGTCCATTGAGTTGATGATGCTATCTAACCAACTCATCCTCTGCTGCCCCCTTCTCCTTTTGCCCTCAATCTTTCCCAGCATAAGGGTCTTTTCCAATGAGTTGGCTCTTGGCATCAAGTGGCCCAAGTGTTGGAGCTTCAGCTTCAGTACTTCCAATGAATACTCAGGGTTCCAAGTAAAGATTAATGAATACATAACTGAGACTTGTGACTTGTAAGGAATGAACAGGATGCTGAGTGAGGACGTGGCAGGGTGGGGTACTGTTACCTGCTTGAGTCTGAAGGGAGGGAGGCTACACTTGGAAAGTTGTGGTTCCAGGGGTCAGACGGGAGCAGGAACAAGGGTGTCCTCCTATGGGACAGCAAAGGACTCTTCTGGGCCGTACTGCCCACCCTGCTGACTGACAGACCCCTGCACTGGAGCCCCGTCTAGCAGAGGCTCTTGATCTTCAGCCTGGACTATATCCCCATGGGCCCGCATACATACTGTCTCTCAGTGCCTCACAGGGATTAATAATCCCTCACATTTTGAGTACAGGTGTCCCTTGGTATCCACAGGGGATTGGTTCCAGTAAACTCTGTGGACACCAAAATCCAAGTCCCTTATATAAAATGGTATAGAACCCTCAGCCCTCTGCATCCACAGTTCATCTGTGGATATCGATGGCCGACTGTAGTTCGTAAAGAATGTTCTCTTGTATTATCTGTGTTACTGGATCCTAATGCTAATCCCAAGAGATGGACAGGGTCAAGGTTCATGGTCTTAGGACAGAGATGTGGAAATAGGCATAGAGAGGTGATGGGGCTTGCCTGTGATCACACAGCTAGTGTTTGGATGTGTGAGGATTCAGTCCAGCTCACCAGCCTCCAACTCTACTACTGCATGTTGTCCCCCTACTCAAGCTTGTGCCAGGAAACTGAAGCAGAAGCAGGTCATGTGGGAGGCAGGTGGGGACACCACCCTGGTGCCAGCCCCTTCTCATCAAGCTGGGCAGAACTGCCGGCCTGCTGCCACTTGAACATGGGTGGTGTATCCTCTCATTCTTCATCAGGGAATCCAAGGAACCTGCGACTCTGCCCAGAGTGAACCCAGTTACTATAGTAACCTGATGCAGTTCTTTCTTATAGGGCGGATGGTTTTCATTTTGTATTTGAAGAGTTTGGCCAGGCAGTCACATTGCCATGGCTTGGCCTGTCGGTGGCAGTTAGGAGCAGAGGGAATCCTTTGAGCAGCCTCTGTTGCTGCTGCTGCTGCTAAGTCGCTTCAGTCATGTCCGACTCTGTGTGACCCCATAGACGGCAGCCCACCAGGCTCCCCCATCCCTGGGATTCTCGTCTAGTCCCTCTAATTGATGGTGCAAACCTGTGTCTGCAAAATACCCAGCTCAGCTGCACTGGGGAGGGAGTGGGAGTCTCAGCTGGTGCTGGGCTGGGTCCTCTCTCCCATTTAGAGATCATACCTTTCCAATTACAGCTGCCCGGGCTGAGGTGGGCCCCTCGGCCCCCTTGCTCCCATAGTGCCTTCTATTAATAGTTCCCCTCCACGAGCCTCATCACAGGAGCCATGCTCAGAGCTGTTTCACTGCATCTGGAATGCCCAGCTCCCTGGCAGATAGAGGGACTCCAGCATGTTTGTTGAATGAATGAATGAATGACCTTTTGTAGTTTATGAAGCCCTTTTATACCCGTTATCCCCCCCATCCCACGTCACAGCCATATGAGGTCCCGGGGCAGGAGGCAGGGTGACCTGTGGTCCAGCAGGGCGAGAGCGCGGCTTGCACAGGCTGCCTCCCCTCCATGCGCACTCCTGTGGCTGCACCTGCCTCTTCACAGCCGGCTGGGTAGCCTGGTCCTTGCTCCTTGTGGCCGGCCAAATGGCACAGGCAGACCCTAAAAGCAGGGCAGCCAGGAGACCCCTCATCCAAGTCCTATGACTACATTGATTCACCTTGAATTTGGGTCACAGATCCCTTGATGGGCCCTTTTTACCCTCAGAGGTCCCAGGCATGGTGTCACGGTCTTCTTTCCTGCATCCTCGGTTGTTAGGATGGTGGCCTGTCAGGGTGGCAGTGAAGGAAAGAGAAGAGAAAAGTGCGTGGTGACTAACTTCAAAATACAACAATTTTTTTTTTAAATTACAAACAACAACAACAAAAGACAGCAGAAAGTTCATTTGTCCCTGACTGTAGAGGAAACAGCAGGACAGACAGAGGAAAGGGCCTCTACGTCCCTAGACAAGCTGTGAAGTGGAGCAAAGTGATGGGGGGTTGGTGAGGAAGTCTTAGCTCAGCCTTTGACCAGCACGCCTAATCCACACTGACCCAACCTCTCTGTGATTCCCGCCATGCTGAAGGTTACATCAAACTTTTCCAGGTTAAATCAAACTTCTGCCTCCCAACCCTGGCCCCAACATTCATTTCTTTCTAAGGCAGCTGAGTTTCTTTCTGGCCACGAATCTTTCCTGGGACTCATGGGCTGCTCCTCTGGCCAGGTTGTACAGTGCATGTGGAGCATGGGCTCGTGCTAAGCTGGGGGACCGTGCCCCTGCCCCCCACCTTATGGGCCAGCTCAAGCAGCCATGCAAAGAATTGCTCTGTGCGGTCCTGGAGCCGGCAGCGTGTGGGGCTGTGTGATGGGCAAACCAGGACAGAGCAAGCAGGAGAGGCAAGGCCCAGCACCAAGAGGGGATGGCGTGGGATAAACACTTCCATCACTTCTCAGAACTGAGGTGCACGCCTGTCCAGGAGGCCCCCAAGTCCAACAGAGGCCCCTGGTCTCAGGCCTCACCCTCTAAGAATCAGGACCTTCGAAAGTCCAAACTGGATCTCAGAGCCTCTCATTTTGCAGCGGAGATTGAGGCCACGGAAGGGAAGGACGTGAGGCTCCCTTGCACGGGGAACTCCGCAGTGAGACCTCCTTGAGAACAAGCCAGGGCTTTCCTGGTGTGTGAACCCAGCGCTGAGCCCAGGCTGGGTGCACAGCAGGTGCTCAGCGAAGACTTCTTTCAGCTGCTTTGCCCATCTTCCCTGCTGTGACTGTGAGAATCTCAGCTTTGTAGAAAGAAGGTGTGGACTGGAAGGGAGCTTAGACATCCCTGAGCCCAACCCTCATTTCCAGAAAGAGACCCCATGGATTAATAATGCTAAAAATAGCAATAACTAATACTTACAGAGCTGGTGCTAGGCAGGATTCCCCACACTTATCTATTAGCCCACTGCAGCTTCATGGCCACCTCTATGCGGCAGGTGTTACTCTCATTGTCCCCAGAGGGGGAAACTGAGGCACAGAGAGGCTCAGTAACTGGCTCGAGGTCACAGAGCTAGTTGGTGTAGGGATCAGGATCCAGATCCAGGCAGTCTGGCTCTGGGGCCCTCACCGCTAACACCCCGGCTAGCCCCCGTGAGTTCACTCATTGAGGAAACAGAGCATTTTCATCTCCACATCCCCCTCAGGGCTCAGCTCAGGGCCTGGCAGGGGCCCAGGGAACTGTTCAGTATAAGTGAGCTGTGCGTCTTCTTAGTCATGGCGCAGCCAGGGTAGGGGCCCCTCGGAGCTGGAAGGAATCCTGGGGAGCAATTTACAGAAATGGAGACCCAGAGATTGACGTGTCTTAGCCAGGTCTCCTGACTCCCCCTCCAGGGCTCCCTTCACCCAAGCGAGGTCTCCAAAGAGGGCCCCGGGGTGGATCAGCTGCCCCATCCTCCCTTACCCCCACTGTGTGCTTCCCTCCTGGTGCGCTCACAGGCTTTCTGCTCCCACAGCTCTTCGTGATTGACAATGGTGCGGACGACTGGCGGATAGCCATGACCTACGAGCGCATTCTCTACATCAGCCTGGAGATGCTGGTGTGCGCCATCCACCCCATTCCTGGCGAGTACAAGTTCTTCTGGACGGCACGCCTGGCCTTCTCCTACACACCCTCACGGGCGGAGGCCGACGTGGACATCATCCTGTCCATCCCCATGTTCCTGCGTCTGTACCTGATCGCCCGCGTCATGCTACTGCATAGCAAGCTCTTCACTGACGCCTCGTCCCGCAGCATCGGGGCCCTCAACAAGATTAACTTCAACACCCGCTTCGTCATGAAGACCCTCATGACCATCTGCCCGGGCACTGTGCTGCTTGTGTTCAGCATCTCACTGTGGATCATCGCGGCCTGGACCGTCCGCGTCTGTGAAAGGTATTCCCGTGGGTCCGGTTCTGCACTCACCTGGGGCCTCCGGGCACACTGCTCATGCTGGGATGAGGGCAGGGAGGAGGAGCAGGGAGGCCCAGATGTATGTGGTCTGATGGAAGAAACAGGCATGTACCCAAACACTTCAGGAGAAAATGGGAAAGGGGAGGACCAAGTTGGGGCTGAATATGAGCTGCAACATTGAAACATTGGAACCAAGGTAAGCTGGGAAAAATGCATGTATAATCTTCCTCATTTCTTGTTCTTTGTAAACCAATATATCTCAAAGCATCCTGGTTATATCATTACTCCTTTCTCACATATAACACTTTATGATTTCTGTGTTACCTCTCCCTCTTGGAGTTAAAGGATGCTCAATAGCATTTTAAAGGCTCTGAGAAGTCCTGCAGTAATGAAACTAGTTTAATTTTGTTAAGTCCAGATTTTCTCAAGCATATTCACCCATAAGTGCTTTTCCTTGTACATTACTATTGATGCCTCACTACTCAAAAATTTGGTCCACAGACCCATCAGCATCACTGGGAACTTGTTAAAATGCAGAATCTCAGGCTTCACCCCAGAACTACTGAATAGAATTTTCACTTTAACAACTTCGCTTGTGATTTGTATGCACCCTGACATTTGAGAAGTACTGCACTGGTGAACTGTACTTTGGGAACCGTTGTTTTAGGAGGCTGGTGGCGGGGCAATGACTCAGAAGTGACAGGTAGGAGAGGAGGGGGTGATGGCCTAATAGAGATCGGAGGCTCTAGGGCATCATCCCAGAGCCTCAGAACTACCATCATTGAGGCTCAAGGTTGGTCCATGGTTACCCCCTTCCACAGCCATCGCCAAGCTGCCCATTCTGACTCCTCTCCCTTTCAAGATGGTTCTGGACGTTCATTTTTCTCTGATTTTGTATGTGGAGTCTGAACATGGAGGTTAAAAACCTGGATTCTGCTCCTGTGTAGCCGTGAGATCTTGAGCAAGTCACTTCACATCTCTGAGCCTCGGTGTCCTCATTTTAAAATGAGGATCACTTGAGATAGAAGGGACGATCTATATTCACTTGAGAGAGGTAATTTTTAGTATACTGGGAGGCCTGGTCACGCATCCTGTGTAATTTACTCAGATCCTGTAGTCATCCTTTATTCATCATCACTTAAAATTGTATTATCGAATATTCCATGCACCAGAGAAAACAAGCAAGAGAATTCTGGAGGAGAGTTGGTCTAAAAACATCTCAGGTGTGCACTGAACCACATTTCCCACCTATTTTGAAAATGTTCTGTATGCAGACAGTTCTTTCAGATGTTTGGTCAGCAGACACACAGTCAAAAAAAGAGGTCATTCTGCTACAGCCGGGCAGGGGCCCCTTCATATGGCAGGGTCAGTTTCTCAGAACCAGTACCAAGCTGGGACACATTTCTTACATATGAAGCCCGAAGGACACACGATACCCATGTATTCAGAACCCCATCATTACTCAACAGCTGACATTATAACATCTGTTCTAAGTAGGACCATACTTCACCAGGCTTCATGAACCTTCTCCGGTAAGCAGACACTCTTTCTACAGTGGAGAAAGCATATGTTTGGGTTCCAAGCCCAAAGTCCTCTTAGTTGAGCAATATGGTGCCACTTTACCTCTCTGGGCCTCAGTTTTCTCATCTGCAAGCTGGAATTAATAATACCAACTTTTTAGGATTTGTTGTTGGAGCCAGGTAAGATAACATATGTGAAATGTATTCCATAATAGTGATAGTGACAATAAATAATAATAACAGAGGTCTCTTGATAACTCTTGGGAGTCTTGTGGCTGCTTTTTAATAATTAGAACAAGCCTACTATAGGTAGACCTAGGCTCTTCTTGTTTTCCTTTGTAACTGATCAAAGCTGAGTCTTCTAGCAACAATAATAATTGAATTTACATAGCCCTTTAAGGTGTTTGAAATCTTCCATGTTCTCAAATTGATCCTGTTTGGTGTGTATCATCACCCCATTGTCTCAGATGAGCAAACATGGAACAAAGTACCAGCAAGTGAGTTTCATTGTTTATTGAACCTGTCAGAAGTATGGGTGATGCTTTTTTATTGGAAGATAAGCCTGCTTCAAAATGTGTAGCTTTCAAAGTACTCTGTTGCACTGGATGACCCTCCATGGCCTCCACACTGGGACTGGGTTGACCTGGCCCCCATCAGCCCATGGGCCTCTGTCTGCAGAGATGACTGACATGCCCAGCTGAAGCTCAAGGCAAGGGCACAGAGAAGCAATGAGCAAATCAAAGGTCCTCCTAAAGTTTCCCCTTCTCTTGTGAAAAGGCCCTTTGACCAGGAGGCGTCTGCTTAGATCTCACATGAGGTGTATTAAAACACATGTTGTCATCACCCCTGTTTCTTGGGCACTTTCCCTGTGCCAGTTCTGTGTGAACTAATTCACTGCCCACTCCATTTGCCCTCACAGTAGACCTGTGAGCGTGCACTGTGACTGTCTCATTTCAGAGTGGAGGAAACTGATGTAAAGTAACTGGCCCGAGGAGCCCGGATACATGCAGCTGGAATCTGAACTTGCTTCTGACTCTGAACTTTATATTTGTCTCACCAGCCCAGGCCAAGTGCTGCACTTAGAAGGAAACTGTGGCCTAAACTCTCCTGGCGACGTTCCCGATCCGAGCGTCTTAAAGCCACTGAGACTGATGCTTAAATCCCAGTCTGGCTGTTTTGCCTGCCTCCGATGTCTGTGCTATTAACCATTTTGTCACCCTGTTTTCAGGGCCACCTTCACGTTAATTTCCAACATATCCGAGTGTAGGCAGTGGATGCTGTGGTGGGCCACCCAGGGGTCCCCTCTCCACCCAGGCTCTCATTCCCTCAGCTGGGGCTGTTGGCCATGGCAGAATTGCTCTGGATGAAGGCAGCTGCCTTAGCCAGGGTCAAGCCTCCTGCCCAGGGCAGCAAGCATCCAGTGACTTGTCAGTGTAGGAGTTTAAAGGCCCAGCCCCTCCATCCCCTGCAGGATAGCTCTGCAGGGCCTTGCTGGTTTCAGGACTCCTGCGGGATCACGTGATACTAGAACCTCTCCCCCTCCCCCGTCCTCCATCCCTCAGGCCCCACCAGTCTTGATCCTAAGTGTAGGCCCAGCAAACCTGCACTCACATCTCAGCATCTCAGTGACTTTCCCAGGCATCTGACCTATGGAGCTGTGAAAGCAAAGATGAACAAGTATATTTTTTTCCTAATCAGGCAAAGCACTGCTTTTACAAAGACCAAGCAATTTCTTTTAGAACCAAGCCCAAATGAGCATTGCCCTTCCTCAATGTCAAATAATAAGCAAGACTGGCAGAGACAGGAATTAGTCAGCCAGAGATTGTACAGAAACTGGAGGCAGGGGCTGCTGTGGAGGCCCCGAGCCTCGGCCAGGGTGGGAGGACAGTGTGGACAAGATGGTCTTGATTGCTCTTAGCCTGATGGAATGACAGTTCTGTCACCTGAGACAGCAGAGAGGGTAAAGGACTTGCCCAAGGTCACATAGCAGCGTGACAGGTTCTCGAAAAAACTCTCCTCTGCTGATACCCGGAGCGGGGCTTGTTCACATTGCAGGTGGGTTTCATCAGCCCGGATGCATCTCTAGCTGTGTACACACACTTCTGAAGTTGCTATGGAAATCCCTCCTCAGCAAGCCTCATTTGAAAAGACATTTCTCATAGCTGGGGTTGGCTTTTATGTGACAATAAAGGTTTTTCACATTTCCTCCTTCCAAGGGGGAGAGGGAATTGGTGATTACCCAGAGCAGCCTGCTATCAGGAGGGCAGTGCCTGGTTGCTGGGAGGGCAGCGTCAACAGCAGGTTTGTTTTCCCTGGACCCCGCCGCGGCATTACATCATGGGTTCCGAGGCTGACAGTTGTGGCACTCGGCATTCTCTGGGATTCTCCTGGCCGTGTGCCTGCCTCCCACAGGCTTCCCAGAGCCCATGCGAGGAACCTCCTCATTAAGCACTGTCACACGCCGAGCAGCCTAGCTGGTGGAGAGACCGTCGGAGGCCCCAGGCCTAAAGGCCACCAGGTGAGGCAGGGGGCTTCCTTTTCAGGGGGCACACCCCGAAAGAAGTCTACCAGCTCACATATGGGTGCTTCTCTTCCCAGGAGAAGCAACAGGGCCTCCCATGACACTGACAGAGTGAGCCGAGGCTTGTGATCCCTAGCCAAGCTTAGTAAATGACCTCCTAGCCTCTTGGATGGAATCCCTTTGGTCTCCTCTCTCCTGAGGCCCCAGGCTGTATCAGTACCTCAGGACTTCCAGCCTATCCACAAGTCCTTGGTGATGATGGTATGAATTTCCATCTGTGTCTGTACATTGGCATTTTTGTGAGAAATTTAATTCTGGAGACCTGGCTGCTAGAACGGGAGAAAAACCATGAATGGCCATTCTTTCTCTCATTAAAACAGAGCCACCCCTCCCATCACAAGGAAGATAAGAAGAGGCTTCCAAGCTATAGAACAATTCATAATAAATATCCATAGAGCAGGGGGAGGGTGATGCTCAGAAAAATTGCACTATCAGGGGTCCGTGATTTTAGAGGTTGCAAACCACTGGTTTGGAGAGTGAGAAGACTGGTTAGTAAGGATAGGAAATTATCTGTCACATTGGATGAATGTGACAGATTCACATTCACATTTGCTAGACCCAAAACCCTGCCCTCTAGCTGGAGAAAGGGGAACTCAGCCTCCTTTAGGGTAGAGGAGCAGCCTGGGGCCATCCTGCTGCCAGTGCCAGGTCTGGATAGATCACTCCTCCTTCAAAGTTGGATTCCTAGCAATGGGCAGTGGAGTGGGGAGGAGTAAGGAGGGGAAGGAAAGTAGGGAGAAGGGAAGGGGAATCCTATATGAGGCCTTTGAAGCAAATCTGCAGTGTTAAGAGGAAAATAATTCTCAAGATGCCGAAGACTGTTTGCTTATGAGGAACAAAAAGCAACATTTGAAGATTCTTGGGTATCCCTTATAGGGTGCAAGAAGGTGTCATCATAGAGAAGAGTGGGCAGACAGGAAATGAAAATGTATCTAGTTCACATAAGCCTAGAGTTCACAGAGAAGGACAACTGTTTTAGCAAAAAGAAAATCTACATCAGGGCGCTGAATTTTTTTTAATGCAGAATGTGAAGGACAAAGTTAAAGGTTCTCTCTGAAAGTAGAAGACAAGAACAAAGAGATGAGAGAAGAGGGTGAATAGGACAGAATTAGAAGCTGCAGAGTCAAGGCTAAATCCTAGCACTAGAGTTATTTTGGAGGAAGAAACCATAATAAATTAGATAAAAGCATAATCAAGGACATACATGAAGAAAACTTTTCCAGATTTGGCTGGCCAGAGGGGTGGTGAGGAGGTTAAGATTAGTCAGATCAAAAAGGTTCCTGTTTTCCAGCTACAATAGGGGGAAAAATTTTTTTTCTGGAAAATTTACTGAATTATATGGTTAAACATAAGGAAATCAACCCTGAATATTCATTGGAAGGACTAATGCTGAAGCAAAAGTTCCAATACTTTGGTTACCTGATGCAAAGAACTGATTCATTGGAAAAGACCCCAATGCTGGGAAAGATTGAAGGCAGGAGAAGGGGACGACAGGGGATGAGATAGTTAGGTAGCACCACCGACTCAATGGACATGAACTTGAGGAAAGTCTAGGAGATAGTGAAGGACAGGGAAGCCTGGTGTGCTGCAGTTGATGAGGTCCCAAAGAGTCAGACACAACTTAGCGGCTGAACAACAACAAGGTATGCAATCCGAGATGCACATAGGCAACACGGAGCAGACTTCTCCTTAGGAACCCTGAATTCTGGGAGACATTGGGGCATTAGTGTCATTTACATGAGGGAACAAAAGGGTCATTCTTGGAGTTTTGTGGGCTTAGAAGGTTACAACCTACATTTTGCAGGGAGCTTGTATATTAGTTGACCCAGGGATGAATCGTAGTTAGGATCTTAACAATGGAACAGTATGAAAGAAAGACAGGAGGACAGGACTGAAGCCAGGTAAACATGAGATCCAGACTACATTTAAACATGACCATGTAGCCAAATTCTAATGTCAAAGAAAGAGTAGATTCTGGAAAGAGTAAATGTATGCAATAAAATAATTCAATAATAGTGAGAGGGTTCCTAACCCACAGATTAAAAAGGTGAGAGAAGTCTAGAAAGGATTGATTAATACATGCTAAATTCATCATCTTAAGTAGAAGAGAATTTTAAAAGCCTTATCTCTCAACTTTAATAATTAGAGAAATATAGTTTAAATCATTTTTTAAAGCTAAAGGTAACCACAGGTAGAATTTTGTAAGTCTAATGATGATAACAGTAGCGTCAGTCAGGTATTGTTTTGCTTCATCCAGACCACAGCTCCATGAGGCATGGGGACTATTGTTATCTTCATCCTGCATGGGAGGAAATTGAGGCACAGGGAAGTTACGGTTTTGCAATGTGGCTTGGGTCATGGAACCAGGGGTCTGCAGACCTGAGACCCCCCCAGCCTCCTGTCAGAGTCTCGCTTTTTCCTACCAAGAGAAGGTGCATTTTCCACATTCCTGGATGAGTAACACAAACATCATCAAAGACAGAAAAATAAAGGAGGCAGGAAGGAAAAATTGAAAAACAGCATGAAAAAAGATGAAAGGAAACCAAACTTAAAATTTTCACAATCAACAGAATTGAATTTAACTCCCCAATTAGAAGACAATGTCCCTTACTTAGATAAGATTTAATTGCAAAACTTAATGTTACGCTGTTTACAAAAGAGGTACCTTAAATAGAAAGGTCCAGATAAATAAATGAATGGCAAAGATGTATTAGGTGAGTACAAACCAAAGGGCAATTGAGTAGAAATCTTCATTTTAAACCAAATTGAATTCAAAGCCAAAATCATTAAATGGTCCAAAGGAAGCATTTAATCTGGATAAATGCATTATACACAGTAACACTGTGAACTTTTATGCAAAAATAAATAAGGAGATAGAGAATCTGAGTTTTTAATGTTTTAATTGACTGATAAATTTTGAACTTTGTAGCCTATAAACAAATAATACAATTTTAAAGCATCCATTGAACATTTACAAAAATTGATCAACTTCTTGGCCACACATCTCAAAACATCAGAAAAAAATTTCAGGCATATTCTCTAACTTCAAGGCCATAAAACTTCAACTAAAAGGAAACTTTGGGGCAGCAGGGTTTTGAAAGCAATCTCCTCAATTACAACTTGATCAAAAGAGAATTATTCAAACTACCACTGAAGACTATTTTGAAAATTACAACTCTATAAATCAAAACTTGGGATGTGCCCAAAGTTGAGCTCAGATGAAAAATACCCTTAAAGTTTTACACTGAGAAAAAGAAGCGTGAAAGTAAATTGAATTCATTAGGAGAACAAAAAGGCTCAGGAGAACAAATTAGTTTTATAACAAAGACAGGAATTAATGAATTTAAAAACAGAATTAGTAAATCTCAAAGGTATCAATGTTTAGCAAGTCTAATCAAGAAAAAAAGAAAACACAAAACAAGAAATTTTAAAGCAGAATACCTACTGATTCTGAGGATAATTTAATAAATAAAAGAGAATAGCTTAACTTTTTTTTGAAAGCAAAGACCTTTGAGAAAGACTTTCTCCACCAGATATTATTAATAAAATGTATTATAAAACAAAGGTAATTAAGTCTCTCTGGCATTGCTGAAAAATCAGTAATGACAGATCAATGAAACCTAAGGGAAACCTTCAAAATAAACCCTAGTATGTGAGAACTCAATATTTGAGGGAAAAAACCAATTAGGAAGCAATAGATTATTCCATAGATGTTAATGGAAAGATTGGATACTTGGATGAAAAATCAAATTAGAATCCCACCTCTCACCAAAATAAATTCCAGGTGGATCAAAGAGTCAGATATAAAAAGAAACCATGAACAAACTCCAGAAAACAAAGTAAATATTTAATCAATCCTGAGATGGGAGAGAATTGTTAAGCATAAAATCTTAGAAGAAAAGAAATGTGAAGGAAAACACTGGAGTATCTGATTACATTATACATACAATTTTGGATTTCTGTTCTTCAAAAAAATAAACTTATTTAAAAGGCAAATGTTATACTAGGAAAAATATTGGCAGCAAACATGACAAGAGGTAAATATCTCTATTGTACAAAGCAATCTTAGTTACCAATCAGAAAAACTCATCTTCTCAGTTAAAAAAAAAAAAAAAAAGCTAAAAATAAAAACACAGCCACAAAGAAAGAAATACAAATAGCCAATAAAATGAAAAACACAGCCTCTCAAATCAAAGAACTGCAAATTAAAACTACAAGGGGAATTGCTTTTTCTTCTCTGGAACTGACAAAATTTTAAATAAATGTAATTCAGTGCTGAAGAAAGTTGTTATTGTTGGTGGTAGAGTGAGTGGGTTGTTTCTCTCATACTGATGGCAAGAAGGAAAATTAGCACCACCTTTCTGGAAAACAATTTAACAGTATGTCAAGGGAGCCTTTACAAGTTCATAACTTTAACCCAGGAATTCTCCTTCTAGGAAGCTATTCTAATGAAATAATCAATTTATGTCAAGGTCCTTCAGATGCATTCTACAATAGTGGAGAATCAGAAACCAAGTAAGTGTCCAGGATTTAAGCAATTAAATAAATCATAGCACATCCATATGATGGGTAATTAGGCAACAATTTTTTTGAAAAAACCCATCCTTTGAAGACTATAATAAAGTAGGAAAAAGTCATGATGTAATATTTTTTGAAAGGATCATACAAAAGTATTATATAGGATGTTACCAATTAAAAATAGATATCTAGCACACATAGAAAATGCTTGGAAAATACATATATTGTTTTCTGTGGGATGTTACATGTGATTTTTTGGGTTACAGTTTACTTGCAATGAGCATGCACGACAATATGTGTGTGTGTGTTTTAATGTAAAGAGGGATCATTTTGTTTTTTCTCCCTCCACAAAGTCCCTCTTCTCATCTTCCACAGAAACTCACATGTTGTATCAACAGGGCTTGAAAGTAAAGTTGAATGGCTCACTCAGTTTTTACATGTAATTTTCTCAGAGAAGCACAATAAAAGTTCCTTCCTAAAGGGTTCCTCTTCAGATCTAGCAGGCACTGGCCTCAGTGGACAAGGTAACCGGACGACGTAAGCCTAGGCTGGGGTCCTCCCTCCCCCAGGCAGGGGTGACACTTACAGCCCCTCTGTGGCCGCGGGGTGACCACGGGAGGACCTAGAACCAGTGTCCAAGCAGGTGGAGGTCTGCAGGTTAGGTGTGATCCCAGGCCAGGCTGGCATTAGCTCTTCAGGACCGGGTCTGGGTGGGTCAGGCTCTGGGGGCCCAGCGATGATGACGCGGGAGCGCCCCATCCAGTCGAGAGAAACCGCCAGCCTGCAGGTGCTTCCTGCAAGGTGGAGGCCTTTGGAGCAGGCTGGTGCAGGGGGCGCGGGGCGGGCGGGGGCGGGGCGGTGGGCGGGGCTTCCGGGCAGGGGCGGGCTTCGGGGAGGAGTCAGTCGGCTGCTCCGGGCACTGCCCGAGTTCAGGTTCAACCGTGCTGTGGCGCCCGCGCCCAGAGACACAGGAGTAAACTTGAGGACTGGTCCTCTGTCCCAGCGTTGCCTCTCATTCCTGCTTCTTGCAGAATCCCATTCTTATTTCCTGGGCATGTTTTGCATTTCCCCCCATCCTTACTGGCTCACAGACCACTTGCTCTTTCTCTGTTATTTCTGATTCAAAACTTCTTTCCTCTTTCTTATTGGCAGTGTTTTTGTGCTCTTTGACAATTTAGCGTGGCAATTGTTAATTTGTGACTGGTTTATTTGTACTTTTATTTACATTAAATAACATTCACAAATGATAAGTAATGAATGACACCTCTTAGGGGAATCAAGAAATGAGGAAAATGCCCCCCAAAATTAGCATTCCGAAGCACTAAGTTTGGGACATTGTGGGTGCAAAGTGAACTCTGTTGTACAGAGAAACCATTCTATTTTAACAGTCAAGTCAATCTCCAAATTCCTCCTGCCTCTGTTACACTAAACACTAGGTTTCCCTAAACTCTCTCACTGGGAGGTGCTGTGGTGAGTCGCTTCTGTTGTGTCTGAATCCTTGTGATCCAATGGGCTGTAGCCCACCAGACTCCTCTGTCCATGGGCTTCTCCAGGCAAGAATACTGGAGTGGGTTGCCATGCCCTCCTCCAAGGGATCTTCCCCACCCAGGGATCGAACCAGTATCTTCTTCATCTCCTACATAGCAGGCGGATTCTTTACTGCTGAGCCACTGGGGAAGCCTGGTGCTGAGAGGTGGCCAGTGCCTTTTTGCCTCCAGGATTTTTGCCTTAGGGTGGATCCAGATAAGGACAGGGCTCTTTCTCCAGCTGGAGAGAATCATTCAACCTTTCTCAGCCAGGATCTGAGAATCAAGCCCTACAGAAAAGAGCTGGAATGACCATCTTTCTGATACCACCCAGAACCGTACACAGTTAGTACCATCCTTGATGTATAAGAGGGAAGTTGCTTGTTTTTTTATCATAGATGCCTAAGGGGACCCAGGCTTCTCTTCCCCAGGACCAAATGAAAAAAGGCTGCACCACTAGGAGGAGACAATGCCAAAAATCTTACAAGGGTGGGAATCCTTGGAGGGAGCCAAGGTGAGGAAAAGGGAGGGGTTCCTGTAAGCTGCGTCAGCCACATCTATTTGTGGGCTGACATTTGTCAAGACAGGAAATCTACATTCTGTCAACTTTTCCATTTTTCAACTTTGGGGTGATTTTGTTTGCCCCTGGCGATCCCATGGTGCCCTGCATCTCAGTGCAGGCCCCCACCAGCAAGGGATGGGACCTCATCGCACAGACCTTCTCCATGTGTTCAGTGGCCTGGCACACGTCATGTGCACTCCTTGCCACCCTGTGCTCTCCACCCCCCTCCACCGTGGGCATGGCTGATGATGCCCAGGCTAGTGTGAAACCCTGCATTCCTGCTCTCATAGCATAGCTGCTGGGGGATTTTTTTTTCATGAGATGTTCTCCTTCCACTTAATAGAGTCTCCTCCATCCCCTGAGACTTGGCTCCAGCCTCCCAGAGGCTGAGCTGGAAGGGAATATGGGTGAGATATGCTACACTCCAAGTGGCACCTCATTGAGCATCCCCAGCCCCACTCCACCTCCCACCCCACCTGGATGCCTACTTTCTAGCTCTGCACGCTGCCCAAGAGTTTCCCTGGCAACCACCGTCCCCTGGTGGCTTGGGAATAGTGGCCCTGGGAACCCACCAACCCTATCACACCTGGTTCTTTTGTTTTCCCAAGAAGTTCATGGGATCTGCCTGCCAATAAAGCCCCCAGACAGGCACGGACACGCTGAGAAGGGCCAGATGGGCTCAACACCCCCACAATAGAGGGGGCACAGAGTCTAGTGAGTAAAACTCCCTTTGAAAATGTTAAACATGTTTCAGCTGAGCCAATACATGCAGTGACACAGTGGTGACAGTGCTCAGAGGCTGGTTACAGCCTGAACTCAGGGTTAAAAGGCAGTTTGGCTTCTGGTTCCACCATCAACCTTGGACATTGTACATATACTTAATCTCTCTAGAGTCACGCTGCTTCTACTGACCATGCTCTGGGACAGGGAACTCATCACTCTAAAAGACCATTCATTCAACAAGCTCATGGTTGCCAGGGCAGGGGGAAGGATGAGGGGGAAGAGATAGTTAGGGAGCTTGGAATGGACATGTGCACACTGCTCTTTTTACAATGGGTAACTAACAAGGTCTTACTGTCTTGCAGGGAACTCTGCTCAATGTTATGTAGCAGCCTGGATGAGAGGGGAGTTTGGAGGAGAATGGATACATGTATATGTATGGCTGAGTCCCTTTACTGTCCACCTGAAACTATCACAACATTGTTAATTGACTATATTCCAATATAAAATAAAAAGTTAAATAACTATTCAATTCAATCTGCAGACAACTCTGACTTAGAACTATCTTCCTGATCTTTGTTCAAATTAAATTCCTTGCAGTTTCTGACTTGGGTCCTAACACTGTCTTCCTTAGCCACACAAAAATTCAAGCAACATAGGCTGGTGGTTAAACCATTGCCTTTTAGGCAGACAGGCTTGGGGTGTTGCTCCACCTCTTAAGCAGCATGACCTTGAGCAAGCTAGCCTCAGGACATCCAGGAAATGGGATAATTCACAAAAAGCCCTTAGCACAAAGCAAAGTATTTAGCACGTGCTGAGTACCCAGTGAAGCAGGCTTGTCTTCCCTCTTCCACTGTGCATGCAACCTCATAGACTGTAGCCCACCAGGATCCTCTGTCCCTAACATTCTCTAGGCAAGAATACTGGAGTGGGTTGCCTATGCCCTCCTCCAGGGGATCTTCCCCACCCAGGGATCGAACCTGAGTCTCCTTTCTCTCTCGCATTGCAGGCAGATTCTTTACCGCTGAGCCACTGGGGAAGCCCCTTAAATATTTGAGAATTCAGGTTTCATCTTCTTCAATCTAAAGGTCTCTGATCCTTCAACAAGTCCTCACAGGACTCTGTCCTGATCAGACTCCACTCTCTTGCTCACCCTCCTCCTTGTTCATCAATGTCTCCACCAGTTGGAGGTCCCAGACTGAACACAGTGCCCCAAGGATTAGGCACCCTCCCATTTCCTCACCATTATTTTTTAATGCAGCTTGAGAGTGGCCCATAGCAAGGGCAAGCATCTCCCAGAACAAGCAAAATGACCTGGAATTAGGGAGTGAGAGGCAGAGCACATGTCTGTTTAGGTGTAGCACTCTGGACAATCCTATCCTATAGCCCCACACCCTGTTTCGTTAATATTCCCTGAGTTCACCTGCACAGGCCCTGCCTAATCTGTGCCTTGTCACCAGCACCCCCACACCACTCGGCCCGCCACCTGACTGAGCCACGGCTGAGTTCAGGCCCGGGGGTGTTGAGCCAAGTGGAGAACCAGGTAGGACTCAAGTGTCAAGACGCTCATGTCCTGTTTCCAGGACATGACTCATTTCTTACCATCCGTCGGATCTCAGCTGAAACAACTTCTCTGGAGAGACCTTCCAAACAGGTCCCACCTGAGTAGGTTTCCTCTCCAATCCCATTACTTAAAAAAAAAATCATTGCAACCTTGTTTCTTTTAATACCTTCAACAGTATGTGCCATAGATTTGTAAGTATACGCTTGGTCTGGAGTTGTTACTGGTCTCCATGGATATCCCCTGCTGGGGATCTGGTCTAGGAGCCCATTTCTCTGCCTTAGTTTTCCTGCTGATAAAAGCAGTGGTTTATCAGACCCGTGCATATCTTTAAACAGGGAATGCCCAAATGTTGAGCTCATTCCCTCTACCCTCTGCTCTCTGGACCATTTCATACTGGTCTTCCCCACTCCCTTCTTTCCTCCATCAGATTTGCTTCCTAAATGACATTCTCCACCCCAGAGAATGCATCCACTTTCTCAAGAATGCATCCTCACCTCCTAAGTCTAAACATTGAGCCAAGTCAGTCCCCTGAGCTGTAACGCTCAATTATGAATCACTTGCTGAGTAACAATAATGTTAATGGTTATCGAGCCCTACAGTTCACCAGGCATTGTGTTAGCCATTAAATATACCTTAGAGAGTAAAACACACATATAAGCCTACATGGGATTTATAGTCTACCAGGGAAGACCGTGTAGAACAATAACAACTCAAGACACGTGTATGTACTTTCAAATCTATGGTACATACTGTTGAAGGTGTTAAGATAAACAAGGTTGCAATGATTTTTAAGTAATGGGGTTGGAGAGGAAGCCTATTCAGGTGGGACCTGCTTGGAAGGTCTCTCCACAGAGAGGTTATGTTTCAGCTAAGATCTAGAGGATGGGAAGGAACGAGTCATTTATAGACCAAGGGGGTGAGCTTTCCAAGAAGAGGGAACAGTATGTACAAAGGTCCTGAGCTGGCAAAGAGCATGGTTGTGGAGTGGCTGGAAGGAGAGTGATATGGATGGGCATGTGACTGTGCAAGGCCTGAGCTGCAGAGGGGACTCCAGGGACCGTGTTAAGGGGTCAAAGGCAAGTGCAGTGGGAGGCCTCTGAAAGTTTTAAGTCAGAAAGCAATACAACCTCATTCATTCTAAGACTATCACTCTGCACCTTGAGGAGAATAAATTGGAAATGGGCAAGAAAACTACTAGGAGGAAGAGTTAGAAGGCCACTGCACAGACCAGGCAAAAGAAAATGGTGACGTAGAAGGGTGGTGGCGGCAGAGTCGAGTCCTTGAATACCTCCTGTGTACCTGGCCAAGACCGAATGTCCCATGTATTAAGCCTCTGTTCAAAGTCATCATTGTTGCTGTTTAGTCACTAAGTTGTGTCCGACTCTTTGCAACCCCCTAATGCAGCACGCAGGCTTCCACGCCCTTCACTATCTCCCAGAGTTTGTTCAAACTCATGTCCATTGAATCAGTAATGCCATCCAACCATCTTGTCCTCTGTCACCCCCTTCTCCTCCTGCCTTCAATCTTTCCCAGTATCAGGGTCTTTTCCAATGAGTCGGTTCTTCACATCAGGTGGCCAAAGTATTGGAGCTTCAGCGTCAGCATCAGTCCTTCCAGACTCATCATGCTGCCCCTCATTTCCCTCTGCTTTCCTGTTTCTATCTTCTTTTTCTCAAGAACTTTTCCAGTTAGTACTAGTTTTTGGCTGTAAATCACAGGGAACCCAAACAAACAGCAGCTTGAACAAAATAGAAGTTTCTTTCTTATGCAGAAGAAGACTAGGAAAGGGTCAATAAGAAGCAGGTGTGGTGCTTCATGGCATTAGCAACCCAGGCTTCTTCTGCCTTGTTGTCCTGCCAGCCTTGGTATATGGCTTCTTCCTCATAGTTCAAGAAGGCTGCCAGAGTTCTGGCTAGTCCATCTATGTTCTAGCCAGCAGGAGGGAGGAAGGGACAAAATAATGTGTGCTTTTTTTCTCTAAAGACATTTCTTAAAAGCAACACATGTCATTTCCATTCACATTCATTGGTCATTCACATGGCTGGGAAAATGTAGTCTTTATTGTTGGCAGCCATTACTCATTCCTGGACTCTTTTACCAGTGAAGAAGGGGAGAAGGACTATTGGGGCAAAACTATCTCATAGGCTCAAAACCGTTCACAATCTTTGTGCCTATGACCACCCCCATTCAGCCCTTATTCAGACCTTAAGCCCTATGGTTCTTACACTGTAATGTCTCAGACTCAGCTCTTCCTGCTGCCTCCCTGACACAGATCCCAGTCATCTTATACTGAACTGTAGAAGTAGCTTCTCTGACCTCAAATTATACTATCACTAGATACATTCTTTCACCCCAAAAGTCCTGCAGTTGCTCCCTTTAGAAGGTTATGTCATATTCCTTGTTTTACTGTTCAAGGTCTTCTATAGTTAACCCACACTAGAACCCATTTGGTTCAGTTTCAGTAACATTAGCAATGATTGTAATGAGTGGGTGCTAAGTCGCTTCAGTCGTATCTGACTCTTTGCAACCCTATGGACCTAACCCTCCAGGCTCCTCTGTCCGTGGGATTCTCTAGGTAAGAATACTGGAGGGGGTTGCCATTTCCTTCTCTAGGGGATCTTCCCAACCTAGGGATATAACCTGGGTCTCTTAGGTCTCCTGCATTGGCAGGTGGGTTTTCTACCACTAGCGCCCAGGAAGCCAATGGTTATAACACCACCTCATATTTCTAAATGTAAACTTTCATTGCCTACAAAATGGAAAGCAGTGACACCTGAAGTCAGAAAACCCTGGCTCACAGCCTAACACAGGGCACCAGCTGTGTGACCTTGGGCAAGCCACTTGTGTGTGTGTGTGCTCAATCATGTCTAACTCTTTGGTACCCCATGGACTTTAGCCCACCAGGCTCCTCTGTCCATGGAATTTCCCAAGCAAGAATACTGGAGTGGGTTGCCTTTTCCTACTCCAGGGGATCTACACAACCCAGGGGTCAAACTCACATCTCTTGTGTCTCCTGCATTGGCAGGCGAATTCTTTACCACTAGCACCACCTGGGAAGCCGGGCAAGTCATTTACCCTCTATTAAATAAGACAAGTGCCTATGAGTGTAGATGGTTCTTGGGGAACACTGGATCTTTTCCTTTCCTGAGCCTTGTTCTTCTGATCTGTAGGTTGGAGATATAAGCCTGTCTCACCTACTTCCTGTATAAGTGTGAAATTCAAATAAGAGAAGGCACAAAAAGCTGGGGAACACATAAAATCCAGGACTCTTGCTCTTCTGCTTCTCCCAACGACCCAGAGAAGTAAGCAGGCAGAATAGAGTCCAGAGACCCTGTTTAGTGGATTAGAACATGGCGACTCAATGAGGCTCAGTGATTCATCCTGTCTCCAACTCATAGGGCAGAAGTGGCCTGGGACCCCGGGATCCTGACTGCCTGCTGTCAGGTTCTTGGGTTATTTGTTGAATTAGGGAGTTGTCTTCTGTGATTGTGTTGGGGCCAAAGGAGAAAAAGCAAAATGTTCAAAGCGAATTAACTTTTATTTTCAGTTGGGACTCTGAAGTCAACTTATCATTTGTTTAAGGGCATGCTATCTGCTGCCTAGATGGAAATTATGATTGGTGCTGTAGAAAAACAAACAGCAACTTTTAGTGGGAAGCCACTTCTTGTTAGCAGGTACAGGTGGAAATGGCCCATCATCTTTGAATGCCGTGATGTCAGTTTTTAGGGGGTGGTGAAGGCGGGGTTGGAGACTGGCTAGACGTTTTCTGAGAAAGTACATGTCAAAATTAATAAAGTAAACAGCTGTATTGTCAAACTTACAGAGTTAAGTAAATGTGAATACAGTTAACTGGGTAGTAGCTTTGTAATTATTTTGTCAAGTTTAACATATGAAATTGCTCCCACTTAGTTACCAGCATTCTTAATTTGTTTTGTTCTTGTTTATAATTTAAACTGTGGATTTTATTTAGGGAGTAAATGTGTCTTGAGGCTTTTCATTATTGCAGAAATTAGACTATATCCTCCTGAGTTTGCCAGACTGTTGCTGCGGCCAAATTAGGCAAAGCCGGAGGGCTGGTGAGACTGAGCCAGGGTCTCGGAAGTCTAGTTAAGGATGACCTCAAGCCTGAGGAAGGAGGAGAGCCATCGTTTGTTGAGTCCTGGATTCTTGCATTCGTCATCCCATTTAACCATCCCAAGAATCTTTTATGGTGTTGTCTCCATTGCACTGATAGAAAAACTGAATCCAAGGGCAGTGGTAACCCACCACCTTGTGTGAGGGTGCTTATTAATTGCCTCTCACCCAGCAGATGGTAAGTGTTTAAGAGACTGTTTTCTGGAATGCCCAGCACTTGTAGGAGGTTAGGCTTTATTATTATTTGTTTGTTTTTTTGGCCGTGCCATACAGAATATGAGATCTTAGTTCCCTAACCAGTGATTGAATCCACACCCCCTGCAGTGGGAGTGCAGTGTCTTAACTGCTGGACTGCCAGGGAAGTCGTGGTTAGGTATTTATTATTATTATTTTTTTGGTAGGCATTATTTTTTAATAAGTCAGGGACACTATCCTCTTCTTCATGGCTTTTCATTCTATGCACTTTCTCCTTGTGTCCTGCACTCTGTGAGGTAGGTGGGGCAGGAGTAATTTTTCCATCTCAGAAGCGAAGGAATGGAGGCTTTGAGAGGTATGTGAGGCAGAATCTCACTGCTGGCCCAGGGGTCCTGCCTGGAGAGGGAGGGTCCTCTGCCTGGGGCACTCCCGTGCTGATGGCCCACATCCACTCCTTGGCAGCCGGGGAGCCATCCAGCCTGAGCATCCCCTGGGCTTGGCTCTCCCTGATCCACTCTGTGTTTGAGATTTCTGAGCCCAAGGTCACTTAAGCTAACAAGCGCATGACCTTGTATTTGGGTGAGGGGGTGATGATGATGCCTGTGGAGATCTTCCTTTTAGGAAATAATCATATTTCCTGGAAAGTCTGCAGAAAATCATGCCATTGCTTGAGGGTATTTCATAAAATGATTCATCAAAGTAGAAGCTAACAGATAAGTGTTTGCCTAAGGAATCATCATCATTATCATTAGCATCATCCTCCTTATCAACAACCTCAGCTCTAATCATGACAGATTTTACCAAAAATAAAATAAAGGAGTCCTTTTGAGGACCTGACCCGCGGAGGGCTCTCCTCCATGGCGCATTCTCTGTCTGTCTCCCTCATTTCAGTGAGTCAGTTTTTCCTCCCCATCTGTTTGCTGTTTGGCACTTTATACAACTGTCTGGGCTCTTTCATTTTGCTTCTGCGGTTGCTCAGCTCCAACGTGTTCCCTCCTGACGCTTCCCCTTTGTTCTGGCAGGCTCCTCTCATCTGCCGGTTTCCAGCCCTATGAAGTGTCAGAGGTGGGTTGTAGTTTTCAGGCAGCATTTTGTTGCCTAGCAACATGTAACAAGCATCTTCTGTGATGGCTGCATCCTGTAAAATAGAGCCAGGGCTGGGCCGCTGGGATGGAGCAGGCTCGGGGGGCCTCTCCAGGGTGGTTGGGGAGGAAGAGCGGGGAGAAAGACAGGCAGGCAGGCTCAGGTGACTCGGAGTGTAACCTTTCTGACTCTTCTATAATAGCGGGGGTGCCAACTCACCCTCTCCTGTTCTGTCTCAGGAATCACAGGTGTTCAGTGGTCAGAAGTCCTGGGTAGGAGCCATCAGAGGTTCTGTTTGATTTGGTGGCCACCTGCTATGGCTGACCGAGGGGTGGCCAGCTGGATCTGGGTGGAGGTTGCTGGATGGTTTCCACTTGAGCCAAGCTCTTAGTTCATCTTGTTCCCCATGGGTTGTAAAAGGCCTCCCTCCTGTCTGTGAAGATAACTGGCTTCTATATCTGCAGTCAGCCCAGCCACATGCTCCCCAGAGACTGGGTGGAGGTTGAGTGGGGGTAGAGTATCATCAGAGAAACACCTACCTTAGAACTGGAAAAATCCTCACATTTTGCATGAAGAAATCGAGGTCCAGAGAAGGGAAGCAACTTGTCTGGATCACACAAGTTGGAGAGCATCCAAACTCCCTGTTGAGTGGCTCTCTCCTGGGGCTGACTGTCCGGTGAATGACAGGCTGAATGATGAGTACCTTGTGGAGGAGGAAGAGGCAGCACAGTGAGGAGAAGCCTAGTGTACTTGGGCCCAGCACACTGCCCTCCAGCCTCCATTTCCTTACCTGGAAAGAATGAGGTTCGTGGGGCTAGAGGCAGCCCCAAGTCTCAGTGACTCCCAGAGACAAAGCCTACCCAACAGGCAAAGCACCTCCTGCCCAGGTGTTTGGTGGTACGTCCATGGTTGTTTTCTCCCTTCCTTAGAAAGGCCCAGAGGTTGGGAGGCCTGGGCCTCTGGTTAATGCTCCCTAGAAGAATCCCATTCTGCCAGCAAAACCCCTCAGCACAGCCACGTTGTGTTCCTGAGGATACTTGTCACCATTAGGCCCATTTAGGAAATCTGTGTGTTTCTAAAATGGCCTCATAGGGCATCAGAGATGTGAACTGCAGCTGCCCACTCCTCTACCTGGCCAGCTCTCCAACCTGTGTTGGGGGTTGCAGCTGCATGGGCCTGGGGCCCCCTGCTGTCTCAGAGGAGCAGATGGAGCTCCCAAGGGCGCTGCTGATAGCACATGGGATTTTATACCACCCTGTCCAGGTCCTGCAAGTGAGAAGAAACTCCAGATGGGTCATCTCTCTTCTGCCTTGCTCCTTCTCTTTCCCCAGCAAGAATCTCTCAGTTCAGGAGGCAGAAAAAAAGAATTTGGGATGCTCTGGGCTCTTCTTCTCCAGCTGGATCCCTTCATTCTGTTCCTGGGGCCACAGAGATGAGCAAGGAGGCCCCAGCACAGGAGCCTTTCCTTCCAGCTGCTGCTCTTGTAGACCTTGGGGGCGTGCCAGCTCTGAAGATTTAGAAGTTCCTCTAGCAAGAAAGCCCCTCTTGGGGCATGGGCTGGGGTGTGCGGGTGCTGACTGTCTTCATTCCCTTTTCCACACAAGTCCTGAGCTTCAGCACTAGACTTCTTTCTGATGTGTTCTAGGATCTTCCAGTTAATCATATGAGCCAAGGTCTGGGTGCTTTGGCTGAGGCACTGACAGGCCTGGACCAGCCCCTGAGAGCCTGTCACTCATCGCGTGGCCAAAGCCCGCCCCCGGAAGTCCAAGGATGTGTGCCATCTGGACGCCCAAGCTTGCGGAAAGAGGTTAGAGGTTAGAGGCAGCTCACTCCACAGGCAGGCCCCAGAGCCCCACAGCCAGGCTCCCCACATGGGTTTGGTCGCCTCTGCGGAGTTAGAATTCTTCCCACTCACCTCCTTGGCATCCCGTCTTCTCCGTGGCGGGGGAAGCTGCCCAACCGGAGCCCCCACGTCCTGCCCTGGAATCCCCACTGCTCTGGGAAACAGTAAAAAGAAAACGCCCTCCCCGGGTATTTCTTCCATGCGGCTTCTCTTTGTTCTTGGTCACAGGGCAGCCCCCACCTCCCTCCCACCCTAACGCTGCCCGGGTGAGACTGTAGCTCTGGGCCCTCCTCAACATTGCGTCGCCTGGGGAGCTGCCTGCCTTGAATTCTCTTGGAAGGCAGAACGGAGAGGAGAGAGACACCCTTCTTCCCGTTGAGGCGCTAGCTGGGACCGCGGCCTACGCGGCACTGCCCTCCAGGGGGCGCCACTCACACTGACTGCGGTGTGAACGCGCTCCCCGCAGCTGCACAGCGCGCAGCCTACGCTGCTGTAACAGGGCAGGCCTGGCTCTGCCGCTCCCTCGCGAAGCTGGCTCATTGTAATATAGATCCAGGATCAGACACCCAAGAAAGGGCGCATCCCCAGCAATCTCTCCTATCGACCTTACTGGGCCTTCACTTCAGAGGCATGTGAGTGCTCAGTTGCTTCCGTGTCCTAAGCATCCTAGACTCTTCCATGCTAAGAGTAGTGTCCGACTCCGTGAGCCCCTATGGAGTGTAGCCCACCAGACTCCCCTGTCCATGGAATTCTCCAGGCAAGAATATGGAGTGGGTTGCCATGCCCTCCTCCAGGGGATCTGCCCAACCCAGGGATTGAACCTGCGTCTCGCAGGCGAGTTCTTTACCACTTAGCGCCACCTAAAGGCGTAATAGTGTCAAAGATGGGGCTGAGGCATCAGCCAGACCCAAGCTCACACGTAGCTGGTTTTATTTTGTGCAAGTTCCCTCATCTCGCTGAACCTGAGTTTCCAACTCAGGAAAACAGGAAAAGACAATTGCAAACCTTGTTACTGTGAGGATTAAGTGAGATGATACACAGAAAGGTTTGGCCCACATGGTACCTGGCTGTCATTTGACAAATGATGATGACTGTTACTTTTTAAAATGGGATTATAGCAAATGAAGAAACAGACAAAGGATTAATCTCAAAAATATACAAGCAACTCCTGCAGCTCAATTCCAGAAAAATAAATGACCCAATCAAAAAATGGGCCAAAGAACTAAACAGACATTTCTCCAAAGAAGACATACAGATGGCTAACAAACACATGAAAAGATGCTCAACATCACTCATTATTAGAGAAATGCAAATCAAAACCACAATGAGGTACCATTACACGCCAGTCAGGATGGCTGCTATCCAAAAGTCTACAAGCAATAAATGCTGGAGAGGGTGTGGAGAAAAGGGAACCCTCTTACACTGTTGGTGGGAATGCAAACTAGTACAGCCACTATGGAAAAACAGTGTGGAGATTCCTTAAAAAACTGGAAATAGAACTGCCATATGACCCAGCAATCCCACTTCTGGGCATACACACTGAGGAAACCAGATCTGAAAGAGACACGTGCACCCCAATGTTCATCGCAGCACTGTTTATAATAGCCAGGACATGGAAGCAACCTAGATGCCCATCAGCAGATGAATGGATAAGGAAGCTGTGGTACATATACACCATGGAATATTACTCAGCCATTAAAAAGAATTCATTTGAACCAGTCCTAATGAGATGGATGAAGCTGGAGCCCATTATACAGAGTGAAGTAAGCCAGAAAGATAAAGAACATTACAGCATACTAACACATATATATGGAATTTAGAAAGGTGATAACGATAACCCTATATGCAAAACAGAAAAAGAGACACAGAAATACAGAACAGACTTTTGAACTCTGTGGGAGAAGGTGAGGATGGGATATTTCAAAAGAACAGCATGTATACTATCTATGGTGAAACAGATCACCAGCCCAGGTGGGATGCATGAGACAAGTGCTCCCGGCCTGGTGCACGGGGAAGACCCAGAGGAATCGGGTGGAGAGGGAGGTGGGAGGGGGGATCGGGATTGGGAATACATGTAAATCCATGGCTGATTCATATCAATGTATGACAAACCCACTGGAAAAAAAAAATAATAATAATAATAAAAAAAAACTATAAAAAAAAAGAAATACAAAAAAAAATAAAGAGATAATTACAAAATAAAAAATAAAAAAATAAAAAAAATAAAATGGGATTATATATCCAGTCCTACCCACTTCATAGAGTTAGCCCCAGAAATAAAAGGAGATGAGAAATAGATCATCACTAAGGTCTTTGATGAAATATCTTGCAAGAATCCCAGCCACTGTTATTCTTGTCTCCACATATAAAACACTAAGAGCCATGAAGCCTCTTTGCTTCCAAATGACACTCTGTGATTGATGTTGGGAAAAGGTTCAACTAGGAGAGAAAAAACTCCCAGGTGGAAGACCATGGCCCAGGAGGGAGGAATTGAATGAAAACCAAAGACACAAGCTATGAGAGACCAGAGGCTCACGGAGGGGAGATGAGATGAGATCAGGTTTAAGCATCACCTCCCCTGGACTGCTGTTTACTCACTGCCTCCTTCCGCCAATTCTCAGAGCTTCCTCCTAGTGCCTGACCACTGGGGCTGGCTCGGGACCGTGGAAAAGGGCAAGCCCCAGGAGCAAGCACACAATTAGATCCTGCAGTGGGAGGGACAGAGAGGGCCATGGGGCTGAGGGTGCTCTGCAGCAGGGGCTTGATCCCGGAAGGCTTTCTGGAGGAGGTGATTTTCTGGGCCTGAGGGTACTCCAACCAGAGGGACCAGCACAAGCAGAGCTTAGAGTTGTGGGAGCATAGGGTAGGAGAGGAAGTAAATAGTTGCTTGCCAGGGGGTCAGTGAGAGGTTGTAGCTGTACTCAAGGTTAACAGTGGTGGGCAGGGGCCACGCCAGTCTAAGGAGTTTGGATTTAATCCTCTATCATAGACGACAGTAACCAACTTTATTTATTTACTTTTTTCTTTTATTCCAATAATGCAGGAACAATGGTTTTGAGATACCTGACTTCTGCTGTGGGTGTGCCATGGGTTATAAATCATTTCTGCCAGCCTAGCTGGAGTCCCAGCCCTTCCTTTCTGTTGGAGAAAGCAAATCAGGGTATGAGACAGCGAGAGTGATGTTATCATAGCGACAACCTTGAAACTACCTTGTAAATCCTTCTCAAATGTCAACTCTTCAACTACTATTAGTCCTGGAGAGGTTGTTGGTGTGTCAAAGTGTATCTCCACACTGGGAATGCCCGAGGTATTCTCCACACTGAGGCTGAAGAATAGCCCACCACCCCCCCATTCTAAACTAGTGGGGAGCCCCTGGTGGGTTTTGGGTGGAGGAGAGTCCTTTGTTTTGGAAAGACTTCCCTGGCTCCAATGTGTGAGGGGAGCACAGGATGACTGTGAGTCAAGGAGACTAGCTGGGAGATTGCTGCCATGATGGACATGGGACAGGATGCCACCTCTGTAGCAGCGGCGGAGGTGGGGTCGGGGATGGGAGTGAGGAACAGATTTGAAAGAACTAGAGGAGGTACTTCCCTGGTGGTCCAGTGGTTAAGACTCTGTGTTCCCAAGAGCAGGGAGCATGGGCTCGTTGGGGAACTAAGATTCTGCATACTGCATGTTGTGGCCAAAAAGGAGAAAGAACTAAAGGAGCCCAAATGGACATTCCAACTCACTGGATGGGGCATGATGGTGGAAGAACTCTATAAACACTCCAGCGTCCTGGAGTAGCCAGGTGGTGTTATTGCCCACAGATAGGAGATGCAGGAGGAAGAGGATGGATCTGGAAGGATCTGGGCACAGGGAGGGGCAGGTGATGAGCAGGGTTCAGGATAAGCTGAATTAATTTACCTGCTGTCCCCTGGATGTGTCCGATGTTGGCAGGTGGATCCACAGGTTGGACGGTCAGAGGGGAGGTTTGTGTTTGTTTCAGAGTCCTGGGAGAGCTTTCTAGATGGTGCTAGTGGTAAATAATCCACCTACCGGTGCAGGAGACACAGGAGATGTGGGTTCGATGCCTGGGTTGGAAGATGCCCTGGAGTAGGGAATGGCAACCCACTCCAGTATTCTTACCTGGGAAATTCCATGGACAGAGAAGCCTGGTGGGCTACAGTCCACGGCGCTGCACAGGCTGGGCATGACTAGGCAACGGAGCAGACACACACACAGGCCTGGGGTGGCAGCTGAAACCACGAGGAGGCACACAGCCGCTGGAAGAGCAGAGGGCAGTGGTCTCCAGGCCCGGGGAGGACAAGGACATGTGGTCTTATTCTGGTGCAGTCCTCCCTACTTCATCCCAGGAGCCTGACTCTGCGGGGGCTTCCCAGAGCAGGGACTCCGAGCTGTTTCATCTCCTGATATTGGTATCTGACCACCCAGTAGGTACAGGATATAAGTTTGCTGCATAAGCAAAACCAAACTGAGGCGAAGAAAGACTGGTAGCCCCACAGGGACTGTCAACTCGTTGGAGGCAGAAGCCCCCCTCCCTTTGTGGGGAGGCTTTCCTCACAAGGAGAGGGTGAGGAAGAGATTGAGCCAGGGAGAGGAGCGGAGAGGGGAGAGACAGAGGGATGTGAGGGAGATGTTTCAAAGGAGGAAGGAGAGAAAGCGGGTGAGAGAGAAGACAGACAAATAGGCAGTGGAAAGAAAGACAGAGAAGGGGGAAGAAGGGAAACAAGCGCCCAGGGAGCCATTGATGGTGAGACCAATGGAGCCAGCGTGTTCATGCTGCTCTGCTCCTCAAGGCCCAGCGCTGGTGCTTGGAGAGAGCACCCTCTATCCGCCCTGCCTCTCCCTCCATGTCCTCCCGGCTCCTCACCTGGAGCACCCCCACCCCGCCCTGCACTCCAGCCTCACCCCTGCTCATCCTGGGTGGCTTGGGGTAAAGGTTGCATCCTCAGAGGGTGTCCCTGCTTAGCGCAACCCATGCTGCCTGTCAACATGTGTCTCAATTCTAAGTCAGCCTTTTCTAGCTTTTGTGTTGCTGGGTGTCAGCCTCCTTCACTGGACTGTAAGTTCCCTGAAGTCGGTGCCAAGGCACATAGTAAGGGCTCACTGACAGTTGTTGACTGAATGAACTCTCTTGGTGAGCCCCAGTGCCTGCCAGATGCTGCTCAGGGTCTTATATTTGTTATCTCACCTAACCATCAGCATGATCCCATGGGAGATGTTTTACATTTTGTTTTATGGAAGGAAAGCCCAAGACATGGAGAGATGAGCTCCTTACCCAGGTCATACAGAGAACAGATGGCAAGGCTGGGGTCTGAACTCTCATCCCGTCTCCACCACACCACCTCCAAAGAGTGTGGAAGACACGCTTCCCATGGGAACAGTGCTTCTTCCAAACATATTGTTTTTCTCCATTTTCATGCATTTTATTAAACATTTCCAAATCAGGAAACATGGAAATATTTTTTAATAAGAAGAAAGAAAACATTGCAAATAGAGAAACTGACTCAGAAGCCTTTGCCAGATGAACCATCTGGTTTTTAATTTAATAACCATTCAAAGAGGTTGACAGTACTCCCCTTTGCAGAGAAAATGGACTATGGAAGAAATGGCAGCTGGCCTCCCTCAAATGCTGCAACCATTTGCAAAGTGGGGAAGTCGAACAGAACTTCTCAGCCAAACACGGGGAGGGAGAGACCCCAGAGAAGACTAACACACCCCAAGAAAGCTGAGCTAATGTTCTTGTTCAGACTTCCCCTTAGAGAGGCTGCACCCAGATGTATGACACCAGCCAGATGTCCCAAGTCTCCCAATTTGGCGAAAGTCTCTGAGGAAAGCTACCAGAGAGACGTGCATGCCACCACCTCTGAGAGAGAAAGCCATGCCCGCTATGTTCACAGAAAAACCACGAGCCACTTCTGTTTGGTGACACGCCGCAACTTGTTTGTTGGAGTTGTCTGTTTTGGTGGTGATGGTTTCCTTCCCTTTTAAAAATAACCAGAGGCTTTGCACCCATGCTGTGAGTTCTTGGGGCTGGAAATAAAAGACTGGATTTAGATTTGCCTTGGAAAGATTCAGGGCTGTCGCCTTGAATTACCTGGTGGAGGGAAACATCCTTACTTTCCTAAATTCAAAGCCAACTCTAAAAAATAGGGCATTGACTATAGAAATGAGACAGATGAGGGAGTGACTTCATGGATGCTTGTGTCATCAGACACGTGGTCCAGGAGGCTGATGGTTAGCCCTGGGCCTGCAGGGCCATTTATTTCATATTATAAGATGTTTAGAAGGGAAATTGTTTTTAAGAAAAGAAAAAACTTTTTTGAGGGGGGTCTTGATGTGAATTCACCTGTAGCTAGAATAATGGAGTAACCCTAAAGTCACCATAATAAGCCATTTACTGTGCAGCTGACTTTGAATTTCAGTGAAACTCTTTCATGTACCTCAAGCATTTCTCAAATCCTCCTAAACAAAGGCTCATAATATGCTTAAAAAGGCAGTTTTCTCCCCAAGGCTGGAATCAAATGCCCTTGCAAGCTGGTATTCTAACAGGTATTGACAGTCGAGTCACACAAAAATAAGCCAAACATGTATCATGTCAGGGGGTGATAGTCACTTGGAGAAAAGTGACACAGGAGAGGAAGGTGGGGTGTGGTGGGGTTGGCGCAGCAGTAGTTGTAATAGATTAAGCAGGGAGCACCTTCCTGAGAAGTTGACTTTGAGCAAAAGCCTGCAATTAATTGAGGTGAGAGCCTTCCAGATACAAGGAATGGCAGGGATCCAAACTCTGAGATGGAGTAAAGCTGGGCTACAGAAGGAGCTGTGCAGACAGCAGATGGCCGGAACAGAGTGGGTGAGGGGGCAGTCCCTAGGATATGGGGTCAGAGAGGTCCCAGTGCTGTGGGGGAGGGTTCTTGAGACACATGCAGACTTCGGCTGTTGGTCTGAGGGATACAGGTGACATGGTCTGTCATACTGTTTTGCAAGCACCACTCTAGTTGCTGTTAGTGGGTGGTGAGTGGGGGTTATATAGGCAGAAGCAGGGAAATCAGGTGACTACTGCAGTGGTCCAGGTGAGAAGGTAGGCCTGGACCAGATGGTGGCAGCAACGGTGGCGGGGGCTGGTCATATTCTGGACATATATTGAAGATGAGGTAGATAGGATTTGATAGTGATAAGGGATTGACACCATGCAGAAGGGCTGTGGTCAACCCACAGCAGTGGGATGCGGATGAGTGAAAGGAGAACCTGGGAGGAATGAATGACTATTTTCCTATGGGGCAGTGTCTGCTGCCTCTTCTCCATGTCCCCTTGTGGCTGCCCTTGTCACTAGGACAGAACCCCAGGTGGGAGATGCTCCAGGTGGGAGGCTCTCCAAGAAGCAGTCACATCCCTTTATGTGTATCATATGTTCCAGTGGACAAAGCCCTTCTACATTCACTCCTTGCCACAATCTTGTGAGATAGTCAGGGCAGACATTCTTACACCCTGATTCCCTAAAGAAGAAAGAGATTCTGAGATAGTAATTTGTTCAAGGTCACAAAGCCATTAGGCCACGAAAGGTGGTCCTTCAGCTCCAGATCCTGGATTCTTTCAGCTAAGGCAAAGCCAGACTCGTACACACAAGAAGGCACAACAATAGCCAACATTTTTAGTGCAGCTGTGTGCCCAGGCACTGTTCTAATGGTTTAGAAGTATCAGCTCATTTAATCCTAAAGGTAACTCTGTGCCAGTTGGTACAAGTATTGTTATTGTTGTTCAGTTGCTAAGTCATGGCTGACTCTTTGCCACCCCATGAATTACAGCATGTCAGGCTTTCTGTCCATCACTATCTCCCTGAGTTTGCTCAGACTCATTTCCATTGAGTCAGTGATGCCATCCAACCATCTCATCCTCTGTTGCCCCCTTCTCCTCTTGCCCTCAGTCTTTCCCAGCATCAGGGTCTTTTCCAATGAATCAGCTCTTTGCATCAGGTAGCCAAAGTATTGGAGCTTCAGCTTCAGCATCAGTCCCTCCAATGAATATTCAGGGTTGATTTCCTTTAGGATGGACTGGTTTGATCTCCTTCCTGTCCAAGGAACTCTCAAGAGTCTTCTCCAATGCCACAGTCTGAAAGCGTCAGTTCTTCTGTGCTCAGCCTCCCAGATAGCTCAGGTGTTAAAAAATCTGCCTGCAATGCAGGAGACCCCGGTTTGATCCCTGGGTTGGGAAAATCCACTGGAGAAGGGATAGACTACCCACTCCAGTATTTTGGGCTTCCCTTGTGGGTCAGCTGGTAAAGAATCCACCTGCAATGCAGGAGACTTGAGTTTGATCCCTGGGTTGAGACGATCCCCTGGAGAAGGGAAAGGCTACCTACTCCAGCATTCTGGCCTGGAGAATTTCATGGACTGTATAGACCATGGGGTTGCAAAGGGTTGGATACGACTGAGCGACTTTTCACTTCACTTTCAGCCTTCTTTATGGTCCAACTCTCATATCCATACATGACTGCTGGAAACACCATAGCTTTGACTATATGGACCTTAGTTGGCAAAGTGATATCTCTCCTTTTTAATACACTGTCTAGGTTTGTCATAGCTATTCTTCCAGGGAGCAAGTGTCTTTTATCCCCTTTTATGGATAGGAAAACTGAGGACAAGGTCATGCAGATACTACAGAGTAAAACCCAGACTCAAACATAGTTGATTCACCGTGACACCTAACAATGGTCCACACCAGTGGTCTCCTACCCGAGACAGTATGTGGGCAGCACATGGAGAGTGCAGAAGCTGAGTGGTATGGGGATAGAGACAGAGAGCCCACATTGACTTGGGATGGGTTTTGAGCTGCTTCTCTAAAGGTCACTTACAAGGGATCAGTGAAGACATGGCAGGCAATACAGAAGCAGGAAAGGTATGAGGCGAGCTTGGAGCACAGCACCATTGAAGAGGAGGCCAGGATAAGCAGCCAAGAAGGATGGTCAGAAGGAGGAAAGCAGGAGAAAAGTCATTGAAGATGCCAAGAGGACTGTTCTGAGGAGGGAAGTGCCAACAGGATCCAAGGCCACCAAAGGGTTGAGTCAGGTACATGTTAGGTTTTTCACTGGAGAACTGAATAAGCAGAGGGTCTACTGCTTGGGGCTCGGGTCTAACTGTACAAAGCTGGGGAATACTACAAGATGAAGACAAAGAATCTTGTCTTCGAGATTTGATTTGATTCCTGAAAATTTCCAACAAACAAACCAGATCCAGCATAAACAACTAGAGGCATCAAATCACTAAGATCCATGTGAAAAGAGCTAGGTCACAGCTACTGTCAAGAAGCTGAGTTCTTAAGAATAGTGAGAATCAACTCCAAGCCCAGGGAATTTGGCAGCCACTTTCACAAAAGTTTTTCTGTCAGAGAGAACAGCTGAAGTCACTTTAACGTGCGTCACTGAATTACTAAAGCAACTTAACTCTCACAAGGGGACAGGAAAAGCAAGAAGCGGGCCATATTCATTCCACAAATATTTACTAAGCACCTTTTATGTGTTAGGCTCTGAGAAGGTACCTAGAAAAGGCTACGAAGAGGTAACTCCAGGGTTGGACAAAAAGGCCAATGGAACAGAGTAGAGAACCCAGAAATAGCTTCACTTTCACAAATAATCTATATGACAGAGGTAGCATTCTCAGTGGAGAAAGGATGAACTGCTCATTAAGTGGATTTGGGAGAGTCGGACATGACTGAAGTGACTTAGCAGCAGCAGCAGCATATAAAAAAAAATGAAGTTGTATCCCTATCTCACAGCATACATAAAATCAATTCTAGGTGAACCGAAGACAAATATGAAAGTCAAAATTTAGAAATATTTAAAAGAAAGTCTTAAAACTGCAGATAGGAAAGGATTTCTTTAACAAATTATACAAGTCACTAATTATAAATTAAAATGATGATAAATTCAGCTACAGTAAAATTTAAAACTTCTGTTCATCAAAATACTATAAAGAAAAAAAAAATACTATAAAGAAAGTAAAAAGACCTGGCACAAACTGGGAGAACATATTTGCAACATACAAACTGACAAAGTTTTTATATAGAATACATGAAGAGCTCATAATGAATTAGAAAAAAAGACAAAAATAAAACAATAGAAAAATGAACAAAAGTCATGAATAGTACTTTACAGAAGAGGAAATATGAGTGACCAATAAACTTATAAATTGACACTCAGATTTCATCAGGAAAATATAAAGTAAAAGCATGATGCAATACCAGTTTACCCATTAGTTTGGCAAAAATTAAAGTCAGATGATGATGTGTTGATAAAGACATGGAGTTACAGGAACACGTATCCACTCCTGGTAGAAGCCTAATTTTTACTGTGTTTTGGAAAATAACCTGATGTTTTCAAATGACATTAAATATGTACAAACCAGTAGATCCACTCTTAAGTAAGTGTCCCAGAGAAACTCTTAAACAACCAGGAGCTGTGATTAAGAATGTTTATAGCAGTATTGCCCATTAGAGGAAAAACCTAGGAACCACCCATGTGGCCATCGATAGGTGAATGAATAAGTGATGGTGTAGTAATATGATGAAATGCTGTACAGTAGTGAGAATACATTATAGTCACAAATATCAACATATATGTTGAGTGGGAAAAAGCAATTCAGAGAAAAGTTCATTGTGTTAGTTATCTGTGTGCATGAAATTGCTTCAGTCAGGTCTGACTCTTTACGACTCTATGGATGGTTGCCTGCCAGGCTCCTCTGTCCTTGGGATTCTGTAGGCAAGAATACCAGAGTGGGCTGCCATGCCCTCCTCCAGGGGATCTTCCCAACCCAGGGATTGAACTCGCATCTCTTCCGTCTCCTGCATTGGCAGGTGTGTCTTTTATCATTAGTGCCACCTGGAAGCCCCATTTGTTATCCACGACTGTGAAACAAATTGCCCCGTAACTTACCAGCTTAACACAGCAAACATTTGCACTCTCATAATTGCTATGTGTCAGAAATTCAGGGACGTCTTAAACGGGTACCTCCGGCTCAAGGTCTCTCGTGAGATTGTGGTTCACGCCTGTGGTCTCACCTCAAGGCTTGAGTAAAGGGGTTTCTGTTTCCAAGCTCACTCATGTGGTTGTGGGCAGGCTGAGGTCCCCCACCACATGTGTGGCTTCTCCCAATGGAGAGTATTCAAAAGAGATCAAGGTAGAGATCTCCCAGACAGAAGCCCCAGTCTTCTCATAAACAAACCTTAGACGTGACAGCCATATTCTGCCATGTTCTATTCCTTAGAAACAAGTTACTAGGTCCAGTCCACACTTAAAAGGAGGGGATTACAAAAGTGTGTGAATACCCCAGGAGAAGGAATACTGGGGGTCATTTTAGAGGTTGCCTATAGACTCTTACAGTATGATTTCATTTTATGAAATTCAGAGATAAGTGAAACTAAATTATATATTGTTTAGGTAGGTATACATACCTAAGTAGAAGCACTGTGAGGAGTTTGGGGTTAACATATACACACTTCTATATATAAAACAGATAACAAACAAGGATCTACTGTATAGCACAGGGAACTATACTAAGTATTTTATAATAACCTATAAGGGAAAAGTAACTGAAAAAGAACATACATATTATGAATATATATATATATTCATGATATATATGACTGAATCACTTTGCTGTGCATCTGAAATGAACACAACATTGTAAATCTACTACACTTCAATTAAATTTAAAAATTAAAAAAAAATGTAAAGGAAAACCACTGTGAAGAAAAGCAAGAACATGGTAAACATGAAATTCAGGATGTTGGTGATCTCTGGGGAGATTTGGGAGGCTGAAGGTGGTAAGAACACAAAAGTAGGAGCAATAGGACAGTGAATTCAAGGATGCTTATTTTATTTTTAGGCTTCATAATAATTTTATGTTATGTATATTTATGTTTTTTTTTCCTTAGGTTTAGTTTTATTTTGATATTATGGAAGTTACAGCTGCATACACTTAGACTCAGTTGTTCTATGGTATTTGCTATCCTCCACCAGTTTTTCCCATTTATGCTTCTCCAAGAGTAGCTACATTTACCTCCTTTTGCTAATTAATTGTAAAATATACCTCCATGTTTCTCCATGACATGCTCATATTGCTGGGTTTTTTTTTGGTGCTCCAGTTTCAGCATCATCTGTCCCCTTCCCACAGTGGAAGATAAGGATTTAGCTCCCTTTCCTCCTCTCCAACTCCTCCTGTATCCCACCCCCCATCCTCCTTTCATGATTATATCACTATGTTGGTTAGATCAGTAATCAGTATTTACATTACTCAGCCAACGCTAATTTGACTCTATTCAGAGCTAAGCCTTGTAGTAAAGGACAACTTTTCCTTTCCTGCAGAACTTTTTTGTTTTTCCTAGTTAATTATCATGTTTGTTCATTTGCTTAGTTTGCTGTGTATTTATCACTAATTTTACTTGAGACTCTGGCAGTTGTTTACATTTCTTCTCAGTATGTTCGGGCCCTGCAGGTTTTCTATCAATTTTGTCTTCTTGGAGAAATACCTCCCAGAGTCATCTGACCTGTTCCTGTCTGGACAGGTTGTTCTTCATGCCTGGTGTGTGACCGTCACCCAAGGACCTCCAGGTACCGTCCCCCTGGGCCTGTCTCCTCTGTGGATCCCCAATTTTCTCCATCTCAGGGCTTCCTCCTGGGTTTACTCTGGGTGATGCTTGCCCTCCTGTGGCTTCAGAAGAAAGGGGGCTGAGGACGCAAATCTTTGAAAGCCTTGGCTGGTTTGGAGATCATTTTCCTTCAGAATTTTGAAACCTTTGTTCCATGGCCTTCTAGCTTCCAGTGTTTCTGTGAAAAAGTCCAAAGTCACTCTGACATCTGATTCTTGTGTTTGACCTCTCTTTCTCTGGAAGCTCCGTAGCATCTTTCCTTTTCCCCCTGGTGTTCTGAAATTTCACATAATCTGTCTTGCTGTGAGTCTATTTCCATCCACTATGCTGGGAACAGTGGGCCCTTGATCTAGAAACATGTGTCCTTCAGCTCTGGGAAATCTTTTAATGATATCTTTAATGATTACTTCTTGCCCTCTTTTCCTTCTTTCACCTCCTCCTTTTTTTTTTTTTTTGCCAGTTCTCTGTTTCTGAAACTTAGTGTTTGAATTGGTAGACTAATTCACTCATTTTCTCCTATTTTCCTCTCTTTCTCTTTTTCTGCCTTTTGGGAGACTCCCTCTATTTATCTTCCAGCCCTGTAGGAGGACTTTTTTTGGTATACGCCATCCTTGTCTCATGGGTTCAATATCTCATTTATCTCTCTTAAGATATTAATCACAGGATTTATCTCGAGAGTTCTTCTCTGTTAATTGTCTGTGATCCAGAGTCCTGTTTCTTTGTTTGTTTAATTGACTGATTTGGTCTGTGTGTTTAATATTTGAGACTTTCCTCAGATGTCTGGGGATTCCTGGTTGTCCACTTATATTTAAAAGCAGGGAACTAAAACTGAGAGTTGTGGAGGGATAAGCGGTGTTGTGCTTCGTCAGTCAGTCATGTCTGACTCTTTGTGACCCCGTGGACCATAGCCCACCAGGCTTCTCTATCCATGGGATTCTCCAGGCAAGAATACTGGAGTGGGTTACCATGCCCTCCTCCAGGGGCTCTTCCCAACCCAGGGATCGAAACCAGGTCTCCCGCATTGCAGGCAGATTCTTTACCATCTGAGCCACCGGGAAAGCCCAAAAATACTGGAGTGGGTAGCCTATCCCTCCTCCAGGGGACCTTCCCAACCCAGGAATCGAACTGAGATCTTCTGCATTGCAGGTGGATTCTTTACCAGCTGAGGGAAGCCCAGAGGGATATGAGGAGGAAGCAAAAATAGCATCTACCATCTTTACCCAGTCATGCAATCTTCCATATCTATCATTTATTTCAAAATATTAAAAATGAAAAAACCATAGTCCACACTCTAATGATAAATTAATAACTATACTAACCCTAAAAACATGCCCACAGCATTTCCTCTTTAGCCCTTAAGGAAAAACTTGGGACTCTTTTCTCAAAAAAATTCTCTATCACAAAAAATATCATGAGATTAGTATGTGAATTTGTGACAAGTGTAAACCACTCTAAAATTGTGAATAGATTTGGAAACAATTTCTCCCTCCTCTCCACTCCCACAGTCCTGAATCAGCAGCCCATCTCACTCATCGCTTCCTGCTTGGTGACTTGCCTGAGTGTTTTATCTCCATGACAATGCTCCAAGCCACAGGAAAGTAGGATGCATGTCCGGTTCACATCTTCTAAAGCCCCTGTCAGGAGGGAGATCTTCAAAGTTGGACAAACAATGAATGAATAACATCCTCAAGATCTCCCTTTCCTCTTCTCAGCACGCATAGTTAACACCAGAGGATTTTAAATGGTGAGTGAAAAAGGAACCCACAAGAACATAAAGAGAATTTAGAGAAAAATAAAGCAGGAAATCAAACCTCAACTTTAAAAAGAGAGACAGATGACTGGATGCTGTTATTTAATTCCACTTTGAGGTCTAATCTCTTTACCTCGGAGTCCACCCACATATGAATAGGATGGGCCTGAGGGCAGCCGAGCAGTTTGGGAACACTAGTTTAAGCAAAGAAAGGAGTACTTTGGAAACCCACATGCACAGCCCATAAGTCAATCAGCCAATTAAGTCCACAAAGGACAGGCGGCAAATTAAGTCCAGACCCCATGGTTTGGCTTTCAAGTTTCTCCGTTGCCTCTCCCTGGGCACCTGCAAACTCCCTGTCTGGGGCTTGCCTTCTTTAATCAGCCTTGCATGTAGCTGCTAGAATCATTCTCAGATACCAAGTGTCCCATATCCCTTCTTTGTCCTGGACTGACAGATTTCTTTCATCCCTGCATCAGATACCAAGACATCTTCATCCCTCCCTTCATCTACTTCTCCCTTACTGGGACCCTCCATCCACTGCACTTATAAATCCCTGCCACTGTATTTTTCTGTACATTTTTTCTCGGACTGATAACACTTAACCACTCTCAGCAATAACAGTAATTGCTGACATTTAGTGTGCACTTACTCTGAGCTGGGCACTGTGCTAATATTGCTGGAGGGTTGTTTTCCTTAATCCTCCCATCAGCAGATAAAGAAAGTAGGTCACAGAGAAGTTAAGTCACTTGCCCACAGCCATTGAGCTACTTAAGGTAGAGCTGGGGCTTGAAGCCAGGTGAGCTAATCTCAAGACCACCGGCTCACCTCCCTTCTACGCACTGCCTTGATGTCACCATCCTCAGACCTGACCCCTTCCAGGAAATGTCTGATGAACGGAAGACTCTGACTCTGCGACACGTTTGCACGTTGCTGGCTTGTGGCATGGAGCCATCTTTAAGTCTTCACCCTTCTATGCCCCTACATTCAATCTGTCACTGAGTCTTGCCACTTCACAGCCTCCAAAGTGCATCCCTGGAAGGAAGGAGTCCCCACCAACACCTCAGCACAGGCCCTGAGAGCCAGGGTCGCCACCGTTCTTCCCAGCCAAAGAGCAGCAGGCTGTGAGTGGAGGGGACTACATCAGCCCGAGGGCCTGGCAGAGCCCCAGGGCTCTGGAGAATGGGAGGGAAAGAGTGGCTGCCCGTCCAACGCCACGTGAGACCTGGGATGGGGCTGGAGCACTGGGGCAGGCCACACTCCATCCTGGGGATCAGATTTGGACACCATCAGCCTATGCCACTCGCGTATAGCCAGGTGAGCAGACGCAGGCCTAGCCCTGGGGAGATGAGGCCAACTGGGAGGAGTAGGCAGCCAGGGTGCCCTTAGGGTAGCAGCAGAGTGTCACGGGGGAGCCAGCAGAGCAGGTAGGGGAGGGGAGGGAAAGCATCTTCTCAGCTGAGCTTTGGGGAGGGGATGTCTGCTCTTCAGGTATCCCCCTGGAGTTCTGGGCATGCTCTCATGCACACAGCTATGAAAGGCTAAAATCACCCTCCTCTGACTGCTGGTAGAGGCCTCAAGTTGGGGCTGAACAGCCCCCTAATAATGTGCTCACCGGGGTCTGCTCAGGCCAGGCTCAGGTGTGCAATGAAGGCTGCCGCTTGCACCTCCATCCTGGCTTTGCCAATTGCTCCCCACCTGGCTAGTCCACCCCAGGGCTGCATCTTTTTAAACATCCTGTTCACCACCCACAGACCACTCATCCCAGTGGGCCATGTCATCTTGTCATTCAGCTGCTCAAGGACCTGGAATCATTTCCAAAGCCTCTAAGACCAAATCCAAGCCTCTTACCCTGGAATTCAAGGCCTTCCCAAATCAGACCCTTTGTCTCCACGGTTACCTCATCACCTGCTACTGGAACCCTGGTGTCCTCATGTTGGTAAAACTTCCTTATCCTTCCCCCACGCACACAGCAGTCGTTTCCACCTCTCTGGGGCTGAGGGAAGGGTAAAAAGAGCATGGGCTTTACTTTGGTTACGTCCTGTGTGTTTTGGGGCAAGTCACTCAATGTCTCTAATGCTTCCAGTTGCTTACCTGTAAAAATACATTACAAGATGTTGTGAGAATTAGAGTGTTTGTATACAAAATACTAGCCACGGGGTAGGTTGTACTGTGTGGCTCCCACTAATACAGTGTGAGTCCATAAATGTGCTAAGTAGCTTCAACCAACTCTTTGCAACCTCATGGACTGTAGCCTGCCAGGCTCCTCTGTCCATAGAATTTTCCAGGCAAGGATACCAAAGTGGGTTGCCATGCCCTCCTCCAGAGGATCTTCCCGACCCAGGGATCGAAGCTGCGTCTCCTGCATTGGGAGGCGGGTTCTTTACCACTAGCGCCACCTGGGAAGCCCCATGAGTCAATAAATGAAATCCATATTACTGTGCTTTCACCACTCACATGCCCTCCACCTCCTCTCTCACTGTCAGACTTCTCCCGGCTTTTAGGCTCATCTCCAGATGCATCTGTATCGGCAGCCTTTTCAGCACACCTGACTTGGGGTGGGGGTAAGGGAAAGAAGAACATTTGCCAGTTGCCCACTGGGCGCCAGGCCGTGTGGGGGACGTGGAGAGTGCTGATGTGGCAGCGGATACTCTCTGAGGGTCTCCTGTACTCAGCCCCGTCCCAAGCTTGTCATGTAAGCCTTGTTGGTGACTCAGTTCTGTGGATTAAGGCTCCTAAATGACTTTCGGCTCTATCCAACCAGGATGGTTTGGTCTCCCTGGCCATATCTCACTTTTCCCATCCAGTGGCCTCCAAGAGGCTAATGGTAAGAGTTTATCCAGGAGTGATGTCTGTGTCATTCAGGCTTATTCTGTTAGAGAACATTTTGAGAAAAACACCCACCTTCATTCATCTGCCCTGCCACCCCAGGTGCAGCCAGGCCTACCTGCTACACTCACGTTGGGCCCTAGCTTTTCGTAAAGGTACTATGCCCTCTGCCCAGAACACCCTTCCCCCGGTCTGCCTGGGAAGCTCCAGCCTCTCACCAACCCTCCTACATTGGGGTCAAGGTCATTGTCCTTTCACTCTGGCCCTCCAGGTGCCTCGTCCTTACTCTTCCTCAAATGTCTACATGCTTAAAGTGGGCCCTTCCCCTGGGTTGAGAAGCCTAAGGGCAGAGCCTACATCCTATTCATCTTTCTGTTTCAGTACTTGACACAGATCCTGGCGCACAGCGGGCCTTGGTGTTTGGGGATGAAGGGATGGGGTGGAATGGGTATCGGGCAGAGGGAATGGTGGGGATGTGTTTCCAGCTAGTTCCTCCCAGGGCAGGACGGCCACGAGCCTCCATCCAGCTCAGAAGAGGAGGCCATGCTTCCGCGGAGACTCTGGAAACTTCCCTGGAAACAGGTCCGAGAGAACCCCAGCTGCCGCAGCCTCCCTCCAGACACCAGGGAGGTGCCAGTCTTTGGGCTCCATCAACCTCCTTACGGGAAATTGCTAAATGCATTTGGTGATTTTTTTGACATTTTCCCTGTTCAGGAGCTTGTGATTTCAGATTAATCACATCCACATACATTTAGACTGTCAGCTTGGAAGGGAAAATCTAAATTTTATTACTGCATGATTTCATCCAAAGCTATTTTACCAAAAAGGACGTCTGCAATATGGTGCAAATCATGACAAAACATTTTACCGCCGGGACCAAGCTCGTGGTGGGGGGTTGGGGTGGGGGGATGGACAGAGAGCTGCAGGCAGGACCTGGGTGGGCAGAGCCTCAGCAGCTTCCGTCTCCTGGAGAGATCTGGGTGCCGCTATCGCTGCTCTCTCTGCCTCAGCAAAATGCCCTTCTTTGTCCAGATGTCCCCAGAACCCCGGAATGGCAGCTGCACTGACTAACTCCTGTCTTCCCCCCTCCCCCGGCAGGTACCATGACCAGCAGGATGTAACTAGTAACTTTCTGGGTGCCATGTGGCTCATCTCTATCACATTCCTTTCCATTGGTTATGGGGACATGGTGCCCCACACGTACTGTGGGAAAGGTGTCTGTCTGCTCACGGGCATCATGGTGAGTACCTGCCGCCGCCCATTACCCTTCCCCACCCGCAGAACGCCGCTAGGAGCGATCCCTTTATGGCAGGCGCAGGGGGCCTTCCTTGTCTGGGCGCGGGGCCAGCTGCTAGTTAACGGGCCAGCATGTGTGTCTGTGCACGTAGAAAGACAGATGTGACATCTGTACGGCTTCTCGCTTTTTCATTTCCTTGTCTGAGATAGGAAGAGGTCCTGGTTCCTGAACAGTTAACGGTCTCCTCACAGACCCCTAGAAATGGGCTGGGTGAAGCTGGCCACGACTGTTACCCTCCACTCCCATCAGCGCCTGCAGTTAATTGTCTTCTTTCCTGTCCCCTGGGCCCCACAGACCTTGGCGTCACATCTGATAAAGTATAGCTAGAACTCACGGCGGCAAGTGCTCTGAGCCGACCATGAGAGACCTAGGTCCTAGCCTGGGTTGGCCACTGGTTCAGTCCCAGTTTGATGACATGGCCCTGGGCCAACTCTTGGCTTCTGTGTCTAACTGTTGCGGCGCTGGGCTCCGAGTGCCGGTTCCCTCCCAGTGCTGGCACCCGGCTAGCCTGTGACAGCATCCCCATCCCTCCCCAGGTGCCCAGCAGCTGTGCTGCCTCCTCCCAAGGTGTATTTTTCTGCCCCATCGCCCTGCCATCCCCAGCCTGACACACACTCGTGCCCATCACATGGCCGCACAGTATGGAGTATGGGAGGGCAGTGGGTAGGGAGTTTCAGACCAGAGTCTGAATGCCCGTAGCTGGACCTCAGTGTGGACCCAGGCAGGGCACTTAGCCTGCTGGACCTCAGCATTCTCCAGTACAAAGTGCAGACGGGAGGCCTGCTCCGCCCTCCTCCCTGGCTGGTGATGGGGATAGACTGCAGTGCTTTATGTTACCACGCTCTGTCAGCAACAGGGAGCTGCACCCGCCTTCACGGCTGGCAAGTCCTCAGCGTCCCTACCCCCACTGCTCCTTCACCGGCCGTTGGGATGAGGGCTTCTCGCTGCTCTCCTAGCTTTCTGATCAGGACAGACAACCGGGCCCTTTGACCTCCTTCCCAGAGCATAGAGTAAACACGCAGGGTCCTCTTTTCAGAAGAGGAAACTCAGGGTCAGAGAAGATGCAGGAATCTGAGGCTGTGTGTTGGAGCGGGGTGGGGAGGTGTTGGTGGGGATGTTGCGGAGGGGGCGGACAGGAGGCCCAAAGCTTATTCCTAGGTCTCACTGGTGGGTCACTGCAGCCCACCCCGAGGAGTCCTCTCTGCACCCCTGTCATCAAAATCCTTCCAGGGCTCCCTCAAATTTCAGCCATCACCCCCATTTCTCCAGGAGGAAACAAAAGACCCTCCTTCTGGAAGGGAAATGACTCCATCCCGCAGTGGGCGGGGGTTTAGCTCCTCACTAGCCTGGAGGCCTCCTGGGACTGACAGCAGCCAGTTGCTCAGAGCAGCGGAGGCCGTGGGGTCGGAGGCCTGGGCTGCGGGGCAGGAGGGCTCCGGCGTTGCCGCGTCAGGACTGGACGCCGTCCTCTCCTTTTCTGACTGAAACCCAAGGCAGGCACTTATTAGTGGGTCCTGGGCAGGAGTTAATGACAGGCGGCTTAGCGCCGGGCTTGGGATAAACCATGGGTAAGTGTAAGGGCTCAGAACAAATACCTCTCGTGGGTTGGTAGGAGTCTGCCTGGCACAGCTCCAGCTGTCACCAGGAAACCAGGGAATGAGTCTTCCTCCCAGAAAAGAATGAAATGCCGCCCGAAGACCAAAGCTTTCCTGTCTCAGAGCTGCTCCTGGGGCGCCAGCTATGTGCCTCAGAACAGGCTCTCGGTCTGGCCTGCACGGAGCCCAGCTGCTGATAGGTGAACGGCCCTGCTGGGAGCCGCCGTTATTTTTAAATACCAACCATTCTCCCTCTCAGCATGGCGCTGTGCCCCGGCCAAGAAGCCAGAGCCTGGGAGCCATCATTTCCCTGGCTTCCTAACTCCCGCATCTCTGGGCTTCTGCTCCGGCATAGCTGGGCAGTGGGCCAGCCGGACCCTGGTCCCTCCCTGCCTTTTCCTGGGGTGTGGTCTTCACACCCACTTTTGCTCCAGGGGCTTCAACAGCTGCTTGGAAGAAAGTGTTTGTTCCTTGAGGAGAAAGGTGTGATCAAAGTGGAGAGAATAAATGGTTGAGGAGGAACTCATACCCACCCCCTGTATTAAAAATACAGCACCTGCCTTTCATCTTCTCTTTCTGCATCAACCCTGCTGCATAGATACCTATCTATACACAGGGACAGGGAGCTTCCCTCCACTTGTGTTTTTACCCAAATTAAAATCAGCTGCCTCCCTCTGGGGTCAGCCACAGTGGGGAAACCTGGTGGCATTTTTTTTTTTCTTACAAATGGTACTTTTCTAGCTGAGTCACTCCTTTCCAGGGTTTCACATGGCTGAGAATCCCTTCCTCCCATCCCCCAGTCTCCCAACACTTTGTACCTCTCCTGATTATTATTGCAAGTGCCTTTACGAAAGGTAGGGCTTCCTGTTTGGTTACCATGGACACCACGCAGGCCAAGGCAAGGCCTAGTGGGAAGGGAAAGGAAGAATTTGTGTGTGCAGGCTGTAAATAGTCTTAATCATTGTTTTCTCTTGGCAATCCCAGTAACGGTGTAATTATCAACCATTAAGCAGGGTATATAATTGTCTGAACAACTTGACATTGTTGGCACAGGCCTGGTGTGTTTGAGAGATTTCACCCACTAAAGCAGATATATCAAAGTCCAGCATCTTTCCATAAAGAATTTTATGATGACAGTTATAAGGCAGAGAGAAAGCTGACAATATTTAGTATCCAGAATGGGCCTCAGAAGGCTTTCTGGGAAAAAAAAAAAAAAAAGAAGGCTTTCTGGTTCTGCAGGCATCTGGAAGACTTTTGGGACCCCAAGACTGATTGGTAGGAATCCCATTTCAATATATATTTTCTAAAGCTGGACTCATCAGGAAAGACCCTGATGCAGGGAAAGATTGAAGGCAAGAGGAGAAGGGGACGACGGAGGATGAGATGATTGTATGGCATCACCGATTCAATGGACACGAGTTTGAGCAATCTCTGAGTGATGGTGAAGGACCCGGAAACCTGGCATGCTGCAGTTCATGGGGTTGCAAAGCATCGGACACGACTGAGCAACTGAACGACAGAGCTGGCCCCACTCTGTGGACCCTTTAGGAGTTAGGGACAGACAGACAAAAGATTCCAAGATATGTGCTGGGGACACTGAGCTTTTCCCCTAAGATTTCATGCAAGAGGCTTCTTTGAACTGCAAAAGGAAAGGGATGATGAAGTAAAAGGTGGCACAAATTGAGTCATTTGGGGAGGAGGTAAAGTAGAGGGCTCAGCAAGACATCTGGTTAATGTCAGTTTTAGAAGATGAGCTTCTCCCTGAAACACCTTGGTTTCAAACCAATTGATGTTATTTTAGTTGTTACATGGAATCTGTTGCAGAAACAGAATCCAACTGTAAATCCTCCAGGCTTCCCTCCTCCATTTGTCACTTTCATTTATGTTTTATTTTATTTTATGCTTCTTTAGTTAAGAACACCTCATACTCTTCCCCTTGGGATACTTATTTTTCGAGAGTCTAAGGTTTTCCAGCTGGAAAATGTTTCTTGGAAACAAGAAGTAGGAGGACCAGTGTGAAGGAGACTGGGTCTCTGGTTTGGGTCCAAATCTATGGATGAGTTAGGCGTGTTGACCCCAGGCCAGCCACTCCTTTCTCTGTTCACTCCCGCGCTCCTGCTCACTATGTACCTTGGAAAGTACGACCTCATTAGAGGACCCTGTCCCCTCCCACCACTCTCCCATGGAAATAGTGTTGGATAGAGAAGATCCAGGGAATCCAGTTGGTGTTGACCAGTATTCAGGACTTGGCACATCTGAAGGCAAAAATCTGAGTCATGGATTTGCTCCACAGTCTGATCCAGTGGAAGTCACACCAGCAGCTGCTTACCCTCTTTGTTCCCACTCTGTCCTCACCTCAAATTTCCCCCTTTGCCCACCAGCCATTTCTGAGATTCCACGTGAGGACAGCTAGGACAGCAGGAGTGCTCACATGCCCAAATCAGCCAAGGCCTTGGCAATTGTCTCTTAAAATCAACCCACATCCCTGCCACATGACATGAGCCTTCTTAAACTGTTAACATGGCCCTATTGGGCTGATAAACTCACCTAAGTAAAAAGGCCCATTGTCCCCAAATAAAGCAGAAGTAATCATTGAAAGTGAAGTGAAGTGAAAGTGAAAGTCGCTGCTCAGTCGTGTCTGACTCTTTCCGACCCCATGGACTGTATAGTCCATGGAATTCTCCAGGCCAGAATACTGGAGTGGGTAGCCTTTCCCTTCTCCAGGGGATCTTCCCAACCCAGGGATCGAACCCAGGTCTCCTGCATTGCAGGTGGATTCTTTACCAGCTGAGCCTCAAGGGAAACCCAAGAATACTAGAGTGAGCTATCAGGGAAGTCTGAAGTAATCATTATACCACTTAAAAGTAAAGACAGCAGGAGGTGGGAGGGGATCCTGCTGTCTTTATTTCCTTCATTTCCTCTAAAGAGCCAAAGTTGACCATTAACTTCTGACCCAAGTCTTAGGCTCCTTGTTCTTCCTGCCTTTCACCCAATTCCCATGAGCCCATCCCTCTTCCCTATTCCTTTCTATTTTCTTTCCTATTTTCACTTCTTCCTTTCCTCTTCTGCTCTCTGTCCCATGCTGTTGAGGAAGCAGCACAACTTGTTGCCTATCTCAGTTTCTGCCCCAACTCTCTCTCTCTCTACATCTTCCCTTCCTTCCTTCCTTCTTCCTTCTCTCTCTCCCTTCCTCCCTCCCTCTCTTCCTTTCTCTCTCTCACACACAGGAGAGGACCAGTCTGGATTCCAGCACCTGGCACACCACTTTCTGAAGGTTGCTGGTGTCTGACCCCATCTTTGCAAGGTTGCCTCTTAATGGGAATAACCAGATTAGGTTTCATCATTGGCTACTTCCCTAATCCATCCAGATGATGGATTTTTCTAAAAGAAAAGTGAAGTTGAAAGTATCTACTGCTATCTATTTGAGTTAGAATTAGGGGTTAAGAACAAAGCATCCTTCTGGGAAATATCCACAAGGAAGTCTTGACCTCTTTAAGTTGAAGGAAACTGAGAAATGTCATCTAGTCCAACCTCCTGCCTCCATGCAGAAATGTGTCTTAATCATATAAGATAGGTGGTTCCTTAATTAGAACACTCTAGCTTCTCTTTGCCCACTCCAGTGTTCTTGCCTGGAGAATCCCGGGGACGGCGGAGCCTGGTGGGCTGCCGTCTGTGGGGTCGCACAGAGTCGGACCCCGCTGAAGCAACTTAGCAGCAGCAGCTTCTCTTTAGAACCCCTCTGCATTCAGCAGGCTTGGTTGTGAGCCATGGCAGGAACCATGGAGCAATCCATCTAGCACCTGAAACTTTGGGATTGTGGATGGTTGATTGCTTTAATGAAATTCCCCAAGCGGCAAGACAAGCAAGGAGACTCCTTCAGGCTAATTCTTCCCCCAGCTCTCAGGGATGATTTAAGTAGAGTTTCCCTGGACCCGGGGAGATGAGGGAGCCTGGAGTCAGGGGAGAACCCTCTACATCTGATGTTCTGTTTTTAACACTATGATATATCCCTCTTTTTGGGCGTTTAGCCCAAAGTACTTTTGGAACTCCATACAAAAGAGGGGGATTATATACTTGGTCTGGTTGAGGGGAAATGGATCACACATCTTCCCGCTAGAAGAGCTTTTTAAGCTATTTTTTGCTTTTAGAAGCCTGGCTCAATTGATGACACCTATAGACCAGGCTGTCCAACTGCCCATACCTATCCTTTGAAAACTGGGCACAGAGTCTCCTGCAAGTCACTGATGCCAAGAAAACAGGGCTGTCCCTGAACAAGAAAGGAAAATGAGGTCAGAAAAAGGAAGGTTCACACAGACTCCGTTCTTTTCAGTTTGTTGTGCTAGAAATGGGTCGCTGACCAAATGTACCAAGAAACAGGAGATTGTTTTCATGAGAACCCTTCTAAAAAAGCTAGGGAAAAATATTGCCAACTTCAGCTTTGCCAAAACCTCACACCGGCTAGCCTTTGCCGATCTGTGGCAAAGGAAAGAAAGCGATTATGAGGGAGAGAGTAGGGGACTGATCTGTCACATGCATGCTGCCCAACTCTGATACAGATGATAGTACCTTTGAAAACAGTCTTTATGACTTCCTACACATTCTGTTAGACTGCATGAGTCCTAAAGGTTCTTGATGGATTCCTTGAATCCTGGGACTTCAATTGCTAAACTGAACTCTGTGGCACCTATAATTACCGTTTGGCGTCTAGAGCGTCAGACTGCTGACTTTCCTGAACTCATCATCTTTCCATGAGTAGAGGTCAGGGCAGTGCAGGGCCCCACGTGCAGGAGAAAGGCAATGGTCCCCAAGAGGCATGTGCTCTCTTCCAGGAACCAGGCCAGAGTAGGGCTATCACTGCTGCCTGCAGGAGAAGCAGGGCAGGAGCAGTTCTCTCTTGCCATCCCCAGCACCCCCCACCCTGTCCCCCAAGTCAAGATGCACAGAGAAGAGGACTTCAAGGTCCTTCAGGAGAATATTGGGATGAGTCCCTTTCTGCTCATTTCTCAGACAGTCAAGCATGTGCCCAGAGGATTAGGAGAGAGAAAGTGTGTCTTCAGGAACCTGCCTCTTTTATTCTCCCTCCCTGGGCTCCCCTGGAATAGACCTTCCAGAGCAGAGTGGGAACACTGCTCTGGAAAATACTGAGCACCTTCTGCACATTCCTTTAAAATCCCGGGTTGAGGCAGGTATCTTTAAAATCTCTGCAAGATGGTGAATTTTGGAGCCTCCTGGTGAAAATAAGAAGGAACTGATATCTTGTGCTGAGTCATAGGCTAGAACTCCTGTGAAAAGACCCAACCGAGGAGCAAGCGCAGTCATTGAGCACATAGACTCTATCCAACCGGGGTTGCCCTGGAAAGCAGTCTCGGGGGAGGGGAGATGCTTTGCCTCTTCATTAGATTCTTTTCAGGAAAACTGTCCTCCGCCAGCAGATGATCCATCCAGACTGCATGGCTGGCTGTCTTTCCTCCTGCCCTCCCCAGCCCACCCTGCTCTAGACTGGCAGTGGGGCTGGGGTATGGGTGAGGAAGAGGGAGCGTGTGTGCTGGATTTTCTGTCTTCCCTGCTTAGCTTGGCAGGTGACCGAGTGATTGTTCAGTATTTTATATGACCCCAAGCCTCAGCCCCATCGAGTACCCTGCTCCATGAGGAAGTGGCCAGCTCTAGGAAGGCTCATGTCCCAGAGGTCAACACCTTCGTGGGTGTGGGGATCAGGGTCTTGCTGGGTTTTGGGACTTAGCCTTGACTAGCCAGAGCTCAGGTCTCCACCCCACTACCAGGACCCCTCAGTGGGCCCGGGGCACGTGGAGTCTTATGCGTGAGCCCTGCTTCATTAATGATGTGCTCTCTCCCCGGTCCTCTTGCCCCCCACAGGGTGCTGGCTGCACTGCCCTGGTGGTGGCCGTGGTGGCCCGGAAGCTGGAACTCACCAAAGCGGAGAAGCATGTTCACAACTTCATGATGGACACTCAGCTCACCAAACGGGTAAAACACCACTGTCCATGTCTTAAAGGCAGACCTAAGACCCACCTAGGAGCTAGTCAGAAAGTAGCCACAACAGGTTAGGGCTGCACCTTTCAGTGGAGGGTTGAGGGAGCCCCAGACACATGCAAACAGCTGGTGCAGAATGGCCACAATGCCTCAACGCTGCAGGCTCCTGTCTTTTCTTAAATCACTGTGCATGGTTCAGGCAACCAAATAATTTCCCTGATAATTAAATCTATAGCCTACAATGATGTAACCTACTCCCTTGCCTAATGGTACCAAGTAAATCACCCAGCATGAGATGTTTTGGTTTCTGCTTAAATATTTTCATGATTCTCATTAGCAAGGGCAGTAGAAAGTCTTTAAAATGATATTGGAAATGTATCTAAATTCAACCCCTAAAAAAAAATCATTACAGACAATCACTCCTAAATAATGTTCATCAAAATATCATCATCCAATTTTCCCCTTTTGGGTTTTCCAAATAGTGTTTCTCCCTTGTGTCCTTAGGGAAGTGGGTAAGGAGGGTTAAAAACTGATTAAGCAGGAATGGGGGAGATCATTTAGCTGCTAAAAATCTGACATCCCACTGGATTGTCAGAAAAGAAAAGGCCCCTTTAGAAGAGACAGAAGCAAGCCTTCCAGGATAAGAGCAGGCCAAATGAGCAAGGCAGGAGCTGTTTATTTAATGACAGCTTTTATGGAAAATTCTTTAGAGCTGCAGGCTGAACGAAGGTCAGGAATATGATTTCCTGCAAAAACTCTCCTCTTTCCGAAGTGAGAGAGGAGCAAAAACCTGTGCTGGGGTCTTGGCCACCCTAGCAAGTCTTTCTCATTTAGGATTAAAGTGGGGCTGGGAGACCCATGGGCAGCCAGATTTTGATTGGGGTTTTTGAAAGCTGGAGAAAATATTCAGTGATGAATGTTGTGGCACAGTAAAAATGTGTTCGAAATAGAGACAAAGCCAGGAAGGGAGGAAAAAAAGAGAGGGAGAGTGACTGAGGGGGGGTGTGCTCGGGAGGGAGGCAGTGGGGGAGGGGGAAGTTGCCAAGGCCTCTCCAGTTTCTCAGCAGAATTCTTTATGGTGTTTGATTGTTTGGTCTTTGATTACATGTATTGGATTCTTTAACAAGCCTTTTTAAAGATGTTAAGAAGAAAACGTACAGGCAGATATCCTTCTGTGGTTGACATACAGATGGTTATGTATGGCGCATTACGGCACTGAGCTGTCTGTGGTACAAAAGAAAGCTCAATCTGTAGCGTCAAGATGGCAGCATTGAGGGCTGTACCCGTGGCCGGCCAGCCGGGTTCCCTCCAAGGCCCTACAACCCAGCTGCTTTCCTTCAGCCCCCTACTGTGCATGTAGAAGTCATGCTAGGCACTGAGCAAATTATCAAAGTTATTGGGGAAAAAAATAATCAGTGGTGTCTGACTCTTTGCTACCCCAGGGACTATAGCCTGCGAGACTCCTCTGTCCATGGAATTCTCCAGGCAAGCATACTGGAGTGGGTAGCCATTTCCTTCTCCAGGGGATCTTCCCGAGCCAGGGATCGAACCCAGGTCTTCTGCATTGCAGGCAGATTCTTTACTGTCTGAGCCGCAAATATATTTCCCTCTATTCTCCTGGAACATGTAGTGCGGGAGTCAAGGACAAGGGTATTTGGCCCCCAAAACCTTCTCAGAAGCGGTTTCTTAGAGCACAGACATTAACAGCCTCTCTGTTTATTCTATTTGCTTTTGAAACCAAGGATATACTTTGTATTTCACGTTATTCCTTTGTCCTCTTCATTTTTCACCCTTTGAATCAGACACTAGAGGAAAATAAAGTTGAAGAAAGCCAGCTCCCTCCTATGACAAGAAAATAAACAATTTTTCTGCACTATGATTGTAGAAGATGAGGTTGTGGTGGCTAATTTCAGTCTTTCTTTCAAACATATTCTCTAAAATCCTTCTCAAATCTACTTTTTGACAAGTAGGACTGAAAACCAAATCAACAAATATTTGTTGCCCATCTATGAGTACAAGGCACCTTTTTAATCGAATAACATCTCACTTGTCTGAGAACACTTAAATCTGTTGAAACGTTCCTTTAATGTCTAATATCTCTTTCCCAGAGAAACAACCAACACGAAAGGGATGGTTCTCACACAGAGAGGATTCTCAAAACTGGCAGGACTGGAAAGGTTCTTTTACATAACCTTGACTGAAAGGACACTGGCTGTGAGCTTGGCCTGCTCTGGCTTTAGTTCCCCTTCACCTGGCCTCAGAGAAGCCTTCCTTTCCCTGGTGATGCCTCATCCATCCTCCGTCTTCTCCAAATGGCCCTCTGTGTCCAGACGGAGTGGCTCATGGGTCAAACAGATGCTAAGCTTAGTCTACTCATAAGATCTCAGTGAATTCACAGAGAAAGATCTGATCATGGGAGGAGCTCATTGGGGCATAATTACAAACCTCCCAGGAGTGGACAATTGGCAGATTTAACAGATAATAGCCATCTCTTACAAGTACACACAGCCTTAATTCTTCAAACATCTAAGCAAAAAATGAAAAAGAGGAATTCTAACCTATTAATCATTAAAATATTCAAATTGTTCTAGTCTTTATTGGTAATAAAGTCTTCAGCCCAGCCTTTACCATTAGAGTCACACTATTTTTATTCATTTATTTCCCAGGGAGGCAGGGGCAGGTAGGGTGGTGGTCTGACAGCACAGGGTCCAAACTAAGTTTCTGGTTTTCTGAGTCACGTGACTTTTCTTCTCTCACTTGTATAACTTGTTGACCCTGGCGGCAACATCATTTCTGTATTTAATGCAGTCAGATCTTCCCACATGGACTTGGCAGTGTTACTGCCATTGTTAATCTCGAATTACAATTTACTGCTAAACTCTGGGCTACTAGATAATATATATGTAAATTACACACAGAGAGACTATAAAAAAGATACTAGATCCTCATCTTTTCTCCCATGCAACACTACACATCCCTGTGTCTCTACTTTATGCAATGAAACACATCCATTGCAGCTGGATACCACACCCTGTGTTCTGGGGACACCGAGATGAATAGGAGATAGTCCCTGCCCTCATACTTACTGCCTGTCCTCAAAGAGCACCTCTCCTTTCTAAAGAGCAAGGTAGCTGCCCATGTACACACTTGGCTTAAGAGGTACCAGGAGATGTTCTGTTTGCCACGCCCACTCTCCACATCAAATCTGCAGATACCTCCGTGGTGTGCTGCCACTGGCTGAGGACTGTTATCTCTTCATTCTTTCCATGAAGGGTTCCTGCCTCAAATACTTCATCCAAGTTCATTTCCCCCTGCAATCAATGGGTAAGACAAAAACCAAACCTGTATCTTCCTAACATTAGTGTCTTTTCCTGACATCCCTATTAATGACATCATCATTCTTCCAGTCTCCAGGTCTGAAAATTTAGCAGCATCTCTGACTCCTCTCTGCCCTGGTAACCCACAGGGCTCCAAACAGCTTCGGAGTCTGATTCCACCTGGCCAAACCAGCCTCTCCAGGTCCTCTGCCCACCATACTTCAAGCCACCATCTCAATCTTGTGCCATTTCAGTTGCTTGCTACCTTCTCATCTCACCTGGACCTCCCTTGCCCAAGTCATCCTGTACTTTATCCTTGTGACTCTTCTTAGATGCTGAGACTTAGCTCTGCACATGCCACCAACCTGCTCAAAAACCTTTCTTAGCCTCCCAGAACCTACTGATCAGTGCTAAAGAAAACTTTTCTTTAATTACAAGCACGTGTCAAAGTTTTGTCACAATCCTGCTGGGGAAAAAAATGTTTTTTTTCCAGCAGGCTAATTCAAAGGTTTACTCATAAAAGGGGTCTTTTATTGGAAGAAACAATAGTAGTCATTGTTATACTGGGTACAGAAAATCTAGCTAAAGGACACTAGATTCCTGGCTGACAGCTGGTAGGACCCACAAGTAGATTCCCAGAACAGGTCTTAATCTTTTACGAATTTGTCAGATAATCAATTGAGCAGTTATCAGGGATGCTAATTGTCCCCAGAAGGGAATTATAAATTATATCACCCACTAAAGTTCTGTCTCAGACAGATTGGGTACAGTTTTTCTTTAACAATAGTCATAGGAACATTGAGTTTTTGAGCTGAAAGGTTCTTAGGGATGAGCCTCTCAGGCCCAGAGATAGGCGAGGGGGCCTCCCAGCCATATGCAGTGAGTTGGGTCCCAGCCAGGGCTGCCGTTTGTTCTCAGGCTGGTAGGCAGCTCTCCAGCCATAACCCAGTGGGTTTCCCAGAACAGTTAGTTCCTTGGAATTCAGAATAGTGGTGAGGGTCCCAGGTCTGCTGGAAGAAAAAGCCAGTTTACCTCCAAAAAAGCCGAGCATCACATTAATAGCATTATGGAACTAGCCTCCTGAATCCACAGATTCAGGACCATGTTGCTCTGGGGAAAGACCAGACGCCAGCTTCCAACATGGAAGCACAGCCCTGCCTGCTCCCAGCCCCAGTGTCCTGCCAGCCACAGGAGCCCCCATTTCTTATTCAGCGAGAGCTTCTGAGCGAGGCAGGCGGAGGAGCCTGAAAAGGGAATGTGGAACAAGATGGGGGAGGAAGGAGGGACAGTGTAAGGAGGGAAAGGAGAGAGATGGCGGCCGCAGGAAGCCAGCAACTAGTGTGGTTGTGGGCTGGAGAGTCAGGGTGGTGGATGGAGAAGAGGGGATGTCCGGGCATGACAGACAACTTCAGTGGAGCGTCTGAAGACAGGCCTGACCCGAGGGCTCTCAGACTGTGATATTACCATCCCTTCAGGTTTATTCATCTACATTCAACCTCTAGAACTTCTTGAAGTTGTCCAAGTCACACCTTCTTGCCAGGCCTGATCTGCCCTCCTCCCTTCCTCCTTTCCCCCCTTCTCCATCCTCCAGGAGCAAACACCCTCACCCTGGGATGGAGTTCTGGCAGCATTGTGGGCATGCTAGTATTTCTTCTCTGGGGGACCCACCAGTAGGGCTCCTGGAATTACTCTCCCAGGACTCCGTGGCTGCTGGAAGCATGGGGAGGCAGGCAAGAAGGGTTGCTTCTCCTCCTGCCTCACATGTTCCTCCTGCAACAACCAGCCCCTCTCCCGCATAACACAGAGGAGCAGATTACCCTGCAGAGAGGCGGCCAGAGCAAGTCATGGACAGGTATAATACAGCCAAGAGCTCAAGGAACAGACATACATGTTCTGTGTTTTCTTTCGCTGGAGGTGGAGGAAGAAGCTGACATTTGTTGCAGGGGAAGAGCATCAGTAAGGCACCAGGTACTAAGGCGCTGGACAGCCAGGCTCTGTGCTAAGTGTTTGAAGTACATTCTCATTGAATCAACCCTGCGATCCCGTTTCACAGGTCAGAACTTAACATTACTCTGTAGCACCCTTCTCTGCTGCAGCTACAGGGCATGCTGGCCCCACAGGATTAGAAGCTCCCTGAGGGCAGAAAGGTTATTGGTTTGTGCCTCCCAGGATTCTCACTTCCTCGAACAGTGTCAGCCCCATCTTTGGGGTGTGGTAAATGATTTGGGAAAGAATGAATAAGAAAATTGAGTCTCAGAGAGAGCCTTCCCAACGGGTCCGAAGTGAAGGTGGTCATTCATTCATCCCCTTGTGAGGTTTTTCCTAGGGCCAGTGGAACAACATAAACATAAAGTGTTGAGCACAGAGCCGGGCACATAGGAAGCACTCAGTGGATGTTAGCTGTCAGTACTACATGCAAGATCTTAGTTGTACAACTTTCTTGCCCAGGCCCATCAATCTTTGAGCCCTCCCTGAAGTACATAAGTCACTGAGCCTTTTCTCTGGCCACCATCAGAGTGAAAGCACACAGATTTGGGGAGAGAATGAATGGACCCACAGAAACAATTAGCTCATGTGCTATGGATTTGGGATGGAACAGCCAGTCTTCCATGCACAAACAGCCCTCTTCTAACTATTCCTGAGTCCATCAGATCATGGCCAAGCTTACCCAGGCCTTCCCAGTTCCCTGACCCACCCACTCTCACCCCCAAGAGTGTCTTTGGGCCCTGATGCCCCTGCCCATCAGGAGAGCTCAGTGGTACCCAAACCCCCATCCTGAAACAGTGCTCGGGAACCCTGTGGCGCTCAGTGAATCCCAGGAGGTGCACACGACCTCTACGTTTCCCACCCCAGTGATGCCCAAAGCAATCAGCCAGGTGAATTGGAGGGAGAACCTGGTCATAATAGCATTTACTGTCGACTTGGGAAAGCACAGTGCAGTTAAAAGCCTATTTCTTCTTCTCTTGCAGATATTGATCTACTTAGCTTTGTGCCAGGCTGTTTGCTGACAATTAATTCAGAGTCAGCACCAAGGCTCGCATTTAACATCGCTTTCCCGAATACGCGGGGGCCTCCTGTTCAAACCCATAAAGATGCTGTGACTGCTTCACTCAGCTACCCAGGCTGTGCTGTGGTTTTAGCACCTTATATTTGGGCTGAAGTTAAGTGCAGGACCCGGACTCCCTGTTCTGTCATATTGCTAAGTGAGGGCCGTGATGATTAAAAACAAATCTAATGTCCTTTCCAGTTCCTTGATCCTGGAAAACAGGAAATAATTTTGTTTGCGTAGAGATGACATCTTGTCAGGTCTTTCTTCAGACCACATGAAAACCTTATGCTCTTTTTTGGACCTGGGTCTTGTTTTGACTCTGCCATTAGCTAGCTGTGGGCTTCTGATCCTCACATCCTATCTCTGAAACTGCCATTTCCTCATATTCTCAGAGGGAATTTGGGCCAGATGATGATAACTAACATCTTTATGGTACTTTATAGTTTCTATAACACTTAAATTCACATTGACTCAGTTTGCCATTTATAACTTTAAGGTCTTGGTCTGTGTCTCTGTTTCTTCATCTGTAAAATGGGGATAATATGAGTACCTGCCTGAGAGGGTTGTTGTGAAGATTAAATGCATTTGCACATATGTAATCTGGCGCCCAGTAAATGTTCACTCAGCACCATCAGCTCCATGGTAATTGCCTCCTAGGGGCCTCAAAACAACCCTTAAGGTAAGGATTTATTTTTCCCATCTTATGGATAATTAAGCACTTACTCCTAAACTGGCAGAACAAGGATTTACTGCAGGTTTTCCAATTTCCAGTACTGGTTCCCCACCAACACAGAGACCATTGTCAGGGGCTCATCCACACTGATGTTCCGTGCCTTTATCAGTGTTCCAGGGATGAGATTTGAATAGCTGGGGCTCTGCCAGTCACCCTAAATGCTGGGGCAGGGTTTTCCCTCCTAGTCTTCTGGGAGGCTCTCCTTGGAGGCTATACGCCTCGGAAAACTGAAGAAACCACCTGTCAAGTTGCTCTCTTCCTACAGAAGGGCGGCGAGAGGATGCCCTCCACAGAGAGAGGGCCTTCCCTTCTATGCTGCCTCTTTTGCCAGGAGGCTGACATCCACTCTAGCCCCTGGACAGAAGCCCCGTGATGACCCCCTCTGCTTCCTCCCCCGTCCTCACCTGGACACTCACCGTTTCCAGCTTCTACTCACCACCACCTGCTTCCTCTCAGGCAAGAAAGTGCCAGAGGTGGGCAATTAAGTCATTTAAAACCATTTTCATGGTAGAATTTTACTGAGCAGAAAAGCAGTATTTATGTCACTTAGACATTTCTGAGAAGACCTAGCTGTTCTTTTAGAACATCACTTCAGCGCCAATGAAAAATATAATCCAGCCTTCGTAATAAATTTTTAAAACACACACACAAAAGTTATCAGCCTACAAAACAATGTTTCCTGGGCCTTCCCACACGTCTCAGTATTTTAACAACGTCCCATCTGTTGATGTCAGTCTGAAGAAGCAGGCCTGTACTCTCCAATTTTATTAAAATCTTTTCTGGCTAGTAACCTGATTTCTACTAGGCTGGCCTACTTACTTCCAGGCCCTGGGCCTATGGCCCTGTGCCAATGTGCATAGCTGATAGAAATGGGAACAGTTCATCAAAAATCTGTTTAGCTCGTGCTTAATAAGAAATGTTTCCTCTTGCTCTTGTTACTAATTGCTGAAGATGTCTGTGTTTGGATTAAAACTTTGTCCCCTGCCATCTGGATGCCATTGATATGTCTCAGTTCCATCGTGAGCTGGATGATATCAGTGGTTTCCATGTCAACAGATGACAGCGTCATATGTGGAAATGTGTGATTGCAGTGCAGAGAAGGAGCCAGCCTGCAGAAGGAAGCGGCTCTGGTTTCACACCAAAATATCTTCACTGATTTGCAGACCCTTCTTGGAAATGATGTCAGTTTTATGCCAATTATACTTATATGTAAAGTTGCAGTGTAACTGTTTTGGGCCATTTGGGAAAGGAAATAATGGACTTGTTGATACCTAGAGCTCCATTTGGTGGGAAAGATTTCCTCAAAGAGGCCTGGTAAAATCTCCAGCTGAAGTGAAATAAGTCAGACAGAGAAAGACAAACACCGCATGATTATCACTTACACGTGGAATCTAAAAAAGACAACAAACTAGTGAATATAACCAAAAAAAGCAGACTCACAGATAAAGAGAACAAATTAGTGGTCCCCAGTGGGGAGGCAGGAGGGGCGACACAGGGGCCGGGGAGTGGAGATACAGACTACTGAGGGTAAGACCGGCTCAGGGATATATAGGGCAACATGGGGAATATAACTAATATTTTGTAATAACTGTAAGTGGAAAGTAACCTTTACATTTTTAAAAATAAATTTTAGTTAAATTTTAAACAATTTTAAAATAAATACAATCTCTAGCTGATAGGAAATCTGTTTACTCTCGGAATCCAAGAAATGTACCATGTACACTAAATAAAAACCCCATGTAGAGCATGGAACTCTGCATCCAAGGGCAGCAGTGGTACATATTTATCTATTCCAAGTGTACCCCAGGCCTCCAGGTCTCGGGAAGGCAGCCTATCTAAATATAGCAACGGCAGTGGAGAGGCAGTCCCAAAATAATTAAGAAAGAGAAAGAGGCACTCCTCAACTTCAGCCTCCAGTCTACCGTGTCCAATACAGGATTAATGAGAGATGAATTTTCATCATCCTTTCTAAGAGTTCACGATTTGATTAAGGAAAAAGATCATTGCAGACTCATTTCCTTGCCAAGTCGACTCTATCGGCAGACCCCCCCCCCAAAAAAAATATCATGTGAACCTAGGAAAACTCACCTGATAGTAACCTGCTTTTTTACTTTTCCTTAGATCAAGAATGCTGCAGCCAATGTCCTTCGGGAAACGTGGCTAATCTATAAACACACGAAGCTGCTAAAGAAGATTGACCATGCCAAAGTCAGGAAGCACCAGAGAAAGTTTCTCCAGGCTATCCACCAGTGAGTAAGCCAGGGAGGCCAGGCCACCAGACGACCAAGTGAGAAGTGGTGGGCGCCCCAGAGCCCCACTGGAATCTTCTCATATACTTAGAGGAGCGGGAGAAATCTGCTCCACTCAACAAGCACAGGGGGTGGTGAACTGGATCCAGATCAGTCTGTTTATTCATTTATTGCACCTGCCACAGCAAGACATTGGACAGGCTGCCATGGAAGGCAAAAATTAGATAAGAGCCTCAGGGAGCTCTCAGAGTCTACATACACACACATACATCACATTACAACTGGAAGCAGAACAAATTGTGATCAGTGCTTTCTATAAGCTGCTGCTGCTGCTAAGTCACTTCAGTCGTGTCCGACTCTGTGTGACCCCATAGACGGCAGCCCACCGTCCATGGGATTTTCCAGGCAAGAGTACTGGAATGGGGTGCCATTGCCTTCTCCGTTTCTGTAAGCTAAGCATTTTAAAAAATATAGTGGATTTTTCAAAGTAGAGGATGAAAACATTTAGTCTGACCTGGAAGTTTCAGGAAACCCTGAAAGGCTGAGCATAAGACCTTAAAGGTGGAAGGCACAGACTTGATAAAGGCATGGAAGCTGGGACACGATCTGAGAGTGGTGGGCAAGCTATAGTGACTAGAGGCAAGCACGCATGGAGATGAGTTTGCTTACTTGGGGACCTGCCAAGCCCTTGATTCTGGTCAGTTGTCACCCATGTTTGTGGTCCTGGGCTGGGTTCCAAAACCAGATGGATTGACGTGGATGTGGAATCAGCTGGTGGGGCTGAACCCAGCATGCACTTGAAGAGTATGGCTCTTACGACTCTTTCCCACAGACTGAGGAGCGTCAAGATGGAGCAGAGGAAGCTGAGTGACCAAGCCAACACTCTGGTGGACCTTTCCAAGGTGAGTGGCAGAATCCAAAGACCCCATGAAGGGTTCTCAGACGCTGCCCTTTCATCTCCTCAGGTGTGGCTGTGAAGAAGTGGCCATGGCTAAACTGGACAGAGCAGGACCAGGAAAGTTAAGGCCACTTCCTCCTTCCTTAAAAAATAATCTAAGTTCAAGTTCTTGACATTTGCAAGCTACTAGTGTGTGTTATTGACTTTGAAAACCTGGCATGTGTTTCTTCGATTCTATCGCTCAGGTCAGGCTTTGCTGGGAATTGATTGACTGGCCTGCTGAGTCTGTTTAGTGTGTTGCTTGATTCGCTGGACGCTGAGTTTGCACAGGGTGAAGGAGAATGACAAGACCAAACGGTGATGATGGCGATGCTGCTTGTCTAGGCCACACCTAGAAGGATCCTTCTGATTTGTGGTTATAATTGTAAGCTCATTTTCCTGCATCCTTCAGTCCTTACGACTCGGCTTTTCTGGCCCCCGGTCAGGAGGAGGGGGGAGGTGCATATCTTTCTACCTCACGAAGATGCCAAAGAAGAGAGCCCTCCTTTCAGAGCCCTACAATCGTTCTGCATTTCTGGCCCTGAACTGCCGCAAACACTGTAAAGAAACTCGCTCCTTTTGCGAATCTCTGGAGTGAAAGAAAGAAGCGGAGGCTGCACTGCTGGAAGAGCTGAGTGTGGGCACCACTGAAGAAAGGACCTGACCCATCCTCAGCTCCTCCTCCTCCTTGCCTCTTGATAGAAATTGTATGTCAAGTGTATAGCCCAGGGCCAGGCTGGTAGAACATTCCAGCAGATGTCAATTATCATCACAGAACACATTCCCTGAGTAAGCAAGAGAAACTCCCTCAGGCAAATTAAACCCCCTTTGAAAAGAGGGTGTAATCAGAGAAATTGCCAGTTCCTGGGCCACATGCAGTGCCTTGTTCAATGAAGGGATCAGGCCAGAGAAAGGATCTCCCAAGCTTGGGAGGACTTTAATCAGGGAATGTGTGGCTGGCATGGGTTGGGAGAAGCCCACAGGCCTGTTTGTCTTTACAGGGGGTGCTGAGGTAGACTGAGGTTTCCTGCGAGCCTGGAGGAGGCAAGGATGTGAATGGGATGCCCGAATGCAGAAGGGAACCCCTCACCAGGGTCTAGCGTGCATTGCTCAACACTCTTGGCTTCTAGTATCAGAAACCCTTTGGAAGTAGGTTTAAAAATGTAGGTGTTTAGGAATACAAGGAAGTCTCATTCCAGGCAGAACCTCAGGGCAGGCATGTGGTCAGACTTCAGAAAGGAACTAACTAGAAATGGACCTCACCCCAGGAAATAGGTGCCCACCCTCTCTTCTCTCTCGTATTCAAGTGCCCGCATCAGTTCTCTCTCTCTTCCTCTCCCGCATCTCCTGACAACTTTCTATGCCCCTTGTCTCCAGGGCAGGCCCCTATCCAGAGTCCATGTTCTAGTTCTAGCCACAGGCAAAGACAAATTGACTGGCCTCCTATTGGTCTTAATTCTAAATTCTCAAAAGGGATGAGCTGACTGGCCAGTTTGGGTCACATGTCTACCCTCGGACCAATCACCTGAAGCCAGGAGGAGGGTCAGGTAAGGCAAACATTGCTGGGAAACCCATGCTGGGGGATGCAGGAATGGTCCACCAAGCCCCAAGATATTTCTTTAACAAGTAGCCATATTTCTGCCTTCTCTGTCACCTGGCAAGACACTCTGTGGCTGGAGTTCTCCTGGAAATAGTGGACACCCTGGACTTTCAAACCTTCATTTCTTCATGTCAGTCACTGCTTATCACAGAGATGGGGCCCCCTGCAGAGCAGACTGGGTGAAGCAAACTCCATGAATTGGAAAGAGGCTCACAGAAACTGGGTGGGGAACCTAAACCATCAATAACTGGAAAGAAAGAGTGTGGAGGAAAGGGTTAAGGGAAGGTGCCTGCTGGGCTGCAGGGGTGGTGTGAACTCCGCCACACTTCATCTTTCCTCCCAGGAGGCTCAGCCAAGGTCCTGGCAGCAGCCTAGCATCTTTCACACTGGTCTGCATTCCCCCCTGGCATCTTGTCGCCAAGCAACAAAACAGGGGAGACAATAATAACACGGTGTTCTCTCCTTTTCTCTCTGTGCTTCGTCCGCCCAGCTCACCACTTCCCACCCCTGTCCTGTGGTCCTCTCGAGATTAAGAAAAGAGCATGTGGCCTCCAAATAACACTTGCTCTATGGAAGAGCTCTCTTGTAGGGTGGCAGAGCTTGGGGGCCTGGGAGGGGTGTGTGTGCTGGGGCTCTTTATACCTAGCTTCAGTGTCTTCCATTGAGATGTAAAAATCCTTCCCCACATCTGAGGCTCAACTGATCAGATAAGGTGATATCTGTGAAAATGCTCCAAAAACTATAATGGTTCTGCACGTGGTAGTTCTGATTAGAAATCTATATGAGGAAACCAAGATCCCAAGGAACAAAGAGACCATCCCAAGTTTGGTCTGTTGGCGAGCTGCCATGCTGGGGCAGAGACCCAGGGGCCCAGACTCAGTCCAGAGCTCGTCAGGGTGCCCCTGCAGGCAAATCCATTTAAGGTTTTGTACATTCTGGGAAGAACATGCACCTTGAGGAGCTTCTGTGAATGTTAATTACTGAAGGAAGCACTGCCACCCCTAAACTCACCCTCTCCTCCGAGAGGGCCACAGTGGAGTCCTGCCCTGGAGAAGTCACAGCTGCCTCATTCCTTCTGGGGCTGCAGCCAATTTCCTGGGGGGAAGGTATCGTGCGTACGTGCTTAGTTGCTCAGTCATGTTCGACTCTGCAACTCCATGGACTGTAGCCCTCCAGGCTCTTCTGTTCATGAGGTCTCCCATGCAAGAATACCGGAAGGGGATGCCATTTCCTCCTCCAGGGGATCTTCCTGATGCAGGGATTGAACCCACATCTCCTGCACCTCTCCTGCATTGGCACATCTCCTGCATTGGCAGGGGGGTTCTTTACCATGTGCCACCAGGGAAACCCTGGGAAGGTATCACTACATTCTCAACCCCCCTTCTCCTATCTCCCCTCTGGCTTCTCACATTTTGCCACCTCTAACTCTTTTTTTCATTCGCCTCACTTCCTACTCCCTTGGCCCCTGCCTGCCCCCATGCTTTCTGCATCTTCCTGGAGTAACTTGAAATTTCAGGTGAAACAGATCAGAGTGTCACTGGCAAATGACCAGAGCCACCGCACCTGCAGGTGAGGGCTGGAGGGTACAAAGCAGCCACAAACCCCACTCTGCCCTTGCAGCCACAGAAACACCCAACAATGTGTTCCTGAAGTCTCCCAAGAATCTTGCTCCCAAGTCTGATGGCATTTGTTAATTTGCAGGGAGAAATGTGACTGTCATGTTGATAAAGTCCCTACAGACCAACCCAGGAAGCCAAATTATAACCCAGACGTTGCCTGATAAGAGTAGAGTCAGAACCTTGGTGGTACTGAATGGAACAGAAGTGGTTTCATTTCAATTAAATGAGTTGAACTTGAGGGATCATTAGATGTATAGTAGGCAGGACTTTGTACTGGTGAGAGGGGGGCCGGGAGAGGATGGTGCCCAGGTTTCAGGTGGGAACAGCTTGAGTGAACGGCCTCTCCTGGAGATAAGGAGCGCTGGCAGAGAATGGAGGGAAAACGGAAGACGGAGCACTTGGCATGAGTTGCATTTGTTTAGTACTCTGCTGACCTGGTTTATACTTCAGGCTCGAGAAGACAAGTTTATTACTCTCAAGTTGTATTTTATTTGCAGTTCCCTGGAGGTACCCCATGTTTGCTCTCCTGCTCTCAAGACCTCGTTCAGGGTTCATTCACAAAAACTTACTGAGCACCTGCTCTCCAGAGGCGGGCCCTGGGCTGGGCCCCCACGGGACTCTTTTCCCCTTTCCTTCAGCCACTCAGGTCTCAGCGGGAAACACTGGGAGATCTTCTAGTTATATGGAAATAACTTGTGGTATAAGAGGTCTTCTCCCATCAGTTAAACTTTTGCGTTGGCTGAAGAATGGAAGGGCAGAGGTTTCTCCCTGAGACAGCACTTCATTCATTCATTAGTTCTACAAACAGCTTTTGGTGCTGACCATGTGCAACAGACCCCCTTGCTAGGCACATCTGTGAATATTTATTCATCAAAAAATGTTAGCTGAGCATCTCCTATGTGCCAGATACTATTTTAAGTCCTTGGGACACGTCAGTGAACACAACAGGCAAAGGTCCCCGCCCTGGAGGGGATTTCCTTCTAGTGGGAGAGGACAGACAACAACAATATGCAAAAGAAACAGCAGATAGTTAGTGTATTAGAAGACAGCATCAAAGAAAGGAGAGCATTGAGCAGGGTTAGCGGGTCAGGAGTGGAGTGCGGACAAGGTGCCTTATTAACAAGGGCGTGGCGGAGGGGAGGGGATTTTTTTTTTTAATTGGCGTCTACTTGCTTTACAATGTTGTGTTAATTTCTGCTGTACAGCAATGTGAATTAGTCATATGTATACATATATCCCCTCCCTTTAGAGCCCCCCTCCTGCCCCCATCCCACCCCTCTAGGTCATCACAGAGCACTGATATGAGGTGTGCTATAGAGCAGCTTCCCACTAGCTATCCACTTTAGACATGGTAGTATATGTATGTCAGTGCTACTCTGTCAATTGGTCTGACCCTTTCCTTCTGTGGGGAGGTGATTTTTCAGGGAGGTTTAGAGGAAGTGAGGCTGTTGGCCATGGGACGTGTATGGGGTAAGTACTGGTGATGGGCGGGTCCCTGGGACACTGGGAGATAGCAGGAGAGCAGGATGTTTACTGGGGGGCAGTGTCAGGACCGTACCTGTCAGAGAGAGGGGGAGGGAGAACGTGGCAGAAAGAGAGTCTGAAACGTGATACGGTAGGCAAAGTCCTCGACCGGCCCACGGGAGTTCCCAAGGTGGCTGGCCCTTCAGAGGTGTCCCAGATTGAGGCAATGTCCCTTCTTGACCAGGAAGGAGAGGCGCTATAATCTCTGCAAGGCGGCTTCCTTTCACTGCAACCCAGGCCAGAGTGAGTTTCATCAGATAATCGTACATTCTGGGTGCTGTGTTGAAAGTGAGCGGTGGGCGGAGCAATGACTTCATTACTATGTGTAGTTATTATTAACTTCTATTTTGTAAGGAAACCGAGGTTCAGAGAGTTTAAGGGACCTGAGGGAAGGCACATTGTTAGTGAGCAGCATACAGGTACTTGAACCCTGGCCTACCAATGAGCAGTCTATTGCATTGTCCACTGCCTGCCTCAGAGCGTCTCTTTTTAATCAGTGGGTGTCATTGCTGTGAGCTGAGAGGTTGGATGCAGTAAGAAACTGAGGATACATTAGGGACTTGTTCTATTTCAGAAGTGCTGCTTCTTTTCCATCCTACCCATTTTCTAATATATTTTTATAGGTAATATGCATTGTTTTTTGTAATAAAACAATAACAACATAAAAAGCACATGTGCCACTGTGCCATGTCTTTAAGAAAGTAAACGGCTTCTCCATCCTTGGCCAGAGGAGACCCAGCCAACGTGGAAGCTGGTCCCTGGAGAGTGGTCTTTCCACTGTCATCTGGAAGAGTATCTCATGTTTCTCATCACAGATTCCCCTGTGATGACCTGTTGTCTTCCCATCTCTCACCTCTCCATCTCCCCAAACAGATGCAGAATGTCATGTATGACCTGATCACAGAGCTCAATGATCGGAGTGAAGACCTGGAGAAACAGATCGGCAGCCTGGAGTCTAAGCTGGAGCACCTCACCGCCAGCTTCGATTCCCTGCCCCTGCTCATCGCCGACACCTTGCGTCAGCAGCAGCAGCAGCTCCTGTCTGCCCTCATGGAGGCCCGGGGCGTCAGCGTGGCGGTGGGCACCCACACCCCACTCTCCGACAGCCCGATCGGGGTCAGCTCCACCTCCTTCCCGACCCCATACACGAGTTCAAGCAGTTGCTAAATAAAACTCCCCACTCCAGAAGCATTACCCATAGGTCTTAAGATGCAAATCAACTCTCTCCTGGTCACTTTGCCATCAAGGAACATTTCAGACCAGGGATCGTAAAGAAGAGACACCGAGCTAATTAACTAACTCATGTTCATTCAGCGTGCTTGGTTTGATATGCCTTGAAACCAGAAATCTAATCTCTGTTTAGGTGCCTCTACTTGGGAGCAGGAAGAGGAGATGACAGGAAGCGACGCCTCTGGCAGGGCCCTTGCTGCAGAGTTGGTGGAGAACAGAAATCCACGTTCAATCTCAGGTCTTCACGTGGGGAGGGGTGGGGGGTCAGATGCACTGAAGGAGCCAACAGTGAAGCCAGCCTGGAGGTGGGTCCCACTGTGGGGAGGGTGTGGTATCAGGCTTGGGAGATGGGTTCCTCACCCCTGGGGTCCTCCAGCCCACCACTTTCCTTTCCTTTTGTCTAAGGAAGCCCCCAGAGGACAAAAGTAAGAGAGAGCTGCCCACAGCTTAAAACAGATGTTCTTTCCTCCCATCCCTTACACAGTCATAAAATTTAGACTGAAAGAAAAATTGATGAATAAAAAGCCAGACTCTCCATTCAATATTAATACTCATATAACCCATGTATTTGCAAGCGTGTGCATGCACACACAGATACACACACATCCCACATTCAACCCAGGTCTTTTCTTGTTTGCACTTGACCCAAGCAAAGAGGGAGCTGGTACCTTACTCTGCACACAGTAGGCACTCTCTAAATGTACATTGAGTTGGTCTGAATCTGGGTGTGGGTGCTGTCAGTTCAGTGGGTTTGCCAGTGTTGCCACATTCTGAGCTTCACTGAAGATGCAGGTCCCTTCAAATACAAAACAGGGTACACCATGCTTGCTCTGAGATGAATGACAAGCCAAAATTGGCATTCTGGAGAGATAAGCAGCCTTCTAAAAATAACAGCTCCTGCAGAGTTTTTATCTTGTATCCAAACAAGCTGTGTTCCACAGGAGTGCATGATCAGGTGTATGGATATGAGGGCAGGGGAACAGGATCTGTGCACGCATGCACACACATGTGTGAATAGGTGCAACCCCAGGACACCTTCGTGAATAGAAGTGTTGTCTGGGGGGTTGTTCAGTGATATTTATCCAGTGACAGTTTTCCAGCCCAGATGTTAAGAGCACAAAGGTGTCAAGGGCCTCACATGAGAGCTGGGAGGAGAAGTGAGGATGAGTGACCCAGGTGGTCCCTTCTATGTGACCTAAAACCATGTCAAAGTGCAAAGTTTTGAAGATAAAGGGAGCCCTTAGGGAACGTTGTGGGTAAGATAAGGTGACATAGATTTGTCAGTAGCTTACTCCTATTGTGCCACGTTTATCTTGGTGCAAAAATTATTGTAATACTTCTCCAACTTCAAGAGGCTTCAGAAACATCCAGATCCAGTGTATAACAGAAATTGTGAGCACAGGGCATCTGGATGCAAGATATTTTTCTCATACCATCATCTAACTATACATAATGCTTGTGATGTGAAAACCATCCTACTGGTCATCACATTTCCCATTCCAAGGTCTCTGACTTCTGCTTGTGGGGACTTAAATGATAGTGTAGGGAATATTTCATCCGTTTAGGGTAAAATGAAGGATGTCATTTGTGGTATGGATGGTTGTCCTGTAGGGTATCACAGGACATCATCACCTTTCTGAAAGCAGAGTCTAGCTGTGGAGACGTCTACAGCTCTGGGCCTGGGACAAGGGAATCATCAGACAGCAAAAGGTAGACAACCCTAGGAAGCCCACTCTTTCAAGAAGATCTGGTCTCTTGTTAAATTTCTTCTTTTATCTTTTTTTTACTGCTATTGCCCTTCCCCTGATGGCCTCATTTTTATCTCAATAACTCCTTTGAGCATTTTCCTTCATTGTTTTGTATACCATAGACGCCACACTTACTGCTGGCTTCTTTTTTTTACTTGTTATTTTACTTATTGATTATCTAAAAGATCCGTATCTTTTTTTATGTCCCAAGAATGGTGCTCCTGTTTTCAGTGACAGCTGAAAGTATAAACAGACAGATAAGCAGGTGAAATAACCATGTGTTTTCTTTGTGGCATTAGTTCATTTCACAGTGTGAAAAGCACTGACAGGTCAACCTGAGCATGCCAATCTCAATCATCTAAACTGCAGCCCTCAATTCTTAATTCCTAGTCACTCTTCCCATTCCCCAGGTAGCCCTATGATGTGTGTGTGTGTGCGCGCACATGCACATGTGCATATGTAGGGATTTCATTTGAATTTCAAACAAATGGCATGCAAGATTCCACTGCTACTCCTCCTGCCAAAAAGTATGTGCAGACTTTTGTTGTCTATGGGTGGCTCTTCTTTAACCCATCACTAATGCTGTTCACTTGGGTAAATCCTAATGACCAAGCTAGCAACACAAGCGAAAAGAGTGGCTGGAGAAACTTTCCGTAACAGCAGTCACTGGTATCCTAGAAACACACGGGCGTTTGTAGTGTGACTGGACCTATTGGTAGTGCAATAGCTAAGTATGGTTTTTCTCCTTGGGAAAAGAGTACTTTTCAAAAAAAAAATGACCGAATTTGCATGTTGACCCTCCAGTGGTAAATGGGACGCTGCTTCTCTGCGCTGCTATTTCAGCTTTAGACGGGGAAGTTATCCATTCTCCTGCAAGTACAATGAACCTTTGATGACTTAGGTATGGATTATCCAGGATGTAACCCACCCATTTCCTTCCTACAGCCCATCTTTCGGCTAAGTCCACTGCGCCTCAGCATCACAGTCAGATGGGAAAGGGGGGCAGGGGGCTTTTCGTGCCATACCTTCTTGTCCTGTAATTTCAAGTTTGGTGGTAGAGGAGATTTAATTATCTACTCGAGAGTTGGCTATATGAAAAAACAATTAATTATGGTAACCTCACCCCAGTACTGAACTGATTGAGTTCTTCCCCCTCCTGGAAGTCAGACCCAGTGGCCAAGCCCCTCCTATAATCTTTCTGTTAACTCAGTGTCAGATCAAAGTATACCCTGATATCCCCTAAAATATCTAGACACTTGAATTAAAAATACGGAGCCACCCCCTCATTGCTTAAGCCATATTATAGCTTCATGTACTGTAAAGGCAGGGATGTATATGATTACCTAAGACCACTAATCTCAGTGGAATTTCAGGACAGAACATCAGTTGGTAAGTTATACCAGACTAGGGGCTCACCCCTCCTTAGATTGAAGTCCAAATGAAAATCTGCATCATTGGATCAAAGGCCACATATGTGTGATCATCATCAATAAATGATCATAAAGTGTCTATGAACTGCTCTTGCCATCCTCATAATATGTAACTTCATGACATCATATCTCTAGAAAGGTATAATACAATGCAAAAGAGCAAGAGGGGTAAGGCCTTGAATCACCACTAACTTTGACTTCAGCAAGTACCAGTGGTATAACAATAATCTCATAAGTGAGAAGGTATAGAGAGTGTATGCCCAAGTAAGTTCTAAAGTGTTGAGCAAGCGCAAACTGTTGTTGTATATTAAAGGCCGGGAAGAAATAATATTGAAGAAATAATGATTTTAATACATTCCCTTTGATTTTTTATAATTTCTTATGAATAAATCCTGATGGAAGAGAATAAACCTAGAGATACAGAATCAGAATAAATAAAAAGCTAACATTGGATCCATATCCTTGGCCAATGAATATAACCACCTCAGACCTCAATTTCTCTATACTTAAAATGAAGATAACAATTAATATTCTTAAGTGTGAAGTATTCAATAGATTTTTAAAATGGAATCACTATTGTCAACAACACCAGCCCAAACCAACTCTGTCTAGTCTACACTTTGGTGTTGCCTCAGAATGTACTCAGTAGTTACCAAAAAGTAATTCTTACCTATTGACCTATGTGAAATTAGCAGGGAGAGAAGCATGGGATGAGCACATAGTCCCAAGACCTCTCTCCTCCTTCAGAGTGTACCTCATCAAACAGTGCACCCCAAATTAAGAATCAGTGTTTCATTCCAGAACCCATGATGTTGCTACCATCACAGGACCAAATTGAGACACTATGAAGTCATTGCACTACCAGTAGGTTACTGCCCTTTTAAAGTTACTGCTTTTAAATCGTAAACTATGTCCCCAGTTCTGCAGTCATCCCACTTCCCTCGATGTTGCCTAGAAGCAGATGAAGGCTCTGTCAGTCATCATTTTGCTGCCCCTATTGACTCTGCACGTGTTCGGTTTCAGTACCTTAGACAGCTACCTGATGGCTTCCTGGTAGGCGGGAACAGCCTCTTCCCTTCCCATCCTTCCGCTACAGTCGGTCGGCTTAACGACACCCTGGACAGTATCCCTTCCTTCTCTACTGCCGCCAAAGTAAACACTGTGGGAACGGGATCACTGAAACCACTAAGAAAGGAATGTTACAGGGATAGCAATATTAAGTGTCTGCCTCTGGTAGTAGAATATAGGTGAGTTGCTCTTCATCCTGAAAGCTTGTGCCAAGCTGCATGAATAGAAATTAACACTAAACTCCTGTCAGACAAATAATATGTAGATTTTTACTAAAATAGACCGAAGCTTATTAAAAAGTTCTCAGTGGAATGGTATAGTAATATATACAGATAGAGAAAAAAAATAACTGTGATCTTTTTCCTTACACTATTACTGGAAATGCCCAAATATGAACTGGAGTTCCCTCTGAACAAAACCATTATCAAATCTTCAACGTATGACCTCCAAATCTAGGTGCCAAGTGCCCTGCCACAGTTGTTTACACACCCGAGAAACACGTTCTGGAAGCTGTACTCTTGGGCTTGGACCATGTGTTGAGACAAACAAAACAGACGTTGTGGCCAACCAAGCTGATGGAGGAAAAGCACAAAATTCAACACCAACCTATAGTTCAGATCCCAAAGAGATGCTGAATTTATAGCCAAAAAAAAGTTTCTTTGACAAATCAAATACCGATCTGATCGGAACAGCCAACATGAAAGTTCACAGAAGAAGGACAGGGAATAAACAACATTCTCTAGCTGTATCATATTGTCTCAGTCTTTGAATCTCAACCAGGACTGATCTACCTTCATCAGACACACTTTTTAATGGCGCAACAACTCAGTATTGGTCCCAGACTCTCCATTCTGCACTGACCGGAAGAGAACAAAAGAGAGCAGCAGGATGTCAATGGAGGAAATATATCCATGGCGAACTCAGAAACTGATGTGTTTATATTCAGAATCAGATGAGCTTCAATATGAATTTGCATCTTGCCTCTGTACTGCTTGCTATTTTTTAATGATAGGAGAAAGTATAACAGTTTATTTTAAATATGAAATATATTGCTATATTATAAAATATATTGTAACTTTCAATTAACATTTTGTATCAAACTAGTCTTTAGCAGGTACAGTGTCAACCTGCTCTCCCAACGACTGTTTCTGAGTACACATCACTATTAGTGATTGCCTAACACCCAGAACAAGGGTCCTCAGCCTACTGAACTGCCATATTCTAATTCCCTGAGACCTGACTAATAGAGATAAAAGAACGTTATACCCCACTTAGAAGACTAATTCTACCCTAAATTCTTTCAAGCCATTTCAGAAGAGATCTTAAAAGCCATCACTCCTTTAGTAGCTGTGCAAAGCCAGTTTAATTAAAGTGCAGGCTCTTTCTATCTAAATGCAAAGGCCCTATTACATAAATGATATGCCTCAAACTCAGCCAATCAGTTTTTCCTTTGGCAATGGCAGAATGGGGCATAAGGAAGGGTCTTGTTCTCCTGTGACACAAAAGATTCAGAATCCTAGGCGTTGTAAGTTTCTCTGCGTCAGAGTATAACTGGGATTGGAATTTCATTTCCGTGGGGACCCAGTGAGAACCCAGCGGGCAGTTATGCTCTTCTGAGTCAGCGGTGCCCTAGAGGGAGCCAGGTTTCCACACATTTAACCACAACATGGAGCACAGCTCCTAAGGGAATGAAGGGAGGAGGCAGGACATGCAAAGAGCTGGGCTTCCTTTTCTGCTAGTTTAGCTGGGAGGAAAGAGTTTCCATCAAGATGTTTTCCTTTATCGGCAAAACTGTGACAAATTTTCTACTTCAGCAACTACGATATCGATGTCCTTCCTTCTCTGATAGAGCAGTTGGGACACATGTGTAAAATTTCTCACTTCCCTCCTTTGGCCACGGGACTCTTTGTAGATGAAAACAGGATGCATTTGGTCATAGAACGAAGGTTTCCTGGAATCAGTGGCCTCCTCCCAAGGAGGACCCTTGCTTGTTATCACATTGGTAAAATATTGCACAGGTGCACAGCAAGTAGCATCAGGATGGATTCTTCAACTGAGGGTATCTCTTCCCTTCACAATCTCTGAAAATTCACACAGATATACTGATAGTGCACAACAGTAGGTTTTCTCCTGGGAAAAAGGCTGGAATCCTCTCACACTTCCGTTTTATTTGAGCTTAAATATAGATAAGGCTGGGGCCTCAATGATGTTATTCATGCCATTCGAAAGAGAAATATCTAAATGCCCAGCTTCAATATGCTCATGTGGCTGAGACCTAACATGGAGACACATTTTACTTCATTTTTATTCATTAAGCTTTTTATTTTGTACTGGAGTATAGCCAGTTCACAATGCTGTGATAGTTTCAGGCGGACAGCGAAGGGACTTGGCCATACATACACATGTATCCCTTCTCTCCCAAACTCCTTCCCATCCAGTTCTCCACATAACATTGAACAGAGTTCCCTGTGCTGTAAGCTGGTCCTGGTCAGTTATCCATTTTAAATACAGCAGTGTGTACCTGAACACACATTTTATTTTCATTGAACTGAATTCTCTCAGTCTCTATACTGGTCCTCAGTTACATGTTTGGCTGAGCTCCAATAAAGCCATCAGAACTCCCGGGCACCTGTTTTTAGCAAGTTACTCACTCACTTGGTAATGGAAATTAGTTTATTCTCAATTTCATAATTGACTGATGAATGTACTGGTGGTAATTTATTTGTCTCGTAATACTTTTCTGCTACTAAATAGAACTGTCTCTTTTGGCTTTTCCTTCTAGCTGTTCTCAGACTAAGACTTTTATGTTTACAGAGAGTGTTCTGATTTTTCTACTCAAAGTTACTATTCCATCTAGAATTAAGAAAGCCAATACAAATTCCTGATTTGGGGAAAATGGGACCTTTGGACAGTAATTCAGGCATATAGCTATATGCTGACAGTTGTAAGTCAAAGTGTGGTCCACAGATCGGTGGCATTAGCATCATTTGGGAACTCGTTAGAAATGCAGAATCTCGGGCCCCATCCCAGGCCTACTTAATCATATTAGGCATTTTAACAACGTCCCCATGTGGTATACATATTAATTGTAAGCACTGTCCTGACCACACAGCAATGGTAAATAACATCATTACTATTCAGAAAATCAAACTGTTTCTTCCTTGACCCTCATGTATAGAATTATTTGATGAAGTAAAGGTCCCATATGATCATAAAAACAAATGCACCTTAAAATTCCTCTTGAGGTCAGATAGCTCAAGTGGTATATACAAAGAAGCAGTCTTTTCCCAGTCTTATTTTAAAAGTACTCACTTCCTAGCCTTGAGCCATCTCAAAGCACCTTTTTAAGGTTTTCGTTTTAGCGAATGCTGGCAGGGCCATCAGAATATCAGGTGGTTCTTTGGGCCAGGTCCCCTGGAAGGCCAACTGGCTCCCTGCTCAGCATAACGCAGAAATAGCTGCATCTGTGTTCCTTCCTTGAGAAACTCAGCATCCCACCAGTGGGAACTCTCCTCCCTAGAGGAAACTAGCAAGAGAAGTTAGTTTAACCGTCTAGAAACATTCCTAATCTCTCTTTAAACCAAGTCTCTTATTCATTACACCAACCAGACACTCTGAGGTAAGCAAGGAAAGATGTGAATTGTGATATTGGCGCCATAAATTGATATGTACCCAGAAACAGTTATGTTCTGAATTAATGGCTTTAACCTGTTCATTGTAAAAAGTGCCTTGGACTTCAATCTAAAGAGGTCAGTATAAATATATGTGTGTGTGTGTGTGTGACATATGTAGGCAAATATTTACATATTTATACATACATAGGTGCACACACATATACCCTGCACATTCATATATAACATATACATACATATATAAATGCTTCATAATATATCGTATTGCTATTTGCAGCTCCATTTCTTTTGTCTGGTCCTATGTTTATTTGTTTAGTGAGACCTTTACATAGAGAGGTTCTATCCAGGACATTGATGTATTTTTTTGTTTGTTTTTTACTTTTTATTAAAAAGGTAAAGGATATAAAAAGTCAAGTGCCTGAAGGTTTTGAATGGAACTGTGGTCAACTTTCTCAGATCGTCAAAAAGGAAATTGAATTTGTTTTTGGGAACCGTTTTTCTGTTTCAGTGGCTTTGTTTCCCTCTGCAGGACTGCCTAAGTAAAAGTGGTTACAGTGATTTTGTAATTTCATTATATTCCATTTTAACAGCAAACCTTTTGTTCACTCTAGTGCCAAGTTCTCTTAACATAGCAGAATCAGAAGGTTCTGGTCTTTATGAGCTAGGCACGGTTTTATTGTCACCTGAAAGACTAAATTGTAGGAGATGGGGCTTGGGTCAACTCAAATACTGCTTGGGTTTCTCAGGTACCTCAGAGGTAAAAATTCTGCCTGCCAACCAAGACATGGGTTCGATCCCTGGGTCAGGAAGATCTCCTAGAGAAGGAAATGGTAACCTACTCCAGTATTCTTGCCTGGGAAGTCCCATCGACAGAGGAGCCTGGCAGGCTACAGTCCAAAAAAAAGTTGGACATGACTTAGAGACTAACCAAATATTGCTTCCATTTGGTAGCACTCACAGAAGGACAAGTAGGAATTTCTCTCCCTGAACCAGGTGAGAATCTAAGATGGCCAGCCAAGGGACCCCAGTGAACTTTCTAGAGCTCCTGCTCCCTGCCTTTCTACAATAATACAGTCATCTGTATCGATCAGCCTGTCTACCAAAGGTCATCTCGTTCTACTGTGTGACAGCTTTTAAAGGGCCCGCCTCTCTGGTTAGAAGCTCTCCAGAGTCCCAGGCAGAGTCCCATGGTTTCCATGGCTCTGTTCATGAGCTCAAGAAAACACTTTACTTCTTCACATCAACTAAATCTTCTCTCCATTTCCTTGCCCAAGTGGCAATGCCCTCTTGACAGCCAGGGCCAGGTCAGAGAGGCAATGCCCATTCACGGTGTCAATCAGAAGAGACAATTCGAAATATCGGAGGGGCCCAGAAGGACAACCAGTCTCTCCAACTGTCCCACTGCTACAGCCACATTTGTGGAACTGTCATTAAGAAGGCTTGGCAGGACTTCCCTGGTGGCTCAGTGGTAAAGAATCCGCCTTGTAGTGTGGGGGACATGGGTTTTATCCCTGGAAGATTCCACTTGAGTGTGCTGCAACTAAGACCCAAAGCACGCAGTCAAGTTAATTTTTTTAAAGGCTTGGCAAACCAAGTTCCCCAAATTGAAACCCCCATACCTTGCTGTTCTCCCCATGAATTTTTCTGTAGCTCTAGATGAAAAAAGAAGAGGAAGAAAAATGCAATTTAGGTACTTTCAAAACAAGTATCTAATATTTGAGGGTCTTTTCTCAGTTAAAATATTTTCAAAAAAATATTTAGCTATATTTCTGTAGCCATTCATTACTTAAAGCTCTTTCCAAAATCCCTTATTGAAGGAATGCATTTACCAACCCAGTGATTACAAAACAACAATACTTCATACTTAAAAACAACTTTCATCCAAGGACCTCAAAGGTCAATAATTTAGTTATCGCCCTGTGAGGTAGATGACAAATATTATTCCCATTATTCAGATGGGAAAATTGAGCTAGAGAAAAGCAAGCAGCAAATGACTTATCAAAGTCAGGAGTTAAGCTGAAAATACAACCTAAGACTTTTCAGCACATTTGGGAAGGACCAGAAATTAATGGCTCAAATTCTATTGCTGGCCACCTTTGGATGAAGAAGACCAAGAATGTATGTCAACCACATGCCTAGACCCAGGCTTGGAATGTAAATGGTGGGTGGGTTTGGAGGTCTGGGTGGGAGACGACATCTCTTTCTTTGTGCAAAGTGTGAGAGTTGTGCCACTGAGGGTGAGCTGAGTCTACGGCCTTCGCCACTTCCTCTTGAACTGAAGCTGGAGAGAAGGGGCATTTTTAAAATGTTCTGGTAAATGCTGATACAATATGATGGCATTAAATAAAAACAAGAAGGGAACTGACAAACACAAAACCAAAAACGCAAGCGGCTGATTTCCTTTATCTTCTTCCTTCCCTATGTCTGCAGTTGTGAAAACAGGAATTTTTAAAGGAGGAAATCTTAATTTAGATTGGAAACAGAGCCCTCTGGAAAAAGTTACCTCTCTTCTTTAATCAAGGTCAGCATTGCCTTAGTGTTGATGGCGGTGCCTGACTCAAAAGATTGGCCCTGCCAAGAAGCGAACGTGTGAACGTGTTTAGTACCTAACCTAGTTTTAACAACGTCGGGGAGGAAGTGAGAACTGTGCCGGAGGTAAGCGACTGTTATCAATGAGGATGTATAGACACACTGATGTGTGATAAAATACGCTTGCAGCTATGTTCAAATAAAGGATCAGGCAGTTACACAGTACGGTGATTCCATTTATCTGAGCAGAGGTTCTCAGTCTTGGTTTCACACTGGAAGCACCTCAGAAGCTTTTGAAAACGTTCAAGTCAGTGCCCCTGAGACCTGAGATTCAGAAGGCAGAGTCTGGGGTGGTACCCGGGGAATTTCCCTGAAGCCCCAGGGGGTCTAAAGGGCTCTCAGAGTTGAAGGCTGATGCAGAGCCGCTGAAGTGAGACCCCCGCAGGTGTCCAGCCTGGCCAGTGGCTCCCCCAGGGATCTCTACCCTCCCGAGTTGGCAAAGAGCCATTGAGGAGGGGGCAGAAAGGGCGAGATTTGTATTAAGACGGGGATTTGCTTGAAGCTCCATTCCTTTCATCCTGCCCTCGTTTCTTTCCAGTTCTGGACCCATGAACCTGTGCTAATTTGCATTCAACTCTACACATACTGGCAAACAATGCTGCCAGGTTATTATTCACTCAGTATTTCTCTGCCTGCCTGCTGCAGCCTTCTGCTTTCTCCTGACACACAGTCTGTCTGGGGCATAATATCTTTCTTTGACCTTAGGTCTCTATGAGGATTCGGGGAGGGCCATCCCAACATTTTTCATTAGGCGAAAAAGACTAAAATTTAAAATAACACGTTGCCCTTGCTAGCAGATGTCTTGTTAAACCTAACAAAAAAACAGGGTAACCTGCCATGAGACACTCATGGATCCGTTCCTAACTATATTTAACCATTAAATAAAATGACTCCTATCTTAAAGAAAACTTGATCCATTATTACATTATGCATAGCTATGAAAACTGGGGGAAAGGGACATTAGAACCCCAAAGTGGGCCCAGTTCTCAGAACGGGCCAATCCTGCTAAATACGGGGCCCTCTGAGTAAGACTGCCCCCTGCAGGTAAGACAGAAATACAGCAACCAAGGGAATAGAAAACTGCACAGGCATCCGGGAAATTTGTGTCACGTCCCTTACCTGACACAGAGGAAATGGAGGGGCAAGAGAACTGATTGGCCCAAAATCAAACAGAGAACTTCTGCCTAATTGGGCAGAAACTGAACTGGAACGCTGCCACCCCATGTTGAGAAGGCCTTCTGTGCTGGTGTGGAAAGCTGAGGCCTGCCCAGAGCCTCACCACATTCTTCCTAGATTCATCCTCATAGTCAGTTATGAATTTTGCAAATGTTAGCTAAAAATAAAATGCCCTGCTTCCCCCTACACATACATGTTCACACACACACATACACCATATTATCAGTCTCTCATTGAAAACAAAGATATGCATATTGTGACTGGCTAAGTTAATTCATCATGTATTTCATATTCCAGAGACGTTGATCATTTTGTTATCTGCCTTTAGTTTAAAGAATTTCAAGCTAATACTTGCAAATCTACAAGAACCCCCACTGGTTAGGAGACATTAAATTAGATTATTAAAATGATGCAATTTTATATCCAGAATTACAGTGGATTATGCTAATGGTGGTCAAGGTTATTAATCTTTATTCCAGTCACTACTGCAAATAGTACATGAACATTAGCCAAAATTAGCTTAATCTTTTTTTTGTAGCATGAATTTGAAATTTACACTTTATCTTTTTCCGGGGACAAGTCACACTTAATAGCATCTCTTAAAATGCAATCCTGTCCCCTAGAAAACCAAAGGTGGAAAACATGAATGCAATATGTTACCGCTGCCTACAGGCCATTTCCTCTCTACTTAGGTAAAGCTTCTTTCCAAATCTGTTCTACCTCCTACTTTCCAACACTGGGGTATCACTTAAAAGCCATCAAGTATTTCTCAAGAAAGAATACATATAGCAGTGAGGCACCCACACCCCAGTCACTCATCAAGGGAAATGTCAGGTCTTCTGTAAGCTCTTGTACACCGTGATTCAATTGCCCTTTCTTCTAACACCCTCCTCACCTCCCACCTCTTGGAATGAGAAGGTAGATACATAGCTCTGCCTGAACATCAGAAATTAGGAATCCTAACAGCTTTATACTTAAGATTTCCTAGAGAATTTTTTTCCTCAGGATGACAATGCAATGTTTACTTGACTCAGAAATGCGGGAACCTAAGATCCTATTTGGTTTTGTTCAGATGAGAAAATAATCGTCTAGTATTGCCTGAACATCCACAAGAGGGACTGACATCTTTGGTTCTCTTTGAGAAAAGTGGTGAAAGAAAGCTACAGAGGACAGTATTCATTACCTCCAGGACAATTCATTCCCTCCAATTCTCCAGCCCATGGTACATGGATTTTAATTTGGTGAATACACCCTACCCTATCTCCACTATGCATTTGGGGAGAAGTAATTCTTTTTCCAGACCCATAGAAGACCAAGGCAGGCTAGGGCAATTAGAGGAACTCATCACCCTCCCCAAAGGAGGGCACATGGCCCAAATTAAGCCAACATGAGCAAATGACTCTCAGAGTGAAGGCTTAAGCAGAAGCTATCAGAAAAACAGTCTTCCCCAGGAAGGTGTGGTGTACAGATTTTGTCAGGAACTGATGTCCCCTTTTGTTTCATGAGGGAAGAGGGTGGGGTTGTCAGGGGCCAACACAGAGAACATGAAGCCAAAACCACAGAAGGCAGAGAGGAGAGGAAGAGAGAAATGGGGGCCTCAGAGCCAACATCCTTGGAGCCACTGACTCTTCTAATTACCTGAGCTGGTAACTTTGCTTTATGATGAAGTTTGCAGGTGGATCTTCAGCCACATTCAATGTAAAGAGTCCTTGTGGAGAAGAACCAATCTTCAGTGCACGTCTGATTCCCCAGAGGAATAACCAGAATGAGAATTAAATGGAAATGCTTATTCAGTACTTCTGACATTTAAAACTTCCCTGGTGGCTCAGACGGTAAAGTGTCTGCCTACAGTGCGGGAGACCAAAAGTTTAAAACACAAAAACTAAATAGGATAACAAGAAAATTGGAAATGCCAAAATTGACTCTAGAGTGTACCTTGACCATCAGGGTATAAGGGTGATGGAAGAAGGAAAGATACAGAATGAGATCCTGTTACATGAACCAACCAGGTATTCACAGAAAGAAGAGACTAAAGCAGACAGTGATTCATCAGTCAGGTTGGGGAGAGGAGTGCAGTAAAAGTGATCTGGGTTATTACTTGGAAGGGAGGTAAATATCAATAACTTCAGAGTTAGACAATGAAAATTATAATCAATTACATAGTTGAAGCAGAGTCTGTAACTTCCAAATTAGTACAGGTTGAAAAACTGAGGGAAAAATTCAGTTCAAAAGGAGGAAAAACACAGAAAAGATGGAACAAATTGAAAGGACAAGGGACTTCCCTGGTGGTCCAGAGGCTAAGACTACATTCCTCGTACAGGGAGGCCCGGTTCAATCCCTGGTCAGAGAACTAGATCCCACAAGCTGCAAATAAGAGTTTGCATGCTGCAACTGAAAGGTCCTGCATGCCACAACAAAGATCGAAGATCCCACAACTAAGACCTTGCTCAGCCAAATAAATAAATAAATATTTTTAAAAGGACAAAACAAAATGGAATGAATATATCCAACTATTTCCATAATCACGACAAAATAATGGACTAAATGCTCTAGGCAATAGAAAAGGATTGTCAGACCAAATGTTTTTAATTACCCAGATATCAATAAATGCTATTTATAAGGGATGTATCTAAAACATAAAGAAAAATTGAACATACAAATTTTAAAAGCTACACCAAGTATATTATAACCAAAAGAAAGTGGTGTAGCTATATAAATATCATGGGAAATATAATTTAATGTAAAAAGCATTGAGTTCACCAAGAAACTATAACAATTCTGAATTTATATATTTAGTCATTTGGCCTCAAAATACATAAAGCAAACATTTATGGAACTACAGCAAAACACAGACAAGCCCAGAATCATAGTAAGGAAATTTAACACATCTCTCTGAGTAAGTAGTAGATCAAACAGGCAAAAAAATCTGAAAGGATATTGAAAATGTGAATGACTTAATAATCATAAAATTACATCTTTTCCTAGTACATGGAACATTATTGAAAATCAACCATTTAATGAGCCATAAACACATTTTAAGGGACATTTAAACACACTGTAAGGGTACCATACAAACAGGGGGTTTTCCCACTGGCTCAGCAGTAAAGAATCTGCCTTTAATGCAGGAGATGCGGGTTCAATCCCTGGGTCAGGAAGATCCCCTGAAGGAGGGCATGGCAACTCACTCCAGTATTCTTACCTGGTGAGTCCCATGGAGAGAGGAGCCTGGCAGACTGCAGTCCATAGGGTGGCAAAGACTTGAACATGACTGAAGTGGCTGAGCATACACACACGGACCACACAAACATTCTCTGAGTACAATGTAATATACACTAAAGATCAGTAAGACAAAAAATTATAACCAAAAAAATGTCCTTTGGAAGTTAAGAAGCATACTTATGAATAATTCATGAGTCAAAAAATAAATCATAATGGAAAATTTCAAATATGTAAAACACAACTTTAATGAAAATACATTTCAAAATTAGTTGAATACCATTTTATTAAAGGCAGAATGAGCAAATAGAGACAAGAGCAGAAATTAAGTAGAAAATAAATATATATTAGATAAGACTTTAAAGAATCCAAAAGTTGATCCTGTGAAAAAACAATTAAAATTGATAAACCTCTAGCAAGATTGAACAAAAAGAGCCAGAGAAGGAAGGGAGGAGCAGGAGAGAGAGAGAAAACAAAGCAATCTTAGGAATGATGCTATAATCACTGAAAAGATAATAGGAGGCTATTTGGAAATAAATGGAAAAATAGATTTCTATAGAAAAATCTACTTACCAAACTTGACTCAAAAAAATAGTTAAAAAATAGAATAATCATAAAATCATTAAAAATAAGTAAGTAAATGGTTCAGTTTTTCCCACAAAGAAAATGCCTAGGCTGGATGATTTTAGTAGCAAATTCTATCTAAAATTCAACGAGCAAAATAATTCCAATCTTAATACACTTTTTCCAAAGCATAACAAAAAAAAGGGCTGTTCCCCAATTCATTTTATGAGGTTAGCATAGCATTAATATCAGAACCATAGGACAGTACAGGAATGGAAAACTATAGGCCAGTTTTATTTATGACTTTAGATGCAAACATCCTAAACATACTATTATCAAACTAAATCTAGAAATAAATGGGGGAAAATACATCATAATTAAATTGTTTGTCCCAAAAATGTTTGTTTAATATTAGAAAAATAATGAAATTTGCCATATTAATAGATCAAAGGATAAAGATCATTTAATTATAATAGATTTTTTAAAAAATTAATCAGGGACTTTCCTGGTGGTCCAGTGGCCAAGACTCTACCCTTCCAATGCAGAGGGGGCCCAGGTTTGATCCTTGGTCAGGGAACTAGATCCCACATGCTGCAACTAAGAATTCACATGCCACAATTAAGAGTTCATATTGCTTATTGTTGTTTTAGTCACTAAGTTGTGTCCTACTCTTTTGAGACACAAAAGCCCACCAGGGTCCTCTGTCCATGAGGATTTCCTGGGCAGGAATACTAGAGTGAGTTGCCAGGTCCTTCTCCAGGGGATCTTTCTGAACCTGCATCTCCTGCATATGGCAGGCAGATTCTTTACCACTGAGGCACCAGGGAAGCCCTAAGGATTCGCATGCCACAACTAAAAAGATCCTGCAAGCTGCTGCTAAAAGATCCCAAGGCCCCGGGCGCAGCCAAGTAAATAAATAAATAAACATTTTTAAATAAATAGAAACTTAAAAAGAAATTAATTAATATCAACATTGGTTAATTAAAAACAAAACACCGAGAAAATTAGGCATAGAAGGTATAATATGACTTTGAGCAAACTCCGGGAGATAGCGAAGGATAGGGGAGCCTGGTGTGCTGTGGTCCATGGGATCACAAAGCGTCAGACATCATTTAGCAACTGAACAGCAGCGATCTCTCCATGATTCAAGCTGTTGTATGCCCTTCACCTCTTGAGTGTGGGCGGGACTTGTGACTTACTTGTAGCCAATGGAAGATGGCAGAGGTGATAAGACCTCCCTCCTGTGATTATGTCCACACCATCCTAGGGAACTGCAAGGTTCTCCTGCTGACTCTGAAGAGGCAAACAGACATGTTGTCAGCCTCCCTTGGGAAGGGTTCTGTGGCAAGGACCAACTGGCCTGTCAGACCTGAGGGCAGCCAATAGTGGGTAAAAAGCCAGGACTCTCAGTCATATAAAGGAATGAACTCCGTCAACAGTCTGAATGAGCTTTGAAAACGATCCTTCCCTAGTTGAGCCTCCGGATGAGACTGCAGGCTAGCCAGCAAGATGATTTTCCCTGTAAGACTCAGCACAAATGACCCAGTTAAGCTGTGGCTGTACCCTTGACCCATGGAAACTGAAATAATAGATATGTGTTGTTTTGAACAATTTGTTGCACAGCAATAGAAAACTAATACAAAAGGAACTTTCTTAATCCAATAAATGATACCTACAAAACGATCTCTTCCTAAAGCACACACCACACTTAATGGTGAAATCAAGATGCCTGTTATTACCACCTCTGCAGTGGAATTCCTAGCAGTGCAATATCTGTAGAAAAGAGGGAAAGGAGGAGCAGAAAGTAAAAAAATTTTGTCATTATTTGCAGCTGATATGATTGTCTGCTTGTCTACCCCAAAAATATCTGAAGATAAACTATTAGAGATAAATTAACAAATCATTAGAGATAAGTTAATCAGACAGCATGGTTGCTGGATACAAATTCAATCAATAAAAATTAATTACATGTCTATACCCTATCAATAAGCTAGGAAATGAAATTTTACAAAAGCAACCACTTACAATAGCACCCAAAAATATTAAAAATCTAGCAATAAACCAACAATATATATTAGAGTTTTAGAGAGACAATTATGAAATGTTATTAAAGGACAATAAAAAAACTTAAATGGGAAAATATTCAAGTTCAGGATTGTAAATATGTTTATTCTCCCCCAAATTAATCTACAGGTTTTTGGGTGTGTGTGAAACATGACAAATTGAATGTTAAATTGATACAGAAACAAAGAGGTCCTGATATCTCTGAAGGAGAGCAAGGTAGGAGGATTTGCCATATATCGAGAATGTTTGTCATAAAGCTCTCTTAATTAAGGTATTGTGGCCTTTGTATAGAGAGAGAAAGACAAATTAAACAATGAAACACAAGTGAGAGCTGACAAACAAACATACATTTTTGGAAATCTGAGCTATTATAGAGATGGCCTTGTAAATCAGTTGGAAAAAATGGACTATTCACTGAAGAGCACTGAAACAGTGACTATCTAAATTCATACACAAAAATTAAAGCTGGTTGAAATAAAAACATAAAGAAAAATGTGACACTTTCAGAAGACAGTAGATATCATTCCTTAAGCAAGACTCCAAAAGCTCAAACCAAGAGAAAATGACTGACAAATCTGAGTATATTAAGACTTTCTATCCCATATTTTTTTTTAAGTGAGAAGGGAGTTACAACCTGTATGACAAAGTCACACAAACCAAAGTGGCAGGGGTGGCAGGGTGAGGAAGAAGAAAGAAACATGAATTTCACAGAAAAAGGAACCACAAATGTCCATAAACATATTGAAAATGTGGTCAGCTTCCAGTGATCAAGGAGATGCAAACAAAACCACAAGTTACAATCACAATCACTAGAGTGAAATTGAAAATCAATCCCAAAGGTTATAAGTTTGTGGGGCAACTGGAACTGTCACCCACCACTGGTGAGAGTATAAATTTGTGTAACCACTTTGGAAAACAATTAGTCATTACTTAGATTGGTTGAGAATGTGCATATCCAATAACCCAGTATTATTTGTAAAACAAACAAACAAAGAAAATACCACTGGAATCAACCTCAATCAGAATAGAATGAGTAAAATTATGGGGAGTCAGTCATGTGATGGAATATTATGCAGCAGTGAAAATGAAATCCGTGAACTACAACCAGGTACACCAGCAAAAATGACTCCTGGTCACATAATATTAAGAGGAAGAACAGCCCAGGAAGAATACACATTGTATGTGCCTGTGATATGATAGTCAAAACCAAGCAGAACTAAATGATATCCTTCTTAAAGATACAGACATTGGTATGTCATGGGAAAGAAAGGAGGATGGGGGATGGGATTGAAGAGGAGTGTTACAGAATTCTAAGCTTCTAAACACTTCCTATATTTCAATCCAAGTAGATAAGATACAGACGTTCATGTTATTATTCTTCTTGAACCTGTACAAAATGTATTCATACGTTCTTTTGCATACCTGCTATGCCTCATAGTTTTTCAAAGTTATTAATAAAGCAGCACCCAACATATGCCAGCTTTTTCCTCTGATCTAGTACAGCTGACTGGCCTTATAGGCAGTAGTACCACCTAAGGTGGGCTTTCCAGGTGGCGCTACTGGTTAAGAACATGTTTGCCAATGAAGGAGACATAAGAGATGCAGGTTTGATCCCTGGGTCAGGAAGATCCCCTGGAGGAGGGCATGGCAACCCACTTCAGTATATTTGACTGGAGAATCCCACGGACAGAGGGTTAGTCCATAGAATTGACTGCAAAGAGTCAGACACAAATGAAGCAACTTGGCATGCATGCATGCACCATCTAAGGTAAGTAGAAGGAATGACCCAACATTCAGGAAAGCAGGACAAAGCTTAAGATACACCCCCAGAAGCCTCAAATGTGGTTTCAGACCTTAGGAAACAAAAGAGATGTCCATAAATGACATCCATACTTCTTCTGTTACCAACAGAACTTTTATCCAGAGAACTTTGACCTTGAGCACATGACGGACACTCCTGAACACTAAGGAGGAAGGAGAAAGCAGTCCTTACAGGTTTTCGAAGAGGAAGAGAAGCCCTGCCAAGGATGTCTTATTTAGTCAAGAACAACATAAGGACCCAACAGCTGGATTTAGAGTCAGCGCAGCAGCAGCAGCCTGGGTTTCTTATGCTGACTTTGGTGCTTGTAGCTGGTAACCTTCTGTGAGAGGGAAGAGCTCCAAGCTTCAGTTTCCTCATCTGTAAAATGGGAACACTAATAGTACTTCTGCAGGAGAGCTGCTATGAAAATTAAATGCAGTAACCTATGTGAGGTCACCTCCCACGCCACACAGGGCTATCCCAGTCTCCTGCTGCTTGTGTGGAGTCGGTTCTTTTCAAGCTTGATGTTTTACCCAGGGGGAGCTGACTTACACAACCATTGCTTCTTTCCATCTAATGATGGTGTTTTCTAGCCTCCCCCATGCCTAGATTCAACCGACTCCATCAGCATAAAATAAAGAGGGCTGGAAATCCCGGCAGTGTCCCAGGGGCGGCAAATCAAGAATGCAGCTCACACTTCTCTTACTACACCCGGGAGTCTAAAGCACATTATGCGCTGTGATTAAAAAGAGGCTTGACTGCCTCCACCGCGCAATCTTGCCAATCCTCCCAATCATCAAGAAATCGTAAGGACTGACAAATATCTCCTCCCAATCTCATTTCACAGAGGTCTGCAATTCTTAAGGGCATGCAGAGGGAGGCATGGATCATTCGGGAACCCCAGGGGCCATGGGAGGCAGCAGCTTCTAATTCCTGCGGAGGAGGATGCCCCCGGAACCTCTTCCTGCTCCATCTCATTCCCCCTGTCCCCACGCCCGTCCCCCACCTCCCCGCCCGCCTCCCCTGCCCTGTTCCGCCGCAGCTGAGTGCGCTTCTGCCTCCCTTTTGCCACCTTCCTTCCACCCGGTAAGGGGCCGAGATCGATTTCAAACCCTTATCGAGCCTCCATGTCCTCTGCTGTGAAGATACTCTCTCTTCCTCCTTTTTCTTCCAAACGAGGTAAGTCAGTGAAATAACAGCCACTTCACAGTGCATTCAATTTTCGACTGTCTACTCTCCTCTCACCAAAAGCGCTAAGATGCTTCTAGCTAAATGAATTATAAATTGTGATCTTCCTTTTCCTGCTTATGTTTATTTTCCTTCAATATGTCAAAATTCTTGGAATCAAAAAAGCGAGCTTTTAAATAAAGACCATGTGGAGAGCAAATTAGGTTCTGCCCTGCATGGAAATTCTTCAGTCGCTCCCTGTCTGTGAGATCAAGTCTAGATCCCTTTCTAATCCTTGTCCCACTGTGACCCCAACCCACCTTCCAGCCTCCTTCCCTCTCTCCCTGTCTTGTCCTTCCCCCATCGTCCCTTCCTCCCTTCTTCTGTTAGCCTGTCTCACACTCATGCACACACAGCTGGGTTTCATAAACCTGAGTTTCACATACTTGTGTTCCCTAAGGGTTTACACATGCCCTCCTCCTGCCTGAAGAGCCCTTACCTCCATTTTGCCAAGAAAATTCTACTGCATCCTTCAAGACTCGCTTCCCTAAAGCCCTCTCCATCGCCCTCACTCTGAGGATAACAGCCCTCACTTGTCTAAACACCTATTGGTTTTCAACCTGCACATCAAGATCACCTGGAGAGCTCTCTAAAAATACATATTCCTGGACCTCATCCCAGACCTTCTAAGTCAGATTCTCCCCGGTGGGAACAAAACATTTCAAAGCCTCACAGGTGATGCTAACACACGGCCGTGGCTGAGAAGCTGCGCTGCATAGCAGCTGAGATCCTGGGCTCTGGAACCAAATGATGTAAAGCCTGGCTCTGCTACTAACTGGCTGCCTGACCTTGGGCAAGTCACTCAGCTTCTCTATGCTCCATAAAATAGGCACGACAGTAATAATAGTGTCTACTTCACAGAGTGGTTGTGAGTTTTTAGTGAGCTAATACAGGAAAACTCCCTGGCACCGAGTCAGTGTTTAATCAGTGTTAACTATTGTTGTGTGTTTCTGGCACACACTTCACGTAATCTTCACAATAGCCCTGAAGGATTGTTACGATTAATCATAGTTTACAATGCGGGATCTGCAGCTTAGAGAGAAAAAGAAACCTAGTGTTCATAGCCAGATCTAGGATCTAGGACCAAGCCCGCCCTTGGATCCTAAGTCAGTTCCCTTGAACCACGTGGCACTTTATGTGTGTGGCGAGCAAGTCACATTGAAATGGCCTTACCATTTGGATGAACCACTTAACATTGGCTGTTAAATTCTGTGTAGCTGGGATCCATGTCTTGGGCATCTTTGTATCCCCAACCCCTAGCACAATAAATGCCATCTAGTCGGCCCTCCATAAATATTGGCTGAAATGTGAATTAATAAAGAAGAAAAGAAAGCAGGGAGGAGAGAATCCGTCAACAACAGTGGTCTGAGTCTCTGAGCAGCTCCCCAGGCTGGCACTGGGCCACACACCACCCTTGGGAGAATGTCTTCACAAAGATTCTCTCCTTCACAAGGAATCCGGTGGCAAGGATAGAAGTCTCCCTATTTTACAGATAAGAAAATGGAGGCAAAGAGTAGTAATGGATCATGAATCTCTTGATTTCTTATCTTTTATTTACTCTCTTCTCTGTGTATTTTAATGTAATAAGTCATTTCCAAATCATCTATGAGAACAGTACATAAATCAATTAACAAAGCTTTGTTATTGATGATTTTACCCAAGTTTACCTCCTTGAGAGAAGGGGTAGAAGTCTGAAATTCCTATTTGTTGATGTTCTCTAATTAACAGTAACATTTGTGATGCATTCGCCATGGGGGTCTACCTTTGGGAAAGCTTGAAGAATATATATTTGTTTGGGTTTTTTTAAGCACACGTGTCAAATGGAGGAGGCACATGGGTGAGCTGTGGGTCCTCCACTCACCCAGGGGGTCTCAGAGGAGTAATTGGTCAAGGGAGTAGCAGCAGAAACCAAATTTAACAAAGAAGTTAAAGTCATGTGGAAGTCATGTGACCTGAGCTGCCTCTAGCCAGGAGAGCAGCAAGGCCTTCTCCTGGATCTGGAAACAGAGCCTGGGATGCCCGCCCCAACCAGCAGAACTGGAGCGAGGTGATGTGCCCCAGGGACCTGTGTTGGAACTTGGTAGCAAAGAATGAAGGAGCAGGAGCCAAGACCATACACCCCCCATCAGTGCCTATGAAAGCCATGGTTCCCAATCCCCAGAGGGTGTGTTCAGTTGCTCGGTCGTGTCCAACTCTTTATGACCCCACAGTCTGTAGCCCACCAGTCTCCTCTGTCTATGGGATTTCCCAGGAAGAATACAGAGTGGGTTGCCATTTCCTCCTCCAGGGGATCTTCCCGACCGATCTAGGGCTCGAACCCAAGTCTCCTGCATTGGCAGGTGGATTCTTTACCACTAGTGCCACCTGGGAAGCCCTCCCAATCTTCAGACCATCAAGTAGTATTTTCAAGTATTATTTTTGCTTTGTCTGGGATAAGCTTCTCGGTTTACAGTCTTTCATTTGTAGCATTCTGTTCCTCAGAAGCCTCTGCTTTCCCGCTGTGGGCTCACACTCCCTGAGGAGTTCCACGTGTCAGGGTGAAGGGGCTGAAGGTCAGCCCTGGCCCTGTGACCCTCCTGGCGGGCTGCAGTGGCTGGGGCAGGCTGGGGGGACACTCAGGCCGTCTCCAGTCCCCCTGCTCCCAGCGCCCTGCCAGGGAGCTCACTCAGTGGGAGCTCACCCACTGCTCAGCGAGCCACCCAGTGCCCCAGACAGAGGCACTTCTCTTTCCCTGGGGCTTGGTTCTGACCCTTTTGGGGGGAGGCGACAGAAGGAAACATTGGAGCAGGTTCTGAAAGTTCCTGTCACACAGATTATAGTAACCAAGTTCCCCTTAGAAATGGTGACTCCAGGCAGCAGGTGAGACTCACCTGGGACTGGAGGGGGTCAGCATGGTGGGATTATGCCACCCAGCTTGCCCACCTCTGCCCCTCCATGATCTACTCCTAAGGCCTTTGGTGCAGCATTTTAAAGGCCGGGTTGAACAAGGCTGTTCAGTTTGAACCAGACAGGTGAGACCTGACTGCCGAGGAGAAGCAGGAGCCAAGAAGGGGCCTGGCCAATGGAAGAGACCATTTTGTTCGGCCAGACTGGCAGCCTCAGCTTGAGTTGAGGTCATCTCATCTCTCACTTTCCATCCTCTTCCTCCATGTCCCACTCCTTCTCCAAAAACATTTAGAATAAACTCCACCCCTGCCTCTGAGAGATCGGGTTTAATTTTTTTCTATAAAATTGGGGGGAGTGTGTTGGAGGCAAGCTATGTCTGAGTAATAAATACAGAACAGATTCTCAATACATCATTCGCTGACACATCAGGGACATGGCAATGGCTGGAACCTGTAGCCGAGTCATTAATTCGCTGATTCAATTCTGGAAGAAGCCCACCAGCTTTGACTTCCTCATTAATTTCCATAGACAAACTGCAGCCTCTATCTCCATGGGCAAGCTAATGGATTTGATAATTACTTACTTCTGCCTTATTTTCACATCCTATTCTAGTCTCAGAGTTGGAGTTTGGTGATTAAAATATCTCTAACATCAATATTTTGTTTCCAAAGACATTTGAATTTTAAACGAATAGTGCAAAGCTTCCGGTACCTTCATACACGAGTGCACCTGTTTATTTCAGTTTGGCAGTTTTCCTGATTACTTTTGTACCAGAGGAATTTCAAAGATTAAGTGTTATTGCTAAACTCTTAAAAATTAAAAGTATTACACTGGTAATGGGTATTGTTCATATTTTTTGGAGCCTTATCATTCTGAGAAGGGCTTCCCTCTTAGCTCAGCTGGTGAAGAATCCGCCTGCAACGCAGGAGACCTGGGTTCAATCCCTGGGTTGGGAAGATCCCCTGGAGGAGGGCATGGCAACCCACTCCAGTATTCTTGCCTGGAGAATCCCCATGGACAGAGGAGCCTGGCGGGGACAGTCCACAGTGTCACAGAGCCAAACATGACTGAGCGATTAAGCACAGCACAGCACATGATTCTGAGAAACCCCCAAAGTACAGATTCATTCCCTTTCTCTTACAGATGGTTCAGTGAACAGAGCAAGGGTTTGGAGTCAGAATGACCAGGGTTCATATCCCAGCCCTCCACTTACTAGGATATATCAGTTATTAAGTTATTTCAACTTTTGGACCTCAGTTTTCTCATCTGCAAGATGGAGAGAGCATGTGAAACAGCTGCTGAGGATCAAGTGTGATTGTTTAAAGCAATGATTTCCTGGACCAGTGGTATCGACAGGACCTGGGAGTTTGTTAAAATGCAAATTCTCCGGCCCCATCCCAGACCTACTGAACCAGAAACTCTGGGAGTGAGGTCCAGCAATCTGTGTTTTAACCAGTGCTCCAGGTGATTCTGATGCCCACACAGGAATGAGATCCCCTGGTTTAAAGTGCAAAGCATACAGCAAGCACCCAAGAGTTCCTTTTTCCTTTTTTCTCTTTAAATAGCAACGGTTCTTTGCATCCAATGACTGCACGTGAAATGAGCTAGTGATTTCAGCCTACCTGCTCAGTCTTAACTAACACAAACCCTAGACCTAAAGAGTCCTTCGAGGGTGGATGCCCACAGGCCAATAGTATCCTGTAATTCAGCTCAAAGAGGTCATCTTCCATAGAGCCTGCTGGGGAGAGGGTGGGCAGAGAACATTCTGCATCATTCTGTGGAGGGTTTCTTCGTAGAAGCAGACTGTTTTCATTTCAAGAAGAAACCAGGTACTTTCAAATTCCCAGACAGCCAGGCCACTGGTGGGGCTGGAGCCTTGACTAAATGCTGCCATCCTGTGGGCAGAAACAAGACACAGTGTGTGACCACCTGGCCATCCCACCAGCACTGGCTGGGCATCTGAAACATACAGGCCTGGACCTGGGTCCAGACCGTACAAAGGTGTGGACGCTGCAGCCCCTGCCCTGAGGAGACTGCAATAGACTAGTGAACGAGATGAGACTGTAGACAGATAAGTAGGTAGCCGGCGCAGGAGCCCATAGGAGGGAGGCACTCACACATAAGTGCCTGGAAAGACTTATTTAAATACACAATCTGTTCCCTAAGGGCAGCAGAGAATTTGCAGAACTATTAATAAATTTTCACAACAAATATACGGGTTTTTTAATGAGAAACTAAAAATTAAGAGTGACTTAAAAAAATGCTATTCAAAGGCTCCGTTTCTAATTATAGTCTCCTAATGGAGAAAACATGGAAGGGCTTCATTTCTCCTGATATAACAGACGCTCAGTGAGAGCTCCCATTGATAAATTGGTACTCTCATTTGTGTCTGTTCACACTGCATGATTTAAAACTCTGGAAGGATATTTCATTTTAGCACAAAATACCATCTTTTGAGCAAATGCAATTAACTTAAATTCTATATATACCTAATTCAGTCTTTCAGATAAGAAAAAAATACTATCTACCGAAACAAGAAATTGTCAAAAAGATTTGGAAGGCAGCTTGAAAGCACTCCCAATGAACAAATCCAGAAAAATTAGGGCATCAAAATAAATAATGAAGTGACAAATTACAGCCTGTTGAATAAAATAGGAAATATGACCCTGTATTGATGTACATAAGTTAAATGAATAAATAGAAAATTTGATGAAGAATAGGATATTTACGTAGTTTTATAGTATCACCCTAGCTTTGTAATATCACCCTATAGAATGTAAATTGGTACACAGTACTAGAAAATAGTATGAAGGTTCATCAGAAAATTAAAAATAGAACTATCATATGATCCAGCAGTCCTTCCCACTTTTGGGTACATATCCAAAGGAAACAAAATCAGTATCTTAAAGAGATAGCTGCACTCCCATGCTCATTGTGGCATTATTCACAGTAGCCAAGATGTGGAAACCGCCAGTGTCTGTTGACAGATGAATAAAGAAAATGTGAATAATATATATATAGAGAGAAAATGTGAATATATATATATATATATATATGCTTCCCTGATGGCTCAGTGAATCCACCTGCCAATGCAGAAGATTGGGTTCGATCCCTAGGTTGGGAAGATCTCCTGGAGAGGGAAATGGCAACCCACTCCAGTATTCTTGCCTGGAGAATCCCATGGACAGAGCCTGGTGGGCTACAATCCAAGGGGTTGCAAGAGACAGCAACTAAACAACAACAAATACTGTTCTCCATAGTGGCTGCACCAATTTACATTCCCGCAGAAGAGTCAGACATGACTTAGTGACTAAACAGCAACAAATATATATATGCACACACACAATGGAATATTATTCAGTCTTTTTTTTTTTTTTTCCAAAAAAAGAAAGAAATCTTGTTATGTATGGCAGTATGGGTCACGGACGAACCTGAAGGGCATTATGCTAAGTAAAAAAGGCCAGACACAAAAAGACAAATACTGCATGATCTGACTTATATAGAGAATATAAAATAGCAGATCTTTTAGAAGCAGAGAGTAAACTAGTGTTTGCATGGGGCTAAGGGGTATGGGGAAATGAGATATTGGTTCAAAGGGTACAAAGTTTTAGTTATTCACAATAAAGAAGTTCTGGAGATCAGAAGTACAGATACTGACTATGGTTAATAATACTGTTCTAGCTGGTATCTCCACCAGCCTTATCCTGTGTGGCTTGTGAAGAAGAGGATCCTTACCAGCAACCCATGTTTCATGTAAACTCTGAGAAGAAATGAATCTTGTCTTAAAAATAATAATAATAATACTATTCTATTTACAGCCCTTGAAATTTGTTGACAAGTAGACTTTTTAAAGCCTTCAAATATATAGTTTATTTTGTTTTTCTTCCAGTTTTATTGAGACATAACTGGCATACCACACTGTACCCGTTTAAGGCGTACAGCATGATGACTTGACTTACATGCAACATGAAATGATTATCACAAGAAGTTTAGTAAACATCCATTATCTCATAAAGGCACAAACTTAAACATTTTTTTTCTTTGTGATGAGAACTCTTAGGATTTGATCTCAACAATTTTCATATATAACACACATCAGTGTTAATTATATTTATCATGGTGTACATTACATCCCTAGTATTTATTTATCTTATAACTGGAAGTTTGTACCTTTTGACTACCTTCATCCAATTCCATCCATTTCCCCCCGCCCCCCTGCCTCTGGTAACCACAAATGTGATCTCTTTTTCTATGAATTTGTTTCTTTGCTTTGTTTTTGAAGTGTAATTGACCTATAATACGTTAGTCCTTGTTACACGATTCAGTATTTCTATACATGTCAAAATGATCTTTACTGCAAATCCAGTTATATCACCATACAAGGATATAGGTATTGACTATATTCCCCACACTGTGCATTTCATAACCATGATGCATTTATTTTGCAACTGGATGTTTCTACCTAATAATTTCCCTCACCTATTTCCTTCCTACTTCTGCCCCTCCCCTTGGGCAACCACCTGTTTTTCTCTATGTGTCTGTTTCTATTTTATGTTTGTTCATTTGTTTTGTTTTTCAGATTTCACATATAAGTGAAATGATACAGTATTTGTCCTTTTCTGTTTGATTTATTTCCCTTGGCATAATAGACCCTCTAGGTCTATCCATGTTGTCACAAATGGCAAGATTTTGTTCTTTTTGTCGCTGAGTAATATTCCATTGTCTCTATATGCCATATCTTCTTTATCCATTCACCTATTTGGGGGCATTAAGTTTCCCTCCATAACTTGACTATTAAAAATGATGCTGCAACAAAAAGAGAGGTGTAGAAAATTTTCTAATTAGTGTTTTCATTTTCTTCAGATAAATACCCAGAAGTGGAATTGCTGGATCATATAGTAATTTTATTTTTAATTTTTTGAGGCACCTCCTTCCTGTATTCCACAGTGGCTGTCCAATTTTCTTTTTATTGAGGTATAGTTTATTTACAACATCATATGTTTTATGTGTACAACATAATGATTCACAATTTTTAAAGGTTATATTCCGTTTATAGTATTAGAAGATATTGGCTGTATCCTCTCTACTGCGCAATGTATTCTTGTAGCTTAATTATTTTATACACAGTAGTTTGTACCTCTTAATCCTCTCTCCCTGTGTTGCCCCTTCCCCTTCCCTCTCCAACCGTAACTGCTAGTTGCTTCTCTATATCTGCGAGTCTATTTCCACCTTTTGTTACATTCACTAGATCATTTAACTTTTTAGGTTCCACATATAAGTGATATTATACAGCATGTGTCTTTCTCTGACTTATTTCACTAAGTATAACACTCTCCCAGTCCATCCATATTGTTGCAAATGGCAAAATTTCATTGTTTTATAATAATTACTATTCCATTGTATATGTATACAATATTCCATTGAATATTCCATTTACATTGTATGTGGAGTAAGTAGTATTACATATGTATATGTATATATAAAGTAGTATATCCATTGTATATGATATCTTCTTTATCCATTCATCTGCTGACGGATACTTACTTTGCTTCTGTTTCCTGGCTATTGCAAATAATGTTGCTATGAACATCGGGGTGCATGTATCTTTTCAAATTAGTGCTTTCACTTTCTTCAAGTGTATACCCAGGAGTGGAATTGCTGGATCATACAGTAGTTCTAAGTGGCTGCCGTATTTATATCCCCACCAGCAACACACAGGAATTTCCGTCTTGCCACATCCTTACCAACACTTCTTGCTTGTCGTCTTTTTGATAATAGACATTCTGACGTGTGTAAGGTGATATCTCATTATGGTTTTGATGCAGTTTTAAATGAGATTTTTTTTTTTTTACTTTTCTTTCTGATATTTCATTGTTAGTGTAAAGAAATAAAACAGATTTCTGTATATTAATCTGATATCCTGCTAGCTTGCTGAATTCATTCGAACCATCCTTGTGAATGGTTCAAAACTCAACATTCAAAAAACTAAGACCATGGCATCCGGTCCCATCACTTCATGGCAGATACATGGGGAAAAAAGTGGAAACAGTGACAGACTTTATTTTCTTGGGCTACAAAATCACTGTGGATGGTAACTGCAGACATGAAATTAAAAGACACTTGCTTCTTGGAAGAAAAGCTATGACAAACCTAGGACAGCATATTAAAAAGCAGAGACATCACTTTGCTGACAAAGGTCCATATAGTCAAAGCTCTGGTTTTTCTAGTAGTCCTGTACAGATGTGAGAGTTGAACCATAAAGAAGGCTGAGCACTAAAGAATTGATGCTTTCAAACTGTGGTGTTGGAGAAGACTCTTGAGAGTCCCTTGGATTGCAAGGAGATCAAACCAGTCAATCCTAAAGGAAATGAGTCCTGAATGTTCATTGGAAGGACTGATGCTGAAGCTGAAGCTTCAATACTTTGGCCACCTGATGCAAAGAGCCAAACTACTGGAAAAGACCCTGATGCTGGCAAAGATTGAAGGCAGGAGGAGAAGGGGTCAACAGAGGATAAGATGGTTGGATGGCATCACCGACTCGATAGACATGAGTTTGAGCAAGCTCTAGAAGTTGGTGATGGACAGGGAAGCATGGCATGCTACAGTCCACGGGGTCACAAAGAGATAGGACTGAACGACTGAGCAACAACATCCTTGTGACCCTGGAATGAATCCACTTGATCATGGTGTATTATCATTTTTATGTGTTGGATTCAGCTTGCTAATATTTTGTTAAGGATTTTTTACCTATATTCATCAAAGATATTGGCCTATTTTTTGGTAGTGTCTTTGTCTAGTTTTGGTATCAGGGTGGTGGTAGCTTCTTAGAATGACTTTAGGAGTGTTTAGGAATGAGGCTAAAGTTCTCGTAATCTTTAACAGTGTCAAGGTCATGAAGATTAAGGAAAGCTTGGGGAACTGTTTCAGACTGAAAGAAAGTCAGGAGACTTAAGAACCAAATACAGGATGTTCTGAACTGGATTCTTCTGCTACAAAGATTATTACAAGGACAATCAGCAAGCCTAGAATGGGCTCTGAGGGTTATTATATGGTTGTTATATATCAGTGTTAAATTTCTGATTTTGATGACTGTTTTTTGGTTATCAAGGAAAATGTCCTTATTTGTAGGACAAATACTAAATACAGAGACTAAAATATTTGAAGGTAATGGAGAAGACAATGGCAATCCACTCTAGTACTCTTGCCTGGGAAATCCCATGGATGGAGGAGCCTGGTAGGCTACAGTCCATGGGGTCACAAAGAGTTGGACACAACTGAGCAACTTCACTTTCACTTTTCACTTTTATGCACCGGAGAAGGAAATGGCAACCCACTCCAGTATTCTTGCCTGGAGAATCCCAGGGACGGGAGCCTGGTGGGCTGCCGTCTATGGGGTCGCTCTGAGTCGGACGTGACTTAGCAGCAGCAATGGGGCATTGCGTAAGTTCACAACTTCCTCTCCAGTGATTTGAAGGGAAGGGACAGTTCTTTGTACTATACTTGTAACTTTTCTGTAAGTTTGTGATTTTAAAATTATACGAAAGACTGCTTTTTAAAAAAGAATATCAGTTCTGGAGTCTGAGTCCATGGGTGTAGTTGCAGGATCTAGGACAAATTACTGAATTTCTCTGTGCCTTCATTTTCATATCTGTACAACAGTAGTATCATAATACATACCTTATGGTACTGTAGGGATTAAATGAAAACAATAGATGTTACAGATTAATAGGGTAACAATTTAAAATAGGGATCATTTAATTTATCATCCAAACTGGGATTCTTTTCAGAGTAAAAGGGTGTCAACTGCTAATTCCTCAAAGAGATCATCAAAATCACCTGCTTATCAGCAAAGTTAGGTTTATTACTTAATCCAGCAAGGGAGACCATTACCTTAGTAGTGTCTCGCAAGGAGGCGGTTGTGAGTTCAGAAGGGTTGAAGAGTTGCGCTTAAATGGGGTCTTTCAACACAGGGGCCTGAGAGGATGACTGGAAGTGACCAAAATCATGATCTCATAGTTTAGAATTGGTGGATACAGGGAGGAGAGGGTTTCAAGGGAACATGGAGGAGTATACAGATGTTTCACAAGCCAGCTGAGTGATCTACTGCTGAGTGAGAAGGGGGCTATTACTCTGATGAGGACTAGCTGAGTAGTCTATGTTCAAATAAGTGGATTTTTCTAGATGTGCCTGAGATAAGCAACAATGATATTCACAGATTCCTAAGCTGGAGTATCTTTTTTTTTTGGAGTTTCTTGAAGTTCAAGTATTGTTAATGAAGTGTTTGTTCCTAACCCTATTAAACTATGTGTAGATGGTTTCCATTCTCAGGGACACTAACTAGACATGACTTAGGAACAACAGGCATAAACCAGGATATCTGGTTACCCTACCTACCACTAGACCAATACCAAACCCAGATAACATAGGAATTATTATCCCCACTCAGCAGATGAGGAAATTGAGGCTTGTGGCCATTAGGAAGGACAGATTGTTGAGCCTTGACAGATGAAGGAAATCTTCCCAGAGGAGGTTAGAGTCAAGTTCAGTTCTGAATGATTAGCAGGAGCTCATTAGGTGACAAAGGGAAGACAGGAAGAGGGTGCTGATGGGGGCAGGAGGAAGTGCACCCAGCCAAAGGAGCCAGGGCCTCCTGGGGAACTACAAGCACCTCAGCTAGGGGAGAGCTGGTGAGTGAGAGGGGAGGAGCCCTGGAGTACCTTGCTATGGAGTTTGGGCTCTGTTCTAAGGAAGTTAAGTCATTGGAGGGTGGTAAGCAGGAGTGGCAAGCTTACATGAGCATTTTCGAAAGTTAAACTTAATTGCAGTTGTAGAAAGATGGATTGGAAAGGAGCAACAGTTATGAGGCTGCTTCAGTAATTCAGGAGAAGAATAAGGAGGACTTCAAATAAATTTGAATTAGTGAGAGTGGGAGAGAAGTGGGCAGATGAAAGAGAAGGAAGCAGAACCAACAGGACTTAGTGTTTTGAGTAGCAGGAGGGGGCCAAAAAGAGGGAGAAGAGGAATTGCAACTGACATGATAGTGAATCATCCTATCCATGAACATGTTTCATCCTATTTTTTGAATTGTCATTCAGTAATGTTTTATAATTTTCTTCATAGAGAGACTACATTTGTTTACCCCTATATATAACTAATACTGATTTGCTATTACAAATGGCATTTTAAAGCCTCAATTCTCGTTCTTGAGCTTATGAGCCAGAAGGCAACTGTTAACAAAATGGCCTGTTTTATCATTCAGCCAAATTCCCAGCCGCTTTGGGATGCCCGCATTTAAAGGAAGAATTATACCATCCCGGGTGGCAGCCAAGTGGCCAAATAGCAGACGGAGCAGCTTCCCGGTTCCTTTCCTCAGAGAGGACAGGGCCAGGGTTCCAATCCTGCAGCAGGTGTCACCTCCTGCTATAGTCACCCGCAGGGGGAGCCCTGATCGCAGCTTCCAGGTGGGGGAGAAAATCTGCCAACACCTGGCAAAGAGCAGAGCCCTGAGAAAGTCTCTCCAGGAAGCAGTGTGCCGCTGGCTGAAGTGTAGTTTATCATTACTGGCAGGCAAAGAGGAAGGCCTTTGGCTTATACAGAGTTCCAAATCCATAAAGGAAACACATTACCCTTGACTATCTGAAACTGCACATTTTCACATTTCACTAATGGCGTTTTTATTTGTTATTTACCCAGGAACTAAGTAAGGAAATAAATCTACTGAATTTGCATAGAGGTGATTGGGTATACAAACAAATGGGATGTTGGTAGTTGGGTGTATAAGTTCTAACAAATGAAGAAATTTTTCAGAAAGATTTCAGAATACTATGTGGGTGATAAAGCAACATTTTGATAGAGCCCTTTTTCATTTCCAAAGCTCTTTTCTATCCATTATATCATTTGATCCTTACAACAATTGTAGGAAATAAGCAAGAAGACTATTACTTTCCTGAATTTATAGATGTAGAAACTGAGGCACTAGTGATTTCAGGACTTGCCCAAGAAGGGATGTCATGCTGGCACCCAGCAGAGCGAGGACTCAAGGACCTGATTTCAGGCCACCACTACAATGGCCTTTGGGCTTCCCTGGCGGCTCAGTGGTAAAGAATCCTCCTGCAATGTAGGCATCACAGGAGATGTGGGTTCAGTCCCTGGGTCAGGAAGAGCCCCTGGAGGAGGAGGGCATGGCAACCCACTCCAGTATTCTTGCCAGGAGAGTCCCAGGGACAGAGGAGCCTGGCGGGCTGCAGTTCACTGGGTCACAAAGAGTCGGACACAGCTGAAGCAACTAGCACAACACAGCACGCACTGCTGTTTACCTTTGCCTGTCATACAGAAATTTATTCTCAGCCACTCCGGGGAAAAATTCAACATAAATATTTATTGGGGTAGAAAACAAGAAATAAACCAAAGAAAGACATAACTACAATTTAATGCTGACCCCACTCCTGTATTCTCGCCTGGAGAATCCCCAAGGACAGAGGAGCCTGGCAGGCTGCAGTCCATGGGGTCGCAGAGAGTTGGACATGACCGAGCACATCGGTTACAGCTTATAGTTACGTGGGAAAGCTTATGGTGAAAGAGATTCTCTGGATAGCTAACCTGCCACAGAGATATGAGCATGAACAAATTTATCCTCACCTGGCATTGTCGATCAATAGCATTCACTGAGCAGGGACCCTGAGCTGGCCTCTCTAAGGCCGTGGACAGCTGCCCAGGTTGAGGTTGATCGTTTCTAAATTGATGGAACTTGAACAGGTCATAGTTCCACTGCAGACTATTCTTCATTCTTGGGCTGGGAAGACAGTTATATTGTCTTCCCATATATGCTTTTATTAAATATGCCATTAGACAAGACGGGTTCTTCCACATGATAACCGTATTACTTCTGGTAGAATGTAGACTAAATGGTTCTTCCTAAAGTAAAATACACTGGAAGATATTTGGTGCCAGTATCCAAATTAGCTTAAATCGTTTTTCCAAAATATTCTCACAATTCTCTAAGAAGAATTGTGGGTTTTTTAAGCCATTGGAACATTAAAAGAAATTTAACACAATAACAACTGGCTTTAATCTACACTGACTAAGTACAAGAGAGCAATGAGGGAATCATTTGAATGATGTATTGGAACCATTTGGATTAAGTGGGTTCACTTCAGATCTATAATAGGCAATAGCCATCATTATTTCTCCTGTTTTTGGTATTTTTATTTTTCTTGAAAAGTGGAGATTTCTTTACACAAAAGAATATTTTGTTTACAAGTCAATCTCATCTGTATTAATTTCTTCCCCAATAATTTTTTATATACTTTTATTTATTTTTGGCTGTGCTGGGTCTTTGTTGCTATTTGGGCTTTTCTCTAGTTGCAGAGAGTGGGGGCTACTCTCTAGTTGTGGTGTGTGGCCCTCTCATTGCGGTGGCTTCTCTTGTGGAGCACAGGCTCCAGGGCGCGTGGGCTTCAATAGCTGCATTACACGGGCTCAGTAGCTCTGGCTCCCGGGCTCTAGGGCACAGGCTCAACAGTGATGGCGCACAGACTTAGCCGCTCTGGTGCATCTTCCCAGATCAGGGATCAAACCTCTGTCTCCTGCACTGGCAGGCGGGTTCTTTACCACTGAGCCACCGTGGAAGCCTCACGTCCCCTAATAATTTAAAGAATGACCCTAAAGGTAGGCTTAGGACTTACATTTTACAAGATATTTGTTTTATCTAGTGGTTACTTGTGAAGAGGGGGTTGGGGGCAAGATAGAGGTAGGGAATTAAGAGATACAAACTAGTTTATTGAGTTGGCTAAAAAGTTCGTTCAGGCTTTTCCATAACAGCTTACAGGAAAATTTGAACAAACATTTTGGCCAACTCAATACATAAAATAAATAAGCTACAAGGATATATTATATAGCACAGGGAATATAACCAATATTTTATAGCTACTATAAATGGAATATTAAAAAAAAGACAAAATAAATAAATGGAATATAACCTTTAAAAATTGTAATCAGTATATTGTACACCTCTGACATACAATATTGAACATCAACTATATTTCAGTTTAAAAAATCCAAAAAACCCCATGACATTTCTGCATAAAATATTTGCATTCAAAATTATTCACGTATACATATTATAGTGAAAGTGAAAGTTGCTCAGTTGTGTCTGACTCTTTGCTACCCTATGGACTATACAGTCCATGGAATTCTCCCGGCCAGAATACTGGAGTGGGTAGCCATTCCTTTCTCCAGGGGATCTTCACAACCCAGGGATCAAGCCCAGGTCTCCTGCATTTACCAGCTGAGCCACCAGGGAAGCCCATACCTATTATATATAGACATAAATTTTAATTTGTTTTGCTTTTTAAAAAATTAAAGGGATAGGTTTGGTTAGTTAGTTGACTGGTTAGACATCAGAGATAGCTTTTAGTTTTTGAGACAATTGACTAAGTTATTCTAGATATTTAAACTTATGTTCATTAAGAAACCTCAAGTCAAACTATAAAGCACAAAACACAATACTTCAACATTTAAATGTTTTCAAAATATGTTTGGTTTAACTTTAGAGGACCTTTAAGAAATGATCTATTATCATCACTTCTTCCATTTTCATTTAAATTTTGCTTTGTTTCTATTAAATTAAAACAAAGGTCAGCATAATACTTCTTTTTTTTTTTTTTTTAGCATAATACTTCTGTAGGTAAGCCTCCCTTGGATACAGGGAAGATGAAAAGATGAAAGGGAATTTGCTGATATCAAAAATTGAGATAACCAAGGGTGTACCTGAATTCCAGTCAATTTAGACATGCATGGATCAAAGATGTCCTCAGGGCTCCACTCTCTTCATCTTTCAGTTTTATTTATCCCTCCTTGGCTATGAAGCCAGATATCCACTCCCCAAATGACAGTGAGACGGTCTCTGGAAGGCCTCATATCCCACAATCCTTGTTTAACAACCCAGAAAAAGAAGCCATCATTAGTTCCCCCCACCCACCCTGCAAAAGCTTAGAAAGACTGATTGTTCCCTGCTTGGTTGAGTTGCATGCCCAACTATGTACCATTCTATTAGGCAGAAGAGTGGAGGAGGGTTCTGATTGGCCAGATATAGGTCATAGAACCACATCTAGAGAGGGAAAGTAGGCCCAAACTGATTGTATCAGACGGAGTCCTCACAAGAAAGAAATTCTGTACAGGAAGAGAGTCAGAAAAGACCTGAGACAGACCACAAGAGACATTCAGTTCCATACTTTATCTCTGGATGGTAGGTGTAGAGGAAAATTAATTTTTTATGTTTTTATATATATGTCAGATTTTCATCTAAGACCATGTACTATTTTCATAAACAGGGAAACAGCAATGAATATAGTTTACATTTCTAAAAGTCCTATAGATATATGGAAAGATGGATTGTTAAGTGAAAAAAGTTAAATTGTCGGACAGTATCTATTGTATGATCACATTTATGGTAAAACACTTCTAAAGTACATAAGGAATGATTGTAGTATTTACCCTAGAGAGTCGTCAGGAACAGGTTATGGCAGTCTTTTGCTTTTTATTTTAGGACATTTATACTGTTGCATTTTTTCATCATGCACATGTATAGTCTTTTATAATAAATTACAAACAGTGTGGATAACAAATACTTCGCGTGCACAGGTGCGTGCGTGGGTGCATGCTCAGGGGCTTCAGTCCTGTCCCATTCTTTGAGACCCTATGGACTGTAACAATAAATATAGGATGGTGTATTAGTTATCTATTGCTCTGTAACAAAGTGTCCCACAAACTAAGTGGCTAAAAACAAAATATATTTACTATGTCAGTTTCTGTGAGTTAGGAATTCAGGCATGACTTTACTGGGTCCTCTGCCTCACAGACTTACACAAGCCACATTCAAAGTGTCAGCTTACAGCTGCCCTCTCACCTGAAGACTCAGCTGAGAAGGATCTGCTTGCAAGTTCACTCACATGGTGGTTGTCAGGATCAATTCCTCATGAGTTTTTGCACTGAGGCCACCCACAGTTCCTTGCCATGTAAGTGTCTCTGAAGAATATCCCACAACATCAGAGTGAGGAAGTGAAAGGGAAGAGAGAGTACCAGCAAAAAGAGAATGTTAGCAAAACAAAAGCCATGGACCTGCTATCTCATTACTTTGCTCTATTCTATTTGCTTGTTAGGAGCAAGGCGCTAGGTCCAGCCTACGCTGGAGGGGAGAAGATTATACAAGGGCACGAATATCAGAGGTAGGAAGTATTGGAGCCAGGTCAGATGCTTCCTATGACCATTGGAATAGCCTGAACGGCTTCATGGGGGAGGAACTGGAAAGGTGCAACTTAAAAGAGTGAGAAATTCAGCAGAATGAGAGAAAAGTGGAGGGAAATATGGAAAGAAAGCACAGAAATAAAGAAGATATACAGTAGAAAAGGGGGTAAGTGTTTTCAGGGAAGGTACTAGACCATAGACCATACTATTGAAAAAAGTGAACTTTTCTTGGGAGTAACGAGGCTGGAAGAGTAAGTTAGGAACTAAACGCCAAACTAAGGAATTTTAAGTTTTTTCTCTGTAGTGACTAACCAGGCTGTTCATCAGTATCCTCACCAAAAACTTCTCTTCTGGTTTTGTCATGTTATTAATGGTTTAACTGATAGCTCGGGGGGATCATGACTTTAAGGAAAAGTATCACATCACAGTACATAATTCACAAAGTAGATAATGTGCTTATAAAAAACAGAAAGTTGGTTACGTATTTATTCTAATCTCATCATATTGCTTTGATTTCATGTTGTAGTAAATGTCAGCAGTCACATAAGGAGCCTAAAGGTTTTGGAAATACTTCTACAGGGAATGATATTGATTACAATGCTCTCAATTAAATATTTAATATACATTTGTATTCAGTAGCAGTGTTGAGAGCAGAACAAGCAACAATTTTGAAGCCAGGAAGAGAATTTTAATACCATTTGAATCTACTTTTTGAACATTTCAAAGAAAAGGTTGTAATAAAAATGTGCTGAATAGAAAAGAAAAAAAAAATGTGCTGAATAGATCAAGTAAGTGCAAGGACTCTGAAAGGGTCATTCAGTATGGCGCCATGGAAATGGTTGATAGAATCAACAAAAGTAGTTTTAGCAAAGTGGTAGGAATGGAAGCTTCAGCAAGCATTGAAGAATTAACGGGGTTCCCATTCTGGTAACATGAAAGAAAAGTTACTATTCAAAGGATAGCAAAACAAACAAAAAAACACTCCTGATTTTTAAAAAATTCCTAAAAATACTAAATAAAATATTTTTTAAAATCTCCTTATATATATATAACTGAGCAGGCAAAAAAGTAAGGGAATTCCTCAGAGGCTAAAATAAATCAAAAGCATAAAACCAGAGGGTGAATGAGCATTGAATCCAGCCCCCTTCCTAGGAGCATCTCATGACCCCCAATAACCTAGAACTGTAGTTTCATCAACCATGCTAGGAAACAGAAAGCCAAGTGTAGTAGTGCCCTTGCAAGTAGGAAATTTGGTTTTAAAAGCTTGTATAAAGCCAGTACTGTCAAAGGGCTATACTCTCTGTGAAAAATTTGCTTCATAAAGGGAGAAGGATATAGCTCTTGAGTGGAGTAAGGTAAAATTTCCCCCAAATAATTCATAAGCAGCAAGTTGGCCCTCACAAAGATTTGGTAACCAAATTCATGCTACTGTGTGATCAAAAAACTCCAGGCCAAAAATTTAGTTCAGAGTAGTACCAAGTTTTGGAGTGTCCCTGACATAGTAACAGTTAGAACTTGACATGGAACAACAGACTGGTTCCAAATAGGAAAAGGAGTACATCAAGGCTGTATATTGTCACCCTGCTTATTTAATTTATATGCAGAGTACATCATGAGAAATGCTGGGCTGGAGGAAGCACAAGCTGCAATCAAGATTGCTGGGAGAAATATCAATAACCTCAAATATGCAGATGATACCACCCTTATGGCAGAAAGGGAAGAAGAACTAAAGAGCCTCTTGATGAAAGTGAAAGAGGACAGTGAAAAAGTTGGCTTAAAGCTCAACATTCAGAAAACTAAGATCATGGCATCTGGTCCCATCACAACATGGCAAATAGATGGGGAAACAGTGGAAACAGTGGCTGACTTTATTTTTCTGGGCTCCAAAATCACTGCAGATGGTGATTGCAGCCATGAAATTAAAAGACGCTTACTCCTTGGAAGGAAAGTTATGACCAACCTAGACAGCATATTAAAAAGCAGAGACATTACTTTGTCAACAAAGGTCCGTTTAGTCAAGGCTATGGTTTTTCCAGTGGTCACGTTTGGATATGAGAGTTGGACTATAAGGAAAGCTGAGCACAGAAGAATTGATGCTTTTGAACTGTGGCGTTGGAGAAGACTCTTGAGAGTCCCTTGGACAGCAAGGAGATCCAACTGGCCCATCCTAAAGGAGACCAGTCCTGGGTATTCATTGGAAGGACTGATGCTGAAGCTGAAACTCCAGTACTTTGGCCACCTGATGCAAAGAGCTGACTCATTGGAAAAGACCCTGATGCTGGGAAAGATTGAGGGCAGGAGGAGAAGGGGACGACAGAGGATGAGATGGTTGGATGGCATCATCGACTTGATGGACAGGGGTTTGAGTGGACTCTGGGAGTTGGTGATGGACAGGGAGGCCTGGCGTGCTGCGATTCATGATGTCGCAAAGAGTCGGACACAACTGAGCAACTGAACTGAACTGAACTGACATAGTAAGCAAAAAGAAAAAGTGTTTCTAAGGAAAATACCCTTAATGTAGGCCTCAAATATTGCTCACAATACAATTTCAACAAACAGAAGAGCACAATAAAAATTACAGAATATACAAGAAAACAAGACATCATATGAGAGAATCAGAAGAAAAACCTACAGCGAAATCAGACCCACAAAGATGTGTGGTATTGAAATGATCATATAAACAAAAACAAATATATTGGTAGATTTTTTTTAAAGACTTAGACACATGGGTAAGGAACAAGACTGTAAAACTGACCTTGCTATGAAAAAGTGCCAGACTGAACTTCTAGAAATAAAAAATCAGTGACATTCTAAAGAAGGGAAATTAGTTAGAAACATGGAGAGGATAAAAATAATGAGCTAAATGTCCAACTTAAGAAATTAGAAAAAGAACAACAGACTAATCAAGAGGAAAATAGCAGGAAGAAAATAATAATAATAAGTAAAGAAATAGTGAAATTGAAAACAGGATCAACATAGTCAAGGTTGATTGAAAATTTATAAACTTGAGGGAAACTGATTTAGTTTAAGATAGAGAGACAGAAAAAGAGGCACAAAGCAATACTGCCTTTTATGCATAACATTGGAAGTCACACCACAGCATTAATTCTGCCAAATTTTATTCATTAGAAGCAAGTCACTACAGCAACCCATATTCCCCTTTTATGAGAAGAGGTTTAAACATACAGACATATTTTAAAACCACTACTTGCTATATTACAGTTTCTACCTGGAACAGATAAGACCAAAAAGAAAAAAGTGAATAAAATGTGTACAGACTAGAAGGAAAGAGTCAAATCTGGTATTCACAGGACATATTATCTACATGAAAAATGCATAGAATAAAACAAATCAGTAGAATTTAAAAAGCTGAACATAAAATAAATATGCAAAAGTTAGTTGCATAATTACACACCATTAATAACTGATTAGAAAATGGACTTTTAGGAAGAGAGCATTAAAAACTGCAGCAATTGAAAAAAAAAAAAAAGATACAGTGAAACCTGCTCAACAATACAAGTATCTCCTGATAATGCCTGATAATATCAGTAATCCAATCCTGAAAACCAGGTATTCTGCACAAAAAATCTAATCAGGGCTCATTCCCCATTATTTTAAAAGGAAAAAATTATAATGTATTAAATTTCAAACCAAACTTTCTAATCAATTTCCTAAAACTAAACACAGTAGAACACCTGTAAGTAACAGATGATAATAATAGGATAGAAAATGCTTAAACTCTCAATAATTAATATAATTGTTAACAAATAGCTGTTCTGCATGCAGTAGAATGGCTTTTTTTTAAAACCAATATCCCTATATGCACCTCCTTTGTTGACACTGGGTTTACGTCTCAAAACATCTGATTCTGATATTCTACCAACAATCCTGTATTTGCAATGTAACTTGAGAATTCCCCTGCATGTTGTTTTGTAAAAACAATTGATGTGAGTTGGGACAAAAAATACATTTTTACTGTACAACCACAGGCCAAAAACACTGTATTTGTAATTTAATTTCTGAAACACATTCATTATAGCTATCTTAAACTCTGTGTATGATAACTCTAATATCTGGATTTCCTGTCGACCTCTTTTTATTATTTATCTTGTGTCTGAATTTTGAGAAAGTCTTTTCTTTTTTTCCACCCTATTTTTCATTAAATGCTAGACGTACTGTATGAAAATGTTTGAAGTACTGGACAATATTATCTTCTCCCACGGAAGATGGTTTATAGGAGAGGTTAAGATAGGGGCAAACCACTTAGTACATCTAAGATTGAATTATTTCAAGCTGGATTTCAATTTCCTTGAGAGTTAGGGATCCCAATCTAAACCTGGTATGTTTACCAGGACCCTTCTCATCAGTGAGTTCTTTTTTTTTTTTTTTTTTTTTCATCAGTGAGTTCTGAACCTCAGAAAGCTTCTGAACTTCCAAAAGCTCTATCCAGCTTCTTACCCTCACAGCTTTGACTTCAGAATTCAAAAATACATTGCTATTTAGTCCCTAAGTCATGTCTAACTCTTTGTGACCCCCATGGACTATAGCCCACCAGGCTCCTCTGTCCATGGCATTTCCCAAGCAAGAATACTGGAGTGGATTGCCATTTCCTTCTCCAGGCAATCTTTGTGACCCAGGGATTGAACCCACATTTCCTGCATTGGCAGGCGGCCAGGAAGCATTGGCAGGTGGACTCTCTACCACTGAGCCACCGGGAAAGCTAACAGTAAATACCATATGTGGGGTCAAATGTTGGTCTCTCTTCTGTGGGATTCCCTCTTCTCCAGTCTCTTCACTCTTAAATCCTTTGCTATCTCAATGGATATGCTTTCAAATAGATTTTTTTTTTAAATATTTTATCCAGCTCTTCTAACTGTTCTTCACAGGAGGTTTGGTCTGATACAATCTGTTTTGAAATGTCCTTGGATGATTTTAATGTATTCTACCTAGCTCAGAGATTTTAAAAAGGGAAGTCCTTAATAACACCCAGAGGATTTCTCAAGTGTAAAATTCTGCCAATAAAAACTTTGAGAACCACCAGAACATTAACAGAACACACTCATCTGGCTCTTGAGAAGTCCTGACACATTCAGTACCATTCCTGGCAGGGATACTGAGATGGACCATTCCAAAGACTTTTCTTTGCCTTAGCTCTTTATCTCTACCAAACTATCACAGCAAAAACATATATGCCCACAAACATCGTTTTATTCTTCCCAGTAACCTGTACCCTCTATCTGTAATTACTCCCATTGTTAGAAATTCAAATTCATGTATATACAACCTGAACTTTGAGCTTACAGAAAAGGTTCACAGAAGTAAAAATACATCTTTAAGAGGTCACAGAAAGGAAATTCTTCGGTTTGAAAGAAACTGTTTTGCATCTATCTTAGTCCCCTAGCCAGGGATTGAACTTGGGTCCCTGGGAGTGGGAGCTCGGAGTCCTAACCACTGGACTGCCAGGGAATTCTCAGAAATTGCTATTCTTGCATTTCCCTAAAGGAAGAGAGCTTTCTTCCATCTCTGTGCCTCTAAAATGCTATTCCTTCTTTTGAGAACCTTCTCCCTCTTTATTTTATACTATATGCTCCACCTAAGATTTCCTTGGCCTCACTTTTAACCTGGGCCAGCTTTGCATAGACTCTACCCACTTTCATGCAGGTACACCCTCTATGCTAACACTACACACCTCTTCCCTCCCGGCTACCCAGTTGATGCAGAAACATCCGAAACTGGAGCGCACCACACCGCACAAGGGGCAGGGGAGCTAACTCTCCTAACAGAAGGAGAGCAGGAGTCAGTAGGGCAATTCCTGTCTTCTTTCCCCAAGACAGTTTATTAAGTAATTGAAGACATCTTTAAAATATTTTCCCAGGCAAACTTTCCTGAAGCACATTTTATGTGACTTTTTGGAGAACAGTCCCATAACATCAAGCTATCCTATTTGCACATAGTGGCAGCTAGTCTATAAACACATCCTCATATTAACTCTCCTTCTTTCTCTGTATGTAAACTCAAACAAATATTGTCTTGGTAGAATAAAATGACAATGACCAGTTTACAGAGAAAAAAGAGAAAAAACAGAACCAAAAATTAGACAATAGTGCTGTATTATTCAGAAGGGGTAAGAAAAGTGCTAAACTATTCAAAAGCTCTTGTACTGTGTGGAAGAGAATGTCAACATTGTGTTTAAACTTTAGAATGCATGATAAATTTTAAGGGTAACCACTAAAAAGAGAAAGCATAATTCCAAATATTTGGAAAGAAAAATATGGAATAGGAAAACAGTTCAAAAATAACTCAGTTAATCCAAAAAGAAAGAAAAGGGGGGGAAAAGTAAGAAATAAAAAAAGCCAGAAACATAGAAAACATGGATCAAGTAGAAATCAGAATCAGTTTCAAATATATCAAGAATTACAATAAATATATATGGACAAAAATTGACAGTTACAAGACAGAGATTATCAGAATTTTTTAAAAGTCCACCTGGATTTCTGAGTACTTCTAAAGCAAAAGAACTTAGAGTGATTAAAAGTAAAAGGAATGAAAATGATATTCCAAGCAAATACTAAAAGAAAGCTAGTTTGGCCATGTTAATATCAGATAAAATATATTGAGGATAATGAGCATTACAGGGATAGAAAGGGATAACTCTATAATGATTTAAGATTTAATTACCGTAACACTTCCCTGTGGCCCAGCTGGTAAAGAACCTGTCTGACAATGCAGAAGACACAAGAGATGCAGGGTTTGATCCCTGGGCAAGGAGATCCCCTGGAAAAGAAAATGGCAATCCACTCCAGTATTCTTGCCTGGAAAATTCTACGGACAGAGTGGCCTGGAGGGCTACAATCCATGGGGTTGCAAAGAGTCAGACACGGCTGAGCATACACCATAACACAGTTCTAAAAATATAAGCATCTAATAAAATACGCTCAAGATAATATAGAGTATACCGTGATGACCTAGAGGGGTGGGATGGGGGTTGGGTGGGAGGGAAGCTAAAGAAGAAGGGACTATATGTATACATACAGCTGATTTACTTTTTCGTACTGCAGAAACTATCACAACATTGTAAAGCAATTCTACTCCAATAAAAAAAGACATATAGATTATAACTTGATAAAAACTACAGGGATAAATGGGCAAATATATCATCACTGCAGGAGATTTTTTTAAACATGTCTTTGTGTCTGATGATTCAAGCAGACCCCCCCAAAAATAAGTATCAGCAAAGATGTATATCTGAACAACAAAATTAACAAGCTTATAGTAATGTACATACATCAGTTTTGCACCCAACGGTGAGAGACTACAAATTCTTCTCAAGCACATATGAAACATTTACAAAATTAGGCCATGAGTTAAGCTATAAAGCAAATAACAAATTTCAAAGAAAAGTATTACAAAACTATGTTCTAATCACAATGCAGATATTTTAGAATTTAAAATCTCCATAGATTTTGAAATAGATTTGAACATAGATTTTGAAAACATGCTTTTTAAATAACTCATGAGTCAAGGAGGAAACTATAATACAATTTTAAATACATTTTACAACTTAATAAAAACAGTATATATTAAAACTTGTAGGATATGAAAACAGTGCTTCAAGGGAAATTTATTGCCTTAAATATTTTCTACAGAAGGAGGAAGAGGCTGAAAATTAATGAACTAAGTGTATAACTTAAGTAGAAAACAAACAACAGAATAGACTCAAAGAAAGTGAACAGAATATGATAATTATAAGAGCAAAAGTAGGAACTAAAAAATAGGAAACTAAGTTACAGTAGAGAGAAGCAACAAGACCAAAAGTTGGTTCTTTGAAAAGACCAACAAAATAAACTTCTGCAATGATTTATCTGTGAAAAACAGGAAAGAAGACATAGATAAATAATTTATCAGTCAGTTTTCAGTATAATATGCTGTGGTAACTAACAAAATCTGAAATCTCAGTGTTTATTTTTTGCTTGCTGTGTATAGCCCATGTCTTCTGCATTCTCAGATCCCCAGCGGAGGACATGCCATTCTCACTGAAGAGGGAAATAAGCAAGAGAGCTAGTGGAAACACAGAATATTTTTTAAAGATTTTGGTCAGATATGAAGTCATTGTGACCAAACTCATTGTCAGTTGGGTGGATATGCATACTCCTCCCAAAAGGGGCACTTCAAATCACATGGCATTAGGTAGAAATGTGTAGTCCTCCTACAAGAAGGGGAACAAATATTTGAGGAACCATCTGTCCATCAACATATGAATGGATAAAAGAGCCACAGAAAAAGAATGAAATAATTGCAGCAACCATCTCTAGGATGGACCTAGAGATCACCATACTAAGTGAAGTAAATCAGACAGAGAATCTTATATGTGGAGTCCAAAAAAATGGTACAAATGAACTTATTTACAAAACAGATATAGAAATAGACCCACAGGCACAGAAAACAAACTTTTGCCAAAGGGAAAAGGTGGGGGAGTAAATTAGGAGTTTAAGATTAACATATACACATTATTATATATAAAATAGATAAAACAACAGGAACTTGCTGTATAGCACAGGGAACTATAGTCAAAATCTTGTAATAACCTATAGTGGAAAAGAATCTGAACACATACACATATATATGTATATACATACATATATTTTGTATATAAATATATATTGTGTGTGTGTGTGTGTGTGTGTGTATGTGTGTGTGTATATAGTTTGTATATATACAAAAATAAAAACCCAACAACTGGCAATTGCATAAATATTAGGCTGCCAGAGAATGAATAATGGGTACACCCAGAAAATTGAATGACTTGTTACATAGCCGTGAGAATGAATGAAATGCAACTTCACTCAACAACAAGAATGAATCCTAGTAATATGGTCAACATTTGTGTTCTCCCCCAAATTCCTAAGTTGAAATCCTAATGCCCAACAGAAGATATTAGGAGGTGGGGCCTTTGGCTTAACTCATGAGAGTAGAGCCCTCATGAATGGAATTCAAAGTCTTATAAAGGAGATCCCCCAGAGATCCCTAACTCCTTCTGCTATACAAGAACTCTGCCAATAGAAGGGCCTTCACTGGAACATGCTAGAACCCTGACTTTCAGCCTCTAGAGCTGTGAGAAATAAATTTCTGTTTATAAATCTTTGGTATTTGTTATAGCAGCCTGAATGGACTAAGTAACTTAGGAATAAGTTTGTTAAAATAAATGTCGAGAACAGTAGATGAAAGTTCAAAAATATCACACAGACACACAGACACACACACAAACCTAATTTTAAAATATACTGTTTAATAATGCACCTAAATGTGAAAAGAAATGAAAGCAATATAAAAGTTGTGTAAACACAAGTCAGGATGGAGGTTACTTCTGAGGGGAAAGCAGTGGTACAGTATGGGGCCCACTTATAAGAAGATTTAAATTATTGGTAATATTTCTTGTCTCGGTTGGGGTGGCAAAATGGCCGAGTTAAAGGTGATGTTCATTATAACATATTAAAAATACTTAATCTGAACTTTCCATCCAAGGACTACTGATTTGGGGGCATTATTAACTTATCCAGTGTAGCTGAGATCCATTTTTTTTTTTTTTTTAAAGATGGTATCCACCTACCATCCAGGCCTTCCGGCCTAACTACGTTATGAGTGACTGAGGAGTTTAATCAAGGCCATGAGCAAAAATGTAGCATCCCAAACCCAAGTACCTATTCCGCACCATGCCTACAGCAACACCATTAACAGAACAGTAAAAACCCAAGGAAAGCAGCAACAAAATCCTAGGTTAACTAGCACGCAAACAAAAGAGAGAGAAATCACGTGGTGCTCCCTCCCACGCCCGGCGCGCCGGTGATGTCACCAATCCGCGACAGGGCCATTGATTTCAGACTGAAGATAGAGAGGGCTACGTGGTGGGGGAGGGCGGGGGGAGGGTCCGGGCGGCAGTGACTGTCTCTGGTGTCGAGTTGTGTCCCGGAGAATTACAGGACCCGGTAAGAGGTTTTTCCCTTCCCCGCCATCACTTTCTGTGGCCTGAACGCCCGGCTCCCGCCGCCGCTCCAGTGTCGAGCTCTACTGGAAGGGGGAGCGCAGGGGCGCCCGGGTGGGCTGAGGGTGGCCGCAGGGCCAGGTGGGGAGGCGGGGGTCGCGGGCAGCGGCGGGGCTCGGCAGCCTGGCGGGGAGGTGAGCGCCGGGGGCCAAGTGCTTGTGTGCGTGCTCCCGGGTGTGGGCGGCAGAGACTGCGCACGGATGCTCTGGCGATCGTGCCAGCCAGAACCGAACAGCTGGGTACCAAAGGCCCTTGTTTCCTTCTCGGCAACTCCCTCGCCTGAGGGAGAGTGACAGCAGAGAGAGGCGCCTGGGACTCGTTCCGGTCCGCTCCTTTCTGCGTCTTCAGCTCTGACTGCATAGGCCCGCGCCTCATCCCTGGGATAACATCCGCCGCCCTTGGCGTGCCTTCCACAGGGAAGGCGTAGGCGTCCGCCGTGTAGAGCCCACTGCGGGGTCACGGACACTGCGCTCCGCCTCGCTCTGGCCTTGGTGCAGGAAGCCTAGTTGCGTCACCTCCCCTTCCTTCATCTGGCTTGATTCTTGGGCCCCGCTAGAGGGTAAGCCTGCCTCAGGTGTGACGTGTTGATGTCAGAGTTTGGGAAACTTGCCTTTCAAAAAGGCCTTAGTACCTGTCACTGGATACTCAACGCAGTGTCGGGGTGTCCCAGCCTGCGGTAAGGGAGGGAACAGAGTCTAAGCTGCTAAGGGGGGAGGATGTGCACACAGAGGCCTGCACAGTGGCTGTTGTTGAGAAGGAAGCCGGATCTCTAGAAGAGGTCCCTGGGAGCGAGAAGGCAGGAGCAACAAATTGTCCAGCAAATGTGAGTGATGATGCCAGTTTGTTTCTTTACTAAAGAAAGCCTGTTCCCATCGTGTCAGAGATCCTGAAATATCTTTTCCATTATTTCATTATTTCACAGTTGGGTGTGCTTGCTGTATTGTGAGAGGCAGGGAATAGAGTGGAAAGGGGGCATGAACTTTGGGAGTCAGGTCTGCTTTGCCAGCTGTATGGCAGTGACTGAGTTATTTAACCTTTCTACTCCTACTTGATCTTATCTACGAAATGAGGATAATTATATCTACCTTGCAGGGTTGTTGTCAGAATTTGAAGTCTCTAGCTATTATTAGTAAGTTCCCAGCACCCATGACTTGAACTTGCTCCCTTGCTGAAGGTTTCCCATTGGTACAGCTGCTTGAAAAGCAGGGGAACTTTTTGCTATTCTGGATATTTGCTATTCTGCCAAATAGGATAAAGCAGAGTTGGGATTGGGGTGGGGAGACTAGAAACCCACCATCTCTCTACAGTAGACTATCAAATTTTAGAACTGGAAAAAGATTAAGCCTCACTTTATTCTCTTAATTATGCTTAGTTGCTTCATTCGTGTCTGACTCTTTGCAGCCCCATAGAATGCAGCCCAACAGGCTCCTCTGTCTCAGGCAAGAGGAGGATTTCCCATGCAAGACTACTGGATTGGGTTGCCATTTCCTTCTCCATCTCTTACTTATAACTTCTCTTTATTGAGCACGTGTTATGTGTGTGACCCTGTACCAGGCTCTTTACAGACACTAATGGATTTACTCCCTCCAGCAACCCAGTGCTATAATAAGTATTATTCCCATTTTACAGGTGCAGAAGATGAGCTTAGCCAAGTTTCTCACACTGGTTAATGGCAGATCTGGAACTTGAACCCAGGCCCTCAGGCTGTGTGGGGTTGGGGCTTGTTATTTCTCAGCATCACCAACTCAGTGGACATGAATTTGAGCAAACTCCCAGAGATAGTGAAAGACTGACGTGCTGCAGTCCATGGGGTCAAAAAGAGTTGGACACGACTTGGCAACTGAACATTTCTCAATGACCTGAGTCCAGGCAATGTGAGCCTAGTGTAGGGGGGGAAGGGAGACATAAGCAGGGTTTAGAGGGCCAGTGTTTGCTCTAAGAATAACATCTCATTGTCCAGTGATAAATTATCTTGTATTTTACATCTTGCCCAGCATTGTCCAGATGTGAACCAAGATTTGGCCTTTTCACCCAGAGAAAAAGGAAAGGCTCATGGGCACACACTGTTGGGATCATAGACACACAATAGATACTTGGAAAGAAGAAAACATCTTGAGATATTGTTACTTCAGCCAGGAGTAACAATGCTTAAGACAGTTTCCTTTAAGCTAGCTATTTTTATACTATAACAGGATGTAATGTGAGCTTCCTTCTGATTTGTGGATTTAAAGATTTGACGCTGTGATTCAGACCACAACTGGTATTATCTGTGACCAACTGATTTGAGTTTTCAAATATGTGAACCACAGGATCTGAGCTTTTGGGCTTCTGTAGTGATCTCTTGAGATACAGCAGTTTATTTTGCTATAACATCTGTTAGACTTGGACCGTAGTGAATACAGCTGCTTGAGTTAAGTTTCCTGGAGAACACTGGATGATCATTTGGTGTCAGGGATAAAGAGTTCACAATGTTAAGTTTGTCACAAAATTAAGTATTTGAGAAGGATCTGTGATGGATGCGCATTAATGTGGGAATAGTAAATGGGTTTTAAACATGATATTCTTGGTGTTTTTGATCAGCTGTTCTGTGTTGTTTCTCAGTTTGAAGATGACTTTCGGCTGTATAGTGAGTTATTAGAAACTTGGAAGATTTACATAAAACACCCATGTAGATTGTGACAAATAAACTCTCAGTTCCTCCACCAAGGAGCTCTCATTGCTGCTTCTGTACCCTCCCAGATGTCCTGAAGTTACCTATTTCATCACGTTTATCAGATTTAATGCGAGAGTTGCTTTAACATAATTTATCCTTCCTTTCCCTTTGTACCCCACCACCACCACACATAGAGTGAAGTTCTTTCCCCAGAACAGTATATACTAATCTAATTGCAAATAGCAGAAACCTAATGTAAACTAACGTAAGCAAAAAAGGATTGATTATTTAACTAGGAGGTCCAAAGGTGAACTTCAGGCATGGCTGGATCATGAGACTGAAATGATGCCGTGAAGACTCTCTTCACGCTGCCTTTCTCAGCTTCTTCTTGTTTATCGCCCTCATTCTTTTCTGCTGTCTTCTCTATTCATATTGAAACAGGTGACTTCTGGCAGCTCCAAGCGTATGACCTTATAGCTCATTTCTAGCATTGTAAGCTAGCCATGTAGACAAGGAGCAACGGATGCCATGATTAGGCAAGTCTGTGTCACAGGCCCACTTTTGAAGGGCAGGGGTAAAACTTCTTCCATAACGACATGGGATGGGGAAGTGCAGAAGTACTAGGCAGGTGAAAACACCAAATGATTGCTTCAAGTGTGTGTGCATGCATAGGCATTTGTGCTGACACGTGTCCTCATATCCCACTTCTCTGAGGCATTTCCAGAGTCTTCCACTAGAATGAAGCCACCTGGTTTTGTTTGTCCATCGCACATTGTTATTTTGTTATGGCATCGATCATGTTCTCTTTATCCTTACCTTGCCTTTGCATCTGCTGTTTGGGTTGTGCGTGTGTGCGTGCACACACTCACACACACTGTTTTGGCTGATTGACTTCCTTGGGTTCAGCCCATGCTTCTCTTCCCGGAAGGCCTTCTTTGACCTCCATCAATTAGGAAGTCACATAAACCCCTGAGCACAACCCCATTGTGGATTTGATCTCTGTTTGATAACTGTCTATTTTCAGGTCAGTTCTCTGCTAGACTGAGAGCCCCTTGAAGACAGATGTGCTCTGTATTTCTTACTTAGCTAAGAAATTGGCTGCATTATTTTTCTTCTTAGGACTTAGAACTAATTGACATTGTATATTTGTTTGTTGCCTATCTTCTCACTAAAACATCAGTTTCATGAAAGTAATGAGGAAAGAAATTTTTGTCTTGTTTACCGCTATATCTCTAGGGTCTAGGATGGTGCCTGGCACATGGTTTGTGCTTAATAAGTGTTTATTAGATGAATAACTGAAAATCTACTCACAGGGAGAAAATGTGTTGATTAGGATTAATCAACATTAATCTACATGATAGATACAGTTGTCACTGTAAATGTCTGTAAACACAAGTATTCAGGTCCATCCCAGCAAGTCAGAACCTCTCTCCGCACTTGCATCTGAGCCTGCAGGGGTGAAGGGTCAGGCCCCAAGGAACAGCCGCCTGGAAATTCCACCCTGTGAGATATTTCATCCCCCTGAAGCCCTCCTGAACTATGATGTTGTTCAGTTGCTAAGACCTGTCTGACTCTTTGAGACAGCACGCCAGACTTCCCTGTCCTTCATTGTCTCCTGGAATTCGCTCAAACTCATGTCCATTGAGTCAGTGATGCCATGCAGCCATCTCATCCTCTATCGTCCCCTTCTCCTCCTGTCCTCAATCCTTCCCAGCATCAGCGTCTTTTCCAATCAGTTGGCCCTTCACACCAGGTGGCCAAAGTATTAGAGCCTCAGCTTCAGCATCCGTCCTTCCAATGAATATTCAGGGTTGATTTCCTTTAGGATTGACAGGTTTGATGTCCTTGCAGTCCAAGGGACTTTAAAAGAGTCTTTTCATAGTCTAAACTATGATAGGTAGGATATTAAGGCTTTTTTCCCATAGTTTGAGTCTTTTTTTTTTTTCCCCTCTTAGAGTATTTATCTTTGAAACATTTCCTTAAGCACTTACAATGAGCCAGGGAAGGTTTTAAGTCCCTTAACAATTCATTCTTTGACTGGAGTTTGGGGATCAAGGGTTGTGAACTTTAAACCTTTTTTTTTTTTTCTTAAATACCCAAACATTCAAAAGAGGCTTAAAAAAAAATCCAAACTAGAAAATTATAAAAGAAATGAGACCCCTCTCCATCCAGCTTATCTCACCCTCCAGGGGTAGAACTACTAATAGCTTGGTTTGTATCTCCTCCCGTCCTTTTCTTGGACTTTTAAGTAAAATATACTCCATCTTCTTGTCATTGTTTGGCTTTTCACCCAGATGTTCTGCATGCTCATCTGCACCTTGCCTTCTACATAGCCATCTTCAAGGTGCTTCTGCTGTGCCCAGCGCTGCTCCCCAGGGACAGCACCCTGCCTTGGGGTGAGTGGCAGAGCCAGAGTGGGGGGACTTGCAGCATAGACTGCAGCCTGTCCTTCAGCACAGTGGCTGCTCAGGTGTTGGTCTTTGGCCCTCTCCCAGGGAGGGCCCAAACCCCCATCCATCTTCCTGGTGCCTTATCTTCAGGGAACCCTACTCACGCCACATGCACCCCCCAACAGAAAAAATGGAGCAGTCTTACCCTTCTGTTTCTTCTTCTAACACACAAAAAAAGTAGTTCTCTTACAATTAGAGGCTGGAGGTGAGAGGGCTGTTGTTTAACCCCACTCTCACTGCCAAATATCCGGGCCCCCCTTCTACCTAGCTGCAGTACCTTCTTGTCCTCATTTGCTTCCTTAAAAGTGAGTAAGACTATGGCTGAATCTTGTTGATGTACCATGCAGAAACCAATGCAACATTGTAAAGGAAAAATATATGATACTTACTCACTAATAAAACAGTTGCTGCTGCTGCTGCTAAATCACTTCAGTCGTATCCGACTGTGCTACCGCAGACTGCAGCCCACCAGGCTCCCCCATCCCTGGGATTCTCCAGGCAAGAACACTGGAGTGGGTTGCCATTTCCCTCTCCAATGCATGAAAGTGAAAAGTGAAAGTGAAGTCGCTCAGTCATGTCCAACCCTTAGCTACCCCATGGACTGCAGCCTACCAGGCTCCTCCATCCATGGGATTTCCAGGCAAGAGCACTGGAGTGGGTTGCCATTTCCTTCTCCAAATAAAACAGTTATCCTCCAATTAAAAATAAATAATTTTTTTTTAAGTGAGTACAAGTTTACACTGCAATCCGAGTTTACACTGCAATGCCTGACCATTCCCTATGCCTCCGTCTTGCCCTGCCCTCTCCAGGACTGGGTATTTTAACTGAAAGAGGAAAATCTTGGCTAACTTGAAAAACAGTGTCTCATTTTAATTTGCACTTTTGGTTCTGATTTAGTTTGAACTGTTTTTTGTTAACCATTTTTATTTCCATTCTAAAAATTCTGTTAATTTGTGATTTTGTCTATTTGCTTGTTGTCTCTAAATGATTTTGTTTATAAATTATACAAATTATCTAACAAATGAGTATGTGCTGATTATAAAAACAAAAAACTCTTCTGTGCTGTAAATACCCTTCCAGTTGGTTGTTTGCCATCTAATTTTGGCTTTATTATTAAATGTACAAAACCTGTTTTTCATTCTTCTGTAGACAAATTTTGTCCTTTTTGATTTCTTCCTTTGCTTGTAAGCTTAAAAATATTTTTTCTTCATTCTGAGTCCTAAAGGTTTGCTTTTTGGCATATGGCTAAAAAGTTAATATTTGGTTTTATTTCAGATTTTAACAAGATATTTGAAGAAAATATTGTGCAGTGTTTTAAATAAAAGCAGTTTTAATTAAATAAAGGTCTCTCTTTTGTTTTAAAGATACATTAGTGTGTATGTATCATATATTTTTCCTTTTTTAAATTTAGTAGAATATCAAAGCTTACTCCACAAAACTGACTTCAAATATATGTATAATTGTCATCATTTTAATATTGTTAAGCATTTTTATAAATTGCTGCATGAGACGTTTATCCTTTGCTATTGATCTGATTTCAAGAAGCACTCTTGTTCGCAGCTTCTCATTGTAGTCAAAATGATAAATTTAGCCTCTTCCAATTCCCTCGTCTCAAAACTTCCCTAAATATCTCTTTGAGATATAATCATATACAATAAACATTTTATGAATATGATATGGTATTCACTGAATACCATTCAATAAATTTTGACAAATACAGATACCCATTTAATTACCTCCAAATTAAGAAGATAAAGGGTTTCCATGACTGCAGCCAGTTCCCTCATGCACCTTTCTAGTTACCGCTGTCCCCAGAGGCTACTACTATTCTGATATCTATCATCATAGATCAGTTTTGCCTCTAAACTGTCATGTAGATTGAACTATTCAGTATGTACTTTGTGCGTGGCTTCTTGTAGTGAGATTCAGTCACGTTGCATGTGTCACTCTCTACTTCATGCTTGCACATTAGTTTAATTCGTTCATCAGTTTGTGGACTCTGCGGTTGTTTCCAGTTTGTGGCTATCAAGGGTAAAGTTCTATGAACATTATTTTTCTTCTTTTTTTATTGTGGTGAAAAAAACATAAAATTTACCAGATTAACCATTTTCAAGTGTACAGTTCAATGGTATATGTCTATTCACATGGCGAAACCGATCTCCAGAACTTTTTCATTTTCTTTTTTTTTAATATATATATTAATTAATGTATTTTTTGGCCTTGTGGCTTGCAGGATCTTAGTTCCCTGACCAGGGATTGATTCTATGCTCCCTACAATGGAACCGCAGTCTTAACCACTGGACTGCCAGGGAAGTCCCAGAACTTTTTCATTTTCAGATTTAAAACTGCCTCCATTAAACAACTCTCCCTGTTCCCTTCTCCCTATCCCTGGTTCTATAAACATTCTTGTGTAAGTCTTTTTGTGACCATCTCTTTTCATTTGCCTTAAGTACCCAGAAGTATAGTGGCTGAGACATAGGGTATTTGCATTATTTAGCCTTAGAAGAAACTGCTAAACAGTTTTTCAAAGTGGTTGTACTGTTTCACGTTCCTTCCCACCAACAGTGTATGAGAGTTCTAGTTTCTCCATATCCTCACCATTAGATATTATGAAGGATTTTTTAAATTTTTATTTAACACAGAAGCCTGGTCTGCTGCAGTCTTGGGGTCACAAAGAGTCACACGATTTATCGACTGAGCAACAACAGAGAAATATCTATGATGTTGTATTTTGTGATTTTATCTCATCATATCTTAGTCATTTATTTACATGGCTATTCCCGCTTAGACTGAGATTCTTCAGGGCAAGGTTCACACAGTAGATAGTTATCTTTCTCTTACAAACTTTTTCTCTCTTACTTTGGGTGTGATAGATGCTTTATTACAAAAAACTTGAAAATTGAAGAAGCTATTAAAATGAATAAAATCTCTGGTAATCCTACCTCTCAGATATCATCGTGAACATTCTGGTGTCACGTGAAGGTTCACGTGATGCTGTATTGGTCAGCCCACAGATAGGGCAGTTCCAGAGTAGGTTGGTACAGCAATTCAGCGTTGTCCCAGCCCTCTACTCTGCCATCCTCAGGGCATCATTTATTCACAGCAAGGAATTTTTGTCACAGAAAGCCCCTGACAGACTTCCTTTGTGTTTTGCTGGCCAGAGTTGTATCACATGTATCACTGGCAAGAGGGGTGGAACTGCCAAAACCGGGTTAGATTAGACTAATCACAGTCCTTTCTCTGGCTCCGGGGAGGGAGCCTGGCCTTCTCAGAGGACTGTGGACAGAACCAGGGATCTGTCAGAAAGGAGGGCAGAGTTCCAGGGTAGGCACTCAGCACTGTCTGTCACTTAGTCATGTTGTTTTTCAAAAACCTAACTGTTCTCTATTTAAATTTTATGTCTTTCCTCTTATAATGAACTAAACATCTTCCATGGCCTTCAGTTCAGTTCAGTTCAGTCGCTCAGTCATGTCTGACTCTTGGTGACCCCATGAATTGCAGCACGCCAGGCCTCCCTGTCCATCACCAACTCCTGAAGTTTACTCAAACTCACGTCCATCGAGTTGGTGATGCCATTAACTCTTCATATATATGACTTTTATATATTGTATAATTTATGACTGTACCAAAATCTACTTGACCGCATCTCTAGTTTTGGACATTAAAGTTGTTTTCGGTTTTTTGCTATTGTATGCAATTCTATAGCCAGCCTAAATTTCTGTACCAGATTTTGAATTATCTTCCTCAAGGTAGGTTTTTATGATTGTATTGTTAGTTGTACTTATTAATAATTATTTTGCAGTATGATTACAAGATTAATAATGATTGTTGATTATTACATGATGTTATTAATACATTTAAGACTTCTGACACATATTGTCCAATTGCTTTGTTAAAAAAAAAAAGGGCATCTTAATCTTACCACCATCTAGTAGGATACCTGTTTCTCCTCCTTTCCTTATTTTTTACTTTTCTCCTTTCTTTTTCTTTCATTCAGTCATTAATGTGTATTCTTTTGGCAGATATTTGTTGACTATCTTTGACAGTCAAAGCACTGTGCTGGGTCATGAGGGTACAAGACTAGTACTGTGAAGGACAGACAGACAAAGATCATGCAATTGTGTAACTATAGCTACTGATAAGTATTATGAAGGAAGCTTCCTAGGGTTATAGATACTATAAAGTTTATACGCCTTCTGGCATAGGGACAGGACTGGAGGAGAAAAGAGTCTACAACTCTGCTTTTCCAAGGCTGCAAGAGTGCTCTGTGGCTATTGGGCAAACAGGATGGAAGGTGCTTTTTGTGACATGAAAGAATAGGCTTGGCCGGAGAGTGGGAATCACTGACCTTGTTATAGACTTGGGCCTTTATGCCAAGAGGAACAGGTAGCCAAGAAAGGGTTAAAGAAGGGAGGTGACGGTGACCTAACCATCTTTGAGAACATTTTGGAGGGGGCCAGAGTGGATTCCCAGAATCTAAGATTAGATTGTGCAGGTAGCCATGGAGTCACCCCAGCTGGCACTGGTTTTTTGGTTTTTTTTAATTGCTGATTTTATGAATGAATGAAAATGTAAGTTGTAGTATAAATGTGATTGAATATTTCCCCACGCATTTGCACTTCCTTTTTTGTGAATTGGCGTTTTGTCGACTGCAGCATTAGTGGGAACAGCATAGTGTAATGGCCGAGAACACCCGCCCCAGAGCCAAAGTGCCTGAGGGGGAATCCTGGCCCTGCCAGGACTGACTTAGTTATCTTCAGCTACTTTGGTCCCCCTCAGCTTCCCCTGCTATACCTTGGGGACAGTAACAGTGTACCTCTCTCATAAGGTAGCTGTGAAAGTTAAAAATAAACTACAGTGCTGGCACATATGAGCACTCCGTATACACATGCTATCTTATTTCAGGTATATGGGCTTTATATATACATATGTACGTATTAACTCTGTCTTGTGTATAATGTGTTGTAACTGTGATTCCCTATTCACTTCCATTTTTTAATTAATATTACTTTTTAAAAACTTTTTACTGTGAACATTTTCAAACATCATGTCACTCTTTTGAAGTACAAAAATTTATCTGCAGTAAACAGATGTCAGTCTTCTCCTTTCTGATATCTTCCATTCCTGTGAAACAGGTCAAGTCATACACAAAGATTTTGTTTTTCAGTGTTTTTATTCAAAATGCTTTACAAATAATCCTTTAATCCATTTATAATTTATTTTGGTTTATTAATATCAGGCAAGGCTCTAAATCTACTCTTTACCTCCTCTGCACATTCATAAGGGATTTGATTTAAGTTGTACCTGGCTGGCCTAGTGGTTTTCCCTGCTTTTTTTAGTTTAAGCCTGAATTTGGCTGTGAGAAGCTGATGATCTGAATAGGTTCAAGGGATTAGAACTTGTAAACAGTGTGCCTGAAGAACTATGGACAGGGGAGTCCATAATATTGTACAGGAGGCAGTGAACGAAATCATCCCGAAGAAAAAGAAAAGCAAGAAGGCAAAGTGGTTATCTGAGGAGACCTTACAAATAGCTAAAGAAAGAAGAGAAATGAAAAGCAAGGGAGAAAGGGAAAGATATATCCCAAAAAACACAGATTTCCAAAGAATAGCACAGAGAGACAAGGCCTTCATCAATGATCAGTGTATAAAACTAGAAGAAAACAACGGAAGGGGAAAGACTAGAGATCTCTTCAGGAAAATAGGAGATATCAAGGGAACATTTTGCCCAAAGATGGGCACAATAACGGACCATAAATGGTAGAGACTTAGTAGAAGCTGAAGAGATTAAGAAGAGATAGAAAGAATACACGGAAGAACTGTATAAAAAAGATCCAGATGAACCATATGACTACAATGGTGTGGTCAGCCACCCAGAGCCAGACATTCTGGAAAGTGAAGTCAAGTGGGCCTTAGGAAGCACTGCTGTTAATAAAGCTAGTGGATGTGATGAAATTCCATGCCCTCAACGTGTTACATTCAATATGTCAGCAAATCTGGAAGACCCAGCAGTGGCCACAGGACTGGAAAGGTCAATCCTCTTCCCAGTTCCCAAGAAGGTAGTACTAAAGAATGTGGTCACCACTGGACAGTTGCACTCATCTCCCATGCTAGTAAGATCATGCTTAAAATCTTAGATGCTAGGCTTCAGCATTATGCTAACCAAGAACTTCCAGATGCCCAAGCTGGATTTAGAAAAGGAAGAGGAACCAGAGATCAAATTGCCAACATTTGCTGGATCATAGAGAAAGTTAGGAAATTCCAACAAAACATCTATCTCTGTTTCATCCACTACACCAAAGCCTTTGACTGTGTGGATCATAATAAACTATGGAAAGCTCTTAAAGAGATGGGAATACCAGACCATCTTACCTGTCTCCTGAGAAATCTGTATGCAGGTCAAGAAGCAACAGTTAGAACCCTGTATGAAACAAGTGATTGGTTCAAGATTGAGAGTACTACAGGGCTGTCTGCTGTCACCCTGTTTGTTTAATCTATACACTGAGCACATCTTGAGAAATGCTGGATGCGTTATCTGGATGGAATCAAGATCAGATATGCGGATGATACCACTCTAATGGCAGAAAGTGAAGAGGAACTAAAGAGCCTCTTGATGAGGGAGAAGGAAGAGAGTGAAAGAGCTGGTTTAAGACTAAATATTAAAAAACTAAGATCATGGCATCTGGCCCCATTACTTCATGACAAATAGAAGGGGGAAAGGTGGAAGCAGTGGCAGATTTCCCCTTCTTGGGCTCTAAAATCACTGTGGATGGTGACTGCAGCCATGAAATTAAAAGACTCTTGCTCCTTGGCAGGAAAGCTATGACAAACCTAGACAGTGTGTTGAAAAGCAAAGACATTACTCTGCCGACAAAGGTCCGTATAGTCAAAGCTATGGTCTTCCCAGTGCTCATGTATAGTTGTGAGAGCTGGAACGTAAAGAAGGTGGAGCACTGAAGAATTAATGCCTTTGAACTGTGGTGCTGGAGAAGACTCTTGAGAGTCCCTTGGACTGCAAAGAAATCAAACCAGTCAATCTTAAGGAAAATCAATCCTGAATACTCATGGAAAGGACTGATGCTGAAACTGAAACTCTAGTATTTTGGTCATCTAATGCAAACAACTGACTCATTGGAAAAGTCCCTAATGCTGGGAAAGATTGAGGGTAGAAGGAGAAGAGGGCATCAGAAGATAAGATGGCTGGATGGCATCACTGATGCAATGGACATGAACTTGGGCAAACGTTGGTTGGGAAATGGTAAGGGACAGAGAGGACTGGCATGCTGCAGTCCTTGGGGTCACAAAGCATTGGGCATGACTGGGCGACTGAACAATAACAAAGGCTTTAAGTAGATTTTTTTTTCAAGATTAAAAAATTTTTATTTTGTATTGGTGTATAGCCGATTAACAATGTTGTGATGGGTTTCAGGTGAACAGTGAAGGGAATCAGCCATACATATACATGTATCCATTGTGGCCCAGATAGTAAAGAATCTGCCTGCAATGCAGGAGACCTGGGTTAGATCCCTGGGTTGGGAAGATCCCCTGGAGAAGGAAATGGCAACCCACTCCAGTATTCTTACCTGGAGAATCCCATGGACAGAGGAGCCTGGTGGGCTACAGTCCATGAGGGTCACAAAGAGTCAGACACGACTGAGCAGCTAGGCACAGTACATTCTCCCCCAAATCCACTTCCAGTCCAGTCTGGCACATAACATTGAGTAGAGTTCCATGTGCAGTCCTTGTTGGTTATCCATTTTGAATATAGCAGTGTGTACATGACCTTCCCAAACTCCCTAACTATCCCTTTGCCCTGGCAACCATAATTCATTTTCTAAGTCTGTGAGTCTCTTTTTGTTTTGTAAGTAAGTTCATTTGTATCATTTCTTTTTAGATTCCACATATAAGGGATGTCATATGATAGTTCTTCTTCTATATCTGACTTACTTAACTCAGTATGACAATCTCTAGGTCTGTCCATTTTGCTCACGTGGCATTACTTCATTCTTTTTAATGACTGAGTGATATTCCATTGTCTATATGTACCACATCTTCTTTATCCGTTCCTCTGTTGATAGACGTTTAGGTTGCTTCCATGTCTTGGCTCCTGTAAACAGTGCTTCAGTGAACATTGGGGTATATATAAATGGCAACCCCACTTCAGTGTTCTTGCCTGGAAAATGTCATGGACAGAAGAGCCTAGTGGGCTACAGTCCATGTGGTCACCAAAGTCAGACACAACTTAGCAACTAAACCACCACCACCATCCCTTTGGGTCATGTTTTTCTCCAGATATATGCCCAAGAGTGGGATTACAGGGTCATATGGTAGCTCTATTTTTAGTTTTTTAAGGAACCTCCAAACTGTTCTCCATAGTGGCTGTACCAAATTACATTCCCACCAGCAGGATAGGAGGATTAAATAGATCTTTTTTTTGTCCTCGAAAGCCTGTCAATTAGCCAAGCTCCATATATAGACTAGTTGATCTTCCCCTTGCTGCTTTTGGCGGATCTGTACACACACTGGGGTCTATTAGGAAATGTGGTTCTGCTCTGTAGCTCCATTCTGGTATTATACTAGCACTACTTTGATTTAATCAGTATGACTGTCCTCTTTTTAAAAAGTATTTTGGCTATCCTTGCTTGTTTTTTCTTGCACTTGGACTTTAATCATTTTGTCAGGCAACCACACCTTACTGCCCCTAACCTCATTAGAATTTGCAGTAAACTGCTGCTTAATTCGGCACTAATTGGCAGTCATAAACTGTTCAGCCATCACATTTGTAACTGATGTATCCTTCTATTTAAGACAGTTATTCCTCAACAGAGTTTTGTACTTTTCCACACATTTTCATACATTAGGCTCTTCACATTTTTTAGAATTATTCCCATATTTCCCTTCTTAATTTTAATTAAAAAATGTTTTGTCTATTTATTTGGCTGCCTCGGGTCTTAGTTGTGGCATGCAGGATCTTCCTCGCATCATGTGGGGGCTTTCATTGCAGCAGACAGACTTTAATTTTGGCGCACGTGTTCAGCAGTTGTGACATGCGGGCTCAGTAGTTGTAGCACGTGGACTTAGTTGCTCCAAAGCATGTGGAATCTTAGTTCCCTGACCAGGGATTGAACCCACATCCCCTGCATTGCAGGGCGGATTTCTTAACCACTGGACCACCAGGGAAGTCTCTGTTTACCTTTTTTAAAATGTTTCATTGGCTGTTAAGAATATAGTGCTTTTCATATAAGGAAGTATTGTGTTTTGTATATTTCTCTTACATCCAGCCATATTCCTTAACTGATGGTGGTCCAAAGAGTTTCAATCTTCTTGTATCAACTAGGGTTATGATATTATATCTGCAAATGTTTTTCTTTCCTTTTTGGTTAATTTATCTCTTCTGTTTTGTGTTACAGAATATGCTAGGATTTTCAGAATAATGTTAAATACCATATTTCTTTGATTTTAAGACCATTGAGCATAAGAACATGCTATCAATTTAATAATAGTTTTAGGGACTACTAGTCAAAATATCCCAATATATAATTTAATATCCATGCATATAATTCATGGGCTTCCCAGGTGGCTCAGTGGTAAAGAATCTACCTGGCAATGCAGGAGGCATGGGTTTGATCCCTCAGTTGGGAAGGTCCCCTGGAGAAGGAAAAGGCAACCCACTCCAGAATTCTTGCCTGGGAAATCCCATGGACAGAGGAGACTGGCAGGCTACAGTCCAAGGGGTCACGAAAGAATCAGACATGACTTAGCAACTGAACAACAACAATATGTAATTCACATCCCAATGTCAGAAATGCTTGGAGTACATCTCAGAATGGAGGAAGTAAGATTATGGTGGTAATGGTGGCCCTCTTTATTTCTTGTTTTATTGGGAATTCCTAATTATTCCATTTTAGATATGATATTGGCTGTTGGTTTATGATCAGTAGTCTTTGTTATATTATAGAAATAACCTCTCCTTCAAATAAAACAAAAGAAACTGTAATTCTGCTGGACAGAAATGAGAAGGCTGTACTGTTTAACTAAAAAGTGGAGATCGTGACTGTGCCTGTGTTTGTCTATGCCAGCTGGTCTCTGTCCACCTTTTCCTTGAGAGCCCCCAAAAATGCAGAAATCTTGGCTGCATGGCAAATCTGTGCTAGTCCTTCACCCAGAGCTCCCTGATTTGCACAGCCTATAGAGGAGGGCGTCTTAGTTTCCTGCAGCTATGATAACGGTGGCTTACAACCATAGACATTTATTCTCTCACAGTTCTGGAGCCTAGAAATCTGAAGTCAGTAGTGTTACTGGGTTGAAATGGAAGTGTTACAGGGCAGTGCTCTCTCCAGATGCTCTCGGGGGGAATCAGTCCTTGCCTTCTACAGCTTCTGGTGGCTGGCTGCATTGCTTGGCTTGTGGACACATCACTCCCATCTTCAAGGCCTGCATCTTCAAATCTCTCTCTGCCATGTCTTCACACACCTTCTCCACTGTGTGCATAGATGGAGTTTTTTTGTTTTTTTTTTTTTCCTGAACTTGTCAATGCTGAAGGAAATGCTTTTAAAGACATATGTTAGGAATTTTTGTTGTTCTCTCGCTAAGTTGTGTCCGACTCTTTGCAACCTCATGGACTTCAGCACGCCAGGCTTCCTTGTCCTTCACTGTCTCCCTGAGTTTGCTCAAACTCATGCCCGTTGAGTCAGTGATGTCATCCAACCATCCCATCCTCTGTTACCCCCTTCTTCTCTTGCCCTCAATCTAGCAAAGCTTTATTCATTCCCTTTGGGAAGAAAATTGTGGTCAGCTGGAAATGGCTCTAGGTCAATTCCCAGAAAATCAATCCACTGAAATTCAGTTCCACAAAAGCCCCTCAACCTTGCCTCCTCCTACTGACCCCCAGTCTCCTCCTCAGTCCCAGCTCTTCATCTACAGGGAGTGGGCAAGCTACATTTCCTCTAATACTGTTGTGAAGGCAGAATAAAACCTGGTCAATTAAGGCTAGATGCTTAAAGAAAAAAGAAAGAAAGCAAAGGCTTTCTGCCCACTTCCCCAGGAAACACTGCAAAATTCGGGGGGCAGGGGGACAGGGACTGCCCTCAGGCCTGCCTCGAACAGTACTGCACTTGTCCCCTCTGCTTCCTACAAGCCATGGAGATGAGGACATTGCCCTTGCTGGAAGCTGGGATGAGCCCAGCCACTCATAGGCTAGGTCCTAGGGGAGAGAAAGGAGGGAAGGCAGGAGTGAGAGGGAAGGTCCCCCCTTTGGACTTTGACTCAGTTCAGTTCAGTCGCTCAATTGTGTCCAACTCTTTGAAGACCCCATGGACTGCATGGACCCCATGCTTCCCTGTCCATCACCACCTCCCAGAGCTTGCTCAGACTCGTGTGCATCAAGTCAGTGATGCCATCCAACCATCTCATCCTCTGATGTCCCCTTTTCCTCCCACCTTCAATCTTTCCCAGCATCAGGGTCTTTTCAAATGAGTCAGTTCTTCTCATCAGGGAGCCAAAGGATTGGAGTTTCAGTTTTAGCATCAGTCCTTCCAGTGAATATTCAGGACTGATTTCCTTTAGGATGGACTGGTTGGATCTCCTTGCAGTCCAAGGGACTCTCAAGAGTCTTCTCCAACACCACGTTTCAAAAGCATCCATTCTTCAGCGCTCAGCTTTCTTTATAGTCCAACTCTCACATCCATACATGAGTACTGGAAAAACCATAGCTTTGACTAGACAGACCTTTGTTGGCAAAGTAATGTCTCTGCTTTTTAATATGCAGTCTAGGTTGGACATAGCTTTTCTTCCAAGGATCAAGTGTCTTTTAATTTCATGGCTGCAGTCACCATCTGCAGTGATTTAGGAGCCCCCCAAAATAAAATCTGTCACTGTTTCCATTGTTTCCCCATCTATTTGTCATGAAGTGATGCATCCGGATGCCATGATCTTGGTTTTCTGAATGTTGAGTTTTAAGCCAACTTTTTCCCTCTCCTCTTTCGCTTTCATCAAGAGGCTCAGTTCTTCGCTTTCTGCTGTAAGGGTGGTGTCATCTGCATATCTGAGGTTATTGATATTTCTTCTGGCAATCTTGATTTCAGCTGGTGCTTCATCCAGCCCAGCGTTTCTCATGATGTACTCTGCATATAAGTTAAATAAGCAGGGTGACAATGTATAGCCTTGACATACCCCTTTCCTGATTTGGAACCAGTCTGTTGTTCCGTGTCCAGTTCTAACTAGACTAACAGTCTAACTTTGACTCAGCTGAACCCAAATGTGGACCAGTTGCTGAGCCTCTCTGGCTAGAGCCAGACTAGCTCTGTCGGGTCCTTCTTGCCAGACCAACCTAGCATAGAAGATGTGGTTTCAGAATATCAGGACTTAGTGCATAAAACCACAAGCCGTGTAGTCATCTTGTGCGTGTGAAGTGTTTACGAGACTAAAGATACATTCACACTTTAAACTTACATGTAAAATACTCAGCACAGGCATGTAAGCCATTACTATTCATATTATTTTGGCATTATTACTAGTATTTCTTTAAAATATAGTACTTACCAAAATGCGTATAGATATTTGATAAATACTATTTTTCTTCCTTCGTTTACTGGGTAACTTTGAGCAGGTAGAGGCCACTTCTGGAGACCTGTGTTTTTTCTGGGGGTACCTGCGGCGTCTCTTGCTTTCTTGTAACTTCAAAAGCTAGTCTAGTCAATACCCTTAATAGAATATACATCAGCGTAAAGACAGCTGTGGAGCACTGCTCAACCAGTTGGGCAACTTTGCTATTCTGCCCACAGGAAGCCTCATAGGTTATCGAAGCAAGTCAGGTTATTATAGGAAGACCCTGGGAATTGTGAAAGTTATGTTGATATGGCAGTAGCTGTCTAGTAGAATAAAAAACCCAGTGATTAAATATTGAAACAATGAAAAAAGAAGGCAATAAATGTATGCCTAGCAACTCTATGAATTGCTTGCTACGTATTTCCTAGGAGTTAAGATAAGAACACGAGTTTATTTAGGTGCAGATCCTCTTCTAAAATAGTGCGCTAGTATTTAAAATAACTCAGTAATTCATTACTTTTTTGATAATGTGCTGCAAGTTCAGTCGCACACGTTCACAGGCAGTCCATTTTCGTTGCGGTATCTGCTGTAGGAGCGAATACTGAAGGAGTTTGCAGACGTCTGCTTTACAGCAGGGAGAGAGATGATCCAACTGGATACAGCCCATATGTGCAGAGAAGTCTGGTTACGGGAAATTACAGACCAGAAAGACTGTCGTTGTAAACATGCATCCCTGCACGCAGGAACGGGCTTCCCAGGTGGCTCTGGTGGTAAAGAACCCACCTGCCAGCCAGCGCAGGAGACGCAAAAGACACGGGTTTGATCCCCGAGTCGGTAGTATCCCCTGGAGGAGGGCATGGTAACCCACTCCAGTATTCTTGCCTGAAGAATCCCGTGGACAGAGGAGCCTGACGGGCTATGGTCCATAGGGTCGCGAAGAGTCAGACATTACTGAAGTGACTGAGCGTGCATGCACACGGGTAGTCAGGTTAAACAGAAAATCCACAACAAGCCAAGTTAATCATTACAAAGCGAGGTTAACAGTTATATATATGTAGTTCAAAAACAAGAGTAGCAGGGTCTGGAAACAAAAACCAACCTAGTAGTCCAGATGATAACACGTCCTTCCCCGTAACTGGGCAAGTCCAGGTCCCAGAGGCGCACATGGAGCCAGAACTTGTCAGTGTTATGTGGGAGCCAGATTTCTGAGGACACTGAATGGGGGGCTTTTGGAGTATTACCTAATTTTAGACAGTAACTCTTATCACTTAGGCAGTTGTTAGCAAGTAACCTTAGGTAGTATGTTCACAGGAGGTCCTGCATTTGGGGCTACTGCCAGGCAGCAGATAGTCGCAAGCTCCTGGGGAGGTATGCACCTGTGTTAGGAGAGCTGCATATATGTGTCCATGGAGGCTAGGTACACAGCAAGGGTGAGCACTGGTGAATTAACAGTGGAGATTTAGGGGTAGCTTTGACCATGTGTGGGCTTCACCGGTGGCTCAGATGGTAAAGAATCTGCCTGCAATGCAGGAGACCTGGGTTTGATCCCTGGGTCAGGAAGATCCCCTGGAGAAGGGAATGTCAATCCACTCTAGCATTCTTGCCTGGAGAATTCCATGGACAGAGGAGCCTGGCAGGCTACAGTCCATGGGGTGGCAAAGAGACACGACTGAGCGACTAATACTTTCACACTTGACCATGTTTGCTCATCTCTAATTTTCTGGCAATCAACACTGCGATTAAAGTGTTATTAATTAATACTTTAGGTTAATTTTTAAAAGAACTTCATCCAACTCGCCAGGCCCCTACAATAGAACAGTACAAAGACTGATGTCACCACCTCACAATCCTGTGGGAGCTGAAACAATCACTGAGGGCAAGGAGATGAAACATTTATGAATAAGACTATTTGCAGTTACTTGAGCTGCTGAGATTAAGTGACAAGTGCAGTTGTTCTTTCAAGGCATACACTGACTGTCTGTTCAGGAAACAAATTTCGCCTTCCTGCTTCCCCCAGGCATCCTGGGTTTGATTCAAAGCCACGGAGGCAACAGTGATGCAGCTTCCCTGCACAGTAGCTGTGATGAGTGCTTTTCTGGATCATTCTTGTGGAAGGGTGAGAGGCCTTGGGATTGTTTAGCTTGAAGGCAAGAGAGCAGAGGTGAGACGTAACTCATTTTACTTAAATGAAAAAGAGGAGACACTGGAGTTGCTGCAGGAAGAGTTTACTGTTTTTAACCTTTTAACATTGTGAAGTACAACACATACGTACAGAAAGGTGCATAAATCATCAGTGTTTGCCTTAATGAATTATTGGAAAGCCATGTATGTAGCCACCACCCAAGTCAAGAACTAGAATATCAGCAGCACCCAAAACATTCCTTTCCAGTCAAAACCTCTCCTTCCTGCCCTAGAGATAACCACCATCCTGTCTTTGATGCAGGGTATACTATAGTTGTTTTGCCTGGCTTGAGACTTATAAGTGGAACCATGTCACTTATGTATATGGCTTCTTTCACTGATTATCATGTTTAATGATTAACCACCTTGTTGCATGTGGTTATAGTTCTTTCATTTTTGTTGCTGTATAATATTCTCTCATAGGCAGATGTCACCATTTATCCATTTTCCTTTTGAAGAACATTTGGGTGGTTTCCAGTTGGGAGCTATAATGAATAATGCAACTACCAACTTCTTATATGTGTGTCCTGGTCTAGGAGTGAAATTGCTGAATTGCGGGGTGTGTAGATTCACACCTTTCCCAGGTTTCCTGTAATAACTAGGAGCTCTTCTGCACCCTTGCTCTCACGTGCTCTCATCAGCTGGTTAATGTGCTTATTTGATAATGGGCAGTAACTCACTGAGGCTTTGCTTTGCATTTCCTTAATGTGATAAGATAGAGCACTGTCTCTTCTGTGTACTGATATTTTTAATTTCCTCTTGTGACATTCCTGTGCCACTGTTTTGCCCATTGTTTTTTCTGCAGAGCAGTCTGTTATTCAGTCAGCTAACTAGCTCCCTGAAGGGAATGTGGGGAGTTCCCTGCCCCGGGAGAAGACTTTACAGCTCTAAAGGCAGATATATAAACAAGTAGTTCATAACATTGTGATGATCATGTGAAACATCAGTCTCCCCCACCAGGCTGACTGTTAGCTGAAGGGGCAGGACTCTTATTTGTCTCATGTCCTTAGTGCTTAACACAGTGTCTGGCATATGTTAGGTGTTTAGAGAAGTCTCTGTTAAATGAATGAAGAATGAGGCATTTTCAGAGGATGGTGAAAGTGCTCTAGTAGGGGTAAGTGTTGAGTAAGAGAGAAGCACCAAACAAGGAACCACAAATTGCACCCCTCCCCCACCGAAAGTGGGGCAAAGCTTCCCTTGGAGATAATATTTGAAGCAGATCTTGAAAGACTTCCACCAGAAGCTGTGGAGGAAGTATATTCAAGACTGGACTAGAATGCAGAAAGGCACTGAGAAGGAAGGAGCACACTACACTAGAAATGGGAAGTTGCCGGGGGAGAGGGGCGCTCACACCAGCTGGGTGAATGGAGTGAGAGGAGGTGTGAAAGGGCATCAGCTGGAGACAGTGCTGTGAAGGGACTGCCTTTAAATCTCATAAGCAGTTGTCCACTGGAAAAAAATGCACAACCTAAAAATTGAGCGCTGTGTTTTATTCAGCGGACAAAACTGAGGACTTAAGCCCAGGACACGGCCTCTCAGATAACTCTGAGAGACTGCTCCAGAGATAAGGGAGGTCCCAGGATATATAGGAGTTATTTCCACAAAGACCAGGTAGTCAGAACATCAAGAAATTATTGTTAATTAAAGAAAACTGGATATATCCTGTGTTTTCTCATCCTGAGTTTCCTCCAGGGGCACCATGACATGGAGGAGAGGGCTGCAGAGTTGGATGATTGGATGGTGGGCATTGTTTTTAGCCTGAGTTCCCTCAGGGCTCACTATTGGGATAGCTGTAATGTGATAACTTGATAGCTGCAGCGTCCTTTGCTTAACTGATATAGCAGGCAATATTTTTCATTCACACAGTGGGGATATAATTGAAATGAAATATAGAAAAAGAAATTTCTCACAGGTGAGCGGGGAAGAGAGCTGTTGAGCATTATAATTGATCTTTTCCCAGACATCTTGGACAAAATAGAGCAGGTATATAAGCCTGATCATGAAATCAATTGACAACAAAAAATTATCTTTTTGAAAGCCGTCATGTAACATGATTGAGTGTAGAGTGATAATTGAAGAGTGACTTTCTGCAGTCAGACCTGGATTTAGCAGCAGCACGGCCCCAGTGGAGCCTCCATTTCCACATCTGTAATTTGGAAATAATGCCCACCTTGCAGAGCTGTTGTGAAGATTAAGGAGATAAGGTGGGACTTCCCTGGCTGTCCAGTGGTTAAGACTCCCACTTCCACTGCAGGGGGTCGCCAATAAAAAAAGGAGATGAGGCATGTAAAGGACTTCACCCTTGCCTGGATGGATGCTGAAAGGTGGGATGGTTTTATGATATAGATCCTTAAGTCAGTTGCTGATATTATTATCTTGCTACTCCATGCTGGTTGTTATGTAGTCATGTTGATGCAGCCAAGATCTTGGCTTTGTCTGCTCACTAAAGCCAAATAAAAAATACAGAGTTTGGGGGAAGTAGAAAGGTGGCTTTAATCCTCAGCCAGTGGAAGGGAGAGCACAGTAGGCTTGTTCTTCAGGAACCGTGCCCCCCTTCCAGGAGGAATCTGGATTCCGTGGATGAGGCTCACAGTTAGGGGTCAGTGATGAGGAGCAAAGGTGGTAAGGGTCTTGTGTTCTTCCTCTTGCACTGTCCTTGGCTGCTGTCTGGTAGCCCAGTTGTTGGGTCCATAGTCTTTCTTGACTTGTAGTGTGGCCTCCTTTCTATAATGTAAAAAAAAAAAAAGTGAAGAACTACAAGGAGTGGTCTGCAAAGAGAGTGCTAGAAAGGTGAGCACCAAACACAGGATGTGATTAGCATAGCGTTGAAGGATAACAGATGCAGAAGGTAGCCCCTGCAAGGTCTGAGGTACAGGATTTAGTTTACAGATCAGGTTAGTCTTGGTTATTGACTACAGATCAGAAACAGTTAAAAAAAAAAAAGCACTCAGGGCAAGGGAAAAAAGACCTTTTCTGTTTTTTTTAAGTGCAACATCGGTTAATACGCTCGAGTATGGGTAAATAGTTCACAGTGAGGACAGTTAGTCACTTGAAGAGCTTTGGGCCCCCCTTCCACTTTAGAGACACGCGGTCACCTTAGAGAGGATCTGGGAGTAAGAAAACGGAGCCCTAGACTCTCCTCCAGCGCTAGGCTTCGCAGGGTGGCTTTGTTCTCAGTTCGCTTTATCCCGTGAGGGATTGACGAGCTCAGAATTTTATAGCTGTTTTCCTAAAGAAAGCGTATCTCGCCCAGTTCTCACGCAAGGAAAGGATTAAACTTGTACTCGGAACGAAACCAGACTTTCTTGGGCTCCTTTGCACAAGCCCCGCCCCTCGGCCAAACTTTCCAAAGAGGGAGGTCCGTTTGAAGAAACGAAAGTGAAATTGAACCGGAGCCATTTCCCAGCCCTGCTCCCGGCTTGAAGCTCCCGGCTCCCTGCTCCCGGGGCTTGAGTCGACTCCAGAGGCGCCCCCTGCGTCTGGGAGGCCCGCGGCCTGCCCTGGGAAAGGTCCAGCTGCGGAGGGTCGCGCTGCTGGCTGCGGGCAGGCACCGGAACATGCCTGGGGCGCGCCATGGACCCAAGACAGGTAAGCCCCTGGGGTTAGGGCCCAGAGCCGGCCGCCCGCAACCTGCTGGCCTGGGCTCATCTTATCCTCCACCCCGCCCCACCCCCTCCCGCGCCCCACGTCGCTGTTTTCCTGCTTAACATATGCGTATTGTGTGAGAGAGAGTGTTTTCTTGCCAAGCGAAATTGCTGTTCCAGGAACTCAGAAATTTGTGTCATGCTTATTAACTCTGTGTTGAGTAAGATGTGGAAGAGGATTTGTGAGGGAAATGCACCCCCTCCCCCAGAGGACCAAGGCCTGAGCCCAGGTCAAGACAGCCCCCCTCTGCTTTTCTGCTAGGACCCCATGGCGGCTCAGTCCCGCCTTTAGCCACCTCCCGCCCCCCGCCCCCCGCGCCCCCACCTTGGACAGCCTGATTAACGTTGAGCGTCTCCTCCTTAACTTGTAGGAAAAAGTTCATAGTGGCTTGATTCATTATCTCTAAAACCTGGAAAACCCTAGTGTCCTTCAACAGGTGATTAAACAAACTGGGGTACATCCATATAGTGGAAAACTGCTCAGCCACAAAGGGCAGGAAATACTGCTGTATGCAACAGCAGGGACAAATCAGATTCGTGATGCTGAGCAAAAGAAGCTGGACTTAAAACACTGCATATGAGTCCATTTAGATGACATTCTGGAAGAAAAACCTACAGGGACAGAAGATAGATCAGTTGTTCACAGGAGCTGTGTGTGGAGAAAGAAGCTGTTTACAAAGTGCATAAAAAACGTTTTTGGGAAAGGGAAATGTTCTGTATCTAGATCTCAGTGGTAGGTAGAGGGGTGTGTCTGCTTTGACTCTGTATGGTCAAAACTCAGAATTATACACCAAAAAGGGTCCATTTTACTGTATATAAATATACCTTAATTTTAAATACGTGTAAAGTATATGTACATGCATGTGTATGTGTGTGTGCATACATATATGTATACGTGTATGTATGTTTTTCCCTTCTTTAAAAGAATTAGGGACACTTGACTTGCGGGAAAAGCATTTTTTTTTTGCAAACCAATACATTACCCTGTGGAGCCCATGTGGTAAAGGTGGGGGCTTCTCTCTTAACCTTAAATATGTGAGAACAGGTTAAAGGGAGGCTTCGCAGGGCATAGTGACTTGTCACAGAGTTTGTGTAGTGCATGGGCATGAGGTTGGGTGAGGGGGGTGTTAAAGGAGTTAAGAATGATCGCCGTCAGGCTTGGTTTCCTCCTTTCTTCCTGCTCTCAGTCCCACTCTGTGACTCTCCACAGGGCCGTTCCCAAGTGATGGTTTGGCTTTTAGGAGATTTTAGGAGGTATAAAGGAAAAACTAATAATCTCTAATTTTTCTCTAAAATAACTGTTGTTAACAAATTTGTGTATCCCTTCCCTTGTCTCTTTTCTCTGTGTTCTTTCTATCGTGCATGCACATTCATGGTTTTTACCCCTTTTGTTTATGAAAAAAAGGGATTATAGCATACATATTTGTCTGCAGCTTGCTTTCTTTGTTAATTTAACATTATATCATTCCTAAGTAGATGACACCTCTTTTAAAAAACTGTGAGTATGGTTCCATAGCCTGAATGTGTCATGATTTGTTCTACTCTTCTTTAAATAGACATTCAAATATTTTACAAGTTTTGGCCAAGAAGCAGCAGTTTAGATCTAGAAAGCATTGAGCTAGAAACTGACTTCAGCCACTTTGAAACGAAGTTCTTTGACCAAGGTCACTCAAAGAGCTAATCAGAAATCCCCTGAAGTCCCCATGATTGAGGCCTGTGAGCCGAGCACTCACTGTGCTCACAAATACCTCAGCCCTGGAGAGGGAGGGGGGTTGTGTGCAGCAAGAGGAGCAAGAAAAGCAATGATGAGGTGAAGAGGTTGCATATCTAGCGATGGCTTGTTCATGCAGATGTTGGTTCAGGAGCAGCTTTGTGCCAGGTACTATAACTGAAGTGTATGTAGTCCTTGTCCCCCAGAGGCTTCCTCTCAAGTTGACTACAGCCTCCCCCACATATTACATGGAGACTATTGAGAGTAGAGACATTAGTATAAGTTCTAGGGCACCCAATATTATTAATCACCTTTGAGATACACTACAATCTGTATGTGACTGTATGTGCCATTAAGAAAATAATCAGTAGCCAAAAAAAAAAAATCAGTAGCTAAGATAAAAGGTAAAGTCCATGGTGTAAGAGGTGCGGGGTGGGAGGAGTTCAAGGAGAGGAAACCCTCACAGGCTGGGGTGTGCAGGAGTCAGAAGTCTCCTGGAGAAGGTGGCATCTAGAGAGATGTGTGGGGAAAGGACCCAAGTTGTAACAGGTGAAAGGAGGGGGAGAAGCAGGGAAGTTGCACGGGCATGTAGAGAGAGAGGGGGGAAGATGAGAGGCACAGTGGCAGCCCATGTGAGAGATAGTGAGGGGCTAGAACTGGGAAAAGACACATAAGAGAAAAGATAGAGGTGGTAGACCAGATAGGACTTTGCAACTACCTGATGAGATGTGGGGGGCAAGGGACTAAGGTAGGCAGGCAGCAGGGATGACTCAGGTTTCCAGCCTTAATACCTAAGAGGAGAGTGCTGCCATTAACAGTAATAAGAACAGGAGAAGGGGCTGGGAGAGGGGAAAGAATTAATTTGGTTGTGAATGTGTGTCATTTGAGGTAGTGGTCAAGAATCTAAGTGAACAAATCGTCTGAGCATTTGAAAATTCAAGTCTTAAGCTTCAGCACAGGTGGCAGCTGGAGATAACAGATTTGAACACTTTTTCTTAAAAGACCGGCTAAGGTTACGGGAGTGGGTGAAGTCAACCTGGGGAAGGAAGAAGAGAGTTGTAGACAAAACCTTGGGGACTGATTGTATCTAAGGGGTGAAAGAAAGGATAGGGACAGACAGAAGGAAAAAGAACGATGAGAGATCTTTGGTGCTGTGTCACCAAGCTGTGGGAGGATTTTTTAAAAAGAGAGCTCAATCCGCATTGAGTGGGTGTATATTTGTTGTACTGAACTGACCACCAAACAGCCCTGCAGACAAATTAAAGAGGAGTAGTTTATGTGGTCTTATTAGCATGAGGTCCATACCATTTCTGTCCTTTATTGAGCCCATCTTTGAATGAAATGTTCCCTTGGAATCTCTAATTTTCTTGAAGAGATCTCTAGTCTTATCCATTCTGTTGTTTTCCTCTATTTCTTTGCATTGATCGCTGAGGAAGGCTTTTTTATCTCTCCTGGCTATTCTTTGGAACTCTGCATTCATATGGGAATATCTTTCCTTTTCTCCTTTGCTTTTCCCTTCTCTTCACAGCTATTTGTAAGGCCTCCTCAGACAGCCATTTTGCCTTTTTGCATTTCTTTTCCATGGGGATGGTCTTGATCCCTGTCTCCTGTACAATATCACGAACCTCCGTCCATAGTTCATCAGGCACTCTGTCTATCAAATCTAGTCCCCTAAATCTATTTCTCACTTCCACTGTATAATCATAAGGGATTTGATTTAGGTCATGCCTGAATGGTCTAGTGGTTTTCCCTACTTTCTTCAATTTAAGTCTGAATTTGGCAATAAGGAGTTCATGGTCTGAGCCACAGTCAGCTCCCGGTCTTGTTTTTGCTGACTGTATAGAGCTTCTCCATCTATGGCTGCAAAGAATATTATCAGTCTGATTTCGGTGTTGACCATCTGGTGATGTCCATGTGTAGAGTCTTCTCTTATGGTGTTGGAAGAGGGTGTTTCCTATGACCATTGCGTTCTCTTGCAAAACTCTATTAGCCTTTGCCCTGCTTCATTCTGTGTTCCAAGGCCAAATTTGCCTGTTACTCCAGGTGTTTCCTGACTTCCTACTTCTGCATTCCAGTCGCCTATAATGAAAAGGAGATATCTCTTTTGGGTGTAAGTTCTAAAAGGTCTTGTAGGTCTTCGTAGAACCATTCAACTTCAGCTTCTTCAGCATTACTGGTTGGGGCATAGGCTTGGATTACAGTGATATTGAATGGTTTGCCTTGGAAATGAACAGAGATCATTCTGTCATTTTTGGGATTGCATCCAAGAACTGCATTTCAGACTGTTTTGTTGACCATGATGGCTACTCCATTTCTTCTAAGGGATTCCTGCCCACAGTAGTAGGCAAATTTGGAAAACTCAGCAGTGGCCACAGGACTGGAAAAGGCCAGTTTTCATTCCAGTCCCAAAGAAAGGCAATGCCAAAGAATGCTCGGACTACCACACAATTGCACTCATCTCACACGCTAGTAAGTAATGCTCAAAATTCTCCAAGTCAAGCTTCAGCAATACATGAACCATGAACTTCCAGATGTTCAAGCTGGTTTTAGAAAAGGCATAGGAACCAGAGATCAAATTGCCAACATCCACTACATCATCAAAAAAGCAAGAGAGTTCCAGAAAAACATCTATTTCTGCTTTATTGAGTATGCCAAAACCTTTGACTGTGTGGATCACAATAAACTGTGGAAAATTCTTCAAGAGATGGGAATACCAGACCACCTGACCTGCCTCTTGAGAAACCTGTATGCAGGTCAGGAAGCAACAGTTAGAATTGGACATGGAACAACAGACTGGTTCCAAATAGGAAAAGGAGTACGTCAAGGCTGTATATTGTCACCCTGCTTATTTAACTTATATGCAGAGTACATCATGAGAAACGCCAGGCTGGAAGAAGCACAAGCTGGAATCAAGTTTGCCGGGAGAAATATCAATAACCTCAGATATGCAGACGACACCACCCTTGTGGCAGAAAGTGAAGAGGAACTAAAAAGCCTCTTGATGAAAGTGAAGGAGGAGAGTGAAAAAGTTGGCTTAAAGCTTCTCATTCAGAAAACTAAGATCATGGCATCTTGTCCCATCACTTCATGGGAAATAGATGGGGAAACAGTGGAAACAGTGTCAGACTTTATTTTGGGGGGCTCCAGAATCATTGCAGATGGTGATTGCAGCCATGAAATTAAAAGACGCTTACTCCTTGGAAGGAAAGTTATGACCAACCTGGGGATAGCATATTTAAAAGCAGAGACATTACTTTGCCAACAAAGGTCCGTCTAGTCAAGGCTATGGTTTTTCCAGTGGTCACGTATGGATGTGAGTTGGATGGTGAAGAAAGCTGAGTGCCGAAGAATTGATGCTTTTGAACTGTGGTGTTGGAGAAGACTCTTGAGAGTCCCTTGGACTGCAAGAAGATCCAACCAGTCCATCCTGAAGGAGATCAGTCCTGGGTGTTCATTGGAAGGACTGATGCTGAAGCTGAAACTCCAATACTCTGGCCACCTGATGCGAAGAGCTGACTCATTGGAAAAGACCCTAATGCTGGGAGGGATTGGGGGCAGGAGGAGAAGGGGACGACAGAGGATGAGATGGCTGGATGGCATCACCAACTCAATGGACATGGGTTTGGGTGGACTCTGGGAGTTGGTGATGGACAGGGAGGCCTGGTATGCTTCGATTCATGGGGTCGCAAAGAGTCGGACACGACTGAGCGACTGAACTGAACTGATTAGCATGAGGCAGTATCCTTCTCCAGCACCATTTGGAAGTTTTGGAACAGAAAAAGGGGAGAGCAGGCCTTCGGTGGAGAAGGGAACTGACCCTGAGATGCAGGCTGAACGAGGAGGTGTTTGGCTGACCCGCAGCTACAGGGGGCGGGAGTGGACGTCACGTGAGCAGCAGGTCCCACAGGGGGAGGGAGTGGATGTTGTAGAAACACAGGGAAGTTGCCATTGGAGAAGAGCAGGAGTCAGCAAACTGCAACCCACAGCCAACTGCAGCCCTCCCCTGGTTTTATAGAGGAAGTGCTACAGATGACCGTCCTACCGGCCCTTTACAGAAAACGTTTGCTGACCCTGGAAAAGAGTTTCAGGGTTGGAGGTTCAGTGGTCAAGTAACAGTGAGATTGAATTAGGAGCTGGACATGCCACTTGTGTGGCTGAGAAGCGGAGGTGGCCGCCGCTGGAGAGGCGCTGGGGAGCTGTGCAGCCCGCGTACTGTGAGCATGACCAGTGAGAGCGCTGAGCTCCCCTCACCGCGCCGGGGGCAGGGTGGGGGAATAGAAAGCTGAAGTTACTGAAGAGGGGATGCAGCTGCCTGCGGGTCCCTGTGGCCTTCCGGAAGATCCGACAAGGAGGATGTGAGCATGAGGAAACAGAACGTTTCCTAGATGTGCAGCCCTGGGGACAGGCAGCAAGGTGTTTACTGACACCCCAGCCCTGGATCCCATAAGCCCCTCCAGTGAGTAGTCCTGGTCTGTGTGTGGGGACAGAGTCATAGTGCTCTCTGTTCTGGTAAATGAGTGGCATTCTGAGAGAAGATGGCGTAGCTGGTGGCCTACAGAACTGGCTTCTGAAGATGTGCCATGGAAGCAGCTATTGGGAAGTAGCTAAGGGGGTGTGGAATAGACACCACCAGCCCCACACATCCAGGTGGGCCTCGTGGTTTGAGTAGAAGTGCCCGGTGTCCCTTCTGAGCCTGGGCACCATACTGAAGGGTGAGAACAGTGTACCTGTTTTCTAAGAAAACTGTCCAGTTCCCCTAAAGTCAAATTCTGGTTCTCCCAGGATGGCAGTGCAATTAGACGATTCTGTGAGGTCCTGCCCCCTTCCCCAGGTGAGGAGACTTCTCTGCTACAGCCTTGGAGGATGGGGTTCCAGTTCACCCAGTCCACTTGCTTGTTTCTTCATAGTCACCCAGATGATAGATTTCAGAGAAGGGGGCTGGGCAGTGGGCCATTTCATGGTCTCCTAACTCCCTTGGCACTTTTAGGTTATTCTGTGTGTGTTTGTTTCTAAAGTAAAACATTTATTTGTTTTCTGGATTGTAAAAGGATTTTTTTTTTTTTTTGGATGAGTGGAAACATACATTCTCAACTCACTAAACTCCTGAGGGGAAGACAGTGCGCTCCGTTGCTGGAGAGGCTGTGCTGAGGCGTCAGCACCCCACATGCTCCCGGGGGCTCTGTGCGTCCACTGTCTGCTCCCCCATCTCTTCCCTCTGTTGGGTCCACAGGTAGTACCTGTGAGTGGGCAGGCCGCCCTCGCTGGGTCACAAGCCCACATCTCACTCGGCTTCTCAGCTTATTAAGAAACAGATACAGCACCCCCACCCCCACCCCACCCCAAGCAGGCAGAAGGGACAGACTCCCCGCCGCAGTCCTAATTCTCTCTCCATCTTCTCGTTCTGCAGGGGTATTCCCTCAACAGATACCAAGCCCGCCCAGCCCAGGGCTGTGAGCACAGCAGGCACAGGCACCAGCAGCCGGAGTGGGGACCTTTTCGTGACAGTTTCCAGCTCCAGCAAATAGAGTTTCTCAAGGGGCAGCTCCCAGAAGTGCCCCTGTTTGGAAGGCAGCCACCGTCATTGCCACCGTTCCCCCTTGGACTCCGGCCGAGGTTCCCAGGACCACCTGCCAGAGGCAGGCCCTTCCAGATCCGAGGTGTCCCCAGGGGCGTGCCTCTCAGAAGTCAGGTACTCCCAAGACAGTTCCAGCATCCTTCCCCACGTGCCCACTTTCGGCCATGGAGAGGTGTTGATAGGCTCTCCTCACATTTCCAGGGACTGACCATCAGCCAGGATCAGGAACGAAGGACCCTAGAGCTCTTGGATGAGCTTGGGGACGGGAAGGCCACCACAGCACGTGATCTGGCCCGGAAGCTGCAGGCCCCGAAGAAGGACATCAACCGAGTCCTGTACTCTCTGGCAGAGCAGGGTAAGCTGCACCAAGAGGCAGGATCTCCCCCTTTGTGGAGAGCCACAGTCCCGGGTCAGGCTCAGAACCAGCCCAGCCAAGTAACAAGAGCAGACAGTCCAACCCCGGGAGCTCCCAGCCCAGACTCCAGTGTGGAAGCCGAAGACCGAAGCTCCCCGTTTGGCTTGGAAGAGCCTCCTGAGCCTCTCGACATGGCTGAGATCAAGGAAAAGATCTGTGACTACCTGTTCAACGTGTCCAACTCCTCTGCCCTGAACTTGGCCAAGAACATCGGCTTCACTAAGGCCCGGGATGTGAACGCTGTGTTGATTGACCTGGAAAGGCAGGGGGATGTCTGCAGACAGGGCACCACCCCTCCCATATGGCATTTGACCGACAAGAAGCGAGAGAGGATACAGATCAAGAGAAACAAGGACAGTGTTCCCGAGACCACTCAAGCTGCTGCTGTCCTGGAGACCAGGAAAACCGCAGAGGCCCCGACCTGCAACTTACCGGCCTCAGACGCCTCCGACAGCACGGCCACCCCAGCAAAGGTGGAAAATGGGCAGGAACCCACCGTCAAGTTAAAAATCAAGCAAGAGGCCACAGAAGAGCCAGTAAAACTGAAACCACCTGTTCATGACAACGGCCCCTCCAAAACAGGGTATGTTGACTTTGAAAACGGCCAGTGGGCCACAGATGACATCCCCGATGACTTGAATAGTATCCACGCCGCACCAGGTGAGTTCCGCGCCATCATGGAGATGCCCTCCTTCTACAGTCATGGCTTGCCACGGTGCTCGCCCTACAGGAAACTGACAGAGTGCCAGCTGAAGAATCCCATCAGCGGCCTGTTAGAGTATGCCCAGTTCGCCAGTCAGACCTGTGAGTTCAACATGATAGAGCAGAGCGGACCGCCCCATGAGCCTCGGTAAGAGACCACCCAGGAACTGTGCCTCAGGCTGGGGTCAGGCGCTCTTGCTCCTGACACAGTCTCGGCCGACTCGTGAGCGGTGCCGGCTGATGGCCCCTGTCTTTTCCCTCTTCCTTTCTACCTGTGGGCTGCGTCATCCTTGTCTGGCCCTTCCTCTATCTCTTGAGCAGGGAGCATAGACCTCAGCGCAGCCAGAGTCTTGGCTGAGCAAGGGGGAGGTTGGCACTCTTGGCTAAAATGAAGCTTCTTTGGAGATGATTAGCTTCCATGCAGCAGTGCCATGCCTGCCTCCTAAGGCCAGAGGTAATGAAGGCTTGATGCCCCTCCCGCCCCCTTCTGTGTGCCATCCTCCTCCACCCCGGCCCCCCCGCCCCACCAGCTGAGCTCCCCATGGGAGAGGCACGAACATCTGGCTGCACACCAGAGTAAGGGTGGGTTGTGCTGCTAAGTAGCAGTGGGTTCAAACCACCCCACCCCTCCCGCCTCCCGCTCAGCTCCCGTAGGGAAGGGATGCACGTGTAGGGTGTGCACGGCTGCCTGCCTGTTGAAGGTGGTGGTTCTAATTTTACAAGCTGCCTCCGCACAGATGGGTGGGCTAGCACTTGCTGCTGCTTCTAAGCTGTGAAATCAGAAATTACCTCACTCAGACAGCTGGCCTGGCCCAGCACCGTAGGCGCTTCCAAACCAGCAGACAGATAGAGGAAGACAGGTGGGCCCAGGAGGAGCTGCTGCAGGGCCTAGCAGAGATCAAAGACCACTAAAGCCGAGTGGCCGCCCGCCACAACTAGAGAGCACGCCGGCAGAGAGCCCCGCTAACCTTTACGTTAGCTGTAGGCTGCTGTCTGATGAGAGTAATGATTCCCAGTGGCGACCCTGCCTCCTTATCTGACCGTCTTAATGGCACTGAGATGACATTGCAGGGGAGCTGTGAGGAAGAGAGGGTGCATCCAAAAGCTGGAAGGTCAGGACGGGTGTGCTTCTGTCTGGGGTGGAGGTAGGATGGCCATCCTTTCTTCTCCCTTCGTCCCTCTCCCGAGTTGGGGCGCAGCAGTGGGTTTTGTGGTTAACCTTTCTTTGGACTCCAGCTGTAAGAAACATTGATGCCATGTTCAAATATTTCAGAAGACCCAGGAAATAAGAAATTTGACCTACTTTTCTAAATGAAATCCCAGATTGAGCAAAGAGCTGAACCAATTTGAAAGCTTGAACAAAAGCGGACTAAGCTAAGTCCAGGGGCCTAGAACAAATGCTTTTTGGTTCTCTGCATAACAAGGAGATATGCCTTTCATCTCAGGCGGCAGACAAATAGAGCTGTAGGATGACTCAAAAGAAACCATGAGAGCGGTGTATCTCTGAGGGTAGGACGAAAACAGGTCCCCCAGAGTGGCAGGCATCTGATCCCCATAGGTGTCTGGAGAGTGTGAGACTGCGCTGGGAGAAGCCTTGGCTTTCTTTAGGAACTGCCCTTGAGGTGGCTGAGTCTACCACCATTGCTTTAGGGTAAAGGCTCTTTGGTTGCTAACAAGACTATAATGGTGACTTTAGCTCATCATTTTTTGTACAGATTTGATCTTAATTCATTGCTAAAGGATAGTGGGTTTCCCTTGAGCTAATTTCTTATCACCTGTGGCTATGTTTGCTCTAATGAGCTTGGAGAGAGAGAGTCACTGGCTGCTTTGTTTCCAAAAAAGTAGGAGCGGGCTGTGCTTGCCGAGGGACGGGAGTCCCTTGGGTGCCCTCCGTCTCCTTCACAAGTCAGCAGGCCCCTTAGCGTAGCAGGACATTCCAGGGTGAAGATCTCTTTGGAGAGGGCAGAAGGGATGGCCTAGACTCGTGTTCACACATCTAATCACTTTCCATCAAGATTTAAATTCCAAGTTGTCATCAGTGGCCGAGAGTTTCCCCCAGCTGAAGCTGGCAGCAAGAAAGTGGCCAAGCAGGATGCAGCCATGAAAGCCATGACAATTCTGCTTGAGGAAGCTAAAGCCAAGGACAGTGGAAGATCAGAAGACTCATACCACTACTCCTCAGAGAAAGAATCAGAGAAGGTAGGTGTCCTGTCCTCTGGGAGGACATCCATTCACTGTCCACATCTGTGAAGTACTAGACCATCATCTGACCCTCTTGAAACAACCTCGGCCTGCCCAACCCATTCTCTGTCTCAGAGTCAGCTTCCCGCTGTCCCCTCTCCCCTGCCTCACCAACCCACCTTTCCTCTTTTCATATTCAGCTCTCCTTTTGGTGCCCCTCCCAACCTAACTGGAATTGCAGAATTTCAGAGTTGAAAGAGGCGTTAAAATTTATTGAATCCAATCTCTTCTCTTGGCGGATACAAAATGAAACCAAGAACATTTAAGTAACTGATCTGCAAGGCCTAGAAAATCCCTGCAACCCTCTTCCTTTAGAAAGCCAGCCCCAAACATGCAGTTGACCAAAAGAAGTTCTCCCATCCCCATTCCCTCTGCTGTGACAGAACAACCAATGTTTTCTCAGTCTGTTTTTGTTCTTGTTTTGTTTTTATTTTGTTTTTTTGGTTTGTTTCATTTTCTCCACAGACTGCAGAGTCCCAGACTACCACCGCTTCAGCAACATCCTTCCTTTCTGGGAAGAACCCCGTCACTACATTGCTTGAGTGTGTGCACAAGTTGGGGAGCTCCTGTGAATTCCGTCTCCTATCCAGAGAAGGCCCTGCCCATGACCCCAAGTACATCTCTTGTATCATGTATCTCTGCTGAGGTTTTCTCAAAAGAGAGAGAGATACATTTTCTTCCTTGCCTCCTCGAGGTGGCAGATTATTTCCCTGAGCAGTCACTCCTGTTTTCAGTATGGAAAATGGGGGGCCTTGAGAGCACGGTTGCTGCTTGTGGAGCAGAGAATCTGGGATTAGGAGTTCACAGGGCAAACCAGGGGCCGAGCACGAGGGAGATACGTGGCTTGAAGGTTACTGGTGGTGGGACTAAGAGGTGCAAGACCCAGGTCTCCCTGAGAAGCTCTCTGCTCTGAGGCTCTGCAGACTTACATGTTCAAGAGAAGGGTTCCTGGAGGAGATGAAATTAGGTTGATGCTTTAAAATGTTGAATTAGGGGTCAGTTGGGCTGCGAGAGACTGGGGGCAGTAGGAGGGTGAAAGGCACCGGCTCTTCAAGGCAGAAGTGACTGCGTGAGCCAAGGCACAGAGGCGGTGTGTGCAAGGAGATGACAAGTCGTAAAGGGCGACAACCTGACAAAGGCTAGGTACAGCTCTTCTATCAAAACCAGTTTAATCCTCTCCTTTCATCTCCTGGCAGGTTCCAATACTGTGTTGCAATGGGAACCCATACCTTCCCCACTGCCAGCGCCCCAAGCAAGAAGGCAGCGAAGCACATGGCTGCAGAGGAGGCCATGAAGGCCCTGCAAGGGGAGGCGACCAGCTCGGCGTCTTCTGACGACCAGGTGGGGCCATTTTCTACTCACAAGATGCAGGCCATTTTTAGCAACTGAGTGGCGTAGGATGGCCCATAGGCCCCTCAGAGTTGCCATGAAGTGTTTACAGTTCCTCTTTGGCTGATTCTCCTTCAGCCCGGAAGTACGAACACGGAATCATTTGATACCTTGGAATCAGGGATGCCCAACAAGGTCAGGAGGATCAGTGAGCTCGTCAGATATCTGAACACCAACCCGGTGGGAGGCCTATTGGAGTACGCCCGCTCCCACGGCTTTGCTGCTGAGTTCAAGTTGGTTGACCAGTCCGGACCTCCTCACGAGCCCAAGTGAGTGTTCCAGTCCTGGCTACAGCCTTGTGTCACAGGGTGAGACAGCCTATAATCCAGGAAAAGGAAGGATGTGTATTAGCTGTGAATGACAGGAGGGGCATGTTGAGAGAGCCCTGTCCCCAGGGCCTCTGAGAAGACACTAGATTAGCCATCTTGAGAAGATACCTACTCTTCCAGTGAGTGTGAGCCTTTTACATTTTTTTAAACAAGTTTTAATTTTTAAAGGAATATATACACCCTTAGAAAATCATTCAGGCTGATTGAAAAGATGTGCAGTGAAAAGGTCTCATTTCTGTTTTAGACTTCTAGTTTCCTTCCCTAGACTCATATACTATTACCAGTTTCTTGAGTCCATGCACATATTAGCCTGTTTTTCTTTCTCTGTTTTTTAGAGTAAGTATATATCATCTTCTGTTCTACTTAACCATGTGCCTCAGAGGTCATTACAAATAAGTGTGTATAGACCTACCACATAAATGCTCCATTGAATAGATATTTACAGTTTTTAAATTGCTGTACTAAATAAGAGATATAAAAGGCCCTCTTAAAACAGACACTCAACTACCTACCTCATAGTTTAAGAAGGAAAATGTTATTACTGTTTGAAGCCCCACCTTGCATAATTTATCTAACCAACTTCCCATGATACTCAGGTTGGTTTTGGTCTCACTCTTAAAAGCACTCTTGCAGTGAACATCCTGCTCTGCATGTCTTTGTCTGCATGTACAAACTTGTCTCTGGTGTAAATGTTCAGGAGTGGAAGTTCTGAGCCATGAGTCTTATACATTGTTTTTTAAGTTTTTTAAATAGGTAACAGATTATGCAAAATAAAAAAATATTATTCAAAAATATAAAAAGCTCATTCTCACTTTCACCCAGCTCTTACCTACATACATACACACACATACACACCCCAACGTGTAATAACTTTGCAGTATTACATATCCTTCCAGAGTGTCCATATAAATGCAAGCAGCTATATTCCCTTTCATTACACAGAAATACATATATGCATTAATTTCTAGCTTACTTTTTACACATAAAATTATTATCTTAGAAAATTTTTCATATCACTTTGTGTTCTTTGTATATAGCTGCAAAGTATAGTGTTTCAGTGTACGGATTTATCATGATTTATTTAACCAGCCCCAGTTAATGAATACTTGGATTGTTTCCAAACTTGGTTTTATAACAAGGCTACAATGAATAACATATGTGCATTTAAAGTTTTGGTAAATTTTGCCAAATTTTCCTCCAGTGAAATTATACCAGTCTATGCTTCCACCAACAACATATAAAGAATGTCTCTTCCTCTACCTCATAAGCATTCTAAAAGGCGAAAAATGGTATCTCCGTGCAGTGCAAAGCCTAGTCCACACCAGGATATTCATTATTACTATTTACTACATTAATAGGTCAAAGGAGAAACACCACATTGTCATCTCCTGAGGTTCCAAAGAGACATATAGTAAAATTCAGCATCCACTCAGATTAAGAAAGCAAGTTGTTAAGAAAGCAGAAATTATTGAATACCTCCTTTGCATGGTAAAAAACATGTCTGAAGTCAAAAACCAGCAGCTTAATGTTAAACCCAGAACTGTTCCCATTAAAGTCAGGAAGAAGGTGTGGCTGCCAGTGTCATCACTATTTAATATCATTCTGGAATTCCTAGCTAATGCAGGCAGTTTAGAAAAAGAAGCAAGTGTAAAGAGAGGAAAGGGGAGGTAAAGTTACCACTATCTGTAGATGATTTGATAGTATGTCTGGAATATTCGTGAGAAAACTGAAGAAATACAGAGATGAAGCAGAATTTAGGAGAGCAGGGGACTATAAAATGATGTGTAAGAGTCAAGAACTTTTCTTGTATTTAGTAATAAGCAGTTAGAAAATGTAGTAGAAAATATCCTATTTGCAACTTTAGCTAAAAAGATAAGTGACTCAGGTACATTCCTAATAGGGAATCTGTGAGTTCCGAACACATTAGATAAAATGCCAAAAACCTGGGGACCATCTCCCCTATCCAGTTCACCTCCTTTAGCCAAACTATCCTTGAAGAAAAGAAAAAAGGAGGTGTTAGTTGCTCAGTTGTGTCTGACTCTTTGCAGCCCCATGGACCGTAGCCTGCCATGCTCCTCTGTCCACAGAATTCTCCAGGCAAGAACCCTGGAGTGGGTAGCCATTCCCTTCTCCAGGGGATTTTCCCAACCCAGTGATCGAACCCAGGTCTCCCACATTGCAGGCAGATTCTTTCATTTCTGAGCCACCAGGGAAGCTCTGTTTATTGTACCTACAATTTCTACCTCAAATCCCTTCCTCCTCTTTCTGCCTCCAGTGTCAACACTCTCTCAGCTAAGCCATTGTCTTTTCTCACCTAAACCACGAAACAGTCTCCTGGTCTTTCTGCGTTTATTTATTCATTCAACAGATATCTATACAGGACATTGTTATTTGTTAAAACGGGAGTCAGATATCAATAATCATATAAAGAAATGTAAGATCTTGTATTTGATAGATTATGAAGAGCTCACATTGCATGATGTGATGAGAATCTACGTGGCGTGGCTTGACTCTACAGGGAGAGGCTTCCCTGAGAAGTGATGCATAAGCAGAGACCTTAGTACCCCCAGGTCTGCAGAGCTAGTACAGGGCTGCAGGAAGGCCAGTGTGGGTGGAGCAGACAGCACAGGGGGGGCCTGCAGCCAGATGAGACTGAAGGGGCAGCCTTGTGAGCCGTGTCATCCTGCTGCCTCAAAGCAGTAGGGGGCCATGGAAGGGTTTTAAGTAAGGGAGATTCATTTGCCGCCCGCCCCCACCCCGACTTTTGCCCTCTCCATGGCATTTTTCCTACTATATTTTTATACTGCCTTTTCTTTCCTACTCTAAGAAAACCAGTTCAAGCCTTTGTCTTCAAATTTCCAACCCCTTTCTCTCTCTAAACTGATGATCTTACTTAATTGAGAAATTGTTTTGTTCAGTCGTTCAGTCTTGTCTGACTCTTTGCGAGCCTGTGGACTGCAGCACACCAGGCTTCCCTGTCCTTGACCATCTCCAGAGCTTGCTTAAGCTCATGTCCATTGAGTTGGTGATGCCATTCAAGCATCTCATCCTCTGTTGTCCCCTTCTCCTCCTGCCTTCAGTCTTTGCCAGCATCAGGGTCTTTCCCAATGAGTCAGGTCTTTGCATCAGGTGGCCAAAGTATTTTAGCTTCAGCTTCAGCGTCAGTCCTTCCAGTGAATATTCAGGATTAATTTCCTTTAGGATTGACTGGTTTGATCTCCTTACCGTCCAAGGGACTCTCAAGAGTCTTCTCCAACACCATAGTTTGAAAGCATCAATTATTTGGCAGTCAGCCTTGTTTATGATCCAGCTGCCACATCCATATATGACTACTGAAAAAACCACAGCTTTGACTAGATGGACCTTTGTCGGCAAAGTAGTGTCTCTGCCTTTTAATATGCTGTCTTCCAGGGAGACGTAGCTTCTTCCAAGGAGCAAGTGTCTTTTAATTTCATGGCTGCAGTCATTGTCTGCAGTGATTTTAGAGCCCAAGAATATAAAGTCTGTCACTGTTTCCCCATCTGTTTGCCATGAAGTGATGGGACTGGATGCCATGATCTTAGTTTTTTGAATGTTAAGTTTTAAGCCAGATTTTTCACTCTTCCTCTTTCACCTTCATCAAGAAGCTCTTTAGTTCCTCTTCTCTTTCTGCCATAACGGTGCTGTAATCTGCATATCTGAGGTTGTTGATATATCTCCCAGCAATCTTTATTCAAGCTTGTGTTTCATCCAGCCCGGAATTTTGCGTGATATACTCTGCATATAAGTTAAAGCAGAGTGACAGTATACAGCCTTGACATACTAACTCCTATCACAGTTTTGAACCAGTCCATTGTTCCATGTCTGGGTCTAATCGTTGTTTCTTGACCTGTAAGACCTGTATGCAGGTAGGTAAGTATGGTGGTCTAGTATTCCCATCTCTTTAAGAATTTTCCACAGATTGTTGTGAACCACACAAAGGCTTTAGCATAGTCAGTGAAGCAGAAGTAGATGTTTTTCTGAAATTTCTTGCTTTTTCTATGATCCAGCGGATGTTGGCAATTTGATCTCTGGTTCTTCTGCCTTTTCTAAATCCAGCTTGAACATCTGCAGTTTCTCAGTTCACATACTGTTGAAGCCTAGCTTGGAGGATTTTGTGCATTACTTTGCTAACATGTGAAATGAGTGCAATTATGTGGTAGTTTGAACATTCTTTGGGATTGGAATGAAAACTGACCTTTTCCAGTCCTGTGGCCACTGCTAAGTTTGCTGGCTTATGGAGTACAGCACTTTAACAGCATCGTCTTTTAGGATTTGAAATAGCTCAGCTGAAATTCCATCACCTCCACTAGCTTTGTTTGTAGTGTTGCTTCCTAAGGCCCACTTGACTTTGCACTCCAAGAATGGCTGGCTCTAGGTGAGCGATCATACCATTGTGGTTATCTGGGTCATTAAGATCTTTTTTGTATAGTTCTTCTGTGTATCCTTGCTGCCTCCTCTTAATATCTTCTGCTTCCGTTAGGTCCATACCATTTCTATCTTTTATTGTGCCCATCTTTGCATGAAATGTTCCCTTGGTATCTCTAATTTTCTTGAAGAGATCTGTAGTCTTTCCCATTCTATTGTTTTCCTCTATTTCTTTGCATTGTTCACTTGGGAAGGCTTTCTTATTCTACTTGCTATTCTCTGGAACTCTGCATTCAAATGGGTATATTTTCCTTTCCTCCTTTGCCTTTTGCTTCCCTTCTTTCTTCAGCTATTTGTAAGGCCTCCTCAGACACCATTTTGCCTTTTTGCATTTCTTTTACTTGGAGGTGGTTTTGATCCCTGTCTCCTGTACATTGCTACAAAGCTCTGTCCATGGTTCTTCAGGCACTCTGTCAGATCTAATCCCTTGAATCTATCTGTCACTCCCATTGTATAATTGTAAGGGATTTGATTTAGATCATACTTGAATGGCCTAGTGGTTTTCCCTACTTTTTTCAATTTAAGTCTGAATTTGGCAATAAGGAGTTCATGCTGTGAGCCACAGTCAGCTCCCGGTCTTGTTTTTGCTGACTATATAGAGCTTCTCCATCTTCAGCTGCAAAGATTATAATCAAGATGATTTTAGTATTGACCATCTGGTGATGTCCATGTGTAGAGTTGTCACTTGTGTTGTTGGAAGAGAGCGTTTGCTGTGACTGGTGCATTCTCTTGGCAAAACTCTGTTAGCCTTTGCCCTGCTTCATTTTGTACTCCAGGGCCAAACTTGCCTGTTACTCCAGGTATCTCTTGACTTCCTACTTCTGCATTCCAGTCCCCTATGATGAAAGGAACATCTTATTTTGGTGTTAGTTCTAGAAGATCTTGTAGGTCTTCATAGACCGTTCAACCTCAGCTTCTTTGGCGTTAGTGTTGGGGCATAGACTTGGATTACTGTGATATGGTTTGCCTTGGAAACGAATAGAGATCATTCTGTCGTTTTTGAGATTGCACCCAAGTAGTGCATTTTGGACTCTTTTGTTGACTATGAGGGCTACTCCATTTCTTCTAAGTGATTCTTGCCCACAGTAGTAGATATTAGCAGTAACAACCCTTACTTTCCCATCGCCAGATCCACCTTCCTCCGTGCGTCTGCACATGACGTCTGCACTGGGTGCAGGAAGTGTCCTCCTTCCACCCCGTGCCCTGGGTCCCCTCCACCCCGTCCTGTCCTTCCATTCTCTGACGCTCTTATGATCAACTGCTCCAGGGCTCTGTTGGATCATTCCCAGTAGCCTGCACACATGCCTGTGCCCATCTGCTGAAACCCTCCGCTTGACCCCACATCTCCCTCCAAATACCACCTCATCTCTCTGCTCCCCCCACAGCCAGACCTCTCAGTATAATTGTTTATGCTCGGTGTCTTCATTGGTTGCATGTCCTTTACTCATTCCAGTTAGGCTTTTGTCCCCAGCATCCCACTGAAAGGCTGACCACTAGCCATATGTGGTCACTGAGCACTTGAAATGTGGCTGTGTGACTGAGGAACTGAATTATCAGTTGTATTGAATTTTAATTAAAATTAGCAGCCTCATGTGGCCAGTGGCTATCATATTGGACAGTGAAGCTCTAGTGGATCCTAATTGCACAACTGAGAAACTTTGTTCTATATATTATTGTTGTTCAGTCACTAAGTCGCATCTGACTCTGCAACCCCATGGACTGCAGCCTGCCAGGCTTCTCTGTCCTCCACTATCTCCCAGAGTTTGCTCACTTTCATGTCCATTGAATCGATGATGCTATCTAACCATCTCATCTTCTGCCTCCCCCTTCTCCTTTTGCCTTCAATCTTGTTTTTTGTGTACATATATAGGTATGTGTATATGTTTGTATGGATATCTCTTTGTGCCTAAGAGTTCATATTCTTTTCAAATACACAGAAATTCTCCTGGATCCCTCAGATCAAGATTCTACACAGTTTGGTCCCATTCCCTCTCTTCAACATCTCTTCATGCCTCTGTGCTTTTCCTTCATAAACTTTAGCCCACTGACTTGCACAGTCGGCATCATCAAAGAAAGGAGCAAAGGCATTCAGATGCTTATGACAAGCAAGGAATAGTGAGACACTCAGTGTGGTTGACCAGAAAGATGGATTCCTTTCACTGCCTTGAGCTGACTGATAAATCCTGATACTGAAACTTTTGTTCTATGCAGTTAGATTATCCAAACAACTGGGTTTCTCTAAAGCAAGTTAGGATCTGGTTAAAAGCTGGGATTCTTGAAACCTTGTCTGGTAGCTACCCAAACTGTTTGGCTCCATCACTTCCTTCCCTCTGTGTTTGTGGAGATGCCTAGCCAGGAAGCAGGGGGAACCACAGGCCACTCCCCTCCCTCCCTAGCGGCACCACCTGCCTCCCTGCTGTGTCTCTGCCCAAGGTACACTCCCCTCCCCTTAGTTGTCGCAAGGCCTCCAGGAATCTAAAGTGAAAGTGTAGTCGCTCAGTTGTGTCCGACTCTGTGATCCCATGGACTGTAGCCCACCAGGTTCCTCTGTCCATGGGATTCTCCAGGCAAGAATACTGGAATGGATTGCCATTTCCTTCTCCAGGGGATCTTCCAGACCCAAGGATTGAACTCGGATCTCCCGCATTGTGGGCAGACTGTCTACTGTCTGAGCCACCAGGAAATCCCCTAGAAATCTAAAAGTAACTCCTAATAAAGGTGTGGTTCCCTGATCTAAGGCCAACCTTGCTCTCAGATCTCTCCAGGTTAAGTCCTCTTGAGCTAATCAGGAAATGAATGAGGAAATGGAATTAGGTACTTAAAAAATCAGAGCATTAGAAACAGTGATTCAAGCAGGAAGAAAGTTATTCCCGTCTCATTTTTGCTAAGTTAAAAAGGAAGTCCACATGTGGTGTTAGTATTTCTTTAAAGCCTCTCTAATACTTACTAAATTTCCTTTATGATAAAGACAGGCTTAGAGCCTTTACAATCCATAGTGTCTCGTCAGAATTTAATAACTTGATTTTATCCTGTTTAGTTTATTTATAGCCACCTTCCGTGTATGGCAAGTGATCCTGATTTTTCATTTACAGTAGTGATACAAAGTGTCCTTTTAAAATGTCTTTACATTTAAAAAGAGTCAATTTAGAGAAAAATATTAAGTAAGTAATACTCAGGTGATACCTGGATATAGCGGAAACCACACTATGATTCAGGAATATTCAAAGTCTAGGAAGTGGTGCCTTAGGAACAGAGCTGTCGGGAGTGATGAGGCCACATGTCGGCCAGCCTGGCCTCCCCCTGAGCAAAACCAGCCCTTTTCTGGGGCAGCTGTCGGGGCCAGGTACATGTCTTTATTCCCTGCTTCTCATCCCCAAGGTTCGTTTACCAAGCGAAAGTTGGGGGTCGCTGGTTCCCAGCCGTCTGCGCGCACAGCAAGAAGCAAGGCAAGCAGGAAGCTGCAGATGCGGCCCTCCGCGTTTTGATTGGGGAGGACGAGAAGGCAGAGCGCATGGGTTTCACAGAGGTAACCCCAGTGACAGGGGCCAGTCTCAGAAGAACTATGCTCCTCCTCTCAAGGTCCCCAGAAGCAAAGCGAAAGACAGTTAAGCCGTCTACTTTTGGTGCTCTCTTTTTTTGGGGGTCCTGCTAACTCCTATCTGGGTGGAGTCAGCTCTTAAGTTGCTGTCTTGTGGACTGTCCCTCGGCTTTAATATTAGCCTCCATAGCGCTGGGATGCTAGTGCCAGAGGGGGAAAAGATGACCCACGAGTCGGGTGGTACTCGACCTCCCCGCCCAGCCTGAAGCATGGTGGACGCAGGCGAGGCTCTGTGGCCCTGACACGGGCTCCTGTCCCCACAGCTTCCTCTCACGGGCAGCACCTTCCACGACCAGATAGCCATGCTGAGCCACCGGTGCTTCAATGCCCTCACCAACAGTTTCCAGCCCTCCTTACTCGGCCGCAAGATCCTGGCTGCCATCATCATGAAGAAAGACTCTGACGACCTAGGTGTTGTGGTCAGCCTGGGGACAGGTAAGTGGGCTCTGAAATGTGTCCCCCCCCAGCTCTCCATGCCCTGTGGTGACTGCACGCACCTCCTTATTCTCCTCTGTGGGTGAATTTAAGGCAGAAAGAAGACTCATGTTATATTTTAGCTACAGTTTATTCAGAGCAAGGAATGAATTCTCATATCCTAGGAAAAAGAATACAGGAGTCAGGATTGATAAATTGAGGCTATTTGTACCTTTAGGCTTTAAGAACCAACAGCCTGTATCCTATTCATCATTGTTTACCTTTGGAAATTTCACATTTGCTTTAAATGCCTTTCCAGGGAATCGCTGTGTGAAAGGAGATTCTCTGAGCCTGAAGGGAGAAACTGTCAATGACTGTCATGCAGAGATCATCTCCCGGAGAGGCTTCATCAGGTGAGCAAGGTCACAGGGTGTCGGGGCTCAGACACCTCACAGGCAGGTCCTCAGGCCTGCAGTGTCAGCCTTTGAACTTCTTTCTGAATCAGTCCCTCTGTGACATGGCTACATCCCTCTCCTCGGCCTGCTGTTGAAGAGTGCTGTCTTTTCCCGCTAACTCCACTTCAAGCCCCTTTTAGAAAACACATGATGACCTCGTGATCTTCAGTGCTGTGGGGATGAGGAGGCCTTCCGTCTCCCATTTGAGGACCTACAAACAAACCCACTGTCCTGCCAGCTTTCCTCTCCTGTTCATCTTTAATTTGTGAAGGGAAAGAAGCCACAGCCTCTTGTAGTTCCTCAATCAATTTGTTCTGCCCTAAAATTGCTGTCGCTGCCTGAGCCAGAAGCTCTTGGCAGAATTGTAACTGACCTGAAAGGTTAACTTAACTGTAAGAAATGCTGAGGTCTCCCATGGAGAGTTTCCACCACCTCTTTCAACCTGAGAAACTGTGAAAGGTCTGCACCGTTAAGGCTTTTCCTTACTTGGGATCACATTATAGAAGCAACCACTTCTCAGAATCAAAGCAGTCTTCTTAACCAGACTTTCTTCTTATAGGTTTCTCTACAGCGAGTTAATGAAATACAACCCCCAGACGGCGAAGGATAGTATATTTGAACCTGCTAAAGGAGGAGAAAAGCTTCAAATAAAAAAGAGCGTGTCGTTCCATCTCTATATCAGGTCTGTACAATCTCTGTTGTCACCAGAGCCGGCCCGCCGGCTTTCCAGGACTGGGTGTCTGAATGGTCTCCTCGTCCATAATTCAGAGCTTGTTCAGTGGGCCATGGTCAACTCTTGTTTGAGGTCCACACCCCAGTGTGGAATGACTTACACTTCTACCCACTCCAGTAGCCCGTGATAGGCTTCAGGAAAAAAAAAAAAAACCTTGTTTCTGCCACATGGAGCTGTTCTTGAGCCCCAGGCGACTGAAGAGATCCACGCACACAGGTGGGTGTTGACAGACGCCCCTGTCTTGCAGCACGGCCCCGTGTGGGGATGGGGCCCTCTTTGACAAGTCCTGCAGCGACCGAGCTGTGGAGAGCACAGACTCCCGCCACTACCCTGTCTTCGAGAATCCCAAACAAGGCAAGCTCCGCACCAAGGTAGAGAACGGTGAGTAACACGTCCTCCATCTCCCACAGAAAGGCTCTGCAAAGCCCCAGGCCCATCACAGGGCCAGGGCACAGCTGCAGGGTTTCTGCCGTCAGTGGGTGGGATACCAGGGTCTTGTCTCCAGGGAGAGGGAAGATGTAGGTCGGGGAAGGTCTATGGGAAGATCGGGATTGCATTTTGAATTAGTCTGCTGGGGGGATCTCCCGTCAAATAGGAGGCAGAGGTACCCATCTAGAGCTCAGAGGAGAGAGGTGGCTGTAAATAAAAGTTTGGGAGTTATCCTCCTACAGTTGATCTTTATGGCCATGGAAATGGATGGGATCACCTCAGGGAAGGTTGGAGAAAACGATGCAGAACAAGCCTGAGGCGTTAACAGGAGGACTCTGCACGCCCGCTTCCCCTCCTGCCTAGTTGGCTGCTGATTCTGCCCCTTGTCTGCCAGCTCCTCCTCCTCTACTGTCCTCCCATGTCTCCTCACCGTCCCCTCACGTCCACTCCATTCCCTTCAGGCCATCCTTCTGCAGTCATCAGAGTGACCCTCAAACAGAGGTCATGTCGCTTCCCTGCTAAAAACCCTGAAGTCTAAACACAGAGCTCCTATATGACCCAGCAGTTCACTCCTAGAAACATCCCCAAGAGAAATGAAAATAAACCCACCCAAAAACTGACACAGACCAGCTGCCCCTTCTGTCGGCGTTGCCACTCGGGGCTGAGGAGGCTCCCGGCTGCCGCATCATCACCGCATTTGCTGCGCTGGCCCTGCACTTTACAGCCCCGCAGAGTCTCCTTTTTTTCCTCTCATTTTTCCCCCGCAGTCTCCCGTTATGGAGGCCCAGGGAGAAAAAATGAATACAGAATGTTTATAGCAGCAATGTTCATAGTAGCCCAAAAGTAGAGACATCCCCAGTGTCCATCAACTGATGAATGGATAAACAAAATGAAGTATATCCATAAAATGGGATATCATTTGATACATGCCACAACACGAAGGAACCTAGGAAACAGTGTTAAGAAGGGAAAGAAGCCAGTCACAAAAAAGATTTTGTGTTACGTGACTCCCATGTTTTCGTTTACTTGAAACATCTAGAATAGGAAAATCCATAAAGAAGGAAAGTAAATTAGGGGCTGGCTGGGCCAGCGGTGGAAGGGGCTGGAGGGAAATGGGGCGTGACAGCTAATGGATAGGAGGCTTCCTTGGAGGGTGATGAAACGTTCTCACATTGATTGTGGTGATGGCTGCACAAGTCTGTGAATACACTAAAAATTTTTATGTATTCTAAACGGGTGATTGTATCTCATTAGAGTTCACTGGAAACGAAAAGCCCGCCACCCTGCTGTGGTTTCCCACCACACGAAAGCAAACCCCGCCGCTGCAGCCGTGCTGGTTCTTCGTCAGGCCCCTCAACAGCTAAACCCTCTGCTGCCCCAGGGCCTTTGCTTTAGCTGAACTGTGTGTCTGAAACACTCTTTCTCAGCCGTTTCTTCTCTTCCTTTGTGTCTCAGCCCCCCGACAATCCTGTCCCAGAGATTCCCTGACCTGTCCATTATAGCTCCCTCAAACCATCTACAATCGTTACGTGTGCATTGGCTTACTTGTTTAGTGTCTGTTCCCTTTCTGCTCCCTCACCCCCATCAACCTTCTCGGAACACAAGGATCTGATTTGGTTTTGCTCACCATTGCTTCCCGGCACCCAGCCTAGTACCCAGCACCAAGTAGCTGCTGTGAAATATTCAAAGAACAAATGAGTGAGAAGCCTCTGGCCCGAGTCTAAGGAGCAGAAAATGCCACGCCAGGCAGGGGCCTGGTCCAGCGGCCCTTGCAGGTCTAACCCAAGCCTCTCATCCAGGGGAAGGCACGATCCCAGTGGAGTCCAGTGACATTGTGCCCACGTGGGACGGCATTCGTCTGGGGGAGAGACTCCGCACTATGTCCTGCAGCGACAAGATCCTGCGCTGGAATGTGCTGGGCCTGCAGGGGGCGCTGCTGACCCACTTCCTGCAGCCTGTGTATCTCAAATCCGTCACTCTGGGTAAGGACCTGCCTTGGGAGCTGGAACCGGACTGTCATCCTGGTTCCCAGGTCCCAGCAAACTGCACACTCCGTTGCCAGGTGTTAACATGATGTCTCCCCTTTTCAAAGTGTGCTCGATTCGGTGGTTTAGTAATTGATTCTGAGTGTCCCGTCTGCTGTGATGGGAAAATTGGTTTAGGCAGCAGTCTCAGTAACGACATGCCAGCCAAGTCTTTCAAGGTGAGTTAGAGAAACACAGCAGCTTAAAACTGCAGCGTCTCAGTGCCCTTCCCCTCTCAGCGCTTGGCCTTACCTGGAACCTTATGTATTGCGCCTAACTGATGATCCTTGTGTGTCCTGGGCAGCCGCAGTCAGCAGGCGCTCCCTGCCTAGGGAGCTGATGCTCTGTCTGTGCCCTCAAGCTCCCCACATGACTCTTGCTTCATGGCACTGGGATGATCAGGTGTGTGCGTTTCTTCTTGTGCCCAGGTTACCTCTTCAGCCAGGGGCACCTGACCCGTGCCATTTGCTGCCGTGTGACAAGAGACGGAAGTGCGTTTGAGGACGGACTCCGACATCCCTTTATTGTCAACCACCCCAAGGTGCAATAACCCAATCATTTTCCCCTTGACGTTTTCTTCTTTTCAAGTAATCCTGTTAGCAGAGCAGAAATGTACAGTGTGGGCAAGGGGAGCTTTAGTTGGTTTCCCTCTAACTTAGCCTTCCCTCCTTTGGAATGCTAAGGGCTTTCCTTCTTTGGGGGCTTCCCCAATGGCTAAGACCGGAAAGAATCTGCCTGTAAAGCAGGAGACCTGGGCTTGGTCCCTGGGTTGGAAAGATCCCCTGGAGGAGGAAATGCAACCCACTCCAGTATTCTTGCCTGGAGAATTCCATGGACAGAGGAGCCTGGCAGGCTGCAATTCATGGGGTCACAAAGAGTTGGATATGACTGAGCGATTAACACTTTCACTTTTTTCCTTCCTTTAATTTGGAATCCATTTGAATTGAGGTGGGGTTAGTATATCTGAGTCTTAGCCAAACAGAATGATAAACAAGGGGGAAAGATCGTGACCCCATCTTCCCTCTTTCCTGTGAGTCTTGAGTCCCTGCTTCAGAAGCTTTTCCCTGAAAGTTTCCATCTTCCTCCCCCTTGCTCCTGGAATTCCTAGGTTGGCCGAGTCAGCGTATACGATTCCAAAAGGCAGTCTGGGAAGACCAAGGAGACAAGTGTTAACTGGTGTTTGGCTGATGGCTATGACCTAGAAATCCTGGATGGGACCAGAGGCACCGTGGATGGGTAAGGAGCTGGGGGAGCACGGCCACCCAGCCAGCTAGCCAGACTGCCAAGGGGCGTCACACTGTCAAACACCAGAGCTTAAAAGTTGCCACCTCCCCACCCCCAGTGCCTCCACTTGTTCCATCCCAGGTGAATAATGAGTCCTTTCGTTTCCCCAGGCCACGGAACGAATTGTCCCGGGTCTCCAAAAAGAACATTTTCCTTCTATTCAAGAAGCTCTGCTCCTTCCGATACCGCAGAGATCTACTTAGACTCTCCTATGGTGAGGCCAAGAAAGCTGCCCGTGACTACGAGATAGCCAAGAACTACTTCAAAAAATGTCTGAAGGACATGGGCTACGGGAACTGGATAAGCAAGCCCCAGGAGGAGAAGAATTTTTACCTCTGCCCAGTGTAGCGTGACCCAGTGACTGACAGGTCGGGTGTTTCACACTGGGTGCGAGAAAGAGGTCGTAGCATTCCTCATCACATGGGTCAACAGGTTTTGGGTTTTATTTTCCTTTTTTTAAAAAGAATGGACCCACGGTTGGTGACACTGAGAACTTTGGGTTCCTGATATTCTACTTTTCTTTGGGAATATCAGGCCAGGTCTCGCCATCCCCCTTCTTTTTTCTCCAGCAGAGAGACAGAGACCGCAGGGCAGAGAGAAGGGGTTTGGTCCTTCTTTCCGCCCATTTCCTCTTCCGGTCTATTTCCGTTTTTTTGTTTTTTGGTTTTTTTTTTTCTGTTTCCTTTCCCTTTGTGTTTGCTACACTGACCTCTTGTGGTCTCAATTAGGTTCCAGTCAACCATGTGAATCATACCAGGGACAGGATTTTTCATTTGTGAATTCTGAGGCCCCTCTGCTTCCCATCTTCCCCTTCTGAGATTCCTTCCTCGTGATTGTTAGTTTTTCCTTTTCCTCCAAGAGGGTAAAGCAGTGAACTTAAAGAATCTGGTGAAACATTTCTAAGGCCCGGAGTTGAACACTGCAGTCAGCTTGTTACCAGTGCTATGCGTGATGAGAACCTGCAGATGATGCTCCATGATCTTGCACTTTAGCCGGCTTGGGAGGGGCCCAGCGGCAGGGAAGGCTGCTGCCCGGGAGGTGTGTCCCTTCCCCAGGCGGCAGGAAGGGCTGGGACCAGCCAGATGGGGCTAATGGAATTGCCTGAGCACTAGAAGGAGGCCTGCCCTCCAGGGGTAACAGACCACTTCCCCGGTAGGCAGACATACCTTGGAATGTTGCCAAGCTCCCAGCTGCCCCTCCTAAAGCATTCCTAGGAATTTGTCCTGCTGACAGGGGCAGTAACGCTGTAGACCCCGACCAATTGGTAGGAAGAAAGCCAGGGTAAATCCTAGAAGGTAAATCGTCTCTGCTCAGATAATCATGACTTAGCAGGAATAAGGCAAAAAATCATGTTGGGTCAGACCACTGCTCCCCCCAGCGTATTTCTCGTGATGGTGACACCAAGGGAAGGTGACTAATTCATGGTAAATGGGGAGTTTTAAAAAGAATGCCATAAATGTTGATCCTCAACAGCTACAGATAACCTGTAATTGCACAGATTTGAAGTTCAGATGTCATTTTCTGTTGATTAATCGAGTGCTTTTGTTTTGCCTAATAGCTTCAGAAGGTTGTCTGCGGGCCGGTCACAGACCCAAGGTCTCCTGCCTGCTAGGGAATCTTTCTAGGGTTGACCTTGAGCAGTAACTCCAAGTGAAAGGGCAGGTTGTCCTAAAACTCTGTGAGGTGGGATTCTCGGTCTACACCTCAAGCTAACATGGACTCTTGTGGTCAGAGCCTTCGTCTCTCTGTGGAGTCTGGCTCTGGGCCTAAGCCAGCTAGATGTGCTCAAGAAAAGTACAGAGGCTCTGCCATCTCCAGACCTGAGCCTGCCTCTTTCCCTCTGGACAGTTCCTCTGTCATCTGTGAACATGCCAAACCAGTGCCCTCAGATGATTTTCCATTGTCCCCCACACCCTGCAAACTACTGACTAGTTAACCCTGTCTGTCCTAGCTTGTCAACAGTGGATACACCCAGGTCCGCACATTTATTGTTGTGGCTTCTGTGCCCGCTGTACTTTGACCAAAGTGAGAAAATGTTAAGTCTTTCAAATACACTAAGGATGTTTCTGCGGAACACCAAAGTGTCCCATGGAACTAGAAGGGAAGCAGTGTCTGTCTTCTGAGGTGGCAGGGGCCTACCCCCCAGTCCTGTGAATCTTCCAACGGCACACGAGATCAGTCCCACCCCAGGAGGCAGCTCAGCTCCCTGGTTCTTTGGGCTGGAGAGCATCACCTACTCACTCCTTGGCATGTCCAGCCCCTCTGGGCATTAGGACCTCCACAGAGCTCAGTCTCAGCCACCTCTTCTCAGCTGGGAGCCCGGGTACTCTCAACCGGTCAGAGCCACCGCTTGCCCCAAGATCTTGTCTAGCGAACTTACAGTATTCAGTTTCTGCTGTAGGACGAGAGCAAGGCTTCCCTGTACCCGTGCGTCCTCTGGAAACAAGCCTGTATTGGGCCCTGCACGGCCGCACCCACCCACCCCCCCAGAAGAGGCAAAACTCCCACCTACCTAAAGTGTCTGCTTCCCTTTTTTGTCCAATCTTTGTTTTTATAAGCAAGGCTTTTTTTTTTTTTTATGATCTTTGTAGTTGATTTGTCTGAACTGTGGCTATTGTGCATTCTTTGAATAATCACTTGTAAAAAAATTTGTCGCTGCTTCAAGCTATTTCCTTTACTCACGTTGAAGGGATTTTGCTGGCTTTTGGGGTCTCGGTAGTGACTCCCAAGAGCAGAGTGGAGAAGAGCCCAAGCGTAGACTTGGGGGCCACGATGGGTGCAGTCAGTTTTATGATTCTGCTTTTATGTGTCCTTTGGTATAAGTGACTAACAATATACATTCCTCATAAATAAATAAAAAAAAAAAGAATCTGAATTTTTAGAAAGCCTCGAGTCTTGGTTTCCTGGGGGACAAGAAAGTGGGGAACGGTGGGCGCTGTGGTCCTGGGATTTCCGGCAATAGCACTAGCTGGGAGGGACTCAGAACCTGGGGCACGGGCCCCCCTTAGCCAGCAGAGAGGAGCCATCGCAGAGGTGAGCTTTTGTCTGGTGCGGTGGGTGCCTCAGACAGCCTTTACTTAGTTCCCCAGTTCCACACCCCCACATGCCCCAGCAGAGTCCTCCGTCAAGTATCTTGTCCCCAAACATGCTGCACGAGATTTCAAGGCCCAGAGTAGGAAAGTGTCCCTTGAGACAGCATCACAAACCACAGACCAACTCCAGCTCTCCTCCAGGGGTTTCTACAGCCTTCCACCCCCAACTGTTTGCCTGCGGGGAGGTGCAGGTTGCAGCCTGGACAGACCTGACTTGGCTACTGTCTTGGGAGACAGGCCATTTGCTTTGTACTTTATAGATGGCAACTAGAATATTTCTCTGTCTTGATTTCAAAGAGGAAACGCCATTTCCCACGTTGCTGTTGGGTCAGGATATCTACAAGTCTCCTCTTTGACCTTGTAAAACAATGATACCAGAGGATAGGAAATACCTGACTGAGGCCTCCTAAGTCACAGTGAAACCTCCCTCTTCGACTAATACAGATGGAACAACAGGCCAGGAGGGCCAGCGACATGTTTTGGGGCACATTAAACTAGGGCCAGAACTCTGCACGGGTATCACTCACAATCTGTTGAAACAGTCGGACGAGCTGAACAGATTCTACAGACAGTGAAGGACAGTGTCTCTGCCTACTGTGAGGCCTGGAGCCTCGACACCTGTCCTTTCTGTTCTCAGGCATCTGGTCCCACCTGGAGGGAGATGTTTCCAGGCCTTTTAGAACATGAACCATTTTCTTCATACCTAAGGTGAGTGCAGGATATAGGACTGTCCCCCCAGCTCCCAGCTCCAGGTAGGCTGGAAGGCAAGGCTGCCCCCTGGGAACATGAGGGATTTCCTGCGGCATTTTGGTTGTTACTCAGCCGGCATTTCATCTCAGGCCCACCATTTAATACAGCTTCCAGGATGCGGGCCCGGGTCAAACCCATGTTCCAGGAGCAGATGTGCCTTCCACACAGCCATATCTATCGCCAGGAGACCGGGCCTCACCTCTGCCCTGTCCTCCAGGGCCCCCTTTTTACAAAGGGCCTCCCCAGGAGCTATTTCTGGGCTCTGTCTACTCCAAGCCAAGCCTTATCTTTTCCATCTGATGAATGGACTTGTCAGGCCACCCATCACAATCACTGGTTACCACTGACCTTTTCTCTAGATTTTTTAATGTCTTTAACCTTTCATGGATCCAATTTCCCCAGTATTCTCCCTTTTCCCCATATTCACCAACCCTGGCCCACGAGGATCTCCCCACCCCCACTCTCAAGGATTACAGAGAGATAAGACATCTTTGGAAACAACTTTCTTTATGAGAATCGTGAGTTCCTATTGAGTCTGGCCTGGAGTGGGCTAGACCAGTGCAAATATTCCAGGAGCAGATGGGGTGGCCAAGGCCAGTGTGGGGGAAGACGGACACAGCAGGTGGGTGAGGTGTCCTAATGATTCCTAGACCAACAGTCCCGTAGGAACCACGTGACTCAAACTGGCCTCTGAGACTTGGGATGAATACTGAAAGGTGGCTGTTTGTTCTCTGTCTAGTCGTGAGTGGCTGACTGGCCAGCATGAGTTGGCTTGTGAGGGATGCTGTGACGCCAGCCCAACTCTACCTATAAGCAGAAGGTGACAACTGGAACTGAGTCGGGAGGGGATTCAGAGAAGACCCTGATGCCCTTCACTTCCCTCCCAAGGAAGCTCTTCTTCCAGCCTCAGAGGCCATAGAGCATAGCCTCTGGGGTCAGTGTGGGATTTCAGGCCAGCACTACTTACCAGCTATTTCTTGGTCTCTTGGGCCTCATTTTTCTTCTGTCAACAGGGGCAGGATTGTTGTGAGGAGTAAAAACAAGGCATCTGAAGCAGCTGGCCCGGAGCAGGCCACTGGTGCCCTGCAGCTCCCACTGGGGGTGGGAGGAGACGCAGGACAGGAGACGAAGCTGCACGCCCTCCCTCTTTCCCTAGGGGGAAACGACCCGCCCTTCCTGCGCAGCCAACCTTCCACCACAGAAATGCCAGCTGGGCGCTGCCCGTGTCTTATTTGCTTTTAAACCTGTAATAACTCGGGACCAGCTGTTCCAGTATTAGACTCCTCACTGCCAGAAGACTGCCTTCCTCCTGCTGCAGTGCCAGTCATCACAGACAGTTTTTCATGCCTTCTTTTCAGATGAAAGATGGTTCTCAGATGGCCTGTGGCCTTCCTGTCTCTGATGGAGACAGTCTCAACTGTTTGCTCGCTGCCGTCTCCCAAGTCCAGCTTGCTTGGGTTTCCATCCAGCATCTCTCCCTCTCTCTTCATATGCGGGACCACCCACCCCCACCCCGCCTGTCCTGACCTGGTGCTGAGCTGGGTACCCAGTTCTCTCCAGAGATGCCCACCATGCCCCCCTTCCCCCCCCACCCCCCATGGAAGGGGCCAAGAGGCATCCCCAACACCACCAAGAGGAGAGAGGACCCATGAGTGGAAGAGACTGGTTCTCCGAAGCTTCTCAATACCCTGAGGGTTCAGAGCCTGTACTGACACATGGTAACACCTTGCCTGAGCCCTCTTCCCTACACCTCCGTCCTCCCAACAGGCAGTCCGCAAGGGCCTGCACCCAGAGATGGAGGGAATGCTACGGCCCCAGGGAACCTGCCTGGTTAACCCTTTCTTCTATACATTGATCCTTCACACCCTTGCTGCAGTCCTCAGTCAGCTGTCACCCTCAAGTCACAGATGAGGATGAACAAGTTCAGAGTTCAGAGCTTGTACAAGGTCAGGCAGCAGACAACCTCCGGGCCTGCATTTCCCTGTGTGTCGGTGGGGTTCATGGAGAGGAGTTGGACAAGCCACTCTCTAGCAGCCCTTCTGGCACTGTCGAGTAATTTCCTTGGACAAAAGCCACTTGCAGCAAGTACTGGAAGCAAGTCCAGCCAGGACAGCAGCTGATGGGGCCTCCCCAGCAGCCCTGCCCTGGCAAGGAGCCTGGGAGAGCTGGGCAGGAAGGCCTCAGGTCAGCACCTTCCCCTTCAGAGGGAGAGTTCCTTTTCAATAGCTGTTTCAGATTCTAGGATGTTTCCTCAGGGCTGTGAGTTTAAGGTGGGTCCAGGGATAACACAGGCAACCGTCCATCTGCTGTTTCGAGAAGAAGGGAGTCTCCGTAGTGCCGAGACACTCACCCCCCAAAAGAGATGTCTGCATGCCCATTCTGGCAGGTGGGGAGATGCACACCTCATGCAGCTGCTGGTTTAATATCTGGATGGAGTTCCTCCACAGCCAGCACGGGACCAGATCTCCTGGGAGCCTGAGCACACACCTGTGTCGGGAGGCCAGAGCCTGAGCTCAGCCCAGGAATGGGACAAATCTTTGCTGGAGGGGCTCCAGAAGACTGTTAGGCTCACCCCAGCACCCCCTGTGTGGTATCTCTCCAGCCCCAGCTCCCCCAGACCCAGGCCCTGTTTCAGGGGGCTATTTCCTCCAGTGTAAGGGTAGGTCTGGGAGGAAGACTGACATGACAGGTGGCTGAGCCCATGCCCACCAGCTCTGCCTGCCTCTCAGATGACCCCCCAAACATCTACTCTACACCAGGTGCAGTGCTGGGCTTTTTCACAGACGTCATGCCTTCCTCAAAGCAACCCCATGAAGAGGGGTTACTAGCCCCAATTTATAGATGAGCAAACTGAGGCCTAGCCAGACTTGCTCAGGATGGCTGAGAGTAAGTGGCAGGGCACCCAGAGTCTGCACTTACACTGCGTGTCCCCACTTCAGTGCCTGCAGAAGCAGGCGTCCAGCTGGACTCCAGAGAAGAGCATGGTGTGTCAGGCAGGTGCCTTAGATGCCCTTGGCAGACAGACCCCTCTGTGACCTGCTGGCTGAGCACTGAGCCCATGTTGGGACCACAAATCAGAGCCGGTCATGTGATGGGGGCTGGGCCTGATGATCCCTTAAGAGGTCTGTTTCCCTGGTCATAGGCCGGGGGAGCCCCTGAGAGAAGCGTCAGGATACAGCCTCCAGGGCATGCTCTCTGCAGTCCGCTGTGCAGACTTGTCCTTCCCAAGTTCTGCAGCAGCCTAGCTCAGGTTTGGTTGGGAGGAGGAAGGGGAGGAGCCAGAGCAGGAAGGATGGAGCCAGGAATAGAAGGACAGGAGCAGGAGCCGTGCTGATGTGGCAGAGCTCTGGCCATTCACACCCTGCTTGGCTGGCCTCCACAGCCAGCCCTCTCCTGCCCAGCCTGCTCTGCTGCGGGCAAAAGGGCTGGGTCTGCTGAAAGCTAACATCCTTAGTTTACTTACTCCAGCAAGCAGTCCGTTCAAACTGCAGGCGAGGTAGGGGGTGGGGAGGAGGGAGAGGAACAGCCTGTGAAGCTGAACTCATACAGTTTGAGAATTTAGCCTTTACGCTCCAAGTAGGTCACCCAAAGATTGGAAACTCAGAGGCGCCCCTAATACCAAACCTTGCTCCCACGCCCTGGCCTGAATAAGAAAGGAAGTCTAGGGAGAATCCTTCACTGGGAGAAGGGGACCTGGGGCTGAGCACTGGGCTGCATAGAAATGAGGGGCTGTGGGGCAGGAACTCTCCCCCAGGACTCCTACCTCAGCACCAGGCTAACATCTGAGCAGGAGCCCCGGCCACTGTGAGGCCCACCCAGTCAGCTGCTGTCCAGTTAAGCGAGGACAGACCTCAGGCCACACCCAGACCCCTCTCCCCCTCGCGTCTCCCTTCTGAGCTGCATGGTCTCAGGCCAGCCCAGCACAGTGTCAGAGCCCCTGTCCCACCCCCTGCTCCTGCACAGCCCTTTTCCATGACTTGGAGGCAGCCGATGACTTTACTCCATCCTCCACTTCTCAGCCTTCATCCTCCAGCAGCAACACTATTGCCTGAGTTGGTCCAAGAGGAGGAGAGCCGCCAGGACACCACGCAGTTGGTCCAGCCTCCAGGTTAGTGCTGGCTGGGTGTGGGGGGAGGGGAGGCGAGGGGCTCCAGGTGAAGCGAAATGATGGGTCTGTGGGGGCAGCACCTCTCTTTCTGGTAGTTCACTCATCTCCACCCAAAACTATTGTCCAACAGAGGGGCTGAAGGAGCATGGAGCTGGGGAGGGCCTCACTTGGAGCTGGGAGCTGAGTGGTCTGCGTGGAGGAAGGTGGCAGTGGTGTAGTTCTGGAAGAGAGGCTGCAGGAACATGCCGATCGTGCCAAAGACACAGACGAAGACAAAGATCCAAAGGAACAGGCGGTCGATCACCATGGCAACATACTTCCAGTCCTCACTCACCTGGAGAGAGGAAGGGTAGGAGACCTAGGTATCAATCACATAATACAGGAGGGGACTGGATCGGGTATAAGCAACTTCCATCACACATCACTCCTCTCCCTCCTTGACCCCAGAGTGACCGTTCCAAAGTTCGGCTCCGGTCTTGCCTGCTTAAAAGCCTCCAGTGACCCCATTGCCTTCAGCAGCCACCCAAACTCCCAAGTCTAGAATCAAGAGCACCCATGACAAATATGAGCCAACATTTATCTTCTTCCAAGTCCGACTCAGACTTACCAAACTCCAGTCTGTCCTCTCAGGTCTCTGGGCCTTTGTGTTTCCTCCCAGTCTAGAATTCCAGTCCTCCCTATCTCTACTTGTGAACTCCTACACATCTTTCAAAGCCTAAATCAAAATGTCACCTCTTCTATGAAGCCTTCTCTGATCCCCCTGATCAGAATGAACCTGTTTCCTCTGGGGCTCCCTCAGCATTACGTATGCATCTCTGTGCTGTGCTGTGCTGTGCTTAGACACTCAGTCGTGTCCAACTCTTTGCAACCCCATGGACGGTAGCCCGCCAGGCTCCTCTGTCCATGGGGATTCTCCAGGCAAGAATACTGGAGTGGGTTGCCACACCCTCCTCCAGAGGATCTTCCCAACCCATGGATTGAACCCAGGTCTCCAGCATTACAGGGGAGATTCTTTACCGTCTGGCCACCAGGGAGGCCCAGTATTTTTACTCCACTGTATTGTCAGTTCAATTCATATGCCTGTCCTCTCCTCCCTCCCGACCCCCACCCCAACTTAAGCTATGAGCTTGTAAACTACAGGGACCTGATCTGACTCATTTTTGTAATCCCAGCATCTCAAACACAGAGTTCCTATAAATGCGTGTTGAACTAGTGAATGAAGGGCTGCCCTGCAGGCCTCTCTCCTTATCTAACTGCCTGGGGAACCCCTTCCAACAGCCGCAGAATGGGAGGACTGAGTCTCAGATGCAAACAAACCCATCCAGAAGAGAATAACCACTGTGTTTGGGAGCCAGTCACAGGGTCTGCATGAGAGCTGGCCTGCACTCAGGGCCGTTCCGCTCCCGTCTGAGTCTGGCCCTTTGCACACGTGTTCATCTGTAACCCTGGGCCTCCTGTGTCCCTGGCACCATTCTGGGCACTGGGGATGTGAGAGAGCAAGACAGACACATCCTGCAATTCAGTCTACTGAGGGAGACGGACACAAAATGAGTAAAAATAAAAATAATTACACCCTTTTGGGTGCTTACATGGAAGCAAAGGACAGAGCAATGGAGGTGGAGATATCATTCAGGGTGTGATTTGGGGAGGCCTCTTTGAGGGAGTGACACCTTAAGCGAAGATCTGATAAGTGGCAAGGAGCCAGCTGTATCAGGAATAAACTGAAGAAAGAAACAGACAAACCCAAACTGTGGTGGTGGTGGTTTAGTTTCAAAGTCGTGTCCAACTTGCAAACTGAGGGAACTTCAACTGGCCTGGGCCCTTCAAAAACGCCTATGCCCTGAAAGGCAAAGCCTAGGAACCGTTCCAGAGTGAAGCAAACTAAAGAGACAGGACAACCAAGTGCAATTCAAGATCCTGGACTGAGGTGGAGGAGAGGCTACAAAGGATATTACTGAGACAATTGAAAAAATTTTTAGTATGGACTTTATATCAGATAAAGGTATTGATGCTAATTTCCTGAATTTGATCACTGAGCTTGAGTTATAGAAGACAATATCTCTGTGCTTGGGAGAGAAAAGCTGGAGTATTTGGGATAAAGGGTCACTTACTCTCAACAGTAGGGCAAAAATTAATAATAGCAATAATTTTTAAAAGGAAAAAAAAGGGCATTCCCAGCAGATGGATCAATATGCGCAAAGGTCTTGAGGCAGGAAAGCGCTTAGCTTGCTTAGAACAAGCGTCAGATAAGCCAGTGACCTGAGCTGTGGAGAGATGACACATAGTGAGCAGGAAACATTGTCTGTTTGGATGAAGAAGCACAAGAACTGAATCAGGGAGACCATTAGAAGTCCCTGCCCTAGGCCAGGCAAGAGCTGATGGAGGCCTACGGCCAGGGAGGGAGCATGGAGATGGTGAATAAAGGATGAAGCTGAGAATTATTTTGGAGGTTGAGCTCACAAGACAGGACTTCTGATGATCTGGATGGTGGGGGAGATAAGAAACAGAGGCATCGAGGATCACTCCACGCTTCTGGTCTAAACCATTGGGTGGATGGTGATGTCATTTACTAAAAGATGGGGAGATGAGAGGAGGAGCAAGTTGGTGGTAGGGATGTAAATCAAGCACTCAGTTTTGGACATGTTAAGTCTGAGATGCCTGTGAAACATCCAAGTAGGTCATTGCATCCTCATCACCTAGCTCAGTAAATGCACATTACGTGAGTTTGCTGCAGTGGGGAAGGCAGAGGCAGAGACACAGCCAGCTGAGCCCCTGCACCTCCAGCATTCCCCGCTTGGCCCCAGCCACCTCTGAGCCTCCAGCCCCATCCTCTCTTGCCTCGGTCCCTCTCATCTTCCATCAGGACCATAACCTGCTCCCTGGCTCAAGCCCCAGCTCCTGCCCTCCCAAAGGACACTAGGCTCTGGAGCATCCCACCCCCCACAAACGATAATGCAGGAGCCTGCCCTTCCTTACTCCCCAGGCCAGAATGACTGCATCCCAGTAGAAACATGGCCAGTTATCCTGGCAACAGCTGAGCCGCAGCCTGGAACCAGCCAGGTGATTAAAGACTGCTGGATGGGGCCAGCCACAACCCCAAATGCAGGGAAGTCAACCCCTCATATTCCCCCCTCCTCATTCCTTGGTTCAGTGTCCAAGGAGTCCCCTTCAGGGAGAGCCACTGCAGAAAAAGCCGGGTGTGCAGAAAGCTCTGGGCACGTCTTGGAAGCCCTGGCCTTCACCTGCCTCCACCTCCATAAATATTTCACAAGGCCACTCCCTGAGGACTCAGAAGAGAAGGGAAAGGATATTGATTTGGGGCTCTGTCCTCTTCCCAGTGGCCGGTGGAGCCACCTAACCACCCCCACCCCTCCCATACACACTTTCTACTGCCCTCAATTTTGCCCCCAAAGCAGGGCACCCAAAGGATTCATCCTCATTTCTGCAAAGAGCTGCAGGTTAACAACATGGTCTTGGGAATACAAGCGGCAGAGAGGGTCTCCGGGGACACAGCCACAGGCCAGCTGCAAACCCACAAGGGCCTCCTCCCCTTTCTGGCCACCTTTCCAAAACGAGCGACACTAAGGATTCCCCAGCCGAGGCATTTCTCTCCGGATGATAGTACTCGGGAAGCCGCAAGGTCATCCTGTACCAACCGCAGCTTAGGCGGCACCACCTCCCAGAAGCCAAAGGAGAAGAGGCTGTGCCAGCGCCCAGGCCCACAGCCCCAGGCCAGACTCGCACTGCCGGCAACCTGCACTCCGATTAGCTTTGTCTGCGGAGCTTCCGAGAGGCCCTGCAGCCCCGCATCCCATGCCCGAGTCCCTGCGCTGCACTCACGCTCTGGTCGTCGTCCTCACTCCGCATGTGATCTGCGATGAAGCGCACGCCGTCCACCGCCTCCCGGAGGCCGCAGCCACACGGTCCCCCGGAGCGCCCGGGGCCTGCTGCCGGCGCCGGCTCCGAGCCAAAGGCCCCAGCCAAGCCCTGCACCGACGCGCGGTTGACGAAGCACGTGCAGGAGTCGGCCCCCTGGGCCTCGCGGAAGAAGGCGCCGGCTCCCTCTCGCTCGCGCTGTCGCCGCCGCAGACGCAGGCGTTGGCGGGCGCAGCGGTGGCGCGGCTGCTGCATGAACAGCAGCGTGGGCAGCTTCTCCAGGAAGACGACCTTGACCCAGGGCGCCATGGTGTGCGTGGTGGGTGAACGGTGGTGCACGTTGAGCACGCACACGCTGGTGACGATGGAGAAGGTGACGAGCACCATGGTGAACATGAGGTACTTGCCGACTAGCGGCACGTCGAGGGAGGTGGGCGGCACGATCTTAGAGATGAGCAGCAGGAAGACGGTGAGCGCCAGCAGCACGGAGATGCACAGCGTCATCTTCTCACCGCAGTCAGACGGCAGATAGAAGACGAGGATGGCTAGAGAGGTGATGAGGACGCAGGGGATGATGAGATTGATGGTGTAGAAGAGTGGCTTGCGACGGATGATGAAGTCGTATGTGATGTCCACGTAAGTGGAGTCATCCGGGTTCTCGTTGCGCCGGCCAGGCAGCGCCACTATGTCCCACTCGCCGCTGGGTGTGAAGTCGTCCAGGTTGGCCACGTCACTCTTGAGCACCAGGTCGATCTCAGTGCGGTCGTAGGTCCACGAGCGGAACTTCATGGTGCAGTTCTGCTGGTCAAATGGGAAGTGCTTTACCTCGATCTTGCATGCGCTCTTGTAGATGGCAGGTGGCAGCCAGAAGATGCTGCCATCGTAGGAGACCAGGGCGTTGGAATAGAAGGACACCTCGTACATGCCGTCGGCACTGCCAAGGGACAGCACAGTCAGCCCTGATTTAAGCATGCCTCCACCCCATCCATTCACCCAGCCCTGAGTGGGAAGAGAGGAAAGCCGAAGGGAGGTATGGGAAGAGGCAGATAGAAAGGAGCAGGAATTATTAAGCAAGAAGGGGATGTGGGTGGGCTGGTGGGGAGAAGAGGTGTCCTGGTCAGAAGGCCTGAGGGGACCCTCTGTTATTTGTCATGTACTGTATAAGCCAGTTGGTCCACAAGAAGGTGGAGACGTTGGGGGAGCCAGGGAGGTCAGAGTGAGGAGCCCAGTGCAACGGAGAGGGACAGGGGCAGGTGGGAGCAGGAGATGGTCCCTAGAGTCTAGGGACTAGTGGCTTTGGGCCTTGGAGGTAAGAGGGCTTATTGTAGGAGAGCAGATGGAACCTGGGGGAGAAACTGGGACCTCCAAGTTCTTCGATTCTTATCATTCCTCCAGGAAAGTCTATTTTTTAATCAGTTTGCACACTGGGGGCTGTCAATCCTTGTTGTATCACACCACAGCTCCAAACACTGGGAGTCCTAATTGACTGGGAGGGAGCTGGCCATGACCCAAGTTACCTTGGCAGTCCACACTATACCTCACGGGTTTGGGTTTGTCTGTCTGAGTAGTGACTTGTCTGTGCCAATGAAAAGCCCCTTCTCTCCCCCAGCATGAGCTAATTTACTTTCTTCAAGACCTGAGCACTCTCAAGTTCTCCTCCAGCCTTCCCATCCCTCCAGGGTCACCTACTTGTTGTATAGGACCACATCTGGTAGCCAGATGTGTTTGGAAGGGAGCCGAACTTTCTTCATGTTGTCAAATTCCTCAGGCTTCCAGGTGAGGCGATAATCCTCCCACTCCTGGGAAAGGGAAAGAGGGAGGCAGCACCGACCTATGCCCTGGGAGGGGCTCAAGGTCAAGGACAGGGGCAAGAGGAGGCCTATTTGGCTTGAGGAAGTTTTTAAAAGTCATTGCCTCACCACCGTGACTTCTCGGCCCAGCAAAAGTGGCTTTTCATTTAATTTGCATAGCCAAGCCAAGATATTAGAATCTACATTTTGTGAATGAGAAAATGAATCTTGCAGTGTTTACCATATTCAAAGTTAACAGAGCTGGTGAGTGGAAGAACCAAGACTCATATCCAGTTATTTAAGATCCCAAGGTCTATACCTTTCTGCCGCTCTTGAGGAGATTCAAAGAGGGAAAAGCACATGCAAAAAAAAAAAAAATGGAGGAAAGAGAAGCCCAGAGGTGTGGGCAGGAAGAGCTCTAACCTGAGTCAGCCAGACATTGGTGGTCATGATCTGCTCCCGCTCATGCTGCAGGGAAGAGAAGCTGCTGAGAAGTGCCCCCCACCACCGATCCTCAAGTCTGTGGGCCCCCTGCACCACCCAGGCTCCTTCCCCCACCTGCCCAAGCCTTGGGGACTCCAGAAGAATTAGTGCAAACATACTCTGGCTATGCCAGTTTCAGTAGCTGGGCAGAGAGTTTGGGACCCCCACTCACCACACTGATGAGCTGGGCCAGTGATACCATGAGCTGTACTGTCACCAGCTCAGAGCCATTGGTAGCTGGGCGGATAAGTTTGTTGTAGCGGGAAGGATCCAGGAGATGCTCTACCAGCCGCTCTTCTGTGTCTGTACCCCAGACTCCTGGGCAGGGGAGTGGGGTGGGGGGCAAGAAGTAAGTACACAGCAAGGAGGGCCCACCCAGGATCCCACTCTCCCTAGGCAAGTGGGACAACCTAGGCCCAAATAGGAAGCTGTAGTTTCCCACAGCCCATCCCTAAGAAGATAGCAAAATTCTTAGGTTGCCCCCATGGAAGCCCCTCATAGAGAAGTCCCTCTCTGAGATCACTGACCAAGAAGCCCAGACAGTCTCCCCACAGCCTCCCACTAAAAACCTATTCTTCAAGGATCAGTGGAGACCCTGCTCTTCCTGCAAGATCTCAGAGGATCATTTCAAAATATTTGAAGTTTCTGTTTCCATGGTTTCTTCTAGAAGATATCTACAATTCAAGGAAGGTTTTAGAGGGTAGTGAAAGGAGAACAGTCATATATGTCCCACCATACAGCCTTTCTTCTCAGTTAGCACCCATCTCTGTGTACCAGTAATGTTATGCGCCTCTACATGTGACTGGCTGTGACCCCCTCCCCGAAAAGGTATTGGGTTGGAGTAGAATAACTGGGCTACCTGAGCTGTGTGGACACGGCATATATTTCACCTCAAGTTTCACACATACAGGAGCTCACCTCTCATGAGATTGCAGGCAGATATGGAAAGCTCCTTTGGTTGTATATTCCTTTTGTACTTGCCCCACCACACACTATCTCCTGCAACCCTGCACGAACGCACCCCCACGTCCTCAGAGACCCCTCCCTGGCCCTTAGCCTGGCAGAGCTTCTTCCCTTCTTGTCTCCTGTCCACCCTCCAAGAGAGTTGAGAAGTTGCTTGCTTCCATTTCCTGCCTTGCCCCCGTGGAGTAAGCAAAATCGGGAGCCCAACATGAGGGACAGGAAATGATGGAGAACCAAGTGAGGGTGCCGAACCAGGTAGATTGTCTTGAGCTACTGGTTTACTCGAAGTTAAATAGCAATTCAGCTGCAGTCAGAGTCTCCCCTTCCTGCCACCCCAGAAATCCTGGGGAGATCCCCTCCTTCCTTCCTCTCTGTACCCACACCCTCCCCGCCACCACTGCCCAGGTTGCCCTCTCTTCTCCGCATCACTTCGAGCAAGTCCTTCTCCCAGTTCAGCCTCCCAGGTACTTCCAGCTGTCCTGGGGGTCTCTCCCCTAACTCCCAGGAGACTTCCCGCCTTAGGGATCCCTCCCTTACAAAGTCGAGCCTGAGTGAGACAGAGCGTGGCGACTTGTCCTTACCTGAGCACAGTCCGAGGAGGCCAAAGCTGAGGAGCAGCGCCATGGGACCTGAGAGCCAGGCCATGCCTCTGGCATAGCTCGCCGGCTCGCCTAAACGTGCCAGAGCGCGCCGCAGGGTGGAAGGCCGCGGGCGGGGCGCTGTCCGTGGTGCTGAAGCCGATCCCGCGCCGCCCGCGCCAGGAGGGAGCGGAGCCCCGGGTGTGCGCACAGCCTTTGGTGCTGCCGTGATAATCTCCACGGCGGTTCCCCGGGCTCCAAGAGCGAGAAGGAACGCGCTTCTCGCTTATCCCGGTCTGAGCAGGCGGAGGCTTTTCCGGCTGCTCTTCCAGGGAATACAATTGGGACGGTGAGGGGGAGGAGTCTCCGCCCCGGAGGCGGAAGCGCCAGAGCTCAGAATAAAAGGGGTCCCTGGGTGGGGTATTCTCCTGCTGGTCCTGCTTAGTTAGAGTGTGCGTGAGGAGGAAGAAGGGGGGCTCACCAGACGGTGGAGGAGTTCTGAAACCCCAAAGTTGAGGCAGGACCTGGAAGGGTCTGAAAAGGCTCAGGAAGAAAGCGCAAGTAAGACAAACAGGTCAGGATCGGGTAAGCACCGAGACCAAGGGCCAGAATGAGGGGAGTGGGAGTCAAAAAGAGTTTCTGGGTCCCACCTTCCTTTTTTTATCTTACCAAACCCAAATGCTCCTGCTTCCCGGGAAGGCTGAGGATGCAGCCAAGACGATGCACTTAGGCCCTTAGAGAATGAGATGGAGGACTGTAGGTTTGCTATTTTAAGAAAGCAAACAATTTGGAGTCTAGAAACAGGATCCCCTCATCTGTTCCCTTCCATACCTCCACAGAAGGCATCCAGGGGATCTAAGGTGGGGACATGTGGACATCTGAAAAGAAGGTGACCTTCAAGAGTGGAAGGGTAAGTGGCCCTTATCAATTAGCCTTTCTCACCCACATTCTGTTCCTCTCCAGTCTTTGACTTCTGTGTGACAAGGGGGAATCAGAGGATAATTTCATAGAAACCAGCCCAAGAATGAAGCTAACACAAAGGAAAGCAAAGATGAGACAGAGAGGTGTCAAAACTCAATGACATCTTTGATCTTAAAAGCCCCGAACTTTTAACTTCTGAGCCAATAAAGGCTTTCCTTTTTTCTTAGGTGGATTTTTTTCAGTTTCAACCAAAAGATTCCTGACTAAAGCAGCCTTATCATACATCAAGGCACTGTCTTGTTCCAGCTCTGCCGACTCCTTCAACCTCCTCTGGGCCAGTACCTGCAGCCCCACACTCCTCATGGTAATGTCTTTATTTATTTATTTTTGAAATAAACCATTTCTTTTTCTTTCTTTATTTTTAAATTTATTTGGCTGCACTGGGTCTCCATTGCTGCATATGGGATCTTAGCTATGACATGAGGGATCTAGTTCCCTGACCAGGGATGGAACCCAGGCCCCCTGCATTGGGAGCACTAAATCTTAACTACTGGACCCATCCTCCATGCTTCAGGGCCTTTTAAACATTCAGTTCTGTTGATTCTGTTTTCACCCATTTCCTGTCAACCACTGTCTACTTTGAACATCTGGCAGAAACATCAGTTCCTTAAGGAAGCTATGACCAAAGATTAGGTCAGGTGCCCTGAGACATGTTTCCAGAGGATGATAAATGAGTAAATAAATCAATATAAAGTGGTAGCTATCTCTCCTCCTAGATTTTGAACCAGCACAGTGCCTGGCATATTGTGAGGGTTCAACAAATAAGCCAAAGGGCTGGTACAGGACTGAAATCTTTTAACATGTAGAGAAAAATTCCTCTCTAAAAGCTCAGCCAAAAGCAATTTATATACACGTACTTAGTTCCTGGAATTGAGAAGGAAAAGCAAAACAAGTATCAGCAAAGGGCTAGAGAGGATGTGGGATGACTACAGTCTCCATAAGGTACGTGGAAAGAAAGTGAGAGTGTTAGTCGCTCAGTTGTGTCCGACTGTCTGCGACCCCATGGTCTGTCCATGGAATTCTCCAGGTAAGAATACTGGAGTGGGTTGTCATTCCCTTCTCCAGGGGATCTTCCCAACTTGGGGATAGAATTCAGGTCTCTTCCATTGCAGGCAGATTCTTTACCATCTGAGCTACCAGGGAAGCCCAAAGCATGTGGAAGTGGCCATAAATCTGCACCACAAGCTCCAGGGCATGTACATGTGCAAACATGTTATCATCTCTTAAGAATTCAAGAAATCTTAGAACCAAGGAAAGAAGTGGAGAATAAAAGCCTTACGAAAAAGGGAAGGAATGTGTGTAGTCAGTCCACTTGGAAAAAGGGTCAAGGGTGGGAAGAAGACTTCCCTCCCTGCCCCCTCTGCCTTCAACAATTCAGATCAATTGTTGGGTATCTACTGTTTAGTTATCAAAGATGCGGTGATCAAAAAGACTTAGTCCCAGCTACTAAGGAGATCACAGTTTGGTGGCAAAGACTTGTGACACCATGTGGTGGTTGATCTAGAAGAGTGTAAACAGGTGCTTTGGAAGTATGGATGAGAGAGAGGTTCATTAGTGCCTGAGAGCCTGGAAGGGGTAGAGATGAAAATTGAGATTTGAAAGATGAGAAAGCCAATAAGACAAAAGTGGCTAAAAGGCATTTCAAACTCCTAAAAGAGAGACACGGAGCTTTACATGTAGATATTGCTCAGTACTTTCTTCTTTCAGTGAATGCTGGGTGATAGAAGAAGGCTGCAAAAGTCTTCTTTTATGAAAGTCTCTCTCTGGAGTGGTTGCTTATCTCTGTATTGACAGACTGGAAAGTCATTTGCTTCCTTGAGGCCCTTGGTCACTCCCTGATGCTCCTTTCTGGTCAGTTCGGGCAGCCTGTTCGCCTTGGCCTCTACCATTTCTTTTAAAATTTCTCAGCTTTTGTTCCGAGTCCTCTGAGCACAACCACCCAGTGGTGGAGGACAGCTGGAACACCCTTCCTGCCTCCTTCATGTCTCCACACACACCCCTCCCATATCTACCAGGAAGAGAGGACAGGCCCAGAACCACACAAGGGGATGGATACATGTAGGAGTATCAGTCCTCAGGCAAAACAGTGAACAGGCAAGGTTTTGGTGGGACACACCCAAGGCCTCTGATGGTGAGGAACATTTTTTTTGAAAGGCATTACAATGTTCAGTTCAGTCAGTTCAGTCACTCATCATGTCTGACTCTTTGTGACCCCATGGACTGCAGCATGCCAGGCTTACTTGTCCATCACCAACTCCCAGAGTTTACTCAAACTCATGCCCATTGAGTCACTGATGCCATCCAACCATCTCATGCTCTGTCGTCCCCTTCCCCTCCCACCTTCAATCTTTCCCAGCATCAGTGTCTTTTCCAATGAGTTAGTTCTTTGCAACAGGTGGCCAAAGTATTGGACTTTCAACTTCAGCATCAGTCCTTCCAGTGAATATTCAGGACTGATTTCCTTTAGGATTGACTGGTTTGATCTCCTTGCAGTCCAAGGGACTTTCAAGAGTCTTCTCCAATACCACAGTTCAAAAGCATCAATTTTTCAGCACTCAGCTTTCTTTATAGTCCAACTCTCATATCCATACATGACTACTGGAAAAACCATAGCTTTGACTAGACGGACCTTTGTTGGCAAAGTAATATCTCTGCTTTTTAATATGCTGTCTAGATTGGTCATAGCTTTTCTTCCAAGGAGCAAGCATCTTAATTTCATGGCTGCAGTCACCATCTGCAGTGATTTTGGAGCCCAAGAAAATAAAGTCTGTCACTGCTTCCATTGTTTCCCCATCTATTTGCCATGAAGTGATGGGACCAGATGCCATGATCTTAGTTTTAAGATTTTTAAGATGGTTGAGTTTTAAGCCAACTTTTTCACTCTCCTCTTTCACTTTCATCAAGAGGCTCTTTAGTTCCTCTTCACTTTCTGCCATAAGGGTGGTGTCATCTGCATATGTGAGGTTATTGATATTTCTCCTGGCAATCTTGATTCCAGCTTGTGCTTCATCCAGCCTGGCATTTTGCATGATGTACTCTGCATATAAGTTAAATAAGCAGGGTGACAATATATAGCCTTGATGTACTCCTTTCCCGATTTGGAACCAGTCTGTTATTCCATGTACAGTTCTGTTGTTTCTTGACCTGCATACAGATTTCTCAGGAGGCAGGTCAGGTGGTCTGGTAATCCCATCTCTTGAAGAATATTCCACAGTTTGTTGTGATCCACACTGTCAAAGGCTTTGGCGTAGTCAATAAAGCCGAAGTACATGTTTTTCTGGAACTCTCGCTTTTTCGATGACCCAACGGATGTTGGCAATAACATTACAATGTTATTTCTCTATTTAAGATACTTTAAGTTTAAAACTTTATTACCAGAGTAATGCAAATCTATGAAGACCAATTGGAAAACACAAATTAGCAAAATACAAACTAGATTCATAATATTACCTCTTAGAAAAAAAAAACAATGTTTGCATTTCATATATATATATATCTGTATGTGTGTATATATATATATACACACATATATATACACCCAATTATCTATATGTACTTAGATATAACTGTCTTCCCAGGTAGCACTAGCGGTAAAGAACCTGCCTACCAATGCAAGAGATGTAACAGATTTGGTTTCAATACCTGGGTCTGGAAGATCCCCTGAAGCAGGAAACAGCAACCCACAGCAGTATTCTTGCCTGAAGAATCCCATGGACAGAGGAGCCTCGTGGGCTACAGTCCATAGGGTCACAAAGAGCTGGACACGACTGGAGCAACTTAACTTGTTCACTTAGATATACATGCAAAAAGCATATAAATTATAAGTGTACAACTAGATAAAATTTCACAACATGAACACAGCCTTGTAACTCCCACCCAGATTTTTAAAAAGAGAGAATGTTAGCAATATCCAGAAGCCCCCCACTATATTCCCTGCCAGGCTTTATTCCATCTTCTTCAAAAACAGGGGGAAGGAGGAATAGAGAGTGACTCCCTAACATGTACTGCTTGAAGTTCAGGAACTAGAGAGAGGTAATGGTTACCCAACTTTGTGAATGTAGTACATGTCACTGAACTGTACACTTTAAAATGGTTAAAATGGTAAATTTTATGTTATGGGTAATTTCTAACAATTTTTTTTAATGACCAAAAAAGTAAATGCTATTCTGACATAACAACATATATTAACTTTGCCTCTGAATTTTATATATATAGAATCATAATCTTTTGTAATTTTTTTCAATAGTGAGAATCACTGTTGAATCACTATTTCAATATTGAGAATCACTATTCCAATAGTGAGAATAGTGAGCATTGTTGAATGCAGTTGTAGTTCATCATCTTCATTGCTATAGAATATTCCATTGTATAAATGCACCACTGTTTATCCATTTCACCACTGATAGATATTTGGGTTGTTTTCTATTTCAGGCTATTACAAATAACACCACTTTGAACATTCTTATTCATGTTTTTAGTATACAAATATATGTGTTTCCATTTACTTATTAAAAAGGAGCACACTGTAAAATAGCTTTGTGACCTTCTTTTTTTACTTTAATTTCTTTATTTTGGGCTGCACCAGGAAGCTTGTGGGATCTTAGTTCCTTGGCCAGGGATTGAACCCCAGGCCCACGGCAGTGAACGCACTGAGTCCTAACCACTAGACTATCAAGGAATTCCCACAGCCTTCACTTTTCATGTACTATTTCTGAAAGCTCTCTCCATGTCAGTATTTTATAACTATTTTAAAATAGTCTTATGTCAATCTATTTGATCAAATATTTGATAACTATTTTTCATAGCTGCATAGTATCCCATTATGGGTAAATGTTTGCACACACCTTTAATAGTTTCCAAGTGAAAATGCTGAGTCAAAGGTTTTTTAAATTTTCTTATTATTTAATCATTTATTGCTGAAATGAGCTCCAGAAGGACTGATAATATTAGAGTGACCCTGGGGCTCCAGGCTAAAGCACCTATGATCAACACCTCTACAATCTTGCCTGTGCTGACCCCTTCCTTTTCTTCTTCCCCGCCTCTCAGTCATTCCTCCTTTGTCTTAGGCCTTTCTGCCCAACCTCCTATTTTAGGACCAGTTCTTTAAAAACATCCCCCACCCCCATTTCCATCTAAGTAACTTCTCTTAGTACTTTCACACACTTTCTTGGGAGTTAATCCTGACTATTAGCTCCCTTCAAGACCTTTACCCTCCTTCATCCCTCTTATTGCATTTTTCACATTGTATTACAGTTGATTATACCTGGTTCCACTTCATCCATTACTATGTGTTCCAAAGAGTAACTGGAAAAGGAGTAAGTCAAGGCTGTACATTGTCACCCTGCTTATTTAACTTATACGCAGAGTCCATCATACAAAATGCCAGGCTGGATGAAGCACAAGCTGGAATCAAGATTGCCAGGAGAAATATCAATAACTTCACATAGGCAGATGACACTACCCTTATGGCAGAAAGCGATGAGGAACTAAACAGCCTCTTGATGAAAGTGAAAGAGGAGAGTGAAAAAGCTGTCTTAAAACTCAACTTTCAAAAAACTAAGATCATGGCATCCGGTCCCATCACTTCATGGCAAATAGATGGGGAAACAATGGAAATAGTGACAGACTTTATGATCTTGGGCTCCAAAATCACTGCAGATGGTGGCTGCAGCCATGAAATTAAAAGACACTTGCTCCTTGGAAGGAAAGCTATGACCAACCTAGACAGCATATTAAAAAGCAGAGACATTACTTTGCTGACAAAGGTCCATCTAGTCAAAGCTATGGTTTTTCCAGTAGTCTTGTGTGGATGTGGGAGTTGAACCATTAAGAAAGCTGAGCGCCAAAGAATTGATGCTTTTAAACTGTGGTACCAGAGAAGACTTTTGAGAGTCCCTTGGACTGCAAGGAGATCAAACCAGTCAATCCTAAAGGAAATCAGTCCTGAATATTCATTGGAAGGACTGATACTGAAGCTCCAATATTTTGGCCACCTGATGTGAAAAACTGACTCATTTGAGAAGACCCTGATGCTGGGGAAGATTGAAGGCGGGAGGAGAAGGGGACGACAGAGCATGAGATGGTTGGATGGCATCAACGACTCGACAAACATGAGTTTGAGCAAACTCTGGGAGAGGGTGACGGACAAGGAAGCCTGGCGTGTTGCAGTCCATGGGGTCGCAAAGAGTCAGACACAACTGAGTGACTGAACTGCACTGGAGCAGGAGCAAGAAACACAACAAAAATGATAAAATGCGTCGCAGCTGTCATGTGAGGAGCCAGGAATCAAGGCAGGCTCTCCCCACAGGGAACTAGCTTCTTTGTCTCTGCATCCCCTGTGTTTAATACAGTTCCTGGCAAAGAGCAAGTCCTCAGGACGTGTTTGTTGAGTTGGTGACAAAATGCTACGCTTCTGGGAGCAAGTCAAAGGAGAAAACTGTTCACTCTGCCCCAAACAAGTGCATCTGTTCACTCTGAAAACACATGACCTTCTGCAGAAAAAAAAAATCTTCACAATTCATTTTCCATAGAGCAGCCAGAGTGATCTTTTTTTTAAGGCTGTGTGTGTGTGCGTGTGTGTGTGCGCACACGCGCGCCATGCTGCATGTCTAGTTCCCCTACAAGGCATCAAAATCAAACCTGGGCCCAAGGCAGTGAAAGCACCAAATCCTAACCACTCGACCACCATGGAATTCCCCAAAGTGATCTTTTAATATTTTAAATCAGATCATGCTACTCCCTGCTTAAAATCTTTCGTTTCCCACTGCACTTTGAATAAAACTCAGCAAATTACTGTGGTCTCTATTCTTCACTGGCCTCATCTCCTGCTCCCTCCTTCTTGTCTTTCACGAGACTCAAGGTATGCTGATCCTCTATTTAAAAAAAAAAAAAATGAGCTCTTACTGTGTGCACTGGACTGAGCACTTTTCATGTTTTCTCACTTAATCCTCCCAACAATCTTATAAGATAAGTACTAGTATGGTTTCCATATTACAGATGCTGAAAGAGAAGCATGGCAGGCTAAGTAACTTGCTGAAGGTCACACCTTTAGCAACTGACAGAGCTGGGGTTTGAAGCCCATGATCTCAGCCAGTATATAATGAGCTTCCTGCTTCCAGATCACACCACGTTCGTTCTCAGGGTCTTGGAGGTTGGCTGTCTCTCCTGGAATGCTCTTTGTCAGGCCCTCCCAGGCCATCCTTCTCTTCATTAGAGATCAGCTCAAACCCCACCTCCTTAGGGAGACCTTCGCTGACTACTGGACTTAAAATAATCCCCAGTCATTCGCTCCCACATGACCCTACCAGTCTGATAGTCCTCTGGTTATTTTATTCATGTTTATTGTGTAACTCCTTGCACTTAGAATGTTAGTACCATGAGAACTGGGATACTGTTTGTCTACTGCTATATATTTGTGGTCTTCCCAGGTGGCACTAGTAGTAAAGAATCCACCTGCCAATGCAAGTGAATTAAATAAAGAGATTTATTATGCAAGAAATAAATCGAACAAGGGTTCAATCCCTGGTCAGGAAGATCTCCTGGAGAAGGGCATGGCAACCCACTCCAGTATTCTTGCCTGGAGAATCCTCATGGACAGAGAAGCCTGACAGGCTACAGTCCATAGGGTCACAGAGTCAGACATGACTGAAGTGAGCAAGCAAGGAATGTACTATGTGCCCAGCACTGTAAGATGTGTTCATCATCTTACATTGCCCATTTCATCTACACTGACACAATGATCCACAGTGCAAGACAGAATGTCATACTGTTTTACAGATAAGGAAACTGCATTTCACAAAAATTAAATGACTTGCCCAGGGTCACATAGGTACCAAAGCAGAGAAGTTCAAATCTAAACCCAGTTCTGTCTGACTCCCCAGTCTGTGCTCTGCCCACTCAGCTGTGCTTCCCCACTTTATGACCTAATTCAAAGGACAGCTGTAGCTGATTCTCCAATTAACACCCATGGCTCTGCCTCTTTCCCACACTCAGAACCCACACTCCACTGGATGTCCAGAAGATTGTCCACATCCCCCTCCCTCTACACACTTGATGTGTTTGTAACCCAACTCTCCACCTCTCCCACAAAACTTAGCTGTCCTTTGAGAAGCCTTACTGTTAGTGCTACTACTATTAGTTACCCAGGCATCTAGAGCTTCTCAAAATTCTAGTGACATTTTTATCTTCCTCCATCCTAAAGCCCAAGATTTAACCCCTGTCTAGCTTACCTACACCACTGTCTCTTCCTCACCCTAATCACAAGCCTTCTTTCTGTTTCTCCAAATTGCCATGGTTCTACCTCAGTATCTCTACACATGCTGTCTCTTCTGCTCAGTGTCCAGTCCTTCCTCCTTCTTTAGTTAATTCTATTATCCTTCAGATTTTAATATGTCACTTGTTCAGGAAAGCCTTCCCAGATCTCTAGTCTTACTCTTTGAGGCACTTACCACAGTTGCAATTAAGTGGTTGAATGTGTAACAAACAATTTATGAATTTATCTGACTTTCTCCCAGGCTGAATGCACGGGAAAGGTGAAGACTGAGTCTGTCTCACTCAATGCTGCATCCTCAGTGCATCACATGTCATAGGTGATTAGGACGTATTTGTTCTTCTCTATGTGAGTTTGCTTTATCAACTCTCCCTTTATCATGTCTGTGTCCACCAACAGAACGTAAGTTCCAAGGGCAGGGATTTTTGTTGTTGTTGTTGTTGTTTTATTCACTCCTGTTCCCCAGCACCCAAGTGTTCATTAAATGAACATATCTATAACTTCCTTTCCACTTCTAATGCCCTTGCCCTACACCTATCAGCAGACACCAGACATCACTCCCCACTAGGCTTTTAGATGCCAGAGCACTCTCCTGGCCAGAGAGCTGAAATGCTGAAGACACCAGCAGAGGAAGTGACAGATCTCATCCCAGTGACTATGACTTGAGTTTCCTCCCTGGGGACTTGGGAGTCTGCAAAACCATGAGACTGTCTCATCATATTGTTTTCCTCTAATTAAAACTGTTCATAAAATATGGTTCATCAGTACCATCTTTCTAGGTTCCATATATATGCATTATACATGCACTGATATACCATATTTGTTTTTCTCTGACTTACTTCACTCAGTATGGCAGAAATAAAACCAATATTATAAAGGAAGTCAGGATCTTCCAAATAGCAGCATTTGTGATTTCCTTGGGTAAGGGTTGGTGTCAGCAACACGCGAAAACTTCTTGAGAAAGCATCAGAGGAAGACAGAGAGGGGTGAGGCATGGACTTTGGAGACATGCTCAGGAACTCTGCTTACTAGCTGTAAATCCTTGGGTAATCCCTCCTTTTCCTGATTGTAAGACAGGGATAAAAATGCTTCCCTTATGTTGTTGGGAAGGGAAGGGTAGTGTTTAGAAAGATTTGCAGAATACCCTGACTTAGGAAGTGTTCAATAAACGGGACTTTAAAAAAAAAATTGATTTTAGTTGATTTACAATACTGTGTTAGCTTCAGATGTACAACAAAGTGACTCCGTTACACTCATCTTTTGGTGTCATATCTTTCTGACCTTTTATACAGTTCATGAGGTTCTCACCGCAAGTATACTCAGGTGGTTTGCCACTCCCTGAGGAATTGGTTTGAGGGCAAAAGAGAGGGTGTCAGAGAATAAGATGGCTGGATGCCATGACCCATGCAATGGACATGAACTCGGGCAAACTCCAGGAGATGGTGAGGGACAGGGAGGGCTGGCTTGCTGCAGCCCATGGGTCACTGCGAGTCAGATACACCTGGGCGACTGAACAACACGTATATATTGGGCTGGCCAAAAAGTTCGTTCAGGTTTCTCCATACAATGTTACAGAAAAACTCCAGCGAACATTTTGGCCAACCCAATTTTTTTCCCCCATCATTTTCTATTACAGGTTAACACGAGATACTGAATATACTTCAATTAACAGGAATTCTTAGCACAGCCTTTTATGCTCCCAATTTGCACATTCATAAAAGTGACATGTAGCTAACTGTCCAATCTCCCAAGAGGAGATAAATCATCTTTGAATACCCGGGACCCAATTTAGCCAACGAAGGCCTTTACCAACCTCCACTGACAACATAAATGAGTAGCCCAGAACAAAGCATCAAGGTGCACAGTCAAGTTCCCACAAAGGCTAACTCATTTTAGTCCAAGTGGAAGGAGAAGGTAGCAATCTGGCCAGCTGCTCAAGCGCCGAGTTGGCTCGGTAGAACCCATCAGGCCCTACCTGGGCTAACACCTGCCCTTGGAAGAGGAACGCCAACTACGGGTCTCTGGAACCTCAGCCAGCTTTGTCCTTTGTGATAGTGCCACCTAGCGAGGCCCTGGAAGCACTGCCGCCTACACCGGCTATGCCAGGACCACTGCGACAAGCCCGATAGACTTTGGACTGGGATTGTGGTCTCCTTTCATTTTATTGCCGGGTTAAAGGTTTAGACTAGTGACGTCCTCCTTCCATGACCCTGCAGAGGAAGCTTGTGTTGTCCGTCCCCGACCCACGTTCAGACCCAAAGGGACTGATAAGCGCGAAGAGTCAGCTATCGACTACCCGTCGTGCAGCACTGACCAGCGATCACTCTGCGATCTCCTAGCATCCACCCCTCGGGAGCAGGCAAAGCAAGCATTAGCATCCTCATCAAAATCACTGCACAGATGAGAAAACTCAGGGAAGGTGGCTAACCCAAGGTCACAAAACAGCCGGGATGACAACCCAAGCCTCCTGTAACCGGTTCCCTGGCTCCTTCCCCAATCACACGCCCCTCCACATTTCAGGGTAGCCCCAAGGGAACAGAGCCTCGGGGACCGTGCGCCAAGGACAGGCGGGTGGGTGCAGGATAGAGATGATACAGAGGCGACCGCAGCCCTCCCTCTTTCTTCTCTGCTCACTGAGAGCCCTGCATGTTCACCAGGGCTCCGGGTGGGGGAAGAAGGGCCCAGAGCAGGAAACACGGTCCCGCGCAGGTAGCCCCTGGGAGCACGCGGCGCCGGGTCACGTGAGAGGGGCTCGCCGGCGAGGGCTCTAGCACGCACGCACGCCGTACGTAAACACGCACTTAGACGCTGAAGGCGGCGAGCCCGAAGCCCTGGGTCACATGTGGAGGGTGGTTGTACAGAACAAGGGGGCGGGAAGGAGAGAGGTGTCACGTGAAGGAGGTCGGAGCAGTGAGGTCACGTGACGGGGACGGAGGCGGGGCCGCAGAAGAGGAGGAGGAGGAGGGGCGCGCGGCTTCCGGCGGTGGGGGGGGCCGGCGAGCGGAGGGGGGGGCCCTGTCCCGGAGGTGGCGGCGGCGCCATCTTGGCGAAGGGGGGATCAGGAAGTGCGGACCGCGGCGGCGGCGGCGGCGGCGGCGGAGCCCGGAGCGGAGGCCGGAGGCTCCCGGCCCGCCGGCCCCGGAGCGGAGCGGAGCGGAGGATGCAGCAGCCGCAGCCGCAGGGGCAGCAGCAGCCGGGGCCGGGGCAGCAGCTGGGGGGCCAGGGGGCGGCGCCGGGGGCCGGGGGCGGCCCGGGGGGGGGCCCGGGGCCGGGGCCCTGCCTGAGGCGGGAGCTGAAGCTGCTCGAGTCCATCTTCCACCGCGGCCACGAGCGCTTCCGCATTGCCAGCGCCTGCCTGGACGAGCTGAGCTGCGAGTTCCTGCTGGCTGGGGCCGGAGGGGCCGGGGCGGGGGCCGCGCCCGGACCGCATCTCCCCTCACGGGGGTCGGTGCCTGGGGATCCCGTCCGCATCCACTGCAACATCACGGTGAGGACCCCCTCGCGTGCGTGTCTCTGGGGTCCTCTTGTCTGGGACTCGGAATCACCCCACACAGCTTTTTGGTCTCGAAAGACCTGGGAGGCCGAATCCCCTCTCGGGGTTCGGCTCTTTTTCTTCAGGTTGCACTTGTTTCTGACGCTTGAGATTCTGCCATGCACCCAGAATCTCTACCCTTCATAGTCAGGGACACCCTGACATATGGCGCCTCGACTACCCCTTTCTATTACCCACCCACATCGCAAGGTTCATCATTTTGGCTCATTTTGGTTACTTCACGACTTTTCTTGACACTGGGAATGGCCCTCTTCCCCGCGGCCCCCTCACCCCCAAGGTTCCAAGCCTCTTCATTGACTTCAGCTGGAAGGACCTGACTTGGAATTCTGTAGATTTCAGTGATTCCCCCCTTCTCAGCAGTACCTTTCATTTAGGACGTTGCCACCTGTGAGATCCCTGCCCAGGTGTGTCATTCAGCCCCTCTTCCTCTCTGAATTTTACCAGTGATAGTTTGCGATTCACCGACTCCTTTGCTTCCTCTCCTTTGGATTGCCTTTTATTCTGGTGTAACCTCTAACTCTCCTCCTTTTGCCCCAGCTGGTAGCTGCCACTCCCATCCTGTTCCCTATGGATATCTCCAGTTGCCCTGGGTTGTTACCTTTCCTGATAATGATGGTGATGTGCAAGGGCAATCTCATTTGTTCTGAGTGGTAACAGTTCCTTTTCTCCTAGTGAGCATCTTTCCATCCTAGGTGTGCGGGGCTGGGAAGCACCTTACAGGTCTTCTACCTAGGCTATCCTCAAACATTCTGTGAATAGGGTTGGCCTCTGGTAATCTGGGAATACCTGATACTGTGTGGTATGGCACTTAAAATAATTGATTCACCTAGTGTGGTAGTGTTGACCCTGCTGGGAGCACTGGGTAGCGAGCCAGGGGACAGTACTTTATCCAGGCAGGCACACTGCAAGTGGGAGTAGTCTGGAGAAAGACAGACTTGTGAATAGTGTGGCACTTGGGGGCCTGAATTCAATTCACATGGTTCTTGTTTACTATCCCTTTCTTGTATCAAACCAGGTCAAGGTTTGGTGAGGCAAGTCTCAGCTTGGGTTGGATGGTGCCCCACCAAACCTCACGTGTTCCATTTTCCTCTCTCACTTTTTTTCATACTAAAAAGTCAAGATTGAAGGACTAGGTGTGGCTTTGTGAGCTGACGACTTGAGCATCTTTGATAATTTGTTTTCCTCCAGGATTGAGGATTAGAGCAGTGGCAGAGTTTAAGACCTTTTTAGGAGGTTCCCTTGACGTATGTGGAAACTTCTGGGATTGATTCCTTACCTGAATTATGCTTTCAATTCCTTAAGGGTAGGTTTGCCCCCTTCTACTTGCCTTCCCAGTTGCCAGAGGCCATCTACTGTCTTTGTCCCTGGAAAGAGGTTAGTTTAGAAGATTCTGAGACCCCCTGTGACCACTATAAAGAAGACTTGGTGTGAACTGGCCCCCTTGATTTGGGCAGAGGGGGGAGTCTGGTCAGGCTGCATTTGGCACCACGGTTCAAGAATGCTGGGAATGTTAGCAGCGTAGGCTTCTTTCTCCCAGCCTGCCATGTGGAGCCCTACAGCCTACGCCTGGACTGAGAGGGTGGCAGGTTCCCAAAGGAGAGGTGGGGAGAAGTGGCCTTTGAGGGGTTCTGTTAGGAGTGGAGTGGGAAGATTCTTCCTGCCACCCTTTTACTTTCGGGTTTTAGAGACATAATCTAGTTTTTTAATTTCTCCGTCCCTAGCTAAAATGAAAGTAATCTGTGGTCTCTGGTTTTTTTCTGCCAGTGTGATTGTGATGAGGCCATCCTTTCCTCCACTGATTGAGGAGGGTCGGAGGCCTGGGTGTTGGGTGTGGGAGAACTTAAGGTCTGGAGCTTGTTGAGGCAACACAGGAGGTAGGAAGCCATACTCACTGTCAGCACAGTTCGGCTGTGCGGCTTCTCTGATGTTTACTCTTGAAAGAAAAGGACCAGGCTTCTTGGAAAGGGTCATCACAGGGACTTTTTTCTCCTGGTCTGGGATTTGTTGGGAACCTGCCTGCTGAGCTGGGCTTGTATATGTGTGTTGGGGGAAGGGGGCGGATGGTGGAGAGCAAAGGGACTAGAAGTCTTGGGGCATGGAAGGCAGGCAAAACCTAGCTTTCCCCAGGGTCTCCTGTCCTGACTGCTCTCCCTGCTCTTCCCCCCTTAGGAGTCATACCCTGCGGTGCCCCCCATCTGGTCAGTGGAGTCCGATGACCCTAACTTGGCTGCTGTCTTGGAGAGGCTGGTGGACATAAAGAAAGGGAATACTCTGGTGAGGGGGCCAAGGTGTTGAGGAGGGAGTGCATTTTCCTCCTGTGAGACCCATGCCATGAAAACATCCTGTGAAACATGTGTCTGGAAAGTGGGTGGTGCGGTAGCCTGAACACTTGAGGCAGACGTCCTAGGGGAGTTGCTTCCTGAAGCCACAGGGAGAGCCCTGCACCTGACCCAGGATTCGTCCCGTAAGCTCTTCCCCACAGCCCTGTGGTCTGTGAGTTCTAGAGAACTTGGTACCAATTCGGGGGCTGAGATAAGAGCTCACCCGTGTACCTCTCGGTATTGGGGTGGGGAAGGAGTGTTTGATGTCACTGTGATCCCCTACCCCAGCTATTGCAGCATCTGAAGAGGATCATCTCCGACCTGTGTAAACTCTATAACCTCCCTCAGCATCCAGATGTGGAGATGCTGGATCAGCCCTTGCCAGCCGAGCAGGTGAGCACCTGAGGGGCTTTGAACCCTGTTAGGCAGAGTTACCCCCACAAACAGCACTCAGGAAATACATGTTAATTGAGGTGAACCTGCAGAAGTTTCTCTGCAGTGCTACTCCAGACATGTACACATATCATGACTCGGCCTACACATAATCATGACTCTGCCTCTTCTCCAGATGTTCGGAATCTAGCTAAATGGGGCACCAGTAACTTCACCCCTCTGATCAAACTCTGTCCTGCGCAAGGTCATCCCTCGGGGTGGGGGGGGGTGGTTTACCCTTAGCAGTAGGTGACCATTGGGGACTGAGGCCCCGTGTTAAGATCCGAGAATGCAATTCAGTCTAGAGATGATTGAGTACAGGGGTTCTTGGGGAGATTAAATGGGGATTTGTGAGTGAGGTGGCAGAAACAGCCATGTGCTTCTCTCATTGGTTGGCGTGTAGTGCACTGGTAGTGAAGGCATCCCTGGACTGTCGATTCCGCGCAGTTCTGACTGGCGGGGAGGCTGGTAGCCTCATGGGCAGGTGCACAGCTTCCAGACCCAGAGGCTCAGGGGAGTAAGTCCGAGGCTACATTCCAGGAAGCCACCAAGGTCTGACCTCCATCTTTTCCCTCCCCACTGCAGTGTACACAGGAAGACGTGTCTTCAGAAGATGAAGATGAAGAGATGCCTGAGGTAGGCTTCTACCCAAGACGGTACTGGTAGGCCTTTCTTTTGGTCAGCAGCTTTGAGAGCCTGCTATGTACAGAGCTCCAGTCTAGACCCGGGGAGAGAGAAATACCAAATGAATAAAGACAGATGTACTGACCTGGGAGGTTCAGTACAGTGCCCCCCTGGGAGGGGGGCAGCAGTGTAGTAGAGACAGGGCACCCACGTCCAACTGCCAAAGATAGATAAGTGCAAATCTGTTTACACTAAATAGTCACTGTGTTAACCTCAGATGGCTTTGTAGTCAGACCTGAGCTTGCATCCTCTATCTTCCAGCTGTCTTGATTGGGGGATTTTACCTATTCTACTAAAGTACAACTTCTGCAGTTTTCTTATTTATAAAATGGGATGTTAATATCTACTACATAGGGTTGTCTTTAAATAAGGCACTGCATGTGAAAGCCTCCATTCAGTACATAAGTGCTAAATGATTGGTGATACTCTCTAAAAACAACTTGGTTAAGAACTTGAACTTCAGAGCCAGGCCAAATTTGATGTGCATCTTAGTTCTATTAAGAGTTGTATGACTTTGTGGGCATGATAACCTCACCTGGACCTCAGCGTTCTCTTTTGTAGTATGGGGGTAATGATAAAATAATGTCATGGTGGTTATAAGAACTAAATGAGCTAGTGTGTCTAGCATCTCAGCAACTAATATAATAATTAGGAAATTAGTATCACCATATCCTGCCAGAGAGAGGAGAACACGATTACTTTGTTTCTCTGCATCCTAGGTTCTGCAACTTCTGTAACTTTGTCAGGGTCTTAAACTGCACAAAGGGCGCAGGATACATGAAGCATTCTCCTGTCAGACTGCAGACAGCCCTCCAAAGTCTGGCTGATACGGGCTCCTCCCCACGTGCAGTGAACTAGTTCCTCACTTCGAGCAGGGTGAATAGGGGCTGGTTCTGTTCTTGACCTCTGCCCTCTGCATTCTGGACCCCCTTCCTTATTTCCATTTTGGCAGTGGGTGCCTCTGCCTATCTCCTCAGTCCCTACACTTGGGAAGGCAGGACGTTTCTCCCTTAAACCTGGAGTCCTGGGAACTCCTGGGCACAGAAGTCACCTGATGAAACATGAGCTTTGAGTCACAGTGTCAGGCCAGAGTCATTCTAGGAATTAAGGAAGAGTTTGTGCTGCCAAAGGAGAGCTGTAGGGATGGTTGGGCCAGGGTAGGTCTGGGGAACAAGAAAGCTGCGTCTCTGCTTGCTTTCCCTAGACCTTTCGTAGCCCTGCAGCTTGAGAACTGAACAGGAGAGATTTGCCTCGTCTTTTAGATTGTGAAGGGAGTGGGGCTGGGAGCTTTCCAGCAGTGGAAAGGGTATTGTACTCACTCGACTGCCAGATAGACTGCAGCTGTCTGTCTTCCTCCACCTGCAGCTCTAAGTCATATGGTACTGGAGAAGGGAAAGGCCCTTCTCCACAATGCGTGTTGCTTGCTTGCTTTTATCCCACTCCTACCCCACACATCCCCCTAGGACACAGAAGACCTAGATCACTATGAAATGAAAGAAGAAGAGCCAGCTGAGGGCAAGAAATCTGAAGATGATGGCATCGGAAAAGAAAACTTGGCCATACTAGAGAAAATTAAAAAGAACCAGAGGCAAGATTACTTAAATGTACGTGCCCTCTAGGAGAAGCTGGGCGGAGGGCTTGGCTGGTGCCGGCTGGGAGGTGGTAGGCCATCAGGTGTCAGGGTGGAAACAGTAGCCTCTTTGGCTTGGGTTATCAGTGAGCCTCATCCTTGCCCAACGCCGGGGTATACTGCCGGCCTGCCCCTCAAGCCTAGCACACAACTGTGAGATGTTCTGTCCTCCGTGTCTCCTTTGTAGGGTGCGGTATCTGGCTCGGTGCAGGCTACTGACCGGCTGATGAAGGAGCTCAGGGATATATACCGATCACAGAGTTTCAAAGGTGGTGAGTTTGCCTCACAGACGGCTCTGAACACGGGCTTTTCAGAAAGGACATGGTGGCAGCAGCAGATACAGGGGTGCTGACCAAGTTTTTAGGCCAAGGATGGAACACCCCTCATAGTGGCTTAAATTGGATGCATGTCTATGTGGGATGAACCTGGAGCCTTTGACCTTTTTTTCTTCTCAGCCTGGGCTAGGGATCTGCATTGGGTCCCACTTACACTGGGACCATCATCTGATAACATCCTTCTTCCCTCCTTCAGGAAACTATGCAGTCGAACTCGTGAATGACAGTCTGTATGATTGGAATGTCAAACTCCTCAAGTAAGTGGGGACTGTGAGATTGGAAAGGAACTTGAGTAGTGAGTGAAGTCTCCGTGGTGGGAGTCTCCAGGGCCAGTCATCCCGGGAGCAGGTGTGGGCAGTGGCTTGGCTCTTTTCTGCTTGCGCCAGGGGCAGTGGGATCCTCAAGGCTTCTGAGTTAGACCCAGAGCTGAGCCTAAACTGGTTGCTTCCTAGAGTTGACCAGGACAGCGCTTTGCACAACGATCTCCAGATCCTCAAAGAGAAAGAAGGAGCCGACTTCATCCTACTTAACTTTTCTTTTAAAGTAAGTCCTTCCTTTCCAGTCCCTCCCGGGCGTAGGCATCCTTTCCACCTTCCAGTACTGCAGAGGGCCCTGACCTTCCCTCCCTGATGGCTGCCTCCATCTCTCCCTCAGGATAACTTTCCCTTTGACCCGCCGTTTGTCAGGGTTGTGTCTCCAGTCCTCTCTGGAGGGTGAGTGGCCCAGTAAGGGCAGAGGGTGAGGAAGGGTTGGGGAGCTTTTGCCAGGCACAGCTAACCAACCTTTCTTCTGCAGGTATGTTCTGGGTGGAGGTGCCATCTGCATGGAACTTCTCACTAAGCAGGTGAGCCTGTCTCTCGTTCTTTGCCTGGCTGGCCTGGGCAGGGCTAGGCTGACCTTTACCCCTCACCCTCCCACCAAGGGTTGGGTGATGGGCATAAATGGCCCTTTCATTCTGCATGGCAGGGCCTGCACCCACTGACCTGGGCAAATGGGTGATGGCTGTTCTGGGAGTGAAGGGCAGGGGCCCTTCCATGGCTGCAGCTGCTCTCTGGAGAACAAGCATCGGGTTTCTCTGGAAAGTCTGCTGACTCGTTTACTCTGCCCACATTGTTACTTAGGGCTGGAGCAGTGCCTACTCAATAGAGTCAGTGATCATGCAGATCAGCGCCACTCTGGTGAAGGGAAAAGCACGAGTGCAGTTTGGAGCCAACAAAGTAAGGAGCCCAGCCCCCGACCTGGTGGGGCTGTGGGAGCCGCACACAGTCAGGGCCGCTAGGAGGCCGCAGCGTCAGCCCGTGGGCCTAGTGTACCTGCGTGGAGCAGAGCAGGGCCTTGGCCTCAGGGCGGCCTGAGCCTCTGGGGAGGGTGCCGGTCTGGAGGGGGAAAGCTAGGGGGTTGCACCCCGTGGGTCCCCCGGGCGGCCGGTTGGTCTGTTGGGAGCACAGCGCGGGGAGCTGGTCTCTGGGCGGCAGCAGGGCCACAGCGGGCTGTCCGGCGGCCTGATTGGTGGCTTCCTCCCCCCAGTCTCAGTACAGCCTGACAAGAGCGCAGCAGTCCTACAAGTCCTTGGTGCAGATCCACGAAAAGAACGGTGAGGCTGCGGCCACGGCTTGAGATGCGGACCTTTGCCAAGCCCGAGGTTTCCGTCCGCCCAAACAGCAAGAACCCCTTTCAGTTTCTGAGCCTTTTCCACCTCTTAGCACGGCACCTGCCCCTCTTCTCCAAGGAATTCAGTGAGCTGGAGGGTGACGAGTGCCACCTCCTCCAGTAAGAGCAGTGGCGGGCAGGGCAGGGGTAGACTGGGCGCCGCCCCACCTGCCCGCCGCCCCGGGGGCAGGCTCACCTCACTGGTGTCGTCATTCTCCCTTTGCTCAGTCTCCAAGTAGGTGGTTCCTCACCTGCCCATAGACCTTCTCTCCCTGCACCAGGAGGCCCTTTCCAGGATCTTTTCACCTTGGACCCTGGAGGTGTCTTCAGTGATTCGGGCTAGGAGGGTGGGCAAAACAGCCTCCACCTCACCGTTTTCTTCCATTTCTTTGCAGGTTGGTACACACCCCCAAAGGAAGATGGCTAACCCAGGAGTGCCATTCCCTTCCTCCTCCCCCAGGCACCACTGGACCAATTACCTTTGAATGCTGTATTTGGATCTCACGCTGCCTCTGTGGTTCCCTCCCTCATTTTTCCTGGACGTGATAGCTCTGCCTATTGCAGGACAATGATGGCTATTCTAAACGCTAAGGAAAAAAAAACAAAAAACACACACAGAACTGTTTCAAGTACTCAAGACTGACTTACAGACCAACCAACCACCTGGCTGGAACCCTTGCTAGCAGGCATTCTTATAAAAGAAACTTTCGAGCCTCCTTATATTGCTGGAAACTCAGCTGTGCTCCAGACTAGAGCCTCCTTACCTATGCTATGGATTTTTAATTTATTTTCTCTTATTTCATGTACACTGCTTTTTTTGGTTACAGTGTATGATGGATGTGTATGAAAAAAAAATGTATCTTTGGGAAAACAATTACAGTTTGTTAATTTGAAGACGCTGGTCTTGACTCATCTTTATTTTTTATTTCCGTACCTTACCCTTCCCCCATCCCCTGAATTCCTTGAGCAGTGGGGGGAGGGGTACCAGGTTCACTGTGGCTTTGGTAGCCATGAGGGGCTGCACTTCGCTGCTAATGCCAGAGAATGGTGGAGCTGAAGCACATGCCTGCTTCAGCTTGAGGGGCTCTGGAGTGACCAGACTTGTACCCCCTGGGAAGGCAGAGCTCAGCCTGCTGAACCACAAAGCAGGCTGAAATGATGACCCTTATTCTTTAAAGATTTCTAGTCACAGATGTTTTCAAATTTCTTAGAAAAATAACAAGGAGGCCTAAGAGGCTGCTTCACAGAACTACTTTTAAATGAACTGAATAGGGGTGGGGCCACAGTCTCAAGCATGTATGTGGTCCTGCTGATCTCAGCGACAGGCTACGGAGCTACCATTCGTGTTCACTGGTCCCCGCTCCCCGGAACTGGCACTGAAGGGCTATGGTTGGAAGCTCCGTTGCTGCTCCTCCTGTCTCTTCCTTCATTTTTCTTAACAGAGAAACCAGGCAGAGCTCCGAAGTAAGTTGTTTGGTTTGAAGACTGAATTCTTTTAAGGCACTTTCATAACGTGGGTCCTACTGGAAAGGATTAGCTTTAAGGGGTTTGGTCTGTCTACCTGTGTGCCCCACTCAGGCTCAGAACCGCTGCGGAGGCACGTCCATGGGCGGACCTGTCGGTGCTGGGTCTGTCCCTGCTGTGTAAGGACAGGTGTGCTTGCCTGCCCCTTCTGGTCCGTGAGCTTGCTCGGGGCCAGAGACAGCCTCCTGGGACCTGCCTACGGACGGACGGTGACAAACACCAGAGGCCAAGGATGGCCAAGTGAGGACGTGTCTTAGCTCAGACTTAGCACAGCCATCTGAAACCTCTAGGATGCCAGAGTTCTGTATGCTTTGACACAGCTATTTTAACTTCGGTCACCCCCCGGCCCCCACCCCCAACTAAGGGATTTTCATGTCTTGCTGATTCAAGTGGACACAGAGTTCACCGGAACCACTCAACGCTGCTCTAACCCTACTACACCGACCTGGTACAGGGAGCTCATTTATGCTGAGGTGGAGATAAAGAGGGCAGGCACCCACAGGGAAACTCATTTCATGGAGCTGAAATCTAGTTCTCAAAGCCTCTGCCTTTTTTCTGAACTTACCACCAGCCCTGGCTGGAACGTACTATAGGTTGTGTTTTTAGTAATGTGTGCTGTGAGCTGTCCTCTGTACAATGTATTTTGTAATGTATTTTTCTCATCTACCAAAGGATGGAACAAATAAAATTATTTAAATAGTTTGGCTCTAATCAAATTATTATTTAAAGAAAGAATGGGGGGTCACATTCACCTGATGTAAAGGGAAGCACCAGCTCTTGTGCGCGATAGTTATATAAACAGCAACTCTCCAAGAAAATCTTCCACTTTTCTGGTCAAACCTAGCAGTCCTTTCTATGACATTACGTTAGGCTCCTAATGAAGTTACATGGTTAAGGGGAAAAAAAACGGCCGCATCATCCGGAACCAGTGTTTTGCCAAGAAGGCGAAGAGAAAGGAAACAAACCTTATCTTACCAAGTGTACATCTGTGTCCCACACAAGGTTTGAACAACCAGCAGCTGTTTGAACACGGCAGCTCCCACCCTGTGGCTTCAGTTTTAGTGGGCAGGGTTGGGGAGGGGTGGCTAGATAAGAATCAATCACCCCAAATGTGAAGCATGCCAACATTTATTCACCAAGCCAACAGATCAATGTTTAGATGCTCCCTACCCGATTCTACAATGGAATGCCAGGAAAATTAAGCAGTGGGCCCCTCCATTCTCCAGACTCTGTCAGGGCAACTTATATCATGTTCTGGGGTTACAAAAAAAAAAAGACAGGAAAGAATACACTGGCTACATCAGACTTTCAACCTCATGGAAGCTTCCCTGTTTGGTTCAAATGTTCACGGTGAAGACACACGACACATTGAGAAGTGAGCTGGGGGAATCCAAGCAGTCCTGGGCACCGCTGTGGCCTCTGTCACCCCCAAGGCCTCAAGAGTGAAAGGGCAGAGTGGGCAGAATCTAGACAGGAGAGGGAACATGCTGATCGTAGCCACGTCACTTAAACTCTTCAAACTTCAGGATGTGTGACTGGAAGAGAAAGAGAAAATCTGAGTGGGAAGAAAGGACCGCCCCCTAGGCAGTCCACCCAACCCCTGGACAGCTTCGATTTGCTTCTTCTACAGGAATGACAGGTAAATATGCAGCATCCAGGCTGAAGCCGGGGGATGGCTGCAGCTGAGACCCTGGGGTGGGAGGGAAGGAACAGCAGACACAGGGAAGTTACCTCCAAGTTCAAAGCACCGGTGATTTTCCCTTTGAGGATGCAATGGATAACCTGATTTGAACTCAAAATACCTGCAAAACAAAATACAAGAACAAAACCTTAGTATTTCTTGGTCCGGCAGGAGGAGCAAGGGAGGGAAGTGAGAGGCTGGGGCTGCAGGAAAGGGTTCTGGCTGCAGACCAACTCATGTGGACAAGTCTCTGCTAGTCAGAGCTCACTCCCAGCTGCCAGGATAACGTGAGATAATCAGCACTGAAGAGGGAGGAGAGGGGGAAGGCAAAGTGAGAGCACATAAAAGGAAGCATTATACTTGTTAAAATGATTACGGGTATCTGAGATTGTACATTTCCTAATGGAAATTCTGGGGACAGAAAACGGTTCACTCAACTCTCTGAGTTTTGGCTGGAGAGATGGAAGTTAAAAGACAGAGAGCCTTTATACCATGACGAGCGAGCATTCCTACCTGCTGGGACAACGCAGGCCAGGGCACTGGTCAGACACTCACCTTTATCTGGTCTTTCCTTACTCAGCTCCTGCCATTACCCCCGGCCCCCATACTCTGGAGCTGTTTGTATGCATGCAACTGGCTCATATCAAGGGGTAGACCTCAGTTCTACCCCCACCTAGGCCGCTTTCTTACTATGACACATGAAGAAGTCCCTTTCATTTTTCTGAGCCTTACTTTCCCCATCCGTAACATCGTTCACCTGCGCACCCGGCCTCAGGACCATAGTCCACGTGACAGCTGAGCCACCCCCCACCTGGGCTGCACACTCTGGCCCCTGACAGGCTTGGAGCTGCTCTGAGAGGGCAGGGGGCTCCTTACTCTGGGCTACCCTCCAGCACCCGAGCAGTCAGCTTCGGCCTTCCAGAAGCTCCCCAGCCCTGTCTGCCTGTTAGTCCCCAGGCTGAGCCTCTTCATGCAATGACCCAAGGCGACCTCTGGGTGGTGCCCCCTCACCGCTGGGTACAAGCCCATAAGCCCAGCAGGGAGGCTTGGCTCTGCGCTTTGTGGAGGTGCTTTTCCATCTTGGTGTGTGTGTGTTTCGTCACATCCACGTCTCCTCAGCCCCTTAAAGCATTCTTTCACCCTTTCAGATCTCACTTAAACCCCAGTCTCGAGAACAGCCAGAGCAAAGAAGTGGCCTCTTCATTTCAAGGTTGCAGAACCGAGGCCCCACAAGTGTCCAGATCTAAAGTAACAACCCCCTCACATCATGTACAGAAATAAACTCGAGATGGTTTAAAGACTTAAGCGTAGACATGACGCCGTAAAACTCCTAGAAGAGAACACAAAACATGCTCTGACAAAATCATAGCAATATTTTCTTAGATCAGTCTCGCAAGGCAAGAGAAATAAAAGCAAAAATAAACCAATGGAACCTAATCAAAGTTAAAAGCTTTTCCACAGCAAAAGAAACCATAAAACAAAAAGATAACGGACAAAAAAAAAAAAAAAGATAACGGACAGACTTGGAGAAAATATTGGCAAATGATGCAACCAACAAGGGGTTAATTTCAGAAATATACAAACAGTTCATACAGTTCAACATCAAAAAAACAAACAACCCAATAAAAAAATGGGCATTAGGGGCTTCCCTGGTGGCTCAGTGGTAAAGAATCCGCCTGCCAATGCAGGAGACACAGTTTCCATCCCCGGTCCAGGAAGATCCCACCTGCTGCAGAGCAACTAAGCTCATGCACAACGACTGAGCCAGTGCTCTAGAGCCCGGGAACTGCAACTGCTGAAAACCATGTGCCCTAGAGCCTGTGCTCCCCAAGAGAAGCCACCGCAATGAGAAGCATGCGCACCGCAAATAGCACAGCCCCCACTTACCGCAACCAGAGAAAAGCTTGTACGGCAACAAAGACTCAGCACAGCCAGAATAACTGAATAAATACAACTATTTTAAAAATGGGCATTAGACCTGAACAGACATTTCTCCAAAGAAGACACAGAGGTGGCCAACAGGTACATGAAAAGATGCTCAACATAGCTAATTATTAGAGAAATGCAAATCAAAACCACAGTGAGCTATCACCTCACACCAGTCGGAATGGCCATCTCCACCACGTTCACAAATAAATGGTGGAGAGGGTGCGGAGAAAAAGTAACCCTCCTGCACTGTTGGTAGGAATATAAATTGGTGCAGCCACTATGGAAAATAGTATTTGTTGTTGTTGTTTAGTTGTTAGATTCTGTCTGATGCTTTTGCAACTCCTTGGATTGTAGCCTGCCAGACTCCTCTGTCCATGGGATTTTCCCAGGCAAGAACACTGGAGTTAAAAAAAAAAAAAAAAAAAAAAAGAACACTGGAGTAGGTTGCCATTTCCTTCTCCAGGGGGTCTTCCCCACCCAGGGATCGAACTCGCATCTGCTGCCTTGGCAGGCGGGTGCTTCACCACAGAGTCACCTGGAAAGCACTGGAGGACAGTATGGCGGTTCCTTAAAAACTAAAAACAGAGTTACCATATGATCCAGCAATCCTACTCCTGGGCATATACTCAGAAAAAAACAAAAACTCCCACTTCAAAACAATACATGTGCCCCAGAGACTGCCCTGGGGGTTCAGGGGCTAGGACATCACACTCCCAATGCCAGGGGTCCAGGTTTGATCCTTGGTCAGGGAACTAGATCCTGCATGCTGCTACTAAGAATTCACTGCTGCAACTGAAAAGATCCTGCAAGCCGCAACGGAGACCCGGCACAGCCAAATAAAAGAGACACGCACCCTAATGTTCACAGCGGTAGTATTTATAATAGCTGAGACATGAAAGCAACCTAAATGTCCATCAACAGATGAACGGACAAAGAAACCACAAAAAAAGAATGAAATAATGCCATTTGCAGCAACATGGATGGATCTAGAGATTATCATATTAAGTGAAGTCAGAGAAAGCCAAATATTATGTGATATCATTTAAAAGTGGAGTCTAAAAAATAATACAAATGAACTTATTTACAAAACAGATTTAGAAACACAGAAAACAAAATTATGGTTACCGATGGGGTGGGGAAAGGATGAATTAGGAGTATGGAATTAACAGATGCATACCATTATATGTAAAATAGGTAAACAACAAGGATTTAAAATATAGCACAAGGAATTATGGGGGTTCCTAGATGGCTCAGTGGGTAAAGAACCTGTCTGCAATGCGGCAGACACAGGCAGGTACGGATTTCATCCTGGGGTCAGGGAGATCCCTTGGAGGAGGGCATGGCAACCCACTCTGGTATTCTTGCCTGGAGAATCTCATGGACAGAGAAGCCTGGCAGGCTACAGTCCACAGGGTCTCAAAAAGTCAGACACTACTGAAATGACTGAGCATGCACGCACAAGGAACTACAGTGAACATCCCGTAATAACCTCTCATGGAAAAGAAACTTAAAGATAGACATAAATATGCACACACACACATAAAACTGAATACACAGAAGAACTATACAAAAAAGGTCTTGATTGCAGATAACCACAATGGTGTGGTCACTCACCTAGAGCCAGACATCCTGGAATGTGAAGTCAAGTGGGCTTCAGGAAGCCTTACTGCCAATTAAGTTAGTAGAAGTGATGGAATTCCAGCTGAGATATTTAAAATACAAAAATATGATGGTATTAAAGTGCTGCTGCAGTCAACATATCAGCAAATTTGGAAAACCCAGCAGTGGCCACAAGACTGGAAGAAGTCAGTTTTCATCCCAATTCCAAAGGGATGTTCAAGAATGTTCAAACTACTGGACAACTGCGTTCACTTCCCATGCTAGTAAAGTTATGTTCAAAATCCTTCAGAGGCTTCAGCAGTACTTGAATCGAGAAATTCCAGACATACAAGCTTGGTTTAGAAAAAGCAGAGGAACCAGAGAACAAACTGCCAACATTGGTTGGATCAGATAAAGCAAGGGAATTTCGGAAAAACATCTACTTCAGTTTCATTGACTACACAAAAGCCTTTGACTGTGCGAATCATAACAAATTTCAAAATTCTTGAAGAGACGGGAATCCCAGACCATCTTACCTGTCTCATGAGAAACCTGTATGCAGGTCAAGAAGCAACAGTTAGAGCCCTGTATGGAACAACTGACTGTTTCAAAATAGGAAAAGGAGCACGTCAAGGCTGTATATTGTCACCCTGCTTATTTAACTTATATGCAGAGTACATCGTGAGAAACGCTGGGCTGGATGAGTTACAAGCTGGAATCAGATTGCTGGGAGAAATATCAACCACCTCAGGTTTGCAGATGACACCACTCTAATGATAGAAAGCAAAGAGGAACTAAAGAGCCTCTTGATAAGGGTGAGAGAGGAGAGTGAAAACACTGGCTTAAAACTCAACATGAAAAAACTAAGATCACGGCATCTGGTCCCATCACTTCATGGCAAATAGAAGCAAAAGAAGTGGAAGTAGTGACAGATTTTCTCGTCATCCTGGGCTCCAAAATCGCTGCAGATGGTGACTGCAGCCATGAAATTAAAGTCTTTTGCTTCTTGGAAGGAAGGTTAGATAACATACTAAAGGACAAACCTAGATAGCATATTAAAAAGCAAAGGCATCACTTTGCCAACAAAGATCTGTAGAGTCAAAGCTATGGTCTTTCCACTATGGATGTGAGAGTTGGGCCATAAAGAAAGGTGAATGCCGAAGAATTGATGCTTTTGAACTGTAGTCTAGAGAAGACTCTTGAGAGTGCCCTGGACAGCAAGGAGATCAAACTAGTCAATCCTAAGCGAAATCAACCCTCAATACTCATTGGAAGGACTGATGCTGAAGCTGGAAGCTCCAATACTTTGTCCACCTGAGTTGGTCAACAGGCGACTCATTAGAAAAGACTGATGCTGGGAAAGACTGAAGGCAAAAGGAGAAGAGGGTGACAGAGAATGAGACGGTCAGATGGCATCACTGACTCAATGGGCATGAACTTGGGTGAACTCTGGGAGATGGTGTGGGACAGGGCGACCTGGCACGCCGCAGCCCATGGGATCACAAACAGTCAAACGTGACAGAGACTGAACAACAGCAGCAAATAACTAAATCACTCTGCGGTAGACCTGAAACTACACAATACTGTAAACCAACTACACTTCAATTAAAAAAATAAAGTAATAAACATCACATCAGGGAACAACCTTGAGTCCACTGCTCTAACCCCTATCATTGGTCTTCAAATACCACTTTTCTTCTACAAAGAATCCTTCTCTGAAGAAATCTCAAGCGAAACTCAATGTACATGAAATAGATAGAAGCTGAGTAGTTCCGGCAGAATCAAGAGTGGGAGGCCTGCCTTCCCCTCACTCCACCCAGAGAACTCAGCCTTCAGGCAGCATCTGAGGTCCCCTTCCAGATCTTGTGGTTCGGAGAGACCAGATATGAAAACCAAATCCTCAAGAAAGCTCAGCAAGGGGCAGATGCTGAAAATGAGGGTGAGACCAAAAGAATAGAGACCGAAGGGAAGGCATCCTCAGGGCCTTGGCTGCCCCTACGCAGAAGACATTCCCGCACAGGTGCCCAGAGGAACGCACAGCATCTACCGTCCCCTGGGTCCCCTGCAGGAGGGTGGAGGGCGCCTTACCTTTCTCCAGCATGAACGGCTGAGTCAGGGGGGGGATGGTCCAGAAGTCATCACTGTCCAGGGTGCGCAGGGACTGTACCGGGATGGTGGCCGATCGGCCAAAATCCACGAACATGACCACCACCCAGGAGTCCACGCGGTCCAACACCCAGCACCTGGCCGGAGGGAGGGAGAAGAGGTTTGCTCCACCTGGAGCCACACAGAGCAGTCTTCATGGAGAGGGCTGGGAGGTCTGGGAGGGAAGAGAGCGTCCTATGCTGCTCCCTGCCTTGGGTGGAGAGGTGATCACAAGGAATGACCTTGAGAGAAGCAGCAGCAGCAGCAAAGACACGGGAGTCCGGAGGATGGAGAAGCGACCCTCCACAGCCCTGCCCGGCACGTACCTGTTCCAGGCCGGCCCGTAACTGCCCAGGTGGTACTCGGCCAGACCGCGGGTCCCGCGCCGCACCGCCGAGTCATGCAGGTAGGGCTGCTGCTCCTCCGCCTCGGCCAGGGCGCTGAACAGGGCCAGCATGTTTCGGTGCAGTGTCTGTGGACAGTACAAACGCCGCGGGCCTCGCTGCCTGCCTGCATCACACATCTGCCTTGGCAGGTATCACCTGTCACGTCAGCACCACTGATCCACCCACCCCAAGGGAACCCAAGGTATGAGGTGGGAGAGGGAGTGAGAATGCCAGGCATCATAGTGCGGCCCCTCTGGATGTCCACCATGCTCACCCCAGTGGGGCCGCACGAGGAGGGATCCAAGCCCCAGAGGACCACCAATAAGCCCGTACCTCGGTGATGTGCATGGCCCAGAAGAAGGGGGTCTGAGGGACAGTACTGGTCACCAACAGCCCCACCTCCCCGCTGATGCTGGGGATGGTGGCCAGCCAGCCCAGGTCTCGGAAACATTCCCTTAGGAGCAGCACCAAGAAGGACCCTCTGTGAAGAGCAGAGAACAGAGGGAAGGGGGTGAACGCAGAGCAGTCTGACCAACGCCTGTCCTGGGGATCCTGGGCAGGAGAGTCACCTTGACAAGAGGGCTGTGGCCCTCCCCCGGGTGGGGACAAGACAAGTGCCTCGGGCACGCTGATCTCCGGGCATCCAGGGTGGGGAGAGTCCCAGGCCATCACCATACAGAAAAGGAGATGGACTTTGTAAGTCACGGTGGGTCATGGCCTTAGTGCTTGGGTCTGATGCAGGAGTTCTGAACACTTGATTCCCCACCACCATACCATCCCTGCCCCCACCCTCTAGGGACCAAGCAGATGTTTGCAACTGCCATTTGCTGGTGGCCTCTACACCTCCGCTCACCTCATTTCCATGGGAACTGCAAAGAAGCTTGTCTTGGGTTTCTCTGTCTCACAGGGCTCACCAGAAGCTTTAGGAGTGAGCTGTGGACAAGCTGAAGGCAGAAAGTGGAGTCCTGGAGGCACCAGGGCTGTCTCAGAGGGCTGCCCCCCACCTCCCCCTCAAGAAACCCCAGAGGTAGGATGAGATGGGCGGTGCAGCTACATCCTTCCCGGTCTCAGCCTCTAGACCCTCAGGTGGGTGGGGAGGGTGTGCTGGATGATCCTCTTTCACCAACGAAGCATTCCAGGGACCTCCCTGGTGGTCCAGTGGCTGGGATTTCACCCGCCACTGCAGGGAATGCGTTTTCAGTCCCTGGTCGGGAAGCCAGAATCCCACATGCCTCCTGGCCAAGGGACCAAACCACAGAACAGAGGCAATGTTGTAACAAATTCAACAAAGACCTTAAAAATGGTCCACATCAAAAAAAAATCTTAAAAAAAAAAAAGGCATCCTAGAGGAATAAAAATATTTTCTACACTGAGGGGTCAATGCGGGACAAAGCTGGAAGGAGGCTGGGAGAGGTAAATCGGCAGCTGCAAAGACACATCCTGGAAACAGATGGCAGCTGGGGAATCTCACCAGTGGTTCCAGCAAATCCTTGAGCAGAGGCCTTCTCTGAAATCTAGGGAGAAAGAGAAAAGGCATCACTGAGGCATGGCGGTGTTCATCTCACTGTTTACATACTGGGTCTCTCCAAGTAGATTCGGATGAGAGCAGCAACAGCCCCTGGACTGACACAGGCTTCAGCTGACTTTGGGGAACCCCCGACCCCGCTTTCTCCATTCTCTAAGGGGATCCTGAGCCAGGTAAAGACAGGAGGTTCAGGAGCAGGGAGTGGGGAGGGAGGGCATGCTGCCAGGAACGCTCACCAGAACCTGCAGGCACAGAAGCCCAGCACTGCTTAGCCCCGAGGCCCCTGTGGGCACTTCTCCGAGAAAGAGGAGGAGAAAGAGGTAGGGATGGGTACTCTGGTGCAGGTCTGGGTGGAGACAGACTACAGACCTGCAGCCCCCAGCCACACTGGCTTCCCTCTGTCAACTGCCCTGATCTGGAAATCCCCCGCCCTGGTTACACCCACAGATCTGCCTGCCCGGCTATGTTCCTGCTTCCCCCACGCCCCCTGCCGCCCGAAAACACACACGGCCACTGTTCTCCAGCGGACACACCACAATCCTTCCAGAAGCCCCTAGTGAGTTTCCTTCATTCCCTCCAATGGATGACACCTCACCCCCTCCTGTCTTCAAACCCTCTACACCTCCCACCCAACACCCACCCTGTGAACTTGCCTCTTCGTCAGGAGAAAACTGGAAGCAACTGGATACGGGGGCCCCCCTCATCCTCTCACCACCCAAACCACCCCCCACCCCGCTCTCTCTGCCCCTGTTACGTGGCCACCAAGCACCTTCCCAAAGTCTCCACGTGGGCTCGCCAAGGCCACCGTGATCTACCCTCCTTCCACTGACCTCTGCCCACTCGCTCTTGAGGCATTTGTAGGCAGTCCCTTTGTCTAGCATGTTATTTTCCTGGTCTTACCACGGTTGACTGACATTTCATCCAGATCTCAGCCATCACTTCCTCACATAGAGGACTCCCTAAGAACCATTTCAGTGAACCCTCTCTTCTCCATCATATCTCCTCATTTTAGTCCTATGTTTGCTTGTTACTACTGAGACAGGCTGGAACCTGGGACCCTTTGCTGCAGTGCTCATACCTGGACAAATGTCTCCTCCAATAAAATACAAGGAAACTCTTCAGGGACTAAAAATAACTGCATGCATGTGCAGTCAGGGAGAATCATGGACAAGATACGAAAAAGATGGGAAACCCAAAACCCAATGCCACTTCTGAAGACTGGGAGCAAAAGCAGGGTGCTGTACCTGCCCAATGCACAAAGGCATGGGCTAACCACCTAAGCCACCTCTCTGGCCTGAGCCCTGGACATGCCCCTGCTCACCAACATAAGGACCCAGCTCATCCCCCCTGGGGAACTAGCAAGAGAGCCTGGTGCAGAAGGGGACCCAGTAAAGCCTTGCCTGAATTTCTTGTCTGGCCTCTAATCAATTTCTATTGGTCAAGGAGGCCAAGAACCCTGGTTGGTAACACTATCTGACATTTTCTTTTTTCCTCTTTTTTTTGGGGGGGGGGGGCATTTTCTTATTTATTCACTTTTTTACTGGTTTACTGTATGTGTATTTCCACTGGAATTTAAGCCTGATGTGAACCACATCTCTCTTCTGACAGCTACCTTCATGGCCAAGGAAACCTCAGGGCCCAGAACAGTGTCTGAGACATGTTAAGCTCTTAGTAAATATATATGAGAGAAAGAGACAGAAGGAAAGAGAGAGACAGAGGAGGAGGGAGGGCGGAGAAATGAACTGGGGCAAATTCTTAATATAAACCTTGGTTTCCTCTTCAATACCATGAATCATACCTGATGTGAGGATCTACCTTGGACAGCATCTGTTCAGGACATGAAACAAAACAGATGCTTGATAAATGGAAGAGAAGTTAAGGGACTTCCCTGATGGTCCAGAGCTTAAGAGTCCAGCTGCCAATGCAGGGGACACAGGTTCCACCCCTAGTCCCGGAAGATCCCACATGCAGCAGGGCAACTGAGCCCATGCGTCACAACTACTGAAGCCCGCACACCCTAGAGCCTGTGCTCCGCAACAAGAGAAGCCACCGCAATGAGAAGCCCACAGACCACAACTAGAGCGCAGACCCTGCTCACCACAACTGAAAAAAGCCCAAGTACAGCAACGAAGACCCAATGCAGCCAATAAATGAATAACATTTTCAAACAGAGAGGTTACAAGTGCAGGTTCTGGAGTTAGACTGGGCTCCAATCTTGGATCGAGAACTTGAAGGATCGAGCTCCTTAACTGTGGCCTGGTTCCTTGGCGTCTCGTCTGCAGGACAGCAGAGTAGCCGCACCTGTTGCTGGGTTTAAACAGGTTCATATAGCACAGCGATCGTTACAGAGCCTGCAGAGGGAGCCCTCCGCGAAGGCAAACTAGCACAGTCAACCAAGGGGGCCCAGACAAAGTCTCCACATGAAATCATTCTGCCCCTGCTGTTAACCTACGACACAGCAAAGCAAAGTGACAGGGTTAAAAACTCTCCTCTAGCCAAGCACAGAAGCTGCCTTTTTATCTGAACAGGGCTTCCCAGGTGGCGCTGTCCCTCAGTCATGTTCGACTCTTTGCGAGCCCGTGAACGGCAGCCCACCAGGCTCCTCTGTCCATGGGACTCTCCAGGCAAGAATACTGGAGTGGGTTGCCATTTCCTTCTCCATTTCCTTCTTCCCCCCCCCACCAGGTGGCGCTAGTGGTAAAGAACTTCTTGGCAATGCAGGAGATAGATGTTTAAGAGATGAAGGTTCAATACCCGGGTCAGGGAGATCCTCTGGAGAAGGAAATGGCAACCCACTCTAGCAATCTTGTCTGGGAAATCCTCATGAACAGAGGATCCTGCTGGGTTACGGTCCATAGGGTCACAGAGTCGGATACAACTGAAGTGACTTAGCACTTAGCAAGGCAATTCCATATACCAATCTCAAGAACCGATTATCAGCAGGGGTTTCAAGTTAGAAATTACTATTAGTACAGAAACATCGGAAACCATTCTGGGTCTAATTATTATTCCCTAATGATTTGAGAGATATAAGTATAATAAGCCTATTTGGTCAGTTTGTGAAATTCAGTTTCAGAGGAAAATCTATACAATTATCATCCAACCACCACAGCAGACATGTCACTCAAAAACAAACTTCAAATTTCAGGATGTGCATAACACAGAAGTGGCCACCTAGAAGCTGTAGCAATCGAGGCAGCATCTCAGGAGCTGCCAAACCAGCCGAGTTTAATTAAGTTCTATTGTCGCCACGAGCACAGTAACTCTACGCGCCGATCAGTCAACAGCTATTAACGGTCTGCTTTGTTCTGGGACACTGCTACCAGCCGGTCAAGCAGTCCAAGAGGTGGCCTGCTTCAGAATCCTGCAGGTAAGTCTCAGCAGTGGAAGAGAAGTCACGGGGCACACAAAGGTCAGTGGCCAGAAGGCTTTTGGGGGCTGGGAGCACCGACCTCATGTGACACTCGGAATAGTGGTGGCCCCCCCGGGATTGCTCACTGCCACACCCCTGGCCTGCTGCGGTCACCCTGGACCATCACTTTTAAGGCCCTGTCTCTACCTGGGGAACCACACCTGGAGCTACCTGAAGGGCATATCCTAGTGGACATTTAAAACTTAGAGCTTTAACCATCAACTGCTTTCCTGTCACCCAGTACCACCTTGCACTTTTTTTTTTTCCCCCACCTTGCACTTCTTGCATTTCGATGTGCTGGGAACAGAGCAACAAAGACAACAGACACAGGCCTTGATCTTGGGGACCTACACCGAGTCACTCCGCACATATTTATACAACGCATTCATTCTGGACCCAGCCATCACAAAGCTCACACTCTGGTGGGGGCAGGAGACAAGAAGAATACAAAGAACTATAAGGTCGATGACCACAAGGGCAAAGAAGCTTCACAAGGCAAGGAGATGGGACAAGAGGGCAAGCGTGGGGGCGGGAGTGACCGCTGAGCAGAGGCCTACATGAACTGAGAAGGCAAACCCGCAGGCATCTGGGAGATGAGCCTTCCTGCCAAGAACACCCGCGGTCCTAGGCAGGGATGTGCTTGCCCTGCGACACTGGGGCCGGGGTAACAGGCATTTGCATCTCTTACCTGTACCACCCAAGACAGGTAATCTGCTTCCAGGCCCTTGGAGTCTATTCCACAGGGTCCCTTTAAAACCTAAATCTAAGAGAACAGATGAACTAACGGTGGCACATCCATACAAGAGAATACAACTTAGCAATAAAAGAAAGAATTGCTGATGGTGTGACCACATGGATGATTCTCAATAACATTCTGCTGAGTGGAAGAAGCCAGACACAAAGAAGCGCACATGGCACGAGTCCATCGACACCAAACTCTAGAAAAGGATAAATCTCATCTAAACTGATGGAAAGCAGCTCAGTCATTGCCTGGGGCCACGAAGCTGGGGAAGGGCACAAGAGAATCTTTGGGGCAACTGAAATGGTCTATGTTTGCCTGGGACGGTGGTTACAGATGCATACACTTCTCAAAATTCATCAAACTGTACACCTAAAAGGGATGCATTTTATGTAATAATTCGATGATACTTCAATAGGTGATTTTTTAGTATAAATTGGTTAAATCTGGTTAGGTCATTCTGTGCTCAAACCCTCCAGTGTTCTCATTATTATGTGACTATGTAAATGCCAACTGTTGCTGAATCAAGTTATGTACCATGAAAATTTAAAAATTTTAATATTAAAAATGTATTATGATTATTTTTATCCTTATACAACCTTCTCCAGGAATTAATTGCTCCTTTTTTCCCATTTACTTGTTATTTCCTTAAATTTCTGGCTAAATCAATAAAACAAAGAGCTGGATCCTTTAAAAGGATCGACAAAATTAATGAACATCCAGTAAGACTGAAAAGAAAAAGAAGTCACAAATTGCCAAAATCAGGAACAAAATGGGATATCAATATACACCTCACAGATATCAAAAGGATAACAAGGGAACATAAAGGACAACGCTACACATAAATACAAACATGAAGTTTGACAACTTAATACAAAACATACCACTTTCTCAGAAACTATAAACTATCAAAACTCACCCAGGCTAAAATAGACGACTTGAAGAGCCCCATTACTATTAAAGAAATTGAACTCTTAATTTAAAAAAAAAAATCTCGGGAATTCCCTGGCAGTCCAGTGGTTAGAACTTGGCACTTTCAGTGCCAGGGGCACAGGTTCAGTCCTTGGTTGGGGAACTAAGATCCCACAGCTAAAAAGAAAAAATAAAAGAAAAAGGAAACCTCTAAGCTCAGATGGTTTTACTAGAGAATTCTACCAAACATTTAAAGAACAATTAATGTAGTTCTATACAGTCTTTTCCTAAGGGAGGGAACACTTCCTGATTCATTTTATAGAACGAATTTATACTAGTATTCAGTTCAGTTCAGTTGCTGTCATGTCCTACTCTTTGCAACCCCATGGACTGCAGCACGCCAGACTAGTACTACCATGATATTAAAACCAAAGATAGTATCAGACACACAAAAAAAACCCACAAAAGAACAATATCCTTCATGAAAAACAGGTACAAAAACCAGTAACAAAATATGATCAAACAGAATTTAGCAATATGTAAAAATAATTATACACCATGACCAAGTGAGTTTTAGTGCAGAAATGAAAGGCTGGTTCAGTATCTGAAAAATCAGTCAAGGTAATCCATTTTAACCAGACTAAACCAGAAAAATCACACGATCATATCACTCAATACAGAAAAAATAATTCAACAAAATTCAACATCTGTTAAATGCTGAAAATGTTGAAAATTCAACAGCTGGTATAGGTTGAATTATTTCTGCCCCCTCAAAAAATATATGTGGAACTCCAAACCCCTAGTACTCAGATTGTGACCTTATTTGGAAACAGGATCTTTATAGAGGTGAGAGAGGTAAAACAAAGTCACTAGGGTGGGTCCTAATCCAACACCAGTGTGTCCTTATGGAAAGAGGAAATCTGAACATGGAGCCCGACACAGAGGGAAGACAATATGAAGTCACACAAGGAGAATGTCATGTGAAAACAGAAGACTGGAATGACACACCTACAAGCCAAAGAACACCAAGGATTATCGGCAAATCACCAGGAGCTAGGAAGAGGCAAGGAATAACTTCCCCACAGGTTTCAGAGGGACCTTTGCCCTGCTGACACCCTAATTTTGGTCCTCTAGCCTCCAGAACTATGAGATGATCAATTTCTGTTGTTCTAAGCCACCCAGTTTCTGGTACTTTGTGACAGCAATCATAAGAAATATAACAATGACTCATGATTTAAAAAAAGAAAACTCAGAAAAACAGGAATAGAGGACAGTTTCCTCAACTTAATAAAGAATATCCATCCAAAAACCTATGATAATATCATACTTTATTGTGAAAGACTGAATCTTTTTACCCTAAAAGAATAAGGCAAGGATATCCACACTCACTACTCTACTTCAGCAGAGTGCTGGGAATCTAGCCAGTAATAAGAAAAAGAAACAAAAGACATACAGATCAGAAAGGAAAAATAATAAAACTGGCCTTATTTGCAAATGACATTATTGTCTACACAGAAAATCCCAAGAAATCTACAAAAAAAAAACCCAAATTCCTATCACTAATAAATTCACCAAAGTAACAGGATATAAGATAATATAAAAAAATTGTATTTCTATATACTACCAATGAGCAAGGAGACAGAAACCAGTGTCATTTATAATCACTCAAAAATTAAATACTTGTGTCAACCTAATAAAATATATTAGAACTTGTATGCTGTAAACTATACAATCCGATTAAAGAAATCTTTAAAAAAAGTCTGAATCAATGGAAATACATACTGTGTATTTATGTTCATGGATTGGAAGACCCAACATATAATAAAGATATCAATTCTCCTTAAACTATCAAAACTCCAGTCAAGAGGGGTGGAGCAAAGGGAACTCTCCTACACTGCTGATGGGAACGTAAATTGGTACAGCCACTATGGAGGTGGCTTAAAAAACTAAACACAGAGCTATCGTATGACCCTGCAATCCCACTCCTGGGCATATATCCAGAGAAAAACATGATACAAAAGGATACATGCGCCCCAAGGTTCACTGCAGCACTGTTTACAAGAGCCAAGACATGGGAGCAACTTAAATGTCCATCAACAGATGGATGAATAAAGATGCAATACATATATACAATGGAATATTAGCCATTAAAAAGAATAAAAATGCCTTTTGCAGCAACATGTCATGCTGAGTAGACAGAGAAGCATAAATATCATCTGACATCCTTTATATGTGCAATCTAAAAAGAAATTATACAAATGAACTTACAGAACAGCAGGACAGTCACAGATTTAGAGAACAAACGGGTGGTTGCTGGGAGGGAAGGGATAATTAGAGAGTTTGCGATGGACATGTATTCACTGCTATATTTCAGATGGATAACTAACAAGGACCTACTGTATAGCACATGGAACTCTGCTCAATGTTATATAGCAGCCTGGACTGGAGGTGAGTTTGGGGGGAGAATGAATAAATTTATGTGTATGGCTGGGTCCCTTTCTTGTTCACCTGAAACTATCACAACATTGTTAACTGGCTGTACCCCAGTACAAAATTAAAAGATTTAAAAAAAAAAAAAAAAAACTCCAGTCAAAATTATTGTGGGTATAGATTATTCTAAAATCTATATACAAAGGCAAAAGAACTAGAACAGCTAAAACAATATTGAAAAACAGTAAGTAGAAGGAATCTCCTAATTTCAATACTTCTTATAGCTATAGTAACTGAGACTATATGAGATGTTAGACATGTAGGCCAATGGAACAAAACTGAGGACCCAGAAATCCGTTGCTGTTCAGCGGCAAGTCCTCTCAGACTCTGTGACCCCCCGGACTGCAGCACACCAGGCTCCTCTGCCCTTCACCATCTTCCAGGGTTTGCTCAAGTTCATGTCCATTGAGTCGGTGGTGCCATCTAACAGTCTTCATCCTTTGCTGCCCTCTTCTCCTTTTGCCTTCAATCTTTCCCAGCACGGGGTCTTTTCCAATGAGTTAGCTATTTGCATCAGGTGACCAAAATATGGAAGCCTCAGCTTCAGCATCAATCCTTCCAATGGGTATTCAGGGTTGATCTCCTTCAGGATGGACTGGTTGGATCTTCTTGCAGTCCAAGGGACTCTCAAGAGTCTTCTCCAACACCACAGTTCAAAAGCATCAATTCTCTGAAGTTTAGGCTTTTTTATGGTCCAACTCTCACATCCATACATGACCACTAGAAAAACCACAGCTTTGACTATACAGACCTTTGTCAGCAAAGTGATGTCTCTGCTTTTTAATACACTGTCTAGATCTGTTGTAGCTTTCCTTTCAAGGAGCAAGTGTCTTTTATTTTCATGGCAGCAGTCACCATCCAGTGATTTTGGAGTCCAAGAAAATAAAATCTGTTACTATTTCCACCTTTTCCCCTTTTATTTGCCATGAAATAATGGGACCAGATACCATGATCTTAGTTTTATGAATGTTGAGCTTTAAACCAGATTTTTCACTCTCCTCTTTCACCCTCATCAGAGGCTCTTTAGTTCCTCTTTGTTTTCTGCCATTAGAGTGGTATCATCTCCATATCTGAGGCTGTCGATATTTCTTCCAGCAATCTTGATTCCAGCTTGCAATTCACCCACCCCAGCATTTCGCATGATGTACTTTGCATGTAAGTTAAATAAACAGGGTGAGAATATATAGCCTTGTTGTACTCCTTTTCCAATTTTGAACCAGTCAGTTGTTCCATGTCCAATTCTGCTGCTTCTTGACTCACATAAACATTTCTCAGGAGGCAGGTCAGGTGGTCTGGTATTCCCATCTCTTTTAAGAATTTTCCACAAATTGTTGTGATCCACATAATCAAAGGCTTTAGCGTAGTCAATGAAGTAACTGTTTTTCTGGAATTCCCTTGCTTTTTCTATGATCCAACAGATGTTGGCAATTTGATCTCTGATTCCTCTACCTTTTCTAAATCCAGCTTGTACATCTGGAAGTTCTCAGTTCACATACTGCTAAAGCCTAGCTTGAAGGATTTAGAGCATAAACGTACTAGTATGTGAAATGAGTGCAATTGTGCAGTAGTTTGAACATTCTTTGGCACTGCCCTTCTTTGGGAATAGAATGAAAGCTGACTTTCCAGTCCTGTGGCCACTACTGAGTTTTCCAAATTTTCTGTCATACTGAGTGCAGCACTTTAACAGCATCATCTTTTAGGATTTTAAATAGCTCAGCTGAAATTCCATCATCTACACTAGTTTTATTCATAATAATGCTCCCTAAGGCCCACTTGACTGGACACTCCAGGATGTCTGCCTCTAGTTGAGTGATCACACCATCGTGGTTATTCAGGTCATTAAGACCTTTTTTGTTTAGTTCTTCTGTGTATTCTTGCCACCTCTTCTTAATCTCATCTGCTTCTGTTAGGTCCTTACCGTTTCCGTCCTTTATCATGCCCATTCTTGCATGAAATGTTCCCTTCCCATCTTCAATTTTCTTGAAGAGATCTCTAGTCTTTCTCATCCTATTGTCTTCCTCTATTTCTTTGCATTGTTCATTGATGAAGACTTTCTTATCTTTCCTTGCTATTCCCTGGAACTCTGCATTCAGTTGGGTATATCTTTCCCTTTCTCCCTTGCCTTTTGCTTCTTTTCTCAGCTATTTGTAAAGCCTCCTCAACCACTTTTCTTCTTGCATTATTTTTCTTTGGGATGGTTTTGGTCACTGTCTCCTGTACAATGTTATGAACCTCTGCCCATAGTTCTTCAGGTACTCTATCAGATCTAATTCCTTGAAACTATTTCTCATGTCCACTGTATAATCATAAGGAATTTGACTTAGATCATACCTGAATGATCTAGTGGTTTTCCCTACTTTCTTCAATTTAAGCCTGAATTTTGTAACACAGAGCTCATGATCTGAAACACAGTCAGCTCCTGGTCTTGTTTTTGCTGACTGTATAGAGCTTCTCCATCTTCAGCTGCAAAGAATATAATCAGTTTGATTTCACTACTGACCATCTGGTAACATCCATGTGTAGAGCTGTCTCTTGTGTTATGGGAAAAGGGTGTTTGCTATGACCAGCATGTTCTCTTGACACAACTGTTAGCCTTTGTCCCGGTTCATTTTGTACTCCAAGAACAAACTTGCCTATTACTCTGGGTATCTTTTGACTTTCTACTTTTGCATTCCAATCCCCTATCATGAAAAGGACATCTTTATTGGTGTTAATTCTAGAAGGTGTTGTAGGTCTTCATAGAACCATTCAGCTTCTTCAGCATTAGTGCTGAAGCACAGATTTGGATTACCATGACACGGAATGGTTTGCCTTGGAAATAAACTGAGATCATTTAGTTTACTGATTCCTAGGAAGAACTGATGCTGAAGCTGAAACTCCAATACTTTGGCCACCTCATGCGAAGAGTTGACTCATTGGAAAAGACCCTGATGCTGGGAGGGATTGGGGGCAGGAGGAGAAGGGGACGACAGAGGATGAGATGGCTGGATGGCATCACCGACTCGATGGGCATGAGTTTGACTCACGGGGTCGCAAAGAGTCCGACACGACTGAGCAACTGAACTGAACTGAAGTTATCGATGTTCACTCTTGCCAGCTCCTGCTTGACCACATCCAACTTACCTTGATACGTGGACCTAATGTTAATTCCAGGTTCCTATGCAATGTTGTTCTTCACAGCACTGGACTTTACCTTCACCGCCAGACACATTCACATTGAGTGTTATTTCCATTTTGGCTCAGCGGCTTCACTCTTTCTGGAGCTACTAGTAACTGCCCTCCGCTCTTCCCTAGGTTCATACTGGACACCTTCTGACCTGGGGCGTTCACCTTCCAGTGTCGTATCTTTTTGCCTTTTCACACTGTTCATGGGGTTCTTGAGGCAAGAAGCCTGGGGTGCTCTGCCATCCCTCCTCCATTTGACCGCAATTTGTCAGGACTCCACTATGACCCGTCCGTCTTGGGTGGCCCCACACGGCATGGCTCATAGCTTCACTGAGTTACATAAGTCCCTTTGCCACGACAAGGCTGCGATCCATGAAGGAGGCTGAAGAAATAAATGGGTCCACACAAATATGCCCAATTTTGATAAAACTGCAAAAGCAATTTAATGGAGGAAATGGTGCTGGAAAAACTGAACATAGGAAAAAAAAAATAAAACTCAACCTAAGTTTCAAAGCATATACAAAAATTAACTCAAAATTAAAAGAGGCTTTACAATGTAAAGCCATATAACTTTTAAAAAAAAAGTTAAAATCTCTGTACCATTTTACATTCCCATCATATGAAGGGTTCTCTGCATCCCCTCCAGGATGTCACTTTTTAATTTTAGCCTGATAGATATATAGTGATATCTTATTATGGTTTTAATTTGCATTTTCCTAATGTCAAATAGTCAATCCTCATCCCAGTTCCCAAGAAGGGCAGTACTAAAGAATGTTCAAACCACTGGACAATTGCACTCATCTCCCATGCTAGTAAGGTCATGCTCAAAATCTTACATGCTAGGCCTCAGCATTAGGTGAACCAAGATCTTCCAGACGTCTAAGCTTGAGAAAAGGCAGAGGAACCAGAGACCAAATTGCCAACATTTGCTGGATCACAGTGAAACCAAAGGGAATTCCAGAAAAACATCTATCTCTGTTTTATCGACTACACTAAAGCCTTCGACTGTCTGGACTGTAACAAACTATGGAAAACTCTTAAAGAGATGGGAATGCCAGACCATCTTACCTGTCTCCTGAGAAACCTGTATGCAGATCAAGAGGCAACAGCTAGAACTCAGTATGGAACAACTGACTGGTTCAGGATTGAGAAAGGAGTACAGCAAGGCTGTTTGTTGTCACCCTGTTTATTTAACTTCTACACTGAGCACATCATGAGAAATGCCAGGAGAGATGAGTTATAAGCTAGAATCAAGATTGGCGGGAAAAACATCAACAAACTCAGATATGTGGATGATACCACTCTAACGGCAGAAATCGGAGAGGAAATAAAGAGCCTCTTGATGAAGGTGAAGGAAGAGAATGAAAAAAGCCAACTTAAAACTAAATATTAAAAAACCAAGATCATGGCATCTGGCCGCATTACTTCATGGCAAATAGAAGGAGAAAAGGTGGAAGTAGTGACCGAGTTCCTCTTTTGGGCTCTAAAATCACTGTGGATGGTGACTGCAGCCATGAAATCAGAAGAGGACTGCTCTTTGGCAGGAAAGCTATGACAAACCTAGATGGTGTGTTAAAAAGCAAAGACATCACTTTGCCTACAAAGGTCCTTATAGTCAAGGCTGTGGTCTTTCCAGTGGTCATATACAGTTGTGAGAGCTGGACCGTGAAGAAGGCAGAGCACTGAAGAATTGATGCCTTCAAACTGTGGTGCTAAAGAAGACTCTTTGAGAATCCCTCTGACAGCAAAGAGGTCAAACCAGTCAATGTTACAGGAAATCAACCATGAATACTCATTAGGACTAATGTTAAAGCTGAAGCTCCAATATTTTGGTCACCTGATGCAAACAGCCAACTCATTGGAAGAAACACTGATACCGGGAAAAGATTGAGGACAGAGGAGAAGAGGGCAACAGAGGACCAGATGTTTGGACGGCATGACTGACTCAATGGACATAAGTTTGAGCAAACTCTGGGAGATGGTGAAGGACAAGGAGGTCTCGTGTGCTGCAGTCCATGGAGTCGCGAAGAGTTGGACATGACTGGGAGACTGAACAACAACAATACTAACAATGTTGAACATCTTTTCATGTGCTTGGGCTAGGGCTGGCCAAAAAGTTCTTAGATCTGACAACAAAAGCATCATTCATAAAAGGAAAACTAGATAAACTGGACTTCACTGAAATTTAAAACCTCTGTTCTACCAAAAAATTCTATTAAGAAGATGGGAAAAAATGAGCTACAGAGTAGGAGAAAACATTTGCAAATCACGTATCCAACAAAGGACTAGCCTCTTGAGAAACCTGTATGCAGGTCAGGAAGCAACAGTTAGAGCTGGACATAGAACAACAGACTGGTTCCAAATAGGAAAAGGAGTACGTCAAGGCTGTATGTTGTCACCCTGCTTATTTAACTTATATGCAGAGTACATCATGAGAAACACTGGGCTGGAGGAAGCACAAGCTGGAATCAAGATTGCCGGGAGAAATGTCAATAACCTCAGATATGCAGATGACACCACCCTTACAGCAGAAAGTGAAGAGGAACTAAAAAACCTCTTGATGAAAGTAAAAGAGGAGAGTGAAAAAGTTGGCTTAAAGCTCAACATTCAGAAAACTAAGATCATGGCATCTGGTCCCATCACCTCATGAGAAATAGATGGGGAGACAGTGGAAACAGTGTCAGACTTTATTTTGGGGGCTCCAAAATCACTGCGGATGGTGACTGCAGCCATGAAATTAAAAGACGCTTACTCCTTGGAAGGAAAGTTATGACCAACCTAGATAGCATATTAAAAAGCAGAGACATTACTTTGCCAACAAAGGGCCGTCTGGTCAAGGCTATGGTTTTTCCAGTGGTCATGTATGGATGTGAGAGTTGGACTGTGAAGAAAGCTGAGCCGAAAAATTGATGCTTTTGAACTGTGGTGTTGGAGAAGACTTGAGAGTCTTGGACTCCAACCCTAAAGGAGATCAGTCCTGGGTGTTCATTGGAAGGACTGATGCTGAAGCTGAAACTCCAGTACTTTGGCTACCTCACGCGAAGAGGTGACTCATTGGAAAAGACCCTGATGCTGGGAGGGATTGGGGGCAGGAGGAGAAGGGGACGACAGAGGATGAGATGGCTGGATGGCATCACTGACTCGATGGGCATGAGTTTGAGTAAACTCCGTGAGTTGGTGATGGGCAGAGGCCTGGCGTGCTGCGATTCATGGGGTCGCAAAGAGTCGGACACGACTGAGAGACTGAACTGACCTGAGTATCTAGAATATACAAAGAACTCTCAAACTTCAATGGCAAAACACCCAAACAATCCAATTAGAAAATGGGCAATAAAAAGAAAGATATTTCAACAAAGATGATATATAAATAGTAAATAAGCACATGAAAAGATCTTCAATAGCATTAGCATTAGGGAAATGCAAATTAAAACTGTAATAAGATATCACAAATATACCTACCAGAGTGGCTAAAATTAAAAAATGACATCCTGGAGGGGTGTCTGAGACCCCTTCATACATTCATAGTGGAAATGTAAAACGGTACAGTCATTGAAAACAGTTAGGCTATTTCTTAAGAAAGGAAGCATGTAATGACCATACTATTCAGCAATTTTAATTTGGGGGCATTTATCCCAGTGAAACACACAAACTTTATACATGAAGATTTATAGCAAATTTCATTTGTAACAGTCAAAAACTAGCAACAATGCAGATATCTTTCAATGGGTAAATGGTTAAGTAAACTGTGTACATCCACACCATAGAATACTACTCAGCAGGAATAAACTATTAGTATACGCAACAGCCCCTGAATGATCTCCAAAAATTATGTTGACAGAAAAAAGCCAACCCCAAAAGGTTACATACGTTATTTTTCCATTCACATAACATTCTTGAAACTGAAGAAATACAGAACAGACTAGTTGTTCCAGGGGCAGAGGTGGAGATGGGGATGGGAGGGAGGTGGGTGTGGCTGTAACAAGGCAACAGGAAGGATACTTGTGGTAGTGATGGAAATGTTCTGTATCTTGACTGTATCAGTGTCAATATCCTGGCTGTGAAATTGTTTTGTAAGATGTTACCATTGTGGAGAACCATGGAAAGGGTACAGGGGATCTATGTACTGTTTCTTACAACTAACTCCATGTGAATCTATGATTACCTCAAAAAGAAAAGTTTAATTGAAAGAAAAACAAATTCTTATCTCACCAGCAGCATAAAAGCAGACAGAGGGACACTGGCCAAAGTCTGCTGACCCCTTTCCTGGTTAGTTATATTATTGCAAATATCTTCTTCCAGTTTTTTGGATTGAATTTATCTTCCTTTGTATTATCTTTCAGTGAAAGTAAGTTCATAATTTTAATTTATCACTCCTCTTTCTCTCTGTATGCCTTAACAAGCCTTATTCTACTCTGAGGCTATAAGGAGATTGTTCTATACTTTTTCCTAAAAGTTTTAAAGCTTTGTTTTTCACATGTAAGTATGGTTCATCTAGAGTTTAATTTTGTGTATGAGGTAAGGTATGGATATAATTTCATATTTTTCCACATAAAAAAGCAATTGTCCAGATTCAATAACTAAAGTGCCTGTCCTTTCACCAGAGATGTACAACTCTACAAGAATAGTCATAGTTTATCCATTTGCAAGAACCTCTTTTGGGGGACTCTCTATTGTATTTTATTGGTCTTAAATATTCATAGGCTTTTGGACTTCCACATAAATTTTACTTATTATTTTTCCACATCAATTTTAGAATTAGCCTGTTCCATTCCTGGGAAAACCTGTGGGAATTTTTATTGAAATTATGCAGAATCAACAGATTAATTTGGGGAGAATGACTCTTAAATAACTCTTTTTCTGTCTTTCTATCCACAAACATGAAACTTTCACCATTTTAGACTTCCTTAAAGACTTTCAATAAAACTTATTTCCCCCATAGGCCATGCTCACCTTTCACTGGGTTCATTTCTATGTACCTTAATTTTTTTAATTGCTCTTATGAATGTTACATTTAAAAAATTATTTTCTGTTGTTTATTCATGGAAATATAAATAAAACTGATTTATATATATATCTGATATATATCCAACTACCTTATTAAATGTTATTTCTAATAATTTATGTATTATTTAAGTTTTGTTATGTAAAGAAACATCATCTGTAAATTATGAGCTTTGTTTCTCCTATCCCAGTATTTATGCCTTTAACTTATTTTCCTTACCTTACTAGATAAAAGTATATCCTTGTCTTATTCCTGTTTTTAATGAGAATGCTTATAATGTTTTTCTATTGAAATATTATTTTCTGTAAAGTTTTAGAAGATAGCCTTTATGAGGTTAAGAATAACTTTTCACTTCGAGCTGCTAAAAATCTTTATTTTTAAATCATAAATTAGTGCTGAATTTTATCAAATGCTTTGCTGTGTCTAAAGTGATCATATGGTTTTCATTCTTTAATCTGTTAATGTAGTGAAAGAGTTATTGTTTTTCTTTCTTTATTTTTCATTTTTTTCTGGCCTTACCATAAGGCTTGATTGTGGATCTCAATTCCCTGACCTGGGTCTGAACCCAGGCCATGGCAGTCAAAACCCAGAATCCTAACCACTAGGCAACCACGGAACTCCAGAGTTATCATTTTTCTAATGTTAAATTTCTGTATTTTTGGAAAAAATCCAACTGCCACTACAATTTTCATCAGCCAATATTGACTTCACTTTGCCAATATTTTGTTTAGAAACATTGCGTGTGTATTCATGTGAGAGAAGCCAGCCTGCAATTCATCTCTCTCATAATCTCCTGTCTGATTTGTTATCAGGGTTATACTGGCCTCAAAAAATGAACTAGCAAGTATCTCTTTTATTCCTTAGAAGAATTTATATAATATTGGAATTTTCCGTTCCTTGAAAATTCAGTAAATTTGCTTATAAAACAATCATAGCAAAAAAAAAACAAAAAAACAATCATAGCTTGGTGTTTACAAGACAATTCTAAACATTGATTCAACTGCTTTACAGATATAGGACTGGCAGGTTCTTATATTAGTTTTGAAAATGATATACTTTAAAAAACGTGTCCATTTCTTCTAAGTTTTCAAATTTATTAGCTTATATTTTAATATCCACTACATCTATAGTTATGATCTCTTTTTTAATACTAATGTTTATTTGTTCCCTTTTCTCCTTTTTTCTAATTAATCATTCCAAAAGTTTTTTTCATTAATCTCTTTAAAGAATCAAATTTTGACTTTATTGATCCCTTCTATTGAAGCTTTGTTTTTTATGCTTCTTGTTTCCCCTCCAGTTTTACGGAGCTATAACTGACATATAGCTACAGCTTTGTTTAAAAAAAAAATTAAAAACTTTTTTATACAAGGGAAACAAGAAGTGCTATTTTTATTTATTTATTTATGGCGGCACTGTGCCTTAGTTGCTACACAGGTTTTCTTTCTGGGTGGGGCTAGTGGAGGCTACTCTTCCTTGCTGTGCGTGGGCTTCTCATTGCGGTGGCTTCTCTCGTTGCATAGACAGCACAGGCTCTAGATGCACTGGCTTCAGCAGTTGCGGCTCGCGGGCTCTAGAATGTGGGCTCGGTTGTGGCCCACGAGCTTAGCTGCCCTGTGGCACGTGGGATCTTCCTGCAGCAGGGATAGAACCCATGTCCCCTGCATTGGCAGGCAGATTCTTAACCACTGGACCACCAGGGAAGTCCACAAAATTTTAAATTTTAAAAAACTTTGTTTTAAAATTTTTGCTGGGACTTCCCTGGTGGTCCAGTGGTTAAGACTCTGTACTCCCAATGCAAGAGGCCAGGGTTTGATACCTGGTCAGGGAACTAGATGGCACATGCCACAATTAAAGATCCTGCATGCTTCCACTAAGATCCGGTACATCCAAATAAACAGATTTTTTTTTTTTTTATTTTGTCTGTTCCTTATTTGGATTTATTTTTACTTTTACCTACTTCAATCAACTGTAAGCTCATTTATTTTCACCATGTCTCCTTTGCTCGTTTAAGCATTCAATATTACATACTTTCCTATAAGTATTGTTTTTACTGCATTCAACTTTTTTATTTTTTTGGTTGTACTGGGTCTTCGTTGCTGCTCACATGCTTTCTCTAGCTGCAGTGAGCGGGGGCTACTCTGCTGTGGTGAGCAGGCTTCTCATTGCGAGGGCTTCTCTTGTTATGGATTACGGGCTCTAGGTGCATGGGCTCAATAGTTGTAGCATGTGGGCTCTAGAGCACATATATCCCACAGCTTTTGATGAGAAAAAATTTTCCTTATTGTTCAGTTCTAAGTACTTCAAAAAAAAAATTTTTGGCCAAGCTGTGTGGCATGCAGGATCTTAGTTCCCTGACAAGGCATTGAACTTATGCCCCCCCATAATGGAAGCCTGAAGTCTTAACCACTGGACCACCAGGGAAGTCTTCTTAAGTATTTTTAAATTTCTCTTATAATTTTTTCTTTGACCCACACGTTATTTACTTAGGAATATGTCTTTAAATTCCCAAAAGCATAGAGATTAGTGTTCATCTTTTGGTTACTTATCTCTAATGCAAAAGCACCAGAAATGGTCCTGAGAAATGATATTCATCCCAAAAGGAAGGTGAGCTTCTAAACACTCTTTTCTAATACCTGGTTCTGGATGATAGTACTTACCCGTCCCAAACAAAACTGGACAAAATACACAAATTAACTGTTTCTGATACACAGTAATGATAGTGAATAGCAGAGGGCAATTTGCCTGAGAAGAGGAAAACACAGGCCAGGAGCCCACATTGACTCTGGCCCCTTGCCAGGGGGGGCATTTTCCCAATTCAAAGCCAAGGCAAGCAGAGCCTGGGCAGTCCGTGGCAGTCACCCTGAGCAGAAGAAACACACAGAAGCGGTTTGGTGCTGGGAATTTATGAGATGGGGAACCGCTGAGAAAAGAGTACAGAAAAGCCCCAGAAATCTAGGGGCTAACCCCAGGTCCTTGGCTGAATCCTAAGCTGCCCATATGCAGGGTAGGTCCTGGGAGGCCTTAGAGAGAAGAGCTGTTGTAGAAGGCAGAGAGTGAGCTAAGAGAGGAATACAGGTATCAGTACAACGCCGGGAAGATAACGGAGTTCCAGACCAGCCAGAGTGGAGCATAAGTACCCTGACACCCTCAGCCTACAAAGTCAGACCTTAGGAAAAGGATTTTGCCTAAGAACAAAGGCTCAAACTGAAGTATACCAGTCCCCAAAAAAGAAAACCAACTTTAATAAGATCAAAAGCTAGTGACTTCATTTCTGCTAGGAAAAAAACAAAGCTATTTAGAGAACATAACATAAAGTCTCTGTAATACAACATCCACAGTATCTAACATACAGTAAAAAAAAGTTACTGTAAGAAGCCTTGACTCTTAAGCAAGGAGGTAAATGTCAACAAAAGCAGAGCCACAAATGACTCAGATGTTGGAATTAGCAGAAAATGGTTTTATAACTACAGTAAGTATATTAAAGAACCTGGAAGAAAAGATAAACAAAATGGGTGAAAAGATGAAAGAGTTCAGAACTTCCCTGGTGATCCAGTGGCTGAGACTCTGTGCGTCCACTTCAGGGGCACTGGTTTGATCCCTGGTTGGAGAACGAAGGGGGTTTCCCAGGTGGCACTAGTGGTAAAGAACCCGCCTGCCAATGCAGGAGATGTACGAGACGTGGGTTCAATCCCTGGGTCGGGAAGATCCCCTGGAGGAGGGCATGGCAACCCACTCCAGTATTCTTGCCTGGAGAATCCCATGGACAGAGGAGCCTGGGAGGCTACAGTCCATGGGGTCGCAAAGAGTCGGACACGACTGAAACGACTCAGCACTCAAGCATGCACGTGTGGAGCCAAGACGCCGCGTGCCTCAAGGCCCAGCCAAAAAAAAAAAAAAAGGAAAAGTTCAGCTGAGGAATAGGGGGTAAGAACTAAATGGAAGTTGAAAACTACTATCTAAAATGAAAAATGCATTAGATGGGCTTAATAGCAGACTGGACATAACAACGGAATAGGTTAGAGATTTCCGAGACATGTCAGTCTGAAGAAGTGGGAAAGCTGTGACCACACCTATAACTGAGAGCAGTGAGCAAGGTGGTGTGAATATTTTCAGCAGTTCAGAGAGGTTGAGGGCTGAGTTCAACTAGGAAAGGAGTTGTGCAAGATATGATTTAGTGAGCTAAGGGAATTAAGGTAATTTGAATGAAGGCAGTTATGACTCTGGAATCTACGCTAAGAAGGGAAGTGAGGGAGTAGAGTGTTGAATAGTGAAGAAGTGGTAGGTGCAGTGCTTTGAGTCCCAGTGCGTCTGATTGTTAGACTGGGGGTTTCAGAGCCTTGCTACCCAAAAAGTGGTCCCAGGACCAGGGGTGCCAGCGCCACAATTCTCAGGCCCCGCCCCATATGCACGCAATCAGCATCTCTGCCGGTAGCGCTCAGCAAGCTGTTTAACAAGCTCAGCGGTGACTCTGATGCTGCTAAAGCTGGAGAACTGCTCTTCTAGAGGAGGAGAGCTGCAGAGAGTGGTGAGGGGCAGAGTGGGATGCTCCAAATGGGTATTGTGGAGATGTTCAATTATGAGCCATGACAAGGTCTGAGATATAACACAGGGAACGGGAAACTGTGACGGAGTGAAAGGAAAGATCATTGAAGATAAATGGTCTAGGAAATGAGGGGCTAGACTCTTAGACAGATCATCCACAGGATACAATCTGAGTGCCAGCAAGAGAGAAAAATGGTGAGTCAGACACTAAAGTTATCAATGGACAGCGGAGCACGACGGTGAGAACGCCAGATGTCTGCAACCAAGAAGGTCAGTAGGTAGTGTAATCTGACAGCCTGCCCTTCCAAGAGAGAGGGTTTAAAGAGAAAGGAAGAAAAACAGTTTGGAACTAGCAAAGGGAGCCACCTCTGGCACTCTTACTGTGGAGATTCTAAGCCACCTCTCAACTCCCATCTCCAACTTCTTCAGCCTTGGCTGACCTTGTTAATTGCCTGCCAAAAGGCATTCTCTCTTCCCTTGCTGACAGATTCCCAAGTTTAGCAACAGTGTGCCTATTTTAAAAGCTACATTTTCCAGCCTCCTTTTCACTGAAGGTCACCAGTTGCAGTTCTCCCTAACAAAATGTAAGCAAAATTGTGGTAGGGCTCCTGAGAATGTGCCTTTTATGAGAACACAGGCTCTGGACCCTCTGCTTCTCCCCTTCTTCCCACCTGGAACCCTGGTTAGCATCATGGAGTTCCCATACCATCCTTGGACCCCCTACCTCCTGAAGTCTTCTACAGCAAAGAGAGAGAAATAGCTCTGCTTCTGGTTAACCTTCACCTACATAGAGCCTGCTTCATTGGAGGGAAGCTCAAAAAAAAACCATTGGAAGGAAGCTCCTGGAGGTTAGTCATGGGCCTTCTCTTCTCTGTCCACAAAGGAAGCCCCCACCAGCCACTGCCCCACCATTAACTCTCACCTTCCCAGCCCTCATACTAGTCTTCCCGCCAGGAAGGATCAGGTTTTACTCACTTTTGTCTTCCTTACCTTCCACACCAGCATCCAGAATAGGCTATGCAAACAACAGATACAATTGTTTGCTGCGTTAAACAAGTAAAAACCTCAATTTCAATAACCCAGGTGGAAAAAGCCCTGACTGAATTGCCCAATAACCCTTTTTGTCCTTGCCAAGAATACAGCCTTCCTTTCATTTCAAAGTTCCAGGTTTTCTATACCAACCTTGCTCCTGACTGTTAAAGTCATAAAGTTCTGTAATTTCATCCCAGCCCCTGTTTTGCCCACTGTAAGATGGGACAGAAAGAGAGGACAGAAAGCAGAGTCGTCTAAGCTCTGAAAAGTGACCACAGATGGGCTTCCCTGGTGGCTTAGTGGTAAAGAATCAGCCTGTCAACGCAGGAGGCACAGGTTTGATTCCTGGTCTGGGAAGAGCCCATGTGCCAAGGAGCAACAAAGCCCATGTGCGACAACTACTGAGCTTGTGCTCTAGAGCTTGAAACGACTGAGCCCGCATGTGCCCTAGAGCCCACCACACAACAAGAGAAGCCACTGCAATGCCAAGCCCGTGCACTGCAACTAGAGACGAGCCCCCGCTTGCCGCAACAACAGAAAAGCCCCATGTAGCAACAAAGACCCAGCACAGCCAAAACTAAACAAATAAAAATTAAAAAAAAAAAAAGTGACCACAGAACCCTGAGAGTGGAGAGGCCAGGCACCTACCAGCAGCTCCTGGGGCCGCTTGGTCACATCAGGGGTCCTCTTGGGAGACCTGTTGCTGGAATTCACGTATAGTTTTCGCTTGTGGAAGAGCTTCCCATTCAGTGCCTGGATGGCAAGTGCCACTTTCTGCATGGAGCCCAGATCTACGAATGCGAAGCTGCAAAGGAAGGAGACGGCAGTTCTGAGCCCAGCTGAAACAGAGCCGCAGGAGGGTCCCGAGCCGAGGAATGGTCTCCTCTCCCCTCTGCGGGGACAGGAGAGAGGCTGGGCCACTCCTAACACACACGGAGGCCACCATGACACCCAGGTTTGGGCTGGGCAGTGGGGGAGCTGGCCCTGGGGTTCCTGGGGGCCGGGAGACATGCGCTGACCCTTTCACCACATGCCATAGGGCATGGCTCTGGGTTTCCTTCATACTGCTCCCCACGGAGGTTCAAAGTCCTTTTACTGCCTTGAACATAAGAAAGGAAAAATATCCAGATTTCAGTGGCAACCAAGGCTGAGGGAGGTTCACTAACTTGCTTCGAGTCAGAAAACAGGGAAAGGACAAGACCAAAAGTAAACCCAGGGCTCTGGACTTCTAACCCAAGGTTGTATGGATAAGGCAGTATTAGCTGCCGAGGCGAGGGCTGAATGTGGAAAGGGGGTTTCCCACATGTCCCTCTGCCGAGTCACAATGGGCGGGGCTCTGGGAGCTGTTGAGCTGGTCTGAGGATCAGTGCATCAGCAAAATGGACAAAGAGGAAAGGAGTTGCTTCCCAAAGAAAACAAAGGAAGAACGGTCATTACCATTTGCAGCCATTCTGGACTCTGTGGACATGGAGAGGGCTGAAGTCCTTTAGAAGGCACCGAATCTCCTCCTACAATGGCAGGGTTTAAAAGAGAGAGAGAGAGACCCGAAAACTGGCAACTGGTTCTCAAGGTTGCAGATCCCCAGCCCGTTAGGCTGTAATCAGCTGAACAAATACTTAATGAGAACCAATGACGTGCTGAGTGTGCCAGGCTTTGTGCTCAGTGAAGCAAATACAGAGACAAGCAGGATGTAAGCGCTGCCTTCAACTGCAGTTCAACAGACGTGGGGCACTAACAAGACAATCAAGTAAACAGGTCGTTTTACCAGAGGATGTGAAATTCCATGAGGAAGTACAGATGCCTCTGGGAAAACACAGTCTGGGTATCTAACCCAAATTTGGAGAGAAAAGAAGTGGTCAGGGTGGGCTCCCAGGTGGAAGTGACTTTTAATTTATTAGGAAGGCATTTTTAATTGAGTCTGCTGACTCAGTCCTGTATTCATGGCAACTTCCCTTCATTTCTTTCCTGAAATGTCCGACAGTAAACATGAGCTACCCACAAGTCTTATGCCAAGTGTTACAGGAGATGTGAATTTGAACTTGACATAAGTTGTGCACTCAAGGAGCTTAGAGTTCATAAATGCATGATCTCTGTTTAAACGACAGGGCAGAGTGGCGTCTAAGAGTAAAAGTAAAGTCCAGAGGGGGCAGTGCACAGAGGGAGGACGCTCATCTCTGGTCAGCTGCTGATGGAGCTGTCTGCCATGCCTGCTCTGTAAGGCTCCCCACCCCTACCAACCACCCCAACTTTCCTCACGGCAGCCAGGCCTCTACCGCCTGGGGATACGATCACCTCCCCTGGACATCTCTCCATCTAATTCTCAACTGTCCCTCCTGTCTGCCCTCTGGCTCCCTCTCCCCCGGATCCTAGTCCCACTCCCACCCCTGGGCTCCAACCATGACTGCCCTCCCTTTTTTGAGATAACATCTACCCAACCCTGATGCCCTTTTGAGCGACACCCTATTTTTTCTCTTTTTCTGCCAAATGTGTAGAAAGAGCTGCGTCCGCCTATTGCCTCCGTTTCCTCCCCGCCCACTCCCTCCTGGCTGCAGCTTGGCCGCTGTTCCTGCTCTGCTGAAAACGCATTCCTGCAGGTCACGGATGTGCTGCCCAGGGCCGTAGCTTCCCCTCAGGCCTCCCTGTCGACTCCTACCTGCACCTACCCTTCCTCCTTCCCCAGCTTCCCCACTGGCCGTTCCCACTACAAATCCCACACCTGTGATGAAAACCAATGTTCCCTGAGAAAATTCTACTTTGGGAAAATGTATATTTATACCATCTTCTGTTATTACCAATCTAAAGTCACTTTGTTGGCAAGGGAAGAGAAATGCATAATGTATAGCTCGTTTTTCCGAGTCTTCATATTTATATTACATTTAAATTCAAATTTTCTAATTTGCTTTTACTTTTAAATATTTAATGTTTATTACACATGAATCTACAGGATGCTGAGCAACAAGCAATTTGTGAGAACAAGCAATATGTGCTTAGGATTTTCAGTTTATAAAGCACTATCATATGCCTTATTCCATTTGATCTTTAAAACTACCCTAGGAAGTGTGTATTATTATTGTCCTCGTTCTCAAATGCATAAAATAAAGACCATCGAGATTAAGTGACTGCCTTAAGATTACACAGCTAAAAAAAAAAAAAAAAAGATTACACAGCTAATTGAGAGTCAAGATTTGAATTCAAGGCTTCTAACCTCAAATACTGCATTCTTTTCATGATATCATGCAAAACGATACCTTTCTTCTGGCCAGATTTTCCTGTTATTAAAAGAGAGAATTCCCTTGTGGTCCAGTGGTTAGGACTCTTGTGCTTTCACTGCCGAAAGCATGGATTCAATCCCTGGTCAGAGAACTAATATCCCAAAAGCCGTGTGGTACAGCCAAAAATAAATCAATGAAAAAATGATGAAATAAAATAAGAGAAAGCTCCCATATTTTTGTACCTTCAATAGCAGGTGTCAGGAAACCACAGCCTTGGGCCAAATCCAACCCACCACCCTTTTTCTAAATGTTATTGGAGTGCAGCCACGCACATTCATTTATGTGTTCTCCATGGCCGCTTTCATGCCCCAGTGGCAGAGTATCTGCAACAGAGGCATATGGCCTGCAAAGCATAAAACCTTACTATCTGACCCTTTGGGGCTTTCCAGGTGGTGCTAGTGGTAAAGAATCTGCCTGCCAATGCAGGAGATGTAAGAGAGGCAGGTTTGATCCCTGGGTTGGGAAGATCCCCTAGAGAAGGGCACGGCAACCCACTCCAGTATTCTTGCCCGGAGAATCCCGTGGACAGAGGAGCCTAGTGGGCTATCCCATGGGGTCACACAGAATCAAACATGACTGAAGTGATTTAGCATGCACGCATCTGACCCTTTACGGAAAACTTGGCAAACCCTTCTCCTATAGCAATGATCCTCAATTCTGACTGCATATAAGATTCAGCTGGAAAGTCACATTTTTTTTTTAAAAAAACTACCTACCAGAGTGATGCCTGGCCCACCCCAGATGAACAAAATCAGAATCTCCAAGGTTGAGATTAAAGCAGTATTTTTATCAATATTTTTTAAAAGATGATGGCAATATGCAGCCAAGGTCAAAAACTACTGTTCCCTGGTATCAAACTGATTCAGGAAGCACTGATTTTCAGAAAATGTGCTTGAGAGAAAGAAGAGAGAAGAACCACCACCACTACCACACACATACACATACAAAAGAAACCTGCTGACATCTGTTCATCCGTGGTTCATCAATCAGTGCTATCAGTGAGGTCATCCTAGCAGCAGATGTTGTTCTTATTGATAGTTAGCATTAGGAACTACGAAAATCTAAAGGCATAACCTATGACATTATTTTTCTGCCCCTTAATAGTTCAGTTTGTTTATTTAAAAAAATTTTTTTACTATAGATTTGACAGGAAGCTTAGTACATTAAGCTAAAATTGCCTCATATCCCTTAGGGTATCTTTAAATAATGAAAATTAGTTATTAGGATATTTTAATTATAAAAGCATTAAATGTTTATTATAGAAAAGTTTAAAAATACAGATAAGCAAAATAGAGATATCACCCATAATCTTACCACCAAAACATGAGCACTATACATAGATTAAGGGATCATAAAGTATCCTCCGCTTCATAACCTATTTTGCTTATTAATATACTCCTTTCAATCAATCATTACAAAAAACATCTACTGCAGCCTGCCAATAATTATGGCACGAGCATTTATGGACCTACTGACTTCGTGCCAGACAGGCAGGAGGTTATGGCAGTCACCTGCAGGCTAAATGATTCCACATCCACCGGACAGCAGTAATTCAGCAGCTGGACACCACCACGCTGGTGTTGGTAAGGATAAAGGAATCCTGCTGCTGACGCTGCTGGCGGGAGTGGAGGCCTCTCTCCCCTCCTGGTCAAGCCGTGTGCACCGTGTGGCTCTGGCCCCACGCCCAGGTGAGGTCCTAGAGACAGGCATGTAGACATGCGTACAAGCCAGTGCACTGAAGCTGTTTAAAGCGGCGAAAGGACTTCCCTGGTGGCATGGTGGATAGGCATCTGCCTGCCAACGCCAGGGACATGGGTTCGATCCCTGGTTGGGGGAGACCCTGTATGCCATGGAGCAAGCCCATCTGCCACAGCTACTGAGCCCCTGCTCTGGAGACCAGGAGCTGCAACTACTGAAGCCTGAGCACCGAGAGCCTATGCTCAAGAACAGGAGACGCCATCACCATGAGAAGTCTGCACAATGAAACTAGACAGTAGCCCCCGCTCGATGCAACTAGAGAAGGCCCATGCAACGCAACAAAGACCCAGCACAGTCGAAAATAAAGAAAGAAAAGAAAGTGGCAAAAACTGGGAAACACTTAATTTGAGCCATGTGATTTGACATTTCTGCAGATGAAAACTGGTCAAGTACCAGCAGTTTCCTATGATACAAGCTAAGCATCTGAATGTTTATTGGCATTGCATGTATGTGCCAACACAGGTACATTTTTTTAAAATGCATGAAATGATAAAAGTCATCGAGAAGAGAAAACACAGAGGAGAGAAAGGACAACAGCGGTATCCCCGTCACCTGAGCTCCCTTCCTCCCAGGACACACCCTGGACCCCACTATTACCAGACTGCCTACCTCCAAAGGGCAACTTCGAGTCCCTGCTCTCTAACCACCCGTCCTTCTCACACCTCTAGTTCCCCAGTTCTATTCTCTGGGGCTGTGATCCTTCAAACTGTGCCACTTTCCCGCCATCCCGCAAACTGCCGACCCTATCCTGACTCTCTGGCCATCCGTTCCGCCCCGCCCCACCGGCCCCCGCCTTCCTCTTTCCACTGTGGTTGATCACTGACTGCAGTCATTTCCTTGTTCAGTGCTTCTGGCAATCCTATACGTATTCCTAATCATCAACCGCCAGCCTCCCAAACAAAACTACCACAGTCTACTTCTCCACTCAGACTTTCCTTGCCCTCTTTCTACTCAGCAGATAACCCCGATTCTTTGCTGAGAAGAGACAAGCAATCAAAACGAACACCCACCCCCTGCCACCACATCAGTTAGCCGCCCCATACCCGTGTGCACCCCTCTACAGAGAAGACCTGTCCTTGCTCCAGACAACCCCTCTTAACCTTCTCAAGGCCTTGCATACTAAACGATCTCCTCTTTTTCCTGCATTAACTACCCTCCCCACTGGATGAGTATACAAATGAGCTCTAATATTTGCTATCTAAATACTTAAAGACACGTAACAACTTTGACCTTACAACCCCCTCCTGCTCCCACCCCGCTTCCTATCCTTCTTTATTACAAAAATCCTTGAAAAACTTGTCTGTACTCACTGTCCACTTCCTCTAACTCATCCAACAAATGATTATTAAGTGCCTACTCTGTGCTAGCAAATGTCTTTTGTGCCATGAACAGGGTACCCAAAGTCTCTCCCCTCCTGGGGCTGACCTTTTTTTTTTTTAATTTTAAATTTATTTACTTTTTTAACTGAAGGATAATTGCTTTACAGAATTGTGTTGGTTTCTGCCAAACCTCAACATGAATCAGCCACCGGTAAACATATGCCCCCTCCTTCAGAACCTCCCTCCCCATCCCACCCCTCTGGGTTGTAACAGAGCCCTGGTTTGAGCTCCCTGGGTCATGCAGCAAATTCCCACTGGCTGTCTATTTTACTTATGCTCATGTACACGTTCATGTTTCTCTCTCCATACCTCCCACCCTCTCCTTCCTCTCTCCTCTGCCTCCCTGGGTCCATAAGTCTGTTCTGTGTCTCCACAGCTGCCCTGAAAATGATTTCATCAGTACCATCTTTCTAGATTCCATATATACGTGCAAGTATATAATATTTGCTTTTCTCTTTCTGACTTACATCACTCTGTATAATAGGCTCTTAGTTTCCACCTATTACTTATTTGTTACTTTGGGTGCACCAGGTCTTAGTTGCAGCACACAGATCTCCGATTTTCCTTGCAGCATGAGAAGTCTTATTTGGAACATGTGGGATTAGTTCGCTGACCAGAGAATGAGCCCAGGCCCCCTGCACTGGGAGTGTGGAGTCTTAGCCACTGGACCACCAGGGAAGTCCCTCCTGGGACTGATGTTACTTAGGAAAGACAGATAATCAATTAAAATCAATGAGAAATGTGCATGGTGAGTTCAATGGTGATTATATTAAGCAGACATATTAAGTCAGAGAGGTGACTTATCAAACTACAAACAACTAATACGCAAATGTCATCAACTGTCTCAAAAATATCTTTTAACTGTTGTTTTGTCGCAGTCAGGGTCAGAACAAGGTCTACTTATCCTGTTTGGTCATCATTTCTCTTAGGTCTCTTCTAAACGTCTTTATATCAGATCTCCCTGCTTTAATTTTTCCATGACTTTGACTTGTAACATATACCAGGTCAGCTATTCTGTAGACAAGAGTACTGCTTCCTTATTGTAAGCATTTAACTTGATCTTCTATCCCCACCCCTGTTTCCTTTAGACTAGAAGTTAGCCATGGAGCTTTCACATATAGGTTATTATTTACATTTTTGGCTAGAATACTTTATAGATGGTGTGAGATCTTCAATAATATGACATCACTTTAGGAGACTTGTACGTGGCTGTCTCACTTTCAGTTCAGTTCAGTTCAGTTCAGTCGCTCAGTCGTATCCGACTCTTTGCGACCCCATGAACCACAGCACGCCAGGCCTCCCTGTCCATCACAAACTCCCAGAGTTTACTCAAACTCATGCCCATCGAGTCGGTGATGCCATCCAGCCATCTCATCCTCTGTCGTCCCTTTCTCCTCCTGCCCCCAGTCCCTCCCAGCATCAGGGTCTTTTCCAATGAATCAACTCTTCACATGAGGTAGCCAAAGTACTGGAGTTTCAGCTTCAGCATCAGTCCTTCCAATGAACACCCAGGACTGATCTCCTTTAGAATGGACTGGTTGGATCTCCTTGCAGTCCAAGGGACTCTCAAGAGTCTTCTCCAACACCGCAGTTCAAAAGCATCAATTTTTCAGCGCTCAGCTTTCCTCACAGTCCAACTCTCACATCCATACATGACCACTGGAAAAACCATAGCCTTGACCAGACGGACCTTTGTTGGCAAAGTAATGTCTCTGCTTTTTAATATGCCATCTAGGTTGGTCATAACTTTCCTTCCAAGGAGTAAGTGTCTTTTATTCATGGCTGCAATCACCATCTGCAGTGATTTTGGAGCCCAAAAAAATAAAAGTCAGCCACTGTTTCCACTGTTTCCCCCATCTATTTCCCATGAAGTGATGGGACCAGATGCCATGATCTTAGTTTTCTGAATGTTGAGCTTTAAACCAACTTTTTCACTCTCCTCTTTCACTTTCATCACGAGACTTTTTAGTTCCTTTTCACTTTCTGCCATAAGGGTGGTGACATCTGCATATCTGAGGTTATTGATATTTCTCCCGGCAATCTTGATTCCAGCTTGTGCTTCTTCCAGCCCAGCGTTTCTCATGATGTACTCTGCATATCTCACTTTAGGCGACGCTAAATTAATCAACAAACTCAGACAGGGACTTCCCTGGCGATCCAATGGTTAAGACTCCACAATGGTTAAGACAGCCTGATCCTTTCATTATAAAACTGCCCATCAATATTTTATCTAATGAATTTACTATGCTCTGATAACCACTGTCTGAAACAGGTATTAAGATTTGCAAAATGATGATTTTCAACCATTTCCTCTGCATTTATGAGCTAGAGTTCCTCTGTAAAGAACTTTCTCTCATTCACTAGTGTTATTCATTTGCCCTGAAATGGCACTGGTGTTGGAAAAGCAAGATAAACAATTAACCTTTTCCTTTAATTAACAGATTTTATATTACTGAACTATTTCTTGCTATCTTCAATGTGTCCAATATTTCTTTAGGTATCACTACAAATTATTGCTTTTTATCACTAGTAAGTTTTAATCAAAGGTAGTCAGTATTTTTGAAACATAAATTGTCCCATTTTTGGCCCACGGGATCCTCTTTTTGCTTGTTCTTATGTCTTTTTATTTGGAAACGTTTAAACATGTGTAGAAAACAGTATAACAAATTCCTATATACCTATCAGCCTTAATTCTCAATTCAAAAAAAAGGGAGCAAATAAGGGCACCTGTTCCTTGTTTTTGCTCCTTCATGCTGCAGTAAAGCCTTGTCTGGAAAAAAAATTAACTCAGGGACACTCTGATTTCATCTATACCTCTTCCTGCCATTAGGCTATTCTGAAACAAATCTCATCACCTCATCACTACATCTGTAAACATTCCAGCACATAGCTCCAAGGAAAAAGTACCTCACCTCTAATTACAACTTCTCCCTTCCCTTCAATCAAACCTAATAGCCTTTCAGAGGTTTCTAGCTTTCCGGCACATAACAGCTCCAAACCTGGAATCTAAGAAGGTATAGTTCCTTTCAGTGGGGAATGGTATTTAAAGTGAGCAATCTAGGATCTTATTGCCACTGGGTTAAGAGCAGCAAGGTATTTCAACCAGCAGAATTAGGAGATACGCATCTTTGAAAGGGAAAATAATCATTGTAATCATGGATTCTAATTCCTATAGAGCTACAGATGGTTTTTATTTATCTTATGCTGAAAATCTTTATTCCTAACAATACTAGTTATTATATCCTACTTTAAAATATATAACAGGTTCAAATAATACCAGGGTTACTACAGACAACAAACTTATTGAGCAAAGTCTAAGACTTCTTTGCAGTTCTTTTTATGCTTATAATGTATCCTACTGAGGATACACAGTCAAAATATCACATTCTAAGGTCAATTTGAATAATTCTGTTCTCTGACACCAAACTAATTATATCACTAGTTTGTTTTCAGTTTTTAGGGAGTGCTTTTTTAATAGATCATTTTGACTCTCTTAATTATGAAAACATCCATGTACTTTAAAGTCAAAACAATACCACAAGGTAAATTCAGAAACTGTCCCTCCAAAAAGAGAGGACACATGGAAACACAGAGCTGATGCGCCTGGCTGCATGGCAGAAACAACCCTGTAAAGCAACCGCACTCCAGTAAAAATTAATTTTACATTTTTAAATAAATAAATAAAATAAATTGTGCCTCCATCTCCCTTCTATCATTTTTCCTTCCCTCCCCCAGAGGTCACCATCTTTATTCCCTTTTTATCTTTCCACTGTTTATTTTGGCAAATTTAAAGAGATATTCCATTCTCTTCCTCCCTTCTGATGCAAAAGACTGTTTGATTCTAGGTGTATTTTTATACCCGCTGACAGATTGAATGTGAAGTGTGAAAAAACATGTGAGATATGAAACAAGAATATTTCCCAGGTTTTGGGCCATTTACTGAGATGAGGAAGACCGTGGGAGGAGCAGGCTGGACACATCAAGTTTGAAATGCCTATTAGTTGCCCAAGTAGAGATAAGGACTCGGGCAACTGAATAGACAAGTTCAGAGTTCATGGGCAAGGTACAAGCTGGGAATACAGATAACTGGTCAGGATTTTCTACTACCACAATCATATCACCTGCACCAGTGATACTTATCTCCGCCTTTCCCATTCTTGTGTCTTTCTTTTTCCTTGCCTGCTGCACTGACCGAGACCACCAGTACAATGTTGACAGAAATAGCAATAGCTGGTATTCATATCTTGTTCCTGATCTCAAAGGGAAAGCTATCAAAGTTGTGTCCCTAAGTATTGCATTTGCTATACACTGTTAAGTCCTTAATCCATCTAGAATCCATTCAGTTTATGTTCTAATGTAAAGGTCCAATTTCATTTTTCTTGTATGGATAAATAAACATCTCAGAACCAGTTTACTGAATAGTCCCTTCTTTCCCAACTCATCTGCAATGCCACCTGATTATACACACCAAGTTTTCATATACGTGTAGGTCTATTTCTGGACTTTTGATGTTTCATACATTGACAATTAGCAATGCATCCACATCAAGGTCATCATGATTATAGTGGAAAATTTACTCTGTCTCCCTTATTCTTCCTCTTCAAAAAAGGTACATTTATTCATGGGACATGTTCTGTTTCATGTAAATTTTAGAATCAGTTTGTCAAGCTTTTTGAAAATCCTTTGGGTATTTTGATCACAATGGTATTGAATCTATATATCAATCTAAGGATCATAAAATTGATTCTTATCCATCTCTTTGTTGAGGTCTTCCTTAATGTCTTTCAGTAAAGCCTAATTTTCTGTTTCTATGTCTTGCACAACTTTTATTAATTTCTAGCACTTTGTAACTTTTCCTCTGTATAGAAATACAATTGACTTTTGTATATTTATCTTATATTCAACCACCTTAACTATCAATAATTCTAGCATATCCAAGAGTCTTCTGAGCTTCAACTTCGACAATCATCTGCAAATAATGACTTAGTTTTTTCCTTTCCAATTCTTACACCTCTCACTTTTTTATTTTCTCACTCGCTCTAGCTAAGGGATTGCATAAAATGTTAAACAGAAATGATAAGAGGCACTAGTGTCTTGTTCTTGATTTTAAAATACCTGTTTCCCAAGTGACAATGTTTTCTGTGTATTTTCTGTGGATACTCTTTATCAGATTTTGGAAGTTTCCTTCCACACACAGTTCAAATGTTTTTCTGTAAATTGGGCTTTTAACTTTATTAAAAGTTAAATTTTAGCTTGAAGGTTCCCAGACCATGTAAGTAATATGAATTTAAGCCACAATTCACATGAAATCAGGCCTACTGTTATATGTTCTTAGGGAGACTGTTTACCCTACCAGCCTCAGATCCTGGCCAAGTCAGATTAACTTTCTCAACACCACCCTGGGCCAATAAGCAAAGTTTTGTGGTTCACACTTTCACTGAGGGGCCAGCCCTTCAACCATCCTGCTTTTGCAGGGATGTCGATTACCACGCCCCTCCTCACATAGGCCCCGAGTGTCATCTCCTACCCTGACATGGCTGCTATAATCCAATCCAATCTTTAGGTTTTGAGGTACGCACAGACCCTAGGGAATTGACTGGATTCTCCTAGTTTTCAAGTTATTGCTTATCTGGGGCCCTCTTAATTTTCCTTACTTTCTTAGGAGTCAGCTACGTATTTTAAGGTGGCATTTCTCAAGAGGCACATGAAAAGATGTTCAACATCTCTAATTATTGGGGCTTTCCTGGTGGCTCAGATGGTAAAAAAAAAATCCACCTTCAATGCAGGAGATCCAGGTTTGAGATCCCTGGGTTGGGAAGATCCCCTGGAGAAGGGAGTGGCTACCCACTCCAATATTCTTGCTTGGAGAATTCCATGGACAGAGGAGCCTGGTGGGGCTACAGTCCATGGGGTCACAAAGAGTCCGACAAGATATCACTTCACACCAGACAGAAAGTCTATCATCAAAAAATCCACAAACAATAATGTGGGTATGGAGAGAAGGGAACCCTTCTACCCTGTTGGTTGGAATGTAAATTGATACAGCCACTATAGAGAAGCTAAGAATAGAGCTACTGTGTGACCCTGCAATCCCACTCCTGGGCATATATCTGAAGAAAAACATGATCTGAAAGGATACCTGCACCCCAATATTCACTGCAGCTCTGTAAGCCAGACAGAGAAATATCCTAAGACATCCCTTATATGTGTAATCTAAAAAGAAATGATACAAATGAACTTAAAAGAGAGATCCACAGACTTAGACAACAAACTTATGGTTGCCAGGGTTGGGGAGGGGATGGGGACGATGGGGGAAAAGGGATAATTAGGGGCTTGGGATGGATACGTACACACTGCCATATTTAAAACAGATACCCAACAAGGACCTCCTGTACAGCACACGGAACTCTGCTCAGTGCTATGTGGCAGTGGGACGGGTGGGGAGTTTGGGGGACAATGGTACATGTATTGTATGGCCGAGCCCCTTCGCTGTTCGCCTGAAGCTTATCACAACATCGTTTGTTCATCAGCCTTGCTGCTGCTGCTTAGTCCCTTCAGTCGTGTCCAACTCTGTGCCATCCTAAGGACTGCACACTGCCAGGTTCCTCTGTCCATGGGATTCTCTAGGCACGAGTACCAGAGTGGACTGCCATGCCCTCCTCCAAGGGATCTTCCTGACCCAGGGACGGAAACCAGGTCTGCGGCATTGCAGACAGATTCTTTACCTCTGAGCCACCAGGGAAGCCCCTCATCAGCTGTATACACGAATACAAAATAAAGTTTAAAGTGGCATTTCTTATATTTTAGCTTCTGTTTCCAAGTATTTTCTTGGACGAGGGCTTTGAGGTTATCCAATCTATCATAATTAAGGAAACAGAGGCATCTGAAGATTTTAAATCCAATTGGCATCATGAAGGTTACTCATATACTCAACAAGACCAGTTTCAGAAAACTGGTGAGGGGAGAATGCAAACCACTGGGTTCAAGAGTTAAGTGTGAGATCAATTTCAAAACTTACCACAAAGCTACAATACGCAAGTGCAGTACTGGCATAAGGATAGACATACAGATCAATGGACTAGAAAGAGACTCCAGAAATAAACTGCTACATTTATGGTCAATGGATTTGCAACAAGAGTGCCAAAATAATTCAGTGGGGAAAAATTTATTTTTAGCAAATAATGCTGGGGCAACTGGATATACACATGCAAAAGAATGAAATTGACCTTGACCTCAAACCACAGGCAAGAATAAATTTAAAAAGGATTACAAACCTAAATATAAGAGCAAAAACTACAAAACTCCTGGAAGAATGAATACATGTAAATCTTTGTGACCTTGGATTAGGCAATAGATTCTTAGATATGGCACCTAAAGCAACCAAAGAAAAAAATGGAAAATTGGAATGCATCAAAATTGAACATTTGTGTTTCAAAGGATACTACAGACAAAATAAAACACAACTGATGGGAGAAAATATTTACAAATCATGTATCTGCTAAGAGACCTGTATCCAGAATATATAAAGAAATCTTACAACTCAATAATAAAAAAGATAAACTGATTTTAAACTGGGTAAAGGATCTAAAAAATATTTCTCCAAAGAAGATATATACAAAGAGACAATAAACACATGAAAAGATGCTCATTAATTACTATGAAAACACAAATCAAAAACACAATGAGATACCA